>NC_059112.1:39395800-41795800 GCF_020740685.1 Jaculus jaculus | reverse complement strand
GTTCCAGATTAGGAACAACAGATGAAGGAGAACATGCAACAATTTTCATTTTGTGCTTCTGTGAGTTCACTTAGTATGATCTGTCCCAAGTCAGACCATTTTCCTATAAGTTACATTATATCATTCTTCCTTGCTGCTGAGTAAAATTCCATTGTGCACATGTACCATATCTTCATTATCAATCCATCAAACAATGGGCATTTGGGTTTATTCCAGTTTTTATCTGTTGTGAATTGAGCAAATTTCTGTGCAGTGAAAAGTGGAGACTTTAGGGTAGATGACCAGCTGAGGAATAGCCGAGTCAGTAGCTCTACTTTCATCTTTATTTTTTCGTAGTCTTCATATCAATTTCCATAGTGCTTGTACAAGTTTGTATTCCCACCAGAAGTGAATGAGGCTTCCTCTTTCCCCATGCCCTAGCTAACATTTATTGTCACTTGATATTTTAATGATTGCCATACTGACTGGAATGTTTTAATAGTATATTTAAAAGTACATATTACTGATTTGGTGAAATTGAATGCTTCCCACAGAATTTGGTGCTCAGTAAATATTATTGCTTGTCCTAAGTAGATTTTTTTCTTTCATTTCTATCACAAATTCACTTTTTATTTAATATTTACAAAATATATTTTAAAGCATATTTTTAAAAATTCTAAAATAGTCAAGTTTGAACTGATTTCTGTTTTCCATCTTGATTATCTTTGATCAAACATTATATTTCAAATTATTCTAACTTTAAAAAATTCATTGGACCTTGATTTTCATCTACACTGTAACTATTTTAAAATATTTTTTTTATTGGGGCTGGAGAGATGGCTTAGTGGTTAGTCACTTGCCTATGAAGCCTAAGTACCCCAGTTCGAGGCTCAATTCCCCAGGACCTATGTTAGCCAGAGACACAAGGGGTCTGGAGTTCATCTGTAGTGGCTGGAAGCCCTGGCGCACCCATTCTCTCTCTCTCTGCCTCTTTCTCTGTCTGTCACTCTCAAATAAATAAAAATAAACCAAAAATATTTTAAAAGTATTTTATTGATTTTAATATATGATATTATGTATTATAAATTTAGAAGTCATATCTTTTATATAGAGAACATGTTAATATTCTGAATAGATTATTCTCATGTCTAGACAAACTTGTGAGCTTAAAATTATTTGCCTTCCATAAACATAGTTATGTAGTCTTCTATGCTTAGATTTGAGTTTATACTTTTACATCATTAACTTGCAGTTGTATTGCATAAGTTCCCTTTTGGTTTCTGTTCTAAATAGCATGCACAAAACTATGGTTATTGTTGAGAAGTAATTTTAGCCATTTTATTTTCACTGTATCACTTGGCTCAGTAACCTAATCCATAGATGTTCTTGTATTTATACATTTTAAAATATATATTGATATATTGATATATTTTTTTTGCTTACTTTCTTATTTTTATCTTATTGATTGATGGTGCATTATTCCCTCCCCAAATTTATTTTCCTTTAAAATTACAGATACATTCAATTCTTACATATAGACCTTGAATTTGTTAACAATTCAAGTGATTTAAAACAACTAAGAATGTGTCCATTCTAATCATTTTTGTTCATTATTTATTTATTTATTTGACAGCTATAGACACAGAGAGAAATGCAGATATATATAGAAAGAGAATGGGTGTACCAGGGCCTCAAGCCGCTGCAAATGAACTCCAGATGCGTTCACCCCCTTGTGCATATATATGGCTAACATGGGTCCTGGGGAATCAAGCCTTGAACTTGGGTCCGTAGGTTCTCCAGCCCCTAATAATTTTTTTGTTCGTTTGTTTTACAATGGTAGTACTCTGTTTTAAGTTGGGGCTCCATTTGCTGGAGTTTGTTATGACATGTTTATGCATGCTTACAAGCACACATTTTGGCATGTGTGTGCACATGTGTTTGCATATGTGGATATGTGTCCATGTATGTACACATACCCATGTGTGTGGGACTGCTCCTACATATAGGTATAAATATGCATGGGATCGATCTCTGGCTCCCATATATACATGGTAAGCACCTTAACTGCTGAACTGTCTGCCCAGCACCTTACCATAGTTTTATCAGAACCATACCTCCAAAATACTCACTGGTCCCTCCTGCCTGATCTCTTTCCATTTTCTCATAAACCTTTTTTATTTCTATGATCTCTTTTTGCCTCTGTATAGAAAATATATTTTTAAAACTAAAAGTGGCTTTCCTGGATTTTGGAGATTTCAAGTTGAGCCAGGAAAACAATTCTATCCTATTATCAATACATAGAGAGTTGACTTCTGCCGCTGACACATAGTAGTTGCGGTTTCAAAATAATGGTTTTTTTGTGTGTGGGGGGGCGTCTTTTGAGATAGGGTCTCATTCTATCCCAGGATAACCTAAAGTTAACTAGGTAGACTCAGGCTGGCCTTGAACTTACAGTGATCTTCCTACCTCATTTTCCTGAATGCTGGCATGTGCCACCACACCAGGCTTTGAAGTAACTTCATAACTAAATGAATGAATTTTTTAATGAACAAAGTAATAAATCATTTCTAAATTTTCTTTCAGAAATCTTATGTAATAAGTAATGTAGCCTAAACTGCACCCAGACAATAATATCAGCATATATCTTTTATGTTAGCACACAGCATCTATGTTCACATGTTTATGTAACTTTAGCAATTACTTTTACTTTATTTGTGTTCTTTAAAGAAAGCTTTAATGGGCTGGAGTGATAGCTTAGTGGTTAAGGTGCCTGCCTAAGAAGCCTAAGGACCCAGGTTTGATTTCCCCAGTACCTACATAAGCCAGATACACAAGGTGGTGCAAGCATCTGGGATTCATTTGCAGTGGCTTGAGCCCCTGGCACTCCCATTCTATCTCCCGCTTTCTCTCCCTCTCTCTCAAAAAAGTAAATAAAATATTTTTAACGAGCTTTGATAATTATTGTGTAGATTGTCCTCAATTTAAATGGTTTCACATTACAGTTTTTTAACTTTACAGTGTCACAGAAGCAATACATGTAAAATGGAAACCATACATTAGAGTTTTTTTGTTTGTTTGTTTGTTTTTAATGCCAGCAACATTAAGTAAGGTATGCTCTGCTCTGGGAAGCAGAGTCAGCTCCTCTTGCCTGGTAACCTGGAGGTCAGAAAAGTGATCACCAATATGCTACAATATGCCATGTTGCTAAGTTATGATTTCAGGAGGTGAGGAGGCAATGTGTCTTTGACTTGCAATATTTTCAATGTGTGATGGGTTTATGAGTATGTAATTCCATTTAAGTTGAGGCACATCTGTATGAAATTATAATTTTAATAACTTCATCCCTTTTATTATGTTCACTTATCATATCTAATTAAACTGATACTTTGATGTCAACCATTTAAATTGCTTACAATTATTTTCATCATAATAGATTATATATCATGAACTTATTTGTGTAGTTAGTCATGTGTCTCTCTGACAGTTGTGCATAGGTTGTACTCATACAGGTATGAGATTAAAGCCAACCCTACTCCTTTATGGACATTAGGCCACCAGTCTGAGCTTCATTAGACTTGGTCTATAGTGCTTTTCATTGGTTTCAAGTTTAAAAAACTGTATGGAAGGTACAGGGCCACATTCAGGTAGGGGCATGAGGATCAGGATGGAATATATATATATATATTATATATATTATATATATTATATATATTATATATATTATATATATATATATATATAAAATCATGTGAGACTGTGACCTAGTATCAAATCAAGGAATGTTTGTAGACCCCACTCCAGTCTTCCTGCTTATACAAAGTACATATGAATGGAATTATAAAAGGGAATGAACAGCTAATTGCACTTGCTGAGAATTAACTGACAGCAGCTGTCTGACATGAACTCATGCTTCTTTTAGATCAGAACAGTATAACAAACAGCAACTCTCACACCACATACACATTACAGCCCATGAATCATGCTCCACATGGTTACAGATAAGGAAAAGAGATGAACAGAGAACTTAAGTGCTTTTCTAAAATCATACAGCTTAGAAGTGGTAACTTTATACCCAGTGGACTTAATGTGACATTTCTAATACTGATTGCTTTTTATAGTATGGCACATTTTAACAGGATTTCTTAAAGTTGCCTAAAACTTAAGGCAACTCTTATTTCATTACTAATCATTTTCTGTATAGCCATAGTATTTCAGTGAGAGATTTTTATTTCACAACTTTAATGCTCCTTTTGCAAGCTCTATAACATTGTTCTTCTATGTTCAGTAAATACTCTTTGATGTTTAGAAAGCCTAAATATTTCCTTTCTCTGTAAAACATTCTCCTTCTAGTAAGTCAATGGAATATAAAACTTTTCCCAAGAAAATAAATTAAAAGGGCTGGAGAGATGGCTTAGTGGTTAAGCACTTGCCTGTGAAGTCCAAGGACCCCAGTTTGAGGTTGGAGTTGGTTTGCAATGGCTGGAGGCCCTAGCATGCCCATTCTTTCTCTTTTTTTTTTCTCTCTCTCCCTCTTTCTTTTTCTGTCTATAGCTCTCAAATAAATAAATAAAAAATAAACAAAATAATTGTTAAAAATTTAAAAATTAAAAAAATTAAAAAAGAAAATAAATTAAAAACATAAATGTGTACAATGATTACCTTATATTCACAAAGTATAAATCAGGATATTTTAAAATTTTGGGGCGGCAAAAAGAGTTCATTACATTTCCCTAGAGACCTTAGAATAGAAGCACACACAAAGTTAGGATCTTGTTAACCAATAATCTTATTAGTCTCAAGTGTGTGTGTGTCTGTGTATGTGTGTGTACGTGTGTGTGTGTAACAGCCAAAGTAGCCAACCACATTGTGCACTTGTGAGCACTTCTCAGGCAGCACTATTTCAAGCTACATTAGAAACCTAGTCTAAAGGCAGCAGCACCCTGCCTAACATGGCACGTATTTGCATTCTGGTTTCTGACATCTGCCTGTATGTATCTTTGTCTCTATGCGTCTATGTATGTATGTACCTTTCTATCTATCTATCCATCCATCCATCTATGATCTATCTATCTTATATTAAATCATTACACCAAATGGCAGAGACAGCAGGAAGTGTGGGAAAATCATTCAAACCAGTGTTGCAGACTGGGAAGTTCACCATGGGCCTGCTTTCTCGGTGCATGCAGCAGCTTCCATAGAAGGAACAGGGAACTCCCTTAACCTCACAGGATGCCGTAAACCTTAATGTGATAATATATTACCACCAGCCTTGTAATAGGCACTTAGGAAAAACTGCTATTGCCAGGATTGAAAGATCACTTAGAAGAAGCACCTCCCTTAGCGCCATCTAGGCTTTGAGAGCTTCCAATTACCACAAATATAAATTGAAATATGTTTTAAGGTATAATGTATAGATATTGCTTGCACTTCACATAAGTAATTGCATATCATACCACTTGCTACCACTGTGACTAAGGCTATAAAATCATACTAGCATATTCCAACAATTTTTTAAAAAGACCTTGAGTAAATAAATTATAGTTATTTATTATATTGGATTTAAAAGTAGATTAACATTCCTTAAGCTACCGTTAAAAAAAGTTTTGGCAAAGCAAAAATGGTCTTGCAGAATTTATTTTTACTTGTGGAGAAAACATTTTATTTTACTTTTTAGTCGTATTTTTTCAATGATCTTAAATAATAAAATTATTACTTAAGATGAATTAAACTTGAATCATAAAAATTTTCCCAGATCTAGCTGAATGTGGTGGTATATGCTTTTAAAAATATACGACACCTGACGTGTTTTAGTTGTTTTCAAGTGAGTGGCCAAGTGCATTATGAAGAGATATACAACTTTTTGCCCTAGACAGTGGGCCCCTTACTCCTGATGCTAGAGTTGCACTATACATAGATTGAACTCCATGGAATTTATAATTTAAATTTTGATTAGAAAGAGAGGAAGAGGTGTTTGGAGGAGTTGCCTCAGTGGTTAAAGCTCTTGCTTACAAAGCCTGCTGACCTGAGCTTGATTCCCCAGTATCCACACAAAGGCAGATGCACAAAGTGGCACATATGGCATGAATTCATTTGCAGCATCAAAAGGCCCTGGTCCATCCATACTCTCTTAATATCCTCTCTCTCATAAATGAATTTAAGAAATTGAAAAAAAGAAAAAGAAAGAAAGAAAGAAGACACAATACAGGGAAACAGCAAATCTGAAATTACATGTCAGAGGACATGTCTAAGGTAACTACAGCATTCACAGAAGAAACTGATGGATGAACAGAGCAGTATCATTTAAACAAAAGGAAAAGAGGGAAGAGAAGGTAAGGGATGAAAAACAAATATCTATTTAATTGTACTTACTCTTCAGCCTGCATATTTATTCAATGTGAAACACCAAGAACCTGCCAAAACTGGAAGCTCAGCGTTGGCCTTGTGCCAGATTCTTTGTCCTTATGTCCCCAGCAAAGCCTAAATATCTCACCCCAGTAAATGCATTTAAAGAACCTAGTTTTGGAAAAAGCATTGCCTGTATGATGAAGTCAACTTCTTATGCCACATCACAACTGAATGCACATCTACATCAATGCTAGAAGAAATAATGCAGGGCTGGAGAGATGGCTTAGCAGTTAAGCGCTCGCCTGTGAAGCCTAAGGACCCCGGCTCGAGGCTCGGTTCCCCAGGTCCCACGTTAGCCAGATGCACAAGAGGGCGCATGCGTCTGGAGTTCGTTTGCAGAGGCTGGAAGCCCTGGAGCGCCCATTCTCTCTCCCTCCCTCCATCTGTCTTTCTGTGTCTGTCGCTCTCAAATAAATAAATAAAATATTTTTAAAAAAAAAGAAATAATGCAACTTGGCTGGAGGGGATAACCACCAGGCATCAACTAATGGGCCATTTCAGTACAACACGATTTTCTTCTTATGTGACTCTCTGACTCTGAAATGCAACCTCCTGTAATTAATGCTGTCATTTTACTTCCAAGTATTTCTCATTGGGTCTGTCTTTTTGCAGATGATGGTAGCTCATAATAAAGATCCCTAAGAAGTCTCATGCTGAGACAGGGTATGGGGCAAAAAAATAAATAAATAAAATAAATAGTAGAAAAAATGCAAAAATAATGAGTGGAACACATTAAAAAGTGGGTTAATAGCAAAAATGGGGCATGTAATTAATGTTTTGGTCTTTGTAGTAGTTTGAATAGATGGCCCCCAATATATTCACTTTGCATCTGCAGCCACCTGGCTAGAGGCGGTTTCACTGGTCAGATATTAGGTGTGGTAGTGGGTTTGAGATTTCAATCTAAAGATATGCAAAATGTGCTAGCTGGAATTCCTGATGTGTGCTGTGCTGTGTGGCTTTTGGCTTTTGGCTTGTGCCTCTCTCTCTCTCTCTCTCTCCTTTGTCCTGTGAAAGCAGGACAGCTTCTTCTGCCATTATGAAACTTGCCCTAGATTTGTAAACTTCAATAAATATCCCATCCTCCCTAACTGTGCCTGGTCTGGACATTCATCTCAGCAAACATGAAGCTGTTTGCTACTGAAGTTGGTACTGAGAGTGGGTTGAGATGAACCTGATCATGTGGATGCTAATCTTTTGAAACTTTTTTTTTTTTTTTTTTTTTGGAGAAATAGGCATGGACTTGGCACTTGCAACTGAAGATGCCTTCTGGGGTGGTAAGCCAAGTTTTAGGGACTATTCTGATGAAAGTTTGAGAATGCTAAGTGCAGACAGTATTGCACTTTGAAGTTTGGCTTATGAGCTTTCTAAGGTGAAGGAAAGACTGCAGAGGACTTTGTTGGAACTGGGCTACTGGCATAAGGGCTGGCTGCATCCTGCTGCCCAGGCTCACTGAGTTTAATCAAGGTGAAATTTGTAATGGACTGATGTGCTTGGCTAAAGATAATTGGACTGAGAGATTTAAGATTTTTAAACTGGAAAACTTCAAACAAGCTAAAATTACAGGCACTGAGGCTGATCTTAGGTTACTGAACCTACTATTGTCAAACACATTAGCAATCTTAAATAAGATGGCCCAACTGCCTTACATTAAAACAATGGAAAGAGTGCCTAAGGAAAGACTATCATAGAAATGCAAACTCTTTTGGAAAGAGTTGAATGGAGAAGGAATCTTCTTTTCAAAGCTATGATTTATTTCATCCCTGAATTAAGAATATGGCTGTGTCCAGGAAACCTGTTATTGGTTTCAGAAGCATAACAAAAATACAAGGAGTAGTCATGAATTGCACATGATTCCAGAAGCAGCTGCTGCGATGTGATATGAGGTATGGCTTGATGCTCTGATAGGCTAAAAGAGCCTTTGGAAGATGGACTGTGGTTTGCAAAAAGACCTGAAGACGTTTTGGATATACCAGGACTATATAAGGGATACCATAGAACAAACTGCTGGCCTAGGATGGAAGTGTTCCCTGGCTAATCTGCACAGCTGGAGGGGCAGAATTAAAAATCTGGACACTGGCAGTCTCTGGTTATAGAGAACTTGAACTGCAGAAGTTTGATGATTGCTTGATGGTGGTTGAATTTTCATTGTTTTAGTCTCTCCTTGCTATGCATTATACCAGTTGAAAATGTTTACTCTGTGTCTTTATATATTGGAAGTATTTAACTTGTTTGAGTTTTCAGGACTTACTATATTAAATTGGTGAAGACTATGGGGACCTTTGAAAGTGAACTTAGTACAATTTACAATGTGCAATGGTTATGAATCTATTGGGGGCCAGGGACAGACTGTGGTAGTTTGAATAGTTGGCCCCAATATATTCAGTGTTTTATTACTTTGTAGTTTGCATGTGCAGCCACCTGACTGGAGACAGTTTCCCTGGGCAGATCTTATCAAGGTGTGGTGGTGGGTTTGCGATTTCAACCTAAAGATATGCAAAGTGTGCTAGCTGGAGTGCCTGAAGTGTGCTATTTTGTGTGACTTTTGGCTTTTGGCTTGTGCTTCTCTCTCTGCTTGGACCTATGAATGCAGGCCAGCTTCTTCGTCCATTATGGAACTTCCCCTGGATCTGTAAGCTTCAATAAATATCCCTTCCTCCATCACTGTGTCTGGTCTGGAAGTTCATCGTAATGAACCTGAAGCCGTCTGCTACAGTCTTCCAATACCCTTGAATCTTGCAGCAAACAAAAGCTATTTCCACTTAACTCATGTCAGTGACGATACATTAATGTCTTATCACGTAGTGTTCAGGGTAATCTATGGTTACATGTTAGACTCTCATTAAGCTAATTATACTCAAAACATTTAAATAGTTATTAAAAGATCTGTAAGTTCTTTCAAGTTGATTAACTTCTTGACTAAAAGAAGTTATTGGGTTTTACTTTCTTTAGGCTTACTATAATAAAGTTATATAGGAAATAATTATTTATGAGGATGAAAGTGAACATACCATGCTGGATAGACATTATATAAAGAAAGTCAGAAATCAGCAAACCTTGAAGTTTTTTCATTGTGAGCACTTGCTTTACTATTCAGTGGCCTATCTAAGTAGCATTCACTGAGGAGAAATTGTTTCATTGGATCTTCTACTGCATTAGCATTTCCTCTCACAAGTGTGATTTACCTGGATAGTAAATGCTTATTTTAAAAACTAATGCAACCCCTGCCCATTAACAGAATGATAATTGTGAAGTTAATTGGTATATAGGAATAGGCCTGGTAGAACTAAGAAATATAAGAAAAATAAATGACACATTCACTTTGCCCTAAGAATTTGCTAATTTTTTTCAGAAGACAAAAACAAAGGTAGAATAAACAAACAAACCAATGTCTTACTGCTGATGATGCATGTTCTTTTCTATCAAGTATGATGTAAGATTTCTGAAATGGAGTTCTACCTGTGCTCTGAGAGAGCCAGATCAAATTCATGAAGATGATGGAATTATAACTGGACATTCAGGAATGGTTATGTTGTGAATCAGCAGACTGGGAAAAATAGCTTAACAAAAAGTAGGAAAATGAGCTGGGTATATCTGTAATTCCACCATTTTGGAGGCAGGAGCAGGAGAAGCATTAGTTTAAATACAGTCTGGTCCATACAGGAATAAAAAAAGGAAAGAAAATAAAAAGCAGTTAAGGAAAATGAAACTGCTGGAGCTAGAGTTTGAAGAGAGTGGGGAGGGTCACCTGGCAGAAATAATAGGACTCCTAAATGTGGGAAGATCTTTTGAGTAGTTTTCTTTGTAGCATGATAACACCTCATTAGGTTTCCACCTTTTTCATATTGAAATAATATGCTATGAACCACAGCTCAAGCCTGAGACAGCCTGCACCCATCCTACTTCTTGAGGGTTCCCATGAGGGTACCAAGGTCCTCCCACGCCGGCCTCTCAAGGGCCTGATACGACTCATCAACTTCTTATTTGTGCCTCATTACACATCTTCCCTTTTCATCCTGTGTTACCTGAGATTTCCAGATTACCTGGTCACATCAGTGGGCCAAGCAATGTGTAATATACTCCAAGCACAGATGACAGGAACACCCCAGAGGGTATGGGAGATATTACAGCACATTTTCATGTACAACTTTTAGAAATTTTCAACCACATCTACCTCAAGTAATTTCTCAACAAATCGTCCTTTCACTTAAGACACAAATGGCCACAATTACCTATCTCTCTGTGTTTGAATATAGGTGTGCATATCTATATTTCTATCTTCTTTTGGTTCTAGAATATACCAATCCCCCTCCTCTATTCTACACAAATAAAAACAGGGGGGCACAAAAGAAAAATTTTTGATACTTGATAATGCAAAGCGATTTTGCTCTTTTGCTCTGGACCCATCTTGAGAATCTATTTTTTTGTGGCCTAAAACTCTCATCAGTAAGTTTTCCTAAACAAAAGAGCAGTACTACAGAGATGAATTCTGCTATTTTCCTATGATGCAGGAAACAGCTGCAGCCATTTCTGGTTTTCAGTGGATTTTTTTTTTCCCTTGCTGTTACATGTTATTTAAGCTTGATTAGCTAAGCAAATCATTCAAGTTCAGGGGCAAGGAAGGGGGATAACCAATGAAATTCTTCAGGAAGGAAGACAAAGCTACCTGAGGCAGGCTCTGGGTGGTGCTTGATTATGCTTGGGGAAATAGACAAAAGGACCTTTCCTCTCTTTTGTTTGTTTCTCTTTTTCTCTCTGCACCATATTCAACAAAACAAGCTCCGGCAAATAAAAAGAAAATCACAATATGTAAACAAGGTGATAGCACACAAAGTGCAGAGTGGGAAAAACTGGCTAGGGAGATAGCATGGTTCTGTTATTTTCAGAAAATATTTTGTCCTTCACTAGTGACCCTTTGCATCTGTTGCACGTGGTGCTGCGCCAGGGACATTTCCTGAGTCAATGGGGGTAATGTGGCAGCCTCCAGTTCCCTAATGGGAGAGAAGCCCTCATTTGTGCTGTTCTAAGTGTGCCTTGTAAACTTACAAAACCGTCTGGATGTTCTGTCGCTTTTAGATTTCTCTCAAAATCACCACACTGCCATCGGATGCTGTGTAATTAGTCTGTGTTTAGGAAGCAAGTGTGTTTACAGCAGCCTTTCTGAGAAGGGAGGTCTTTGTAAGGCAATGCTGGAACTTGTCCTTTGCTGGTCTCTGGGAGGAGGTTGATTTGACAGAAGCTGTGCTAAGGGAATTTTTGCCTTGATGCAGCTGCCGGATTAAGGACAGAATATAAACCCAAGAGTCTGGAATATTCACCCACCAGCAGGCAGGCAGGTTCAAGGCCTCAAACAAATCGTCCTGTGCCAAGTCCATCTGCCCCGTCTCTTTGTCACTTAGATAAAAATCTGGGTAAGATGAACCTTGCTGGCAGCCTTGATCAATGAAACTGGAGCACAAATATCGCAACCTGTCATCAGTAGATAGAAGTGGTTTAGGGTGAGAGCCAAATCCCCAGAAGGTTGCCCAGAGAACTCCATGCCATACCTCTGCATCAGTGATCCATCGGTAGTTATACCCTCTCCTGCATCACAAAAACCCACATCTCAGATCCCACCGAGGGCAGGTCTATAGAAAGAATGAAATTGGCCCAAAAATGTGGCCACCTGTTCCTCTCAAGCCATGGCCAAGGAGGCATGACTAGGAAAAAAGTCAATCTTCCCATCTACCTTAAGACTGTCTCTAGGTACAGCCTGTGACTTTCCCGTCAACAATGAGCTGGTGGCCCATTTTCTTGGCCCACTTGTTGAAGCATATACTCTTTATTGCCCTGAAAAGTCGCACTCCTCAGTGAGGTCATTGACTACTGACAAATGACCTTTGCCATCAGGAAGGAAGTGCCTCTCTCCACTTCCACTCATTGTCTTATCTGGCCCCTTGTTGCACACTGCCCCATGATGGATGCGAGTGTAAATTCAAATGGCGTGTCTTTTATGAGTTGCACGCTGTTCCTCCAGCTTCTTTATACAGCATCCTCCTGCTTGCAGTGAAACATGTGCACTGCTTTTTATGTGGTTATAAAACCCCACATAAGACAAACTCTACAAAAGGCATTTTATGTAGCTCAATACTCTTCATAATACCTTACTTTCCCCATTTCTGCCACACCTGCCCTTTCCCCATTTGATCCCCTTCTTTCCTTCTCTAGTCTTGAGATTTCTTATTTAAAACATTCTAGAGGCCTCTAGGTGTTTTTTTTTTAATCTTTTTTTTTTTTCATTTTAATTTCTGTCTATTCCTACTTGCTTTTATGAATGCAATGCCTAAGAGTCATTCTTCTTAACTACAGAGTAGCACATGGATGAAAGTCTGTAATGACAACATCTGTCTTTCCCAAACAGATGTTAGGATAATCCCTGGATGCACACTAAGTATGCTGGCCAGTACAAGCGAGCATTCAGGCTGAAAGTGAGAAGCCTCTGGTGTTTTGAAGGCCAAGACAGATATTTGATCATCTAAACTATATATTACCCTTAATGACAAACTTCATTATTGGATGAATTCTACAAGAAGACAATGTGCAAATCCATCATCTACTGCAAATCTCAATTTAATTGTATGTATTAGGACTCTCAGTGATGACACCCATAAATGCCAATACCTATGCCATGGAATTCGGTGGCAAAGAAATGTGTACAGGTTCTGCACTGCATTGTGGTATGTTCTGTTTTGTGTGTGCGTGTTTTTTTTTTTTTAATGCAATAAGCCCAGATAAACCTTCTGCTATTCTGTACTCTCTTATTAACAGTAGTCAAATATCCCAAAAGGCTTTCTTGAGTTTAAATTAATCCACAGTTAATCATGACCTTCAAATGAAATCTTGGCTTTAGTGTTATTTCCAAAAGAAAACTCCAACAGCAGCTATGCCCTGCCAGTGCCAAGACTCTTACAACATGAGCAACAATTTGTACATCTACCCTTACGGACAAGTCAAAGACTTACATTTAAGAAGTCAGTCTGGGAGTGTATTATTATGGAGAACGTAATTCAAGACGTTTGGGAAACCTGAGACAGAGGTCATCTCCATGTGTGCACTCAGCACAAACAGCCTGTAGGAAGGAATGGCTGAACAGAAAAATACAGAAATGGAGGGCACCAGCCGTACAGATAGACCTCTAGGGAAAAGGACAACAGATAGAATGAACAGTGAGCACAAAGGACCTCATATGGGAATATGCATGGAAATAGGAAAGAGGCCAATATTGTTGGAACAGCGTCAGCTGGGGAGAAGGTAGAAGAAAATGAGGTCAAAAAAGTAGCTAAAGGCAAGATCATGGCCTTATAGACCATTAAAAGAAATGTGAATCTTATACTACTTGCAGAAAGATGAAAAAATGGAGACCAGAACAAGTTATTACCAAAATGCAACAATGACTGCAACACCATGTGATGAGTAAGACACTTTTTTACAAAAAAAAGAACTTAGAGGAAATAGCTAATATTTCCTAAGATTCTCAATAAGATAAAATTAGTTTCTGTCTTGAAGTAGTTGGCAGAAAAGAAGAAAAGGCATTTCAGATTGAGACCTCCCTGAATGGAGACACAAATACACAAAAAAGCCAAGAAAAGAAAGGTATCTTGACATAATGATCTGATGTCAGAAGAGGAGGCAGAAGCTTAAAGTGAGGTTGGGGTCAGATCTTCAAGGTCCCTGAATGTCACCCTGAGGAATTTGTACTTCATTCACTAGTCTAGTGAACCACTGAAATATTTTGGGCAAAGAAGTGATGTGACATGTCCAAAGTTTTATTTTGGAGTGATAAATCTGCCAGTGGTTAGAGGAATTAATAGAAGCAGAAGGGGTGGCTGAGGTCAGAACTCCCAGCTGGTAACCTCCCAGCTGAATAAGAGACCAGGACAGTGACCATAAAGAGAAATATACTGGAGAGGTACAGAGTAAAAATGACCTAAAACAAGATATGAGTGGTGAAATTTAAGGTTGTCAGGCTAATTTCTGGGTGTTGAAGAGATCATGGATCATGGCTCAGTGGATAACAACTTGCTGAGTGCATGAGGACCTGCGTGTTGATCCCCAGCACCCATGGTAATGCCACGTAGGCATAGTGGTGATCCTATAATCCCAGGGATTGCACAAGATGGGGAGAGAGGGAAGTCCCAGAGCAAGATAGCTAGCTAAACTAACTAAATTGGATGGTGCTGAGTTCAAGTGAGAGAACTTGTCTCAATAAGTAAAGTGGGAAATGATCAAGGAAGGTGCCTGACATTAACCTCTGGATTCCACATATGCTCACAAGCATGCCCCCACACAGATACAAAGACACATACATATAGATACAAGCATCACTGACATATCCACTCTCAAAAAATAAAAATAATTTCTGGATCCATAGTTTGAAGAATGCAGTCAGTGGTGATTTCATTGCCCAAAATAAGATGAATGGTCAAGTTTGATACCAGATGTATGTGGCAATTTGAAATCAAATACATGTGGAGTCTGTTCAGCAGGTAAGAGTGATTGTTTCATAAGTATGAGTGCCTAAGAGGGCCTGATTTACCATGAGTTTAATTCCATAGTAGCCACGTATACATCTGGGCATTGCCATATACATGTATAACACCAGTCCTGTGAGTAGAATCATTAGGGCATCTTGGTCAGCCAGTCTGATCAAAAAGGCAACTCCAGGTTCAGAAAGGAGTCTGTCTCACGGAAAAACGCTGATGGGCAACAAAATAGAACACCCAATGTCCTCCTGTGGCTTCTGCGTGTATACACATGGAGTACACACATTAGCACACAGATACACAGGTATATACTATGGAACCACATCTATTACATACAGACACCACACACACACACACAAACACACACACACATGCACACATGTAAAAATATGCCATGTGTATAGAGGTCCTCAGAGTACCAAGGTTTAGAGAAGGCAAGAAAACATAAATAAAGGAGGCATATGTTTCGGCCAGACCTGGTATCATGGGCCTATGAGCTCAGATGCCTGGAAGGCTATGTCAGGATGATGATTGCAAGTTCAAGGCCTGTCTGAATTCTATAGTTTGTTTAGGACCAATCTGGATAACTTAGTAAAATCCTGTCTGGAAACTTAAAGAGGACTGATGATGTAGCTCAGTGATGGAGCAGTTACTTAGCATATACTAGGCCTTGAATTCAATCTCCACTACTGCAAATAAATAATAAGTAAATAGCACAGATCTCACTATTACTTCTGGTAATGGATATGGAAGAATAATTTATGTGTAAATTAGAGGAAAGAATAATGGAAAATGCTAAATTAAGAGGCTTTACTTAGGATTTACTTAGGATTGCATTTCTTTCCATATAAATATATATGTGGAAAGATATATATATATATATATATATACGTAAATATACATGTATATGACTATGTGTATTGTGTACATATACATATATATGTTAATGTATTATATTTGTGCATGTACATGTAATGTACACATTAACTAGGAGAAATGTTTGTATAAATTAAATAAGGTAAATCAGGACCTAGAATATATTGGCTTTGTATAGATAAGAAGAACAAAAACTGGGCTGGAGAGATGGCTTAGTGGTTAAGAGTTTGCCTGTGAAGTCTAACAACCCCTTTCTAGGCTTGTTTCCCCAGGACCCACAATAGCCAGATGCACAAGGAGGCACATGAGTCTGGAGTTCATTTGCAGTGGCTGGAGGCTCTGGCATGCCCATTCTCTCTTTCTCTATCTATCTGCCTTTCTCACTCTGTCTGTTGCTCTCAAATAAATAAATAAGTAAAATGAACAAAAAATAAATTAAAAAAAGAACAAAAACTGATGCTTACGTCATCCTTGAGCATCAAAAATATGGCATCATTTCCTCAAGAGGCTAAAGAAATAATTTAGGCACCAGTTTATTGGTAGACATTGGAGTAATGATGAATTAACTTTGTGACATATTTCATCTGGTATGATGGAGAGAGCACAATTGGAGTAAAAACTCAGAAGTCTGAGAAAAAGGGACAGATTTGCAAAAAAGCAAAAGGGTAACATAAGCTATAAAGTGGTATGTGTTATTAGAGATTAACAAGGAAAATAGTGAAGAGGCAACTCTTACACCATGTGCTACATAGTCAGCATGGGCAAGAAGGCTGACCAAGACTCAACTAGTCTGAGGCTGGCTGACTACTTAGATGGAGAAATCATCCCTGAAAGGCAGGTTTCTTACACCTAAATCATTCCACAGCAGGAGCTGCTGGAAACAAGATTACAGATACCTGTGTGTATGGCAGAGTATATACAGGATGTCACTAAGAAGGTCTCATGCAGGGTAATAATAGAAACAATGGAAATGGAGGGTTGAAATCAGCTTTAGAACGAGCAGCATGCAGGTAAGTATCAGAAACTGAAGCCGTAAACACTGAAAAGTGCTGGATGTGATAAAACAAACAAACAAACAACAAAATGAAAAGTGATATGTAGGAACATGGATGTCCACCCCTCCCCACAGACAGGGCAAATGAGCAGTGGTAATTTGAATCCTTTGCTTAGCAAGGTCTCTAATCTTAGTTTAAACTTACAGATCAGATCCCAGAAACCAACCAGCATTTCAGTGACATTAACCAGCTGATCATCTTTGCCAAAATCCTCATCCCAGTGCCAGAGTTTCTACTACAACACTGATCTGGATTTCTTGAGCAAAATGCTGTCCACTATAACTGACTTGGAGAAAGAGGACTGGCTGCATTCTGCAAGTAGATGACTGGAGGGCTAGTACAGAAAACTACCATGTACCATGAACTCTCTGTCATCTTTGAAAGGTTGGGAATAACAGAGCCTTGAGCATAAGGTAGCATATCTTTTGAAACTCTGAAGAAAATAGAGAGAACTTTTTGAGGGACCATCTAAGGCATAGCTGCTGAACCCAAGTATCATTCGAGCACTGAAAGTGTCAAACAGATGCCATGCAGTATATGGCATTGTGAAAAGATGTTCTTTGTATTTTGCGTACATAGATAGAATTAGATTTGGGGCTTTATTACTTTTGGTCTTTGTCTGGAACTTGAAAAGGGTTATTGTATTTATAGTTTTACTTCTCTTCATAAATGTATTAATGAGATAGATTTTATATTCAAATTGTAACATCTCTATGTTTCCAAGTAGTATGGGAATGTTCTTGCATATTTTACAATTGGAGTGTCTCAAAGGCTTCAGTTTCATCTGATTGATGAGTTTCTGGTATGCTCCATTGACAATGTGACTGGCCAAAATTAGCAATGAGAAATAGAACAAGAAGTGAAATTTCCACTCTGGTTAAAGATTGACCTTGAAGTCTTTTTATAATTTGTAATTCTGATCCATTTTATACCTTCCTGAGGATAGTGCAAACTCATACAATTGATCCAGCAGTAAAACTCAAGAGTATTCTGGTCATCTTCAGAGGAACAGCCTCACAGGCTGAGGACAGATGAATCAGGTCAGAGGTAGACCTTGTCTCTAATACCAGTAGCCACATCTTTGGTTGAAAACAGGAGTCATGTAAAATTCTATGAGCAGAGACACAAAATTCTGACTTTGAAAACTATAAGACAATCTAATTGTTTTGTTTCAAGTACTAAGTGTACTGTAATTTGTTTTAGAAACCACATGAAACTAATACACATTTTCCTAGCTGTCCCTGGCTTATCTATAACCTCACACCTATTCTTAGGAGCAGGAATTCTTTGGTTGACTTTTATTTAAAAAGGAATATTTTTTAAAAATGCCATCGCTCATCTACTTTTTATTTAGTCATGTGCCTAAATAACTTTCTCCCTGCTTATCCATGTCATAAATCTTACCTAAGATGTGGGTAGGTTGAGGCTGTGTGGCAAATTATCTGATTTTTTAAGTTTAGTGAACAGGAGCCTTTGGTCACAAACTTAGCCTTTGTGACTACTTAAGATAATATTTTCATATCCTACTGCCATTTCCTTCTGATGTTTCATCTTTGAAAACTGAGATTTGTTGGATTTTTGATAGCTCCAATAAATACTAAGAAGGAGATGGAAAAAATCATTTCAAACATTGTGAAAAAAAATTGAAATTGAGATGAAAGGATGAGAAAAGGGTTTTAAATCTGGTAATGAGAAGTTTTCTTATGATATACCGGTGATCTTCCATACCCACCAACATGCACAGATCCACCCATCCGTATCATCAAAAATATGGGAGATGGGTGATGTTTGAACTTGGCATGCACAGATTCTTATTCCTTGTTAATATCCCCTATACAATGCAGCACAACAGGCGATATATTAGAAATTATAAATGTTTTTGTAGAATTTAAGGAAGGGTGTTCTGGCTATATGCAAATACTACAGAATTTTATATAAGCAATGTGAGAATTCATGGAAATTCTTATTCATGAGGAGGGTTAGAATCACATCATTGCAGGTATGAAAAGACAACTGTAATAAAAAATGTAGTACTTAGCCCCAAAAATACAGCATCATCTTTAATTAAGGAAATGTTAGAAATACATTAAAGTCAGGCAAGAGGTCCTTATGTAAAATTGTTCCTGAGGTTTTAGGTGATTCTATTACATAAGAATAATAAATTAAAAATATCAAAATTTCAAAAGATAAGGTAAAATTATAGGCATTTGTCAATATTATCAAGTATCTTACATTTAAGAAAAATGATTTATATTATTTTACAGATTCTCTTATTTTCATTTAAATGTTTGACACATTTATTTAGTTTTTCTTGATGTTGAACATGTACCTTTAAACATAATTTTAATTTGTATCCCACTAGCTTTGTTATATGGTCTTTTCATTGTTGTTATGCCCTGAATATTTTTGTAATTAAATTATATTATTTAAAAGGTTATATTCTTCTATCCCCTCTCCCCTGCCCCTGTTCCACTGAGGGCTCTCCAGTACCTGTGAGGAGGTACTATGTCTCAGGCTAACTCTACCCACCCTGTGGCTCTTACTATCTTTCTGCCTTTTATTACACAATGCTCCTGGAGGATTGGCCAGTGTGGTAGTTTAAGTAGATGCTCCCCAATATATCCAGTGTTTTATTAGTTTGTAGTTTGCATCTGCAGCCACTTAGCTGCAGGTGATATCGCTGGGTGGATTTTAAGGTGTGGTGGTAGGTTTGAGATTTCAATCTAAATATATGCAAAGTGTGATAGCTAGAGTTCCCGAAGTGTACTGTGCTGTGAGGCTTTTGTTTTTTAGGCTTGTGCTTTTATCTCTGTGTTTGGTCCTATAAAAGCAGGACAGCTTCTTCTGCCATTATGGATCTTTCCCTGGATCCGTAAGCTTCAATAAATATCCCTTCCTCATAACTGCCTGGTCTGGAAGTTCATCTCAGCGGACCTGAAGCTATCTACTACAGCCAATGTGTTCCAAATCTGATTTACTGCTGAATTTTCTGTAACTTCTGTGTTTCTTTTTTGTTAAAATTTGAGTAACCACAATCTCTGTCATTACCTTTCCCTGGAACTGGTTTCCAGACAAGCAGTTTCCTCTGCAATGACTCCTGGGACTCAGCAGTTGTGGTAGAGGTGACCCATCTCATGGAAGGCAGTTGGCTATCTTTTCCTGTTGTATTTACAGATCCTGGATCACTTCAGTATTTTCTGCCACTGTAAGATAAAACAGGTTCTCCAACCAAAAGTGAGGGCAGCTTGTTTTAAAGGGGATAAGCACAGGTATTTGAGAGACTTTTTGATATATATGCCCACTCTTCTTAGCCAAAGAGAAGTGGAGATTCTCTCTGGAGTCTTAGTTTCCTATCAGTGGGAGTCTGACTTTGTTGTCTCATGAGAAATCTGAGTACAGTTGTTTCCTGCACAGGCTGTGTGCCACTATTGTCAAGTATGTAATTCTTGCCAGACTGTTTGATTTCATAGCTTGAAGGATCTCCTACTTAGTCACATTGTTGGTAACCATTATTCCCTATCAGCTCCCATAGCACTTTCCAGTACTCTGAGGGCTAACTAGGAGGGAATTGTTTTCCATCTCAATCCTAGCATGGTCTATTGATGTCCTGTGACCATAGGCTGTGGTGTCTGCAGCAATAGGGTCTTACATTTTAGCTCTGGCATAACAAGCACTTTGGCAAAGGCCTGCATTACTTTGGGAACCTTATGTGACTCCCTGACCAGCATCTCATTGTGAAGGGAAACTTAAATCTGGCCCTGAGATTTACCACCAGAGCCCATTTAGTATTAAGCTTTCTCCAACTAAGGTACTTCTGTCCCAGTCCTCTCCCACCCTCCCATATTGATGGTTATGTCTTGTAGAATACTATCAAAGAGGAAGATTTGTATGGTAGATTGACAACATGGAAGATTCATGTCATTAATTTTGCATGACTCCCTCTTCAACTCTCCCCCACATCTCCCTCAATGTACTTCTACTCCCTTTATCATTCCGTTCTTTCTTTTCCTTTCTTTTCCTTTCTTTTCCTTTCCTTTCCTTTTCTTTCCTTCTCTTTCTCCTTTTCTCCCTTTTTCTTTCTTCCTTCCTTCCTTTCTTTCTTTATTGTTTGCTTGCTTGCTTTCTTTCTTTTCTTAACTTGCTTCTCAAGTAGCCCCTCCACTTCACCTTCCCTACTTTTCCCTTTTCCCACTTCATTCTAGTTCCATATCAATACTCCTGATTTTTACTGTCATTTATAATCAAATCAAGCTGTTTCCGGTTGAGCAAGGGTCTCTGTAGCAAACAGTAGTGTTTAGTGTTATGTACAAAAGAGGTATAGCTGTATCTAATGGCAGATTCTTTATTCACGTTTGAGTAATTTCCATAGTAGCTGCACAAGTTTGCACTTCCACCAGTAGAAGATGTCTATACCTCCACCAGCATGCTCTGTCATTTGATTTTTTTCTTCTTTTTAATAGCTTGTTCGTTTATTTATTTATTTATGAGAGATAGAGGAAGAGAGAATGGGCATGCAGGGCCCCCAGCTACTGCAAACAATCACCAGATGCATGTGCTACCTTTTGTATCTGGCTTACATGAGTTCTAGGGAACTGAACCTGGGTCCTCAGGCTTCATAAGCAAATGCCTTAACCACTAAACAATCTCTCCAGCACATCATTTGATTTTCTGATGGTTGCCATTCAGACTGGAGTGAGATGGGAAGTTTCTGTTTTAAGGAAGATGATTAAGATTCTTTTCTGAGTGTGATGATTCCCAGACATTATGTGCCTCCAGTCAAACCTAATATATATATATATATATATATATTCTATATTCTAAGAATATAATACATATTCTTCATTTCAATCATTATTTTATGTCTTTTTCTTAATTGGAATTTCTACTTCAGTACAATGTTGAATTGCAATAATCACAAAATACAAAATTTTGCATCCTACTTCTGACTTTAATAGTTGTAATATTTATTATAAATATATTCATTTTAGACATTTTTACAACTTTACTTCTATGCAATTGTTTCAATTGGCTATATATACTTCTGGATACGATTTATTAACCATGCACAGAATTCTTGAAACAATAACAATGATTCTGGTTGGTCTTCATGGACCTCCACTTACTAATTTGGGTATTTATGAATTACCTTTTTTAACTCAGAGAATTTTCATCTTACATTTACTCTGAAATATTTCATTTAAGATAAAAAGTACTTCTTATTTTAGAAATAAGACATTTTAAATGCACATTTTCACTCTAATTTGTAGCAATACTCTTGCCTTGATACCCATACTGTACCCAGCTCTATTTGAAAGTGAAATACTTTAATTTCTGATAAAAAAATATAGCCTTCAGTAACATTTTAACTGGAAAAGTTGTCAATTACTTTTTTTTTTTTTTTTTTTTTTTTTTTTGCAGGGTCATGGTTCAATCCAGAACCTCCAACATGATAGATAGGTTTTGTACTACTAAGACACATCTCCAAGACCCTCCATTTCATTTCTTTGTCATCCATCAAATCTCATTCCAATTTTTATCTTACCTCTTTAATTTAGGGACTGGGGAATCCCTTGATTCTTTCATTTGTTCTCTAACAGTGTCAAACTAGGATGTATAGAGTATGGTATACTGAACTCGTTAAAAATTCCATGATCTTCTTTTCATATTTTATTTTTTGTGTATCGAGTCACAATTAATTTATGATAGCATCACGACATTAGTCCTTTGGGAATATGTTTTTCTTTCTTTTTCTCTGTCTTTTCTCTTTTCATTCTTTCTTGCCTCCCTCCCTCCTTTTCTCTCCCATTCCTTCCTTCCCTCTGTCCCTCCTTCTCTCCCTCTTGATTTCTTAGTCTCTCTCTATTTATTTATTTCCTCCAATGCTTTTTACCAGACTTTATTTAAAGTTATCTCTCTCTTCCTCTCTCCTGTATGTGTGTGTTTATTCACATGTGTGAATGTGGCTGTGCTAATGCCTTGTCATATGTGAAGATGTCAAAAGACAATGTTGGCTATTGGCCCTCACTTTCCACCTTGTTTAAGACAGAGTCATTGTCCAGAACTTTGAGTGGTAAGCTACCTGGCCTGCAAGCTTCCAGACTATTTTCTTAGCTCTGCCTCCCTTCCCACAACAGGCAGAAACACCCACTAGAGTCAATCTTACACATGGGCACTAGAGATTGAAACTCGGGTACTCATTCTCACAGAGCAAGCAGTTTATCGATGGAACCATCCTGGACCACCAGCCCTAAAGTCATTTAATATTCTTACATATCTTTATCTGAGGGAGTGATGTTAATTCTTGGCACTTTTCTTAGTTTCACACACTTCTTCAAGGTTGGAAAACATGGCTTAGCAATCAAGGAGCTTGCCTGCAATGCCTAAGAACCTGGGTTCTATTTGCCACATAAAGCCAGATGCACAAGTTGGTACATGTATCTGAAGTTTGTACCTTGCAGTGACTAGAGGCCCTGGTGTGACCTTTCTCTCACTTGCTCACTCTGTCTCTCATTCTATCTCTCCTGCAAATAAATAAATAAAATATTGTTTCAGAAAATGTATTCAATTTTAATTTCCAAATTTATTTGGGTGTTACAATTATTGCTACCTGATTGGCTCTATTTAGTATTCCCTGCAGTTCTGTAGGTTTTCTAGTTAGAAGCTGGGTGCTTTATCATTGTTTCTGAGATCTTCTTTTAACATAATGGGGAATATGATGGATATAGTTACTGAAACATCCAGAAGCATGAAAGTCATGGGTGTTGGACTGTCGCTTCTGCTTAGATTTGGTGCTTACATAAATGGTACTTAGGACAAGTCTCATCAATTGTTTAACTTCACTTTTTGAAGAAGCTCACCAAACTTTAGCCCACCAGCTTCTAGCTCTGTGACTAAGTCTAGATTCTAATATTAGCAGCCAAGCCAACATTCTAGTATCCCAGACTTCTCCAGACCCCAAAGGCCAGCACATCCAAGGATGATTCTTGCTGCATTACAAGGGATCTCATGATTGGATGTTTAATGTGGAGACATGGTTACATAATTTTCATAGTTTATAATTATGTGATATTTAATTTATGTAACAAATATGGAATATCAAAACATACTTTTAAAATTACAATACAAATGTTTTTCACAGGGTATAATTTTAGTCAATTTGAAATTTTTAGCTTTTTTTTGTTCATTTTTTATTTATTTATTTGATAGCCACAGACATAGAGAGGAAGACAGATAGAGGGAGAGAGAAAGAATGGGTGCGCCAGGGCTTCCAGCCACTGCAAACGAACTCCAGATGCATGAGCCCCCTTGTGCATCTGGCTAACGTGGGACCTGGGGAATCGAGCCTCGAACCAGGGTCCTTAGGCTTCACAGGCAAGCGCTTAACCACTAAGCCATCTCTCCAGCCCAGCTTTTTCTTTTGCTTTTATTCTTATACTTGGAATGTCAAAATTATCTTTCGTTTTAAATGAAAAGTAATTTGTGGTTATATATTTGCATTTCAATCTTTCATGAATCATTTAATTTTTTTTTATGTACACTTGCAAGCAGAAGGACAGAGAGGGAGAGAAAATATGGGTACACCAGGGCCAGTAGATGCTGGAACTGAACTCCAGATGCATATACCACTTTCTGTATTTGGATTTATGTGGGTACTGGGAATCAAACCTGGGTCATTAGGCTTCATAGGTAAGTGCCTCAACTGCTGAGCCATCTCTCTAGCCCCATTTCAAAAAAACGATTGTACTTTGGGAACCAACCTTGTTATAAAAGTGCCAGAGTTTTGGTACCACTAAAATCCTTTCACCTTTATCACATAGCACAGTAGCACATGAAGTTGCCAAGTTGCCAAGCTTTCATGTCTGTTGATTAGTCCTGCAATAGGAGACATCATGTTAATACATATCCAAGCATCAACTATAATATAATAGGAACCATTCTTTTACTATTATGCCCATCAAATTTGATCTTTGCTAGTCATAAGTGTTTTCCCCATTTTTTTAAATTTAATTTATTAGTTTTCTTTTCAGCAAATACAGGCAGTTTAATACCATTATTTAGGCTCATCTATGATCTACCCCCTCCCATTGGACCTTCCTTGTCGATGTAAATGGGTTGTGCATTGTGGAGCTAGCCCACAGTTATTAGTATGATAAGTGTCTCTGCAAAACATGACACAACATGTGATTCTGACATTCTTTCTGCCCCCTATTCTGCAAAATTTCCCTGAGCCATGTTGGGTTCATTTTTGGTCTGCTTCAGTGCTGAGGTGTTGGGGGCCTCTGAGGCTCTGGCTCTCTGATATGGTAGGAGTTGATTTTTCTCTGTGTTGGTCTCCTTCCCCTTTGTGCTGGTATCTGGTTTGCAGGAAAACATCACCCTTGCTTGTTTCGCCAATTGTCCTTAGTTTCAGTTAGGCCCCTTTTGAGGTATGTTGGGGCAGCTCTCTCCTAAGGATCTGCATCTATCTGAAAAAGAGAAGCAGATTCTCCAATGGAGAGTAAGTTAGAACCTGGAAAATTGAGATAACACTTACTTTTTTGATAGACAGTATGGTAGGTTTAGGCCCTCTTGTACCCCATGATTGATGGTAGCTAGATATTGGAGAGTGGGCTTGTGTTTGGGTATGGTTCTGACTTGTTTCCCAGCTCCAGCTATGGGTCTAGTACCACTGAGGGGATCAGTTAGCCAAATCCAGAGCAGTTGGTTCCTCACCGTGGCTGTGTGCCACTATTGCACTTGTGTGGGCATCACATCAGGTTATTTGTTGCTAATTAGGTTAGACAATGAGTTGCTTGGACAGATATTGGTCATTTCCCCCAGTCGCCCATGTAGCACCTTGTGGCACTAGACACACTGACTGTCTGGGGACTGACTCTTTCCTGGCTTCCAGCCATGCCATTCCATTGTATGTGTCAGCTGCGTATGGAGTCTTCAGCAATAGGGTCTTACCACTGGCCTTTGGTGGGTCATCAAGTAGTCTGACAGATGTCTGTCATTGTTTTGAGAAACCTTTTAGGTTTCTCTGATCAAAAGCTCATTGTGGACAGTAGCCCCAAGTTGGAAGTGGGGGTTACAAGTCAGTGCCCACTAAGAAATCGAGGAAAAACATAACTAATATACAAGAGATAGAGAGGAGAGAGATAGAGGGGAGAGGGGGAGGGAGAGGGAGGAAAGACGTAGAAGATTTAAGTTAGTCTTGATCCTACCCTCTCCAGTGTCTTGTGGTTCAGATGTTTCCTGTAAGGGTCTAGTGAAGGTCCAGCCATTTGGTCTGTTTTTTTGGAAGTAGAATTTTATGGTACCATTGCCGTTTGGGTCCAGATTAATGTTTTCCACCCTTTGATGCCCTCCCCTCCCTCCCCATCCATCCCAATGTCTAGTCCATGAGGTGCTTGCTGGGTATGTAAGGTATCTTGGGTAGATTCAGGTTAGGTGTTGTAGATGAGTGAGACTATGTGTCGATTTTTTTTCTGTGATTGGGTAAGTTCACTGAGAATGATCTGTTCCAGGTTCAACCATTTTTCCTCAAATTTCTTTGTGTCATTTTTTTCTTACTGCTGTATAGAATTCCATTGTGTAGATATACCACATCTTTGCTATCCATTCTTCTAATGATGGACATCTGGGTTGATTCCAGCTTTTAACTATTACAAATTGAGCCGCTACAAACATGGTTGAGCAAATCTCTCTGGCTTTTGGTTTGAAGGTTTTAGTGTAGATGCCCAGTAATGGTATAGCTGGGTCTGTTGGTATTTCTATAGTCAGCTTTTTCAGGAGTCTCCATATTGCTTTCCAAAGTGGTTGAACCATCCTGCATTCCCACCAACAGTGAATGAGTGTCCCTGCTTCTCCACATCCTCTCCAGCACTTATTTTCATTTGATTTTTTGATATTGGCTAACCTTATTGGGGTAATGTGGAATCTCATACTTGTTTTAATTTTAATATCTCTGATGATTGGGGATGATTAACATTTTCTTAATTGTGTGTTTGCCCTTTGTATATCTTCCTCTGTGAATTGCCTGTTCAACTCTGCACCCCATTTTGGGAGTAGGGTATTTGTCTTCTTATTGTTTAGACTTTTGAGTTCTTTGTAAATTCTAGAGATAAGGCCTCTATCAGTTGGATAACCTGCAAATATTTTCTCCCATCCTGTGGGTATTCTATTGGCTTTGCTTATTATATGCTTGTGTGTAAAGAAACTCTTCAGCTTTATATGATCCCATTGGTTGAGTGACTGTTTAAGAACATGAGCAACTGGGGTTTTGTTCAGGAAGTCCTTTTCCATTCCTATATCATGGAAAGTACTTCCTAAATTTTCTTCCAGTAGTATTCAAGTTTCTGGTCTTATGTTGAGGTCTTTGATCCATTTGCATTTGAGTGTAGTACATGGTGAAATGTGTGGATCAAGTTTTAGTTTCCTGCATGTGGTTATCCAGTTTGTCCAGCACCATTTGTTGAAGATGCTGTCTTTTTTCCAGCCTATATTGTTCAGGCTTTTGTCAATTATCAAGTAGCTATAGTTGCTTGACCCAAAATCCGGGTACTCAAGTACATTCCATTGGTCTGTACTCCTGTTTTTATGCCAGTACCAAGCTGCTTTTATTACTATGGCTTTGTAGTATAGCTTTAGATCAGGTATGGTGATGCCACCAGATGTATTTTTTTGCTGAGGATATGTTTGGATATGCGAGGCCTTCTGCCTTTCCATATGAAATTTGAGATCATTATTTCTATCTCTGTGAAGAACACTATAGGGATTTTAATTGGAATTGTGTTAAATCTATATATTGCCTTTGGTAGGACTGTCATCTTTACAATGTTAATTCTGCCTATCCAGGAACATGGGAGGTCTTTCCACCTTCTCAAGTCCTCCTCAATTTCTTTTTTGAGAGTTTTTATATTTTTGTTGTATAGATCTTTATTTCCTTGGTTAATGTTATTCCAAGGTATTTTTTTTTGTTGTTGCTATTGAAAATGGGACTATGTCCTTTATTTCTTTTTCTGTATCTTTGTCATTTGCATACAGAAAGGCTACCAATTTTTGTGTATTGATTTTGTATCCTGATACTTTGCTATAGGAGTTAATCACCTTCAGGAGTTTTGGTATGGAGTCTCTCGAGTCTCTTACATATACAATCATGTCCTCAGCCAATAGAGCTAACTTAACTTCTTCCTTTCCAATTTGTATCCCTTTTATTTCCTTCTCCTGTCTTATTGCTTGGGCTAGGACTTCCAGAACTATATTGAAAACCAGAGGTGAGAGAGGAAATCCCTGTCTTTTTCCTGATCTCAATGGGAATTCCTTCAGTCTCTCTCCATTAAGCATTATTTGGGCCTTTGGACCTTTGTATATTACCTTTATTATGTTAAGATGTGAACTGGCCTTGCCAATTCTCTCCAATGTTTTGATCATGAAGTGATGTTGTATCTTGTCAAAGGCCTTTTCTGCATCTATCGAAATGAAATGATCATGTGGTTTTTATGTTTAAGCTTGTTTATGTGGTGTATTACATTGACAGATTTTCGTATGTTGAACCACCCTTGTGTTCCTGGGATAAATCCCACTTGGTCAAGGTGGATAATGCTTTTGATGTGCTGTTGGATTCGGTTTGCGAGTATTTTGTTCAGGATCTTTGCATCTATGTTCATTAGGGAAATAGGCCGGTAGTTTTCTTTTCTTGTGACATCTCTGCCTGGTTTTGGGATTAGGGTTTTACTAGCTTCATAGAAGGAGTTGGGTAACTATTTCTGTTCTTCAATTGTGTGGCACAGTTTTAGAAAGATTAGTTTGAGTTCTTCCATGAAGATTTGATAAAATTTGGCTGGGAATCCATCTGGTCCTGGACTCTTCTTTTTGGGGTTTTTTATTACTTTTTCAGTCTCCATGAGTGTGATGGGTTCATTGAGGTGATCTGCTCTTACTTTAGCTTTTGTAGATGATATGCATCCAGGAATTTATCCATCTCCTCCACATTTTCCAGTTTTGTGGAGTAGAGGTTTTTGAAATAAGTCCTGATGATTCTGCTGATTTCACTCATGTCTGTTGTGATCTCTCCTTTTTCATTTTGAATTTTGTTAATTTGGGGTCTCTCCTTTTTTTTGCTTGATCAAATTGGCCAGAGGTTTGTCAATCTTGTTTATTTTGTCAAAGAACCAGTTCTTTGTTTTGCCAATTGCCTTAATTGTTTCCGTGGTTTCCAATTCATTAATATCGGCTCTGATTTTAATGATTTCTTTCCTTCTGGAGCTCTTTGGGTTGCATTTTTCTTGTTTTTCCAATGCCTTTAGGTTGATGGTTAGGCTATTGATTTGGGATGTTTCTGTCTTTTTATGAAGGCACTGAGTGCTATGAATTTTCCCCTGAGGACTGCCTTCATTGTGTCCCATAAGTTTTGGTATGATGTATTCTCATTGTCATTCAGTTCCAGGAATTTTGCAATTTCATTTTTTATTTCATCCACTATCCATTTATTGTGTAAGAGTGTGCTATTCAGTTTCCAGTTGCCGTTGGGGTTCTTGTTGGTTTTTTTGTTGTTGATTTCTAGGAATATAGCATTATGATCTGATAACATTCAGGGAATTATGTCGAATTTCCTAAATATGTGGAGGCTATCTTTGTGACCCAGTATATGGTCTATTTTAGAGAATGTTCCATGGGCTGCTGAGAAGAATGTGTAGTCTGTGGATTTGGGATGGAAAATTCTGTAGATGTCTGTTAGGTCTAAGTGCTCTATGGTTTTGTTGAGCTCTCTTACTTCACTGTTGAGCTGCTGTTTGGATGATCTGTCTATTACTGATAATGGTGTGTTAAAGTCCCCAGCTATGATGGTTTTGGTGGTTATTTCTGTTTTATTGTCAAGTAGGTTTTGTTTTATGAACTGCGGTGCCCCTGTGTTTGGTGCATACAGATTTGTGATTGTAATATCCTTTGATGGATTGTTCCCTTTATAAGTAGGAAGTAGCCGTCTTTGTCTTTTTTGATTGTTTTTGGTTTGAAGTCAATTTTATCTGATATTAATATAGCTACACCTGCTTATTTCTTATTCCCATTTGCTTGGAATATTGTTTTCCATCCTTTCACCCTGAGGAGGTTTCTGTCTTTAGTGGTAAGGTGGGTTTCTTGAAGGCAGCAGATTGAGTGGTCTAATTTTTTGATCCACCCTGTTAGCTTGTGTCTCTTGATGGGTGAATGAAGGCCATTAATATTTAGGGTGATGACTGTGAGATTTGATTTGATCCCTGCCATGTTGTGGCGGTAGAGGTGTTTTGGTGTTTTCATGAAATTTGAAAGTTTTTGTATCTACTCTGGGTTTGGTTGTTGTGATCTGCTTTTTGGAGGCATTTGTGCTTGGTTATTTGTTTCTTCTCTGTGGAGAATTTCCTGGAAAACTTTCTGTAGGTTTGGTTTTGTGTTCATATAATTTTAAAGCTGAGTTTTGTCATGGAAAGTTTTCCTTTCACCATGTATTATAAAGGAGAATTTTGCCGGGTAGAGTAGTTTGGGTTAGAAGCCATAGTTTCTTAAAGTTTGGAGAGTTTCATTCCAGGTCCTTCTAGATTTCAGGGTTTCCATGGAGAAGTCTGAAGTAATTCTGATGGGGTTTCCTTTGAAAGTGGTGTGCTGTTTTTCCCTAGCTGCTTTTAGGATTTTCTCTTTGGTGTCAATGTTTAGAGTCTTAATGATAATATGTCCTGGGGAGTTTCTCCTTTTGTCTAGCTGGTTAGGAGTTCTGTTTGCTTCTTGTATCTTGATGGGCATTTCTTTTAAGAGACAGGGGAAGGTTTCTTCAATTATTTTGTTAAATAAGTTCTCCATGCTTTTGGTCTGAAAATCTTCTCCTTCTGGTATTCCTATGATTCTGATATTAGGACGTTTAAGTGTATCCCACAATTCCCTCATGTTTTGTTTACAGGAACTTTTGAACTTACTGAAATTTTTGGACTCTTGAACTGTTTCTTTCATCCTGTCTTCCAGATCAGAGTTTCTATCTTCCACTTCGCTGACTCTATTATTGAGAGCCTCTAGCGAGTTTTGGACTTGTTCAATTAAGTTTGCATTTTCTACTAGTTTCCTATGTATCACTTCCATCACTCTGTCCAGCTCCCTTTCACCTCATTTTCTGATTTTCTTGATGATTCTTGGAAATCATCCTTGCATTTCTTTATGTTTTCATTTAGTGTGACCAGCTGTATTTTAAGGTCCTCTTTTTTTTTCACTCTCCCTCAACTCTCTTAGCTCTCTTTGAATTCCTTCCAGTGTCTTATCATATTGCTCTTGCTTAGTGATGGTAGCATCCACACGATTATCTGTCCTTTGTAGCTTTCCTGCAAGTTCTAGCAGTAGGTTGGTCAGGGTTGCATTGCTCATAGCTTCCACTTGATGTTCTGATCCTAAACACTCTTCTATGTTTTGGTTAGATGTAATCCTTGTTGGACTGGGTGATCTGTCTGGATTTTCTTGCATTTTATTTTTCACGTTATTTCTTTTGCGCTGTGGTCTACCCATGTCAGTGTATGGGCAGGTAGGTGGGTGGAGCAGCCTGGGATCTAGCTAATGAGAATCCAAGGCATCCTGGAGTAGTTGCTAGCAGCCTGGGTTTTTGCTCTCTCTTGCCAAAGCCACCTATCTATTGCCTGACAGGGGCGCCAAAGTTGCCTGAATTATCACCCAGTAATGTACCAAAGCTGACTGCCTTCCAGTTTGAAAAGGGACTGAGGTAGCAATCCCTGAAGCTGCCCAAACTCTGGCTGGGAACACTGGGACTTGCAAACAGTCTGCGCTCTCCCACCTCTGGGGAGTGGGGGATGGGTGGCAACAGACATGTAGGGAATGGCACCTGAGCTTGCGCTAGTGACTCAGTGTGGACTTGTGTGGTCCTTGCTGTGGGACTGGCCCGCTGCACGTGCAATTGTAGTGCAGAGGCAGCTAATGCAGGCATGGGATCAGGACACAGCAGAGGCTGGCAGGTGGGCAAGCAATTGGAGCACAGCAGCAGGGGGTCTGGCAGCCACCTAATCATGGCAAAGGTGGCCCCCGCGGGCCTGCAAACTGAGCACAGCGTGGCTGGCCAATGTGCATGATCAGAGCACAAAGGCGAAGGTCCCCATGTCAGCACAGTGGGCTGGTGGGCGCGGTGGGCTGGTGGGCGCGCGATCAAGCACAGCCACATGGCAAGGGGCGCGGGGTGCAGGGCGCAGGGTGTGGGCCTTGGCGGCTGTATATTTGGGGGTAGACTACCCGCCTGAGGGGGGATGCATGCTTCCCTGTTTTAACCCACTCTTTGCCCTCCCACTGGCAAGAAGACCCTGATAACCCTTAATTTCTTGCCTTTCTTTCCCTGGTATCTGCAGCACAGCTAGGCAGTCTCCATCTTGGCTGGAAGTCCTCCCTATTTCTTTTACATGAAAACTTTTGAACAATAGAATTAATTCTTTTTTTTTAAATATTTTTTAAATTATTGTTATTTATTTATTTGAGAGTGACAGACACAGAGAGAAAGACAGATAGAGGGATAGAGAGAATAGGCACGCCAAGGCTTCCAGCCTCTGCAAACCAACTCCAGATGCGTGTGCCCCCTTGTGCATCTGGCTAACGTGGGACCTGGGGAACCGAGCCTCGAACCGGGGTCCTTAGGCTTCACAAGAAAGCACTTAACCGCTAAGCCATCTCTCCAGCCCATAGAATTAATTCTTGCAAGGCCTTTGATTGCCAGTAAATATATATCAACTCAAAATTGTGCCTTTATTTAGTCATCTTCCTGTCCTTATTACTTTTCTATTAACTTCCTTATAGAAGTGTCCTGTATCTCTCATTATACTTATGTTAGTTATATATGTTTTCTTTTAATATTTGAAGAGCATAGAATCATGACCATCTCACAGTAAAAAATATATTCAGTTCAACTTTAAAAGTCTTCATAATCCTAATCAATGCCAACACTGTTCAAAGCTCTAGTCTCATCTGAGAGTCAAAAGGGTCTCTTAAGTATGAGTTTGTAAAATAAAGACATCAGTAAAATATTTCTAACACATACTGACACAGAATAAAGATTCCAATTGCAAAAGAAAGCTAAATCAGGAAAGACTGGACCAATAAATGACCAGTAACTGGCAGGGCAAACATCAAACATGTGCAGTCCCATATTATATGTGGGACTAATGATAAAGTCCTCTGGTTCCAAACGACATTGGAAACTTTGCCCCTTTACTGTACTCCTTGTTGTCCAAGTTGATTTGTTTATGCTAGAACAAGCATCTTTCTTTGGTGACCATTCCACAGTTCTGGAATCTCCAGATTACCAGGATTTCTATTGCAATACACAACTCATCTTGATAACTCCATGAATGACTTTACTGGATCTTCATACAGGGAATCCAACCCTCCTACATATTACTGCATTTTAGATGCAACACCAACTGTGTGCGTTTCATAACCCTCTCTCCTGCATTTTGCCTGGCTTTGAAACTTGGCCTAGTACATTTCTATATACTTACTGATCAATATTTGTCTATGATCATTTGATAAGGCAGGTGTATTAAAATCTTCACTATTGGGCTGGAGAGATGTCTTAGAGGTTAAGTCATTTGCCTGAAAAGCCAAAGGATCCTGGTGGTTATCTCTAGCACCCACATAAGCCAGATGCACAAGGGGGCACATACCTCTGGAGTTCATTTGCAGTGGCTGGTGGCCCTGGCACGCCCATTCTCTCTCTCTTTCTCTCCCTTTTCTTTCTCAAATAAATAAATAATTTTTTTTAATCCTCACTATGATGTAAAATTGACTATTTCATAATAATGCTGCCAATTTTTACTTATTTCATTTTACTTTTTAAACAGATGAAGGGAATTAGTACATCTTCCTCATTAATCATTGTCTCAGTAGACTATCACTCTCTTAAACATATATGTCTTTGTTCATCCAATTCTTTACATGATGTTTGTACAACTAAAACATACATGTTTTATTTAATGTTTGGTAATAGGTTTGAATTATTTTTCTACCATTTATAATTTTAATCTGCTTAATAGAGTTTAATACAATTTAAGGGTTTTACCACTTTCAGGACAACATATTTTCTTTAAAATTCTTTTGTTCCATTTACTACCCTTCCTGATAAATAGTGAGGTGCTATATTTAAATAATTTTCTGTATATAAGCCAACTGTATTTATTGTTGTTTAGCTAATATCTTTGTATTTCCAATGATTTCTGTATTTTTATTCACCTTCACTTATCCATTGATATTTCTTTTCTGCCTCAGCACCTCTTCATATTCCTACTCATAATGATTAGCATCCAATTGACAACTGGTTATTTCAGGTTTTATCTGTCTAAAAACATCTTAAATTTTTTGAAACATCCATTTGTGGCTTTTAAATTTTAAGCTTTCAATTACTTTAAGAAATTTCAAACTATCCTTTCATTGTCTTTTGTTTCTGATTACTCTCACTGAGTATTTAACTGTCACATACTTTTCAAATGAATCTGTTTATATATGCTTCCTTTAAATATTTGACTTGGTTTTCAACACATTTACTATTTAATTCCTGAAAATAGATCTGTTGGTTTTGTGTTTACCCTTTGGCATTCATTCTGTTCCCAAATTATAGCTCTTCCTTCATCTGTGAGTTGTATTTTTGCAGACATTTACAAGATTTTCAGCCATCACATCTGCTGATCTTGTTCTGCTTCTGTCTATTGTGAATTTCCATTTGCATGGATTAGGATTCATCAATGAATTTTTTCCTACTGCTTTTTCTATACTGCCCAGTGACCTGTCTTCTCTCACTTCTGTTTCATTTCTTCTGGCAAGCTTTATCTTCATTAATTTTATTTTCCATTGCATAATCTCAAGACATTAATTGAGCTTTTAATTTTAACTACATTTTTAGTTTTACAACTTTTGTATCATGATTTTCTATTCTCTGAAAAAAACACCTAGTCATATTATCACTTGAGCCTGTTAACTGTAGGCACTTAAGTGTACTTAACAACTTCATTTTGTGCATCATGTGTTAGACGTATGTAACTGAAGTTGGGATGGAAATGCATCTATTTCTATGTTCTATCTTATTCTCTTAATATTTCAGTAGAAACCTAGCTTTCCAGATACCAATTTACATTAGATTATGAGCTATTTAAAATAAGTACAACCAAATAATATTACATTTTATATGATATGAATATTTATATTTTACCTTCTATATTGATATATCCATATACAAACACCAATCTATACTCCTACAGTAATATCATGAGCAGTGGTTCTGTTTAATCTTCTGGCTTCTCATCCTTATAACATCATACCCACAGGAAACAAAATATCCCATTTAGGGGCTGGTGAAATGGCTTAGCGGTTAACCACTTGCCTGTGAAGCCTAAGAACCCTGGTTCGAGGCTCGACTCCCCAGGACCCACGTTAGCCAGATGCACAAGGGGGCGCACATGTCTGGAGTTCGTTTGCAGTGGCTGGAAGCTCTAGCGCGCCCATTCTCTCTCTCTATCTGCCTCTTCCTCTCTCTGTCACTCTCAAATAAATAAATAAAAATAACAAAAAAAATTTTAAAAATAAAAAATATCCCATTTATAGGATGCTAGTTGTATATTTCAGAAGCTGAGTGTTATAGAAATTATAGTTTCAATGAGTGATTTTCTTTGAAAATATTGTCACTTCTCTCATTTTCTCATTCACCTACTTCTATCTTACTTAGTCAAATCTTGTGCTGAGCCTGGAAGGCAAGAAGATCCTGGGCTCATGGGTTCTATCAGTCAGAAGCAGAATATGTTATATGGCATTAGCAGAAAATGTGTGCTAAGATAACTCATGTTAAGAGGTTTATGAACTTTATGCAACATATAATCTGCTTCATTAGACACCTTTTGTGAAATTAATACAGTCCAAGAATCGGATTCATAAATAACTATACAATTATTTTTTTTTATATACATAAAACTCTCCCCTGAACACAAAAGGGAAACTAGGTAAAATAAATAATCTAAAATGACATTTTCTAGACTATTATTTATATGGTTCCAAAGCATGACACAGTATTAATTTTAATATTAATATTAACTTAAGTAATATTAAGATTAATACAAATATTAAAATATTAAATCACAGACTGGAGCCTTTTAGGTTTCTTTCGATACGAATTATTTCAAAGGAAAATATTGTCTTGATTTTTGTTGGTTTTACAACTTTTTTTCACTTAGTGATCTCTTAACAAAGAAAATATAGACCTCTAACTCAGTTTTTGGTAGGCAACTGCATATAGCTAGAATTTTACGACATTCTCCGTTTCTATTGTTTTGTTTTTATTGCATATGCTTATACTGCTCACCACCCAAGGATCTGGGGCAGAATACACATATGAAAAAACTCCAGAACTATCAATACAGAACTAATGAAAGTGACAGATCAGAAAACTAAAAGATTAAAAACAAGCTGGGCATGGTGTGTACGCCTTTAATCCCAGCACTCGGGAGACAGAAGTAGGAGGGTTGCCATTAGTTTGAGGCTACCCTGAGAGTACATAGTATATTTCAGGAGAGCCTGAACTAGAGTGAAACCTACCTCAAAAACAAAACAAAAAAAAAAAAAGATTAAAAGCAAAATAAAACGCATGAAAATACAAGAAAATGAGAAAGGAAGGGAACTTGAAGGAAAATTAGGCAAGAGGGTGAAGAATTAAATCTTCTGTCTTGAAATCATCTTTTCTTGTCCAAGGAATTCACCCTGCCCTTTCTCATGGCCATGAAAATTGATGCAGTGTTACATATACATGTTAAACGTGAAGTGAAGTAAGAAAATAAATAACTGAGGCCACAATTTTCAAACCAAGAGAAAGAGAAAATAGAACATCATAAAACTATACAAGCAAAGAAGAAAATCGATAAAATTCAGTGCAGCACATCTTCCCACTTACTTCTGAGCACACAAAGTTCGTTCATCTGTAATGCATTCAGTGTATGGTACTTGTTATAAATCTTCAGTCTTCAGAAATATGATCTATCATTAGAAACACTGAAGAATACCAATTGACTTCACTAATTAAGGGTCTTGCTTTCATTCATACTTGTGCATTGAGCATCACCCTGGGGTCTTTGTATCTATGTTGGAGACCACAGTGGGGCTGGGCAGCAGAAGGACACCAAGGACAGGGTTTGTAAGAGAAATAGCTGCTCTTACTCTTATCCTAAGTCAGAGAACATGAGGATGGATACTCTCCTCTACTCTTCCTCTATAAGGAAACATCATTTTTCTAAGCCTAAAAACTAAGGTAGCACTTTACTCCATCCCTGGTGATCAGTTAGTTGTTGTGTTAGTTGTTTTCATGATTTCAAAATTACCAAGAAGAACAATTTTCTGAATCTCCTCCTCATAAAACAGCATCTGGGATATTTTCCATTTATGTAAATATCTGATGTTCCATATCTGATAATTCCAAAATCTGTTATATTTGAGCTTGGTTTCAATGCTTACTTTATTTTTGAAAACTTGTTTTAGCCTTTTATAATTACATCTTTTCTTTGAAAGCTAGATATGATATATCTCATAAAAGGAATTGAGTAAATAAGCCTCTAGTATGAGATTTTATGTTAATGTGTAGAGGAGCTGTGCTGTGTTTACTGTTTGTTGTGACTGTGGAAAGTAAATTTTTTCCTCTAGTGTCCTAGTTTTTATCTCCTGTTGTCATTTTGTTCCCCTGGAGACCAGTTCTTACATAGAATCTGAAGCTTCTCATCTTTTAGCTATAATCTACTGTTGTAGAAGGGAGGACTTCACTCTGCCACATTGTGATTTGGTCTCTGTCTCTTGGTGAACCTCTGCTCTTGGCTGTGACCTTCAGACGGAAAAACTGGGGAAGAGTTTTCTAGGTCCCTATCCCTAAGTCAGTTACTGTGCAGGAAAACACATTTTTCAGGTTGTAATAAAACACTTTTTTTTTTTTTTCCAGTATTGAAGACAACTTTCTCTTAAGGAGAACTCTCTGGACATGCTCAGTATGGTTATTCCTCTGCCCCAGGATTATGAGGAGAGCTCTTTCTCTCCTCATCAATACAGACTGTTAAGGCTTGAGGAGGTAAAATTCATGAAAGTAAGGAGCCTTCCTTCCAAAGACCAGATTTTGGAGCTTTCAATTCTCCAATTAGTCCACACTGAGTCTCTGGAAGCTCAAATGAAGATTAAGAGTTTCTATGAACATATAAACAGGGATACATTCTGTTCAAGGTATAAGCAGAAGGCAGCAACCTCTGTCCTAAGTTCTAGGGGCAGCAGTTTCCCTTGTGGAATTTGGAAGAGGAACTGACTTTCACCTTGTCCTACTGTTTGTATTGTTGTTGGAAACAGGAGCGAAGAGTCACAAGCCCAGTACTCTGAAATAGAGACGACATGTCTTATTTCTTCATGAGTCCCTTTGTAGTCTGTCTGTAAGACTATGCTCTGTTGGGAGTTTGCTTGTTGAATTCTATTACATCTGGATTGAAAAATCATGTCTTCAGAAAACAGCAATTTGCTAGAAACATGAAGGAAATCAGCCCAGAAATATTTTGTACAATTCCTTTATTTAGAATTTCTAGCTACTGTGGATTTGAATCCCCAACGGATGTGATGGCTAAGATGTAGGCAAAAACTTTTACAGCAAATTATTATTAATCATTTTATTATTATTATTATTATTATTATTATTATTATTATTTTGAGGTAGATTCTTGTCCTAGGCAAGGCTGACCTGGAATTCACTATGTAGTCTCAGGGTGGCCTTGAACTCACTGCAATTCTCTTACCTCTGCCTCCCAAATCCTGGGATTAAAGGTGTGTACCAGCACACCCAGTTTAGAGCAATTTTTTAAGTTTATCACCTAAGGCATAAGGCTGAGGCTAACAAAGTTTCTCCTTCACATATAGTGTCTGTGACACACCCACACTTTTACCATCTTTTTTTTCCTCAAGAACATTCCTGTCAAGAATCCCAGTTAAAATATAGTTGGGATTCTACCCCTTCATATGGAGCCCTGGTATTTCCTTTTTCTTCTGCACAGGTTTATTAAAGAGAAGAGTTCTCATTCTCTAGTTCTAGGTAATCCAGCTTTTAGGACAGCTTCCATGCTACCCCACTCCACTTCTAAGTTCACATCTTTCTCTCTCTTAAGAATTTTGCCTTTTTGCTGGGGAACTGAAGCACACATTCAACCATTTGGAAATTCTCTCTCTTTTTTTTTTTTTTTTTTTTTTTACAGTAAGTGCTTTCAATATACCTAGTCTACATATTGTTGACAACAAAAAGTCTAACTTACCCTTTATTTGTTTTATATAATGGGTTCTTTTCAAAAGTGTTTAAGTGAGGGTTTCCATAACTATAGCAATGCTAAAAGCCATTAAATTCAAGACTGTCCATGATTGTTTTTGCATCTAAAATTATAATTTTGATTAAGATATGAGCTTTGTAGCCAGAGTCCCTGAGTTTGATTTCAAGATTTGGTTCCTGGGTGAGATTAAGCTAGTTAGTAAAGTGTTGTTACTACATTTCAATTTCTCTATCTGTAAATATGTAAAATAAGGTTAACCATGACAGCAACCTCATAGTGTCAATATGAGGATTAAGCGAGCTAATGCATGTGAAAGCACCTAAAATTGTGACTGCCACATAACATGCATTCATCATTGATTATTTTTTAGCAGCCATTCCTAATTGGTTTTTCTGTTCTTTAACTAATAAATAATTACTCATTCACTTGGAATATACTCTCTTACTAAAATCACTACTTCTTGATGAGATGTTCATTTGGGGACACCTGGAAGTTGGCATTTTTACCATAAAACAAAGGAACACGTGTCTTTTATACTGTCCTAAAAACCTACTTTATTCAAAGCAGAGGGGGTAGATTTTCTCATCAAGTAAGTGAATTGTAAATCTCTTGTGGAATTTAGTTTTACTAGCTGCCCAGGGACCATATGTCTGTACTAGTATTTCCTGTTTTAATTTCTCTATACCCCTAAGGCAACAAAAGGGCAGATTTTGAGGCACAATCAGGAACATGGGCTAGATATACTTACCTTGACTTATATTTCCACCTCTTACAGGCATCCTAGCTGAGGACCAAACTCTTCACACATTCTTACATTCATTCACTCATATCTTTTGTATCAATTTCAAGTGTCACAGTACCAGCTGTGTTAGGCACTCATGATCTCATGTTGTTGTTCCTTACCCAACAGTCACAAAGAAGAATGTGTGTCACCACACTGGGATGTACACAGACTACAGGAGTCTGTAGTGCCCAAGGGAAACTACCATCTGCTTCACTGATTGGAGGCAGTGTTTGAACTAGGTCTGAAAAGATGACAGGAATCCACATATCAGAGAAAAAGGGAAGGGGCAATTCTAGGCACAGTATGAGTCACTTGCAAAAACATACATGAGCCAGTCATTTGAAATAGTATGGCATGCTTGGGCTTCAATGAGCAAACCCACATAATTGGAGTTGTGGTAGGGATATACAAAAAGAGAGGAAAAAAAAAAAAAAGAGTGACAATTAGTGAGACAGCAGAAGTCTCATGCAATGAAGTTTGGGGCTTCATCCGGAAGGTGGTAGCCTTCTAAGCAAACAGTTCAACACAGGACAGTATCAAAATTATGGTCATAAAAAGCATAATGTAGAAGGAGATAAAAACTTCTCATGGACAGCAATGGTGGTCACTAAGGAGACACACAAGGTCTGAGCATGGCAGACAGTTAGGCTAGAAATAAGGAGATGGTTGAAAGATGAACACACACCTACAACAGGACCCAGCAAGTGTCTTTTAATAAAGGATAAGAGAAACAGAAAAGTTTAAGGGACTATAAGAAGCATTTAACTAACTCAGAGATGCAAAAGACAAATTACTTGAATATTCATGTGCTTCAGATTGTACACAAGGAAAATTTAGGCAAAGCTCAATGGTGGAACACAAAGCCTTTGCACATGCTCAGACTCTAAGGGCCTCTGTAGCCTGGCTGGGCTGCTCCCTCTCTTCCCTTGGAGCAGGCTCCAGGGATTCCACCCACCCCCTGCTCCCCAAGGCTGCCAATTCCAACTCTCCCTGGAGGATGCTCTCCCCTCAAGCTTCCCTGTAGAGAAGAACAATCTTCCCAGCTTCCTCCTTTCTAGTCCCCAAAGACAAGTGCATATGACATTTTTTAAACTACTATTAATCACTATAAGGAAACAGAGAAAAGCAAGAATAAGAAACACAGGGTAAGTACCAAGCTTAAAAAATCTTATAGATTTCCTTATTCTTCCCTCACTGACATGTAACATAGAGCCAGTCCCTTCTCCCACACCTAGTATTAAGGACAAGTTTAACAATCTTCCTAAACCAGTCAGGCTCAATGCTTTAAAAAGAGGGTATGCTGGCTTCTTTTTAAGAAAAGCTCCTTCCTTCCATCCATCTTTTCTTCCTTCTTTCTTTTTTCTCTTTCTTCCTTTCTTTCCTTCTCTCTCTCTCTCTTTCTTTCTTCTTTTTTGTTTTATATTGCTTGGTATCAAACTCAGGGCCTTGGATGGACTAAGAAAGCAAGTACTTAACCACTGACCCACATCCCTAATCTCAGGAAAATTGTTTCCTTTAGTTAGCTGACTTAAATTCCTTCATATCTACATATCAGATTAAAATGTCCTTTGAACACTTATACCTCTTTAGCACTCTGCTAGTCCCTAAAATACAGTACCCTGTGGCTCCTCTGATAGTGGCAGCAAAACTTAGCATATATATATATATATATATATATATATATATATATATACATATATATATATATATATATATATATATATATATATGGTTTGGTTCTATTTGTTTGTATATATACTATAAAATGTCACATTTACTGGGCAGTGTCCTCTGTCTGGCTGAAAAGTGTTTTCACATAACTTCAGTGGTGGCAGGGATTTTTTTAAAGTACATATTTTATTTACTGGTACATTTCTACCACCAGAAAGCATGCTTGGCACATAGTTAATGCCCAACACATGGGCTCTGAGTCATAAAATGCCCTCTGAAAAAAAGCAGAAAGGGCTTCAACCATTTCCTTTTATGACTGACACACTCAAAACTAATCTATACAAATGATATTTTTCATATTCATAAAACTATTATGAAAAAAGAAATTCATTTGTTAAGATTGATTTTACTTCATTCTCAACTTCACTGTGTTCTGTGAAGTGTATTAAAAATATCAGGCAGTGATTGCTCTAGGATTTATCCAACCTGCTATAGGCTCTCAACACTGGGAGGGTGTGCAGAAAGATCAATATGATGTTGAGCTATCACCACACTTACTGAGGCTCAGTATGGTTTGGGGCCACAGATGTGGTAGATTATTTTTTCCAGCAATAACTCCCAAAATATTTGTTCCCCTTTCAATGCAGTTTTTGACCCTGCTCCCATTGACAGGTGGAAACTCAATTTTCTCTCCTAAAATCTGGGTCAGATTGTGACTGTGGGGACCTTGATGTTCCATGACTTCCAAGGCTAGACCATATGGGACAGTAGACTGTGCCAGTTGGCATAGAAGGCTTGAGATACTAAATTAGTAGTGGGACTGTCTTCAAGCCTAAATTAGCCTACATAGAGGAAAAAAAAGAGGAGATAGACCCAAAACTATTTGTAGAGAGAAGTCTAAATGCCCTTAATTTTTAGCTTTCTGCTCTTCTGCCATGGGTACTTCCTAACAGCAGCCACATGGGAGATTTGAACTTGAACTTCAACAAAAGGCTGACTCAAATCCCTGACACATAGAAATATGAACTGGAATGCAATGATTTTGTTTTGATCCACCATGTGCTAATGATTTGTTACACAGAAATGGATTATTGCAGTGATAGCAAATACGGAGTCATTTCTCTTTAATTCTGGCTGGCAGGTCATATTCAATTTCCAAGTGATCATCTCCTATTGTTATGGCAGCGCTCAAATATATTTTCTTACTATCTTGATTTCATGTCTTTTTCATTTTCTTTTTACTCTTTCTTTCTTCTTTTCATCAGTTTTTGATAAATGACCTCTTCATCACTGTGTTTGTTAGTAATGAAGTTGGTAAATGAAAAAGGCAAGGGTGAGTAAGGAATCCTAATCACTTCTAGGGCTTCAAATACTGGGTAAAATGAATTAAGTTTTGTGTGTGTGCATGTGTGCATGCATGAGTGTGTGTATGTGGTGTCTGTGTGTGTGTGTGTGTGTGTGTGAGAGAGAGAGAGAGAGAGAGAGAGAGAGAGAGAGAGAGAGAAAGAGAGAGAGAGAGAGAGACAGAGAGAGAGAGAGAGAGAGAGAACTGACTCGTCCATCAAACATGACGTTATTTGCCAATGTTCTAGAGATACTTCAGACTGCCCTGGTGCTTATTCTAGTGTAAACTCACTTTTGTGAATTTTGCTTTATTCTCCTACATAAATTATCCATCAAAGTTTCTTAAACATTCATACATAATCTCATTCAAATTGTAAATAAAATTGTAAATAAAAAAAAATAGTAAATGGTGATTTAAATGTAAAAATGTCCCTCATAGACTCATGTGTTTTAAAACTTGGTCTCCAGTTAGTGGTGCTGCTTGTGAAACTTGAAAAGCCTTTAGGAAGGAAAGCCTTTCTGGAGAAGTGTCAATGGGGATGAGCCTCCAGGTGTTCTAATCCATCTATGCTTGGTGCTTTTTAGTTTTTCTCCTCCCTCTCTGCAGATGTGAGGATGTGATGCCAGCTGTCTGCTCCCACCATGGTAGAAACTGCCCCTCACAACTACAAGTGGAGGGCTGGAGAGATGGCTTAGTAGCTAAGGTGCTTGCCTATAAAGCATAAGGACACAGGTTTGATTCCCAGAACCCATGTAAGCCAGATCCACAAAATGGCATATGTTTCTGTTTGTTTGCAGTGGCTAGACGCCCTAATGTACCCATTTTCTTTGACTCTCTCTTCCTCTTTTTTTCAAATAAATAAAAAAAAATATTTTTAGAAACTCTAAGTTCAAATAAACTTTTTCTTCAATAAGCTGCTTCTACACAGGTATTTTGTCCCACCAATGAGGAAGTAACTGCTAAATTTCTTCCAAAATTACAAAAAAACTAATAAATAATAATTAATTATCACCTCCCATTCTTATTGCAAAGAGGTCATTTTTTTCCCTAATAACATTTATGTTTGGTATCTCAAAGTCAAATTGATGTTTGAAGTGCTCTGGAGGTAGATCCTCCTTTTCTTCTATCTATTCTTAAAAAACATTTTATAATAGCTGTCAAAGAAACCTATGTTCACAATGAGTATTTTAGAAAATGATAAAAATACAAATGGTAAGCTGAAAGGAAGCAATATAGAATCATGAAGCTTTCCATATTACTAAGAGCATGAGTTGATACATAAAAGGTGTTTAACTTGAACTGATTTAGCTGTGAAAGGAGTGTGCTGGCTCTTCTAGCCAAACTGCCTCTAGGGCAAGGATGGTGCTATTCCCAAGGACAAGACCCAGGTATCAAACATGTCCAGACTTTTCTTCCTATTTTCATTTCTGCTCATCTATATAGGGAGGTTTTATTTTCTCCTCAATCACATGAGCTTTCTCAGACAGCTTGGGGTTGGAAAAGATTTAACCACAGGCAATTTCAAACTGAGTCTAGCGTCAAGACTCATAGGTGACCTCCCAGGAAAGAAATATCTCATTCAGCTGACTCTCTGTCTTTATTTGGAAGCTCTAATCTTTGGAGGTCCTGCCTGCAAATTCCTTCCTGAGTGTGAAACAACTTGACCAGCTCATATAAACCAGTTGGCACAAGGCAGTCAGTTCTGTGCCCCCAGACACTTCCTGATGTGCCGCCAGAAGTGTTTGACTATTAGATATTGGCACATAAACTCAAAGTCCATTTACACTGACATGAGAAGCTGGTCACATGATAACTTTTAGTATGTCATTCAAAGTAGAAATTCCACCCAGCTCTGGCAGCTGAACTCACATGATGATTCAAAAGTCTTCCAAGAATTTCAAATTCCTCCAACAGGTTGCCAACAATAATCAGTTGAAAGTCTTCTTACTACCTAAAGAGGTGGGAAGAGAAAATATACCCATATTAAATGCCTACCCTATACCGCACTCATGCTAGTGTCTTTGACTATATTTCACAGTGCCTTCCTACAACAATGTATGAAGAAATGCCCTAAGGCCTGTCATTGCTCCACTACTGAGCATGGGCTCAAGTCTTCATCACAGTTGTTAGGGTTTTAAAGGATCAAAGCACAGCATGGCCATCCCCAGCTACCAAGATTAAGAACTAATTAAATGAAATCAAAGGAAGATAGGCAATAATTGTTAGTTGCATTATTGAATAACCAAAAGGAGAAGGGGGCATACACTTAGCTTTGATTTACAAAGTTGGGTTCTATCACTCTGTCTCATGCTCATCCTCCCCAAATCCTTGTTACCCAAGATTTTGGCTTGAGCATAGCTGAGAAATAGTTTGTGCTTACAAAGTGTATGATGACAGCAAGAGAAAGACAAGTAATTCCACAGGGTCGTATTCACAAAAAAAGATTACTTTATTCCTTCATTAGGAACTATGGAGAGATGACTAAGGCTGTTCTGGAGGAAAAGGCTAAAATATGAGGTGGGTATCAAAGCAGAATGTATAATTTTGGTGTAGTAACAGCATGTGAAAACTCCTACAGAATGAGATCAGTAGCTCATCCCCTCTGCTTCTCCCAGTGGAGATGCCCCAAAGCTTAGTCTGTGTTGCTCATAGCATCTCAGAGGAGTCATTGCTCTCTACAGGTCAAATCATCAGCTCTGGAAGTCTCTGGGATTAATGATTCAGGAGGCCATCATGCATCATTTTCTATTCTTCTGATACCTATAGAAACCCATTCCCATCCCACTCTCTGTTCCTAAGTCTGAGCACATTTCTTTGCACTCCCAAACTACCAGCTTGCCCCAGGTGATGATACTCCATCAGCACAATGTCCTCTTCTCAGAATCTTCTCAGAATATTGTAATTCTTTTTTTTTCTCTACTGAAGTAAGTGCCTGCTGGGCATGTCTCTCTCAAACATAGGCTAGAGTTCTCCCAATTTCATGTATGCATTATGACTCTTTTTATACTTTTAAAAAATATTTATTTTTTATTTACTTAGAGAGAGAAAGAGAGAGAGAATGGGCAAATCAGGACCTCTGGCCACTGCAAATGAACTCCAGACACAGGCACCACCACGCACATCTGGTTTACATGGGTTCTGGGGAATTGAACTTGGAACCTTAGGCTTTTCAGGCAAGCATCTTAACCACTAAGCCATCTCTTCAACCCCAATCATAACTATTAAATGGTATGGTTCCTTTCCTAACTTCCTTTTGCTTTCTTACCACCCCCTTCAAAGTTCTTAGTTTCTTTAAAGGATTACTATCAGACACCATCTCCTACCTCTTTCCTGGTGTTTAGAGTTAAGGCTTTAGTTCCTTCTCATGCAGGATGAGGCTATATTCACCCCCAGTCCCCCTTCAGCCCTTCTTTTAGAAAATCTCTCCAGGAACACTGATGATTTAACCAACATGCTAGCTGGCCTCTCTGGTCTTCTACCTAATTACTTTAGACTGTCATATGATCATACTCTAATGTTTTCACTTCTACCTAAACTAACTAAGCTGTACCTTTTCTCTTATCCTCCTTCTTCTTTAATCTCTCACCAATGTCTGTCTGTCCAATATCTCTTTTGCCCCCCATGAATTATCTCTGAATAACAATTCTGAAACTATCTAGAATTATGAAAAATCAATTGACCCTAAGATATTTTTCGTGACTGTTCCCACCTCTATCTATACATTGTCTGGCATCATAAAACATATTTACCTTCCTTGTTTATATTTGCTGTCATCATTCCTGTGTTCCTTTTTAAATTAAGAATATACTTCTTATGGATACATAATGTGTTGGTACCATCATTCCCCTCTGCCCTGCCTCCAATCCACTGAGGGCCCACCTCTGTGTGTTTGCTGGTATTCCTCATGGAATTTTGGTTTACATGTTGGGAAAGCTGCATCAGTTATTAGGGGTGAGCACCCTGGGTATGCTCTCCCAGCCTGTGGCTCTTATAATCTTTCTGCCCCTCTTCCAAAAAATTCCCTGAGCCATGTTAGTCATTGGCTAAAAGAGGGGCTACATTCATCAAACCACTCTAAATTAACAATGAACATCCCATTTAACCTACGCTGATATCACTCACTATTAGAGGATCTATTCTTCTTTTTCAGAAGGTAGTGAGACCCAAGGAGATAAACCACCCCTTACACTTCAACCAAGACCCAGGTAAAACCACAGATGATTGGGTGAGATGAAAAAGAGTGCTGCTACCATGATGAACCTGACAACCAGCTCCAGGGTGATGGAGACAGGTACTGAGGATACTCAACATGAACTATCACAAAAATCCAGATGCTCTGGAAAGCTTAATACTAAAATAGACTTAAAACACATTTTTCAAATTCATACAAACTTCTTGGCTTAAACAGTACCCATTTGTTGCCTGACATTTTATATAGGCCAGAAATCTAAGATTGAGTGGATTCTGTCTCACAAGAAATCAAGTTGTTTGTCTAGCCTGAATTCTTTGCAGAGGGTGACTAGAGAAAGAAGCATGTCTAAGGTCCCTTGGCTTGTGAGTAGGGAAGATCTCTTTGCTTGCAGACTTAGTGGAGCTTGCTTTGTCAGAGTCATTAAAAGAAGGAAGGAAGTTCTGCTGCCTTAAGTGTCTGTTTTTAGGGATGTCTTCAACCTTCCTTTAAAGAATTTAACTGATTTGGTCAGGCCCAGCAAAGTTCACCTCTCTAGATTATATCAAATTCAAACATACAGGAACCTTAGTAAGACAGCTGCAAATTTCTTTCAACCTTTCCATGTACTATTGGATAGAAATAAATTAAGAAGAGGGAATCAATAATGTGACTCCCTGGGGATTAATTTAAATGTGTGTGCAGGTTACTCACATCTAAATGCTGGTTTATGTGTTTTGAAATCCATCTCTTGCTAATTCTGAACCTGTAACCAAACTTACAAATTTCACTGATAGAAAACATTCCTGAGCATGTCTGATTAGGGACTTTTTAAAGATGTGACAACAAATCTCACATAGATACTTAACACTGAATACTTCCCCAGAAAAGTCTCTGCTGCTTCTAGGAAATTATTTATTATTTTCTCCACTCTTTCAAAACTTCACATCTTCCTACACTTCACTCCCAACCAAAGAATAGTTCTCATACTTCATGGAAGTACCTCATTCTACAACTACCAACTCCGCAGCATCATCAGTACCCACCCATGGCCTCCATCCATCTCTGCTTTTAAGCAAAACCCCTTCACTTGAACAATGCATCTTTCTTCCCAGTAATTCATTTCTCAAAGAATTTATTCTTGTGAGATCTTCTTGCAGCCCCATCAATTTATCCCTCTTCTGTAAAAATCATCCATCTTAAAACACCACCTGCATGAACAACTTTTGTAGTATGTTTCTCAAGTAAATCTAAAATTTGCTCAAAATTAGAGTTATAAAAACACAAAAACATAAACAAAAAGACATGGCCTAAAGAGATGACTCAGAAGTTAAGGTGCTTGCCTTTTACGCCTAAGGACCCAAGTTCAATTCCCCAGGACCCACATAAAGCCAAATGCACTAAGTGGTACATGCATCCAGAGTTTGTTTGTTAATGGAAGGAAGTTCTGGAGCTCCCATACTCATTTTTTATGTGTCTACCTCTTTCTCTTTCTCAAATAAAAAATAAAATTTTAAAAAGACAACCTCATTTGTCTCCATGTCTTCTGGTTGCTTTTCAGTTCTGGGCTTTCATACCAGTTGTCTCTGTTAATTCTCTATAGGTCCTTGCTTTCTGTTTATCCTTTGATCAAGTATTTAACTGGACTTTTGTGATCTTATTAAGGAAATCATTCACCATTTTTCTTGCTTGATTTCCAATATATAACCTAGAAGATTCAGTGTTGGCTTAAAATTGTTATTTCATAATCTCAATCATGTGCCTTGCTTCTGGTCTGGAAAAGTTTTCATCTAGAACAGACTGTTATATACAAATTCCAGAAAGGAGCCCATAATCACATGTCAGTAAGATAGAATATATAAAATAATTTATTTTAGATTATTTTATCTTTTTAAAAATTTTATTTATTTATTTTTATTGACAACTTCCATAATTGTAAACAATATCCCATAATAATGCCCACCCTCCCACCACTTTTCCCTTTGAAACTCCACTCTCCATCATATCCCTTCCCCCTCTCAATCAGTCTCTCTCTTGTTTTGATGCCATGATCTTTTACTTCTTTTATGATGGTCTTGTGTAGGTAGTGTCAGACACTGCAAGGTCATAGATATCCTGGCCATTTGGTGTCAGGAGGAACACGTTATAAGTAGTCTTACCCTTCCTTTGGCTCTTACATTCTTTCTGCCACCTCTTCTGCAATGTACCCTGAGCCTTGAAAGGTGTGATAGAGATATTTCAGCGCTGAGCACTCCTCTGTCACTTCATCTCAGCACTATGATGCTTTGGAGTCATCTCAAGGTCACTGCCATCTGAAAAGACAAGCTTCTCTAACCAAAAGTGAGAGTAGCATTAATATATGGGTATGCACATTAAAAGAAGTGCTTACTGGGCAGTTTGGTGAGCATGTTATAAACATTTAGCCAGACACCAGGAGACATTATACCCCTAGAGCTCATGACTACCCCGTTGTAGGTTTTCAGTGTAAGGGATGTATTACCTCCTATAGAGCCAGTCTCCAATCACATTAGAAAGCAGTTGGTTTCTCCCATAATATACATGCCACTATTGTACCAGTTGACTCATTTGGCCAAATTTAAGGCTTGAAGTATCCACTGTTGAGTTATCTTCACTGGTGATTTCTCTCCCTCCCATTGAACTACATGCAGTGTGGATTTTCCCAGCTTTCTCTCAGCTGGTCTACATGGTGGAGGTTTTCAGCTCAGCTCCAGAAGGATTTCTCAGTGACTTTCCAGCCCAAGTATGTGGAGTCTTCAGCAATTGGGTCTTACCATCTATTCCTGGTGGGAAATCAAGGGCCTCACCAATGGGATGTAATGTTTTCAGAGTATCAGGGAACTCCCTGGCCAACAACTCACTGAAAGATATCCCATCCCTGGCACTGAAAATTTTCTAGTAACAATCTATGGCTTCTGAATGTTCCATTGTCCAAAAAAATAGGTTTCCTTATGACCTGTTTATATCCTCTTAGATTTTGATTAGCCCTCCCTCCACCTTTCCTTTACTCAGTCTCTTCCCCTGACCTAACTTTGGCCATTTCACCCCCATTAATCTGTTCTTCTACTTACATATATACAATACTATCATATTAAGTCCCCCAAAGGATTTATTTTAAAAGGAACATAGGTAGATGATTATTTCTCATAAAATATGTAAAATTAGTGCCTGTGCACATCTGTCTTTCCATAATTCCACCAGTTTTGTTTTGGCCAATTTCCCAGTGTTGGAATATAGAAGGGGTGGACCTTTAAAATGAAAAGGATGGTAGAAAGTTTTTGAGTTGGTGAAAGCACTATCCTTGAGAGGATGGTGATAGCTCTCATGCCACAACTCACCTCTCTTCAAAGCAACTGCATCCTCACTGAGTTGAACTGGTGTACTGTCATGACTGGTAGAGTTTCTTTCTCTCTGAAGTTAGCTTATCTCCAATATTTCATTCTAGTAAGAAAATTTACTAATACACAGTTTTTGTGCCTAGTTGAGAGTTCTTTGTCTTTCTCTTCTTCATGCTGCATACAAACAATTTGGTTTCATTCATCTCTTCCATACTTCTAGCCCTCCCATGATTCTTCACATTATTATGTCAGGGGATACTTTTCCACTGGGAGACATGGACACACATCTTCACCCTAGATAGAGCTAGGATTGCACCAATACCAGTTTGGGGAACTAATGAGTTTATTGTGGTTACTTACAGAGCATGGAGAGGAGTTATTTTTAGGAACATGGAGATTCTAAAGCAGCCACTTTGATGGGCTTCCTGTGGCAAGATTACTTCTGGAATTCTCCTCCCTCAGCCATAAGATGAGGATTTCCTTACAGAGCATGGGGATCCCAGAGCAGCTGCATCACCATCCTGGATGATGACTTCCCTGAGCCTCTTCAAGGAACAACTCATTCCTGTCCATAAGTATGGAGACCCCAGAGTAGCACTTCAGTGGGGCTTAGTAGGTCAGCATTAGGCCCATTGATGCTCCTCCCTCAGCATTGTAGTGAGGACTTACTTACAGAGCACAGAGAACCAAAGCTGCCACTTCTATGGAGCATCCTATATGAGATTACCCTCAAAGATTCTCTTGCCTCAGTCTTGAGGTAAGGGCTTATTTACAGAGCATGAAGACTACAAAGAAACCATCTTGATGGAGATTAATGTTCCAGGATCTTTTACCCCCTATATATTTGGGGAAATAGGTATAAATCAGCATAGGTCAAAGTAAAGTTGGACATAGTCTCATGACAAATATAGTCACTAAGTAATTCTCACCAAAAGTTAGTACATTTTGTAGTATTTTAGTGAAACACTTCCCTATTTCTCATTTCTCCTTTAAAGTTTTTATCCATATCTTTAATATTAGCTTTGTTAAAATTTTGCTGTGAGCCTTTCTCACAAGGCGTCCTCTCTGTCTGGATAACCCAATCTTCTCTAATTGCATCATTTATCATCTAAGTTATAATGAGACCAGAGCTTCATCTCCAGTCATAGACCCCATATCCATACTTCTATAAGAAGAGACATGTTGGACATTGTGAAATAGCTGTTTCATGAACCTAACACTTGTGTGTGTGTGTGTGTGTATATATCTATATCTATATATCTATATCTATATATCACAATTAATCAGAAGAAAAAATCAATACAAGATAAAGGTATATGTGCACATAGACATGCAAGCATTCACACATTAAAAGATATTTAACAAATCAGCTTCCAAGGTTATATAGTCTAAAAAGTGCAAAGTGTGCTGCATAGCTCAGAATATCAATACTTAAAGAATAGAACTGAGGATGTAACTCAGTTGGTAAAATGCTGGCCTAACATGCAGGCAGGCTCAGGTTTGATCTCTAGCAATTTATAAATGAGGTCTGGTGATGTACTTGGGTGGTAAAAACAGGAATATCAGACATTTCAAGGTCATCCTTTGCTATATAGCAAGTTTGACGCCAGCCTGAACTCACTCTCTTTCGTCCTCTCTCTCTCTCTCTCTCTCTCTCGATCTCTGTCTCTCGATCTCTCTCTCTAGATCTCTCTCTCTCGATCTCTCTCTCACTGTGTGTGTGTGTCACAAAAATTAAAGAAGATCAAATGATATAATTCAAACCCAAAGTCTGTCTTCAGAGTAAATCCTCAAAAAGGGGTCAATGTTGCAAGTCATGTCTAAATGTTGTCTTCTACTGAATACACTGATTTTCAGGAGTTGTCTTGCTCTGTTCTGGCCATCATCTGGTTGGATTAGGCCCACCTACAACAAGAAAGGCAGTGTCCTTTCTTCAAGGTCCACTAACTTAAATGCTATGCTCATACAGAAATACTCTAGCAGAAATATCCAGAAAAAAGATTCACCAAATGTTTGGGTACTGTAACTCAGCCAAATTGACACATAAAATGAACTATCATAATTATTTAATGACATATTAAATATGAAGAAATTAAGGTTTAGAAAGATAATTCAGCCAAGGTCACCTGAAGCTAATAAATGGTAGAGCCAGGTTTCAAAGCCAATCCAGCTGGCTCCAGAGTCAATTATGTTAGCCATGATATTCATTTAAATTCATCACCTCCAGGACTGACTGCATTCTAATTGTAGGTCTCCTACTGGGTCTTGTGTGTCACTGACAGGAATGACTCGTTGTTGCTCAGGAGATCTGCTTAGAATTCGCCTGTATCTACTTTCTCTATTCTGGTACATAATATGACTATGGAACATCCACATTCGGACAGTGCCTGCCTGTCATAGACACTCAGTAAGTGCTTGCTATATATATTTATTGAGTGTCTATCATAGACATATTCATCACATCTTCCTTGAATTTTCATTACATATTCATCACATCTTTCTTGAATTTGTAGTCTCCTACTCAAATGTGCCCTACTGAAACATATATCCATGACAAAATAATGTATCATAAATAGTATAAAGGGAATTCTCATTGCTTCTTAATATTTAAAAATTCATTCTGTACATGTTGGTACCCAGGTCTTGTGCCATCATCAGTCAATACTTTGTCGCATGAAACTGATGTTCCATGAGATCTGTCAGGAACATATTGAGTTTCATCTAGATTGATGAGTTAAATATACTCTATTCACATTATTGGTGTTATCCAAGAATGCCTAAGTGGAGAAGTTGTGTGAACTCTGGAAATAAGAGTCTTCACTTAGAAGTCACTTTTCAGATGTGTTGCAGGAGGAAAAGAGGACTAGAGTTGTATTTGTTACTTTTATATTGTTATAGCAAAATATTGAGCTTGAGAAAGGAAAGATTTATTTGGACTGATGGTCTTAGAAGGTGGCAGTCTACAGCAGGGAAGGCATATTGGAATCATTGTTCCCAGGGTCATGGGAGCGAGGCAGCAGCTATTCACATCAAGGTGGTTCAGCAAATAGACAGCATAGGACAGACCCAGGAGGTGTACATAACATTCATAGGCACACGCCTGATGTTCTCTTATGCCTCAGACTTGGGACAGATCATTAAAAAACAAAACAAACAAACAAACAAACAAGCCTAGCAGAGCCTAGGTAAAAACCACAGAGCAAATGGTGAGATGAGCAAGAGTGCTGCTTCCATGGTGACCCTGACAACCTGTGCCAGGGTGATGGAGATGGACACTGAAGATACTCAAAACATACCAAAGTTAGCCGGGCGTGGTGGCGCACGCCTTTAATCCCAGCACACGGGAGGCAGAGGTAGAAGGATCACCGAGAGTTTGAGGCCACCCTGAGACTACAGAGTGAATTCCAGGTCAGCCTGAGTTAGAGTGAGACGCTACCTCGAAAAACAACAACAACAACAACAACAACAAAAACCAAAACAAAATATACCAAAGTAGAAATCCAGAAGCTGCTAAGAGCTCAACACTAAAATAGACTTAAAACAAACCCACCATATCTCAGGGAACTTTGCAGAGGGGGAGGAATGTAAGAGCCGCAGGGTGGGAGGGAATGTCCAAAGGCATCCCTCCCCCACAGTGACTGACTGCTGCTTTCACAACTCATAACCTGTAACTCCCTTGTGGGTACCAGCAATCTAAGGGGGCCCTCAGTGGAATGGGAGCAGAGAGGAGAGGAATGATAGTACCAACACTTGATGTATCCATAGAAAGTTTCAACTTAATTTTTAAATAGAAGAAGAAAAATACAAGATTTAAAAAAAAAAATGAGCCTGTGAGGGACATTTCAGAATCAAACCATAGAGAGCCTACAGGTATAAAGAAGAAATACAAGAGTTGGATAAGTATGGAAGAGGCTCAAGTTTTTGCTCATGAGCACATATATATATTTTTTAAATCTTTAGAGAATAGAAGTAAAGGTGGTAGCCAGACAGGACTCCAGGAGATTGGAAAAGATTCATTCTAATTGCATAAGAATGTTCATATTCACTTCTTACTTATAGCTATGGCATTGTTCATTCCTTGGACAGTACCTCAGGGATACTGAGTAAGGCTCAACCATGGTCACAATTGAGCAAAAATTTATGAGCCAATCACCACTGAGAGAAAGACTGTATATGGTGATAACAACTATAGAAATTTAATTTTCTTTGCAAAGGTTAATGTTCAGCAGAAGTACAACAGAAGTCATCTCTTACTGACTTTTCAATTGACTTCACCCACAACCAAAACTTAACTAACAAGAGGTTATATCAGCACAGAACTCCTTATTTTTGCTTCCTTCTTCCTTTATGATCCCTTCCTATCCCACTCATTTTTTCCACTATATAATAGTGATCAAGGGCATATTAACTATTGAAAGAGCCTGGGATTATATCCCACCTGCACAATATCCTAAGTAGGTGAGCTTTGGAAAATCACCACAGCTTTCTATGCCTCAAAATATAAAATTATTTTTAATAATTTAAAACTGTCTAATATTAGAATTGTTGTGAAAATATAGTAATAATACATCTAAAGCTTTAAAGGGGTATGTGAAGTACAGTAAACACTGTTATAGGGCTAGGGATCATTTTTTCTACACGAGATACATACATACTCAAGCTTTGGTAACAGTATGCATACCCTTTTATAGCTCCAGTCACATTACAGAAAATTGCATATCAATCCCCTGGCTTGAAAGGTTTTTAAGGGCAGGTGATTCAAAATTTGGGGGAGTCTAACCAATGCACCAACATATGCGAAAGCACTAATAATGTTGCATTTACATCAATGAACCAATATAGGCCAACACATAATAATTCTGGGGTATCCCTGAATTCTCATCTTATGAATTCAAAGAATTGAAATCCACAAATGAGAGCATAAGGTTTAGAGACACTTTATTACATAAAGAGAAGGAAAGAGAATTCCTGCCCATGAGAAGGCAGGAGGCAGTAAAGGCCCAGCTCAGAGACCCAAAATAGGAACTGATCTGACCAGCCATAACACCAAGTTTTATGGCCAAGCTAAACTAACCACAATTCCAAGATCTGGTTTAATCCTTTCAGGAATCTGAAATTCTAAGAAAGGCAAATTCCTGACTAGAGACAAAGTCAGGCTATTTGAGGGGGAGGAGGAAGATAGACAATTCAGCTTGAGAATAAGAAAAAGTAAATAGGGCTGGAGAGATGGCTTATCAGTTAAGGCACTTGCCTATGAAGCCTAAGGACCCAGGTTTGATTCTCCAGGTCCCATGTAAGCAAAATGCATATGGTAGTGCATGTGTCTGGGGTTCATCTGCAATGGCTAGAGGACTTGGCATGCCCATTCTCTCTCTGTGTCTAATAAATAAATAAATAAATAAATAAATAAATAAATAAATAAAATTAGGTCTGGAGAGATGGCTTAGCAGTTAAGGCAATTGCCTGCAAAGTTTAAGAACTTATGTTTGAAACTCCAGGTCCCCCATAATGCCAGACATACAGTGATGCAAGTGCACAATGTCATACATACACACAAGGGTGCATACATGTCTGGAGTTTGTTTGCAGTGGCTGAAGGCCCTGGTGCACCCATTCTCTCTCTTTCTCTAACAAATATATAAATAATTAAATAGAATTAAAAATTATTTAAGAAATATAATACAAAAACATACTGCAAATTGGCCATATTCCCATCAGGTTATGATTTATGTTCCCTCTCCCCTCCCATCTCCATTCTATAAAGGTCCTCCTCAATGCCATTATCTCTAATCAATGTGGGGGTGAAGACAAGGACTTGGAGTACATGTTCCAACACTGTGGCTTTTTCATTCATCTTTTCCCTCTTCCACAATGTTTCCTGAACCTTGGAAGGCATATTATAAGTCTGTTTTAGTGTTGAATTCTCACCAGCCTCTGCTTTGATGAGTCTTCTCAGTATCTACAGCTCTCTCCCCAGAAGAAGTTCTCAGGTGAGTAGTGAGAACATTACTCACATTTAATCTGCCACTTCCTCTAAAGTGATTCTGGTGCCATGCAGATGTAATAGATATGGCATGTCTATTGCTAGGCAGTCAGATTTCTTTTCTTGTCCTACTCATGGACCTTGGGGTCTTCCTGGTACTTGCCACCATCACTGCGTATTTTCTTATTCTCAACCTGAGCATCAGAAACTTGCTCATAGAATTATCTAGTTTTTCCAACTTTGCATTATCACATTTTTCTCCTAGGCAGTATATTTTACTTCCTCTCAGGAGAAAAGATAATGAACTATTCTGTTTCTCATCCTTCATATATTATATTATTCAATCTATAATACAATGAAATTTGCAGAAAAAATGGTTGAACCTGGAACAGATCATTCTCAGTGAATTCACCCAATCACAGAAAGATAATCACTGCATAGTTTCCCTCATCTATGGCTCCTAACTGAATCTACCTGAGATGCCAACATACCTAACAAGCATCTAGAGGACTGGAAATAGGATGGGTGGGGAGTGAGGGGAGGGTAAAGGTGCAGGTGAGGGACTCAAAACTGGCCCCAAACTGAAATGATGCCATAAAGTTCTATATCCTAAAAGACAGACTAAATGGTTGAACCTTCACCAGGCCCTTAGAGAGAAGACCTGAATCACAAGGCCCTGGAGAGGGTACAATGAAGACTGACCTTAATCTTCTCTTTCTATTTCTCTTTCCTCCCCCTCTTCTCTCTCTATCTCTTTCACATTACTTTGTCTTTTTCTTCCATCTATTCTTGAGTACTGACCTATAACTCCCAGTACCAGCATGCAGCTATCATTCACAATGAGTTCTTGAACACAGAGACCTATAAGGCTTTCCTACCAAAAAGAACACAGATTTCTGTCAGAGTACTTTATGACCCACCAAAGGTTAGTGGTAATACCCTACTGCTGAAGACACTATATGCTGTTGGCACGTAGCATTGGATGACATGGCTTGAAGCTGGAAGAGTGTCAGTCCCCAGGCAGTTAGTTCATCTATTGCCAGAAGGTGCTACATGAACAACTGGGGAAATATGACCAGTATCAAAAGCAACTCGTGGTCTAAACTACTCAGCAGAAAATAACCTGACATGACGCTCACACAAGTGCAATAGTAGTGCACAGCCATGGTGGGAAACCAATTGTTCTTGATTTGGCTAATTGATCTGCTCAGTGGAATGGATCCTAAAGCTGAAGCTGGCAATCAGTCAGAACCATATCCAAAATGAGCCCACTCTCTGTTACCAAGCACCCACCAATTGCAGGCTACAAGAGTGCCTACCTATTAAAATCTTTCTAAAAACCAAAGGTTACTCCATTTATCTGCCACTAACTTCACTCTCTGTTGGAAAATTTGCTTCTGTTTTTAGATGGATACAGATTCTAAGGAGGGAACCAGTCCATCACACCATAAAAGGGTCCCAGCTGAAGCTAAGAATAATTGGGGAAATGAGTAAGAGAGCTGCTATCTTGGTAAACATGGTACCAGCACAGGGTGAAGGAGACAGACACACAGAACACTCGACTACTATAAAACCAGATATCCAGAGACACAGTGGCTCCCAAGACCTCATCATAGAAGGAAACCTAAAATGATCCCAACATGGCTCAAGGAAATTTGTGGAAGGGGGAGAAAAAAAGGTCAGAGTCACACGGGCCATGATACACAGAGATATTGCCTCCTACCCATAAATGATGGCTAATCTAGCAATGCATGACCCATATTCCCCACTGAGGAGGATCCCTGCATAGGGGGGAGGACAGTGTGGTGGTTTGATTCAGGTGTCCCCCTTAAACTTAGGTGTTCTGGAGGTTAGGTTCCCCAGATAATGGCAATTGGAAATTAAAGCCTACTAGAGGAGCAGGCTTATGGGTGTTATAGCCAGTTTTTCCATGCCAGTGTTGCCACACTCTCCTGTTGCTATTGTCCACCTTATGTTGGCCAGGGGATGATGTCCACCCTCTGCTCATGCCATCATTTTTCCTGCTATCATGGGGCTTCCCCACAAGCCAGTAAGCCAAAATAAACTTCTTTTCCCACAATCTTCTCTTGGTTGTGTGATTTCTATCAGTATTGCAAACCTGACTGCAACAGACAGGGAGGAGGCTAACAATGGTACCAACTTGACTGTATACACTGAATACAAAACTAATAATAATAATAAATAATTAAGTGTGTCTCATGTCATTTCTTCCACTTTGGCCCAACTTCTCATCAGCTCTCTTTCCATTTTTTTCTTTTTGATATGCCTAACTGACAAAGCAACTATCCTTATGTAAGTAAATTGGGAAAATATATAACATGGAAACAAAATCCAGTTCTCGGAGAGGGGAACTCCTTCCTAGGGAGGGACTCATGCTGTTTATGACAAAACAGATCTACAGAACTTCTTTAGGAGAAGCCAGATCCTTCTCTGATCCACAGCAAGGAGAAAGTGCAAGGAAGGCTCAAGGACATTCCCTGCTTTTACTTTTGGGGACCCAGTCACCCAAAATTGCCTCACAAGTATTACACTTTTTATACTCTTGACTGTGAAACACAATTTTCCAATAGTAGCCATGTGTGAAATGCATATTAGTAAATCAAGTAATCCCCATAAGACATACAACACCACTTTCCTTATGTCTCTCAAAATGAAAGAGGAATATTATAGTGACATGATTTATTAAAATTTAGTTAATAAATGAAGAAATGTAAAAGCCAAATGTCTGCAACCAAGACCAAAAGAGAATGCTTTGAAATGTGATCCTGAAGTTGCTTTTCTTTGTTTAAAATTCTCAATGCATTACAGTAATTAAACTGTTTCATGACCTCATTGAAATCCTGTAAGACTTAATTAATGTTGGTAAAACCTTCTGCAATCCTCACATGAGAGGCACCAGAAATGTTAAGGGATCAGTATTATTATCATGGATGCCATCTTAAATGACTGTGAGCCATTTGCTTCTCCTGAATTTGCTTGCTAAATCCTAGCTATGACTGTGCGGAAATGCAGGTAGATTGCATTCCTACAGAGTAGCTCAGTCTGTCTTACTCATAAGGTTGTATGCATAAGTAAAGACTTAATTTTTCAGTGCAATTTCCTTTTCAGTCAGATGACATTTTTAAATGACGGAGCAATAGCAAAAGCATGAGAGGAAGACATTGGCATCACTTGCCCCATCTGGAGTCTGTGCTTATGAAAGATCTTATAAACTTTGGAGTCAGAGCTAGATGGGAAACTGGCTGTATAATGTAATGCCTTTGAAACTTGGGGCAATTTGCTTATCAAGTTTCCTTCTTACTATTCTGTAAACTCTGTCTGTAGAAAGGACTGTGAGCAACTACAAGACTCCAACCCAGTGCTTGGCATGGTGTCTAAAATATAGTGTATATTCAATGTGGTATGTGTGTGTGTGAATTTTAATATACAGGTAATTTTATAACTATCTATATGAAGCATTTAAAATATAATATAACTAACATGTAAGATTGATCAAATCTATCTTTTGCAGTGCTGTCATTCCATCATCCTGAAAAACTTATTCCCCAAGAGTTTGAGATAACTGGATTGTACTGTGTTGTTTCTATGACTAACAATTCTGATTTTGAAAGGAACTCAATCATGAAAGTCAGATCAACATATTTGCCTAAGATTGCTGCATAACAAACCCCCTCAAACTTGATAGTCTAAAACATCCATTTCATAATTCATAATCAGACAGTGTAGGGCTGAAGGCCTTGCCCCTGCTTTATGATGACTGGAACTTCAGCCAGATATTGTAGTGACTGGGTGAGCTGGGACAGCTCAGTGGGGCCACATGTCAAGGGTCTTGCTTCTCCGATCCCTTCTTTAACTCTTCTGTACTCTCATTCTTCTACGGTTAGACTCTCCAACCTACAGAATTCACAGGTGAGATGTCAAGGACCTTGCTTTTTCTCAGGTGCCTTCTTTAATTCTTCTCTGTGCTGCTTCTCCTGTGGTTCAGTTCCCCAATATGTGTTCTCAATACACATTTCTGCTGCCTGGACATTGATGTAAATGACACCACAGGGGCTTGCAGTTTACCTCTCTCTCTCCTTGTCACCTCTCTGCGTGATGAGCTTCTGTGAAGAATGGTGCCCCCAGACTCTCTAATACAACACCTAACTTCTCTCAGGATGATCACTGCAAGAGGCATAAGCAGAAGTTGCATAAGCTCATAAGATCTAGCCATACAAGGCCCGAGCATGACTTCCACTGCAGCCGAGGGAGCAAGACAATTGTCCTAGACTCCCAGGGAGACATTTAGACTCTGCCTCTCAGTGTCAAGTATAGAATAGAAAAGAAGCTACATCTGTTCGTTTTTATTTTACCCATTAGAGAAAATGAATACCTGCCTTACTGCTCTAGAAATTAAAAGATTACCACCCAGGATTCCATGTTGTTATACATGCATCTTTTTTATGGGTACTGGCTTGATCTGCTAGAAATGATAAGAAAGATGACAGTAGACTTTAAACATACCCCTTAACTTTTAATCTTGTTTCTTCATCTATCTCAGAGAGAAATATCTTTCTATCCATATTGGTGAGATGCTAAGATGATGCGATTTTCATGAAAATTACAAAATCCTACACTTTACAAAAAGGCTTCCATTCAGTGAATCTTCCTAGAATGACTTCCAACCTGAGATAAGTGAACCATGTTAAATTCTAACAATACCCCATCATGTAGACCTTCTTAAGCACTTCTTAGTTCATACCTCTCTTCATACACTCAAACTAGCTTCACATCTCTTCTACTCCATCCTTCAATTTCATTTTCCCTGACATTTGGCTATATTTGTGACCAGACTATCCTCAAATTTTCCCTTTTTTTGATTTTGGAGAACACTTCTGGCTGTCATCCACTGATCCACCAGATTCTTCACAACCTCCTTACTTCTACTTTCTTCTATTGCCTCGTGTCTAAATATAAATATTTTTATAACGTAATCCTCTTCCTTATATATGATTCTTGAATGAACTCATACTAAAAGCTTCAACTATCATCAACTCAACATCCAATCATTAAATATTTATTGGGCGCCGTTTGTCACCTAGGGACTCGAACCTGATACTCCGAATCTCAGTCCCTAGCCTAGTGCTGTTTACTGAGTTCTAGTTGTCCGTACAGGGCTGCATACTAAATGTATCCCCTTGTGGACCCATGGCAGGCTAGGGTTATCTGGGTGCTGTGGATATGGTCGAAGTGAATGTGTCTTTCTGTAGTTGGGCAGCTTTCTGTCTCCCTGCATGTATGACTTGAAGTCAACTTGTCCAAAATTAAACTCTTCATCTACTCCTAAAATGGCCAATGTTTCCCCTGTACTTTCTAGCTCAATGAATGAGGTGAAAACTTGGCAAGTTGTGGAATCACTGTGCATTATTAAGCTCTTCAAGTTGAGATAGAAAAATGGAGGGAGATAGAGAGAAATAGAAGCTAATATTGTCCTCAGGTATTTGATATATATTAAATATTCAATGATTTTTTTCCCTTTATGTCTGAGCCAGACACCAGGACCTCATCTTTGATTTAAGAAAAATAAAATGTTTAACTCCTTCTACAAAGTCAAACCAAAATGCCTCTTTTTGCATATTTTCAACCTCATTAACTCTACCCTTGCTTTCCTCATCAAGTGGATAGTGCCATTGCATTTGTTTCATCATATTAACTCTTTTCCATAATCTTTAACATCCCCAATCTATCTTTCACATCTTCTTCTTATTGAAAGTTCATGATGTTATTAAACAACCTACTGCTCTGTTTGGTACTCAACACAGGATTTTCACAGCATTCAGGGTGAAAGTCCAAACTCCAGAGCTTGGCATACAAGGCATTTCATGACATGACCCTTGTTTCACATTCACCTCCTTTCCCCTTACACTCTGATCCAGATTTACTCATTTGTTTTCCATTACCCTGGGCAAATACTATGCTCATGAAAATATTCCTCCTTCTTTTTAAAATTACTGTTACTTCTCTTTCACAAATGAGCTCACAGGTCATCTCTTCATGGAAAGCCACTTCCTTGTCTTCTCAAGATCAAAAACTGTAGCACACTCACCTGTGTATTCTCAACACAGAGTGTGAGGCCAAGGCTACACAGATTCATGCAGAGAATGAATGAATAAATGAATAGAGGGGCAAATGGAGGGAGATTTTACCATGCAAATGAGTGCAATGCAGGAAATGATTGTAGCTGTTACATCCTAGAAAGGGAATTGTGCACATTGCATTAGACTGTGGGTCATAGAGGTGCGTAGCTTAAGACTTATCTATGTACCTTCTTAGTATTCTGATGGCTTTCAGGATGGCAACTCAATGTTGGAACTACCAGACAGAAATCTGTGTGAGACACTGAGCTTCCGTAGAGGAGGTAAAAAAGACCGTCAGGCATTTTTTAATTTTTTATAATTTGTTTTATTTATTTTATTTTATTTTATTTTATTTTATTTTATTTTATTTTATTTTATTTTATTTTATTTTATTTTATTTTTGTGGGTGACACAGACAAAGAGAATAGGAGGCAGGGAGAGAGAGAGAGAGAGACAGAAAATGGGTGCGCCAGGGCTTTTCAGCAACTGTGAATGAACTCCTGACACATGCATGCCCCTTGTGGCACATGTGAGAAATTACATTCTTGAGTCTGTGCATCTGGCTAAGTGGGACCTTGAGGTTCAAACATGGGTTCTTAGGCTTCACAGGCAAGTGCCTTAACCACTAAGGAAACTCTCTAGCTCTCAGGCAGTTTTTCAAGTGATTTTCTTTGAAATTTTATTTTTATGATAATATAAATAAAGAACCCATCAACTTATAGCTATATGATATGAGAAATTTCTATGTCAGTATTAGTTATCATACAATGCCATTTTAATTATTTTGGTATAATGCAAAGGAAAAGAGAGGAAGAAAATTCTTTAACATAAAAATATTGATTTATGACAAAGTAGAGACTAAATTGTGTAAGGGCCTATTGAATAAAAAAAGTGGCCATATTATATTGAAAAGTAAAAAATTATGGGAAAAAATAATACATTCCACTTTAAAAAGAAGAGAAAAGTGTTCTGTAACATGTTATTTCCTCATTCACGTTAGGAATTTATTTTCAGCAAAACAACTATCCATCCATCAAAGTACACTGATGTTGCTACTTTAGATATTTTTGTTTGTATTTAATCTATAAACTCATCTTACTTTATGTTACATAACCACTTTAAAAATATTAATATTTAAAGAACATTATAATAAAGATAACTTGGTATAATGCTGGAAACTTGAGAGAAGATCAATTTTAAAATAGTTTGAGCATTACTCGGGGTGGAAAATACTGTTAGTGCAGAAAAATCAGGACATCATAAGACCTGTTAAGGAGTAAAAGCCTTTTCACAATAAAATATCACACATCTCAGATCAACATTCATATTATAAACACACACACATGAAAACACAAAGGTGACACATTTTAGACCACCATGCATCACATGTACTTAGGTCCACCACACACAAAAACTGTGCATAAATACCCAAATAGTACATACTCATAAACACATAACACAGTCATAAATCTTATATAGGATCAGTCACAAGGTCACCCACTTAAACATGCCTTATACATAGTAACATAATGGCATACAAACACATGTATATACATGTATCACAGACTTCCTCATTCACCAACAAATTTCATGTATCCATGCACATATCTTCTATGAATTTATATCATTATTTTTTTAAAATTCTTATTTATTTATTTATTTGAGAGCAACAGACACAGAGAGAAAGACAGATAGAGGGAGAGAGAGAATGGGCATGCCAGGGCTTCCAGCCTCTGCAAACGAACTCCAGACGCGTGCGCCCCCTTATGCATCTGGCTAACATGGGACCTGGGGAACCGAGCCTTGAACTGGGGTCCTTAGGCTTCACACGCAAATGCTTAACCACTAGGCCATCTCTCCAGCCCTATATCATTATTTCTGAAGAGAAGAACAGGACAGTATATATATGTGTGTATATATACATATATATACATATATATACATACATATATATATATATGAGAGAGAGAGAGAGAACAAAGCTTCATTGGAGTTGAGCCTAGCAGTTTTAAGAATAAAACATTTAGAATTAAACTGCAAGTAACACATCCATTCTCTGTCCCTACCAAGATGAACAGCATCTGGAAGGATTGTGAGCCATCACAGAATTCTCCAGAGGTTTAAACAAAAGATATTAGGATTACTGAAAAAAAGAACCTTGCTCTGAGCATGGTAAATTAGGAAGAAATTATAAAAAAAATAGACTTCTTTAGTAAAAAGTTATATTTTGAGATCCTGTGAGAAGAATGTCCTTCATCCTCTAGCAGAGTGTATGAGGAGCCCAGGAGTTACCACTAACATCCTGAGGATGTTCACCACCCATGCTGATCCAGTCCTCTCTGAAGTCTTCTCAGTTTGATAGAGTTTTATCACTTCCTGCTTATCCCATATACACACCTCCACAAACATCGGTCAAACCCATTTTGATAACCAAACAAGCCACTTGTTCCTTATAACACTTTCTTAATATCCCTTTGCTTTCAGGATAGCCAGAGGTGCTCTTTCTCACCAGTCTTTATGAGTCGGGTCCTCATGTCATGTCAACATCCCTATGAGAAAACCTCATCTGAACAAGTTTGCTAACTTTAGTAACTCAGCCTTGGCCATTATCTTCCTTTCAATTGGGTGGATGAAGGGGTGCAGCCCTACTTTTACACTTCCAAACTGTGACCCATCAGCATAGGGGAAAAAATAGTGCCTAACAGAAATGTTAGGGTCACCTTATATGATGGGACAGTATACCAAAGCATATGACAATATCTCCACTGGGTCCTACTGGGGCCAGACAACCATTGATTTCACCACCAATGTCTGCTGAAGAAAATGTCACCACTAACAGTGGTAGCGGTCCATGAAAAACACCAGTGAACGGGAGGATTTCCATTCATGGGGAAAACAGATTAGTAGAAGAAATGAGTTGGTTTGTTTTCTGTTTCTTTTTTTTTTATTGAGGTTTTAATCCACATTTTATATAAATGATATTTCACATGGCTATCCTAAATAGCATACACTGTTATCATTAGAGTAGGATGCAAGGCCTAATTCAGTCAATGGATTACTATATAGCTGTATTTCACATTTTCCCAAACAAATGAAATGAAAGGGCTAAATAGTGCTTTCCAATGTGCATACTAAGAGCAAAATCTGCATATATCACCAAGTTACAGAGTGCCAGCTGCTACAGACCTGTACCCAGCATAGTCTTCTTAGCCAGTTAACAGCAGTGAAGAAGAGGGAAAGAAGCTTCCTGTGTTCATTGGTTTTATTTTCCTTGGTTCTGTGGAGACATGCCAAGGTAAGACAATGCAAAGGGACCTAAAAATCTTCTGAGTATGAGAAGCTGCTCACAAATTCCTTTTTCTTTTGGTTTTCCATTTGATATACTACTGATGGTTGTCATCTAAAAGAGTTCACATATATTGTATATCCATACAACTTGTCAAATCTTAACTAGCTTACATATTTGCTTAAAGTATCCCTTAAGTACATGTCCCTGGATAACACTGTGTCTCACTCACAATATCACCACTACAGTTATTATCACAGTTAGGCATTCCTTTTTAATTGACATGTTTTTTGGAATTTTTTGTTTTGTTTTGTTTTTAGGGGTAGGGTTTTACTGTAGCTCAGGCTCTCCTGGAATTTACTATGTAGTCTCAGGGTGGCCTTGAAACTCACGGTGATCTTCCTACCTCTGCCTCCCGAGTGTTGGGATTAAAGGTGTGTGCCAACACCCCTGGCTGATTGACATGTTTTTTAAAGTTTAAATACTTACTTCTGATATATATATATATATATATATATATATATATATATATATATATATATGTGAGACAAAGAGAGATGATAGATATAATCAGAAATATATATATATATATATTTCAAAGTAGTTCTGATATTCCATTTTTGAGTGTTAATTTGATTTTCTCTATTCATTACTCCCATATTATAGAGTAGCTAATGACCTGATAACTAGAGTTTGAATACCCTGGCTAAGTCTGTTATTTTAATATTTCTTCTTTGTACAGTTTGTAAGTTAGAAAATCTTTGTTACAAAAAATCCTTTCTAGTTACTGTTTTGTAGATTTTCAAAAAAAAAGATGCAAAGCTAAAAATAATAAGAGAATTGTAGATTTTTAAACTGAATATGCATATGCTCTTTAAATGAGAGTTAGTGTAAAATTACATATGAATTTTATCAGAATTAAACTATTTTCCTGTACTGCTAAAATAATGAGGAAAAAAATTAATTTTTGTGACTTAAGAACTCTACATTACTAGCTAATAATGGACTCACTAAAGAAGTAGGAATGCAAGCCCATTCATGATAGCCTTAAAAAAAAAAAAAAAAAAAAAGATTTCCAGAAAATTTACCTACTCAAGCACATGAAGAAAATTTACAATGCAAATTGTAAGACAATAAGATATATTGAACAAGTTACTAGATGGAAAGACCTTTCATACTTATGCATATGGGGAAGTAATATAATAATAGGCCCACATTATCCAGAATGATTTCTAGATGTACTACAACCTCATCCAATAGCATTCTTCACAGAACTAGAAGAAGAAACTTTGGGCAAAAGAGCCATGCTGAACATACTATAATACCCCATTTCAAATTATACTACATAGCAATAATAACTAAAACCACATGGTACTGGCAAACACACACACACACATACACACACACACACACACACAGAGTGAGAGAGAGAGAGCAGCTATGTACATCATTGGGTGAGAATAAAAGAATAAACTTACACATATAAAGATATTTGATTCCCCAAAAAATGCCAAATGTATATGTTGTAGAAACATGTATATTTTATGAATGGTGCTGACAAAACTGGATATCACATGTAGAATACAGAAACTTAATCCCTTACCCTGTACCAAAATCAAAGCTACAGATCAATCACTTTAGTAGAAGACCTGGAACTTTGAACTGACTAGAGAAAAATATACAGTCAACATTTCCAAATCAAGGCACCATGAAGGACTTCTAAATAGGGCTCCAATTGCTCAGAAAATAAGAATTAATGAAGGGCATTGAATCAGATTAACCACTTTTTGCATAGCCAAAGGAAACAACTGTGGGAAAGAAGCCTGAAAAATGGTAGAAAACTTTCTATCAGCTAGTTATCTGATAGGAGATTAGTATCTAGAATATAGAAAGAACCCAATTAAACCAAAAGGAAAATAGTCCAATCAATAATTGTGCAAATTAGCTGGAGAGATGGCTTAGCAGTTAAGTGCTTGCCTGTGAAGCCTAAGAACCCCGGTTCGAGGCTCAGTTCCCCAGGTCCCACGTTAGCCAGATGCACAAGGGGACGCATGTGTCTGGAGTTCGTTTGCAGAGGCTGGAAGCCCTGGCGCGCCAATTCTCTCTCTCTCCCTCTATCTGTCTTTCTCGCTGTGTCTGTCACTCTCAAATAAATAAATAAAAAAAAATAATTGTGCAAATTAACCAAACAGCTATTTTTTTAAAAATGCAAATAGCAAATGCATAAAAAATACTTTTACATGAGGTAAATGTAAATCAAAACTACATTGAGATTTCATTTCACTCCAGCCAGAATGGCTATCATCAACAAAACAAAACACAACAAATCCTGATGATGATGAATGTAGAAAACTTAAAGAAATGAAAACCTTATACACTTTTGGTAGCATAATAAATTAGTGAAACCACTGTAGGTATTTCTCAAAATAAAAGAAGTACCATCTTATGAGTAGTACCCTTTGCTATATATCAAAAGTAATGATAGCTCACAGGGGAGACACTTGCATGCATGCCCATCTTTCTTGGGGTAGTTTCACAAAAGCGACGTTATGGAGTTAGTCTAGATGACAATCAGTGAATGAATAAAGAAATAATGAATAAAGAAAGTTTAGATATATCATTAGATTATTTTAAATAAATCATGAGACATTTGGTGGTTTCTAAGTGGGGCGAGCCCCCTGTCCTGCAGGAGAAGAACGACCACCAGACGAAGATCCTTCTTGATCACACTTTATTGGAGAGCCTCTTGGTTAACAGGAAAGCTGATGGCAAGGGGCGAGGGGCACAGGAGTGTAGCTGCTTTTATAGGGCAGAATACTATGGGGCGTCTGCTGATTGGCTGCCATAGGCTCACCCACCCACAGGAGCCATGGGATAGGCTTGGGAAAAGGTGCGTCAAGCGCATGCGCAACCTCAAGCGAGGTTGGCACCAAGGTGCTGCCTAAATAAGGAATTGTTTACCTCAAGACTGGCAGGAAGCCAGCGCCATCTTGTAATGGCGTCTGCATTAGCTCTCTACAGTTCCCCCTTTTTTATTAACTTATGGCATAGCTCAGGAAAAATAGCCACCTTCCCGATCAGGTCCGCACCTCATGATGTGTTGACCGATCAAGGGAAGAAGTTCAACCTCCCCTTCCTCTGTGCAATGGGACAGATCCCCTGAGAGTGCAAAGGTGGCGGTCAAATGAAAGCTACCAGATCCCTGCCCATCCTCGTGCAATGGGTACTCTGAGACCCTGAGGGTGCAAGGGCCAGGGGAGCTATTTGCCTTTTAAAGCTGACAGCCAAATTTTGGGGGAGGAACCACTTTCCAAGGCAGCGAGCGCTTGAGAAATGACCATCTTGTCTCTCTTGGTCTGGGTTCGCAGGTGGCAAATCAACCAGAGGCAAAGTACGCATCCTCCCAGGCAGCACACCAGGAAGATTCCCACTCCTACCCATTCCTTAACATAAGAGAACACTCTTTAGATGGGAATTTAGGGCTGTCTGAGTCTCCAGGGCCATGGTAGTGGAGGAGGCCAAACTATTCAAAGTTTCAGCAGTCTGTACCGAAGTGGCCATGGCCACACTGGCTGTTGTGGCAGCAGCTGCTATTGTGGCCACAGCCACTATCACCGCTGCCGTGATACCAAAATCTCTTTTTTGTCTGAATAGCGATAGTGTGCTGGGGGCCTCTACAGGCACGGGGACCCACCGGGGCACCCTAAGGACCATAGCATTCTTGAATACCTTGGCATTCTAGCATTGAGACAAGTAACAGGAAGCATTGGTACAATTACTGAGAGAGAAGTTACTAAGAACGAACAGAAATGGTGGATGAACACACGCCGGCGCAGGGGCAAAGGAAGTATTCCTCCCACAGCCATGTCCAATGTCATTAACACCCTCTTCCACTTGATTCTCCGTATGGAGGGTCCCGGGCACATTATTGCAAGCTACAAGTCCTCCTTGTAACAGTACAAAGGGTGTAAAGTCCGTGCAGTTGCCATTTGTCCCACATAAAATCCACTTTGAAAATGGAGTTGTAAAGAAGCGAGGGAAGACCGTGGCAGAATGGAGCACTGGCATAGGTTTGGGAAAGGTTGACAGAATACCCCAACGTGGCTCTCCTTTAATGGATTCCAGGCACAGGAGGAAGATTATCCACAAGACCTTTATCATCTCTGCCCTGATGGGCCTACTGTCTTCTGGACCCTCCTCCGGAGATCGCTTGACTGTCCTCACCAGCCGGGCTGGAACCCAATGAGGGGAATCCTGTTCCTGTGGAAAAACACAAACAGCTCCCCTGGATCTTATTATAACAAGATCTGGTCCTTTCCATTTATTATCTAAGACATCCTTCCACATCACCATCTCACTGGATGATTGAATCACATGTTGACTGTGCCTGTCAGCTGCAGATTTATTATTATTATCCAAGATTAAAAAATTAAGGGTAAAGAGAGCTAAAGACACTCTTTCCTTGGGAGTTGCATTTTCCGCTATACCCCCTTTTTGTTTAAATAAAAGAGCTTTTAGACTTTAATTGGCTCTTTCTACTATACCTTGACCTTGTGGGTTGTAAGGAAGGCCAGTGGTATGAGCAACCTGCATTTGGGCACAGAAGGCTCGAAAGCCACCAGATGAGTACGCTGGGCCATTATCAGTTTTTAGGCGGTGTGGCTTTCCCCAAGCAGCCCAGGCCTCCAAACAATGAGTCTTGACATGAGAGACCTTTTCACCTGCCAATGGAGAGGCGAAAATAACGCCTGAACAAGTGTCCACTGAGACATGTAGGTATTTTAATCTTCCAAACTCTGGAATATGTGTCACATCCATTTGCCAAAGGTCTCCAGGATGTAGGCCCCGGGGGTTAACTCCCACATGTGGTGAGGGTAAAAAGGTGACACAAGACTGACAAGATTTTACAATGTCTCGTGCCTCATCTCTGGAAATGGAGAATTTTTTTCTCAAGGTGTTTGCAGGAACATGATATAATCTATGAAATTCAGTGGCTGAGGCTTTTGCATCTTCCAGAGAAATCATGGCGAGCCTAGTGGCCCGGTCCACGAGATCATTAGCCTGTGATAAGGGGCCAGGCAGTAGTGAATGTGCCTGAATATGAGTTACATAGAAAGGGCAAGTTCACTGCAAAATTAAAGACTGAAGTTGTAAAAGAATATTAGACACTAGACTAGTAGAGCGAACCGAAGCAGCAATCTCTAGGCCAGCAACCGCATTAGCTACATATAGGGAATCCATAAACAAGTTAAAAGAAGTAGAGAATGTCTGAAAGACCTCCAAAACAATTAGGCATTCAACAATTTGAGGGGAATCGGGTCTAAACATTCTTGGAATAATCTGCACCTGGTCCAAAATCCTTGACAGCCTGAACCAAATCCTTTAGTTGTTTATAGGGAACTGGTTCATGTCTCTTTTGTTGAGTTACTGGTCCTCAAAAACAGGAAAAGGGGAGGCCAGCCGCGACCAGGTTTTTGTTTTAATGAAGCGGCATGTGTCCCCAGGGGAGTTATAGGGTGGGGGTGCGGAAGGCTCTATCGACTGTAAAGGACCACACCCTTGGCCTTGAGGCCCCTTTGTTAGCAGAGGGCGCCTAGGTGGGGACCTATATTGTTCCCTTTTATAACAGGCGGTGGCCTCCTTTTGTCTTTCCTCTTCCCCTTTAAATAATTTTTTTTCTTCCTCCTCTGCTGAATTGGAGCTAGCCTCCTCATCTGTGTCAAGTACATTTAAATGTGTAAGCTCCTCAATGGGAGGGTAGAGCCTGTCAAAGGCTACTTTTCCCCCTGGGGGGGGGGGCAATTATAGATTTCACCTGTTTCTCTGAGCTCATCTTGTAAACTTTTTTCTATATCTTGTCTTTGTTTTTCCCTTTTTATTTTTCCTTTTTTTCTAGGCCTATTGTGTGAATCCCCATTTGTATCTGACTCAGAAAGGCTATCCTGATGCCTTGCGAGAACTTCCCGTCCCCTTCTAATAAGTTCCATGTGGTTTTCTTTACTTAAGCAAGAGTGAATCAGCCACCAAAACGGCAGTGTACCCTTACCAATTCTGTTCTCTTGTTTTGCTGCCTCCAATTTTCTACCTAATTTCTTCCAAGTAGGGAGAGAAAGGTCCCCCGAGACCGCAAACCAGGGCGCGATCATATCTAGGTCTTTAACAATCTTTTTAATTGTTGCAGAGGAGACCCTAATGTCCCTCTGCTTAAGCAATTCCTTTATCGGCTGGACAAAGTCAACAGTCACAAAACTCGCACCCTGAGAATTCCCCATGTTGCGCTCACAGCAAACGACAAGGACAATAAACCACACAGGAATGAAAATAACAAGGATCAGGTAGGGATCTAAGTGAAAAAACATTATGACTGGGGATGACTTACCGACGTCTTCCTCTCCATGTGTCAAGTTCTGGATCCTCTTTGGCCCCTCGCCCAGTGACCACAAAGCACCCGGCGTCCCGGGATTTTGGCACCACTTTGGGGCGAGCCCCCTGTCCTGCAGGAGAAGAATGACCACCAGACGAAGATCCTTCTTGATCACACTTTATTGGAGAGCCTCTTGGTTAACAGGAAAGCTGATGGCGAGGGACGAGGGGCACAGGAGTGTAGCTGCTTTTATAGGGCAGAATACTATGGGGCGCCTGCTGATTGGCTGCCATAGGCTCACCTGCCCACAGGAGCCACGGGATAGGCTTGGGACAAGGTGTGTCAAGCACATGTGCAACCTCAAGCGAGGTTGGCGCCAAGGCGCTGCCTAAATAAAGAATTGTTTACCTCAAGACTGGCAGGAAGCCAGCGCCATCTTGTAATGGCATCTGCATTAGCTCCCTACATCTAAGGAACCAATTTATGTGAATGTGTTAGTTTTCATATGGTTTATATATTTTATGGATAATACTGGTCTATCCATAATGAATTCATCCATTCATAAAATAAAATAATTACTGCCCCATTACTTATTTTGTAGCCTTATTGTGACATGACTAACAAATAATACAGTGTTTGTGTGTTTAAATATGTACAATTGAAAAAATATGACATTTTTTATTCTTGTGTAGCCCCAAATAATTATACAGAGTAATCAATCATCCTCAGAAGTTTAAACGTGATTGTGACCTCTGAGGTGGTTTGAGGAGGAATGGTCTCTTGTAGCCTCATGAATCTGAACATGTAGATCAATAACTGAACATGTAGGCTCAAGGTAGTGCCCTGTTTTAGGAGCTGGAATCTTAATAGAGAGAGTATATCACTGAGGGTGCACCATACATTTTTTTTTTTTTTTAATTTGAGAGTGACAGACACAGAGCGAAAGACAGATAGAGGGAGAGAGAGAGAATGGGCACGCCAGGGCTTCCAGCCTCTGCAAACGAACTCCAGATGCATGCGCCCCCTTGTGCATCTGGCTAACGTGGGACCTGGGGAACCAAGCCTCGAACCGGGGTCCTTAGGCTTCACAGGCAAGCGCTTAACTGCTAAGCCATACATTTTTGCAGCCCAGCCCCACTTCTTGCTTCCTGTCTGTTTCCTGACTGCACACGTAATGTGACTAGCTGCTATACATTTTTGCCACAATGCCTTCCTAACAATAGTAGACTGTACTTGGTCAAAGTGTAAAACACTGCAAACTCTGCTTTTCTGAAATTGCTTCTTGTTGGGTATTTGACCACAGCAATGAGAAAAGCAACAAACAACACAAAAGTAACTCCTACCTGAAATCCATAATCAAGAATCATTGACCTATTAGCTCACAATAGGTCAATTATATCTGCTAATTTTGGAATTTTATATTAGTGGGATAGTGTACTATGTGAAGATTTTTCACCTCCTCTACATTCAGAATAATTACTGTGGGATTTTGTACATTACCATATGTGGCAGCAGCACAGTCTCTTCCAATGTTGATTAATAGTCTGTTGAGTGCATAGGTCACTATTTATTTATCCACTTATCAAGGATGGACATTTGGGTTAATTTCAGATTCTAATTTTAATAAACAAAGACAATATATCATATGTACATAAGTTCAGGATTATATATGTGAGTACAGATACATAGATAAACTACAAGTCTTCGTATGGACTTATCATTATAGTGTTTCTTGAATAAATACTCACCCATAGAATGATCATTATTAATTTTTAAGAAAATGTAACTGTTTATCCAAACTGAAGATTGAGAAGTGGCCTATTACATTTCCAAAAGTAGTGTCTAAAATTATAATTTTCTCTGTATCCTTCACATTTGCTAGAGTAATTCTTAATTTTAGACATGTGATATATGTATATATGGGTCTTATGGCTTTCTTTTGAGTTTACCTAATGACTAACAGTGTTGAATTTTTTCATGTTCCCAGTTTCATAATTCTTTTTTCCTTGGTGTAGTATCTATTAAGATCTTCCCTCCCACTGGTTACTGCCTTGTTTGTCCTCTTGCTATTCAATTTAGAGAGCTCTTAGCATCACCTTGGCAATTATTTTTTGCTGTTTAATTGGCAAAAGGTCTCTCAATCTACTTGTCTATTCATTCTCTGAACAGTGCCCTTCAAGAATTATATATAATTGAGATATGATTTATTGCTGAACTGAAAGCTCACTGATTCTGCTAGACTAGCTGGCCAGAAAGCCCTAGGGATCCCCCTGTTTTCAACTGCCCAGAAATGGGCCTGCAGGTACCCCCTGCCAAGGTCAGCTTTCATATGTGCTGAGGTTTGGAACTCACACTTATGCACAACCCTTTTCCCATTGAACCATCTCCCCAGCCACATAATTTTTTTAAATGTTAATGCTAATGTATTAATGTTTCCCTATATAGATCAGGCTGTTGGTATTATACATAGAAACATTTGTGCAATTAAAGGTCAAAGGCATTTTCCCTTATGTTTTCTCCTAGAAGGCTTATAGTTTTGATTTTATATTTAGGATTATGACTAGTTAATTTCTCTATATCTTGTATGTTGTGAACGTTCTTTCTTTTTGACATGTGACTGAAAACTCAACTGCCAAGCACAATGTTAGAAAAGACAATATTTTCCCCATATTTTTGTTATTTATTTATTCAAGAGAGAGAAAGAGAAAGAAAGAAGACTCCCCGTCAAGATGGTGACCACCTAACCATGCCACACCTCCCCAGGAAGGAAAGACAAGATATTAAGGGTTCACTGGGTCTTTTAAGGGAGAGCAATCTCTAATAGATCTCTAGCATGAGGGTGCAGTGGGGGGGGGGAATCATCTGATTCCCTCATGCTCCAGTAGCGGGCAGGTCCCCCAACAATCCTCCTCCCCACCTCCAAGCAGCTGCCCTAGCTATAGTCCCAGCTTCAGGATACTCCCGCAAGTACTGTAAGAAAGGAGACACAGGCCAGAATAGTTCCACTTGCTTCACTGTGAAGGGGCGATGACCCTACTGCCCCCGCCCACATCTGGTCTCAGGTAGGCTCCTTCAACCACCCATGTAAGCTCAGGCTCTATCTGTCCATCTGCCCATGCAAGCTCAGCCTGCTCTGCCCATTTGCCTGTTTGCTGGTCCTGTCACCCACCTGTCCATGCGTGAGCTCAGGTCCATTCTACCTACCCACAAGTGAGCTCAGGCTTGTTCTGCCTGTCATGCCAGCTCAGGCCCAATCTCCCATCTGCCATGCTGGCCACCTGCCCACCCACCCACAGCGTGAGCTCATGCTGATCCACCCACCAATGTTTGAGTTCAGGACAATTCTGCCCATCTGCTTGTCTCCTGCTAGCTCAGGCCAGCTCTCCCAAGAGGCACCACTTCCCCTGCATATCAAGAGCACTGTCCTACTCTCCCTGCCCATAAACTGTGATGGGCAGACGATAGCACAAAAGAAATAACATGAAAAATCAAATGCCGGTAAATCCCGTAAGATCACCCAGTCCTACAATGCATGTCTCTTATCAAAAAATATAAGATATATTAGTATCAGAACAGCAAAATGAAGCTATGAGCAATGGAACCCTGACCAAGCTACTGGTAGAACTAGCAGAAAAGTGACAAAGGACTGATAATCATGTGGATTCTACCATTGCTAGACTAGACCTAATAGATAAGGAAATGGAAGAAGTTCAAATATAGTTAAAAGATATGAAAGACAGTGAAAAAAAAAGGACCTCAAAAATCAACTGGCAATGCTAAATGAAGACATAAAGAAATGCAAGGATGAATTCCAAGAAGCATCAAGAAAATCAGAAAGTGATGTGAAAGGGGAGGAAGAAAGAGGGGTGGAAACTATCCATAGAACAGTAGTAGGAAAAGCAAACCTAATTGAACAAGCCCAAAACTATTTAGAAACTCTCAAGAATAGAGTCAGCCATGTGGAAGATAGAAACTCCAATCTGGAAGACAAGATAGAAGAAGCAGTTTGAGAGTCAAAAGTTTCAACAAGTTCAAAATTTTCTGTGAAAACAACATGAGGGAATTGTGGGATATCCTTAAATAGCTTAACAATCAGATCATGGCAATACCAGAAGGGGAAGAAATTCAGACCAAAGGCATGGAGAACTTCTTCAACAAAATAATCAAAGAAAACATTCCCCAAAGAAAGGCCAATCAAGATACAAGGAGCTATCAGAACTCCAAACAGAATGGATCAAAGGAGAAGGTCTCCAAGACATATTGTCATTAAGACTCTACACATTGACACCAAAGAGAAAATCCTAAAAGCAGCTAGGGAAAAAAAGCACATCACTTTTAAAGGTAACCCCATCAGAATTACTTCAAACTTCTCAATGGAAACCCTGAAAAACATAAGGGCCTGGAATGGAACACTGAAAAAGTATCCCTCATAAAAGATGGTGAAAGAAAAACTTTCCATGGCAAAACTCAGTTTTACAATTATATGAACACAAAAACAAACTTACTGAGAGTATTTCAGGACATTCTCCACACAGAAGAATCAAATCATCAACCTCAATTGCCAACAAGAAGAAGATCACAATAACCATACTCAAAGAAGATAGAAAAATAAACATCAGGGCTGGAGAGATGGCTTAGCAGTTAAGCGCTTGCCTGTGAAGACTAAGGACCCCGGTTCAAGGCTCAGTACCCCAGGTCCCACGTTAGCCCGATGCACAAGGGGGCGCACGCATCTGGAGTTCGTTTGCAGAGGCTGGAAGCCCTGGCATGCCCATTCTCTCTCTCTCCCTCCATCTGTCTTTCTCTCTGTGTCTGTCACTCTCAAATAAATAAATAAAAAATTTTTAAAAAAAGTCAAAGTCCATGAAAACACCAAAACACATATACCAACACAATATGCCAGAGATCACATCAAACCTCACAGTCATTACCCTAAATATTAATGGCCTTAATTCACCCATCAAGAGACACAAGGTAACAAGGTGGATCAGACCATTAGACCCCTCAATTTGTTCTCTTCAAGAAAGCCATCTCACCACTAAAGACAGACACCTCCTCAGGGTGAAAGGGTGGAAAATAATATTCCAAGCAAATGGGAATAAGAAACAAGCAGATGTCACTATACTAATATTGGATAGAATAGACTTCAAACCAAATATAATCAAAAAAGACAAAGAAGGTCACTTCCTACTTATCAAGGGAACAATCCATCAAGAGGATATCACAATCATAAATCTTTATGCACCCAACACAGGGGCACAACAGTTCATAAAACAAAACCTACTTGACAATAAAACAGAAATAACCACCAACAACATCATAGTTGGAGACTTCAATATACCATTATCAGTAATAGATAGATCATCTAACAGAAACTCAACAGGGACATAAAAGAGCTGAACAAAACCATTGATCACTTAGACCTATTGGACATCTACAGAACATTCCATCTCAAATCCACAGACTACACATTCTTCTCAGCAGCCCATCGAACATTCTCTAAAATACATCATATACTGGGTCACAAAGCCTGCCTCCATATATTTAGGAAGACTGACATAATAATTCAACATATGGAAATCTGTCAATGTAATACACCATATAAAAAAGTGAAGCACAAAAACCAATCATTTTGATAGATGCATAAAAGGCCTTTGACAAAATACATTACTTCATGATCAAAACAATGGAGAGAAATGGCATTTTCTGTTCATATTTTAACATAATAAAGGCTGTATATAAAGCTCCTAAAGCCCAAATGATACTTAATGGAGAGAGATAAGAGGAATTCCCTTTGAGATCAGGAACAATACAGGGGTGTCCCCTCTCTCCTCTACTCTTCAATACAATACTAGAAGTCCTAGCTCATGCAATAAGACAGGAGAAAGAAATAAAAGTGATGCAATTTGGAAAGGAAGTGTTTAAATTAGCTCTATTCACAGATGGCATGATTATATACATAAAAGACCCGAGAGACTCCATCCCAAAACTCCTGAAGGTGATTAACTCCTTTAGCAAAGTCTCAGGGTACAAAATCAATACATAAAAATCAATAGCCTTTCTATATGCAAATGACAAAGATACAGAGAAAGAAATAAGGGACATGGTCCCATTTTGAATAGCAAAATAAATAAAATAAAATAAAATAAAATATCTTGGAATAATGTTAACCAGGGAAGTGAAAGAAATATACACTGGAAACATAAAAACACTTAAAAAGAAATTGAGGAAGACTTTTGAAAATGGAAAGACCAACCATGCTCCTGGGTAGGCAGAATTAACATTGTGAAAATGGCAATCCTACTAAAGTCAATATACAGATTTAGTGCAATTCCAATTAAAATTCCAACATTTTTCTTCACAGAAATAGAAAAAAATGATCTCAAAATTCATATGGAAAGGCTGAAGGCCTCAGATATCCAAGCATGTCCTCAGCAAAAGAAATACCTCTGGAGGCATCACCATACCTGATCTAAAGCTATATTGAAAAGCCATACTAATAAAAACAGCATGGTACTGGCATATAAACAGGAGTATAGACCAATGAAATAGAATTGAGGACCCGGATTTTGGGTCAAGAAACTATAGCTACTTGATATTTGACAAAGTCCCTAACAATATAGCTGGAAAAAATACAGTATCTTCAACAAATAGTGCTGGACAAACTGGATAACCACATACAGACAATTGAAACTTGATCCACACATGTTGTCATGCACAACACTCAAGTACAAATGGACCAAAGACCACAATATAAGACTGGAAACTCAGATACTACTTGAAGAAAATACAGGACGAACTTTCCATGGTATAGGAATGGAAAAAGACTTCTTGAACAAAACCCCAGTAGCACAGGATCTTAAACAATCACTCAACCACTGGGATCACATGAAGCTGAAGAGTTTCTTCACAGACAAATATATAAAAAGCAAAGAAACAGATTACCCACAGAATGGGAGAACATGTTTGCTGAATATCCAACTGACAGAGGCCTAATCTCTAGAATCCCCAAATAACTCAAAAACCTAAACAATAAAAACTCAAACAACCCACTCACAAAATGGGGAAAGGAGCTGGACAGGCAGTTCACAGAAGAATACAAATGGCAAACATAGGCTTAAGTCAATGTTCATTATCTGTAATAATCAGGGAAATGCAAATTAAAACAACTATGAGATACCACCTTACCACAGTAAGGATAGTAAACATCAAAAAATCAAATGAAAATAAATTCTGATGAGGATGTGGAGAAATAGGAACCCTCATCCACTGTTGGTGGGAATGTAAGATGGTACAACTACTTTGGAAAGCAATATGGGTACTCCTAAAAAACTAACTATAGAGTTATCAACAGACACAGTTATGCCCTTACTGGGCATCTACCCTAAAACAGTTAAGATCTTTAAGGCTCAGTCCAGAGAGATTTTCTCAACCATGTGTATAGAAGCTCAATTTGTAATAGCTAAGAGTTGGAATCAACCCAGATGTCCATCACTAGACAAATGGATAACTAAGATGTGGTATATCTACATGATGGAATACCACACAGCAGTAAGAAAAAAAGGACACAGTGAAATTTGAAGAAAAATGGTTAAACCTGAAACAGATAATTCTCAGTGAACTCACCCAATCACAGAAAGATAATTGTGGCATAGGCTCACCTAACCTGAATCTACCCAAGATGCTGACATAACCAGCTACCATCTTGAGGACTGGATAATAAGGTGGGTGGGGGACACAAATCTGTACCCAAACTGCAATGGTACCATACAATTCTACATCTTAAAAGGCAGACCACATGACTGAACCCTCACCAGGCCCTTAGAGGGTACACTGGAGTCACAAGGTCCTGGAGAGGATATGATGAAGACTGACCCTAATCTTCTACAGCTTCTCTCTCTCTACCTCTTCTCTCTAACTCTTTTATATTACTTATCTCTTTTGTGTTTCTCTTTGTGGGCACTAACCTGTAACTCCCAGTACCAGCAGGTGGCTATCATCCACAAAGAGCTTTTTATCAGAGAGACCTACAAGGTTTCCTAAAAGAATGACAGATTTCCATCAGAGTATTTGATGACCCACCAAAGGTTATTGGTAAGACTCTACTGCTGAAGACACCATATACAGTTGACACTTAGCATGGAGTGACATGGCTGGAAGCTGAAAGAGAGTCAGTCCCCAGACAGTCATTGTGTCTATGCTAGAAGGTACTACATGGGTGACTTGGGGAAAATGACCAATATCTGTCCAGGGAACTCATTGTCTATCCGACTTAGCAGCAAATAACCTGTTGTTATGCTCACAAAATTGCAATAGTGGTGCATGACCATGGTGTGAAACCTACTGCTCTTGATTTGGCTAACTGGTCTGCTCAGTGGAATGAAACCCATAGCTGGAGTTGGGAAATGGGAAACAAGTCAGAACCATATCAAAAAATGAGACTGCTCTCCATTATCAAGCTTCCATCAATCATGGGCCACAAGAGGGCCTATAACTATTAAATTCTCTCTAAAAGAATAAGGTTTATCCCATTTATCTGGTGCTAACTTTGCCCTCTATCAGAGAATTTGATTCTGTTTTTCAGATAGATTCAGATCCTAAGGAAAGAACCACCCTATGATACCACAAACGGGCCCCAGCTGAAACTAAGAATAATTGGCGAAACAAGCAAGGGTGCTGTTTTCTTGGTGAACCTGTTACCAGCAAGTGAGATTGACACAGAGAATAATCAACTCTAAAATTATGTTTATAATAGTGTTGGTTACATACACTAGTCTGTAGTGTTATTGTGCTATACATACTTTACTTTTTGAATCAGAGTAATTCCCACCTTAAGGAATGAGTTAGGAATACTTCTAACTTTAAAATTTTGGAAGGATTTAATTTTCATTAGAATTTTAGAAAATTTACCTATGAACTGTTTGGCAACCATTACAAAAATGTATTACATAAATAGTAGTAGTGATATTCAAATTATATATTTCTTCTTGAATTAGATTACAATTTTTTTAATTTAATTTATTGGGTTTTTTTTTTTTCAGTAAATACAGGCAGTTTGGAACCATTGTTTAGGTTCCTCTGTGATCTGCCCCCTCTCATTGGACCCTCCTTGTTGATGTAAATGGGTCATGCATTGTGGAGTTAGCCCCCAGTTATTGGTATGCTAAATGTCTCTGCAAATCATGACCCAACATGTGCCTCTGACATTCTTTCCGCCCCCTATTCCACAAAATTTCCCTGAGCCATGTTGGGTTCATTTTTGGTCTGCTTCAGTGCTGAGGTGTTGGGGGCCTCTGAGGCTGTGGCTCTCTGATTTGGTAGGAGTTGATTTTTCTCTGCCTTGGTCTCCTTCCCCTTTGTGCTGGTATCCAGTTCACAGGAAAACATCACCCTTGCTTGTTTCGCCAATTGTCCTTAGTTTCAGTTGGGCCCCTTTTGAGGTATGTTGGGGCAGCTCTCTTCTTAGGATCTGCATCTATCTGGAAAAGAGAAGCAAATTCTCCAATGGAGAGTAAGGTAGCATCCGGAAAATTGAGATAACACTTACTATTTTGATAGACAGTTTGATAGGTGTAGGCCCTCTTATACCCCGTGATTGATGGTAGCTTGATATTGGAGAGTGAGTTTGTGTTTGGGTATGGTTCTGACTTATTTCCCAGCTCCAGCTATGGGTCTAGTACTACTGAGGGGATCAGTTAGCCAAACTAAGAGCAATTGGTTCCTCAGCATGGCTGTGTACCACTATTGCACTTGTGTGGGCATCACATCAGGTTATTTGTTGCTAATTAGGTTAAACAATGCATTGCTTGGACAGATATTGGTCATTTCCCCCAGTCGCCTATGTAGCACCTTCTGGCACTAGACACACTGACTGTCTGGGGACTGAGTCTCTCATGGCTTCCAGCCATGTCATTCCATTTTACGCGTCAGCTCTGTATGGAGTCTTCAGCAATAGGGTCTTACCACTGGCCTTTGGTGGGGCATCAAGTAGTCTGACAGAAGTCTGTCATTGTTTTGGGAAACCCTGTAGGTTTCTCTGATCAAAAGCTCATTGTGGATGGTAGGCCCAAGCTGGAAGTGGGGGTTACACGTCAGTGCCCACTAAGATATTGAGGAAAAACATAACTAATATACAAGACTTAGAGAGGAGAGAGTTAGAGGAATCCTACCCTCTCCAGTTTCTTGTGGTTCAGGTGTTTCCTGTAAGGGTCTAGTGAAGGTTCAGCCATTTGGTCTGTCTTTTAGGAAATAGAATTATATGGTACCATTGCTGTTTGGGTCCGGATTACTGTTTTCCACCCGTTCATGCCCTCCCCACCCTCCCCATCCATCCTAATGTCTAGTCCATGAGGTGCTTGCTGGGTATGTAAGGTATCTTGGGTAGATTCAGGTTAGGTGTTGTAGTTGAGTGAGACTATGTGTCAATTTTTTTTCTGTGATTGGGTAAGTTCACTGAGAATGATCTGTTCCAGGTTCAACCATTTTTCCTCAAATTTCTTTATGTCTTTTTTTCTTACTGCTGTATAGAATTCCATTGTGTAGATATACCACATCTTTGTTATCCATTCTTCTAATGATGGACATCTGGGTTGATTCCAGCTTTTAGCTATTACGAATTGAGCTGCTACAAACATGGTTGAGCAAATCTCTCTGGCTTTTGGTTTGAAGGTTTTAGTGTAGATGCCCAGTAATGGTATAGCTGGGTCTGTTGGTATTTCTATAGTCAGCTTTTTCAGGAGTCTCCATATTGCTTTCCAAAGTGGTTGTACCATCCTGCATTCCCACCAACAGTGAATGAGTGTCCCTGCTTCTCCACATCCTCGCCAGCATTTATTTTCATTTGACTTTTTGATGTTGGCTATCCTTTTTGGGGTAAGGTGGAATCTCATAGTTGTTTTAATTTTCATTTCTCTGATGATTAGGGATGATGAACATTTTCTTAAGTGTGTGTTTGCCATTTGTATCTCTGCCTCTGTGAATTGCCTGTTCAACTCTCTGCACCATTTTGTAAGTGGGGTATTTGTCTTCTTATTGTTTAGACTTTTGTGTTCTTTGTAAATTTGAGAGATAAGGCCTCTATCAGTTGGATAACCTGCAAATATTTTCTCCCATTCTGTGGGTATTCTATTGGCTTTGCTTATTATATGCTTGTCTGTAAAGAAACTCTTTAGCTTCATATGATCCCAATGGTTGAGTGACTGTTTAAGGACTTGAGCCACTGGGGTTTTGTTCAGGAAGTCTTTTTTCCATTCCTGTATCATGGAAAGTACTTCCTAAATTTTCTTCCAGTAGTTTTCAAGTTCCTGGTCTTATGTTGAAGTATTTGGTCCATTTGGATTTGAGTGTAGTGCATGGTGAAATGTGTGGATCAAGTTTTAGTTTCCTGCATGTGGTTATCCAGTTTGTCTAGCACCATTTGTTGAAGATTGTATCTTTTTTCCAGTCTATATTGTTTGGGTCTTTGTCAAATATCAAGTAGCTATAGTTGCTGGACCCAAAATCCGGGTCCTCAAGTCTATCCCTTTGGTCTGTACTCCTGTTTTTATGCCAGTACCATGCTGTTTTTATTACTATGACTTTGTAATATAGCTTTAGATCAGGTATGGTGATACCACCAGAGGTATTTCTTTTGCTGAGGATATGTTTGGATATGCGAGGCCTTCTGCCTTTCCATATGAAATTTGAGATCATTTTTTCTATCGTGTGAAGAACATTGTAGGGATTTTAATTGGAATTGCGTTAAATCTATATATTGCCTTTGGTTGGATTGTCATCTTCATAATGTTACTTCTACCTATCCAGGAGCATGGGAGGTCTTTCCATCTTTTCAAGTCCTCCTCAATTTCTTTTTGGGAGTTTTTATATTTTCGTTGTTTAGACCTTTTACTTCATTTGTTAATGTTATTCCATGGTATTTTATTTTTTTGTTGCTATTGAAAATGGGACTATGTCCTTTATTTCTTTTTCTGTGTCTTTGTCATTTGCATACAGAAATGTTACCAATTTTTGTGCATTGATTTTGTATCCTACTACTTTGCTATAGGAGTTAATCACCTTCAGGAGTTTTGGGATGGAGTCTCTCAGGTCTCTTACATATACAATCATGTCATTAGCAAATAGAGATAACTTAATTTCTTCCTCTCCAAATTGTATCCCTTTTATTTCCTTCTCCTGCCTTATTGCTTGGGCTAGGACTTCCAGAACTATATTGAAAAGCAGAGGTGAGAGAGGACATCCCTGTCTTGTTCCTGATCTCAATGGGAATTCCTCCAGTCTCTCTCCATTAAGTATTATTTGTGCCTTTGGAGATTTGTATATTGTTTATGTGGTGAATTACATTGACAGATTTTCATATGTTGAACCACCCTTGTATTCCTGGGATAAATCCCACTTGGTCAAGGTGGATAATGCTTTTGATGTGTTGTTGGATTCAGTTTGCGTGTATTATGTTCAGGATCTTTGCATCTATGTTCATTAGGGAAATAGGCCGGTAGTTTTCTTTTCTTGTGGCATCTCTGCCTGGTTTTCGGATTAGGGTGATACTAGCTTCATAAAAGGAGTTGAGTAGCTTTCCCTGTTCTTCAATTGTGTGCCACAGTTTTAAGAAGATTGGTTTGAGTTCTTCCATGAAAATTTGAAAAATTCGGCTGGGAATCCATCTGGTCCTGGAGTCTTCTTTTTTGGGAGGTTTTTTATTACATTTTTAATCTCCATTAGTATGATGGGATCATTGAGGTGATTGACCTGTCTGAGTTTAGCTTTGGTAGGTGATATGCATCCAGGAATTTATCCATCTCCTCCACATTTTCCAGTTTTGTGGAGTAGAGGTTTTTGAAATAAGTCCTAATGATTCTGCCGATTTCACTCATGTCTGTTGTGATCTCTCCTTTTTCATTTTGAATTTTGTTAATTTGGACACTCTCTTTTTTTTGCTTGATCAAATTGGCCAGAGGTTTGTCAATCTTGTTTATTTTTTCAAAGGACCAGCTCTTTGTTTTGTCAATTGCCTTAATTGTTTCCTTGGTTTCCAATTCATTAATTTCTGCTCTGATTTTCATTATTTCTTTCCTTCTGGAGCTCTTTAGGTTGGATTTTTCTTGTTTTTCCAATGCTTTTAGGTGGATGGTTAGGCTATTGATTTGGGATCTTTCTGTCTTTTTTATGAAGGCATTGAGTGCTATGAATTTTCCCCTGAGGACTGCCTTCATTGTGTCCCATAAGTTTTGGTATGATGTGTTCTCATTGTCATTCAATTCCAGGAATTTTGCAATTTCCTTTTTTATTTCATCTACTATCCATTTATTGTTTAAGAGTGCGCTATTCAGTTTCCAGTTGCCTTTGGGGTTCTTGTTGGTTTTTTTGTTGTTGATTTCTAGGAATATAGCATTATGATCTGATATCATGCAGGGAATTATGTCAATTTTCCTAAATATGTAGAGGGTGTCTTTGTGACCCAGTATATGGTCTATTTTAGAGAATGTTCCATGGGCTGCTGAGAAGAATGTGTAGTCTGTGGATTTGGGATGGAAAGTTCTGTAGATATCTGTTAGGTCTAAGTGCTCTATGGTTTTGTTGAGCTCTCTTACTTCCCTGTTGAGCTTCTGTTTGGCTGATCTGTCTATTACTGATAATGGTGTGTTATAGTCCACAGCTAGGATGGTGTTGGTGGTTATTTCTGTTTTATTGTCAAGTAGGTTTTGTTTTATGAACTGTGGTGCCCCTGTGTTTGGTGCATACAGATTTTTGATTGTAATATCCTCTTGATGGATTGTTCCCTTTATAAGTAGGAAGTAGCCTTCTTTGTCTTTTTTGATTGTTTTTGGTTTGAAGTCAAAGTCAACTTTATCTGATATTAATATAGCTATACCTGCTTGTTTCTTATGCCCATTTGCTTGCAATATTGTTTTCCACCCTTTCACCCTGAGGAGGCTCCTGTCTTTAGTGGTAAGGTGGGTTTCTTGAAGGCAGCAGATTGAGGGGTCTAATTTTTTTTTTTTTAATTTGATTTATTAGTTTTCTTTTCAGCAAATACAGGCAGTTGGGTACCATTGATTGGGCTCATCTATGATCTACCCCCTCCTATTAGACCCTCCTTGTTGATGTAAATGGGTCCTGAATTGTGGAGTTAGTCCCCAGTTATTGGTATGCTAAATGTCTCTGCAAATCATGACCCAACATGTGACTCTGACATTCTTTCCACCCCTTCTCCCACAAAATTTCCCTGAGCCATGTTGGGTTCATTTTTGGTCTAATTTTTTGATCTACCCTGTTAGCTTGTGTCTCTTGTTGGGTGAATTAAGGCCATTAATATATAGGGTGATGACTGTGAGATTTGATTTGATCCCTCTCATGTTGTGTTCATAGAGGTGTGTTGGTATTTCTCTGGAATTTTATTTATTTATTTATTTTCCCTATCTACTCTGGGTTTGGTTGCTGTGATCTGCTCTTTTTAGGAATTTGTGTTTGGTTATTTTTTTCTTCTCTGTGGAGAATTTCCTGGAGTACTTTCTGTAGGTTTGGTTTTGTGTTCATATAATTGCAAAGCTGAGTTTTGTCATGGAAAGTTTTCCTTTCACCATCTATTATAAGGGAGACTTTTGCCGGGTAGAGTAGTTTGGGTTGGAAGCCATAGTTTCTTATATTTTGGAGAGTTTCATTCCAGGCCCTTCTAGCTTTCAGGGTTTCCCTTGAGAAGTCTGAAGTAATTCTGATGGGGTTTCCTTTGAAAGTGGTGTGCTGCTTTTCCCTAGCTGCTTTTAGGATTTTTTCCTTGGTGTCAATGTTTAGAGTCTTAATGATAATATGTCTTGGGGAGTTTCTCCTTTGGTTTAGTCGGTTAGGAGTTGTTTGCTTCTTGAATCTTGATGGGCCTTTCTTTTAAGAGACGGGGGAAGTTTTCTTCAATTATTGTGTTAAATAATTTCTCCATGCCTTTGGTCTGAAATTCTTCTCCTGGTATTCCAATGATTCTGATATTAGGACATTTAAGTGTATCCCACAATTCTCTCATGTTCTGTTCATAGGAACTTTTGAACTTACTGAAATTTTTGGACTCTCGAACTGTTTCTTCCATCCTGTCTTCCAGATCAGAATTTCTATCTTCTACTTCACTGACTCTATTCTTGAGAGCCTCTAGCGAGTTTTGGACTTGTTCAATTAAGTTTGTATTTTCTACTACTTTCCTATGTATCACTTCCATCGCTCTGTCCAGCTCCCTTTTCACCTCATTTTCTGATTTTCTTGATGATTCTTGGAAATCATCCTTGCATTTTTTTATGTTTTCATTTAGTGTGGCCAGCTGATTTTTAAGGTCCTCTTTTTTTATGCTCTCCCTCAACTCTCTTAGCTCTCTTTGAATTCCTTCCAGTGTCTTATCATATTGCTCTTGCTTAGTGATGGTAGCATCCACATGATTATCTGTCCTTTGCAGCTTTACTGCCAGTTCTAGCAGTAGGTTTGTCAGGGTTGCATTGTTCATTGCTGCCACTTGATGTTCTGATCCTAAACACTCTTCTATGTTTTGGTTAGACGTAATCCTTGTTGGACTGGGTGATCTGTCTGGATTTTCTTGCATTTTATTTTTCACGTTATTTCTTTTGCACTGTGGTCTACCCATGTCAGGGTATGAGCAGGTAGGTGGGTGGAGCAGCCTGGGATCTAGCTTAATGAGAATCCAAGGCAGCCTGGGGCAGTTGCAAGCAGCCTGGGTTTGTCCTCACTCTTTCCAAAGCCATCTATCTATAGCCTGACAGGGGCACCAAAGTTGCCTGAATTCTCACCCAGTAATGCACCTATGCTGCCTGCCTTTGAGCTTGAAATGGGACTGAGGTAGCAAGCCCTGAAGCTGCCCAAACACTGGCTGGGTACACTGGGGCCTGTAAACAGGTTGCTCTCCATTCTCAACTCTTAGATTCCAACAAGAAATTTGCTGTTCTGTTCTACACATTTTCTTTTAAATAATTATTTTCATTTATTTATTTGAGAGGGTGGAGAATAGGCACACCAAGGTCTGTATACACTGCAAATGAATTACAGAAACATGTGCCAGGTTGTGCATTTGGATTGTGTGTTACTAGGGAATCAAACCTACGTGCTTGGGCTGCACAGGCAAGCACCTTAACCACTAAGCAATCTCTCCACCCACAACATTTCTTTAAACCAAATTTTATACTTTAGATTGACAAAAAAGTTTAGATAATATAGAGATTTTCCCATACTATTCTTTCAGCACCTATTAGTAAGGAATATGAAGTAATATCACCACTTTATTATTAACTTGTATTTTATTCAGATTTTCTTATTTTACTTAATGAACTTTTTCTATTCAAATGTTTTCGTTCAATAACATTCTAATTATTTATTATTTATTCTTACTCTTTCTTGGCTATGATAGCTTATTTGTGTGTGCCCTTCACATAGGCTGACTAATTTTCTCTTTACCATTGGTGTAAGAAATTCAATTATGTTATATTTTTGTAATATTTATTCAAGTGCTTTTTGATTTTTAATCATTTGCTATCTTGTTGAACTTCATGTGACTGTTGGTTTGTAGCCATCTTCAATTGTACTAATGATACAAATGTTCTAATGTTCCATCATTTTTTAGGAATTTATAAGAGATATACATTAGATTACTTGATACTCATTTTCTGTACTTTCATTTCTCTATATTCTGTTTGGACATTTTGTTCAATTTTTCGTTCACTACTTTTGTTCTCAGATTTAGTTTTCCTTTAGTTCTGTTAAATATATATCTCACACACTACAATATATATCATCTATATCTCATATATTGCCACTTCTATCTGTAGAATTTAATATTGGTCTTTACATATACCCCATGTCTATACTTAGCATTCTTATTCTTCCTTGGTCTTTGTGAACATATGGAGTACCATTGTAACACTTTCTCTATTATCCTTATCTACTAATGCAAACATCTTTGTCACATATAAGCCAAATCAAATGACCTTTCTTTTTTACTTCATGTCACAATTTTTATAGTTTTAAATGAATGCCCAACATGACGAATAGTATCTTGATGGGCACTGGACATATTTTGTATCTCTGTGAATATCTTTTTTTAGTCTTTCAAAGTAGGGTCTCATTCTAGCCCAGGCTGACCTAAAATTCACGATGTAGTTCCAGGCTGGCCTTGAACTCACAGTGATCCTCCTACTTTTGCCTCCTTCAAGTGTTGGAATTAAAGGTGTGAGCCACCATGCCCAGCTCTATAAATTTTTGTTTTCTTTTGTTTTGTTTTTCAAGGTAGGGTCTCACTCTAGCTCAGGCTGACCTGGAATTCAATACATAGTCTCAGGGTGGCCTTGAACTCAAAGCAATCCTCCTATCTCTGCATCCCAAGGTCTGGGATTAAAGGCATACACCACCACACCTGGCTCTATAAATATTTTTAAATGTGAATTTTGTAATCAGCAATGTACTTTCTTGAGGAATTTTCCCTTGAACCTAGCTTTGTGGATAGTTTACTATATTAATCATCACCACCTTGGATGCCAACTCGGTTTCTTTAATTCAGTATGTCCACCAAGGCTAGCTGTATTCCCCTCTGGGTAGCATGGACAATAGACTCATGGCGTTCTGGGTTTCATAACACTCATAACAACCCCATGTACTTTATCTCTTAACCTTGAGAGACCCTGAGACCTCTTCTTTCTTCCATTATTCATTTATTTGAAGTTATAATTTTATCTCATTTACATGCTTATTACAACAGACCCAGTTATTCCCTTACTAGGCATTTATCCTAAAAGCTCCAAACCTCAGCTCAGAGATATTTGCTCAACCATGTTTATAGCTATTCTATTCATAATAGCTAAGAGCTGGAATCAACCCAGATGTCCATCATTAGATGAATGTATAACTAAGATGTGGGGTATCTACATGATGGAATTATATACAGCAGTAAGGAAAAATGATGCAATGAACTTTGAAGAAAAAATTGTCAAACTTGGAGCAGATCATTCTCAGTGAACTCATCCAATCACAGAAAGATAATCATCGTATGGTCTCATTCATCTGTGGCTCCTAACTTAAATCTGCCTGTGATGCTGACATACCTAGTAAACATCTTGAGGACTGGACAATAGGAATAGTGGGGTTAGAGGGGAGGGTAAGGCTGTGTTTGGGGGAGTACACTAAACTGCACCCAAAAGGAAATGGTACCATAAAATCCTACATCATGAAGGGCATACTAAAGAGTAGAACCTTCATCAGGTGCAAAATTTATATTTCTTGCTTGGATACCTCATCTAAAATATAAGCCTTACGCATCCAATCCATGGGTTCCTTGTCTATCTACAGCCTCATATATTAAGATAATGTAGCCTAACATGAATCATGATTACCTTTTCATAAACCTACTCTTGTGGTCCTTTCCTTTGTTGCTAATGCACCATCTTTTCAGTTTCTCAGGCTCATAAGTATGGAAAATATCCAAAAGCTAAGAATTTATTTCATATACTGAGGGATATAGCTTAGTAATAGAGAATTTTACTATAATACATAAGGTTTGATGTTCAAGTCTCAACATTTAAGACAAAAAGGTAAACATTACCCATTTTTTAATTATCTAATATTTCAATGAATCTGCTTTGTTTTATCTTCATAATATAGCCATAAATTATTTTCCAACACTCTCTTTGGAAGATGCATTATTTCTTACACCAATATCACTTACTTAAAATCATAATATTATCTATTCACACAGTAAAGCTGTTAAGTGTACCTCCTTGACACAAGAATATTGCATATAAATCAACTTTATAGGGAATATGCATCTTACTGACATCTAACAAAACAGCCGAAAGAATTACAACTTGAAAGGCTGGGCATAGTGGTGCATGTGTTTAACCCCAGCAGAGGATCTACACACTTGATACACTTTCCATAAGTGCATCTATTTTATACATTAAACAAGCTTTTCAGTATGTGTTAAAATAGATTTACATAAACACTTCAAAAACAGTTCAGAGGTATAACTTTATGCCACTTGCTAGGTTCAATTCATCCCAGTATTAGCATTTACTTCTACCATGGTGAAAACTAAGAAACTAAAATTGGTGCATTATTACTTACCTGAACTCTGAACTTTATTTGTCCTTTGTTAGTTTCTACACCACTCTCTTGATTGTGTTCTGGACTAAGTCCTGACTGCCACATTGTATTTATTGTCATGTCTTTTAGGATTGTCTGGACTTTCATATTTTCTCAATCACTTCTCCTTCCATGATTTTAATATATATATTTTTTCAAGGTAATGTCTCCCTCTAGCTCAGGCTAACCTGGAATTCACTATGTAGTGTCAGGGTGGCCTTGAACTGATGGTGATCCTCCTACCTCTGCCTCCGGAGTGCTGGATTAAAAGCATGTGCCACCACACTTGGCTTGATTTACATGATTTTTTTTTTAATTTTTTTTTTTTTGTTAATTTTATTTATTTATTTGAGAGCGACAGACACAGAGAGAAAGACAGGTAGAGGGAAAGAGAGAGAATGGGCGCGCCAGGGCTTCCAGCCTCTGCAAACGAACTCCAGACGCATGCGCCCCCTTGTGCATCTGGCTAACATGGGACCTGGGGAACCGAGCCTCGAACCGGGGTCCTTAGGCTTCACAGGCAAGCGCTTAACCGCTACGCCATCTCTCCAGCCCCGATTTACATGATTTTTAATACTATTGGTAAGATACCTTATAGAATGTCCCTCAAACATGGGTATTTCTCATGATTAGAATGGGCTAATTGGGTGTCCAGGATGTCAGAGTGACTTTTGTTACAATATGTCAAAGAATGCATGATTTCCACATGGCATCCTTGGTGATGTTAACTGCAGGTAGTATTTCCCTGGACTATGAGCTATGAGGCTCCTCTTCCTCCTCATGCACTCTACCCACCATAATCAAGCTAGTATACAGTTCATACTAAAAGGAAAGAGTGCATCCATCTTTCTGCAAGGAAATTCCCTCTGTCATTCTCCATTTATTTACTTCTTAATTCTATATTAGTACAGATACATGTGCCATGATTTCATGTGACAATTTATATTCCATATTCCATCATTTATTTTGTTAATCAAATTAATCTTTTTCTCTGGGAGCTCTTTCTATTTGTTCCTTATGCCCATTTGACATTAATCTCCTACATTTTTGACCACTTCTTCAAACATTTTCTTTCAAAAAAGTGAAACAGAAAGTAATAACTAAAAAATGTTTAGATTTTTAACATTGTGCCCTTTATGAAAGCTGCACATTTGTCATTGGTTTCAATTACTTGCTACAGCAAAATGCCTGGGGACAGCTATTTAAATGGGTTAAGATGCTCTAGTAAAGTGTTTCTCTTCAGACTATCTCAAGGCTAGCTGGTGCTTCTGACTTTCCTAATCTACATAATTTTCTTGAATTACTTATTCCATTATGGACACCAGTGGTATCTGCCACAAAACAGGTAAATGTATGTAAATGTACACTCTATCTTACATTGATATACCTAGCTACTTTTTTTTTGAATTATAATCTTTATATAACATTTACCTTATAGTATCAGTTACTGTTTTGTTGCTGTGAGTGAAATCCCTAACCAGAAGCAATTCAAGGAAGGAAAGGGATTAATTTGGCATATATTTCAAAGAGATGTATTCCTTTATGTTTGGAAAGGCATAACAGGCTGGCTTGTTACATTTCAAATGCCAGGAAGAAGAAATTAAATAGAAAGTGGGGCTTGTAGTATAAGATTTCAAGGCCCACCTTCAGTGACCCACTTCCTCCAGCAAGGCTTCACCTTCTTTTATTTTATTTATTATAGTTAATTTTCTATCATTTAGTTGTGGCATTTTTTAGAGAAAATATTGTCCCCAAAATATTTCTACTTACCCATTAAAAGTGCCTGGTGTATGAGGTACATAATTATTTTTAATATTGTACTTTATTATTTATTTGACAGAGAGAAAGAGGGACAGAGAGAGAGAGAGAGAGAATATGGGCAGGCTAGGGCCTCCAGCCACTGCAAACAAACTCCAGATGCAAGCACCCCCTTGTGCATCTGTCTAATGTGGGTTCTGGGAAATCGAACCTGAGTCCTTTGGCTTTGCAGGCAAATGACTTAACCGCTATACCATTCCTCCAGCCCACAGAAATATTTTAACAATTGATGATTGGAAACTCCGAAAGAAATCAGATGTTAAAGGCTATGTAGTTAGTAATTTTACACTTGTGTCTTTCCTTGTTGTCTTGTACATCAGAAAGCATGAATAATAGGAGGAAAAGATGATTATATTGAAGTAAAAAAGAGAGTAATTCAGAAAGGGGATGGGATATGATGGAGGGTAGATTTGTGAAAGGGAAAGTGGGTAAGGGAGGGAATTATGGTTTATTGTCTATAATTATGGAAGTTGTCAATAAAAAGTTTAAAAAAATATGAATATGTTCAGAGGCTAAAGCATGAGCCATAGCCTAAATTCAACTGGATCATTATAATATGAATATATGTACAGATGGGAGTCCCTAGATTTAAAATTAAACTATGTTGAAAATTCAGAATGTGCCATGGTTATTAATTTCTGTCTATTCATTTTTATGATGTTAGCAGGTTTTCCATTAAACTGTATAGTTAATAATACTATAAATGTTTAGAATAAAACTTTATTCCATATCATTTTTAGTTAGTCAAATATTTTGTTTAATATTAATATTAACAATTTCCAGATGGCAACAACTACATTTAATCCAACAAAACATTTAGTCAGGCATTTTCCTTACCCTTAGAACAAGAAGGTTTTACATCAACATGTGCAGTGGATTTCTAGTCTATCTTAAGATAAAATAGTTGTGTTTAGTGACTAAACATATCATTACCCAGATGCTTCATCCCTTTTTGCAGCTGTTCTCGCTGTTTTGGTTTCTGTGTAGCCCCCTGGCTTGTATTTCTTTCCTGTGGGGGGAAACTTTTAGGGGAGGAATATCCCAATGAAGGGTTCTGGCTGATTTTGTAATGTGCCTGCAAAATGCTAAGCTGGCATTGTAATGAGATCAGATTTCATTTCTAAGCAAGGTCACGCTCTGGGGTTGGTAGAACTCCAAGGAAAATCAAAGTGCTGACAGAAACAAGTAAAAGGTGGTGATTCGTTAGGTGGCAGTCTCTCCTCCCTGCAGATCACAAAGCCTGGTGTCAGTGGTCAGGTTTAAGCTGCCTTCTAAAGTAGATTTACAGCATGTCCTCTTCTGACCATTAGGCATTCTATTGGGAAAGCATTTGGGAGTCAAGGGGAAATGCTGTTTGTAACTTCTCTAACACAACAAAGTTGCTGTCTTTACTCCTTGTGTCCTAGATAAACATGAACTCTGTATTTCTGCTTTGCTTATGATTTCAATTTGGTGAGCTAAACTTATTACGTGGGCAAATGTTCGGCTGAAAATTTTTTCCTCTGTTTAGGAAATCTTCCATTTTCTACATATGAGATTTTCTCCTTTTGATTATTGATGAAATCCTCACATTGCCTCCAGAGTTGCATAGCCCTTAAACTTAGCCTGTCCTGGACTGCTTCAAATTTTAACCATCACCAATGATTTCTTTGTTCTTTCTTCAGGAGAGCAACAAGCCACATGCTTAGCTTTCATTAAACTGAATATTAACCAGGATACAAAGGACTGGCTTATTAATGAATTTGTCTTCTTTGCACAATTCTTTGCTTTTTTCCAGTGGGGGGTAGGGACATGGAACAAGGGCGTTTCTAAAAAAATGTGGTGAAGACTTTAAAATTAAGGTTTGCCCATTAATGTTTGGTCTTCTTATCCTTCATCTGTAAAGAACATAGTGGAATGTTGTCCAGAAAGAATTCATAATATTACGTTCAGATTTCACATTAGTCATGGAGAAACTGGAATTCTCTCTTTGCCTCACAAAAGAAATCATGTGTGCTGATCTAACAACAGTTGAACAAAACATATTTTATCCTTCCAGATGTTTATACCATTTTCTTATTTTATTTCTAAATATTTCCTTCTTTTCCCCAGTTACATAAGTATTTGTTTGCAATGTGACTTTACTTTTAGAAAATATGTGAAGAGTGCTAGATGTGACTGAACTTGTGATTTACAAAAACAAAGGAGTGTAAGTAAATTCATGTGAGGTTCCCTTCGTCAGTCTGAAAAGGTTGCCTGGCTATGATGGTTTGACATTTACTCAGTACCCATAGTGTGTTGTCTGAAGAGGAAGAGAAAAATTACATGTACTTCTAGACACACACACATACACACACACACCAGTAAGCTGCTATGGAAACAGATAAACTTGATCAGCTCCAAGAGAATTGAAAGAACCAATTTTCTGAAAATGGGATAATGATTATAAACAAGCTTCCTCTAGTCATATTGTCAGAACCTCATCATTAGCCCCCCCCCCAAAAAAAATCCTCCTACCAATTAGCTTTAACACAACAACCAGTGCCAACCATAAACTCAGGTTACAAAATTATATGATCTGCAAATCCCCTAAACGCCGTTGGCTCCTATTCCAAGAACAATACTGCGCTGTAGATAGTATTAATTGTTTCTGATGACAGGGATAATTTTAGAGAGGACTTGGATGACTTCTCTGGTCTCCTTATTTGCACTTCTTTGTGACAAGTTCTGGAAGGAGCCAGGCATAGACGATATGAATTCCCCTGTAAGCTAACTCACCATCCTGAAGTCATTTGCCCTGTTGAGTATCCTGCCTTGTTTTTCTTAAACAGGTCAGAATATGCATAGCAAGATTAATTCTTCATTGTTTGAACTTGATTCTTTATTGTTTTAATTTCCTTTTATAGATTTTGAGTTGTATAGATTTTGAACAAATTTTAACTGAAATAAGAACTAACCACAGATATTTTGAGGTGGATAGACAAAAAAAAGCTCATGTCTTTAAATTGAGACATGTCATAATATTAAATTGTAATAAGATCATCAACCCCATTTCCCCTGTAACTGTCCAATTTGGCAACCCTTCCTCCATGCTCATGCATTGTATTTTCCTGTCTTTATCTCCCAGTGAGATGGTTGTAGATGCTGAGTAGACTCAGGCTCATCAAACCAGAAAATAAGAGGATGCCAAGAGCTCAACACTAAACACTTCCACCAAGTCCTCCAAGGCTCAGGAAGCATTGCAGAAAGAGAAGGAGAATGAAAGAGGCACAATGTGAAAACCAACTGGTGCATTCATGATCCCACAGTGCTTATGGATACTCACACTGAGGAAGACACTCATTGGAATGGGAATGAAGAGGGGATGAAAGAGAATAATGAAAGAGAATACAACTGATTGGAAATATGTTTATATATTAAAATTCCAAATAAAATTAGTTTTTAAAAAGAAAAAGGACCAACATGAGGTCAGGAGAAGGGACTGAGTAAAGGAAAGGTGGAGGGAGGGCTAATCAAAACCGAAGAGGAGACTTCCGGTTAAGATGGCAGCTTAGGTACCACGCCAAAGCAGCCTAGTGGGGGGAAAGACCGAAAAACCTCAGAAAAATATACACTTTTACTAAAAAGTGAGGTATATAGGCAATTGAAATGGCATTGGAGAAGTAGAAGAGATCCAGAGCCCACACAGGCCGGCAAAAGTGGCCCCGGCAGGTCTGCCAACCATGGCAGTGGCAGCACCAGAAAGGACACAGTGAAAAAAGCAAGGAGGCAACCTACAGAATGGGAAAAAATCTTCACCAGCCATATATCTGGTAGAGGATTAATATCTAGGATATACAAAGAACTCAAAAAGTTAAATAATAAGGAATCAAAAAACCAATCAAAAAATGGGCTATGGAGCTAAATAGAGAGTTCTCAAAGAAAGAAATACAAATGGCATATAAGCATCTAAAAAAATGTTCTACGTCATTAGTCATCAGGGAAATGCAGATTAAAACCACATTGAGATTCCATCTCACTCCTACCATCATGAAAACAAATGATCATAAATGTTGGTGGGGATGTGGAAAAGCGAACCCTTCTACACTGCTGGTGGGAATGCAATCTGGTCCAGCCATTGTGGAAATCAGTGTGGAGGTTCCTAAGACAGCTAAGGATTGATCTACCATATGAGCTAGCTATAGCACTCCTAGGCATATACCCGAAGGAATCATCTCATTTCCTTAGAAATACGTGCTCAACCATGTTTATTGCTGCTCAATTTATAATAGCTGGGAAATGGAACCAGCCTCAATGTTCCTCAACTGATGCATGGATAATGAAGATGTGACACATTTATACAATTGAGTTCTACTCAGTGGTAAAGAAAAACAAAATTATGAAATTTGCAGAAAAATGGATGTATCTGGAAAGGATTATACAAGTGAGGTAACCCAGGCCCAGAATACCAAGTGCCACATGTTCTCCCTCATATGTGGATCCTAGCTACAGATGATTGGGCTTTTGCATGAGAAGGAAAATACTTATTAGCAGAGGCCAGTAAGTTTAAAAGGAGATATAAAGGGAAGAGAAAGGAAGGGAGGAGGGTACTTAATACATTGATATTGTATATATGTAAGTACAATGTTTGAGATGGGGAGGTAATATGATGGCGAATGGAATTTCAAAGAGGAAAAGTTGAGAGGGGGGACGGAATTACCATGGGATATTTTTTATAATCATGGAAAATGTTAATAAAAATTTTTACAAAAATTTTAAAAATATCTAAGAGGACACAAATAAATCATATGGAATCCTCTGGTTTTGGACAATGGAACACTCAGAAGCCGTAGATCATTGTTAGAAAATTTTCAGTGCCAGGGATGGGATACCTCCAAGGAGTTGTTTGCCAGGGAGGTCCTTGATGCCCCCAAAACATTACAGGCCATCGCCGAGGCCCTTGGTATCCTACCAGGAACAGATAGTAAGAACCTATTGCTGAGCACTCCACATACTTGGGCTGCAAGGCCACTGAGAAATCCTGCTGGAACTAAGCTGATAATCTCCTCCATGTACACCAGCTTACAAAAAGCTGGAGGAAGCCATTCTACATGTAGTTCAATGGAAGAAAGAGATACCACCAGTGAAGATACTCAACAGCGGACACTGCAAGCCTTATAATTGGCCAGCCAGGCCAAATGAGCCAATGAGAGCAATAGTGACATGTCTGTCATGGTGGAAACCATTTGGATTGGAGGCCTGTTCAATGGGAGGGAATATATCCCTGATACTGAAAACTTAAAACAGCTGTAGTCATGAGTCCTATGGGGTGTAACATCTGCTGATGTCTGGAAAAATGTATATACTGTGCTTATCAAACTTCCCATTAAGCACTTCTCTTAATATTTATACCTTTATATCAATGCTACTCTCACTTTGGGTAGAGATTCTTCTCTTTTCAGATGGCAGTGATCTTTGGACATCTTAGATGGTATCATAGTGCTTGAAAGAAGTGAGTGGAGTACCGAGTAACATCACGATCACACCTTCCAAGGCTCAGGGTCTAATGTGGAAGAGGTAACAGAAAGAATGTAAGAGCCAAAGGAAGGGTAGGACTCCTTACAATGTGCTCCCTCCAGACATAAAATGGCCTGGATATCCATGACCTCATAATGCCTGACACTACCTACACAGGACCATCATAAGAGGAGGAAAAGATCATGACATCTAGATAAATTGAGATCATGACATCTAGATAGATTGAGATGGGGAGGGGATATGACAGAGCATGGAATTTCAAAGGGGAAAGTGGGGGAGGGAAGGTGTTACCATGGGATTTAAAAAATTTTTTTGTTGTTCATTCTTATTTATTTGAGAGTGATTGGGAGAGTGAAAGAGGGAGAGAGAGAGAGAGAGAGAGAGAGAGTAAATGGGTGCGCCAGGACTTCCAGCCATAGCAAATGAACTCCAAATGTGTGTGCCCCTTGTGCATCTGGCTAATGTGGGTCCTGGGGAACCGAGCCTCAAACTGGGGTCCTTAGACTTTATAGGCAAACACTTAACTGCTTAGCCATCTCTCCAGCCCTGGGATATTTTTTATAATCATGAAAAATGTTAATAAAAATTGAGGAGAAAAAAAAAAGAAAAAGGAAACAAATTGTGTACTAATCTGCTTTGTCTACTAGCAAACTTTTTGTTGTTGCTGGTTTTTTTTGGTTTTTTTTTGGGGGGGGTGGGGTTTCGAGGTAGGGTCTCACTCTAGTCCAGGCTGACCTGGACTTCACTATGGAGTCTCAGAGTGGCCTTGAACTCACAGTTATTCTCCTACCTGTTCCTCCCAAGTGCTGGGATTAAAGGCGTGTGCCACCACGCCCACCATGCCCCCCATGCCATAGGTTCATGTGTTTCAGCAATTGGTCTGCAGATGGTGGCTTGATATTTGGAAAGGTGGTGGAACATGCAGGAGGCATAGTCTCAGTGGAGGAAGTATATCCCCGTGTGAGGGGCTTGAGGTTTTATATCCTGGCCCTACCTCCTGTTCTCACTCTCTACTTTCTGACTCTGGCTGTAACATAACCAGCTGGCCTTTTTCTGCTACAGTTGGCATGCCTTACTCACCCTGATGAAATGTATTCTATAGGACTGTATGCCAGATTATATCTTTCCCTCCTTAAACTGCTTCTTGCTAGGTATTTAGTCACCACAAGAAAAAAGTAACTAATACATCTCCAAAATCCAGTGTAGACATCAACTCATTTGAGAAATTTGATTCATTGCCCCATAATGCTAGTAAAGTGCTTCTGCCCACCTGGGCTCCAGTGATAGAGATGCTGTGATCTGGTCTACTTCTAGAGGATGACAGTGTTGACTTCTAGTAGGTGTGATGCCTTTGAACATGTGCAAAGAAGCAGACCTGGTGCAGAAGCTACAACTATGCCTGCCAAGGAGAACCTACTCCATGGTCTTTACTCAAGCTGGACTTATCAACCATGAAACCAGGAATTTAAATGACTCATATTTTGGAGTTGCAAAGAATTTTAGATGTCATTTAAGTTCCATCCACCTAATTTATAGATGAATAAATTGCACCCTAAGCTGCAAATTGGCCAATTTATTTTTGCACCAGTCGGTAGTGGGAGAATTACTTGGATTAAAATCCAATTCTTGTGTATCCATCCTTTCCACAGCAGTGAGCTGAATCCCAAGCTGCTGAAATGAAAAGCTACTATTCCAGCGGAAAAATATTTACTGTATAAAATCTTGACCTTGGGCAACATCCCCAGGGAGAGGTCTCCATTCCCTCTCTGCATGTTGGATAACTGAGATTCTAAAGAAAGCAAACTATACCTTCATCCATTTTTGGTTCTCAGGTTAACTAGCATGTACTATTTCTCCCCTTGAAGATCGTAGAGTTCTCTACAGGTACTAATTAGGTCTCATGACACTCCCCTGTGGGAATGATCTTATTATTGTGACTAAAGGGGCACTGATGGTATTTAAAGTGTTTAACCCAATGTGAAAAATAGGCTAGGCTCCTGGTACTGGAAGTTGCAAGACTATGAAACTCAACAGCCCAGCCTAGGACCAACTGTGGAAGTGGGAGAAATCCAGACTACAGAGCCTTTGTACCTGCGGGAAGAAACCATTCACTCAACCTAATGTGTCATCCTCCCTCCCTCCCACTGTACCATCCTCTCCTGGGGCTTCCCCTTTCCTGCTTTGATCTCCACAAGCTAGTGCATAAGAACAGAGACTGACAACAATGCTTTGCATTGATGACCATCCTTTCAACATGTTCCCGTGCCTTTAATTCTACAAAGCAAGGTGAAAGTATGTACCCTGCCATTATTTTCCATGTCAGTCAGAATCTACTTAGCCCCTTCTTAGCCCACATGTCTGGACATTGATTCTGAATTCTTAGGTGTTTGGTTTGGTTTTGGTTTTGCTATTTATTGCACAGCATTGTAGTAAGTGCAAATGAAGAGCTATGTCATGCGCTGAAGACCACTTATAAGCATGCATTACTATGGGTCACAGTAATCCTTGCTGAAATGGACCTTGGTGGCTCCCTATGTGAGTTTTATATGGAGGGGACAGGTAGTTTTGAACCTCTCTTGAGAGTGTAGCACCCCATACAGCTCTTTCTTTCTGAGGTGTTTTGGTCTCAGTGTGACTCCCTTCTTAGGGAGTCTGAGAAGACCCTCAGACCTCAGAAAATCTGAGTCTTTTAATGTATGTGAGGCATCTCTCCTCACCCTCCTTCAACTGCTTCTGCTTTCCCATGTCCCACCCATCCTCTTGAATCACCTCCTCTGAGTGGGCTTCATAAACTTAATTCTATCCTTTCATTCCTTGGGGGAGCAATGACAAGGGAGATCATCATAGAGACTGCTTGTCTACTCATCATTCCATCTTGCCTGCCTTCTTGGTTTTTATCCTCTCTTTTGGCATGCTATTATTTATCCCTTCATCATTTCTGAAAAAGTATGACCAAATCTAGCTTCCAGATTACCTTTCTTTATTGCTGATTACTACTGAAGAATTTTCATCTGCTTAAACTTGTCTTTCTTACCTTGGAGTCAGTATACTGCTTATATCACAGTTCAAACACCATCTCATTTGATCATTTAGGATCAAGTAAGTAACACATAGTTATAAGCTTTAGGAAATAACCAAATAAAATATGGAAATAAATGTTTGTTATATCTAAATTAGCATAATAATTATATATGAATCTGAGTGTGGTGGGGCAGGCTTTTAGTCCCAGCACTCAGGAGGCAGAGGTAGGAGGATTGCCATGAGTTCAAAGCCACCCTGAGACTACATAGTAAATTCCAGGTAAACCTGGGCCAGAGTGAGATCCTACCTTGAAAAACCATAATATATATATATTTCCCCCCCCCCATGGGGTACAAGGTGATATGTATACACTGTAGAAAGAATGACTCAAGGATGAACATATCCACCCACTTACCTAGTTGTCTTTTTTACTATTTCCTCATTCTTTGCAGAGCTAGGGTGAGATCCAGATCCTCATACAGGGTAGGTAAGTGTCCTACCCAGACCCTTTTAGTAAAAAGTCTATTTCTATGATTTTTAAATATGTTATGTGTTTTGATTAACTATGGTCAGTATGCTGTAGCAGGTTACTAAAACTTTCTGTTTCTACCAAAAAGCTTGTACCCTTCAACTTCAACTACATCTTCCCTTTTCCCATTTCTGACTCACCCAACCCTGCTGCCAGCTTCTGTGACCAACATTCCACTCTGTGCCTCTATGTGTCCAGTGTTTAAAGATTACTATGTAAAGGAGTTAGTTCATTGCATTTTGGTGTCTGCAACATTTCAGTTAGCTTTGTCTCTCAAAAAATAACTAGATTAAGAAGTGATATGTACAGACATTGAAATATCATGCAACTTTGAAAAGGAAAAAGCAAAGGATGTTTTTAAATTGTACTTACTTTTCTTGAAACACATCCAGACTTTTGCCAGGGTTCACACTTCTAATATGGTGAATTCTCAACCAAGAAGCATCACTGCTATTATTGCACTGTATTTTAGTTATTGATATTCATTTTTTATTTCCTATAATTCTAAAGATCCTTGAGGTTCCTTCTTGCATCATTGTGTTTTTACCACCCTTTATCTATTATTTTGCAAATAGTCTGGCATATATTCAGTGATCATAAAATTCCTACTGAATCTTGATTATCTCAAATCTCTTGAGCTTCTCCTGTAATGGTCCAATCAAATATAATGTATGTATCAAATGTAAGTTTAATAAGGTAGAATTTGACACTCCTAACCAAAACCAACAGGGGAATTGAGGAGTTCTTAGTTAATGGATGCAAAGTTTTAGTTTTATAAGATGAAAAAATTCTAGATCTCAGTTTTTAAGGCACTATCAATTTAACAATACTGAATAGTGTGCTTAAACTGTCTATAATGACAGATCTTATGTTACGTGTGCTGTATAACACTTGGAGAAAGAGCTAGAAGTCTGATAGAGATGTTTTGCTTAGACTTTGTATTGATATCAAATAACATAATTCTTCTAAGAGACACACAAATCTGAATGGAATTCAAAAGAGAGTGACAGGCACAAGGAGCCAGTATCTCTTCTCTACCTGAGGGCTCACAAAGCACTACCTGTATTAGTTACTGTTCTTCTCACTGTGATAACATGTCTGACAGAAGCAACATAAAGGAGGAAGGATTTGTTTTGGTTCACAGTGTGTGTCATCATACTGTCAGTCATGGCTTGCAAAGCATGTTGGCAGGAGTCAGCATGCTGCTTGATAGCAGGAGCCTGAGGCAGTTGGTACCATGCATTTGCCATTAGGAGTCAGAGAGTGTAGGCATAAATCCCTATCTGGTTATAATCCTTAATATCTGCACTGCAGTGACACATCTCCTCCAACTAGGCCTCACTTCCTAAATGTTCCACATTACCCCAAAGCAGCACCATCAGCTGGGTGACACTTTGAACAAAATTTTACCCTCAAACCATAACATCACTCCAGGAATAATTGACTTTTTTTGGTGGAAAGCCATTTTCTCAAAGATGAAATAGTAGACAAAGACAAACAAGTGCATATCAGCTGAGTTTGCGATAGCTCAAAACTGGAAAAATCTGCTATGTGACTTTGTCTGGTAAATATAGGTAAAGGGAGAATTTAAAGTTAAAAATCAGGTTGGGATGGAAATTAATGGCTGAACACCTCTTGCAATAGTGCTGTGGATCCCATGACAGTACACCCTGTCCGTGAAGGAAAGAGGACAGAGGAAAGACATAGAAAACTTATGACACTCCTGAAAACACTTCAAAAACATGGAGAGAAAGTGGATGTCCTAAGGAGATAATGGAGGTAAGAATACATATAAATGGGCTGCCAGGATTTTGTTTTTAACTTCTCATCAAGAGCAAGAACCTCCACTGATATCTGCTTGTTCAAAGGTAAAGTTATTTCATGTTGTTTGCAATTAATCTAGTAACAGACACTAATATTTGTAGGTTGACTTGTTTTTTAAATAGTTATCCCTGTAAATAAGGAATGCAATTTCTTCACATTTGATAGAGAAATAAACAACAACGCACAAAACCTCAACTTGTCATTAAGTATGTGAGCAGCAAAACATGTCTTCCACTCCCCGTGTTCCTTCTCTCCCCATCACCCTCTCCATTCTCCTTCCTACTCCCTTCCATTTCCCCCCTCTTTCTCTCTCTCCCTTCTCCTCTCTCTCTATTCTTTCCTTCCCTCCTTCCCTTCTTCTTTCCCTCCATTCCTTCCTTCTCTTTTGCCTTCCTTCCTCTTTCATCTCTCTCTTCTTTTCCTTTCCCTTCTTTTCACTCTTTCCCTCTTTCTCTCTTTTTTTCCAAACTTCTTTTCTCTCTGTCCCTTCTTCCTTCCATTTCCATCATTCTTTCTCCATCCCTCCTCCCTTTTTTTTCTCCCTCTTTCTTATGGTAATTTTCCTTTAAAGGTTTTCATTTCAAGCTATTTTCCTTTTATTAAATTAGCTTCTTGTTTCCTTGTCAGGATGTTCTCTGAGTGCTATATAAAGTCTGATGTAAAACCTCATCACCTGTATGGCTCACAAACATTTTCTCCCATTATGTGGTTTGTCTCTGCACTTTGCTGGTCATTACGTGGGCTGTGTCTAACCATTTTAGTTTGAGCCATCCCAATTTGTGCATTTTTTTTCTTTTTTACTGCTGTTACCTATGCTTTGGAGTATATACAAAATGTCGTTGTCCAGAGTGATGTCAGAAAGCTTTCTCCCATGCTTATCTCCAGTGGTTTTGTAGTTTCAGACTAACTTGTATGACTTTAGTCTATTCTTAGTTAATTTTTGTATAAGGGTAAGATACTTGCATGTATCAAGTTGCACAAAAATATTTTTGAAGAGACTATTCTTTCCCACTGTGGGTTTTCTCAATACCTTTCTCAAAGATCAGTTGACTATGTGAGAGGATGCATTTCTCAGTTCTGTCCCATTGTCCTATATATTTGAGGTTCTTGTTATAGCACCATGCTGTTTTGGTTACAAACATATTTTTAATACCAAATCCCAATTTCCCCTGTATTGCCATTCTCTGGAAAGGGTGATTTTATGATCATGTATGATACAGAAGAGAGATATGAAGAAATATGATCTCTGCTCTTTCCCATAACTGAAAATGGAGGTGGAAAATGTAGACCATTCTTTGAAGTATTTTGATAGTGAATCAAAGTAGAGTTAGCCCATTTATGCCAAAGATTTTAATGCTGATTGAGCTACTTTTCTAGAATGCAAAGTACTTATAACTTATAGACAAAGAGGTATACATTGTATAAGAACAGTGTTTCTCTTTTTCCAGTGATTCAGTGGAGGATAAAGTCCTTCAAAAGATAGGAAAAGGGCTGGAGAGATGGCTTAGTGGTTAAGTACTTGCCTGTGAAGCCTAAGGACCCCAGTTCGAGGCTCGATTCCCCAGGACCCACATAAGCCAGGTGCACAAGGATGTGCACACATCTGGAGTTCATTTGCAGTGGCTGGAGGCCCTAGCATGCCCATTCTCTCTCTCTCTGTCTGCCTCATTCTCTCCCTGTCCTGTTGCTCTCAAATAAATAAAAATGAGCAAAAAAAAAATTTTTTTTTAAAGATAGGGAAAGATGAAGAACTGATATAACAAGGTTGCTAGAAAAAGCAACAACAACAATAATAATAAGGAAATAGTTTTGGTAAAGAAGAAAATAGATAGTTCATCTATCTTAAATAAGCACACTCTTTTCAGAGCATAAAAGGATATGATAGTGATGGAGAAGAAAATTTACACTGGTCTTGAGAAAGTTTAAATAGACTAAGACTCTAAATGTGACATTATACTTAAGTGGGAAGTAAAATAAACTTGACATGTAGGATATTGAAATGGGAAGAATGAACACAGCTCATTCCTAGATGTTGGCTTCTAAGTCTCATTCCTCATTCAAAGGGGATAGAGTTGCTTAAAGAAATATGGATAAGCAAACATTATAATAATAGTAATAATAATAATGACAATAATCCAAGATGAGCTATAATCATTTGTTATGCAAGAAAAATCAAAAGTGCTCAAAGAAACACTAAGAACATAGTAAGTGCATAAAGAAGCCAAATTAAAGTCATTTCAGGAAGGCAAATCTGAGATTATTTGCTCATCAAAATAAATGACTAATGACTTTTAATCCATTGATTAAAATAATAATACATCAGTTTATATTGGTAATAAAAGTTAAATAACCATTTAGAGTGAAGGTACAATATAATGCTACCTGAAAAGATAATGAAAGACTTGACAATCACCACAAGAAGGAACAAAGACGAAATTGATAGGCCCTGGGAGGATCTGTGAAAATTTCATAGAAAAATACTTATGAGGTCATAAAGTATCCCCTCTTCAACTAGTTATTAATTATACAAGGAAAACATCATCACATTCACCAAGCAATTAAAGTGAAAATTACCAAAAATGGAACAGATCAATTGATTCTATGTACCACTTGAGACAGTACCTGGAGAATGGCAAGAACTCAAAATATAGCATCCCTACTCAAAATGTATATGTTATAGGGCTGGAAAGACTGCTCAGGGGTTGGGTACTTTGAATGCAATGATGAAGATGTGAGGGGACTTCAAACTGTCCCAGTTCAATTCCCAGCACTCACATAATGTGTATGTCATGACCATACACATCTAAAACCCCAGTCCTAGGAAGCAGAGGCCTGAGAAAGACGAGGCTCACAAGAATGGTAAGTTCCCGAATCAGTGAGAGACTCCATCTCAAGGAAACATGCAAATGAGTGATGAAGGGGGACACTGAATGTTTGGTGGCCTCCGCACATGTATTCATGGCTGCTGAATACACACACACTGAGCCTAGCAATTAGAAAACTTTAGGCTCACCAGAAAGAAGTATAGTCTAGAGCATAAATAGTTTTATTCTTTAAAAATGTTACCTCCAATCCCAACACTCTGGAGGTTGAGACAGGAAGATAGCAAGTTTGAGCCCAACCGGAGCTAAACCCCCTCTGTCTCATGGACAATGAGAAGTGATATTCATTGAGAAAATGGTGAAAAGGCTCCACAGAGTCAGAACAAGAATGTTTTTGATTTTGACCAGTATCCAAAGAAAAGGTAGAAAAGAGAAAATAAAAGGTTGTGCTTTTGGAGTTAGAACTCAGAAAAGTGGGTAGACTCAGAAGTGAAGATCTGTAAGCAACTGTCCTTGGGGAAGGACTCCTGGGGGAACAGTACATATGTCACTGAGGAAATATCTAAATCCTCCCACCTCCTTAACGTTTCATTAGATGAATGCTGGTGACTGGTCTTTCCATCAGATGTGTGATTGACAGGCTCAGTTGTAGTAACTCTTAATGGAGAAGAGGGTAGCACTTATAACTCCCCTCTCCTTTACATATCAGGGAGATAAGAGATGGGATCCCACATTTGAAAACCTCTAAGCCTGTTAATAAAAGTATCATACAAAACAAAACAAAAAAAAATGGATAAAATACAACTCCAGATTAAGGAGAAAAAAAAAAAAAACGCTGTGAAGAACAAACTAGAAAAACTTTAAAAATTGTGTGAATAGGAGCATGTATGAATGTCGAACACCCTGAGGAATAGGATTTAACTGTGATTACATAGGATGAAATATTTTGTACTTCAGAAACACAGACTAAAGCTTCTAGGTATTGAGGCTTGGTGTCTACAATTTATTGTCAAGTGGGTCAGAAAAACTGTTAAAACTGCATAGAAGCAGGAAGTATCTATCATGTGTGCATAGAAATGGGGGGAAAATAAGGCACAAGTGGCAAATTCATAAGTAGGTTTTTTAAAGTAAATATAGAATTTTTGTGAAGCTTTTCTAACATTATAAAATTATTCCAAAATGAAAATTAAAATGCATGTAGCTAGAGCCTCAGCTAGTGTGAAGGCTGAGGCAGGAGGAAAGCTTGATCCTAGCAGTTTGAAGCCAGCCAAAGTGATGCAAGGGAAAACCTCCTCAAGAACAAAAAGCAAATAAAATTCAAAATATAAAAATGGGCACTTAAGTAGCACCTATGAAACACCAGTCCTTGTAGGAAGCATGAAAACAAAAACAAAGCTTCAAATGTCTTAGCCCAGTGGTTCTCTCTTGCTTTACTAAGCTCATGACTCATGGCTGCTACCTGGAAGCTAGTTCTCCTTTATTTAACTTTTCCTTTCTTTCTTTCTTTCTTCCTTTCTTTCTTTCTTTCTTTCTTTCTTTCTTTCTTTCTTTCTTTCTTTCTTTCTTTCTTTCTTTCTTTCTTCCTTCCTTCCTTCCTTCCTTCCTTCCTTCCTTCCTTCCTTCCTTCCTTCCTTCCTTTCTTTTCTTTCTTTCTATTTCTTCTGCTCTCTCTTTCTCTCTCTCTTTCTTTCTCTCTTTCTTTCTTTCTTTCTTTCTTTCTTTCTTTCTTTCTTCTTTCTTTCTTTCTTTCTTTCTTTCTTTCTTTCTTTCTTTCTTTCTTTCTTTCTTTCTTTCTTTCTTTCTTTCTGTGGAGATAAGGTCTACAACTGTAGCTCAGACTGGCCTGAAATTCACTACCTAGCCCATGTTGGCCTTGAATTCACAGTTTTCCTGTCTCAGCATTACCAAATGCTAGGATTTCAGATCTGTACCACCTTCACCAGTCCTGGAAATTATTTAAAGATATGGTATGAGTCCAGACCAGACACTGAGGTACAGAGGCTACAGCACAAGGGGTCAGAGGACACAGCATTAGTTCCCTAAGGGTTGAACTCCTAGTCTTCCTGCCTCCACCTTCCCAAATCTTAAGATTGCAGGTCTACATCAACTTCCCTAGACCTGGAAGTTATTTAAAGATATGGTATGAGTTCAGGCCAGACATGAAGGTAGAGAGAACACAGCACAAAGAGCCAGAGGTCACAGCAATGGTTCCTGAAGAGTGCCATCACCAAGTACCCTAAACCACAAGGCTGATGTAGTAGAAATGCATGTCTCTCCATTTGGAAGGTTGAAATGAAGCATTGGCAGATTGAGTCCCTTTGAGAGCTGTGAGGGAGAAACTGACCCATGCTCTTCCTCCTGCTCTGCTATTTGTTGGCCATCCTTGGGACCCCTTGGTTGGTAGATGCTTCAGTCCCAAAACTCTGCTTCTGTATTCACATAGCTCTGGGGGCCGGGGGAGGGAACGCTCACACATGCCCACATTTGATTTCCTCTTTCTTTATTTAAAGATTTATTTTTATTTATTTATTTATTAGAGACATGGGGGTGGGGAGAAATAGAGAGAGAGAGAATGGGCATGCCAGGCCCTCTAGCCACTGTAAATGAACTCCAGACACATGTGCCACCATGTGCATCTGGCTTACATGGGACCTGAAGAATCAAACCTGGGTTCTTAGGCTTTGCATGTATGTGCCTTAACCACTAAGCCAATTCTCCAGCCCTATGTCCTCTTTCTTGTTAGGACAGGCATACTGGATCAAGGCCCACTCTAAAAACCCCTTAGTTAACTCAGCTTTCTTTTTTTTTTTTTTTATTTTAATTTTATTTGAAATTGAAAGAGCGAGAGAAAGGAAGAAAATGGGTGTGCCAAGACCTCTAGCCACTACAAACAAACTCCAGACAAATGTGCTACCATGTGCATCTGTCTTATGTGGGTTTTGGGGAATTTAATCTGGGTCCTTAGGCTTCACAGGAAAGTGAAGCAATATCTCCAGCCCTTATCTCAGGTTTCTGTGAGGACATCATTGGTCACCAAGGCCACAATCACTAGAGCTGGGGCTTAAGAGCTTAACATTGTTGGTGAGAAAACAACTCAGCCCACAATTCTGCCTCAGTATACACTCATGGCTGTCAGAGATTTTTCTCCCTGCAGAGCTGAGGAAAGGGCTCAGTTGGTAAGGCACTTGCTATGTCAGCATGAAAACCTGAGTTCTGGATCCTAAATACTCATCTGAAAGCTGGGTGCAGTGGTGCATGCCTGCAGCCCTAGCACTGGGGCTGCAGAGGGAGGAGGACCATGTGAGGGATCTGCTGGTGAGCTTCAGGTTCAGGGAGAGACGGTGTCTCAAAAAGCAATAAGAAGGAACACAATCGAGGAAGAGAGCCTGATGTCGACCTCTGGCTTCCATACACGCATATGCACCCCACACATACAAGCATGCATATACACGCATATATACGTGAAAAATAATTTTTCCCACACTTTCTTTTTCCAATCTAATCTCAAACACCCGCCCCCCCCGACTAAGACATATCCTGACCCAGATAAACTGCTGAGGTTCCTTGGAATAATGTGCTCCTGCATCTCTCAGTGCAAGCATATTCTCCTCCGTTCTCAGGTTGGCTATGAACCTCTGAATCCATGTGTGACTCACTGTTTGCTTGATTTCCATTGGCAAATTTGCACAAATGAGTGTTTCCTTGTTCATTGTCTCATTTGCTTCTAGATTGGAAGATGTATGAAAACCAGGGCTCCACCTGGAGTTGCTGCTACCAGAGCCTCAGAACCAAATGCAGTGTCTTGCTTTTAGGAGACACTCCTCAGTCCTGCCAGAGCAGTCATCCAAGAGACCATTTACACCCTCACTGTGTGTTTCTTACTTTGCCCAGCTTTGGCTCACAGGCCCAAAGCAGACAGTCTAGGTTTTAAATAAGCATATAAACTAGAGTAACCTAAGTGACAGTCAGCAGAGATTTATGAGAATAAACAAAACATCCCATGATAGGATATTACTTGAAGGCAAACTCAATGAGGATCATTTTATGGCTACAAATAGCAAAGAGAGCAACTCAGCTGGAAGTAAATTAGAAATGTGAAAACAATAAAACAGAGACAACAACAGCAAAACCATCTGAACATGGAAAAAATGCTTCAAAACGCATAAGAATGTATGCTTCCATTTGATAGTTTGCCCAGATAGGCAACACTGAAAGAAACAGTGACAGAAAATATTCATTTTAGGCCAATCATTTTTTTTTTCTCAACTTGATTCAGGTAAATCACTTTCCTTTGTTCAGCCATTGCTATAATATTATTATTTTTACTAATTTTTAAAAATATGCCAAGCCATTCATTAACTCAGTACTTGTTACTGTCATTATTACTGGTCTTTACTATGTGAGAAGTTTCTAAGAAAAATGATGCCCAAAGTGTAAGTCTCATCCAAGATCACTGGAGACTTGACCAAGAGACAGGAGAGCTGTTTCTGTCCCTGTTCTATGGTCTCATTCAATCTTGCAAAATTGTTGGGGACAGAGTGACTAGAGTCCTGGTCCACCTGCTCTCTGAGTTGCTTTGCTGAGCTGTAATGTCATCTGGTGTGACTCAGGTGCCCACTGAGCCAACAGTTAATACAGTCACATGGTTAATCTCTCACAGAGAGGAATGTCACCAATTCTGGTTTAGTCACCTGTGTGTGGGATAAGTGATAGTACCCCAAAGGTAAAATTGCAGTCACACTGATATAATTACTCGTAGCTGTTTTGTCCAGGCACTGGATAGCAAGAGACAGCTTGACACTGAAAAACAGACCCAATTAAGCACAGAAAAACAAGCATGGATGGAAGGTAAAGGGAGAGAAGAATATTTTAAGTTTGACTTAATTATTTTTTTATTTTTTATTAATTTGAGAGAGATGGGGGAGAGAGAGAGAGAGAGAGAGAGAGAGAGAGAGAGAGAGAGAGAGAGAGAAATGAACCCCAGGGCCTTTACTCACTGAAAATGAATTTTAGATGTAAGCCCTACCAGGTGTATCTTGCTTACGTGGATTCTGAGGATTGGAACTTGGGTCCTTAGACTCTACAGGCAAGTGTCTTAACCACTAAGCCATCTCTCCAGCCCAAGTTTGACTTTTAAGCAATATTCATGAAGATCTGAGCATAGTCGTAGCAGTGGATAGAGTTAGGATATGTTTGTTTGAAGAGTAGAAGTTGGACTCTGTTACTGAGTTTGTGCATGATGAGAGATTGGTGAGCCACTTTCTGGTTTAATGAAGAAAGTGACTCCCCTCAACAACAGAAGATACTCATGGTCTAACATAACTTGCATACGCAATGACATATTTATCACCCATTCCTTGCCATCCATCCTTATCTGTCCCCTTACCTTCTTGGTGGCCTTTTGCATAATGGTGTGCAATGTTTCACTTACTTCCTCCACACAGAAATATATACTTTTAAATATGCAAGTTTAATGGTTCGATTTGACAAAAGAAATCCTAGTGATCTATATTGTCCCTCAAATTGATCCAACATGCTGTGGTGTTCAGGCCGAGTTATTTCCTGCTAATAATTTCTTAACAGAAGATGGAAAGACAATAGCATTCGTAAATCAAGTCCAGAGTGTGATTAAATGCCACTGGAAGATCAGACATTCATTTCAGTGGCACCAGCCTTGCTTGGCTATGGCATAAGCAAAGGAAGGGGCTGTGTCATTTGCATGCCACAGCAGTGTCTTATACAAATCACCCTAAATTATCTACTGTGAGGAGGGAATGTGTTCCTGGCATAATAATGTCCATATATCAAAAGCAAACCTCCAGTGAGGACACCTTTGTTTACCAGTGTGGGAGGGTGGTGAGCTTTTTTTTCCTTAGAAATATTTATTTACCTTTTTCAAAGTCCAATCACATGAGACGTAGCTTGTTGAGGTTGGGCCATAATGACAACTGGCAGGAGCCTCTGACTTCCAACTTTCACTCCCTTTGCCTCAGTACTGCAGCCTGTATGGATTTCCCACTTCCATCCATCAGCTCTGAACCCCCGCTTCAATCAGACCCCATCCAATCTTTGCTCCCTGGCCCCCTCAGCATTACTCACTTTGGAATATTTGGTAGGAGATGCATTTGAATTCCACCATGGTGCCTAGGTGCTACTGTACTCTGGGGAACACTTTTCCCTAGCATGATAAACGCACATGAGCTGATGACCTTTCCCCACAGCAACTAACCCCCAGGTCTCCAGGAGGACCCCTCTCTCAAGGACTTTGGGAAGAAGCTTCATAAAATGGGCATGGTCATGCATATCTGCAATCACCACACTCAAAGGACTGATTCAAGCTCAAGGCCAGTTTGGGATACATGTGATATGGAGTTCCAGGCAAGCCTGGGCTTCATTGTGCAAACCTTCCTCAGAAGAAATTTTAAAAGAAGAAGAAAAGAAAAAGAGAGGTTGGAGAAACTGATGTCAGTAAGTAACTGCCATTCAAAGCTGACTTGGGTTCACCAGCATCCAGGTAAAATCTGGACACACTGGCACTCACCTGTAATCCCAGGACGGGGAAGGAAATGACAAGAGAATCCTCCGGTTTGTAACTAGCTAGTCTAGCCAAACTGGTGAGCTCTAGTTTCCACAAAAGACATTGTCTCAAAAACTAAGCTGATCCGGACATAGTGGCACGCATCTTTAATCCCAGCACTCTAGAGGCAGAGATAGGAGGATTGCCGTGAATTCGCCACCACCCTGAGACTACACAGTAAATCCCAGGTCAGCCTAGGCTAGAGTGAGACCTTACCTTGAAAAACCGAAACAAACAAACAAAAAAAGTAATCTGGAAAGCTGGGGAGTGGATGAAAAGAAGACACTTGAAGTTGACCTCTCATCTCCACATACATACCAGCACACATATACACACACAAGCATGTGAATCCATACAATATATATGCACATGTACTTATCACATACACAAATGATAAAAAGAAAGAAAAAGATAAGATTTAGGTATATGCTTATTGATGCATTTACTATGTACATTCATATGAAAAATGTTGAGGTCCGTACCAATGGGCATGCATGCAAATAATATAATTGCAACCATGGGCATAGGGTATATTGTCATCTTTCATGCAAGATTTTCTCTCTCTTTACAAGTGTGCTTTATTCAGTTATTAAGGAGACAGAAAGTACATGTAAGTCCATCACCACAGACCTAACATCTATCAACTTGCATTTTCCCAGTCTTGTTCCCTGTACCCTCCAAGGTGATCAATAGCCTGAGTGTTGCATCCTGTCGCTCCATTTCCACACTTTTAAACAGTTTTCAGCAGGGTACTGTTTTGTTTCAGTTGTTTTGAGCTTTGTAAGGAAGACAGCATGTAGCCTTCCAGGGGAGATGTCCTTTTTTTTTATCCACTTAGAATTATGTTCCTAAAATGTATTTATCTAGTTGCTATGCAGTTGATCCTCATTAATCTCAGTAGTTACATTATTTCAAGTCACCTTGAACACTGAATTCACCAATGCTGAAGGATTGCTCCAAGGGGAAATGCAGGGTTAGGTTCCTAGGAGCCTCTGTTTACAAAATTTTATTCAGCCGATCGATAGATGACCTTGCTTTATGTGTACCTTTGCTCAAAATGCCTTACTTAATAGATATTGTTGACTCATTAGCATTGAATTTTTGACTAACTGTGCTCTAACTCACATGATGAAAACTCTTTTCAAATCCATGTATTTTTCTCTGCAAGTCTTACTGAACTTAGGAACACTAGATAGCAATCATACACTCACAGGGACAGTGTGGGGGCACATTAGATGGATGAGAGTCCTAACAAGAAGCTCAAAAGTGAAAGTAATGGAGGGCTGAGCATTCTGTGCAGCCTCACCTGTCTATGGTAGGAGAGGTCAAACCAAGACTGAAAGAGTTCCCTTGTCCAAACCAAGCCAGAAGCCAACAGCTTCACCACTTTGCAGGGCCACAGGTGACTGTAAAAGATGACTGCAGACACTGAGTTGAAATTACAACTAAATTTTATGTGTTAAGTAGGTGAAGTTATAATTATAGAATCCATTAGTAATGGGGCAAGTGTTACTATTTCATGCTTGTTCACTGCTACATAATATGCCCCATTTTGAAAAATCACTTTTTTTCTAATGAACATCTGAAACTTTACCCGAAACTTAAAAAAAAAAAATGTTCACTTTTAATCATGCATGAATTTCATAACAATATGGAGTGACTATGCTTGGAAGAAATGCTACAATCTTATAAATAAAATATCCTGCATTCCCAATGACATGATGCCAACTTCTTTCTTCTACCAATCAGTATACATATTTAACAACTGACTTGTGACAAATAATTTGGACATAGTACAATTTTTATTGTGACTTTTGAAGACATGCTTGCATTATATCTTAAAATATATGCCTGGCACACTGTGATACACTTTCAGAACTCAAAAACGGTAGGGTTGTTTGCCAGAAGTTCCAAGTATGGAGAGACATGTAAAGGCTAACATAAAATTATAAACATTGCCAATGTCAAGGAGATACTATGAAACTCAGTGGAGGAAATTTTGATGCCCTAAGCCATCAGAGAATGATTCCAGAAGGATAATGCTGATGTTTGACACAATGATATTCTGTGTGTGTGTGTGTGTGTGTGTGTGTGTGTGTGTGTGAGAGAGAGAGAGAGAGAGAGAGAGAGAGAGAGAGAGAGAGATCTATATGCATTTGTGTGTGAGAGAGAACTGTGTGAATGTGTGTGCATTTGTTTGTGCAAAGGCATAAACCTGGGCACACATATGCAGAAGCTAGAGGAAGATGTAGAATCTCCTCCTCTCTTGCTCTTCTGCATTTTCTTCACTGTCTCAGTGAAACTTATGTTGTAGAAGATTTCAAGTTCATTGAGATGAACTTCCAAACCAGGTGCAATTATGGAAGAAGGGATTTTTATTGAAGCTCCATAATGGCAGAACAAGCTGGCCTTGCTTTCACAAATCTAAACAGAAAGAGAGAAGACCCAAGCCAAAAGCCACACTTCACAGCCCACTTCAGGAATTCCAGCTTGGTACACTTTGTATACCTTTAGATTGGAATTTCAAACCTACCACCACACATTAAGATCTTCCCAGTGACACTTTCTCTAGCCAAGTGGCTGCAGATCCAAACTACAAACTAATAAAACACTGAATATATTGGGGGCCATCTACTCAAACTACCATATTCTCCCCCTGGCCCTCAATAGGTTCAAAACCATCATACATTTGAAATTATATTTAGTATAATTTCAAAGGTCCCCACAGTCTTTATCAACTTAAGATAGTTTCAAATTCCCAAGTCTCATTTGAGTCTTAAGATTTTCTCTTAGCTGTGAGTCCCATAAAATAAAATAAATTAAATGCTTTCAACATATAAAGGCACATTTTCAAGTGGTATAAGGCATACCAAGGAGAGACTAGAACAATGAAAACTCAACAACCATCAAACAAACACAAACTTCTGCAGTACAAGTTCAGTCCTAACTAGTGACTGACAGTCTCTGGGTTTTCGAATTGCACCCTTCCAGCTGGGCTGAGTAGCCAGGGAAAACTCCCATCCTTAGCTAACAGACTCCATGGTAGCCCTTGCACATTCCTGGTATATCCAAAATGTCTTCTGGTATCCATGCAAACCACAGTCCATCTTCTATGGCTTTGTCAGCCTATTAGGGTCATCAGGCTCTGCCTTATGCTGCATGTCTGCAGTGGCTCCTGGAAGCCTATGCAATTCATGACCACTCCATGCATTTTTCATGTTTCTAAAACTAATACCAGGTGTACAGGACACAGCCATATTCTTTTTTTTTTTTTCCCAAGGGGGTTTCACTGACCTGGAATTCACTACAAAGTCTCAAGGTGGCCTTGAACCTATGGTGATCCTCCTACCTCTGCCTCCCAAGTGCTGGGATTAAAGGTATGTGCCACCATGCCTGGTACAGCCATATTCTTAATTCAGGGATGAAATAAATAATAAACCAAGAAAAGCAGGTTCCTTCTCCAGTGAATTCTTTCTAAAAGAGTTTGCATTTTTATCAGTTTTTGCTCAGGCATACTCACCATTGTTATAATGCAAAGCAGTTGGGCCATCTTCCTTAAGGCTGCTAATATGTTTGACAATAGCAGCTTCAGTAACCTAAAACCAGTCTAAGTTCCTGTAATTTTAACTTCCTTGAAGTTTTCCAACTTAAAAATCTTAAATCTCTCAGTCCAATATCTTTAGCCAGGTATATCAGTCCATTACAGATGTAACCTTGATCAAACTCTTTGGGCCTGGGCAGCAGAATACAGCCAGTCCTTATTCTGGTAGACCAGTTCCAACAAAGTCCTCTGCAGTCTTTTCTTCCCTTTATAAAATTCATAAGCCAAGCCTCCAAGTTCATAAGCCAAGCCTCCAAATACAACTCTCGCTTAATTTCTCATTCTCAAACTCTCATCACAATAGTCCATAATACTTGGCTTACCACTCCAGAAGGAATCTTGAATTGCAAGCACCAAGTCCATGCCTGTTCCTCCAGAAAAAAAGTTCCAAAAGATGAAAATCCATATGGTAAGATTCATCTCAGCCCACTCCTTGGTACCAATTTCTATAGTAGACAGCGTCAGGTTTACTGAGCTGCAGAGGCCATAGGAAAATGTAGGATGTTTTCTTTTGTTGTTCTTCCTCATTTCCTTGAGTGTCTCAGTGAAATATGACCTTGCCATTTTTCAGTTAGACTGGTTGACCAGGGAGCTCCAAAAGTTCTGTGTCTCCCCCCTCAATACTAGGTAACAGGCATGCATGGCCATGCCTGTATTTTAACATGTATGCTGGGTATAGAATGATAGTCCTCATGTTTATGCAGAAAGTGTTTATGCCCAATGAGCAGCTCCCTAGCTCTGCACAATAGTCTAAGAATTTATTTATTTATTAGAGAGAGGCAGAAACACAGAGAGAAAATGGGCACACCAGGGCCTCCAGCCACTGAAATTGAACTTCAGACACATGTGCCACCTAGTGTGTCTGGCTTACATGGGTTCTGGGGAGTTGTACCTGGGTCCTTTGGCTTTGTAGGCAAGCAAACAACCTTAACTACCAAGCAATCCCTCCAGCTCTATAGCTATGATTTCCATTCAAGTAGAAGGGACAGTTTGCCTAGGTTAGCTTGTGTTTGGACTTCAGAGAAACCAGGTTTATCTTTCATACATAATCATCACTTCAATCTCAAGTAGCACTCACTGTTCATAGTCAAGGTAGGATTACAGGGACCAGAACATGGCTCATTATTTAATGGTACTTGCTTGCAAAGTCTGATGTCTTGGGTTAAATTCTCGAACAGTCAGGAAAGCTAGCACAAAAAGTAGAATAAGCATCTGGTGTTTGTTTACAACAGCAAGTAGTCCTGGAACACGCACACACACACACACACACACACACATGCACACGCATGCAGATATGCAAATAAATAAATATATGTTTTTAAAAGGTAGGATTTTAATATTATGAAGTGATTTCAGCTTCCAGGATTTTGAAAAAATAAATATAACCACATTTATACTCTGTCTGTATATTGCTTACAAAATAATGTGTTGTTTCTGAATCTAATAGTGTCAAACATATCTGGACACTCTTGTCCACTTAGTTCCTAGTCTCAGATTCATAGAGCTTGATGGGAGAGGCAGTAGTTCTCCATCAGTAACAGACATCACCTGGACCCTTTGTTACTAGAGTCATTTCTTGACCACCAACCCATGTCTACTGTTTTCAGAACCTCCTGGGATGGGTCCTGAGGTCAGTAATTGAAGAAGTCTTCTAACTGATTCCCATGCATGCTCAAGTTTGAGAACCAATGCTAGAAGCAAGCTTTCATTGATTTCACTTGTTCCTAAGCACTAGGTTTTGTCAGGGATGTGAATTGATCAAAGAATGTATTCTGGCTCCATCTTAATTAAGGAGTTAGGGTAAGAATTAAGAGAGTAACTGATGAGAGAGCTACAAGATATAAATCACAAGCAGTAAGGTACAAATACATTAAACAGGTTGTAACAGAGAGAGCACTTAAGGCTTGAAGAAATATGCCCGTGCAGCAAACCTAGACATCTGTACCTGCAAGCAGCACTTATGCCTGTTCTTTAGATCCCTTGAGTGGATTTATAGATCCATGGTGCAGGTGTTGATATCCATCCTATGTAAACTCTAGCCCACTGGTTGGAAGCATTGGAAACATCCTTGCTCCATCCTAGACTCACTGAATCAAGTTGTGTTTTTTATCTTTTTCAAGGTAGGGTTTCACACTAGTCCAGGCTGACCTGGAATTCACTGTGTACTCTCAGGGTGGCCTCAAACACTTGGTGATCCTCCTATCTCTGCCTCCTGAGTGCTGGGATTAAAGGTGTGCACCACCATGCCCGGCTTTGGTTTGGTGAGGTAGGGTTTCACTCTAATCCATGTCAACCTGGAATTCAATATGTAGCCTCAGGGTGGTCTTGAACTCACAGAAATCCTCCTAACTCTGCCTCCTGAATGCTGGGTTTAAAGGTGTCTACTACCACAACAACCTGCTAAGCTGTGCTTTTGAATAGATCAGCAGGTTGTCAGTATGCACATGACATCTTGAAAAACACCTTTGTATGCAGCACATTGTTCATGGGATTTCATTTGGGATGTATAAACCAATGAAGACAACCTACTACAATTGTTTAGGTATGTGGTTGATGGAACCGTGCTGGAGGAGATGTGTCCCCGGGGATGGACCTTGAGACTTATTAGCCCTAGCATGCCAGTGTTAGTTGGTCCACTCTCCTACTGCTGTTTCCACCTGCTGCGACAGAGGTGATGTATAGTCTTTGCTCATAAAGTGCTTTCCCCTGTCATCATGAAGCTTCCCCTTCAGACTGTAAGCCAAAATAAATCCATTCTTCCCATCAGCTGCTTCTGGTTGAGTGTTTGTCCCACCAAGGAGAAGATAACCACAAGGCATTAGATGGAAACACACCTTACAAAAGCAAGCACTTGTCTTATATCCTCTACATGCAAGTCCTGATTCAAATATATTACATGGGTTGAAGAGATGGCTCAGAGGTTAATATGCTTGCTAGAAAAGTCCAGCAAACAGAGTATGATTCCCCAGTACCCACATAAAGCCAGACGCACAAAGCTGTGCATGAATTTGGAGTTCGTTTGCAGTGGCTAGGTGCCCTGGCACACCAATTCTCTACCTGCCCCCACTCCTCCTACAAATAAATAAATTAATATGAAAAACAGAATTTCAAATGGTATACATATGTTGGCTCATTTATGCCCTATAGTGACTCCAGAAAACAGGTACTATTATGACTACCCACCTTTACTCAACCAAGACCATCCCATTAGTGAGGATATAATTAAGATCTAAGTCTCTGAATTTCTACTCCTGTGTTTCTCCCTGATTCTCAAATGAGCAGAGAGTGACAATGCACTTGATTGGACTGGGGTTGGTTTAGGTGTGTTCCTTCCATGACAAAAGGAAACTTAGACAAAGAAAGATTATGAATCCAGCTGTAACATTGCTTCTTACTTTCCATGAGTCTTTTGAACATTTTTTATTTAACTAGGAAAGTATCTGGAACCCCATTCTGAGCAGCCTAGTGAAGGAATCTGGTGTGAACAGCTGAGCCCCATCACTGCTAGCTATTTCTAGGCTCCCTAACTGTATAGAAATCTGAATACTCTTACTATGCCAGAAAAAAAATACTGCCTCAAATATGGGGTGCCTGTGATTCTCTAGCCGAAGCTAGCACTGGGAACTATATCTGGCAGGCTTAGGAAAGTCATAACTAATCTGCATCCTGCCACATAGCCATCATCACCTATCTCTTATCTACAGTATTTAATATCTCAGTTGGTTTGGGATTCAAACAGAGAAAGGAGGTGTTTTTCTCTTCTTAGAACCATGCAGGTCTATACACTAAGAGAACCAGCTGCCTTCTTGGAATTTTCCTAGCAAAAATATTCATGCATTATAACTGTCATAAATTAAAACAAATAACAAAGTCCCCAGACTTCTGTGAAATTACCTGTCTTCATTCCTGCACCTTGTGCATCTGAAAAAGTTTTATTCTCTGGGGGCAGATAGTCACTTCTCCAAAAGGACCACCACCATGGAGCTCCCCTGGACTCCCCGAGGGCACACCCTAGTCTTTGTCATACCAGTAGTGAATACTGCATATACTTACGTTATAATATTTCAAACCAAGAAATCTTGATGATCGGGACATGTTTTACTATTCCTTGAATATATACTTCTATGCTCAAAGTAGACATTTTCTTGAGGCTTAGCAATTTTTGAATAACATGTACTTGTAAGGTGAATGCATTTTGAAGCTAAATGTAGATCAGCACAATATTTACACACAAAAGTTAAAATAAATATATCAGATATTCATGAAAGAAAATTTTCTCTGAGCTTATTTAAAAAAAAAAAACTAAGCATAATTAAAAAAAAAAAAAAACACCTTACTTTTGTTTAATTTGTTTTGCCAAACAAGCACAGTGAAAACTTCAGTCTGACTAATCATACAGGAAATAGAATTTACAACTAGTAGCAAATGTAAGGAAATAAATCTAAATCCTTGGCAAACTGGATTTCCATCAGCAGGTCACTCAAGATCCAACCTCATAAAAGGCATCCTCGATAGGGAAGTCCTATGAGGCAGAGGCACAGAAGAACTATTCCCGTCAAAGCTACAGGTTAAGCCTGAAAAGGGTTAGCTAAAAAAGGAGAAGTGGTGTGACTTGACTCTCTTAATACTATACAGAGCACATCTGTCTCTGATTGCTGGCCAACATTAAGGTGTGATTTTCTCAAATCCACAGTCTCTAGGCATCATCACCTGCATCCCTCCAGGACAAGTTTCAACTTCAGTAGTTCTGAAGCCGCTTCATAACCCAAATCTTCAACATAAGCTAGAGAGGGAGGGTAAACAGTCATAATTGCTGGTGTCGCCAGTGCAGCCTGAGGCCCCAAACTCCTGCTTCAGAAGCAAACCAGTGAGGGTGCCAGTTACTAGCAAGAGTCCAACTACCTTAAGCCTCAGTACTGTCAACCAGAACATAGGGGAGTTCAATATCCTCCTGAGGATTCCTTGGGTTGGGAGGGGTCATGGGTTCTGCAGGCTACAGAGGGGCCCAATTCACACTCCATGCTTCTTACGGATGACAGACATGGCAAGCAAGTGGTCCTTCTTAGGAAGTCATTTATGCAGCTTGGCCTGTGTGAGACGCTGGTTCTACCTTTCACCTCTTTCATCTGCACTAGAATAATTGTTTTTAACCATGTAATTTCCGAATGCTTAGAGAAACCATAGTGACTTATAACCACAAATTTTGTGTAGTAAGATACTGATAAATCTAACCCTTTGGCCAATAAGTATACTCCCTAGAGAGGGAAGTGTCATTGCATGGTGGCTTAGTCTAGGTCTTTAGGGAGGATGGTGAAATGGCTAGAAAACAATGCTTCACTTGGCAGGCAAATAAGTCTATGGGAAAAGGCTTCACTGACACCCTTGGAAGAAGGTTAATTTCCATGAGAAGTTCCAATTCTTTCTACCTTTACCCCGAAATCTGGTTGGTCTTGGACTTGCACAATTCATGAAGAAAGGGTTGGTTAAGCAAATGTCCTGCTGAACTCTCCCAAATTTGAAATTGAGAAGATCTGAATGAGTGAGGTGCCCTTTCCCCCACTGTGTGCCTTTTCAATTCTTCCAGATGACATGCACTGTGGAGACTCTGGAGGGAGTCCAGAAGAGAACACTAAAATGATTAAAGGTTTGACTAATATTCCCTCTGAGGAAAGGCTAAAGCAAAGGGTTTATTTAGCCTGGAGGAAAGAAGGATGAATAAGGACTTAATAATAGTTTTGTGGTATATGAAAGAGTGTATGAGTGTCAAAAAACAGAGTGTCTTACTTCTAGTGAATTCAGAACAAGAGGAAAATGACTAATACAGAGAAATATTCGCTACCTTTAGAAAGTATTCCTGGTAAAGCAAGACTCTCACAGAGCACCTTAAGCGTCTGTTTGTCCAATGGAAGTTCACCACGGATTCCCATGCAGTCTTGTCTGTGTGAATTTGGGTTATGCTAAGAAACCTCACTCACAGTGTCTCTTCTCACATGGTAGTTCCAATCCATGAAAGGTCATTTGGATGAATTTATTACGAAGGTAAAATTTTACTCTTGAATCAGAGATTTTGTATTGGAATAGAAAATTTCAAATTGTTCATGGTCACTCTGAATCTCAATTCTTTGGCAGCCACCAAAACTTAGTCCCCACTGCCCACATAGCCAGGACAGACCATCAGTCAGCAGAACTAGACATGGCTGCTGTTCCTGGAGAATGTAACACCCTCCCTCTGGGAAAAATGTTTTTGGAATGCGAAAAGGACCCAACCAAACATCTTTAGACTGATCTTGGGCACTGAGGCCATAAAATCTTAAAAATTAAAGAAGAAAACTGTCAAGTTGTTACTTCTAACCTCCAGAGCTTCAAAGCAAAGCTAGTAGAATCAGAATAGAGAGTCCAGTGAGAGAGTTGCTATCCCTGCATGGTCATTGAAATCACAGGGCAGTCACCAACTAAAGGCCCTGAAGAGCTGTTGAATTAAATGCAACTGAAAAATGTTCTCCTGGAAAATTCAAAGATTTCCCCAAACCAAAGAGTCCATTGGGCATTCTAGACACCTTCCTTTGTCTTCAAAACACCCTGCCAAGTCCATATTCAATCACAAATCCAACCCTGGGCTTCTTTATTCCATAATAGTTCCTGTAGATAGATTTTCTTTTGCCTTCTCACTGAAATTCTCTTATTCTTATTCCTTTCAAGTTCCAGCCAAGTTTTTAAAACCCATGTCTGTCCCGTCTGCCTGTTTATCCAGCTCTCAATCCACTTTACCTGCTGCGGTTGGAATGTAAAGTGTCCCCCAAGTGTTTGAACATGCTGTCCTCAGCGGGTGGTGGTGTTTGGAAAGCACCTTTCCAAGGTGCAGTCAGGCTGAAAGAAGTGAATCACTGGGAGCAGGCCTTACTTCCAGCTCACCATCTACTTCTTGTTTGACAATGTGACCAGCTCTGCTTTACTCCTGTCGCTGACCGCCATGAAACTTCCCCTCAAAGATAGAAGCTAAATCAAACCTGTTCCATTCTGTAAGTTGCTTCTGTTCAGGTTTTTCTTTACAGCAACACTGATGCATTCCCCCCCCCCCCAACCATAAGCTAGCCTATGTACACTGCAGCTCTCACTGTATCACCTACTGTTGAAGAATGCATAGCTGGTTGTCCATCACAGTGAGGTTTGAGAGATGTTGACATTGTTATTGTTCCCACTTGCTCAGCCATATTCACATCCACTACCCAAAAGTCTTCCTTTGTTGTGACTAAATGATTTTCTATTCCTTCCATGACTTATGGTCTTCCAAATCTATGTTTTGACTCCCATTACTCTGTGGGACAAAAATGACTATTGACCACCTACTTTCTGCTCCACACAGAGAGCAAATGAGCTCTTTTCATACTTGTTTCAAGCATCATCATGTGCTACAGGAAGGCATCCTACGTACTTCAGGATTAGTTCAGTGCTACATAGCTCTACACTCTCCTGACTTGGATCTATTTCTGTGGCAATTATTTGAGTTTTGTCTGATTAGAATGCATGTATTGCCTTTCTGATTTTCTTCCCCCATGATATGTGTCCTTGGGTGGCTGCTTTCTCCTAGAAAAGTGGTAGGTTGAGATAAAGCTAGGCCAAATGAGCACAGTCCCTTGGACTTTGAGATCTTGAATGCAGAGACACCAGGATGGGGAATGCTTAGTCCTGATTAATACCAGCACTGGCAGCTTCACAAGAATCCCAACTGGTTCCTTCTTTTTATTATGGGGTCCCTCTGGCTCTTGTCCACTTGGAAGCTTTAGTAAGTTTCATTTCCCCTTAGTACTATAAGCAATACACACCACACACACACACACACACACACATATGTGCCTCAGAGTAGGTGCTTATAAGTAAGCATGAACAAGGACAAATGTTAATGCCTATTTAATGGAAAGAAGCTAATGTCACATCAAAATCACATCACCCTTAGCTATTTTCTGGTTAACAGTATTTGTTGAAGATGAACATGAAGACATAGAGACAAAATTTTTACATAAGCAATTGGTGTGAACTGGGAGAGTAATGATATACTACGTGACCAAATGTCCCTTCACATGTTCCAAGCATATATAGGCAGGCTGAATGTGTACACTACATTTTCAACAGCTTTATTTAGAAATAATTTATATATGATTAAATCCACCTTTTTAAAGTATGCCATTCACTGGTTTTTAGTATGATCACAAAGTTGTGAAATCAGTACTATCCTCAAATATTAGATGTTTTTTTTTCATTCCTTAACTGTAGATCTGTTTCTTCATACTACTCCCTAGTTCTAGGCAGTGACTCATACTTATCTGGATGCATAGGCTTGCCTTTTCTGTGTGGTTTATATCCATGAAGCTAGCCACCAGTAACACAAGTCCTAGGTTTTTTCACTTAGCATGGTGGTTTCAAGACTCATCCATGTGGCAGCATGTATCTATACCTCACTTCTGCCTATTACTGAGTAATTGAGGGGAGAGGAAATGAGGAGATGTGGATCAGAAAATACCAACAGGAAACATTGTGGATAAGCTTGCCTCAAAAACATAATTGTCAACATGAGTAATAAGGTAAGTATAATTGTACTCTATTTGAAAATTTTAGTGAGAAGATTTGTAGCTGTTCCCACCAATATTTGGCTTTTCATATTTTATACAAATTTCTTTCTTATCAGGTTTCAAATGTATTAAAAGTTATTACTATTTAGATGTATCATAAAACTTCTATCTTTTGGGATTAGGCAGATGGTGCATGGATAAAGGTTGCAAAACATGCTGGCCTAGGCTTTCTTCCCAACTACTGACAAAGCTGTATGTACAAAATGGTCCATTAGTCTGGAGTTCATTTGCAGTGGTGTGTCTATATTCACTCATTCTCTCCTTGTAAACATATAAATAAATTAAATTTATACTTCTCTCTTTTAAGCTATTATATGTATAAGTATATTTGCTATAATTAATTCCATATTCTATTGATTTGTATATTCTTCTTTTAGAAATCATTTTTCAAAACATTTTATTGACAACTTCCTAGTATAGACAATAAACCATGATAATTGCCTTCTACCACCCTCACATTCCCCCTCCCAAATCCATTCTCCATTGAATCTCTTTTATCCAATTAGTCTCCCTTCTATTTTGATGTCATCATTTTCCCCTATATTATGAAGGTCTTATGTAGGTAGTGTCAGGCACTGTGAGGTCATGAATAGCAGGGCCAATTTGGTGTCTGGAATACAGCATTGTAAACAGCCCTACTCTTTCTTTGGCTCTTAAGTTCTTTCTGCCACCTCTTCTGTAATGGAGCCTGAGCCTTGGAAGGTATGTTAGAGATGCTTCAGTGCTTAGCACTCCACTGTCACTTTTCCTCCCTCTTCTCCCCTGTCTTTCACCTCCACTTATATCCCATCACCCTCCTTTCCATTTTCATGTTACATGTGCTTCCCATGTGTCCTATTGCTTTCCACTACCAGTCTGCCTCAACACCTCATTTTTCCCTTGGTCTCCTTTCTAGTTTCAGAACTTCTATCCACACTTTCAACATTTATGTAATACAAATTTTATATATATCTATATATCTATATCTATATATGTATATATATGCATACATATATATACATACACCCTATCTATCTATCTATCTATCTATCTATCTATCTATCTATCTATACATATACATATACAAAGAGAGAGAGAAAGCTAGAATCTGCATGAGAGATAGTGTACAATTATTGTCTTGAGTCTGGGTCACCTAATTCACTATAATACTTTAAAGATCCATTCGTTATTCCTGCTAAATTTCATGATTTTATTTTTATTTACTGATGGATAATTTTTTTTCATTATCCATTCATCTGTTGATGAGCATCTAGACTGACTTTGCTCCCTTGCTCTTATGTATAATGCATAAATAATTATAGATAGACAAGTGTTTCTGTGTTATAAACTTCTGGCTATATGGCCAAGAGTGGTATAGATAGATTATATGGTAGCTCTATTTTTGATTTGTGAGAAACTTACATACTGATTTTTCTAATTTGCATAATTCTGTTTACATTGCTACCAGCAGTGAATAAGGGTTGCCTTCTATCCACATCTTCTTCAGCATCTGTTGTCACCAATTTTCTTCACAATACCCAGTTTGACTGGGGTGAGATAGTGTTGCAAAGAATTTTTAATTTGCATTTCTCTGATGGCTAGGGATGTTGAGCACCTTCAAAATATTTATTATCCATTTGTGTTTCTCCTGTTGAGAACTGTTCATTTCAATAGCTTGCATTTATTGGCATTTTTGTTGTCATTTAACTTTTGAAGTTATATTAAAATTATAGATATTTGCCATGTTTGGCAATGATTTTTTTCTATTTATGGGCTATTTGTTTGTTCTGCTAGTAGTTTCCATTGCTGAGAAGAAACTCTCTAATTCATGTAGTCACATTTGTTAATTCCTTGAACTATACCCTATACTGTTGAAATCCTATTCACAGCTCTACTTTATAATAGATTGCTTTTTTTCTGTTTATTTATTTATTTATTAGCAGTTTCAGTGTTTTAGGTCTTAAATTATGGTTCTTCAGCCACATAGAATTGATATTTGTGCATGGTTAGAGACATGGATTGAATTTCATTCTTCTGCTATTGGATATCCAGTTTTGCCAGCACCTTCTGTTAAATAGACTTTCTTCCTTTCCTATAAAAAATTTGGTGTGAGTTTATTTCTAGATCCTCTGTTCTGCTCCACTGGTCACAATGCTCATTTTGTTTTTGTATGCCAGTATCATTCTTCCTTTGTCACTAAGGCTCTGTAGTATATGTTGAGGTCAGGTACTATGATACTTTCAGCTATGTTTTGTGTACTCAGGATTGCTGTGGCTATTTGTGATCTTTTGTGTTCCTCTGTGAATGTTGGATTATTTTGTATTTCTGTAAAGAATGTCACCGTGATTTTGATGGAGATTGCATTGAATCTGCATATTACTTTTGGTAATATAACTATATCCACAATATTAATTCTGCCTATTCAGGAGCATGGAATGTCTTTCCATCATCTCATATCTACTATGAGTTATTTTTATAATGTCTTGCAGTCTTGTAGAAGTCTTTCAATTTCTTGGTTAGTTTTTTTCCTAGGTACTTTGTTTTATAATCTATTATAAATAGTATATCTTTTATACTTTTCCCCCTAAAAGTATAATCTCTTTTACTTTCTTTCTCTTAGCACTCATTCCATAGTTATCATTACCATATGAATCTTTCTAACAAATTTAATTTTTGGAAATCCTTTATGCCTATTCCATGAATTATATATTCATTGAATATCTATTGAATATCTGGAATATCATTGAAACCACCAGAGCTCAGAGTGAACCAAGTAGACTAGCCATCATGGGGATAAACAATCATGTCATTCTCTAGTCACATCTGAAATTACAGTGGGTTCTTTTTTGCTTCATTGGTCTTTTTCAGCGTGTCTTGTCCAACTTTTAAAGTTGACAGTTTATTAATATCCTTGCTAAAGTTCATTCACAGAGGCTAGAGAAATTGCTCAGTGGTTAAGGGTGTTTGCTTGCAAAGCCTAGTGGCCAAGGTTTGGTTAACCAGTACTTACATATAGTCTGTTGCACAAAGTGGTTCATGCATCTGGAATTTGTTTGCAGTGGCAAGAGGCCTCTGGTAAGACCATATTCACTTTCACTCCATCTCTCTATCTCTAAATGAACAAATAAACAAATAAATCTAAAAGATGCATTTATTCAATGTCACATCCATTACAATTTCCATATTCTCCACTCTCTTCATATATACATATATATATACATATATATGCTTTCAATTAATAATTTAACTTATAAATATTAAAATATAAACTCATCAATAACTTCATATATGTGTGTGTAATAAGGCATGTTATGGATAATGAAATTTTACTCAACAACAGACCATGTATGCAACAGTGATCCTATAAAAGTATAATGAATGTGAAAAATTCCTACTACCCAATGGCATAGCCATCCTAACTTCAAAGGACAATGCTGTATTCATGTATGTGTGATAAAGCTGGTATAATGAACCCCATTTTGCTAATCATATCAAAGTATAATATAAATAATAAGGTCCAGAATAGAATACATGACAATGATAAATGGCATAATGCTGGTTTGTGTATTTGTCATGCTTCATGTTTTTAAATTTTAGTCTTTCTAGTTAATATACTATAAAACAATATACTATGTTGTTCTAGCAGTAGCCTCGTACAGGTGTGTTTACCTGGTCTAGGAATTGTATCAAGAGGTGAGTGGCTGATTCATCCATTAATATTTTCATCAGTGATGACACAGTCTGATGTTCATCTAGTGATGAAATCACTTGTGATGGTTTGAATTCACTTGAACCCCAGAAAAGTAACACTGTTTGGGGAGGTTGTGAAACCTTTAGGAAGCAGAGCCTTACTAGAGAAAGTATGTCACTGGGGAAAGGCCTATTATAGCTGGCTACATGTCCTGTTTCAATACATAACTATACTACCATGTGATGCCAGCTTGCTCCTCCCTCCACGCTTTCCCTGCCATGACAGACTCCACCATCCAGAAATGTAAGCCAAAATAAACAGCCTTTTTATAAGCCACTTATGGTCAGGTATTAGTTTGCAGCAATAAGAAAGCACCTGATACCTGATTTAAAGATGTACTTCTGAGACTATAGACCTTTGATTTAGTCTATCCAAGGCTATAATTGAGAATATTCTCAGAATTTTAATGTACTGACATCTTCACTTGATTCGACTATATGTACATGTTTGTGCATCTTATACAATGTACATTCTTTACCTCTTTAGACAATAAGCTTGACTGAAATATTTTCTTATTCCAGAGCCTACATAGATAGACAGATAGATTTTTCATATGTAGTTTGCATGCATGTATATGTATGTTTATTATCTATTCTTCAGAATTTGTTTCTCTTTTGTCAAAGAACATTCTCTGATAGTATTATCAACAAGGGTTGTGTAGGATAGCCTTATAAATGATTAAAATAGTTTTGTCTGCTTTTATTTAAACAATCCAATCACATACATACCTTATTAAAAAATTAAATTACATGTTTCTTAATTTTTCACCACTTTGTTTTCCCTTGCATGACTTGGTAGGATCATATTATTAAATAATCTAGTTGTTTATTTTCTGGAAAATATAAGCCTACTATTTCTGCCCTTTTTTCTCCTTAGTATTCACTAGTGAATACCTAAGTAAGGGTTTGCTTGTTTTGTTTGTTTTTTTTTAATCTAACTTTCCTGTAGCAAAACAATCTTTTACTTTGATATATTTTGTTATTCTCAAATCTAACAAAGCTTTAGCCCTTATTTCTAAATTATTTTATCAACATTTTTCTTTCCCCTAAGGATTACCATACATCTTAAGAAATATCATACACCTTAAAAATATTATGCACAAACTAAAACTCCTGATTTTACTCTTAATGTTTTCCAAATTTTATTTATATCCCTTTCTCTGTCATTTTCTTTTACTCTTTCCCTCTCTCCCTGTCTTTTCAGATTATGATAATATCTACAATTCTTATATTTTATATAAGCAGTTATTTTAACTAGAAACTTATGAGTTTTTAAATTTTCAATTAATTATTATTATTAATATTATTTGAGGTAGGATCTTATTCTGGCCTGGGCTGACCAGAGATTCACTATGTAGTATCAGGCTGGCCTCGAACTCAAGGTGATCTCCCTACCTCTGCCTCCCAAGTGCTGGGATTAAAGGCATGCACCACCACCCCCTGCTCAATATATTTATTTGATGTGAACTTTCCATTTTATGACTATTTTTTGCTTGTTATTGTTGGTATTGTGGATTGAATCTAGGGTTTCAAGCATTCTAGGCAAGGTCTATACCACTGAGCTATATCCCTACCATCCTTTTAACATTTTATTTTGAGATAAGGTTTCAAAACTTTTCCAAGCTAGTTTTACATTCACCCTATAGCCTAGGCCACCTGAACTTGAGATAACTCTTGCCTCAGCCTCCTGACTATCATGAATTGGAAGCCTACACACAATGTTTGGCTCATTTTATTAACTATTTTGTCTTTCTTTTGCCAAGATCTTCTTTTCTGTCTTTCATTGCATTTCTGCTTGCTACTAGTTCCAGTTTGAATGTAAATATAAAGTCTTCCATGAAATCATGTTTTGAACAATTGGTCCCCAGCTTGTGGTGGAAGAAACTTTAAGTGGTGGGATATAGCTAAAGGATACTGGTCACTGGCAATAGGCACTTGGGGATATTTCTTTCATGGCCTATTCCTCTCCCTCCTTTATCTCTCTCTCTCTCTCTCTCTCTCTCTCTCTCTCTCTCTCTCTCTCTGTCTCTGCAATGAGGTGAACTCCTCAAGAGTATTCTATTACATGCTCTCCACGGTCATATTATTTTGCTCAATCTCAGGGTGCTGAGCTCCATGGACTGAAACTCTATAAAACAAATAAACAAACAAGCAAACAAAAGACAGGAGCCCAAATAAATCCTTCCTACTTTAGCTTGTTTGTAGCAGGTATTGGGTAACATAAATTATAAAACTGACAAACCCACCACTACAGTCACCGCTTTGATTCATATAACCAAAGTGCTATTGTGTCCTGCATCCAAATGGAAATGACAGGCTCTCCCCCATCTAGGTGACAATTTGCTTCCTCCTCTCAAGTATGTATAAGACGTGTGTGTGTGTGTGTGTGTGTGTGTGTGTGTGTGCGTGCATTCTTGTATATGTTTGGGTACACGTGTGTGCAGGAGCATTTGAAGGCCAGAAGTTGATGTCAAGGGTCTTCCTCATCACTTGCTCTTCACTTTACATACTGAGTTAAGGATTTGCCTTGAATGCAGGGCTCACAAGTTCAGCTAGTCTAGATAGCCAGCTTCCCTGAGGACTCCCTTTTCTCCACCTCCCTAGTGCTGGGTTTACAGGAGGGCTTTTTTGCCCACTTGCATTTATACAGCTACTGGGAATCAAACTGTCCTCATGCTGTGCTGTGTGCTACAACACTTTAACTATTGAGTCATCTCCCCACCTCCTTTTTGCTTCTTTTGTTGATCAAATTTTTTTCTATCTGCCTAAAATGTTCATAAAGTTTCTTTTGTGTATCGCTCTCTCAATTTCTCTCTCTCTCTCTTTCTCTCTCTGTCACCATGAAGAGCTTCATGTGAGGGAAGTATACTAAACTAATCCACAATCTCCTTGGGAACCAAAAGTAAAGAGTGACCTTTCAGATCAAGGGTAGAAAACTGGAGACACTTGGAAGCAGGGGGTCAATCCTGGCAAGAAATTACCTTGGATAGTCTTTGTTACTTCCAAGAATGTCCCAACCGTTATGGTTCCTGGGACTTGTGATGCCAGTTGCCATGTCTGGCAAAGATTGAGCACCTGGAGAGCATAGCATAAGAATGAAGCCACAGGGAAATTAATTCTCATGACTAACATTTTGGCTGGGAAACCATTATCACCATTCAGTGATCAATATTCTGATTGTGTACCTACAAGAAAAGTGATTGAAAGATAAAAAGGAAATAGCTGCTTTCATTTAGGCAGTCCATTCTGGAGGGTCTCAGCATCTGTAAGCCTCCAGCATTTGCTATCTTTCACCTGCTTTCTCTCTCCTGTGGGCCCTGATTTTCACACACTCAGACACATGCTACCTGTACAATACTTCTGTATTTCCCTTGCAAACAACATTATTTGATAAGTGATTACCCATGAACAGGTTGTCACTATTGTTTCTACATTTTCTCCCACCTAATTAAAATAAAGCTCCTCAAGTTCTGGAGAGATGGGTTAGCTGTTAAGCGCTTGCCTGTGAAGCCTAAGGACCCCGGTACGAGGTTTGATTCCCCAGGACCCATGTTACCCAGATGCACAAGGGGGCACACACATATAGAGTTCGTTTGCAGTGGCTGGAGGCCCTGGTGTACCCATTCTCTCTCTTGCTCTTTCTCTCTCTCTCTCTCCCTCCTCCCTCCACTCTCAAATAAATAAATAAAAATAAACAAACAAGAAATTACCAATAAAAATTTAAACAAAAAAAGCTCTTCAATGTATATTCCAGAGGAAACTATAGTAATAGTTATTAATATGCATATATTTATTACATAATAATGAAATATTAAATGGTTGTATAATATTATATCTTATAACAAATTATATACTAGAGTCTGTAATATACTAGCATTTTCTGTATAATAATGTTACCAGAACATTTTTTCTGTAGTTTATAGCATAATAAATTCCAAAGGCAATTGTTTTTCTTCTGATGAGTGTTTTTAGAAGTGGAATTCCTCATAGACTTTAGATGGTGAAGCTTCTATTGGTGAAAATTACTAATCTTATGTGTCTTCAAAGTCTAATGCAAGGACTTCCTGTTTTCTTTAGGGGATACAGGAGAGAGATAAACAGAGAAACAACCACCAAGTATTGTGTGATTCTTGGTTTTACTATATTCTAAAAGAAATATAGTCTTACATGAATTTATTATAATAAAATCATTTCTGATAAACTAATTCTTAGCCAATAGACTATTTTATGTTATTGTTGGGTTTGGATTGGTTGGTTTTGAATATCTGGTTTTAGTTTGGATGTAAGGTATTTTGCTTTATGTAGAGAGCCAGACAAAGGATCAGGTGCTCTTTTATGTCTTTCTTCAATTCAACAGAATGACTGTCAATGCCTCCTGAAGTACAAACCATGTAAGTACATTTGCTATCATCAAAAAATAAAGTGAAATCGAGCCAATTATCAGTGTCACATGGTCCTTTGGCACCAGAAGTCCTAATATCTGTGAAAACAACAGAAAGCAAGTCGGGTGGTTTTCAAAGACCTTCCCTTAAGACAATCAAGGCAGAAATAAAGAAATCTCAAAAGTTTGTAGTGTGGATGTTTATCTGCCTAGATACCGTCAGTAGTTTTCTGTAGCTTCTTTGTGTGCTAGCTAATGTTTAATTTGAGTAACCTTGTGGAAAGACCTGTTTAAGTGGCACTATCAAACAATAGCAGCAAGAGGAGAGATAAGAAGAAAGTATAAAAGGATTATTAAAGAAATGCTGGGGGTGGAATTTATCTCGCCAAACAAATCAGGGTGTGCTGAGCTTAATAGAAAAATCCTGTAATGGCTGGACTGATAGGAAACTTATTTTCTAGAACTTAGTACTGTGTGAGTGGTTTTTCTCTGACTGGGTGCCAGGGGGCTGGAGAAGCTGTGACTTTCAGATTCTTGTTTATGTTATACTTCCTAGGATGCTGATATTCCAAATAATGCTGTTTATTTAACATCATGTCACTAAATGGAAAAAAAGATAAAACTGGAAAGGGTGGACAGGAGTTTGAGAATGCCTACATTAAGCTTCCCTCTATGATTTCATCATGTAGGAAAGAAATCTCTTTTGATCCTTTTTGAAAGCCTAATGCATCTGAGAGCAGCAATAGAATAAGCTTTTCCCTCCTCAGTTGTCTGTTGCTCTGCAGTTGTTCTCCCAAGTAGCCAGAGTACAGAGAGCTAGAGAATAGTGACATAAATGACTGGAGAGAGGCAGCTTTGTCTCCATTATCTGGCCAAGCTTGTCTCAGACCCTCTACTCTGACTTTACATGCAATAAAAATTTCCGAAATGTGTTCTTTGCATTGCCCTACAAATTCTAGAAGCATTAGTAATATGTGTGTATTGATTTTTTATTTGTATGGTTGTTGAAGCAAATGTGTTGAAATAAAGAATCCAAGATTCTATTTGACCAATCAGCTTGTATTTGTGAGGGACTTAATAGGTAGATAGATACCTCTGTGAGATTCAGTGTTGAGCTCTTAGAATGGGGTAAGTCTCCTTCAGGGGCTCATGAAAGAGGTAGGCTGACAAGATGCACACAAAATAATCAAAATGGTGGAGTAAGATGCTGTAGCATTTGACTCATTGCATGCCATCTTTTGTGTTAACAAGAACAATAAAATTACTAGACTTAAACTAGGCCTGCAATTCCAAAACATAGGAGGCTCATAAATTCAAGTCCAGCCTAGGATCCTGTGATGAATAAAACAACAAATACCCAGAATTATAGGACATTACTATAGAAATCACCATCTGGAGCCAGGCGAGGTGGCACATGCCTTTAGTCCCAGCATTTAGGTGGCAGAGGTAAGGGGATTGCTGTGAGTTCGAGGCCACTTTGTGACTACATAGTGAATTCCAGATCAGTCTGGGCTAGAGAAAAACCCTATCATAAATAAACAAAAAAAAAAGAAAGAAAAACAGAGAAATATTTTGGAGATTTGGAGATTTTGAATTAATACCTCTTGGAAGCAGTGTATTTTGGGGAGCAGACTTATGGAAATCATAGCCAATGTCCAGTGTTTGGCAGGGTTTCCTGTTCCTGTTGTCTATCTGATGTTGGCCAGGGGGTGATGTCGACCCTCTGATCATGTCATTGTTTTCCCTGCTATCATGGAGCTTCTCCCTCAATCTTGTAACCCAAAATAAATCTTTTTTCCCCACAAATAAGGAAATAATCATCTGAAGTCAATGGTTTAAACAACTATCTTTGTTTGACAAGTGCCTGTGAAGTTCTAAAAGTTCAGATATCCTGGTTCTACTCTACATGAAGGGAGTCAGGATTTTCTCTGAATGATAAGAATTAATATTGGCCTCTTCTGTCCCTCAAATTCATATATTGCAGTCCTAACACCCAATATGATGGAGTTTGGAGATAGGGTCTTTGGGATGATCAGAGCTAGAAAAGGTCATAAGGATAGAGCCCTCATTCATGACTTTGTAAGGAGAAATATGAGAGGGCATGTTCCACTTATGCTTTATAAAGAAGAGGTCATATGAGATCATGGTGGGAAGGCAGGAATCTGTAACCCAAGGAGAATGACCTCCCCAAAATCCAACTGCGCAGGCACCCTGATCTCAGGCTGTCAGCCTCCAGGAGTATGAGAAATAAATGACCATGTGTAAGCCACCCAGGCTGTGGCATTTTGTTATGCTGGCTCATGCAGAATACTATAGTGCATGCAGGGGCTTGCCATATCCTTTGCACCTTGTCTTCCTGCCTCTGCCAATTTGCCAAGATGGTAAATGAGTTTTTCAGTATTTTCCTCACAATCTCATTGCTTTATAGCCACTGAGTCATGGTTACTGCTGTCTCTACTGGGCAGTGGGCAAAATGGAGTAGACAGATTTAGTCAAGCACTAGAAATATCCTTTGCTCACTAAATTTTGTTCGAGTTACAACCTCCAGTTTCTCAGTTTATCCACTAAGAAAGTGGACTTGTTTGGTAAGAGTGGCTTCTTATATGTAAAAAAAAAAAAAAAAAAAGTTAAAATGAGGTAATTAAGGTGGTCCTTAATCCAACTGGACTGGGTTCCTCATGAAAATTGAGACTATGCACATGGAGAAGTCAAGGGAATGCCACACGTGAAGATGGGAATTATGCAGAACAAGTCAAGGGTAGCAAGCATTGATCTAAAGCACCAAGAGCCAAGACAGAAGCATGGAGCAGATTGTTCCTGAGATCTCTATAGGAGTCATTTCTGCCAAAATCTCAGGCTTGACTTTCCACTCTCCATAACTGTGATTCCAGGAAGTTCTGTAATTTAAAATACCCATTTTCTTGGTACCTCCTTATGGAAATTCAAAGAAATAAATATAAATCACTAGAACAAAAGAACTCATGATTTTCAAGATCCAAGTAATTGAGGGAAGATTGCTTGTATTTTTTGTGGTTTTTTAATGATTTCTAAAATTTGCTACTCTGTATCAAGACTTAAAGTTCTATAACATTTAGACCATTGATCCTCAGAATATATTGTGTCTCAGAAGGCCCTTAGGGGTTGTAAGACCAGACTGTTTGGCTCACCATCAGTTTTTACCTTTGAATGATGCCTGAGAATGTACATTTCTTAAAGGGTTGCCAGGTGATACTCTTGTCACTAGTTTAGGAACAAAGAATGCTGACTGAGGGGGGAAACCCATTTTAATAAAGAAGCAGAGGAGGAGGGTTAGAACATTTGGTCAAGAAAGTGATTCAGGGGAACATGAAGACAGAAGTCATGCTAGCTGAGGGACTGTTTAGGGCTGAGACTATCTGAAACAAGGCATCGAAACCAGCAGTTTTCTAAAGAAAGACAAAATTCCATCTGCAGGAACATCGCAGCTACAATAGTTCAAGTATATTCAATCATGAGACACATTTTTCCAAACATACAACTTTGAGATGGCTTGACTGTGATAGCTGGGGTTTGGAGGAAAAGCAAAGTGAGATAGAGAGGGCTCTTTCAGACCACCTCCAGGATGATGCTAATCCTAGTTCACCCTATCATTAGGGCTCCACTCTGAGACCCATCCCCTCCCAATGAGCCCACTTCCTATTGTTATCACATTAGGGGTATAAAATCTTAAGCGTATGAATTGATGGGATGGAGGATAGTGTGGATGGAAGCAGCAGTGTGCTTTGCACAGAGAAGAGCACTCACTTAGACAGAGCAAGGGCTCTCAGTGGGTCAAAAAGGCAGGGTGCATACTGGAGAGATGGCTCAATCAGTTGAGTTCTGCTAAACAAGTGTAAGGATCTAACTTTGAACCCCCTGAACTCACTCAAAGTTGAATGAAGGCCAAATCCCTGTACTCAGGAGGTAGAGACAGGGCATTCCCAGGGCAAGCTGGCTAGCTTAGCTAGTTGAATCAGTGAGCTCTGAGCTCAAGTGAGAAATCCTGCCTGTGATAGTTAAGTTCTATTGTCAACATGATCTTGTTAGGAATCCACAGACATTTCTCTTAGGTGGGTCTCTGAGGTTGCTTCCAGGACAGATTGACTGAAGGTGGAAGTGTTTCCTCTAGAGTAAGTCCTTCTCTTGAAGTAGGCAGCCCTCCATTGATGGGCTTTATGTATGGAAGCTCTGGGAGGAGAGAGGCCCTTCTTCACACCTGGCTATCTGTGCTACCTGCTGGCAAGGACCTTCGTGTGCATCTATCGTGTTTGGTTATCCTTCATTGGTATTGGAACCAAGATTCCCCAGCCTTCCAAGTAGCCTAAAAACCAGTAGCTCTCCAGGAAGCCCTTAGTTCTAGAAGATGGAACTGCTGAGGCATCCAGTCACATGAACTGAGCAGCTGTGTAGTTCCTTGACTCTCAAGCTTGTAGACAGCTCTTGTTGCACTGCAATAAGATAATCCAATAATTTAAAAAAAAAATCGTTATATCAGTTTTTTTTTTTTCCTTTAGAGAACACTGCCTGTTGCAGTCACATTGCTGGTAGAAATCGCCCAACCAAGAGCATTTTGTAGGAAAAAGAGGTTTATTTTGGCTTACAGGCTTGAGGGGAAGCTCCACAATGGCAGGGAAAGTAATGGCATGAGCAAAGAGTGAACATCACCCCCTGGCCAACATAAGGTGGACAATAGCAACAGGAGAATGTGCCTAATAGTGGCATGGGGAAACTGGCTATAACACCCATAAGCCTGCCCCCCAAAATACACTTCTTCCAGGAGGCCCTACTTCCCAAATCTCCATCTGCTGGGAATCTAGCATTCAGAACAACTAAGTTCATGGGAGACCCCTGACTCAAACCACCACACTGCCTCAGTAAATAAAGTGGAGAGTGATTTAGGAAGACATTTGACCTCCACATGCAGGTGCACACATGGGCACGATCACCTGGGCACACATACATGCAGCACACACATACAAGCACACATTAACACACCCACATACACACATTTTTTTTTAATGTATGATTCAGGATTCACAGGCACACACTCATGGAACATGGACTTGGATTCCTCCTCTATTTATTAAAGGAAAAGTCATAGTGATTGATAACACTCAGATCAGTGGACACCTATTGTGCAAGAGGAATCTGAGTTTGCTGCTTCTGAAGCACAAAACAGCCAAGCATTGTCCAGATGACAATTATCCAGCTGAATAAATGAAGTCCCTTCTCTGGAAGGACAACAATGCACAGAAAGTCACAGTCAATAGCCTTGTCACCAAAGAACAGCAAGAATATTTTTCTGGAAAACAGTTTTATATTCCTTCCCTGTACTATAGTTGGAATCTCCCCTGAAGCCTATTCCAAGCAGAGAATGGAAAAGTATCACCCAAGAGATCAATGTACACATCATTATATGTAGAACAACACCTCCCATGGACTGTGCTGCCTTTGTAGCGTTCATATTGTTTCTGGTCTTGCTTGATTCATAATTAAAAATTGTCTTTAAAAGCCTCTTTTTGACAGACATGGTGAAGTGAGGCATACCTGTAATCCTAGTCCCTGAGAGACTATTTGTGGCCAACTTGGGCAGTATAATGAGTTCTGAACCTGCCTTACCTAGAGAGTGAGACCTGGTCTAAAAAACAATACAAAACAAAATGCCTCTGCTGGTCTTCAAACTGAATGTAAACATTAAAAACAAGTGGCTGTGTGACAAATCCATAAAAGATCATGGGCTATGCAACCACATGGAACTGGAATTAAGTATAAATTCCTCTAAGTTGTTTAAGAGTGATTCAAAGCTTCTTGGAAACACAGACACCCTCAAAGGGCTGGTATCTTACCTAAATACATTGTTAGAAAGAAGTTACAAGGGCTGTGGAGTTGACTTAATGATTAAAGAAATGGTTTTTCCTTTACTGTAGAATATATCTGAATGAAACAATTCAATAATGAAGCGAGATTTATTTTGGATTATAGCATTTTAAGTTTTGGTCTCTGGTCACTGGTTCTACTATTTTAGGACCTGTGTTGAGTCAGAGCACCATGATAGAAGGGCATGGCAGAGCAGAGCTGATCATCTCATAGCAGTCAGGAAACAAGAAGAAAGAACAAGGTAACAAGGCACAGATCTGCCCAGACCACTGCTGTGCTGATCCACTTCCTCTAGTGAGACCCCACCTCTTTTTAAAGCTTCTCTGTAATGCCATCATATTATGAATCCACCCAGGGATCAATTTATCTGTTAAGTCAGAGTCCAATCACTTGCTAAATGTCCATCAGCTAGCCACCTAATCCCTAATATATGAGGCTTCAGGGTGCATCTAAGATTCAGACCACAGCAGATTGCTCAATGGCTTAAACATTAAGAATTTATTTCTTACAGTTTTGAGGGCTGAGAAGACCAGCATTACAGTGTTAACAGGTTTCTGGACAGTTTTATTCCTGATTTTGTAAGAAGAGTTAAAGAGATGAAGTAGCTTTCTCCTATATTTTCTTTTGAAGTTCTACCCTCATAACCTAATCTCTCACCAAGGCCTCAACTCCAAGTGTCTTCCCATTAGAAATTAGGCACTTAATGTGAATTTTAAGGGCATGTTAGAATTCAATTCACAATTGATATTCTAATTCATCCAAGGTCAAATAACTCTAGTACAAAGCTCATGTTACAGCACATTTCATGATTACTCTCTTAATTCATTAACCCATAATTCACATTTGCTGTGGTTAAGATTCTTTTTAGAACTCATATGTTTCTGAGTTTACAAAGATGATTTAAGACATGTACTTACATGTAACATGTATTTCCTAAACATTTGAGGTTGGTTTGAACAAATATCTTTTCTCCATCACAAAAAGTTTATGTTGCTGCCTGAATACATTCCAGAGATGTGAAAGTGGGAGATGTGCTTTCAAAGCAAACAAACCTTAGGCATGTTGTTAAAGGACACTTGGTTTGAAATGGAACTCAATGTTTAATTATCAACATGTGCCTTTCCAGGCCCAGCTTATTAAATCATCTGGCCTGCTAATAATAACCATCAGGTGAAGAGGAACGGGTGTGAGTTCCCATTTCCAAATCCGAGGACTCAGCTCTGTTTCTGAATTATCTGCAGATGAAGATTACTCACAGAGTAATTATTCAGAGGACACCATAGGCTGGGCCAGCACAGATATCCTCATCAGTGTGCTCCTTCCTTACTTCCAGGCCTTCTATTGGGCACTAGAGACTAAAAGATCCAAACTAATACATAGGGAACTTAATCATGCTTTGTGCTAATTACTGTAATTGGATCATGCATTCAGCCTGGTAAAGGAAGTCTTACAAATTGACTGCTTTAACAAAGTGAGCTGAGCATGTGTTTTAATCCACAGCCAGTACTATTACCTGTTGATACATATATAAACTCTTCCCAAACCTAAGTGATCTAGGTTTACTTAGTGCTATTGGGACAAAATACTCAGCCAGAAGCAGCTCATGAAAGGGAAAGGGTTTAATTTGTCTACAGTTCCAGAGAGTAGAGTTTATCAAGGCAGGAAAGTCTGAATAGAATAGGAAGCTAGAGTCACATCATCACCTAAACAGAATAGAGAGAGAGGGGAATGCTGCTGCACAGCCAGATGTGTCTGTTTTTACATAGTCCAGGAACTCAACCCATGGAATTGGGCTGTTCAAGGTTCAGGTGGGTCTTTCCACCTACATTAGCCTAATCAAGATAATCTCTCACCTGCTACCTAGATACTCTCTCATAGGTGACTCTAGGACCTGTCAAATGGACAATCAAACATAAACCATCAGGATGGAAAGACAGTTCAGAAGTTAATGTGCTTGCCTACAATGCCTATCAACTGGTTCAATTCCCCAGTATGTAAAGCCAAAATGGTGCATGCATCTGGAATTCATTTGCAGCAGCTGGAGGCTTTGGCATACCAATACTCTCTGTCTCACTTGCTTCTCTGCATCTCTATCTGCTTGCAAATATATACAATAGACCATCACACAGTATGATTTCCTGGAAGAGTAACTGAAAAACTGCTTAGCTGGGGGTCTCCTATCTGGTCTGAAACATGGCAGCTGGAGCAGCATGACCATTGATAGAGGGTTTTCTTCCAACATGGCTCACTCACATGGCCCAAAATTTGGTCCTTCTTGCTGCCTGACAGTTTAGGCTAATCGTTTGGCCAGGTAACTTGGTTGTGACTTGTGAGCAACTATCTACAAGCTGCTTGGACCTCCTTGAAGAGCCACTGAGTGACTTCCTACAGAGCATCCTCTTTAAGCCCAGTAAAAGTTGTGAGGCTCCTCTGGCCAAGCCTCAGAAACTCAGATAGATACTTTTGCTATACTCATTGGTCAGGCAAATTATTTCAAGAAAGCGCAGACTTAAGGGGATGGAAAAAATGCCTCTTCATAGTAGTAAATCAAAGACCCAGTAAGCATCTTAACTATGAAAGCTATCTCCTCTACATCGCAAATACTCCTGTAAAACAGAGAAGATTCAAAAAGATCTCATTTGTTCATCAGACTTCCATCCACTCATGATATTTAATTACTTTTCTGTGAGGCTTTCAAACAACAATTTCTATCAAGGAGTCAATCAAATTCTATTTATTTTCCTGTTTATCATTCCTTTAGTTTCTGAGCCCATTCCCATATTGGTGATAATCCTCCAAATGCCAACCTGGATCTTGAAAAACAAACCTTTCTCGATGACAAATACTGTAAACTTCAACATAACATTTTCTGTGACAGAGCAAGACAGACAATGGAAAAAAAAAATTAAAATACATTTTTCTAGTAGCAGAATGATCTTAACAATGGCAGTGCTTTGGAGATATTTAGGTGGCTTTCATGCCACCCTTTCATTTTTTTATGCCCCAAGGATAGAGTACAAAGAGACAGCTTTGCAGATCTTATCAGCAGACCCCAAAGTAGAAATTAACTAGTGGTGAAAATCTCTTACATTGAGACCCTCTATTTGCATATATTTGCATATGAATACCAAAGTAATTGTTTTGAAGTAACAATTAAGTGAACAATAGAAGAAAGAAGGGGCTTGAGGCTGCAAAAGACACCTGGGAAGCTGTATTTATAAGGCTTTTTACATATTTGATATTATTTCCTTAAATAAAGAGAAAGGCACTAAATCATGTACACAAAGTAACAACTAAAGAAAGTGAGAGAATGCTCCTAACCTCTCTATTTAACTACCCTAACTCTCCTTTGGTTTTACATACCTATCAGTGCAGTCTGCATCATGCTTGGAACCTCCTCCTAAAATCAACATCTTTTAACAATTTAACATATTTTCTGCCTAGAGTCTATCTGTCTTCTGATAATAGCATCTTAATACTTTTTTTTAAATTTCATCTCCTATTTTCAGACTTTTATAGGACTCTCCCTCTCAGCTGCAAGAATACAACAGAAATAAAAGAGGTAGATTCCAGATAGAGAAACATGAAAGACAGAAAAGTCAATGCAAGAAAAAGGAAAAGTGAAGGAGAAAGACACAGAGAGAGACAGAAATAGAAGCAAACAAATGATAGTTGCTATCTTGGATGCAACTGTACCTCAAACTATATTTTCTTTACACAAACCCATTAATCTATCTTCTCCAGCACACATACATAAGAGAGGTATATTTTATTTGTGAATAGTAATCATTATTACCATTCACTTAATCAAGTGTGATTTGACATTCTGTCACTTGAAATCAGTCTTTATTAATATATCCTTTTATCAACTAAAAAAATCTATTGTTGATTATTTGCCCCAGTTTTTATTGTATTTTTATTGTATAAAAGGTCTGATCGAATCTAGACTAGTACATTAGATTCATGACACTTGCTTTCAATGTTATATGCACACAAACCAATCAAAGTTTGTCTTGTCACATGGTGTACCCTCTGGGCATAATAGTGGCATGCCTGTTATTGGGATAACCTTTTTGTTCTCTAATTAATTTTGAGGTTCATACCACAAGAGAAAATTCATGCATTGGAAACTTAGTCAAAAGCCTATGGTTGAGGAGATCATAAGCCCTAGCAGGGAAACTATTAATGTTTAGATAAATGCATATGCGGTACCCATTAAACTTCCCTGTGAATGTCTGTCTATACCAATAGATTAATGATATTCTCAACTTTGATTAGAGGAGCTGTTTTTTGCAACGGGTGCCAACTTGGAGTCTCAAAAAGTTGTCAAAGTTCTGAGAATAAGTGACTGTTTAGTGCTCAGTGTTAAATGAGAAGTCTGTATGACCCTCTCCATGGCTTTCACTATGGAAGAGTGGGCTGAGAAAATGTATGAGCCAGAGAATGGGAAGGAGTGTTGTGGAACACTCTTCTGGACACAATATGGCCCTTTCATGGAAGTGTATAGCAGCTGTTATTACATACACAAGGCCTGCACAAATTGGATCATCAGCATTACATTACAGATGGAGGAGTAGCTCATGAGGTCCCCACTCTTCCCTGAAGAGGTATTGGCAATTAACAATTGTTGGGCATGAGTGACACTTTTTTTGCCTATTGATGTACATATTGGTAAGATGCACATGTTCTGGTATATAACCCTCACCTATGCTCAAGCAAGCAACCTAAATTAAATTCAGTAAGTCACAATAAAAATACACCAAAGTAGGGGGACAAAAAAGTTGACTCAGCAGTTAAGGCACTTGCCTGCGAAGTCAAAGGACCCAGGTTTGATGCCCAGATGCACAAGGTAGAACATGCACTTGGAGTTCATTTGCAGTGGCTCAAGGCCCTGGCACACCCTCTCTCTCTCTCTCTCTCTCTCTCTCTCTCTCTCTCTCTCTCTCTCAAATAAATAAAAATAAAAACATCAAAATATAAGTTGAGAAGAAGGGGTTCACAAAGAGGGGATAGGAGATAAGATAACGATAAGCATGTCTAGTAAAAATATCCTATATGCATGTATGAAAGATGTCAATAAATACATTTGTAAAATGTAAATAAAATGTTACCTTTAAAATTTTAGGTATTATAGGATGATTATCACTAGCTAAATGTTCCAATGGAAGATTTCTGAAGTTATGTAGACAAAACTATTAATTGATACAGACATATCCACATGTTTTCACATTCTTTTTCTTAGATATCACATTTATTTATTTATTTATTTATTTATTTATTTACTGATTTACAGATTTGTTTGTGATGGACATAGAAATTAAGGATTCACACATGCCAAGCATGTGCTCCAGTACTGAGCTACACATCTAGCCATATATTCTTTGCTTAAGTTATTTATTGATGATTTTATGCAGGTATATGACATATGTTGATCATAATCCCCTCTAATTACCTTCTCCTGAGTCTTTCTTCATCCTCTTTCTGCTGAATCCTTTCTTCTTCCCAACTAGTCTCTCTTCCATATCTCTTTCTTTCTTGTATGTGAGTGTGATCTACTGAGTTTAATACAGTAACCATTATTCTTTCAGTGTAAGTATAAAAGAACACCCTCCCCAAAATTTCTAGATGACAGTGCCTTTATCAGTTATATTAGGTGTATTTGGTAAGCTCTGCTGGAGTAATGACTTGAAAATATCAGCTCTGTACAAAACAAAGATTTCTTAGTTGTCCAATTTTTTAGGTAGGGTTGTGATTTGATTCTTTTCTATCTTCTCAATCAGCCTTCCCATCTAAAGCAACAATTTCTACCTGAAATGTGTCATCTTATCCAGAGAGCAGAAGGCAGAATCAATGTTACATATCAGAATCTACTTAAATCCTCTGCTTTGACATGGAACATATGTTCATTAGGGTTTCCACTAGACAGCTATAACAGTAGGGCAAGGAAGCACATGCCATCTATTTAGCAGTATTCCAAGTCACATGACAAAGGTAAGATTCAGTATATCACTTACAAAGGTAGGAAGAAATAGTCATGAGCAATAGTAACAACTATATAATAATCCTGCTGTTGAGGCCACCAGCATAGTTTTAACCCATACCCAAGTTTTTATTTGGAGTTCCAATTTTAGCACAGGGAAAGGCCTTTGCTACTGTTTTAGGGATAGTAACTATTATATTATGAAGCTGTAAGAATTCAGGATCCTTGCTCTCTAGAAGGATTGTAACTCCCTTCCTATAAGGTGCTTCCCTAAAGTTGTTGTTTTTCACATAGCTGTTAAGTAAACTACAAGAAAATGAACTAACTCCAACCAATATGTTAGTCTTAGATATGAGTACCAATTATTGTTAATTGTTCAACCCAAACTTCTGACTATAGTTTTATAAAAGTACAAAGCACATATGACATAAACAGAAGGGGAAAGATACTGAGGGTAGGGAAAGGTTGGAGAGATGAAGGTTGGAAAGAACAAACTGAAAATCCAGAGTAAATGATACCTGAATTTTCATGGACTGACTAAATTGATAAAATTTTAAAAATACAAAAACTGCATCCCTCAAATGTTGACCTTGTTAAAATGGTAGGATGTAGATACATGTCCACACATCCAATATATTGAAGTCATTCTAGTAAATGCAGTTTTCTAAACAGTGAGATGAGATGGAGTCTAGCAATTCATTATGTAACAATTACCTGAATGCTTAATATCCTGAAATAATAAAACTTCATTAATTCTAACAATATTTTAAGACATAAATTTATAATAAAAACTAGGTGTCAAAGGTCTTTCATGATGTTATAGTCTGAAGGTAGCTTTCTGACTCACAGATTTGAATCCCACGCTGGGACAACTGGAACACTCTTGAAATGCAAAGACCCCTAGAACATCACTGTACTTTTCTGTGATGTCATCCATGAGGGACATCTCTAATATGCAAGTTTCAGAGAAACTTATTAAGCATATTTAATCCCCAAAGAAAAATAGGGAGTGAGGGAAGAACATGAAGGAAGGAGAAAGAAGAGAAAGGGAAGGATGGAGGAAAAGAGATCAAGAGAATAGGAAGAGAGAACACTCTAAGAAGAACTCTAAAAATCTGAAAAGTATTAATTTTGTCATGCTCTTATGGTTAAGATAGGGAAAAAGTCAGGCTCAGCTTTGAGGGCCTAGTCAAGATACCTCACATTTCAATACATTTTAAAATTCACTTTGTAAGATCATGTGCTATGAGAGTAATACGGGTGTGACCATCATTAGAAAATCCAATTTACCAAAGATACCCTGGCCACACTTCTCCTTAATCTAGTTCTTATGTAACACACTGGATTTGAATCAAAAAACTGTTATAGCTAAAAGGAAAAGACTATAAAATAATCTTGGGCAACTTTTTCCAATTACTAACTCAAAGAGATTAAGTGATTGCCCAAGGTAAGATTGATAATTATATATAAATATACCAGAATTAAAGGAGGAATCCCTTTCCTGATCTCTTTTAATGGAATTATAGCAATATGATTCATTTTATGGGACTCTGTTTTGCAGGTAGTAGTTATGATGTAGTTCAAATGATAGAATTTGAATCTCAAATTTTATTGAACTTGAAGATCAACTATTATTATCCAGTCTTGGATACTTAGTTGAGTTTATCTTTTAGCTGATTATTATACATACCTAAATAATTCCTCAAAACTGAAATACTACAGATTATTAAATTATATAAATTTGTACTTGGTATTTTTTTCTTTTATCCATAGTTTAATTTTGTATGAAATAAACTGTATGTGCTTTTGACCACGATCCATAACATTATCATGGTGGGCTAGGAAATGGCACAATATGAAGAAGACAGGGATAATGCTTGTCAAAAGAAAAAAAAAAACTGTCAGAGGCCTGTTTCCTCCAGCTGGCCTCTACCTCCCAATGGTTTCTACAAGATCCCTAAATAGTACTACCAACTCAAGACTAAGAACAAAATTTGAGCCTATAGATGGTATTTCAGAGTAAACCATAGCAGTCCACCACAGAATCCCCAAAACTAGGGCTAATTCATCATGAGAAATGCAGTTAGTTCAACTTTTTAGGTCACAAAACTCTAAAACTGTTTGAAAGTCGAAAATTCAGTTTCTTCTGAAACTCAAGTCCACATGTTACCTGTAAGATCCTATAAAATCAAAAAATAAGAGAGAAGCCTTTTGCTGACTAGCCTGCATAGTGCTGGAAAGTACTGCATGAACTTCTGGGGGACTAATGGTAACCACAACGTGAAAAAGCAGGGACTCCTACAAGCTACAAATCAACCAGCCAGGCAAGATGTACGTACATGTGCAATAATGTTTTTGTTTTGTGTTGTTTTTTAGGGTTTTTTTTTTTTTTTTTTTCGGATGGCAGCAAATAATAGATCTACCAATATGACAAGAAAAGATAGTTAACTGCCTAGCACAAGATGATTGATCTCGTTCACATCTACTGGGATGCAAGAGACACTGCAGAGAAAGGGAAGATTTAAATGCAAGTCCCACTCTCATTGCTAGCCTAACAACCATGGAAATGGTAGTATTCACTGAGCTGACTTAAAACTCATCAAAGCAGAAATTCAGAGGATGCAGAGACCTCAACACTTAAGGAAACTTATAACATGCCTCCCAAAGCTCAGGGAACACTGTAGAAGACGGGGTAGAAAGATTTAAAGAGCCACAGAGTGGGAAGGTATGTTCTGAGACCACTGTCGCACCTCCACACTGAGATTAACTTACATTTAGGACCCCACAGTAAATACCAACAAGCACACTGAGGAAGGTCCTCAGTGGAATGGGGACAGTAGAGAAGGAATATACGAGTATAAATCAGGCCTGGAGAGAAGGCCTAGCAGTTAAGACAGTAGGAAAGCCAAGTAATCCAGGTTTGATTCCCCCGGTATCCACATGAATGAAGATGCACAAAGTGGCTACGTGTCTGGATTTCATTTGCAATGGCTAGAGGCCCTGGTGGGCCCAGTCGCTCTCTATCTGCCTCTTTCTGTCTCTCTCTCAAATGAATAAATAAAATAATTTTACAATAGAAAGTAGTATAAACCAAAGGGACTAGGAGCAATATGCAATATATTAATACTGTAATGTCATAATAATAAAATAATGATTTTTTAAAAGAAACTTGCATATTTCCAATAAAATAATGACACAGAACAAGCATGCCAAAAACAAGAGAGGAACAGGACAACAGTAATGAGAAATCAAAAGCAAGACTAAAATCCAGGCGGGCAAACATTAAATCCTATATCTCCATGTCCACCATTGATGGTATGTAATAGTAAGGTGTAAGCTCTGCTTCTGTGCCCTCAGTGTTTGCAACACACATGACCTTTCTCCTGGGCTGGTTCATTTTATGAGGATAGCTTTCTTTGGATGACTTCACATGCTACTGGCATCCTCAACATCCTGAAGTCTTCAATCTAGCTTCATACTGATAGCTTTTTGTACAGTCCTGTTAGGGGCTTTTTGTAAGGACTTTTACCCTGCTACACAATGCCTGGCCTTACAGGCTTTTCTCAGGCATTGTGGTGGAATCTCCAAGACTTAATAGCTCTTCCATTTTGCATGTCCAAGACTTTCACTGTGTTGTTGATAGCAGCTCTACTGCCAGCTAGACAGTAGTTAGTGCCCTGGATCCCAATGGACCAGGAATTCATAGAACTCTGAGTAATGGGGCAAGTGAACTTGAAAAAAATCTGTCCCTAGATAGCCATTTTTTCAAGGGGGCACCCAGGAGGTTTGCTCTTTTCAAAAAAAACATCTTAAATGAATTTGTAGTTTTATATCCTGGAGCCCATGGTTTGTATAGCCACACCAATTCTCAAAATGCCCAAGGCACATTTGCTCATTGCAAATTATCTGGCATCTTTTAAATGACACTAATTTCACAATGAGAGGTTCTTTTGCCTGCAGGTTTACATGTGCTCATATGCCCTTTCTATTAAGACTACAAAAATCTTTTTATCTTTCTTTCTCTGCCTTTTGCTCCAAATTCTCACTGTAAATATGACTAAAAATAGTCAGTAATATCCCTTCCTTGGCCTAAATGTTACATTATCTCAAAATTTCCTCAGCCAAATTAATAAGTCAATTACTGTTGAAATCAACATCATTCACATTATAAGGACTTGGGGAAAATACAGACTGAATCTTTGCTAAAATGTAATATTGATTTCCATCTGGTCTTACTCCCTTCTTCAGTGTCCGTGTAGTCTTACCACCTTCTGCAATCTTAGGAGCAGCTTTTACTTTCCAGGCTACTGGCTTTCTGATCTTCTGTGCTCCCACCAAACCACCCCATAGTTAGCTTACAGAATTCTAGAATTTCTCTCTTCCACATCTCTAAACTCCTCCATGTTCCTCCTACAAAATGGTTCTAAAGGCCTCAGAACCATATGCTAGAGTGTAGCTCCACAAACATTTCTACTCACTGTTGCTTAAACTATTAAAAAATATTCAGAAAACTTAAGGCAAGAAAGAATAGTCATTTATATGATTATTTGCTTTCTTCTTTATCCTGTTCTTTCCTGTCCTCAGACATTTCAGGGCCACTTAGGTTATGATTTCTTCATTCTGACATGACTATCTGTAGCTGTTTTATTCATTTGTTCACATTCCTCTTCCTCTGATGGAATATAGGAGGATACTACCTCTTTCCTGTCAGGAAGAGACAGACTTACAGTTTTCCAGTCAGTGTCTACTGGCACTTAAGGTGGAACGGGCTTCTTATCACTGAAGTCTGGAACACAGAATGTAGCTCTCATGTAAGCTCGGCAGAGAGAATTAGGGGATGGTTCTTGACACCTCTGTGGGATGGAGAAGGGTCAGGAGGCATGTCCATCGACCAGATTAAGGAGTAAGAACATGACTCAGAGCCATGGGTGGATCCAGACTCCTCAAATAGTCTGGAATGACTCTGAAAGTAGAGAGACTCACTTTGGGGTATGAGGGACTCACATCTGAGGATTCCCCCTGGCCTTTTCCAGCATCATCTCACTAGGAGTTTGGCAGCTCTATCTCAAAGCATTGAGTCAGGCTCTACTTAGCTGTTGCTGGTGAGAGGGCCAGAGTTTTGGCTAATGCAGAGAAGCTTTGTCTGAAAGTTTTCCATCTTCCTATGATACTGTATTATACTAGCTTCACTAGCTATATGTCAGGATATATTATGTGGAAAATAAAATCTAGATAACTCATTATGATTTTATCCCTAGGTCCAAAGGTGTCTAGCCAATCTGTTGGCTCTATACATAATACTCAATATACATTATGCTCAACATAATCAATATTCTATATTATGCTTAGTCATATTAAGTATGCTATTGGATGATAAAAATAAGAATATCTACTCCATTATCTGGAAGCATGAGTTTCATTAGCAGTACTTTATAAAATAATATCTCACCTACAGTTAACATTTTATAGCTTGTTTATTTTATGAAAAATCCATGTATCTGTCCATTTGACAGATTACCCTGGAAATAACACAATTTCTGAGGAAATATCTACTGCAGTTGTTAGACTATCCAAATGCACAACTTCAAATTATATTTTTGAGTGGATTCATGTTATTGGTATCTAGGCAATCTTCACCTTGAAAAGAAAAGAAAACAAAACAAAACAAAAGTATACAGTTATACATCTGAGGCAATACTTAAAATGAGACCTATGGATCAGACATTAGGAGCAAGTAAGGCAAAGTGTTCATGAGCCAGACTAAGCTGTGTATACTTGTAATCCTAGAATTTGGGATTATAGACAGATGGTGATTTCAAGGCCAGTTTGGGCTTCAAGAGAGACTTTGTCTCAAGAAATAAAGAAAGAAAGTAACTAAATTAATGAATAAGTAAAATAAATAAATAAAAGATATATAGATAGGTGATAGAAAAATAGATAAATGAGAGATAGATGGATAGATAGATAGATAGATAGATAGATAGATAGATAGATAGATAGAATCAATAGAAGAAATCTTGATCATATGTAGAAAGACAGCCTTGTCCTGGGAGGAAAACAGATTTGATAGTAGCCTTTGTCATGACAACATATTTATTTCATATCACTGACTCCCATTTTAAAAGGCAAAAGATTTACACCATCTGAATAGAAGCCAGAATATAATTCTAATTTTATAAAAGATGGAAGATTCTTGAGTTTTCTGGATGATCCATTGTTTAAAATGTGTCTAAATTTAGTGTTAAGTTCTTGATTGCTAAAGGTCAGAGATACTCAAAAAGACTGATGTTAGTGTTTTAGAATAGGGAACTTAGCAGTGATATCCAAGGATCAAAAGAGTCTCTAATTTCAGTCCTAATGAACTGCTTGAAGCAGGAAATTTGCAACAGATTTGCTGTGATTTAGTAAGTAGAACTGTAGCACAAATTTTCTAGTTACTTACAGAGAAGCCCAGTGATTGTTTAAAAAAGAAAGAAAGAAAGAAAGAAAGAAAGAAAGAAAGAAAGAAAGAAAGAAAGAAAGATAGGGAAGCATGAGTTAACTAGGATTAGAGTGTTGATTTCTGGACCCATATAAAGGGACTTGATGGAAAGAGTGAGAACAGAACTTATAAGGAGCAGAACAAGTTACCTAGGTTGCTAGAATATTGATAATCAATAATCTTATTGGTGGTATTGATGACTACCAGTCACCTTACCATATACTAAGGGCTACTTAAGTTCTAATATATGCTTCAATAATGGGAACATGAAGCTGAGGTTCAGGCTTGATTTAAGTGCACTGAGATTCCTCTCCCACAATAGTGAAAACCAATATGATGCATGGACGTATGCAGGGTCCTGGCATTTAGCACCAAGGGATTCCAAGTCCTTGTAAGGAAAGACAACTATGTAAGAAATTCATGAATCAGGAGGTATTACTTCTGGATTCAGAGATGAGGGTACTAGGCATTGAACCATCAATATTTTATTTTTATTTTTATTTTTCCAATTTTACCCATTTGTGTGTGTGTGTGTACCAGAGGCTGACTTTGATACATGGTCTCTCAATGAATTCACAGCTCACTACTTTGGCTTACCATACTAACTGGCTTACCCTAGGGATCTGTATCTACCTCCCAATCAGTGGTATTACAGGTGCAAACCACCACACTTGGAATTTATGTAGATGTTAGAGGTATGAACTCAGGTCCTTGTGCTTATACAAGGGATTTACATACTGAATCATTTCTCTAGCTCTTATGAACTTTTTTTTAGAGAATTGAGATTCTTATCTATTTCCTGGTCCAAAGTAGAATTGCCCTGGTATATAGGATATAGTTGAACAGATCAATTATCTGTAGCGATTAGAAATAATTTATCCATGAGTCATCTCACTTTCACTAGAATCACATTATTGTTCCAACGCAGGGTGTCTAAATCAATAAAATAAAATCCCTTAAATCCATCTACTCATCAAACTTTCATTCATTTACCCAATAACTAATTACTAAGGCCTGTTTTATGCTGGGACCCATGCTAATTCATTTGGTTGCATAAAAGAATTTCATTGAGCTTACTGCCAAACACCAGTGACTAACTCACAGATATATTGGTTAATCACAGAGAATATAAAAGAGTTGATGATTAGCTACTGAAATACAGAGGCACTCACTGCTATGAAGGGGGATATGAAAATGTGAAGCTGAGAGTCCTAATCTATTCCTGGGGTGCAGAAAGCCTTCCCAGAGGAAATGACATTTAAATGCATGCCTTGACTTTGAATGAGGTACAGGTCAATGTTAAGAAAGTTCAGGCCAGAGTGAACAGCATGTGCAAAAAGCCCCAGGTTGTAGAATTCTGCCACACACTGAAGAAGCCACAAAGAGGTGGCCTCTCACCCCTTTGACCACAGAGGCCAAAAAGGGTATCTCAAACATGGAATGCAGGGTAAAGGCTTGTGAGCATGCTAGGAAGGGTCTATGAAGTGACTAGCTCAGTTTAGTTACTGAGAGGGTGATGGGAATCTCTGTCTACTCTCTGCCATCTTCCTATCTTTGTACTGAGCACAAAGGGTGAAGATGAGAAAGGTGCTCTTCTTACATCTTGAAAACTTCATCTAGTCCACAGCAGGAGTTCTCAAAAGCCTCACACTGGCATTTGGCGATCAGTACTGACTCTGCCCTTGTAAAGAGTCATCTTTGAGCAATGGAAGTTATTTCTGTGTCAGCTCCTCAGATCAGAGGCAGCTGGGCTTCCAGGATCCTCATGGCCTGCTCATGTCATCGTGCAGCTGATGAAAGATGCTGGAACTCTCCCAGCTACAAGCTCTAGCACCAAGGAGCTAGTGGGTGTGTTTTAAGCTACTTTGAAATCTGAGGATGTTTGCTCCTTCTCTGAAGCTCATTATAACACTGAACCTACAACTGATAATCCCACTGAATCTAATATCAAAGAACAGCAAAGTGGTATAATTTTATGGCCCTTTCAGGCATCCTGTTTCACTAAAACTCATTTCATTATAAAACTACAACATGAGGTATATCTTGCATTTATTTCCCAATTATAATAAGAATTCGTTGGGCCAGATTTTTGTTTGTTTATGTAAAGAAAAGATGTCCTAATTTTGATAGAGTAATTCTCAACTCTGCATAGGTAGAATGATTAAATGCATGAGTTTACTTCATATATTTCCTACACATTTCACCTATTTGTAAGACACATTTCTAGGTCTTAGACAATCAGTAGGAAGGAGTTACACCAACATTCTAACTATGTTGGACACATTCAAAAGTACAGTTGAAGCAGTAGTTAACTAAAAAGAAAAGGGAAAAAAACTAAACAGGAAATATGAGAAAGAGTGGGAAGGAGAAAAGGAAAGGGAAGAGAGGGGGAGAAAGAAAACTGGCAAAAAGATAGGAGGAATGAGAGGAGGATGGAAGACTAAGGTAGAGAAGAGATTTCTGGCAATGTGAGTACTAAGAATACTTGTGTAAGGTACCGACAATACTGGACATGTGAACTGATTATCATCATGTAGCACTCAACTACCACAAACATTGTACTTTGTAAAATTTATTGCCATACTGAAAATCTAGAAGGACTCAGTTGGGTGATTTTTCTTTTGTCCACATAGTTGGAGGTGGCAAGATTCAATCTCTTCAACCATTCACATGACCAGCACCTTAGAGCTCCCTCCCTCCCCGCCCTCTCTCTCTCTCTCTCTCTCTCTCTGTGTGTGTGTGTGTGTGTGTGTGTGTGTATTCAAGAAGCTCTCTGTGGTAGTTTGAATAGATGTTCCCCAGTAGATTCAGGAGTTTAATAATGTTTCTTATATTTCCAGATACCTGGGTAAAGGAAATGTCAGGGGATCCTGGGATTGAGTCCAAAAGTGTAGTGGTGGATTTAGAATTTTAGTCTAAAGATGTGCAAAGTGCTGAAGTTTAGCCTGGAGTTCCTGAAGTGTGAATGTTTGCTTTTTGGTGGTGGCTTGTAGCTTTTATCCCCCCTCTATCTCTCTCTGCTTGGTCCTTTAAGAAGGGGTCAGCTTCTTCTGCCATTATGGAATTTCCCCTGGATCTGTAAGCTTTAATAAATATCCCTTGCTCCATGGCTGTGCCTGGTTTGGAAGTTCATCTCAGTGACTTGAAGCTGTCTCCTACAGAGTTGGTCCTGAGGAGTGGACTGAGATGAATCTGACCATGTGGATTTTTTTTTTTTTTCTTGTGGAATGAATCTTTTGGAGAAATGGGCATGGACTTGATACTTGAAACTGAAGATTCCTTTTGTAGTAGTAAGCCAACTATATTTACTATTATGATGAAAATTTCAAAATGCTAAGTGTAGAGAAAACTGAACTTGGAGGCTTGTCTTATTAGCTTTCTAATGTGAAGGAAAGACTGCAGAAAACATTGTTGAAACTGGGCTACTGGCATAAGGGCTAGCTGCATTTTGCTGCCCACACCCAGAGCACTGAATCAAGGTTAAATTTTTAATTGACTAATATGCTTAGCTAAAGATATGGGACTATGAGATTGAAGATTTTAAATTGGAAAAACTCAAGCAAGTTTAAAATTTACTAGAACAGAGACTGATTTTAGGTTACTGAAGTTGCTATTGTCATGCACATTAACAATCTTAAGAAAGGTGGTCCAACTGCTTTACATTAAAACAATGGGAGGATGCCTGAGGGAAGACTATGATAGAAATGCAAATTATTTGGAGTTGACTGGAAAAGGACCCTGCTTTTCAAGGTTACAATTTATTTCATACCTGAATTAAGAATATGGCTGGGTCCTGAACACATGGTAGTTTGAATAAATGTTCCCCAATATATTCAGGAGTTTATTAAAGCTTCTTAGATTTCCAGCTACCTGTCTGGAGGAAATATCACTGGGCAAATCCTGGGATTCAGCCCTAAAGTGTGGTGGTAGATTTGGAATTCTGGTCTGAAGGATGTGTTAAGCACTGGAGTTCAGCCTGGAGTTTCCTGAATTGTGAATGCTTGCTTTTTGATGGTTGATTATGTTTTCTCTCTCTCTCTCTGTCTCTCTCTCTCTGGTCCTTTAAGAGGGGACCAGCTTCTTCTGCCATTATGAAACTTCCCCTGGATCTGTAAAGTTCAATAAATATCCCTTCCTCCATGACTGTGCCTGGAATGTAAGTTCATCTCAGCAACACTTCACCATCCATGAAGCTTGAGCTCCTAACAGTATGGTCATTAAAGACCTGTCATAGCAATTATATCATTACTTTCTTCTACTATGAACAAAATCCTCTAGGCTCTGTAAGGGCATATCCCAGAACTGGACACCTCATAATTCTTTAGTGTAAGCAGTCACAGACTCCACTCAGATTTAGGGTGGTGCTATTAAGACCTACAAAGGAAGAAGTACCACAGCATATATGGCCATCGTTAGTGAACAACAGGGTCACTGGCATAGTATGGAATGATAGAGTATGTCTTCTTTCAGGAGACAGCATGTGAACTGAATCTTCAAGGACAAGAAGAAAGCAAAATGATAACACCTTCTGTGAGAAGACCATGGTAAGTATTAGGCCAGGACAAAATGGAGTCATAGCAGGCCTGTGACAAAGACATAAGAAAGTGGGTCATCCACATTCCTCAGGGAACCACCCAGCCATTTTCCCTTCCTTGCCTAACAATGCCCCATGTCTAGGTTTCCTGCCTCCTTATCTCCCACCTGTTCACTGTTCTGGTCACACACCCTAGGTACATCCCTTCCTCACCTTTCCCCAACTGAAGTACTCTACATAGCTCACTATCTGTAATCTCAAAGTTAGTTGTGCTCCACTCTTTAGAGTCAGTCCTGGCAGCTCATGTTTTTCCTGAACAAACGGTTCCATCTTTGCCTCAGAGTGGTCTCTGTGGTCTTGGTCACTCCTGAGCCTTACAGTAAGCAACATAAATCCCAAGTACATGACCTCTGAGTGATTGCTACATATGGGGAAGAGTGAAAGTCTGTGTGGCTAGAGCTTACTGGCCAAGAAAGAATCTCTAGGAGTGTGGTAGGATATGTACAGTCAAATATGACCTGTATAGGAATTCAGATGTTATACTTAGTGTAAAGGAAGGCCCTGGAAGATTTTTTTAAACACCATGAACTGATAAAATATTTAAAGGACTGTAGAAGATCACAAATAGCATCTAGTAGAGAAGTAAGAAGATGGCATTAATTCAAGTACAAGATGATGAAGAATTGACTTTGCTTATCATGAGGAGTGAATTGAGAATAAACATATGGGTAGATATACATCTACATTAGGAATACTGAGTATAGGCATAGGTGTCAGTATAAGTGCCTATACGGATATAGGTATAAACCTAATAAACCAAGATATGGATATAGATCTAGAGATAGAAACACAGATATAGTTTTGACTAGATATAGAGATTATGATAGATATGCATATAAAAATTTATGTATAAATGGGTATGAGGCATATTTAAAGATAAAGTAGATGAGGGTAGATAAAAATAGATTTAGATACAGATGGAACTGATATCAACATAGAAATGGATATTGATTTATATAGAGGTAGAAATACAGGCAGTTATAGATACACTTGGAATGGGGACAACAAGACCTGCTAATGGATTAAGTAAGAAGTTATAGATATAAGACAAGAAAGGGAGAAAAGAGGTGACTGATATCAAGCAATGATATCATCTGAGTTAGGAGAGAAGTTTATGGGAATTTTTCCACTAAAAGAGAAAAATACGTTTAAGAAATTCCCTGAACGCTGAAATATTTGCAGGGAAATGCCACAACTCTGCAGGTAAGTGTTGATTTTTTTTCTTTTTGCCTTTCACATGAATGTCCTCCCTTGCTGCTTTCTTTCATCATGGCATTTCTCACTACTGGACTGTTGTGATGATAAAGCATCATAAACTTTGGAACAAGACAGCCCTGTACTTCAGCTGGGTGCCTGCCAAGTACAAAGTGTACACTGTAGGAAAATTATCTCCCTTCTAGAATTTTCTGTGTCAAGTTAACAGTATCACCTCTTTTATTTTAGGTAGTTAATTAATTTATTTATGTACATATTTGGGTGGGTGTATAATGTGTGTGTTCATCATTATGTGCACATGTATGGCTGTGCATATCCCATGGCCCATTTGTAGAGATCAGAGGACAACTTTTGGATATAGAACCTGTCCTTACACCTCATTTGAAACAGTGTCTATAGCAAGACAGGAAACAGAGACAGGAGACTGGATATTCATGGGCCAGCTATCCTGGCAGAAACAGCAGGTGCTCTGGCATTATGGATACCCACTCTAGTGTCCAAAATTTTACATGGATGCTGGGGGTCTGAGCTCAGGTACTCATGCTTGATTGGCAGGTGATTTATCCAATCAGTCATATCTCTAGCTCCTCTTCATTTATTTTTGAATGTGTATGTGTTTATAGTGTGCATGCATGTGTATATGTGTGTAGATGCAGGCATGCATAGACATGTGTGAATGTGTGTGTGGAAGGCAGAAGTCAATATTGAGCATCTTACTCATTCACTCTCCACCTTGTTTATTAAGACAGAGGCTTTCATTGGACCTGGAGTTAACTAATTCTCTTAGACTATCTAGCCAGAGATGTTCTGGTATCCACATCTCAGTTCTGAGATTAAAGGAGCACACTGCCACAGTTCAGGTTTTTCACAAGGGTGCTGGAAGATCCAAACTAATGCCTTCATGCTTACACAGCAAGCACTTTACCATCTGTGAATGAGATCTCCCCTGGCCCCACTTCAAGTATTTTAAAAGGTTTCCATGAGAATAAAAGGGGGTTAATGTGTGAGATGTTTAGCATTGTATCTATATCTAGTGGGGTTCAAGTGGTTTGTCTCCTCCTTATTATATTCTAAAGCTCTCAAAAATCTGACTTTTCCTTAAAAAAACAACCTTTTTCTGATGCTGTATGAAACTCTTTAAATCATCTCTATTTCTAATTGCATTAGTGCCAAACCATTTCCTTTTAAGTAATACAATCACCTTATTAAAATGTAAGTTTCTAAGAAGCAATGGCTCACTCTTATATATTTTTCTTCTCCTAACACCTCAACCAAAACTGAGCCCTTTATATATGCTAGGAAAATCCCTGTTGGCTATTGGCTTCATTTTTTTTTTTTTTTTTGATAACTTGAATTCTCCATCACTATTAAATACTTGGTGAAAATTTGACTCCTAAAAATAGTATTTGGGGCTATATAGATGGTTTAGCGGTTAAAGCACTTGTCTGTGAAGCCTAAGGACCTCAGTATTCACATAAGCCAGATACAAAAGTGTCACATGCATCTGGAGTTTGCCTTCAGTGGCTAGAAGCCCTGGCACACCTTTCTCTCTCTCTCTCTCTCTCTCTCTCTCTCTCTCTCTCATCTGCCTCTCTCAGATAAATAAATGAATACAATATATTTTTTAAATATCGATATATTGAGTCTCATGTGTATTTCTAACTAGATAGAAAAAAATTAAAGAACTTTTTATTATATTCTTTTCATATGATTTCAATTTGATAGGATGTTACACAAAGAAAAATGAAAGTCTCAGTGATTTGTGGATTTTTTTCCATGAAATCATTCAAAAGTTATATAGTCAACATCTACAAATTATATTGATGTTTTGGAGTCCTAAATGAATTGTATTGTATTGGAAATTTGTGAATACTAAAAGAATTTTTCATTACCCTTAGTGTAAAAGTTTCCTTTGAAAATTTAACCTACTCATATAGATTTGGTATATTGAGGTTTCTTTTTTAAAGTTTGTTGTGCAAATAGTTTTATTCAAGGTACTATATAAAATTGCATAATAAAATAAACTTTGCTGTCCTATCTCTGTTTTTTAGCATGAAAATGTTCTATTCTTTATGTGTGCTATAAAGGCCTGATCCTCAATGCTGGTCCTCCTCCTATCACTACAAAATTATGTCCATGCAGGATGAGGCTATGCCTTCAATTTGCATCAAATGTAAGCAATATGTCTTAGTAAAACTTCCTTGATGTAAGGGAGGTCCTCTTCTCAGAAAATCCTTACACTGTTGGTGAAATTTGCACTATTTCTCTATGCATGAAACCTTATTTTCCAAAAGCATTTCTCATTTCATATCATTATTGTTTGACTACCTTACTGATCATGGTATCCAATGTTTCCATGAAATAAGTTCCTTCATTTCTATAACTTTGTGTCATTTTATTTTGTTAAATAGGTGTTCATTTTGAAGCACAAAGTGTCTCATTATCCTCCTTGGGCAGAGGCTGAGGAGCTATGGTCTATCTGTGGTTTTATTTTGTCAAAGGGACACTTCAGCTTGTACATCTCATTTTATGGACAGGGGGGCTACAAGCATGTGCCACCATGTGCAGCTTCATATACCATCTTTAATATAACACTTAAAACACTCCCCTTACTGAACTGTTCAAATCACTTCATTAGAATATCCTTTTTGTCAAGGTAACATAATTTTTAAAATAAGCACTACAGTGGTTTGAATATAAAATGTGCCCTAAAGCCTCATGTGGTTGGCATTATGCATCATAATTAAACCTCAGCTAGATGAAATTTTTGGAGCTAGAGCCTTGTTGAAGGAGTTGTGTAAGTGGGGGCAGGCCTTGTCAGTGCTGGAGCTCACTTTTGCTACTTCCTGTTGGCATGTGATAAGAAGTGATGCCCAGCTCTTTGTCTATGCCATGCCCATGATGAAACTTCCTTTCAAAACTGGAAGCTGAAATAAATATTTTCCTTCCATATGCTGCCTTTGGTAGGACATTTTGTCTCAACAATGAGAAGGTAACTTCTATAGAAGTACCAAGAAGTGAGGCCATTGATGTGATAAACTTGACCAGGTGGTTTAGGGTCTTTTGGAGAAGTTTTTCAGGGGCAATATAAAAAGTTATAGAATTTTGACTGGAGAAGCCTTGCAGTGCTATAAGCAGAGCTTGATGGGCTATTCTGTTGAGGATTTGAAAGCCGTAAATGTAGAGAGAATTATGGATTGTAGTGGCTTGGCTTATGATGTTTCAGTGAAGAAAGAGGACTTTGCTGGTTACTGGGCTAAATTTGGTTAAGTATAATATTGTGACTGTGGTTTGCCCCTGTCCTGAGAATTTGAGCAAAGTTAAATTTAAATGTAATATATTGGTATATTGAGTGGAGGAAAGTACAAAGCAGAAGTATATGAAAAATACAAAGTTTGAAACAGGAGGAAATGTGAACAGGTTTATGGGACTGCCAGGATTGTAGCCACATCAGTTACAGTTGTTTCAGTAATTACCACCATTGGCCTCCACATGTGGGCCATGGCATATGTACAGCTGTACTTTCACCAGTTGCTGTGCATTGAGACTATAGGAGGAATACTGTTTCTTTTGAAGGAGGGGCATAGAAGGAAGAATACTTCAGGAATGTCCTGCTATCTAAATTGAGCTTTAATTATCCTGGATTAAAAAATTTGGCAGTGTCTCCACTTAGTACTAGTTTTTGATGTAAAAAAATTCAGGATATTGAAGGTCATTGGATTGCTACATGGTTGTGGAAATGGCTGCTGAGCTAGGTAATGTAAGATAGTGTTGAAGTCCTTGTATGGAGACGTGGGAGACCATGGCATGAAGCTATGAAGATAAATTTCAGATTAAAGTGGAGACCACAGATTTTGGAGTCACCAGGAATGTAGAATATCTGCCAAGTATAGCTGCTGGTTCACTGTAGATTCTGCTGAGGAAGCAAACAGCAATTCTATATAAGCAGAATTGCCTCCAGCATTTTGGAGCCCAGATGCTTTCATCACAACAGGTGATAGACATAAAGCTGAAGGATTTGATGTTTGCTCTGCTTGTTTACTGCCTTGCATTGTTTGAATTCTTCCTTGCTATGACCCTATCCTGACTTTTTAGAGTCGAGATGTTTACTCTGTGACCTTATGTGTTGGAAGTATGCAACTTGTGTATTGATTTTATAGGATTTACAGTTTAGACACTGTCTTGAGTTTCAGAAACAACTTTGAATTTTCTATTTTTGAACAAAGTTTGGGATGGGTAAGTAATATAGGGTCTTTTAAAGATTTTATTTTATTTTTATTTATTTAGTTGAGGGAGAATACACAGAGAGAGAGAGAGAGAAGTAGGCAGAGGTAGATGTTAGATTAGTAATAAATGGAGTTACTGACACAGCAGGAGAGTGACAGATACCAGGGAGTGGGTCATCCACATTCCTCAAGGAACCACCCAGCCATCATCCCTTCCTTGCCTAACAATGCCCCAGGTCTAGGTTTCCTGCCACCTTATTTCTTAGGACACCAGGTTACTGTTCTGGTGTCACACCCTGGCTACCTTAGATCTTCCCTAAAGAAACCTTTCTTTTACTTCCCACTTCCTCACCTTCCCCCAACTGAAGAGCTCTATAAAGCCCGCTATCTGTAACCTCAAGTGGACTACTCTGCTCTTGAGAGTCAGTCCTAGCAGCTGGTGTTTTTACCCAAATAAAAACTCCTATCTTTGCCTCAGAGTGGTCTCCGTGGTCTTGGTCACTCCTGATCCTTACAATACAGAGAATAGGGCCTCCAGCCACTGAAAACAAACTCCAGACCTGTGTCACCTTTTGCATCTGGCTTACATGGGTCCTGGGAAATTGAACCTTGTTCCTTTGATTTGCAGGAAAGCACCTTAACCACTTAGCCATTTCTCCAGCCCAGAGACTTTTAATGGTTGACTGAATGCATTTTCTATATGAAATAATTAGTCTATTGGTCTTGAGGTAGAAGGTCATTCCTTGAATATAAAATGTCCCGTATAGCCTGATGTGTTTGTGATTAAAGTCCATACTTGATCCCAAGCTGGTGATGTCTTTAGGATGTCACACTTTACTGGTGAATGTGTGTTACTAGGGGTAGATTTAGGAATTTTATCATATACCCCACCCCCTAGCCAGTGCTAGCCAGCTCACTCTTGTTGTTTCCTCCTTGCTGATTTGTAACAAGATGTAACACCCAGCTTTCTATTCCTGCCATGCCTTTTCTTCCATGATTGAACTTCCCTTGAAACTGTAAGCCAAAATAAACCCTTTCCTTCCTTAAGCTGCTTCTTCTAGTCAGGTGGTTTGTCTCAGCTGCTACATATATCAAAAATAAAAATAAAAATATGAACTTATAAATATTTTAAAAAACTATTTCTTTAGTACAAGTGTAAAACAAAAATTCTTTGTATGTAACCTTTTAATAGATGCTGGTATGGAATATTGTAGTTAAAAATGGAAGTAAAAATATATATATTTCAATTGTCTAATTCAGTATATAAAGGAAATATTATTAAAAATGCACAGAGAAAAAAGTCCACAGAGACTTTTTTATGATACTATTTCTTCTGTATTTAATGCATATATAGTAAAAATATAGCATTTTAAATTTATCTGATAGCATGTAGCTATCTTTCCATGTTCTAGTTCAGACTTCACCTACATAGTCAAGCTTTTCTTGGCTAATTTATATATATAAAGTTTATGTAACCCATAGAACATTTTCTTCAGAATACTTGTTTCAACATGTTATTTGCATTTTATTTTCTTATCTGTTTATCTGTTTGATGTGGCTTATTTCCTCACTAGAAGAGGGATATAAGTATAGTGAATATGCTTGCCTTCACAATCAGCTTATTTTTGGAACTTATGAAAAGAAGTGAACATAATAATTGGTCAACATATTTCCTAAATTAATCATGCTCTTACACCATGGAAAGTGGTAGACAGTGCAGGTAAACTCATTTCTCATTTTCAATGACTTGTTGCTATATCCTTCTTTCTTTTCCTGTCCTTTACTCTTCTAGCATGCTAATGTGTATTAAAATCATGCCATTTGGAATGACATAGGTTCATTCTAGGTTCAAATCCCACCTGGACAATTTTATTTACTAATGAATCAACTTAGATTCCATATATGATGTTAGACATTGGGGATAACTAAATAGTGATTACATACAAAGTAAATATCAGATAGCTACAAAATTATGATGGGACTCACTTACCATAGTTTGCAAATATACCTATTTGAGAGAACTCAAAGGGTTTGTTAAAATGTATATGTTTTTAGCATTCCCATCCCAAACTCACTGAGGTAGACTCTCTAGGTATGATACTTAGAAGCACTGATGTTTAACAGGAATAAACTCTTCTCTTATGATAAGCAGGTATAAGGAATATAAACATGTTGCATATTTTTAAAATAAAACTTGAAAAATTGGGAAAAGTAGTACATATAGAGAAACAACTTTTCAGGAGTCCCCATGTCTAAGTGTAGCTGTTAGGATGAAGATGAAATAATGGGAGCCGGAGAGATTTCTTAGTGTTATGGAACTTGCCTGCAAAGCTTAAAGATGCCAGTTTGATCCCCCACTACCCATGTAAGGCCAGATGCAAAATATGCCACATGTGTTTGGAGGTTGTTTGAAGTGGCTAAAGGCCATAGCATTCTCTCTCAATTGCTCTCTCTCTCTCTCTCTCTCTCTCTCTCTTTCATACACACACACATAACTAAATAAATAACATATTCACAAAATGGTTTGTATTTTGGTGAAAGAAATGGGACTGACCTTTTTCTAGTGCTGAACTTTATAATAGGCTGAGATTACCCTTTGGTAAAAATCCTGTAGACATTTTATTGAAACAAAATGTAGAGGATAGAATGAAGAGAAGTATGTCTGTATGTGTGTGTACACACACATACACGTGCACATTATTGGTAATGCTACGTGGTAACAGCTTGAACTCTAAAAAAAATGATGAATTCTGTTTGGGATCAAATATGAAGGTTCTGTGGTATATACCATTCCAATATACAATTGGAAAAATAAATCAAGATTTTTGAGAGATGCTTGGATTAGATTTGTTGATATAAGAATGGTTAGCATAGAAAAAAAGAGAGAGAGTGAGAAAGAGAGAAACTGAGAATGGTATTAGATTTTTACAGAATTCCAAGAATTATAATCATGAAAATATAGGTTCTATGCCTAGAACCTGTAACAGTAATATAGTTATGTTACTGTTATGGAATAAAGCACCTGACCAAAATCAGCTAATTGGAGAAATGTTTATCTTCAATCTTGATGGAAAGCTTCATGATGGCAGGAGAAAGATGGTGGAGCAGGGGCTGGACATCACCTGCTTGCCACAACAGGTGTACAACAGCACCAGGAGAGTGACCTAACATGGGAAAGCTAGGGCTAATAAAGCTCAAGCCCACCCCTATCCCACAAATTGCCACCAGCTGGGAAACAAGCATTCAAATCATGTGAGTTTATTGAGGACACCTGAGTCAAACCATCTACAAGCAACTAAATAATTCTGAAAGGCATAAGAGAGTCTAGAAATGAATGATGTTATATGCGATTTCAGAAAGGATCTCCACAACATTACATTTTGTCAAATCCAAATAAGAGTAGATCTAAAATACTTGTGGCATTATAAATTAAGTTCACTGGTTACACTTGTAGTTTAACTTTTAATACATATATGACAACTGATAATGATTTCTACAATATATACAAAATGAGAATACAGATATCTGTGACATTTAATTCCCAACTATAAGAGTTGATAGTGTAGTTGTTGCAGTCAGGTTTGCATTGCTGGCAGAAATCACCTAAACAAGAGCAGCTTTTAGAAAAAAGGGGTGGGAGGTGCTATTTTGGCTTATAGACTTGAGAGGAAGCTCCATGATGGCAAGGGAAAATGATGGCATGAACATAGGGTAGACATCACCCCCTCACTAACATAAGGTGGACAATAGCAACAGGAGAGTGTGCCAAACACTGGCAAAGAGGAAACTGTCTATAATGCCCATAAGCCTGCCCCCAATAATACATTCCCTTCAGGAGGCATTAGTTCCCAAATCTCCATCAGCTGGGAATCTAGCACTCAGAACACCCAGGTTTATCGGGGACACCTGAATCAAACCACCACAGTAGTACATCTTTGCAGGGGCTATGTGAGGATTGTCCAACACTAACCCTCTTTAAAATATTGGTTGACCTGTTTTACGACAATAAGAAACCATAACTTATCCGAATGGTTTAAAGGCTTTGTTCATAATACAGTCTTCCTTGCAGCAGTTCTGATTATGAAGAAGCAGATGCAGTTCTCTAACAAACCCAAATCAGGAGTCGAGAAGGGTCAGAAGCCCCAATATTGTCTCCCTCAATTGACTACATTCTCTACTTTCCATCTCCTCTCCAGGATCCTTATTAGCCCCATCACACTCATCTTCTTCAGTATCATTCAGGTTCCCAGAGGACACTGTGGCCGCCACTGCTGTATCTTTCTGATACAAAAGCACTCACTGAAACCACTCATTATAAAACCACCCATTTTCCAGATGTTTTCCTAAGCATTCTGTTTTTTTTAAGTGTTCACCAAATATGTAGATGACTAACTTTGTTACTAACTTCCACATGAATTTGTAAGTCTCAAGTGCATTATTCTGTACTTGAAGAAGTGGATTACAACAGACAATGTGAATACCTGTGTTTTGGTACCTTAGATTTCTTTAATATTGCATTCACAGCCAAGATCTAGAAATTAATAGGGTGCCTTGGATAAGCACATAATTGGCTTAGCATAATATAAATATGTATATATATATATGAAATATTTAGATAATATCCCACTTTTTTTGTCTAGGAACACTGGGTATTAAACTTGGAGAGACTATCTGCACTAGAACAGAGGTTACTCTGTGACATTTAGAGGAGAAACACAATGAAATGTGTTTGGAGCACCTGTTAATTCTGTCTCTTTAATTTTGCAGATGGATAGTATGTTTAGTGCCAAGGAAACTCCAGGTTTCCCTTTTGTGTTAGAGAATCAATATTAATGACTGAATAGGAAAAAGTCATCTGTCTACTCCATATTTAGAAGTAACTGATAGGGTAAAACTATCTCTACGGGGAGGGAACAGAGATATTTGAGAGCAGAATAAGTGGGATCCTACCAAGACTTATCATTGTTGTGTTTTTTTTTTTTTTTTTTTGCTCTTTTTCAGCAATATCTAGACCAGAGCCAAGGTAAGAACTATCACATGATCATATTCTAGACTGTCCCCAGGTCATTCATCTGGGAGTTGCTCCTGCTTTTTTCCTTACACGTGCCTTTATTCACATATCCACATGGGTTTTCTACAACATTATATAATATAATGGGGTGGAGGAGTAAAACTAATTTTTCACAAGGCACTCTTCCAAATTTTCCTGTAAAATACTTCTTCCTTATTTCACATGTATCCTTGGCAGAGCCTGGGGTTAGCCCAAGGCATAAATGCAGTTTTAGGAAAAGACTTTGCATCCTCCAATGCAGATCTGTGTCAAGACTGTTGTTGTTTTTACATGCAAGGGAAATATATCTTCAGATGCTATATTAAAAGTCCTTGATGAAGTGGTAGACAAATTGGTGAATGCTGATATGGACCAAGAGAATAGCTAAATATATTTCACCTCAGTTGACACTTTGGTATTTAGGTTTTCAGTGATCTGTTAAATGCTCTGCACATTTCAAGAGCGGATTGTAAGCAATTCATATAAGCTGGAATAAGAGGAATGGTTTGGCTTTGCAAAACATGCATGCTTAACAAATTCAGTTTTACTTCAGTTTGAGCACTTGGCATATTTCTTGTATTTTTATCTCTTCTAGGTTTAGGAAACTTGCTTTAGTAGCCTCCCAATCTTCCCTACAAAGAGGTAACAAATGCTGCCTTTCTTGGTAATCTTTTCAGTGATATGCTCACAAATGGATTATCAGAATTCCTTTTCGTGCCATAGAATCCTGAATCAGCAAAACATGCAGCTTTGCCACATACTTAAAATAGATTGGCATGACTCTGGTATGGTATTGCCAACATCTGGCGCTTTAAAAAACCATCTTTGGGGTCTTCAGAATAGGAGCAGGAGCAGAGGGATGATCTCGCCTCCCGAAACACCTCAGTGGCTGCTGCTTTCTCCAGTTTTGCCTCTGTGCTTTCAGAAGACATGACTAATGATTTTGAATTACAGTGTCCTGATGACTTGTCAGTGACAGATAGAAATGATGTGCTTCTAAACTAGCTCTGTCTTCACCAGCTCCAGCATTTCTTTTTAGCAATTCATAACCAAGAATCAATACTCGTTTTAGATACTTTGAAATTTCTGCATAACCTCCTTAAGTCAAACAGCTGTTGAGAGCTAAAAGAAGATAGTGGTACTATGACGGAAACTATCATTTCTTTGATACAGGAAAGATAGCTGGGCTTCAAGGCATCTGGGGAAAAGAGTTCAAAGACAAAAGGAAAACAGCAAGATTCAATCCACTAGGGTTTTCATTTGGATCATTCCTCAAAACCTCTCCCTTCCTTAGCTGGGTGTGCTCTCTGGAACTTGTTTCTATGGATTCCTGGTGGCTGTGCGGATGTTGTTTGTGTGCACAGGTGCCTGGGTGTGTCAGCTTTTCCTTACCTCTTTCTTCTTCGTGGGCTCCAACCACAGAGGCTAAAACTTTGCACTGAGTTCAACAGCTTTTTCATTTCCTCCCTCCAGAGATAGAAAGAGCTTCTGGGGAAGGTACCTAATACTGCATGTGTTTACTGTTCCTGCTGCTGGCCATACATGGGTGGTTTCCAAAAGCTCCAATATTTCCTTTCATAAAATCACCTCTTCCATTGATTACTGCTGGGATAGTATTATAAATCACTCCCTACCTCCACTACAGAGGCTGAAGGAGTTCTTAGAAACATGGCAGGCAGCTTTGACTGCATCTTTTCTCTCTAACTCATGTTAGTAGAGGGAAGGTTAACATTCGCCTTAATGAGATTTCTTCTCTTGGAACTTTGAATCATAGCAGGAGAGATTTAAGATCTGAAAACATGGCTGATGCTCACTTATCCTAACCTTGGTACCTTTATGTCCTGGCTGAATAGTTCCTTCTATTCTGGCTGTTCTTGTTCTGCCAGGAACCTTGTATATGGGATTTTGTTTTCTGGCAAATTTATTTTGTGAGCTATCCAGTACCTTTCCAGTAAATTTCCTTTTGTTTACATTGCCCTCCATGGGTTTTTATTGTTGCAAGTTAAATAAAACAAAACAGGAAGGCTAAGGGATCTATCCATCTTGAATCCCTAAGAGATGAGGTTAATTAAGTATGAACACAAGCTTTTGTCACGATGCATTTCTTCAGGGGCTGGAGCTGTTATTAATCCTGAATGGTCCTTCATAAGGCAACTGCAAAGAAAGTTTCAAATACAGATTTCACTTTTTAAAACAAAATGCAGTAAGCACTTACTATCTGTCACCTTCCCTGTGGAAACACACATGTGAGAGAAAGGAATCAAAAAGGCTTCTTGAGGAGCTGTCGCTGAGCCCAAGAACTGAACATCAACAGGGATAGGATGTGACTCAGTGACAGAGCACTTGCTCAGCATGCGTAAACCCTTGTGCTCAATTCCCAGTACCAGACTTAAAAAGAAACCATAAACATATGTTTTTAAAATAACATTGTGACCCAAATCTGTTGTGCTCCAGTGGGAGACACTATTTCACCTCAATGACCACATGGACATAGTGCATCTCATTTGATAAGCAGAGTCTGCTTATGAATGACATACTCATTACATCATAACCTATACAGCAGTTTGCAAAGCTGTTTTAGGAGAAAACATTGGGCATTTCACAGCTTAATTTCAGACTCACGTATGTGCTTTCTACATGCCCCTTCTCTGTTGCCTCTCCCTTTGTCCTTTCTTTAGGCAAATGTGGTGGTTTGATTCAGGTGTCCCCCATAAACTTAGGTGTTGTGAATGCTAGCTCCCCAGCTGATGGATATTTGGGAATCAATGCCTCCTGGAGGGAGTGTATTGTTGGGGGCAGGCTTATGGGCTTTATAGCCAGTTTCCCCATGCCAGTGTTTGGCACACCTCCTGTTGCTGTGGTCCATCTTATGTTGGCCAGGGGGTGATGTCCACCTTCTGCTCATGCCATCGTTTTCCCTTGCCATCGTGAAGCTTCCCCTCGAGCCTGTAAGCCAAATAAATCTCTTTTTCCCAGAAGCTGCTCTTTGTTGGGTGATTTCTAACAGCAATGCAACCCAGACTACAACAGTAAAGTGGTACCGAGGAGTGGGATTGCTGCTAGACACCTGACTATGTGGCTTCGGCCTTTTGGAGCTGATTTTCAAGAGGAATGTGGAAGGAGTTGAAACCTTGGCCTAAGAGATGCCTTGCAGTGCTTTAAGTACAGCTTAAAGGACTATTCTGGTCTGAGCTCCAAGACCTGAATGCAGTAAGAACTATGGACTGTGAGGTTTGGCTTATGAGGGTGAGAAAGAGCTGTGCCTGGACTGGGCTAGCAGTTTGTGTGAGAAGCTTGCTCTTATGCCCATGTCCTGAGAAGTTGTGCAGGGTTGCTTTGCGTAGAAATGAACTGGTGTGTGCAGAAGGATATGGCACAGAAAGGAAAATCTTTGGGTGAACTGTTGCCCATTCAGCTGCAACTGAGAGATTACAACCTTTGAGACTGGGCTAGCTGACCTGTGCTGGGGTAACAAAAAGAATGTCGACTCTTTTGAAAGGGCCTGAGTGCTCAAGGAGTGTCCTGTTCTTCAAAGTCTGCTTTATTCCCCCCTGGATTAACAAATTGGCACCCTACCTGGTATCGTGGAGTATAAGAAATGCTCGAAAGAGGGTCATTGAGTTTGCAACATGGTCTTGTGTTTTGGAAATGGCCATGGGCAGTGTGAAGCAGGTTTGCTGGTTGCCTGCATAGAGATCCCATGGGGCCATGAGGATGAACCGTGGTTTGCAGTGGAGACCCAGTGGAGATGCCGGGACCATGAGATGGCTGCCAAGGAGCTGCCGGCCCTGATGAAGTTTCCCAGGACTGTGAGTAGCCTAGCTGGAGGGGCGGAATTGGAATGCCAGAGACTTGTTGCTGGTTAGAATTATCGGACTTGAAGACTTGTCACTGGCTAGTGTTGCTGGACTTGAAGCTACAGAGTTTGATGTTTTCCCTAGTTGTTTTAAATCTTGTATTGGTTGAATGTTTCTTTGCTATGCCCAATGCCATCTGTTGCAGTGTGAGTATTTATTCTGTGCCATTCTGGGTTTTTTGAGGTTATTTTTTGGTATTATGGCTCAGTTAAAAGACCTTGGACTATGGGGATGTATGAACATCATTGGAATTGATAAAAACTATGGGGACTTTTAAAATGAGATGAATGCATTGCATTTTACATCATGTATGATTATCAGTTTATGGGGGCCAGGGGCGGAATGTGGTGGTTTGATTCAGGTGTCCCCCATAAACTTAGGTGTTGTGAATGCTAGCTCCCCAGCTGATGGATATTTGGGAATCAATGCCTCCTGGAGGGAGTGTATTGTTGGGGGCAGGCTTATGGGCTTTATAGCCAGTTTCCCCATGCCAGTGTTTGGCACACCTCCTGTTGCTGTGGTCCATCTTATGTTGGCCAGGGGGTGATGTCCACCTTCTGCTCATGCCATCGTTTTCCCTTGCCATCGTGAAGCTTCCCCTCGAGCCTGTAAGCCAAATAAATCTCTTTTTCCCAGAAGCTGCTCTTTGTTGGGTGATTTCTAACAGCAATGCAACCCAGACTACAACAGCAAATATTTTATTTGATTTATTAAGACAAAATCCCATGCAGCTCATACTGCTTGAAGATGCTTTTGAACTCTGGATCCTCCTGTCTCTACCTCCCCAGTGGTAAAAGTATAGTTATGGGCTGGAGAGATGGCTTAGTGGTTAAGTGCTCACTTGTGAAGCCTAAGGACCCCAGTTCCAGGCTCAGTTCCCCAGAACCCATGTTAGCCAGATACACAAGGGGGTGCACTCGTCTGGAGTTTGTTTGCAGTGGCTGGAAGCTCTGGTACACCTATTCTCTCTCTCACACTCTTTCTCTCTCTGTTGCTCTCAAATAAATAAAAATAAACAAACAAATTTTTAAAAAGTATAGTTATTGCCACTTTCTTTTTCTGATCTTGCCAGCAAATGTCTTCTTTGACATTTCTCTCCTCTTATCCAAATCTAATTTCCCTCTCTCTTTCTTCCTTCTTGCTTTACGTCATCCCTTTGCTTATTTTCAAAATAATCACTTTTCTAAATTTTATTTTACCCACCCATATCACTCTTCTCAATTAATTAAGGATCACCTGGTCAAAGTACCCATTATTCTTTTTCTTTTTTAAAAGGAAGAAGTATAAAGATACTTTTGGTAAAATTGATGATCATACCTCAACCCCCCCCCCCAAAAAAGTTGATCATATATCTCCTGGGCTATCATTGACACTTAAAATTCGCCATTTAGTATGGATGTAAACAAGTCTTATAAGTGTGTGTATGTGTGTGCGTGTGTGTGTGTGTACACATGAGTACCCATGCATATATGTGTATGGACACGTGAGTATCTAAACATATATGAACAAATGAGCATACATGTGTGCATGCATATGTGTATGTGCATCCATGTAGATGGCATGGGGGACAACCTTAGGTGTTATCCTCAGAAACATCATCTGCCTCTTCCAGAAGCAGGGTTTCACACTGACCTGGAGCTCACCGATAGAGCTGGACTGTCCAGCCAGCAAACTCCACGGATCCTCTTATCTCTGACTCACCAATGCTGGGATTTCAGGCATGTGCCACCACACCTGACATTTTTTGTGAGTTCTGGAGATCAAGCATAGGTCCTCATGCTTGTGAGGAAACATTTCACTAACTCAGCTATCTCCCTAGCCCCTGATAAAGTATTTGACTTTTTTTGTACTCCACATAGCCTAGACCTTATTTCCTTCAGAGGTGTAATTGAAGATAATCTATGTGCTTTAGAAAAATACTCCACATCATATATTCATAAGAAAATAAAGTGTCATATAAATAGTATCATTAACAAAATCATCTCTAAGTTGATCTTGTTCTAAGATATAATTTATTGTGTGGAATAGTATATAAATAAACCCCAATTAAATTAGTTAAATAAAAGAAGAGGCAGCAAGAACTCGAGAGCATCTTTCTGTTCCTTGAGATGTGAAATGCATTTATAGTACTAGTGATATTTTCATGCTAAAATGTTCATTCTGATAACACAGGCTATCTATCCTCAAATACTTCTCAATACTACCACTAGGCACCTTTTTCTGCCTGTTCAATGAACTCAGACTATATTCAGAAAATTGTATCTACTCAATATCTTTTCTTTAGTAGTTGATTATGATTCTTTTAAATGGGTTTGTTTCTACTGTTTCTCAAGACTTCTCCTTCCCCAGAAAAGTTGGCTTCCTCAAGAAACAGTCAAGGGCTGGTTTAGTCATGAGGGCCTGAGTTTGGATCTCCAGCACCCATGAAAATGATGGCAGAGTATGGCAACCCATCGGTAATCCCAGTTCTCTGGAGTCTGATAATAGATGCCTAGCTAGCAAGCAAGTGAGATGCTCTGTTGTAGTCAACTTAACATTGCTGGGATGAATGTCAAAACCAGACACAGTTTATGGCAGGAAGGAATTTATTTCGAGTTTACAGATATAGAACACGTTCCATCAAATGGTGGAAGAAGTTGGTTTCCATTCACAAAGATAAGCAGAGAGGCACCACCAAACAGCCAGCACCACAAGCAAGCAGAGCCAGAGCTTAGAACCTCTCTGGGTACCTGTAGGCTGGAATTCAGATCCACTCCCAGTGAGCTGGAGGAGTCTGTCTGCTAGCAGCTGAAGCTTCAAACTCAATTGTAATAAAACACCTGAGTCTATGGGGAACATACATCCAAACTACCACAGACCCTGCCTCAGTAAATAAGGTTGGTAGAAATTAATGAAACAGCCTGATGTCACATCCACCTACATGTGCATACAAATGTTCCCACACACATGTGCAAGCACACCATATACCCATACACACACCAAAAAAAATAAGTTGTAAGATCTCAACTAAACTCACCAAAGGAAATACTTTTCATCCAGACAAAGGTGAACTATATGCAGAGCATTGACAGTCTGTGAGGCCCTGACATCTTCTGCTATGTGGTTATCCTTTCACTGGCTCTGGTGGCAGACAACAGGAGCATCTTACCTAATGGACTCATGGGATTTGGTTACTGCTCATTACAATGTCTTGTCATGGATGGATGTATTAGTGACCACTTTCAAGCAATCAATTTCATCTGAAATGGGCTTAAAGCTGTGTTAATATATATTACTGTGTTGAAAATATAGGGAATATCCTTCCAATCTATACTGATGATACTGTGAGAAATGAGGCCCTTACAAATCTCAAGGACAGTAATGGTACAAGAATGACTTATTTTTATAAGAAACAATGATTATGACAACCTCTTGCCTCAATATGAGAAATAAACCACAAAAGTTTGGCTATGCTTAATCCGATATACAACATCCCAGAAGGCCTGGCTAAGTAGGTCAGGGTATTTTTTCAGTCGCCCTGTCCCAGACTGACAGGCCTCAGACCTTGCCCTACATAGCAGGTCTGTGTAAAGCACAAGACAATTCTGCCTTTTGTGTACTTGAACGTGGCAGCTGCATAGCCATCTATCATCTGTCCAAACAAGACTTTACAGTGCAGAATGCCAGACAGTCCTGGGAGGATAGGCCTGGATCCTTCCTCTGCACATCTGACCCACCACCCGAGAGCCACCAGGTCCTCAGAGAATGCTGTGAATGCTAACTGAAAGAAAACATGGCAAAAGTGTTGCTGCCACACTTTAAACCTCTTGCACTTGTGACTTCAAATAATTTACAGTCTCTTACATCTGCCATAGAAATACCTTTCCCTCCTTTATTTTCATTAAATGATAATGTATGAAGTTATATTTTGAGTCTCATGGAAACATTTGGGAAAGAATTGATTTCAAACAAGTAACTAAGATATGCTTCACTGTCATATTGAGGTTAGTTGAGGTTGAGAGGGAGTCAGGTAGCATTGCTAAGCAGTTAGGAAAACTGGTCCCCTAAAAGTGAGAAGCAGAACTGTCTTGGGCCTTATCCTTATAGTCTGTACTTTGTTAGAGATCCAAGGATGATCTGGTTCCTTATCTCTTGCCTGAAAGAGATCTACTTTGCCCCAAATAACCTGGGTCCCTCTTGGGAGGCAGGTATTTTCTAGGATTTAAATCTACTGTTAACATTGAGGTTCATTAATATCAGCCCCAGAACTTGTTGTCATGGCTGGCCTCTTCCTGAGACAGCCCCCAGCCCAGACCAATCAACTGTCTCTCTGGCTCACCTGAGCTGGAAGGTAGAGTCACCACCATTAGGTTATAACTACACTTGTAACAGAAGGCAATGCTCTCTGGGCTGCCTGACCACTAATGAACCTCCAGATTCGATAGTTTCCCCTTGTCTAGGCCCATGGACCAAGATCAGGAGAGAACTCTCTGACCCCTCCTTCCTACATGGGCTGTCTACCCCCTCCTGCTTCTCACATGGCGGGAGCCCTTTTTTAATTTCTTATTTTAATTAATTTTATTTCTATTTATTTATTAGAGAGAGAAAGAGAAAAAGAGGCAGATAGAATAGGCATACCGGGGCCTCCAGACACTGCCAGCAAACTCCAGACACTTGGCCACCTTGTGCATCTGGCTTACATGGTTCCTTGGAAATTGAGCCTGGACTCTTTGGCTTTGCAGGTAAGTGCTTTAACCACTAAGCCATCTCTCCAGCAATCTTTTTGACCTCTCTAGAGTTTTTCTAGGTCTACCCCATGAGCTCTCAGGCCCTATGAATGTATTCATTTTCCTTCCCTTGGTTTTGTACTTCCCTAAATAAATATAACAATTTAATAATTATCTTTTTCAGTCTTATTTTATTCAATTCTTTGGTTAAAAGTAGATGTGAACCCAGGGTTTGGCTTTCAAGGACTTTCCTGAACTCTTAACAGACCATTTCAAGGTGGCAGTCATTCCCTTCCTTTCTAAAAAAATTAAATAAATAAAATTTCAATATACAAACAAGAACTTAAAATAAAGCATAGTTATACCCAATTGAGCCAATTATTTTGGCTTTTTCATTTCAGTGGAGAATGTCATCAAATCAAGTAATATGTCCAGGATTACAACAAGTAGCTTTAGAACTAAACCAAGGGTATTCTCTGCTTTCTCTTATTATCTCCAGGATCTATTTCACTTTGGTGTTCCTTCAGCTTATGGTCTCCATAAAGAATTTGGAAAAGAGAGCTAAAGAAATGGCTTGGCTAGTGAAGTACTTGCCATGCAAGCATAAAGACCTGCGATTGGAACCCCTGTACCAGCCGTGATGGTATATGCCTGTAAGCCCAGGTCTGTGGAGGTGTAGACAGAAGGATTCCCAGGCCCTGTTGGATAGCTTGTCTAGCCAAATCAGTAAGCTCTAGGTTCAATGAGAGACCATATCTCAAAAACTAATGTGGAAATTGATAGAGGAGGACACATAGATTGGCTTCTGATCTCGATGCCAACACACAAACCTACACACATGCATGCATATGAACACACATAAACATGCAAACAAAAATTCAGAACAGGGCCTTGTCGTCCGTCTTTTTCTCCTGTGCACACACGCTTCACAGTTCCATTGGCCTCCAGCCCGCAGTGCTGACCCCCAACACAATGCCTTCAATTAAGTTGCAAAGTTCTAATGGAAAGATATTTGAAATTGATGTAGAAATTGCCAAGTAGTCTGTGACCATCAGAACCATGTTGGAAGATTTGGGAATTGATGATGAAGGGGATGATGATCCCGTTCCCCTACCAAATGTTAATGCAGCAATACTAAAAAAGGTCATTCAGTGGTGCACCCACCATAAGGATGACCCTTCTCCTCCTGAGGATGATGAGAACAAAGAAAGGTGGACAGATGATATCCCTGTGTGGGACCAAGAATTCCTGAAAGTTGACCAAGGAACACTTTTTGAACTTATTCTGGCTGCAAACTAATTAGACATCAAGGTTTGCTGGACATTACATGCAATACTGTTGCCAATATGATTAGGGGGAAGACTCCTCAGGAGATCCACAAAACCTTCAATATCAAAAATGACTTTACTGAAGAGGAAGAGGCCCAGGTGCGCAAAGAGAACCAGTGGTGCGAAGAGAAATAAAAGGTTGTGCCTGACACTGTAACACTATAAGGATTGTTCCAAATACTAGTTGCACTGCTCTGTTTATATTTTTAATATTAGACAAACAGTAGGGAAATGCAGCAGCAAATCAATTGTATTAGTATAATACTGTCCTCCTTACATGTGTAGTCTGAGTACAGATTCCAAGTTAAAGACGGAGTTCCTTCAAGTGTGAGCGAAAGTTGTCTTCCTTTACTCTCGATCAAACTGAGCTATGGGTTCTCTGGAGAGAGTGGCATCTTGGGCTTTTTCTGTCTTCTGTAAAGTGATTTCTGCCTGGTTTATTGCCCAGTTAACTTCAGTGAACTTTTCAGAGTTGCCATTGTAAATAAAACAACTTATGAGAGGGGTTTTGTAATAGAAAACCTAGGATCTTTATTCAAGAGTTGGAAACTGGAAGCAGGCAAGTTGAAGTTAATGCTGACTGGTGTTGTTAGGATGCCTCAAGCCTCCTGAGCCAAGCAGAACACTGTTCTTGGTTAGCTGATGTGTAGCTGGGTCTCTTCATTGAACCTGAGGACTGGGGTTTGGTTTTTCTTTCCTTATTATTTTTTGGGGTGGATTTTTTTTAATTTTTAATCACAGCTTTGAATATATTGCCTAAAGACTTAGTTCTTACCCAGTCTGTGGTTTTGTGGGGAAATGTAACTAGACAATTTATTAGGTTTCAAAAAAAAAAAAAAACACTAAAAAATTCAGAACAGATAGGTGGAATAAACTGGAGTCAGAGCAGGCTATGGTCAAAGGACCCATTACTCTGGCCTGCACTGTAGTCAGGCTTTATACTAATTCCAAAGGCTGTAAAAAGGACAACTCTTTCTGAAGGACATTTTCCTAGCCAGACTATTGGCAGGCCTATTTGAATGAACACTTCTTAATCCTTAAGGGAAGGAAAAATGTATCGCTTACAGTTAAGACAGTTACTTTATGACCTTCTGGGTATTTCAGATTATTCTGTCTCTACTCAGGACCAGAGATTTCACTTGGACCCATTGCTTTTGATGAATATTCAGAATCCTACCTTCAGTGCCTGGTTTTTCAAGCTACTGATTATGAGGGAAAGGTCCACCCCCAGTGGCTTTCAAGCCTGCAAATTAATATCTAACTATATACCTAAATTTAGCAAACATCCAGCATGCCCTGCATGGCACAAACTTTCAAGGAAAGAATACATGTACACAGTGAGGAACTCCTGGCACATGCCTTTTATGGTCTTGAGAAGATAAGAACAGTTTTTAGGAGTTTCCCACATGAACCCTGAACTGGACGCCAAAGGTTCTAATGACCATATGCGGCCTTCTTCCTACCTCTCTTCTGGCAGAAGAATGTGGTAGGCAATGCAGAAGAATGTTTGCCAATGTAACCTAGTACCCAGAGAAACCCAAGGATTATATCAGAAAGTGATGGTTAGATGCAGATGAAGATTTTTACCACTAGAAGACCTTTCACTCTACTTTTGGACATTGAATTAGATTTACTGAAAGAAAGCTACTTAACTACGCTATACTTGATATATTTCAAGCTTTCTGGGATCTCCACCTCACTTTCAACTTTGGATTGGGAGAGAATAATTGAGACTTTGCTGGGTTGTCAGGCATTCTGATGTTTCCAGCTGCAAACAAAAGAGGCTGGAATGCAGTTGCTGTGGAATGCACTAATTAATTACATTTACTTTACATAATTGGCATTAGGGTTTTTTCAACAAAAATGCAAATTTATGGAAATTGGTTGAAATACTTATGCAAAATAATATAAAAATGGACTCCTAAATTATTGGGAAAAATAAGACACTTTTTAATTGAACAGCTAAAAGATTTGTACTTTGTTATATGATTATATCTAGGAAACTCAATTTTAAAAGTTCATTTGCTTTTATCTAACCTTTCCACATCTTGCTCTGTCTTGTTGCTATAATTATCACCAATAAAGGACCAATCTTATTTTCTATATTTCTTTGCATCATGAGTTAGTTCTGTAAACAGAAATGGAATATGTTATTCTTTGGAACAGAGCCTTATGCATTACAAATTAGAAAAAGTTGGGTCAAACAGTTGCAAAATATCCAATTATTGCTTTGAGAGGACATAATCTAGCACCCTGCTCATTTTCTGTTTTGCAGGGGAATGACTGTGCTGTACAGATGGACTTTCCACAAAGGATCCTCACACAAGAGTTGTAAAATAGGTGCCTTTGCAGTCCAAAGACAACTGGAACCAGGAATGTGCAAGGTTGATGAATATGTAGTCAGTAGTGCAATAAGGGAGTGTGAAGATGCATGTGACGTAGGTGTGCATACCAGCAAATGAGTGCTTTCTGTAAAATTAAATCAAAAATTATAAAATGTATATGGGAAAACACTAAGTGCCAGAAGTTAAAAAAAAAAAAAAAAAAAAACACTTCCAGGTGAAGTGGCACAGACATTTATACACAATTACCTGTCAGGCCCCCTGGTGGGGCCAGGTAGTGCCTAGGGAAGGACCAGGCCTGCTGGTTCCTCCCTAGGGATTGAGGGCATGATGAGCCTTGGATGACCCAGAAACCTCTTCTGGCCACCTGAGCGAAACCACACTGACTTGGGAATCTTTTCTAAGCAGGAACTCACTTTATTGTTACAGGCAAGTGTTTATATAATGTTGAGAACGAAGGCGGAGACTTTAGGGTGGGTAAGATGTAAGGGCCAATAGCATACTGTGACCTCTGAGATGATTGGTTCTGAGCGCAGAGGAGTGGGTAGGGGGTGAGGATTCTAACTTCCTGTGCAGAAGTGACAGGCCAGAAGCCATTTGGCCCCCTGCTGAGTTCTAAGCCAGGGGAGGGAACTCTAATTTACTGTTGGGAAGTAGCAGGCCAGAGGCCATTTGGCCCCCTGCTGAGTCATAGCTGGGTGGAGGCAGTTCGCCAAACTTTATCTAGGCTCAGGTAGTTCCACTAGGCCTCACACAAGGGCATCTCAAGGCCCAACAATTACCAATCTATTATTGATGGACAACTCTCAAAATACATAGGGATCCACTTTAATAACATTCAGCAAATCAGGAAATTAGACTGACCTCCAACCTCAAAGGGTATGGACATAGTTTTACAGTACTCATATTATTATTGAAGGCTTCATCTTTCTTATTCAGTACTTTTTCTTGATGGGGTGGGCACATTGGGATCAGGTTAGAGAGTCATGTTCTAGTACTCTTTTGGATAATAACTTCTGAAAACATTCTTGGGATTCGACTCCAATCATTCTATTTAAATTCCTAGCACAAAATGTAATGGGAATTTGTATGAGACTAGTTAAGGGTTGTCAACTGCTCATTGGGGATGACGAACAAAAGTGAGGGCTGCATTCTCACGTCTTGCTCTGATGGAATAGTAAGTTACAGAAGCACCAATCTTTCTGGGAAACTTGAAATGCAGAAGTTAAATTAGTAAGTCTTGCAAACAGTTTGCCTCAGATAATCAGAGTTTTCAAGCCCAAAAAAGCTGTTATCTTGTTGCCCAGCACTTGGGTCCATAAACCTGCTACTTCACTTGTCCTGCATTCCAGGTGAAAGGCCCAAGAATTCAGAAGCCCAGAAATACTATCACGCTCCAAAGGGAGCTTAAGCGGGCCCCTGCATACCTCAAACTCCAGGCTTTACTCTCTGTTGGAAGCAAGTAAAGAATCCCTCTTCTCATTATATCAGAGCCCGCTCCTAATATAAAACTAGGTTAAAAGGTCATGAGATAGCCCTCAAGGATGGGAAATGAGTAATGAAGTAAACCACTTATTTGGTTTCTGTAAATAGCCTGCACCGTAAGCCTTAGTAGCCTGCACCACAAGCCGTAGCAGCCTGCCTCAGACCACCAAGGTCATAGGAGACTGATACCACACTCTGCTACCCCCACCCAAGGACCTGCGCAAATGCTGACCACCAAGGTCATAGCAGACTGATTGGTCCACAAGGGGCTTGAACAAATTAAGCTAATTGGCTTAGAAACTATGGAGTGGCACAAACTGACTGGCTTGCACCCCACAGGCTCCTGATGTTAAAAAAATGATTGGTCTAATACACAGGCTTTGTTAGAAACCCTATAAAAACTGTCCCATTCCTACATTCGGGGCTCGGCAGTCCTCTACCCCTGCATGGTGTACAACTGTGGGCCCCAGCGCGCTTGGAATAAAATCCTCTTGTTTGCATCAAGACCGTTTCTCGTGAGTGATTTGGGGTGTCGCCATTTCCGGGCAGAGCGTGGGGTCCTCGTTACACAGGGAAATTAGGAAACAGAAATTGGTAACTTTAAATTGATGTATTTACCCTTTGACCTAGTGGAGGAGGGAATCTAATTTTTAGACTTGTCCCTAGATCTATTCATTTGATAGGTGAAGCGTAGAACCCTTTTGAATCTTTTCTTCTTGGGTGCCTGTTGGACACATTAATTTTGCAAGTGAGAAAGGTCTGATAGTGAAGAGAGGACCACAGGTATCTTTAGGCAGAGAAAACCACCAAACAGACAATACACAAACTGGCAGCAAAACAGCAGGGAACTAGCAGAGCTCACAAAGCACTCTGTATAACTTTGGGCTAGAAATCAGAGCTTCCTTCAGTGACACCTCTTCCAGCCAGATGGTCAGACATCCATGTTTTAATAAAACATTTGTGTCTATTGAGGGGGGGCAGGCATATGTTCAAACTACCATGCACAGAAAAACCTTGGTCTGTCCTTCCAAGAGTAATATTGAATTGGAATAGCCAGTGTATTGAGAACTGGGACCTTTAAGGTGTGATTAGATGAAGAAATACTACCTTTAAGAATGGATGGAGGGCTGGAGAGATGGCTTAGCGGTTAAGCGCTTGCTTGTGAAGCCTAAGGACCCCAGTTCGAGGCTTGGTTCCCCAGGTCCCACATTAGCCAGATGCACAAGGGGGCGCACGCATCTGGAGTTCATTTGCAGAGGCTGGAAGCCCTGGCGCGCCCATTCTCTCTCTCTCCCTCTATCTGTCTTTCTCTCTGTGTCTGTCGCTCTCAAGTAAATAAATTTTAAAAAATTAAAAAAAAAAAAAGAATGGATGGATAGCTTTATCTTACTCGGGTCAATTATGTATGAGCTCCTTTGTGGATAAAGAAGTCCTGTGGTGACCCATGTCCTCTGACCTCCTGTTCTCTGTGTCCATATCACGTATCCTGCCATGTTAAGACCTAGCCCTTTGATAAAGGACTTCCCATACTCTGGAACTGTGAAGAATAAATGACTTTGCTTTGCAAATTACACAATATGTGTTGTTATGGGATAGAAGTACAAAATGGGCTCAGACGGGGCTATATTAAAAGATGTAAAGAATGATGCTCACAGATAATTAACTTCCTCATTCCTAGATGAGACACATAACAAATTTGACGGAGAAGTGCACTCTCCTAAGTTAGTGATTGATATCATATATTTCACTTGAGCATTGCTGTTAATGGCAGTGAGGTAATTGTATCACATTTTCTTTCTCCTTTCTTGTTTTTATTCATTCATTATTCATCCTTAAGTTAAAACTATTTGGATGGTCCATGCAAAACTTCCAAGGGACATGTTGTTTGCCAAAATTTTGACAACTGCATATCTACAAAGATGTGAAAAAGCATTGAATTATTGAGTAAATAGGTGAACATTACAGTATATAAATTACATTCCAATAAGGTTGCCAAAAAATAAACAAAAATTCTGAGCTTACTAGGAATTTCATACCAACAAAATCATCAAAATAGTCTACTGACCTATTCAATCAGAAGTTCGTCTTAGTGTATTGTTCATTAAACATTTAGCTCAATGTTGGAATTATACCTATGCTTTTATATCAATGAGATACACTGAAGGGTAATGTGTGGGCCAAGAGGGAAGGACACAGGATCTGAGACTGAAAGTTCCAGGAGGAAGGGTGGGAATTCTAGGAGCATTACAAGTGATAAGAAAGGGGGTGGAGATATGGCTTAGCAGTTAAGGCACTTATCTGCAAAGCCCATGGACCCCTGTTCAGTTTGATTCCCCAGTACCCACATAATTCCAGATGCACAAGGTGGGACATGCATCTTGAGTTCATTCCTTGCAGTGGTTAGAGGTCCTGTCATATCCATTCTCCCCCTTGTTTCTCATTTCTCTCTCTCTGTCCCTCTCTTTCTCTGATTCTTTCTTTCTCTCTTAAATAAACAAATAAATGTTTTAAAAAACTATTACAAGAAGTGATAAGGAAGGATTCTTGGGTATAATGACCTCTGAACTCTTGTTTTAAAGATAAATAACATTTTGAATTTCTTCCCTTTTTTTTTTTTTTTTTTCTGAGTTAGGGTCTCACTTTAGTCCAGGCTGATCTGGGACTCACTAAGTAGTTTCAGGCTGGCCTCAAACTCACAGTGATCCAACTACCTCTGGCTCCCAAGTGCTGGGATTAAAGGTGTGCGCCACCACACCCAGCAACATTTTGAATTTTAAAGCATGTACCCTTAAGTTAGGAGATGACATTGAACATAAAAAAGGAGACATTGACTATAATTGGGAAAGATATTTAATATTTAGAAGTCTCTCACAGATGAAGGGTGAAAAACAAAGAAACCAGTTCAAATCCTAAACAGATTTTATATTCCATGGCAGAAACAGAAAGTGGGACTTTTTAAACTTAAGCAAATGGAAGCTAGGAATTTTATGGTATGGTTTTCCCAAAAGATTGCTTCATACAGGTGTTAGTTTTCTGCAATGCTTTATGCATCAGCACAATGGACATACTACTTCTAGTGAAAAGAAAGTTTTCTTTTGTTTATCTTTGCTTATGCATGTATGTAGTATCTGTGTGAATGCAGTTCAAATGTGTGTGAAAGAGGTGAGTTTTCTAGTGCACATGCACATGTGTGTACATGCATGTGAAAGCTAGAGATTGACATTAGATATCATCCTCAATCAGTCACACTCCAACTTACTTTTTGTCTTTTTTTTTAAAGTAATTAGACAGTTATGAAAATCTAAATTGTGACTTAATGTTAAGGAATTACGATCTTTATTTTTTGATTAACAACATATTTTGTATGGATACATCATATGTTGGTATACATCATATGTTGGTATACACACTGCACTGGAGAACCTCCTTGGTTGGGTTGCAGGTATTCTCCATGAGGTTGTGGGTTATATATTAATGGAGATGTAGTCAGTATTTTGTTGGGGAGGAAGTGCCTCTACATGATGTCTCTGCCTGTGGACCTTACATTGTTTCATCCCACTCTTCAACAAAACTCCTGAGCCATGGGGAGTGTGTTTTAAGTGTACTTCAGTGATGAGCTGGTAGGACCCTCTGGATCTCTGCTTTGGTAGGTGTTGAGACTCCTCAGGGTCTCTGTCCTTCACTCTGGCTCTTATTGTCAGGTTCACCATGGAAGCAGCACTCTTGCTCATTTCCTCAATTACTCTGTGTTTTCAGCTGTGGCTTAACTGATATGCCAAGGATAGTTTATCTTCTCTGATCTAGATACATTCAGAAAGAGAAAAAAAAATTATCCAACTTAGAGTGAAGTCACCATAGATTAAATGGGTAAGCATTAGTAAGTTAGGGAGAATTTGATATATGTACCTCTCTTTTAGCCAAAGATTAATGAGCTCTTGACACTGGAGACCATCTTTGTCTCCATAGGATTCTGACCTGGTTCCCACATCCAGATGTGGGTTGTTTTCCACTGAGTGAATCTCTTAGGCAATCAGAAAGCTATTGGTTACCCATCAAGGTAGTATGCCACCATTGCACTGGCATGTAAATCCTGTGAGGATGTTTACTTCTGAGTAGAACAGACCTTGGTTACTCAGAACATTGTTAGCCAATTTCATGCAGTCACTCATGTAAGCACTTTCCATCCCTAGATGGGCTGTCTGGGGACTGGCTCTTTTCTTGATTCCAGCCAGGTCTCTCCATTCTCTGTGGCAGCTGCATATGATTTCTTCAGAAATAGGATCTTACCTTTTTCCTCAGCCAGGTACTCAAGTGCTTTGACAGAGGCTGTCTTGTTTTGTGGACTTCGTAGGTCTCTGTAATCAACATTTCATTGTGGTGAGCAACTGATTTCTGCTACTGGGAGTTACAGGCCAGAGGGGGAAGAAATTAAAGTTAGGCTTTATTCTACATTCTTCCAAATTCTTAATTTCAGGTGTTCTCATTTACTCCTGTTGAGGGTTATATATTTGATTCTATCTTCAAAAGTAAAGGTTACTATGGTACCAGTTCAGTTTGGATTTAGTTTTGTATTTGTTTTCCCCCACCCTCCCTTTCACCCCCAAAACCTTCCACACTATTATCTGGACTTTAAGTTACCTATCATGTATGTGAGCAACTCAAGCTGGTCCAGGTTAGGAACAGCAGATGAGTGAGGCCATGAGAAGATTGTCTTTCTGTGATTGTGTGAGTTTACTCAGTATAATCTGTCCCAAGTCTATCCATTTTTCTACAAATTTTCTATCGTTTTTTCCTCACTGCTTAGTAGCATTCCATTGAGAAAATGTACCACAACTTTGTTATCCATTTATCCAATAATGGGCTCATGGTTTGAATCAGGTACATAGCTATTATGAATTGAGCAGCTATAAACACGGTTGAACAAATATCTCTGCTGTGAACCATGGAGCATTTAGGATAAATGCCTAGTTAAGGAATAACTGGGTCTGTTGGTAGCTGTATATTCATCCTTTTCAGGAATCTCCATATTGTTTTCCATACATCCTTGCCAGCATTTGTTGTCATTTGATTTTTTAATGATTGCCGTCATTACTGGAGTAAGGTGGAATCTCATAGTTGTTTTAATTTGCATTTCCCTAATGGTTAAGGGATGTTGAACTTTTTGTTAAGAAAATATCAGCCATTTGTATTTCTTCCTTTGAAAACTCCCTATAAAGTTCTCTGCCCCATTTTTGGAGTAGGTTGTTTGATCTTTTTTTTTATTGCTTAGTTTTTTTGAGTTCCTTGTGGATTCTAGATGTTAGGCTCCTGTCAGTGGTGTAGCTGGCAAAAATTTTCTCCCATTCTGTGGGTAACCAATTGGCTCTAATTATGGTATTTTTGTCTGTCCAGAAGCATTTTTAGCTTCATGAGATCCCAATGGTTAATTGATTGTTTAATTTCCTGGGCTACAGGGTTTTGTTTAGGAAGTCTTTCCTCACTCCTAAATCATGGAGAATTTGTACTATTTTTTTTCAGTAGGAGTAGAGTTCTAGGTCTTACACTGAGGTCTTTAAGACATTTGGACTTAAGTTTTGGGTTTGGTAAAATGTGTGGGTCTAGTTTCATTTTGCTACATATGGTTATCCAATTTGTCCAGCACCATTTGTTGAAGATACTGTGGTTTTCTTCCAGTCTACATTATTGGCATGTATGTGAAAGATCAAGTAGCTGTAGTTATTTGACCTAAGTCCAATTCTGTTATTTTGATATATATTTCTGTTTTATGCCAGTACCATGCTGTTTTCATTACTATGACTTTGTAATATAGCTTTAGATCAGGTATGGTGATACCTCCAGAGGGTTTTTGTTTGTTTGTTTGTTTGTTTCGCTTTGTTTTGTTTTGCTGAGGATATGTTTGGATATCCAAGGCCTGCTGCCATTCCATATGAATTTTAAGATCATATTTTCTTTCTCTGTGAAGAATGATGCTGGAAATTTTATTGATATTGCATTAAATCAGTGTATTCATTTTGGTAGAATTGACATTTCCATAGTATTAATTCTACCTATCCAGGAGTGAGGGAGGTCTAGGTCTTTATATCTTTTCAAGTCTTACTCAATTTCTTTCTTTCTTTTTTTTTTTTTTTTTAAAGGCGTGCACCACCACGCCCGGCTTAATTTTTTATTTATTTATTTATTTATTTATTTATTTGAGAGCGACAGACAAAGAGAGAAAGACAGATAGAGGGAGAGAGAGAGAATGGGCGCGCCAGGGCTTCCAGCCTCTGCAAACGAACTCCAGACGCGCTCAATTTCTTTCTTAAGTGGTTTTATGTTTTCATTATATAGGTCTTTTACATCCTTGGTTAATGTTTGCCCAATATATTTATTTTGTGTCACTATTGCAAATGGGGCAACCTCATTAATTCATATCACTGTATATTTGTCCTTTGCATACAGAAAGGCTACTGATTTTTGTGTATTGATTTGGTATCCTGCCATTTTCTGAAAGACTTAATCACCTTTAGAAGTTTTGAGATGTAGACTTTTGAGTCACTTATGTATAGGATCATGTCATCTGCAAATAGGGCTAACATGACATCTTCCTTTCCAATTTGAATCCTTTTTATTTCTTTCTCCTGTCTTGTTGTTTGGGCTAGAACTTCTAGTGCCATGTTGAAGAACAGTGGTCAGTGATGGGCACCCCGGTGTTGTTCCCGATCTCGGTGGGAACTCCTCGAGTCTTTCCCCATTAAGTACTATCTGGGCTTTAGGTGCTTTTTAACCTTTACTGTGTTGAGATACAAAACTTCCATGAATCTTCTCTCCAGCATTTTGATCATGAAGTGATGTTGTATTTTGTTAAAGGCCTTCTCTGCAGCTATTGAAATGATCATGTGGTCCTTGTGATTAAGTTTATTTATGTGGTATATTATGACTTATCTCCATGTGTTGGACCATCCCTGTATCCCTGGGATGAATGGTTCTTGGAATTCATTCCTGCATTTACTTATGTCTTCATTAGGCTTGACCACCTGGCTATTAAGAGCCTCTATTTTTTTTTAGCTCACCTTCAATTCACTTAACTCTCTTTTGAGGTTTTGCTCTTATTCTTTTTTTCCCTATTTGGTCAAGCCTAGTAAAGACAGCTGTTATGTTATTATTGTTTTCTGTTGATTTACCACAGTTCTGTCATTCTTAGCCAGGTTCACATCTTGTGTCTTCATTTTGGGGTTCTATTCCTGTTTTCTCCTCTATGTTTTCATTGGAGACTTCTACTGTAGGACTGGACAATGAAAGCTCCTTTCACTTGATGTTTTGTGCTGTTGCTTTTGCATTGTGGTCTGCCTATCACAGTATGGGAGTATTATAGTGGCAGCTGGGGCCAGTGGTTGGGGGAATTTCAGGGTCAAGGGCTACCCCTGAGCATGGGAGCTAGCAGATTTTCAAGTGCACCCTTGTGCCCACCCACAGGAGATATGCTAAGACCGAATCACATTGGGGCCCAGACACCTTGCCTGATATTACCCAGGGGGCTGAAGTCTGGTTAGGTAGATGCCATCTTGATTAGAACTATCCAATTTGTTTGTTGAGACAATGTTTCTCACTGAAACAGGAGTTCAACAATTGGGCTAGGCTAGCTAGCTGGGCCTCCCCAGCACTGGGATTTCAGGCCCACATCACCACATCTGCCTTCTAGGTAGTTGTGTGGGTTCTAGCTTTGAATTCAAGTCCTTATGTTTGTGAGGAAATAACTTACTGACTGTGGTGCATTTGGGTGTGAAATGCTCATGTGAATAGGCTCATTCAAATGTGAATAAACCTCATACTTGATTCCTGGCTGTTGGATCCTCTGGGAGGTGAAGACTCCGAGGAGGTGTGTCACTTGGAGTGGGACTGGGGACTTCCTAGTCCCAGTCCCTTGCCAGTGCTGATGAGCTCATTCCTGCTACTTCCTTCCAGCTTATATGACAAAATGTGATGGCCAGCCTTTGTTTCTCAGTTGCTTTCCCTACCATGATGAAAATTCCTGTTGAAACTATAAGCTGAAAGAAATACTTTCTTCCCCAAGCTGCTTTTGTTTAGGTGTTTTAATGTCCACACTGACTGAGCCATCTCCTTAACTCTGGAGCAGGTTCCCTGAGGGCAAAAAGTCCTGTATTAAAGAGTTATCCTTTATCTACCCTGAATTAATCAACCACAATTTTCAAATTAAACACCTACTATACTCTCAGTAAGAACAGGGAAATTTGTTGCTTTCATAAACTATTAATAGTAACAGGACATATGACTACAAAAATCTACTTTGGAATTTAGTATATTTTGTCACTACTGAATGGATATTTTAACATAGGATAATGTAATAAAACATGAATGTATGTTTTTCCCCCTTCTTCCTGAAAGCCTCCATGAGCTCATCTGACAACATTGCATCAACATTCAACTGTACCTACTACATAAAAGTAACTAAAGGTACTTGGATGATATTGTAGAAATTAAAGGAAAACCTGAGCTTTTAGAAACTAAAGAAGATGTAGGTCATTTTGAGACAGGAGTGTAAAGTAGACAGTGAGGTCAAAATTAGTATATAAAACTCCAGTGAGGCTAGAGAGATGGCTTAGCATTTAAAGTGCTTGCTTCCAAAGCCTGATGCCAAGGGTTTGACTCCTCAGTACACACATAAAGCCAGAAGCACAAACTGGCACATGCACATGGAGTTTGTTTGCACTACCAAGAGGCCCCGGGCATAACCATGCCTTCTCTCTCACTCTCATTACAAATAAGTAAATAAAAACATTTAAAAAATACAGTGGCAGAGAGGAAGACTAGAATACCCCACCAAGGGCTACATGAAACAAGAAAAAGCATGTGCAGAAAAATTATATGTCTTGCAAATGAACCCTAATAGGTCACAATTCTCAGGGTGCATGGCCACTTAGACTCTGACCTTTCTTCCAGCTCTGACCTAATTTTTCTCTGGGAAGTACCCTTTTCCTTTAATGAACTGTTTCTGTTTCTAAACACTATCCACATGGCTCCGTCCAATTTCTTGTTCCAGGACATAAGAATCTAGAAATCTCAGTAAGTACCCACCAGACTACACTATTCACATGTAATAACCTTATGATCATATTAAAATCTCATTTTTTATTATCTTGATATTTTAAAGAGTAAAATGGAACAAACTTTATAAACTTTATTTAAAAGACTCAACTTTAGTACTTTTTATTAGTAACCTAATGAATAAATGACCACACACACACACACACACACACACACACACACACACACTTTCATGGAGTGAATATCCAGCCACAGGGACTCACAAAGCAGAGGTAACCCACAGCCTTGCCATGCTTACATTTAAGCCCATATTCAGTTTAGTCCAAATACTACATGTGAATACATTCTTATATAATTTACACAATGCCAAATTGAATTTGAAACATTAGGAATAATTGCTAGGTATTTCATTTTAAATAATGTGTACTTGAATCTAGAACTCATACACTTTACCTCTGATATCACCATCACTAAAATAGATAGAATACTTTCAGGTCGAAGTTTCTTTCTTTGTATCCAAAGATCCTACATTGTGTGCATGGGAAGGTTAAATAACTACTAGCTACTATTATACTTAGAGTTAATTGTGTTAGACATAATAAACACAAGTGATATAAAAATCATTTCTGGGGTAAATATATGGTTTAGAAGTTAAGATGTTTGCTTGCAAAGCCAAAGGACCCAGGTTCAATTCCCCGGGACACATGTAAGCTGGATGCACAAGGTGGTGCATGCATTTGGAATTCATCTGCAGTTGCTAGAGTGGTCTTGTGCACACATTTCTTTCTATATGCCTTCTCTCTCTCTCAAATAAATAAATAAAATAAAATTTATTTAAAAAAAAATTTCTAAAATACAGGAAATGTACAAGAAAAACTTTGCATAGTCCAATGACTCATGTCCATCCATTCTCTCGGGTTGTTGCTCTAAATCATTCCAGTTCCAGTGAGGGCAACTAGGTATGGAAAATGTCCATCAAACTTAGACCTTGACTTCCTGTTGAAATTCTATTATTTGCTATATTTTATGTACTTCTCTATTTAACCAAGTCCTCAGCAATGTGATAACTTTCACATTGTTAAAGATTTCTAACACCTTCATTGATTTTAGTGACTTAATTATACCATCTGGCTTTGCCTGAAGTATTATTTAAAAAGCTAAAATTTCATTGTGCTTAGTTTCAAACTAGGTAAACTAAATAGATCAGTAATAAACATTAAACTATACTACTTAGAGATCATTTTACTAGTCTGAATTATCTTTCCTCAACTTCTCATAATTAAGTCATGATTTCAGCAATGTTACAAATGTATCTGATATATTCCTGTTTAGCCTATTCGATAAAGGTATTAAATTGCACTCAGATGCACTCAGAAAAATCCCATTGTTCTCAAAGGGGCAGTAAAAGAACAGATTTGGAATCTAAATTTGAGAAACTTATTTTAGATAGTGACATATTATTTTCTTCATGTTTGGATCATGTTTTAGTTTTGAACAAAACTGACTCTAAAATTTGAAAAATCAAAAATCACTGTGACCAAATGCACACTTTTCCCAGATATAAAATATTTGCCCACATTTTAAAGCATTTTTTTGGAAGGTTCCAAACACTCTTTGTCTTATTTGTTGTTATTCTCTTCAGACTTGAAGAAGCTCAAGGAGAGTTTATGAAATTTGTCATGTATTCCAGGATAATTCTTCTAAGATGTTTTCTTCTCTTGCACCAGCAGTAATGATCCACTAGCTCTGCTCAACTTCTACCCTGGAGTTTCTTGGCATTGTTTCCCTGGTTGGAGCTATTGCCTACTAGAAACTGACTTTCTCTTTCTGTGTATTGGAACACATCCTGAAGGAACCTCCTAGGGTTGAAGACAGAAGTAAAATGAGGGTTAACTTTCCAAGGAGAACATGATAAACCAGAAGTTCCTTTTTTTTTTGTCAAAATACATAGTTTGTAGAGTTCTTACATAAGAGTAAAAGCAATTAATAGAAACTGACTCCAAGAAAAGACAGGGACAGGAATTATTAGCCAAAATTTAAATTAATTATGAGAAATAAGACAAGGAAATGGAAATCCTATGTAAAATAAAAAAGTGTGAGGATAATATTTCAATGAATAGATATGTTAATAAAGAGAGAAATCAATCACTGACTGAACAAATAATTGTATCCCAAATTCTTAGTGTCTTATATTTTGATCCATCAGTATAATAGTGTACAGAGTGTCTTTATTTCCCTAAATATATTCTGTGCTTTGTCTATTCTTCCCTGTTATCTCTATGCTTTTTAGGCTTTTTAAAATCATTTTTTCATTTTGTTCTCTAGACTAATTTATCTTTGCCATTAATTCTTCATTTTGATTGTTCATATCCAATTTTAAGCACTTTGTGAATCAAAAAGCTATAAAATTTAGGAAACTTTGTGAATCAAAAGGCTATAAAATCTAGGAAACAATTATTTGTACATTAAGTACAAAGAATGTGCCAGTCTTGTGGAAAATATTGAATAGGATAAGGCAATGCATAAAAAGAAAAACACAGGAAATATATTTAGTTTCCTCTTAATTTTACTGTGAATATAATAAATCCTGTAAAAATGTAAAAATCTATGAAGTGCCATTAAGCATATCAATATATGAATAATGGAAGACACAAAATTATGCGAGGAGACAAGGCAAAATAGCAGTCTTAATTCCTTAACTTTTGCTTTATGAGTGATTTTATTAAATGTAAATGTGTTAAACACTTTAATAAACAGCTAGTGATTTTCAAAATGTCTGAAAAAATCTTTCTCCAATTATAAGTTGTCCAGAAGACAGACATTAAATTCAAAGACATAAACAGGCTGGAATTAATAGAATGTGCCCAGATATACCAAGCAATTAATAATTCAAAGAAAGTTGGAATGGCTGTACAAATACCAAAGAAAAGATTCTTTAAAAGAAAAAATTATGGCTAGACACAAGTAAGGAATATTTTAAATTTTTATTTATTTAATTTTTTAGCTAAGATAGAGAGAAGAGAGATAGACAGAGAGAATGAGAATTGGTGTGCCAGAGCTTCCAGCCAATGGAAACAAACTCCAGACACATGTACCATGTCATGCATCTGGCTTACATGGATACTTGGGAACTGAACCTGGATCTTTAGACTTCACAGGCAAGCACCTTACCTGCTAAGCCCCAAGTAAGGAGATTTTAATTACATTTTCAAAACCTTTACTGAAGAGTACTACTTACTTCCCTTATGGAACCAATATCTTTGGGGCCACCATTCATTCACATACTAACTGACACAGAAAATGGAAGTAATGTTTCACAACTTATGTCTGGCAAAATATATATGTGGCAAATTCACTTTCCAAAACATATGAAACTATATGCTTAACATTTAATATTCTAAGTATAGCTCTATAAATCTTCATTAAAAGGATTGTACCTGGGCTGGAGAGATGGCTTAGTGTTTAAGCGCTTGCCTATGAAGCCTAAGGACCCCGGTTCAAGGCTCTGTTCCCCAGGTCCCACGTTAGCCAGATGCACAAGGGGGCTCACACATCTGGAGTTCGTTTGCAGAGGCTGGAAGCCCTGGCGCGCCCATTCTCTCTCTCTCCCTCTATCTATCTTTCTCTCTGTGTCTGTCACTCTCAAATAAAAAAAAAAAAAAGGATTGTACCTTAATAAAACAAAAAGAAATAAAATAATACATTTTTAATTTGAAATTTTGATATTTTTCCTTTTCCACATCTATTCAAAGTTGTTTTATGGATCCTAGAAGCAATTGTTTTGTTTGTCTTTGATCTATTTAAATAAAACAATCATCATGTACATATAAAACACTTGAGATAAATTCAATGTTTAGAGCCTTGTATCACTTCTAATGCACTCATCTTGTTCTCCTTGCCTTTTGCTTTATCTCAAGCTTGGGTAGTTCTAATGATGTACTGATCATTGTCTTTGAAAAAAGTGTGCCAGAGCTTGGATTGTCTGTGACTTAGGAAGAAGTTATTTTCTGTGATATATATTTTTTTTTCTGTGACATATAAACATATATTTATACAAATACAAATATAAACTTACTTATTTGTGAGTAGAGAAGCACAAAAAGCGAGGGAGTATGGTCATGCCAGTGCCTCCTGTTGCTGCCAGCAAACTCCAGACTTGTGTGCTAATTTGTCCATTTGGTTTTGTGTGGGTAGTTAGGAATTGAATCCAGGCTGGCTGCCTTTGAATGCAAGTTCTGTTAACTAATTCTGAGCTACATAAAGTCCAGAAGAAATTCTTTTTTACACTATCAATGCTAACCCCCAATTAAAGCTTGAGTTTATCTGAAATCTCCACACAGTGTGAATCTGGTTTACAAATATTTTTTCTTTTTTTTTTTATTAACAACTTCCATGATTATAAAAAAATACCCCATGGTGATACTTTCCCATGCCCCACTTACCTCTTTGAAATTCCACTCTCTATCATACCCCCTCCCCATCTCAATCAGTCTTTCTTTGACTTTTGATTTCATGATCTTTTCCTCCTCTTATGATGGTCTTGTGTAGGTAGTGTCAAGCACTTTGACGTCATGGATATCCAGGCCATTTTGTGTCAAGAGGAGTATGGTGTAAGGAGTCCTACCCTTCCTTTGGCTCTTACATTCTCTCCGCTGCCTCTTCAACATTAGACCATGAGCCTTTGAAGGTGTGATCGAGAGTTATTCAGTCCTCCACTCACTTCTTTCAAGCACTATGATACCTTCTGAGTCATCCCAAGGTCACTGCCATCTGAAAAGAGAAGATTCTCTACCCAAACTGAGAGTAGCATTAATATAAGGGTATAAATATTAAGAGAAGTGCTTACTGGGCAGGTTGATAAGCATAGTATGTATATTTTTCCAAACATCAGCAGATGTTACACCCCTAGGGCTCATGACTACCTCTGTTTTAAGTTTTCAGTATCAGGGATGTGTCCCTGTGTCCCCCCCACCCCCCCCAAATGGAGCAGGCCTCAAGGCAATTGGAGGGCAGTTGGTTTCTACCATGACAGACCTGCCACTATTGCACCCATTGGCTCAATTGGCCTGGCTGGCCAATTATAAGGCTTGCAGTGTACACTGTTGAGTATCTTCACTGGTGGTATCTCTTTCTCCCATTGAACTACATGCACAATGGCTTCTTCTAGCTTTCTGTCAGCTGGTCTACATTGAGGAGGTTATAAGCTCAGTTCCAGCAGGATTTCTCAGTGGCCTTGCAGCCCAAGTATGTGGAGTCCTCAGCAATAGGGTCTTGCCATCTATTCCTGGTAGGAAACCAAGGTCCTCAGCAATGGCCTATAATGTTTTGGGGGCATTAGGGACCTCCCTGGCCAACAACTCACTGGAAGTATCCCATCCCTGGCACTGAAAATTTTCTACCAATGATCTATGTCTCTTGAGTGTTCCATTGACTGAAACTGGAGGATTCCATATTATTTATTTGCATCCTCTTAGATTCTGATTAGCCCTCCCTCCGCCTTTCCTTTACTCAATCTCTTCCCCTGACCTCACCTTGGACCTTTTCACCCCCATTAATCTATTCTTCTATTTACATACATACAATACCAACCTATTAAGTACCCTCCTCCCTTCTTTTCTCTTCCCTTTATATCTCCTTTTTAACTTACTGGCCTCTGCTACTAAGTTTTTTCCTTCTCACGCAGAAGCCCAATCATCAGTAGCTAGGATCCACATATGAGGGAGAACATGAAGGAAATGTTCTATATCCCTAGTCATCAGGTAAATGCAGATTAAAACTACATTGAGATTCCATCTCACTCCTATCAGATTGGCTACCATCATGTAAACAAATGACCATAAATGCTGGCGAGGATGTGGTAAAAGAGGAACCCTTCTACACTGTTCTGGTCCAGCCATTGTGGAAATCAGTGTGGAGGTTCCTAAGACAGCTAAAAATTCATCTACCATATGAACCAGCTATAACACTCCTAGGCATATATCCTAAGGACTCATCTCATTTCCTTAAAAGTACATGCTCTACCATGTTTATTGTTGCTCAGTTCACAATAGCTGTGAAATGAAACCAGCCTAGATGTCCCTCAACTGATGAATGGATAATGAAGATAAGGCACATTTATACAATGGAGTTCTACTCAGCGGTATAGAAAAATGAAGTTATAAAATTTGCAGGTAAATGGATGGATCTGGAAAAGATTATACTGTGTGAGGTAACCGAGGCCCAGAAAGCCAAGCGCTGCATGTTCTCCCTCATATGTGGTCTGCAAATTTAAACAATGTAAATGCTATAACCACTTTTCCATAGAAACAGTTCTTTTATTTTTTTGTTATGGTTTAATTCTCTTTACTTTCCCACTCCTTATGTCTTCAGCACCAAGGTCATTTACCCTCTATCCCCAGCCTTCACAGTCACTTCCTGCTCAATATTACCTTTCCATGGTAATATGGAAATGCCTGCTGTGTAGTGCTGAATCGTTGCTATTTGCTAAAATTAAAAGTTCAAGTTTGCATTCCAGAGCAAGTGCACTCAAATGATACCCATCTCTCCAGTGTGAGCAAATCCTGTAGCTACTTGCTCCTGTATTTTCCAGTAATTTTCACTCAGTATTTCCACACTGTCTATTCACCTATTTGATCCTTTAAAGCAAGTTTTAATATATTGTCCATCAAATTTTGCTATTTTTTCCAAAAATATTACTGCAGACTACCTACATTCTTTTTCACCTACCTGGAATAAAACCTCTGCTTTTGCCTTATCTGCTGCCTTGTTGTCCATATTCATGAAATTCAGTTATTACTTCAAGAGTGCAATTTAATGGTAATGAATAAGGGCTAGGAGTTTTATTTATTTTTTTATTAAATAGTTTTGTACTCAATAAATACAGTCAGTTTGGTACCATTATTAGGCTTATCAGTGACCTAACCACTCCCCTTGGCCCCTCCGTGTTGAGGTATATGGGTCATGCATTGTGGAGTTAGCCCACAGTTATGGGTAAGATAAATGTCATGACCCAACATGTGGCTCTAACACTCTTTCTGCCCCTTCTTCCGCAAAATTTCCCTGAGCAGTGTTGGGTTCATTTTTGGACTGCTTCAGTGATGAGGTGTTGGGGGCCTCTGGGGCTCTGGCTCTCTGATTTGGTAGGAGTTGATTTTTCTTTGTGTTGATCTCCTTCCCCCTTGTGTTGGGTATCTGGTTCATCAGGAAAACAGCACTCTTGCTTGTTTTGCCAATTTTTCTTAGTTTCAGCCAGGGCCCTTTTGAAGTATGATGGGATGGCTCTCTTCTTAACTGAAAAAGAGAAGCAGATTCTCCAATGGAGAGTAGGTTAGCACCAGGACAAATGAGATAACCCTTACATTTTTTATAGAGAATTAAATAGGTGTACACCCTCTTGTAGCCCATGATTGATGGTAGCTTGATACTAGAGAGTGGGCTTATGTTTGGATATGGTTCTGACTTATTTCCCAGCTCCAGCTATGGGTCCTATACCACTGAGGAAATCAGCCAAATCAAGAGCAGTTGGTTCCCCACCATTGCTGTGTGCCACTATTGCACTGGTGTGGGCATCACACCAGGTTATTTGCTGCCAAGTAGGTTAGACCATGAGTTGCTTGGACACAATGAAATTGGAGGAAAAATGGTTGAACCTGGAACATATCATTCTCAGTGAACTTGCCCAATCACAGAAAAAAAAAAATCACCACATAGTCTCACTCATCTACAGCACCTAACCTGAATCTACCCAAGATAACTTATATACCCAGCAAGCACCTCATGGACTAGACACAAGGAGGGATGGGGAGGGAGGAGAGGGCATCAAAGGGGTGGGAAACACTAATCTATTCCCAAACAGCAATGGTACCATAAAATTCTATTTCCTAAAAGGCAGACCAAATGGCTGAACCTTCACCAAACCCTTACAGGAAACACCTGAACCACAAGACACTGGAGAGGGTAGGGTCAAATCTAACCTAAACCATCTACAACTTCCCTCCCTCTCTCTCCCTCCCCCTCCCTCTCTCCTCTCTAACTCCTATATATTAATTACCTTTTTTTCCTCATTTTCTTAGGGGCACTGACCTGTAACTCCCAGTACCAGCATGGAACTATCACCCACAATGAGCATTTGATCAGAGAAACCTACAAGGTTTTCTAAAAGAATGACAGATTTCTGTCAGAGTACTTGATGACCCACCAAAAGTTAGTGCTAAGGCCCTATTACTGAAGACACCATATGCAGCTGACAAGTAAAATGGAGCGGCATGGCTGGGAGCTGGGAGAGAGTCAGTCCCCAGACAGTCAGCATGTCTAGCGCCAGAAGGTGCTACATGGGCGACTGGGGGAAAATGACCAATATCCGTCCAAGCAACTCATGGTCTAACCTACTTAGAGCTTTATTTATTATTATAGTTTATTTTAGTTTGAAAAAGCAACTTTTCCTCTAAATTTTCAGATAGCTTCCTACATTATCTATCTTAACTTTTTATATCCCACATGATATATTCCATCTAACACACACACACACACACACACACACACACACACACATTCTATCTATCTATCTATCTGTCTGTCTGTCTATCTATCTATCTATCTATCTATCTATCTATCTATCTATCCATCTATCTATCTATTCCATCAGGAAACTAGAAAACTGCTTTTTTTAAAAAAATACATTATTGCATATATTCAGTTTCCTCTTTCTATCTTTCCCACTAGGTAGATTTTCTATAATCAACCTTAAGTGGTATGATATTCTGCTATATTTTCATAATTTCCTTAAGCCCACATGCCATATGGCTCATGGGATTTTCTGTTTAAGTTGTATCTTCTTGCTTCTGCAATGTACTGCCTTCTTGTGTGTTTTTCTGTTCTCTTCCATATTCTTCTTGAAATCATCCTGTTTGAATTTTATCTGTGACAACTATTTTATATTTCCTGTTATACTCTACTTTTGTTGACACCTTTAGCTGTCTCTTTATTTTGTAGAATAGGTACATCTTTTTTATTTATTAATTACAGACAAACTTAGTATGGATACATCAATTGGTATCAGCTGGAGTTTGATCGAAGTGAGAGGATTAGTTTATCTTCTTGGGTCATGCTACCTTCTGAAAAAGAAAAAACACATTTTCCAAAAGAGTGAAGTCAGCACAGGTTAAATGGGATAAGCATTACTGAGGAAGAATTTTATATATGTAACCCCTCTTTTCACCCAAGATTAGTGGGAGCTTGACATTGGAGAGCATAATCTTTGCCTCCATAGGATTCTGATTTGGTTCCAAATCCAGATATGGGTTCCTTTCCACTGAGCAGATCTCTTATCCATTTGGAATGCTATTGGTTACCCTCCAAGGCTGTGTGCCATTATTGCATTGGTGTGTACATCTTGTCATGGTGTTTGTTTATGAGTAGCTGAGAACCCTAGTTTCTCTGACTATTGTTCACTTTTTCCTAGTAGCTCATGTAGTGCTTCCCAGTACTACATGTGCTATCTGTCTGGGATGTGGCTCTCTTCTAGATTCCAGCCATGCTCTGTGCCAGCAGCATATGATGCCTTAAACAATAGGGTCATACCTTTTTACCTTAGGTGGGTTATCAAGTTCTTTGACAGAAGCCTGTCTTATTTTGGGGACCTCATACGTCTCTCAGATAAACAATTCATGGTGGGTAGAAACCATTTACTGGTACTGGGAGTTATAGGCCAATAATGTTGTTGTTGATGATGATGATGATGATGACGATGATGATGATGATGATGATGATGATGATGATGATGATAATAATAATAAAGGTTGGGCTTCATCTCTCTCTCCAGGTCCCTTCTTTTCAGATGCTGCTCTCATGCTCATGTTAAAGTTTCAATTTTTTAGTCTCTCTTCAAGGTTAAAGGTTTCTATGGTACCAGCTCAGTTAGGGTTTAGTTTTGTGTATATTTCCCCACCCTCCCATTCCCCTGCCTCCAAGCCCTTCCATTCTTATTGTCTGGTCCTCTTGTTCCCTATTAGACATGTCAGTAACTCCAGATGATCCAGGTTAGGAACCACAGATGAATGAGACCATGCTGCAATTGTCTTTCTATAATTGTGTGAGCTCACTGAGTATAATCTGTTCAAAGACCATCCATTTTTCTACAAATTTCATGGTGTTATTTTTTCTTTACTGTTCAGTAGAATTCCATTGTAAATGTAGCACAACTTCATTATCCATTCATCTAATAATGGGCACCTGGGTTGATGCCAGTTCTTAGCTATTATGAATTGATTAGCTATAAACATGGTTGAGCAAATATCACTATAGTGACTCATGGAGCACTTAGGGTAAATACCCTGTAAGGGAATAACTGGATCTGTAGGCAGCTTTATAGCCATCCTTTTCAGAAATCTTCATATTGATTCCCATAGTGCTTGTATGGGCATACAATCCCAAAGCAGTGAGTGAGGGTTCCTCTTTCTTTACATCCTCACCAACGTTTCCTGTCATTTGATTATTTACCATCCTTATTGGAGGAAAGTATAACCTCATAGTCGTTTTAATTTGCATTTCCCTGATGGTTAGGGATGTTGAACATTTTCATATGTATTATCAATATGTATTTCTTCCTCTGAGAACTTCTAATTCAGTTCTCTGCCCCATTTCTTTTGAATGAGATGTTTGACTTTTTTATTGTTAAGTTTTTTTGACTTGTTTGTAGATTCTAGATATTAGGCCTCTGTCAGTGGAATAGCTGGCAAAAAATTTCTCCCATTCTGTGGGTAATCTATTGGCTCTTAATATGGTATGCTTGTCTGTGTAAAAGCATTGTAGTTTCATGAACTCCCACTGACTGAGGGATTAATTTTCTGGGCTACTAGTTTTTTTTTTTTTTTTTAAATAACATTTTATTTATTTGAGAGAGAGAAATAGGGAAAGAGAGACAGAAAGAATGGGTACACCAGGTCTTCCAGCCACTGCAAAAAAAAATGAAGATGCATGTACCACCTTGTGCATCTGGCTTACATCGGTCCTGGGGAATCAAAACGAGGTTCTTTGGCTTTATAGGTAAACGCCTTAACCACTAAGCCATCTCTCCAGCCCGGGACTACTGGCTTTTGTTCAGGAAGTCTTTGTTCACTCATATGTCATGGAGAGTTCTTCCTATTTTTTCTTCCATTAGGAGAACAGTTTCATGTCATATATTGAAGTCTTTATTCCATTTGGACTTGATTGTTGTATACGCTGAGATGTGTGGGCCTAGTTTCATTTTTCTACATACAGTTATCTAATTTGTCTAGAACCATTTGTTCAAGATTACAGTCTACTTTATTGGCACCTTAGTCAACTATCAAGTAACTATAGTTACTTGACCTAAGGCTTCATCTTCAGTTGTGTTCCACTGGTCTTTATTTTTGTTTCTATGCCAGTACATGTAGTTTTTGTTATTATGGCTTTGTAATATAGCTTTGTATCAGGTATGGTGATACATCCAGAGGTGTTTCTTTTGCTGAGGATATGTCTGGATAGCTGAGGCCTGCTGCCATTCCATATGAATTTTGAGATAATTTTTTCTTTCCTGTGAAAAATGATGCTGGAATTTTTATTGGTACTGTATTATATCTGTATATTGCTTTGAGTAGAATTGTTATATTCACTATATTAATTCTACATACTCAGGAAAATGGGAGGTCTTTCCATGTTCTCAAGTCCTCCTCAATTTCTTTCTTCAGTGTTTTTATGTTACCATTGTAGAGAATTTTCACATTCTTTGTTAGATTTATTCTATGGTAATTAATTTTTCTTGTTGCTTTTGCAATTTGGACAGACTTACTGACTTATTTTTCTGTATATTTGTCCTTTGCATATGGAAAGGATACTGATTTTGAACCTGCTACTTTACTTAAGGAGTTAATCACCTTTAAATGTTTTCAGATGGAAACTTTCAGGTCACTTAGTTATAGGATCATGTTATCTGCAAATAGGGCTAACTTGACTTATTCCTTTTCAATTTGAATCCCTTTTGTTTCTTTCTCCTGTCTTATTGTTTGGGCTAAGACTTCTAGTATTATGTTGAAGACCAGTGGTGAGAGTGGGCACCCCTTTCATGTTCCCATCTATTATAAGGGGTACTTTAGCTGGGTACAGTAGTTTGGTTTGAAAGCCATAGTTTTTAGACTTAGAAGTGCTCCACTGGTTTTCAGGGTTTGCATTCTGAGGAAATTCTGATGGAGTTGTCTTTGTATGCAATGTGTTGTTTCCTTCTTGCTGCTTTTAACACTCTCTCTTTGTTTTCAGTTTTAACTATAATGTACCTTGGAGAGTTTCTTCTTTGGTCCAGTATTTTGGGTGTTCTGTTAGTTTCTTTTATCTTTTTTTTTAAGTTTTTATTTATTTATTTGAGAGCGACAGCCACAGGGAGAAAGACAGATAGAGGGAGAGAGAGAGAATGGGTGTGCCAGGGCTTCCAGCCTTGGCAAACGAACTCCAGACGCGTGCGCCCCCTTGTGCATCTGGCTAACGTGGGACCTGGGGAACTGAGCCTCGAACCAGGGTCCTTAGGCTTCACAGGCAAGCGCTTAACCGCTAAGCCATCTCTCCAGCCCAGTTTCTTTTATCTTGATGGGACTCTCTTTTGAGAGGTTGGGAAAGTTTTATTCAGTAATTTTGTTGAATAAGTTCTCCAGGCCTTTTGTCTACATTTCTTTCCTTTATGGCATTCCCATGATCTGAATGTTAGGACATTTTCGGATATCCTACAGTTTCATGTTCTGTTCACAAGAGTTTTTGAACTCATTAAAGTTTTTGGAATCCCAAACTGAGTCTTCTATTTTGTCCTCCAGTTCTGAGGTTCTGTTCTCCACATGATTAGGGTTTTGAGAGAGGCTTTCCCTAGTTCAATTTGTATTTTCTGTAGTCTTTTGCTATACAGTATCAATCTCTGTCAAATTCCAATTTCAGGTCATGTTTTGTTTCTCTTAATGACTCTTGGAATTCATTCTTTCATTTACTTATGGCTTCATTAAGCTTAACCAGCTTCTTATAAAGATCCTCTGTTTTTTGGCTCATCTTCAGTTCACTTAGCTCTATTTTTAGGTCTCTCTGGGTTTTGTCTATTATGTCTAGCCTAGTAAAGACAGTTGTGTGTATTTGATTTATGTTATTGGTATTTTGTTGATTTTCTGCTAATTCTGCCATTTGCTTGGTCAGAGTCACATATCCTTTGTCTTCATTTTGGTATTCTATTCCTTTTGTCTCTGCTGTTTTTTCATTGGAAAGTTACACTGTGGGACTAGGCAATGCTGCTGGTGCTCCTTCCATTTGATATTTTTGTGTTGTTTCTTTTCCATTGTGATTTGTCCATCATGGTATGGGAATCTTATTTAATTAAGGAGGAAGCAATAGTTTTGTCGTTTATTGTCTTCAGCAAATGTTTCATTTTATGTTTGAATATAATAGGCTGATAGTGGCTTTGTATTTTGGCAAATGCCGGTTGTAAAGGGCACATGTACACCAGCCTCTCTGGGCTGCTGCTTTATACCAAAGGTGGGGTTGTAGCTTAGCAATCCCTTTGTCCAGTTCTCAGCTGTGTCACTCCTGTAGCTCTAGGGCCTGAGCACCTGCCCTTACCTTTGCTCTCCTATTGAATCCAGATGGGCAGGATATGGAGGACTCATTGGTTCCCCCAGTCAGGTGATTACCTGATTTACCTGTATTTTCCTTCTTGGGCTGATGTGATGCTCCAAGTTGTCATTGAGATTAGGTTGTGGAGTCGGAGGGATGGTGGAGGTCACTGGGTTCCACACACCAGGCCAGATCAGGGAGTTGGTCGCTATAGGGGAGACAGGGGAACTGGCCACAGGGTGCACACAGGGTTCCTATAGGGAGCACAGAATGTGGAAGATCTGTGAGCAGAGAAAGCCAGCCTGCAGGTTTGCCCACCAAAAATGCTATGGAGGGGAGTGTGACAGGATAGAGGAGCACAAGAGGGTCATGTTCTCAGCCTGTGGGAAAGAGGCATGGGCTGGATACAGTAGATGGGAAGGATGCACAAGCCACCACAGATGCAGTGGAAGGGACTCTGGGAGCAAGGACAGTAAAAGTGGGCCACAAACAGATGCAGTGTGAAAGGGCCACTGACAGATGCAGTGGGGGTGATTCCTTCAGGAGAGAGACATACACAGTTTCTGATGGACACAGTGGGAGGGCCTCTGGGAGAGAGATAGGGTACACAGGCAGATCTATGGGCATTTGGGAGCCACAGATGTAGCTGGGGGGGGGGTGCTCTGGGAGAAAGGGATGGAGTTTGCTCAAGGACAAACACAATGGGGGGCCTCTGATAGAGAGAGATAGCATACAGTCATTGGCAGACACAGTGGGTGGGGAGCTCAGAGAGGGAAGGACAGTGTGTGGGCGGGCAGGTAGCACAGCAGAGAACCTGGTCATGGAGTGGTAGCTGGGGTCTGTGGTTGAGGGGACCTGAGAGCCAAGTGGGCTATCCAAGAGCATGGGAATCAGCAGATTCCCTACTGTGCCCCTCTGTGCCCACCTGCTGGAGGTCTACTGAGACCTACTGGACCTGGAGCTCCACAGATCTTGCCTGATATTACTTCAGAAGCTAAAATGTGGTTATTGAGGACACCATCTTGACTTGAAACATGTTTTTTATTAACAAATGACACCCCCCAAAAAAAAAACCCTTAAAGGTAATTAACTGACTGAATTCATTGAGTATTTCCTTAATTTTAATTCTACTTCTACTTCTCATTATGTTTTTTAAAGAACATAAGCCAAGGATTGGATTTTGTGTGTGTGTGTGTGTGTGTGTGTGTGTGTGTGTGTGTGAAGGGTTAGGACTGCTTTTAAATCTATACTTCTCATATAAGGTACTGATAGGGCTATGTGATCAGAATTTCCCACTCTGAACTAATGTTTAAGTAAAAGGACAAAGAAGTGTTTTTCTTTTCTGCACATAATTATACAATGTCTTTTCACTGTGGTGTCTAAAGGTTATCATTTCAATATCCTAATGCAAAGAAGACTCATTAGAAGTTCAAGAGACAATAATTTTGTAGAGAACTTCCCTAATGGGGATGTAGTTCAGTTGATAGAGTTCTTTCTTTGTATTCTTGAATTAATAGCATTGTCTGAACCTGGCATGGTGGCACATACCTGTTATTCCAGTACTTGTGAAGTAGTAGGAGGAAGATCAGGAGTTTAAGGTCACCTTTGTTTAGTAGTGAGTTCAAGGCCAGCCTAGGGTATATGAGATCCTATCTAATAAAAAATAGTTCATAGACATCAGTGATAAGTTGATAAATGAAAAATTTTATAACATAAAATATGTTAACAAAATATCTATTATATATGTGAAAGTGTTTTATAAAACTTATTGTTATCTAAATGATAAGCATCCAAATTATTTTAAAAGTTTACTTATTATTTTTACAGTTACTGTAGTAGATTTCTATGAATTATACTTGAATTATTTTGAATAGTTTTCTTTTGTCCACATACTTACTTGTGGCTGCACCATCAATGCTAGTACTTCAATAATTTTAAAAATTTGTCTTTAAAATAACCTCAAAGTTGTCTTCATAGAGTAAAGAGCCACACAAATTCCGTGTGTGTGTGTGTGTGTGTGTGTGTGTGTGTGTGTGAGAGAGAGAGAGAGAGAGAGAGAGAGAGAGAGAGAGAGAGAGAGAGAGAGAGAGACAGGTCAGTGGATTTAAATGGTGTGGCAGAAAGGGAGACAGAGTGAGAGCTATACAGTAGAGCTAAGGCATATTTAGGCTTATGGTCTGGATAGTATAAGAAGATATATGAGGAATTTTAGCAGAGGAGTGATATAATTTGACCAATGCTTAAAAGGAATAGCTCCAACTGGTATTGGAAAATAAGATTGTAAGAGAAGAGTAGACATGGGGGTGACCAGCTAAAAGAATATTGAAATGATCCAAGTGGGAAATGCTATCTAGTCACATCAGAGCTTCTGAGAAGAGATCTGGAAAGTGGTCAAACTCTATAAAATGTACAGGTAAAATCAGGAGAATTTTCTTATATCTTGGATGTGAGCTACAGAAAATAAAAAGCCACAAAAAGGGACATTCTAACTTCCAAGGCTTGGGTAATGAGAAGGATTCTTTCTTTCTTCTTTCTCAGCAGCAAGGAGAGAGAGAGACAGAGACAGAGATAGAGATAGAGACAGAGACAGAGAGAGTACGGGATCACTAGGGCCTATTACTACTGCAAAGGAACTCCAGACACATGTATTCTTTTATGCCCCTGGCTTTATGTAAGTACTGGGGAATTGAACTGAGGCCATCAGGCTTTCTGGGTTTTTTTTTGGTGGTGTTGTTGATTTTGGTTTTTGAGTGGGGTCTCGCTCTACACACGGCAGTCCTGGAATTCATTATGTAGTCACAGGCTGGCCTTGAACTCACAGAGGTCCTTCTACCTCTTTCTCCCAAGGACTGGGATTAAATATGTGGTTCACCACACCTGGCTCCCATCAGATTTTCTAAGCCAGTACCTTTAAACCACCGAGAAATCTGTCTACCCCAGGATTCTGCGTTTTTAACTGAAATAAGAAAGAATGTTGGGTGAAAATGTATTTTGAGATAAGAGATCAATAGTTCAGATTTGGGCATACTAGACTGAGATGGCCCATACATGTATGACACCAATGAGGGAACTTAGGACCCTAGAGTATTAAGTTCAATCATGTTCCTCCCAAGATGCACATCCACTCAGAATCTTTGAATGTAACTTATTTGAAAATGAAATATTTGAAGATGTTATCAAATATGATGAGGTATTAGGATGAAATGAATATGATATGGTCTCATTCCTGCTTCCTGACACAAAAACCCCAAACGTCCATAGACTCTCTGGAGTGATCATGTGGCTTGTGTGCTGGTGAGTCAACTTATGGATGCATGCCCTAGGGAGGCCCTGTCTAGCTTCAGGTAGGTACTTACCATGAGAAAGAAGATTAGAACTTTTATCCTCACCTTCCAAACAGCTAGAATGAAAGAACAATTAAAGGTTAAATTGGTCACCAGTGATCAATGATGTAAGCATTCATGTCTATCTAAAAGAACAGGGCTCAGAAGTTTCTGGAGAGTAGTGTGTCCAGAGAAAGCAGGGAACTTCTGAATCCTTACTCCCATGCCTTGCCTGTGTTTCTATTCCTCTGATTCTTTTATGGTGTCTATTAATGGTAAATATATCCATGTCATGGAATCTTGTGAGCCACTTAAGCTCAAAGATCAAATACAAGAAAGGGTCATAACAGCAGTCATTTATAGTTAATATACATCAGAAATGCAGTTGAAATAACCTAGTTGGGGGGCAAGTGAAATACTTGTCAAACATCATGGTAACTAGAGATATGCCAGATGACACCCAAGTTTTTATATGCTCTTAAAAAATAAATGAAACTTTTTAGAAAGGTGGATTGCACCTGGCGAATGACACCTGAGGTTGTTCTCTGGCTTCCACATATAAACACACATATAAGCCTATGTGTGCACAGACACTGACATATAAAACCTGCAGTTTGCAGCTCTCATCTGAAATGAGGTAGCAGTGTATAAGCCTTCAACCTCTGGGATCTGACACTATGAGATAGTTGTAGGTATATCAGAAATGAATTGAATTAGAGGACATGATGCCAATGTCTGCTGCAGGTTTGTGTGCTTGATAGCACATGGGAGAAATCTCAACATCTTTTGAGGTCACAGAAGTCTTCTCTAGTGATTGTTCAGGAAAGAAGAAGGAAGAGTTAATTGTTTACCTACTCAGGTGGGCCCTAACACCAACATAAATATTTTCCTGATAAAAAAGAACATTGGACACACAAACAGACTCACAGTGGAAAAGACCATCTGAAAACAGAGGCAGGTTTGGAAGTAATACACCCAAGATTAAGGAATGAATGCTGTTTCTGGAAGAGGAAAGGGAGTATCCTCCTGCAGGTGCTTCAAAGAGAACATGGCCTTTCTGATATCTTGATATTAGATTTCTAGCCTCCAGGGCTGTGAATGAGTACATTGCTGTTAATATAAGACACCTAGCACATGGGAGTTTGTTGCAGCAATCTAAGAGACTAGCTTATTTCACGTAACTGTTTGGCTTTCAGTAGAGTGGTGGAGTGATAGCAGCCACCATGTTCCAGTTCTAGACTCTAATTTTTCTCTGCCATGGGGTAACATTCTCTTTGGGGGAGGTGTTTCACAGGTCTGACTAAAGTTTTGATAGATGAAGGAGACATGCATTTCATTTGTTACCCCCAGGCTGGTTAGTTAAGTCTTCATTTTGTATTTATGCAATGATATTTCTCAACAGAAAAGTAGGTCTGACATTTAACTTTTCATGTCTATAAGACAAATATAATATTCCTATGTAATGTATTTGAAATTACACAGACAAGTTTTTTGTTTTTGTTAAGACCTGGGGAAAATTTAACAGCTTTCCTCTTGATATAAACAACTCAGATTCTAAAGATTATTATTATTAATATTATTAAGTAGAAACTTTGTATTGATACATCATGTCCTCCCTCCCTGCCCCCACTCCACTGAGGGTCCTTCTCAGTGGGATTGCTGGAATTCACCATGGTGTTGTGGATTAGGAGTTGTGAAAGCAGCAATCATTGTAGGGGTGGACAATGGCTCTGGATATTCCCTCCCATCCTGTTGTTCTTGCAATCTTCCCTCCTCCTCTTCCACAAAATGCCCTGAGCCATCATGGGTGTGTTTTAAGTCTACTTTACTGTTGGACTCTCAGCAGCTTCTGGATTTATGCTTTGGTACATTTTGAATATCTTCAGTGTCTCTCTCCATCACTCTGGCACAGGTTGTCAGGACAGCCATGGCAGCAGCACTCTGGCTCTTCTTGCCAATTCCTCAGTGGTTTCTCTTGTGCCCTAGCTGAGGTGTGAGGAGGGGTGGTTCATCTGCTGCCAGGGAGACAGCAATCTTTTCTTGTCTTGTTGATAGATTCTGGATATGCTTGGTTCTCACTACCTTCTGAAAAAGAAAAACTTATTCTCCAACAGAAAGTGGCATCATCATAGGTTTAAGGGGATAAGCATTGTTAACTTAGAGAGATTTTGATGGATGTCATTTCTCTTTTGACCAAAAACCAGTGGAAGTTTCTCATCTAGAACGTTTTAAAGGAGACTAACAGAGGAGATTCCTTAAGGTATCGCTAATTTTAAGATAAAAATCAGTGAGCCTTATGTCATGTTCATGAACTGTATATCATAGCAATTAGAATCATGATATATCCCAAATGTTAATTAATTCATTAAACAATCCCTTATTAGCTTTAACAGATGACAACTGTTTCATTTACCACCTGTAATTGCAAGAAGGTATACACTCCTTACACTACAAATGGCAATATCATGATATTAAAAAATCCTTTAATGCCCTCTGTTTTGAAATTCTGTATCTGAATTTGATTATGTCCAGTAAAGACATAAATGCACATTTATTTCTTTTAGGTTATACTTGTCATGCTACCCTGTTCATTTATCCTCATCACTGTGAGTTATATGAAGTTGTAGAGTGATGCTCAGGAAGAACCCTACAAACTGCAGGACTTCTCCAAGGGTCAGGGAGACAATAGGCTTCTTGGGATAGTAATGAGGGATTCTCACATGGTGGGGATACATTGATAGTGTTGTGCTGAAAGCTAAGCATCTGGCTTATGAAAATTTTTGCTGTCGCTGCTGGAGCTAGTCAGCATTATGCAGTGCCTTGATCACCAGGGACTTTACGATCTGTCTTAAGCATTTGCACACCAACAATAATTCTCCCTGCTTATTCTATGATCTCTACTATTTGCAGAAAAAAAAGAGAGTAAATGGTGTCTGAGAATTCTGAGCAGAAAGAGATGTTAAAATAAGGAGATTAGATATTAAAACAAACAAACAAAAAGGAAAAGGACACTAGGAGATGCAATAAATCCAAGTGGTTTCTAAATGAGAGAGGAAAAAAGAATAGTCAATACAGAACTGAATGGAAAGATGGTAATAAATAAGTAAATTCCTCATTCAGGATCCATTTGGAAGCTGTGTTTCTTGGCAGAGTTACTGCTTATTATTTCCATGTTCTAGTTCCCATCTCTTTTTGTCACTCTATTGAAGGCTTGTTAAAGTCTTGTTTGCTTTTCCTGTTCTTATGTTGTATTATTATTTTTACCTTAACTTTAGTATTAAATCATGTGAAAATAAGGTAAAGGGAGAAAAAAAAATCACATAACCTCCCTGCAATAGCCTTGCTTATCACATTATTTATATACTGATGAGTTTATGTTTTATTCCTATTTTATGAGATAAAAATGAGAACTAAGCAGGAATCTTTCTCTTACATAGTGAATTGCAATACTGATGCAAAAGGTCCAAGGGTTTCTTAGAGAAATCTGGCAGAATCATAAAGGGGGACTGATGTATTTAAAAAAAGCAATAAGATGTCAATGCTCCATGAAAAACAAGAGGGTCTTGATGCAAATTATTTCATATATATAATATGAATATGTATATTTTCTAGCCGACCTGTATTAAGTAGATGGTCAATGTGAAGGAATACATCAATAAATAAGTCAATGATGACAAGAATATCAGATAACAAAATTGAATGGTTTGCTGGATCAGAGAGGTCCTTATGGCCAGGATGAATTGAATGCAAACCCTGTGCTCTTCTTAGTCACTGGTCATCATTCATAGGGCACCAGCTGTATAGTCTGGCACCTCCAGTGCTCTGCTGAAACGCAATACAATCTCAAGGTACAGTTTTGAGTAATAAAAAGGATTTCTCATTGAATTGAGTAGAATTACTCTGGTTTAGTATTATGCCTTGCACATAATTGATGCCACTGGCAATAATTGTAATATGTCTGTGGTGATTTGAATGTAAAATATCCCCCATAGATTGATGTTTTTGAACACTTGTTCATCAGCTGTTCGGGGAGGTTGTGTAACCATTAGGGAGTGAACCTTGCTAGAGGAAATGTTCACTGGGTTAGGCCTTGAAGTATTATAGGCTGGCCCCACTTCCTGTTTCTTCCCTCTGCTTTATTCCTGGCCAGTTTCATGCTCTTGCCATGTTTTCCCCACCATGATGGATCTGCCTTCTGGAACTGTAAACCAAAATAAACTGTTTCCTGTCTTTCCTAAGTTGCTTCTGGTCAGATATTTTTGTTCAGCAGTGAGAAAGAAACTAAAACAACTGAGAGAGCTGTATTAACTTCTTCCTTATCCAGTATTAATTTACTTTTCCACAACTTTTTTATTTGTTAATTTTTTATAAACAATTTTTGTATACATAATGCACTTTGATTATAAGCCTCTCTATTACATTTTCTTATACTCCTCTCCCATAATCCTTCCACTGAGTTCCTTCCTTTTTCATAGTCTTCTACTTTGATGAAGCATCCATTTCTTACCTGTAAATCAGTTTTGTAAGACACTCCTCCTACTTGTTTGGCTCTTACTTTATTCCAACTCCATTTTCCACAGTGTCTCCTGAGCTTTGGAAGGGGTAATACAGATGTCTCACTGAGCACTGCATATTCACCAATCATTTATTCTCAGCATTTAGCAAGCTTTGAGTCATTTGAGTGTCAACACCGACTTCAAAATAAAGCTTCTCTGACTAAAGGTATATGGCATAAACTTAAATATTTAGGAAGAGGGTGTGGTGCACATGCCTTTATTCCCAGCACTCATGATGCAGAGGTAAGAAGACTGCCATGAGGTTGAGGACATTCTGAGACCGCATAGTGAATTCTGGGTCAGTCTGGGCTAGAGCTAGACCCTACCTCCAAAACCCCCATAAATATTTTAGAGGGATCTTGATGGTCATAGCATATGCAGTTAGCTGAACAAAATTATTAGTTTCCCTCTTAGGGTCTATGGCTATTCATGGCACAGGCTTTTGGTTAGATTTTCCATACTAAACATAAATTCCTTTCTATGATTAGGCAGCCAATCTAATCAAAGAGCAGTTAGTTACTCACGTAACAGTCATGTTACTATTGTCCCAATGTGCACACCTTGCCTGGAGTGTTGTGAAGCTTTTTTTGGGGGGGGTAGTTCTCGAGGTAGGGTCTCACTCAAGCCCAGGCTGACCTGGATTTCACTATGGAGTCTCAGGGTGGCCTTGAACTCACGGCAATCCTCCTATCTCTGCCTCCCAAGTGCTGGGATTAAAGGCATGCACCACCATACCCAGCCACTGTATAGCTTTTTTAAAGTCCACTATTGGGCAACAATTTGATGACCTTTATCTTCTGCCAGCATACTCAGCACTTGTAGCTCTAACACATTTTTCTTTCTGATTCCCGACATTGTCCAGAGAATTCACAAAGTTATATCTATTCTTGACTACCTTTTATTATTCAAGTACATAATGGAAGAGCTTGGTTTCCTATATATGTGTTCATTCTCTCTTTATTGCAACCACACTGAACTTCTTATTGCAACAGGACCTTCATGGATTACAACTTAGCCCCCATGTCAAATTTAATTAAACATGCAGGGTCCAGTTAAGATGGAAGCATAGTCACCACACAAAAGCAGTCTAGGAGGAATATAAGCAGAAAAACAGCACAACACATATTTCTAACCAAAAGCAAAGGTGTATAAGGAATTATCAACCACAGCAGAGAAGGAGAGTTTCAGAACTTTTAGCAATCACACAAGCAGCCAGAATTGGCTCCTGTTGTGGCCCTGGTAGCCCAGGTCCATATGCCCACCCAGCCTGAGCCTCAGGAGCAGAACCCAGCTGAAAGGATTTTTAACTCACACCATCCTCCTTACAAAGTCAAGAAGCCTGATGGAGAAGACAGCAGGGATCAGCTGAGCAGCTCCTCAAGGAAAAGAAAAACAGGACCAGCTGAGCAGCTCTAGTACAACTCCTCTCCCCAACCACCAGCACCACGAAGCTCCAGAGAATCACCCCCTAGCCACCCAGCATCCAGCACAGCTGATCAAGGTGCAAATATATCAACATTGTAATACAAGAAACACAAAAATTCAAGACATTATATGCTTCCACCAAAAATGACAAATCCATCAGAAATGACCTCCAGTGAGACTGATTTAGATGAAATGTATGACAAATATTTTAAAAAAGGATTATAACTACGTTCATTAAACTCAAAGGACCCAAAGAAGTACAAAAATTAATGAAAGAATCTCAAGAGAACACAAAAGAAATCACAACTTAATGAAATAAGGTGGTCAATAGAAGACATGAGTAAGAAAATAGGAATAATGAAATACTGCCAATCAGAAATACCAGAAAGGAAAAACAAAGCAAGTCAAACAGAAAACCCTATAGAAATTCTTACCAGTAGAATGGACTGAGGAGAGGACAGAATATCTAACCTAGAGGACATGGTGACAGATCTAGTCCAGTCCAACAAAGAGAAAGACAAAATATTAGCAAGATATGAATGGGAATATCAAGACATTTGGGACACTATGAAGTGATCAAACACAAGTATTCAGAGTATTGTAAAGGAGAAGAATTTTACTCTATATTCATAGGCATAGTAGGTATTTTCAACAAAATCATAGAAGAAACTATCACCCAAAAAGGAAAGAGATGCATATACAGATATAGGGAGCCTTTAGAATGCCAAACAAACAAAATCAGAAAAGAACCTTTCATCACCATCCTACAATTAAACTACAAATCATACAAACAAAAGAAAATGTAATGAAAGAAGTTAGAGAGGAAAGTCAAGTCACATACAAATGCAAGCGCATCAAGAAAACATCAGATTACTCAACACAAACATTAAAAGGCAGAAGGGCTTGGAATAACATATTCTAATTTCTTTTTCTTTTTTTGGCATTTTATTTTATTTTATTTTTTCTTAGAAAAAATAAATTTATTGTAACATTGTTTCCAGTGCTTTCTTGAGCTACAAACTCAACAAATTCATTCTTTTAAAAAATTATTTTTTTATTTTTATTAACATTTTCCATGATTATAAAAAAAAATCCCATGGTAATACCCTCACTCCCTCCCCCCACACTTTCCCCTTTGAAATTCCATTAGTCATCATATTACCTCCCCATCTCAATCATTGTACTTAGATATATACAATACCAACCTATTAAGTACCCACCTCCCTTCCTTTCTCTTCCCTTTATATCTCCTTTTTAACTTACTGGCCTCTGCTAATAAGTATTTTCCTTCTCATGCAAAAGCCCAATCATCTGTAGATAGGATCCACATATGAGGGAGAACATGTGGCACTTGGCTTTCTGGGCCTAGGTTACCTCACTTAGTATAATCCTTTTCAGATCCATCCATTTTTCTGCAAATTTCATAATTTTGTTTTTCTTTACCACTGAGTAGAACTCAATTGTATAAATGTGTCACATCTTCATTATCCATGCATCAGTTGAGGAACATTGAGGCTGGTTCCATTTCCCAGCTATTATAAATTGAGCAGCAATAAACATGGTTGAGCACGTATTTCTAAGGAAATGAGATGATTCCTTCGGGTATATGCCTAGGAGTGCTATAGCTAGCTCATATGGTAGATCAATCCTTAGCTGTCTTAGGAACCTCCACACTGATTTCCACAATGGCTGGACCAGATTGCATTCCCACCAGCAGTGTAGAAGGGTTCGCTTTTCCACATCCCCACCAACATTTATGATCATTTGTTTTCATGATGGTGGCCAATCTGACAGGAGTGAGATGGAATCTCAATGTAGTTTTAATCTGCATTTCCCTGATGACTAGGGATGTACAACATTTTTTTTTAAATGGTTATATGCCATTCGTATTTCTTCCTTTGAGAATGCACTATTTAGCACCATAGCCCATTTTTTGATTGGCTTGTTTGATTCCTTATTATTTAACTTTTTGAGTTCTTTGTATATCCTAGATATTAATCCTCTATCAGATATATAGCTGGTGAAGATTTTTTCCCATTCTGTAGGTTGCCTCTTTACTTTTTTCACTGCGTCCTTTGCAGTGCAAAATCTTTGTAATTTCATGAGGTCCCAGTGATTAATCTGTGGTTTTGTTTCCTGAGCAATTAGGGTTGTATTCAGAAAGTCTTTGCAAAGACCAATATGTTGAAGGGTTCGCCCGCTTTTTCCTCTAGCAGTTTCAGAGTTTCAGGTCTGATGTTAAGGTTTTTAATCCATTTGGACTTAATTCGTGTGCATGGCGAGAGAGAAGAATCTATTTTCATCCTTCTGCAGATATATATCCAGTTTTCCCAACACCATTTGCTGAAGAGGCTGTCTTTTCTCCAATGACTATTTTTGGCATTTTTATGGAATATCGGGTGGCTATAGCTACCTGGGCTTATATCTGGGTCCTCTCTTCTGTTCCACTGATCTACATGTCTGTTTTTGTGCCAGTACCGTGCTGTTTTTGTTACTATGGCTCTGTAGTATAGTTTAAAATCAGGTATGGTGATACCACCAGCCTCATTTTTGTTGCTCAGTATAATTTAGATACTCGAGTTTTTTTGTGATTTCAAATGAATTTTTGTATTGTTTTTTCTATTTCCATGAATAATGCCTTTGGAATTTTGATAGGGATTGCATTAAATGTGTAGGTTGCTTTTGGTAAGATTGCCCTTTTCACAATATTGATTCTTCCAATCCAGGAACAAGGGATTTTTCTCCACTTTCTAGTGTCTTCTGCAATTTCTTGCTTGAGTGTTTTAAAGTTCTCATTTTAGAGATTCTTTACTTCCTTCGTTAGGTTTATTCCAACGTACTTTATTATTTTTATTTTCATGCAATTGTGAATGGGAGTGATACTCTGATTTCATCCTCTGTGTGTTTGTTGTTAGCATATATGAAGGCTACTGATTTCTGTGTATTTATTTTGTATCCTGCTACATGGCTGTAGGTTTTGATTAGCCCTAGGAGTTTGCTAGTAGAGTCTTTAGGGTATTTTATGTATAGAATCATGTCATCTACAAATAATGAGAACTTGATCTCTTTCTTTCTAATTTGTATCCCTTTTATGTGTGTCTCTTGCCTTATTGGTATGGCTAAGACTTCCAAAACTATATTAAATAAAAGTGGGACAGTTGACAGCCTTGTCTTCTTCCTGATTTTAGTGGAAATCTTCAAGTTTTTACCAATTTAGTAATATGTTGGCTGTAGGCTTCTCATAAATAGCTTTTATTATATGGAGATATGTTCCTTTTATTCCCAGTCCCTGTAGGACTTTTGTCATGAAGGGATGTTGGATTTTTTCAAATGCTTTCTCTGTGTCTAATGAGATGATCATGTGATTTTTGTCCTTCAACCCATTTATATAATGTATTGCATTTATAGATTTGTGTATTTTGAACCATACCTGCATATCTGGGATAAAGCCTATTTGGTCAGGGTGAATGATCTTTCTGATATATTCTTGTATTCTGTTTGCCAATATTTTGTTGAGAATTTTTGCATCTAAGTTCATGAGGGATATTGGTCTGTAATTTTCTTTTTTAGTTCTATCTTTGCCAGATTTTGGTATCAGGGTGATGCTGGCCTCATAGTAGGAGTTTGGTAGAATTCATTCTTTGTCTATTTCCTGGAAAAGCTTAAGAGGCAATGGTGTTAGCTCTTCCTTAAAGGTCTGGTAAAATTCAGCACTGAATCCATCTGGGCCTGGGCTTTTTTTAGTTGGGAGATTATTGATAACTATTCAGATCTCCATGTTTGTTATAGGTCTATTTAAGTGATCAATCTCATTTTGATTTAATTTAGGTAGGTCATATAAATCAAGGAAATCATCCATTTCTTTCAGAGTTTCATACTTTGTGGGGTATATGCTTTTATAATATGTCCCTATGATTTTTGAATTTCTCTGGAATCTGTTGTGATGTTACCTTTTTCTTCTCTGATTTTATTAATTTGTGTCTCTTCTCTCTTTCTTTTGGTCAGGTTTGCTAAGGGTTTATCAATCTTGTTTATCCTTTCAAAGAACCAACTATTTGTTTCATTTTTTCTTTGGATTGTTTTTTGTTTGTTTGTTTGTTTCTATTTCATTAATTTCTGCCCTAATCTTTGTTATTTCTTCCCGTCTACTGATTTTTGGTTTGCCTTGTTCTTCTTTTTCCAAGGCTTTAAGGTGAAGCATTGGATCGTATACTTGCAACATTTCTAATTTCTTAATATAGGCACTTAAGTCTATAACTTTACCTCTTAGAACTGCCTTCATTGTGTCCCAGAGATTTTGGTATGTTGTGTTCTCATTATCATTTGACTCTATAATTTTTTTGATTTACTTCTTGATTTCTTCATTGACCCATTCATCATTTAGTAGTGTATTGTTTAGTTTTCATGATTTTGTGTATGCTCTATAGCCTTTCTTGCTACTGATTTGAAGTTTAATTCCATTGTGGTCAGATAACGTGCAAGGAATTATTTCAATTTTCCTGAATTTGTTAAGATTTGCTTTGTGTCCTAATATATGGTCTATTTTAGAGAATGTTCCATGTGCTGCTGAAAAGAATGTATATTCTGCAGCATTTGGATGAAATGTCCTGTATATATCTGTTAGGTCCATTCCTTCTATGACCTCATTTAGTCCAGATGCCTCTCTGTTAATTTTTTCCCAGGATGACCTGTCAATTGATGAGAGTGGGGTGTTAAAGTCACCTACCACCACTGTGCTTGGTGTTATCTGTGACCTTAGTTCTAATAGTGTTTGTTTGATGAATTTGGGAGCCCCCATGTTAGGTGCATATATGTTTATTATTATAATGTCCTCCTGTTGGAGTGTGCCCTTAATCAATATAAAGTAACTTTCTTTATCTTTCTTGACCAATGTTGGACTGAAGTCTACCTTGTCAGATATTAGGATAGCAACCCCTGCTTGTTTTCTAGGCCCATTTGCTTGAAACACTGTTTTCCAAACTTTCACCCTAAGATAATTTCTATCCTTTCTAGAAAGGTGAGTTTCTTGAAGACAACAAATTGTAGGGTCCTGCTTTTTAACCCAGTCTGCAAACCTATGTCTTTTGGTTGGGGCATTGAGGACGTTGATATTAAGAGATATTATTGAAAGGTGTGTATTTATGTTTGCTATTTTTTTGTGGGTGTATGTGGTTCCAGTTCTACCTTTGCTTTCTTGTGTTAACTAGTATTTGAGTATTGCTTTTTTTTTTCCCAGGTTCCTTATATGTGTGCTTTTCCTTTTCTTCACCATGTATTTCTATCAAGTATTGTCGGTAGAGCTGGTTTTGCCTTCAAATACTCCTTTAACATGCTTTTGTCATGGAAGGTCCTTATTTTTCCATCTATTTGAATGGACAGCTTTGCAGGATAAAGTAACCTTGGTTGACAGTTGTTATCTTTCAGAACTTGGAATACATCACTCCAAGCCCTTCTGGCCCTTAAAGTTTGTGTTGAATAATCTACTGTAATCCTGATGGGCTTGCCTTTGTAGGTAACTTGATTTTCCTCTCTAACTGCTTTCAATATTTTTTCTTTGGTGTATGTGTTTGGTAGTTTACCTATACTTGATGAGGAGAGGTTCTTTCCAGGTTTTGTCTGGTTGGTGTCCTAAAGGCTTCCTGTATCTGCATTGGCACCTCTTTCCCAATTCTGAGGAATTTTTCTTCTGTGATTTTTGTTGAGGACACCTACTATGACTTTTGAGTGGAATTCTCCTTCTACTATGCCCTGAATTCTTATATTTGATCTTTTCATAGTGTCCCGAATGTCTTGAAATTCCCACTCATACTTTTCTATAAGTTTGTCTTTCTCTTTTTTGGACTGTATTAGATCTGCCACCTGATCTTCTAGCTTAGATATTCTGTCCTCTCCTTCATCCATTCTAACTGGTGAGATTTTCTACAGAGTTTTTTATTTCATTAACTGTGTTCTTCATTGCTAGTAATTCTGACTGGTGTTTCTTTATTATTTCTATTTCCTTATTTATGTCTTGTATTACCTTCTTTATTTCATTAAATTGGTGTCCTGCATCTTCCTTGATTTCCTCTTTGATTCCTTTGATTTACTCTTTGATTTCTTCTTTGATTCCTTTGTTTGTTCTTTGACTTCTTTGAACATGTTTACAATCATTCTTTTGACATCTTTCTCAAGCATTTCCTCTAACTCATTCTCACTGGAGGTCATTTCTGATGCATTAATACTTTTAGGTGGATTCATATTGTCTTGCTTTTTAGTGTTTCTTGTGTTGTAATGTATATATTTTTGCATCTTGGGTTGAGTTAATGCTTGGATTTTCTAGGTAGCTGGGTATTCTTAGCTGTATAAATTGATTTGATGTTATATATCTTCCGGGTAGTAGCTTAAGGTGTTAGGTGTGGCTCTTAAGACTCTCAGAATATCTACAAAGGTGTTCCTAGGGATTGAGCTTCCCTGCTATGGGAGTATTCAAGTAAGCTGACTGGAATAAAATACAGGTAGATTCTAAAATTTAACTAAACACTGTATATATTCAATCAAAAACAGCACCGAGTATTTATGCAAGAATAGTTATTATAACAACCTGATCATCTATCAACAAAAAGGTTAAGATTTCTGGTCTGTTGAGGGATCCAAGTCAGCTTGTGACCAAGTAAGAACCTTCCCTGGTGCAAACCCAGTTATCCTTTTGGATTACTTTGGTCTCAGTCAAGTTGCTGGCAGGATCTTTGGGCTGCTGTTTTGACTTCTGGAGCTGAGCACTGGCTTTTCCTGCAGGGCAAACCATGCCTGGCAATTGTAGCCCTGCAGATTGGCACACCCCCTGCTGGAACTGCCACTGCTACTCCTGAAGCTTCTGCTGCTGGATCTGTGGCCTCTGCTGGGTCCACAGCTGCTGCTGCCACTGCTGCTGCTGCTTTAACTGCCACTGCTGGATCCTCTGCTGCTGCTACTGGATCTGCTGCTGCTGGTGCTGGAGCCACTGATGTTGCTGCCGGACTCTGCTCCTGTTTGGGTCCTGCTGTTGGCTCAAGTTGGTGTGGCTGGGTCCTGGGACCACTGCTCTGTTTGCTGGAGCTGGGCACAGGTGGCGGGGGAGGGGAGGGAGCCGCAGCTATTCTAGTTCTCTCGCTGTTCCATGTATTCTTCTACCTTGGGATCTGCTCCTCCATTGCTCATTGCCATTCTCCCTTCATGTTTCTTGAATTGCAGAGAGCTCCGGTGTGAGTGGAAGCTCCCCTCACCTGTCTTTTCCTGCGGACTATCCTATGGGGAAAGGGTGGAAAATGGTGTTTCAAGCAAATGGGCTATAAAACAAGAAGGTGTTTTATCCTAATATCTTACAGGATAGATTTCAAGCCAAAATTGGTTAGGAAAGATAAAGAAGGTTACTTTATATTGATTAAAGGAACTATACAACAGGAGGGCATTACTAAACATATATGTACCTACCATGGGGACTACAAATTTCATCAGATAATACAATGAGACTTAAGATCACAAATAACACCAAACACAATTGTATTGCATGACTTCAATATTCCACTCTCATCAACGACAGGTCATCCTGTCAAAAAATAAACAGAGAAACATCTGGATTAAATGAGGTGATATAACAAATAGTCCTAAAAGATTACAGAACATTCCATCCAAAGACGGAAGAATAAACATTCTTTTCAGCAGCACATAAAACATTCTATAAAGAGACTATATGTTATGCTAGAAAGCAAACCTTAGCAAATACAATTTTTTTTGTTCATTTTTATTTATTTATTTGAGAGTAATAGAGAGAGAAAGAGGCAGATAGAGAGAGAGAATGAGCATGCCAAGGGCCAAGGTTTCCAGCCACTGCAAACAAACTCCAGATGCATGTGCCTCCTTGTGCATCTGGTTAATGTGGGACTTGGAGAGTTGAGCCTCAAACCGAGGTCCTTAGGCTTCACAGGCAAGTGCTTAACTGGTAAGCCATCTCTCCAGCCCAAAATACAAAAATTCAAAATAATTCTTTGCCTTATATCTGATAACAATAGGATTAAACTTCAAATCAACAGCAAGAAACAGTATAAAGCATACACAAAACCATGGAAACTAAACAGTACACTACTAAGAAATGAATGTGTCATTGAAGAAATCAAGAAGGAAATAAAAAAAAAAACTCATAGAATCAAATAATAATGCAAATACAACACACCACAAGCTTTAAGACACAATGAAGGTAATCATAAGAGGAACATATATAGCTGTAAGTACCTGTGGTAGTTTGAATAGAATAGATGGCCCCCAATATATTCAGTTGTTTATTTGCTTGTAGTTTGCATTCTGCAGCCACCTGGCTGGAGCCAATGTCACTGGGTGGATCTTAAGGTGTGGTAGTGGGTTTCAAATTTCAATCTAAAGATATGAAAGTGTGCCTAGCTGGAGTTCCTGAAGTGTGCTGTGTGGCTTTTGGCTTTAGGCTTGTGCTTATCTCTGTCTCTGCTTGGTCCTGTGAAAGCAGGCCAGTTTCTCCTGCCATTATGGAACTTCCCTTGGATCTGTAAGCTTCAACAAATATCCCTTCCTCCATAACTGTGTCTGGTCTGCCAAAATTCAATCAAGGTGAGATCAACCACTTAAACAATCCTATAACAAGCACAGAGATCAAAACAGTTCTAAAAATTTCCCAAATAGAAAACATCCAGGCCCAGATGGTTTTACAGGTGAGTTTTACCAGACATTCATAGAAGAACTAATGCAAATGTTTCTCAAACGTTTTTAATAAAATAGTAATAAAATAATAATAATAGGAAGGAATACTACCAAGTCCTCCTACAAAGACAGAATCACACTGATACCAAAATCAAACAAAGAAAGAAAAAAAGAAAAAGAAAAGTATAGACCTATCTCCCTCATGAATATAGATGCAAAAATTCTCAACAAAATACTGGCAAACAGAATATAAGACTATTCAAAAAGACCATTCACTGTGGATCAAGTAAACTATATATGGCAAAACTACAGCCAATATAATACTAAATAGGGAAAAAAAAATACTTGAAGCTTTTTCACTAAAATCAGGAACAAGGCAAGAGTGTCCACTGTACCCATTATATTTGATATAGTACTGGAAATCTTAGCTATAGCAATAAGGCAAGAGACACACATAAAAGGGATATGAATTAGAAAGAAAGAGATCAAATTATTAGCATTTGTAGATGATGTGATTCTATACATAAAGGACTCTGAAGACTTTACTAGCAAGCTATTAGAGCTGATAAACACTTTTACAATGTAGCAGGCTATAAAATAAACACACAGAAATAAGTACCCTTCCTATATGCTGATAACAACCATTCTGAGGATGAAATCAGTGAATCACTCCCATTAACATTTACCTGAAAAAATATACACTGGGAGAAGAGTAACAAAGGAAACAAAGGATTTCTACAATGAAAACTTTAAAACACTCAAGAGAAACATACAGAAGACACTAGAAAATGGAAAGACATCCCATGTTCTTGGAATAGGAAGAATCAATATTGTGAAAATGTCAACCTTTCCAAAAAGCAATCCATACATTTAATGTAATCGCCATCAAGTTTCCAATGGCATTCTTCATTAAAGTGGAAAAAACAATCCTACAATTTATTTGGGAGAACAAAACACCACAGATAGCTAAAGCAAATTTGAGAACAAAAATATGGCTTTCAATATCACCATACCTGATTTTAAGCTATATTATGAGCCACAGTAAGAAAAGCAGCATGATACTGGCCCAAAGACAGACTTGTAGATCAATAGAACAGAATAGAGGACCCAGATGTAAATCCAGGCAGATACAACAAACTGATTTTCAACAACAATGCCAATAATATTCACTGGAAGAAAGACATCCTGTTTAACAAATGATGCTGTGAAAACTGTATATAGATAGATGATAGATAGATAGATAGATAGATAGATAGATAGATAGATAGATAGATAGATAGATGATAGATAGATAGAGATGAAAATACATCCTTATCATTCTTCATGCACAAGAATCAAGTCCAAATGGCTCAACGACCTTAACATCAGACCTGAAACTCTGAAACCACTAAAGGAAAAAGTAGGAGAAACCTTTCAACATATTGGCATTGTCAATAATTTTCTGAATATAAAGCCCAGTGGTTCAGGAAATAAAACCACTAATCAACCACTGGGACCTCATGAGATTAAAAAGCTTCTGTATAGCAAAGGACACTGTGAATAGAGCAAAGAGGCAACCTACAGAATGGGAGGAAACCTTTGCCAGCTATACATCTGACAGAGGATCAACATCCAGGATATCCAAAGAACTCAAAACACTAAATAATAAGAAGTCAAACATCACAATTAAAAAATGGGCTACAGGACTAAATAGAGTTCTCAAAAGAGGAGATGCAAATGGAATATAAGCATCTAAAAATATTCTATATCTTTATTCCTGAGGAAAATGCAAATTAAAACTACTTTGAGATTCCATCTTACTCCTGTCAGAATGGCTATTATCAAGAAAATAAGATGGTGAGCATGTGGAGCAACAAGAAGCCTTCTACACTGTGGGTAGGAATGCAAACTGGTACAGCCACTGTGGAAATCAGTGTGGAGGGTCATGACACAGCTAAAAATAGATTTACCATATGACCTAACTATACCACTCCTAGGCATATATCCTTAGGACTCTTCTCACTATCTTAGAGATAATTGAACATCCATGTTTATTGCTGCTCTATTCACAATAGCTAGGAAATACAACCAGTTTATATGTCCCTCAATTGATGAGTGGATAATGAAGATGTGATACATTTATACAATGGAGTTCTCTTCAGTGGTAAAGAAAAATAAAATCATGAAATTTGCATGGATCTGAAAAGCATTATCCAAAGAGAGGTAACCCAGGCCCAGAAAGCCAAATGCCATGTGGTCTTTCACATATGTTCATCCTAGCTACAAATGCTTACACTTGTATGTGAGTTAGAGTAAATATTAGTAGCAGAGGCCAGTAACCTAGAAATTGGATATAAGTAGGTAGGAAAGGGGATGGTATTGTATATATGTAAGTAGGTTAACAGATTACTGGGGGTGGAAAGGCCTAAGTGAGGTCAAGGGAAGATACTGAGTAAAGTTAAGGGTGGGAGTATAATCAAAATCTAAGATAATATGAATAAGCAGTATGGAAACTTACTTTTTTGGACAATGGTACACCCAGAAGCCATATATTGTTACTAGAAAAATTTCAGTGCCAGGAATGGGATACTTTCCAGTGAGTTGTTAGCCAGGGAGGTCCCTGAAGCCTCCCAAACATTGCAGACCATTGCCACGGCTCTTGACTTCCCACCAAAAATAGATGGTAAGACCCTGCTTCTGAAGACCCCACATGTTTGGGCCGCAGATTTTTCTGGAGCTGGGCTGAAAACCTCCTCCCTGTAGACTAGCTGACAGAATGATGGAAGAAGCTGAATTGCATGCAGCACCATGGGAGAGAGAAATCATCAGCAGAGATAAATAGCAGTGGGCACTGCAACCCTTCAGTTTGGTCAGCCAGGCCAAATGAGCCAACAGGTATAATAGTGGCATGTCTGTTATGTGGGAACCCAAACACTCTGTAATTGGATTGGAGGCCTGCTCTATAGGAGGGAATATATACTTGCTTTTGAAAACCTAGCCAAAAGCATATGATGGGGAAGGTCATGTGTCTTAGAGGTATAACGCCTGCTGGTGTCTGGCTAAATGCATATCTTATGCTCACGAAACTGCCCTGTAATATACTTTCCTTTCCTTTCTTTCTTCCTTTCTTTCTTTCTTTCTTTCTTTCACTAATTAGTTTTGTACTCAGCGAATATAGTCAATTTGGTACCATTGTGAGGCTCATCCATGACCTACCCCTGCCCCCTGGCCCCTCCTTGTTGAGGCATATGGGTCATGCATTCTGGAGTTAGCCCACAGTTATGGGTAGGATAAATGCCTCTGCATATCATGACCCAACATTTAACTCTGACATCCTTTCTTCCCCCTCTTTCACAAAATTTCCCTGAGCCATGTTGGGTTCATTTTTGGTCTGCTTCAGTGATGAGGTGTTGGGGGCCTCTGGGTCTCTGGCTCTCTGATTTGGTAGGAGATGATTTTTCTTTGTGTTGATCTTCTTCCCCCTTGTGCTGGTATCCAGTTCACAGGAAAACAGCACCCTTGCTTGTTCGCCAGTTTTTCTTAGTTTCAGCTGGGGCCCTTTTGAGGTATGATGGGGTGGCTCTCTCCTTAGGATGTACATCTGTCTGAAAAAGAGAAGCAGATTCTCCAATGGAGAGTAAGTTAGCACCAGACACTTTTCTTAAAGTTCATATCCATATATTAATGCTATTCTCACTTTTGGTTAGAGAAGCTCCTTTTTTCAGATGGTGGTGACCTTGAGATGACTCAGAAGTTACCATAGTTCTGAGAAGATATGACAGAGTGTTCAGCACTGAAACATCTCTATCACCCCTACCAAGGCTCAGGGTCCATTACAGATGAGGTGGCAAAAATAATTTAAGAGCCAAAGGAAGGGTAGGACTTCTTATAATGAAATCTTCAAGACAAAATTGGCCTGGATATCCATGACCTCAGAGTGCCTAGTACTACCTACACAAGATCCTCATAATAGGAATAAAAGGTGATGACATCCAAATAACAGAGACTAATTGAGAGGAGGAGTGGATATGTTGATTAGTGGACTTGTGAAGGGGAAAGTGAGGGAGGGGAAGGAATTATCATGACTTATTGCCTATAATTATGGAAGTTGTCAATAAAAAGAGTTTTAAAAAAATTAAGTAAAAAATGAATGAGAAAGACATTTGATATGGATCTCTGGCCTCCATGTGTACATGCACATATGTTCACACATGCCTGCACTTACATGTGTGCCTACCCACATGTGAACATGCATATACATATGCTTTCATACCACATACAAAAATACAAACATGCATATGCACGCACATGTGGACGTGCATGCACACACACACACACACACACACACACACACACACACACATACACACACACACATTTCTTTCCATGAGAATATCTAAGCAATATCTCACAATGAAAGATTTACCCATGAGATTAACTATTTTATCAAGGATATTATATGATGCTAGAAGATGCTATAGTGAATACTATTGTGTTCTAAAACTCAGTGAAGTTAGGGCCAATCTTCCCAAAGGAATGGGAGAAAATGAATTACTGAAAACTCAAGACTACCTTCACACAGCCTTCTCCCAGGACCACAGCTATTCCCTGCACCTTGTTACACTGGTGCTAAATATAATCTCTTGTCGGTGTGTGCTCTTCATATCTGAAAATCATCATGGGTGATCCTCCTGAGTGTCTTCCTTTCTTTCTTTATTAATGGAAAGGTTTTTATTTGTGCCCTCCGTTATTCCCAGAAGTACAACACAAAACAAATGGGAAACCATGATTTATCTTCTATTTGATAAAAACATCTGCAGAATAAAATGAGCCTCTTGATGCTGGAATTGTCATCAATGATGACTTTGACAAAATGAGCAATACATAATTTGTTAGCTCCCTGGTGAAACTGAAACAGATTGTCAAATAAAATACTGGAGGAGATGCATATGGGCTGAGGAGACTGGCTTTGAATAGGAGCACACACAGGTGGTAGCTTAGTAGTGGCTCAAAGAAGGAGGATTGCCCTAATTTGGAGGGTCATTTGCATTTGAAAATGCTCATTGCTAAATGGCGAGTATTTCCTACAGGAAAAGAGAATGGTTCCTGCCAAAACTGTAGCTATTTTTGTCCCTTGGTGACTTGAAATAAACCAGAAAGCCCAAGGCAAAGGAGAGAGTGGGTGGTACTCAAACAAACCATCCTTTAATAGTGCCCTGACCGAATACAGATGAGTAACATATGAAAAGGATGTTTGTGGAATCAATCGCCTAAGGCTCATTTTGTATATTTCACTGACAGATAGCATGGACAGGGTACCAGTGAGTACACTTGTTCATCAAATGCCCTATCAGTCTTTATCTCTGAAAGATATGTGAAAGTTGTTTTGGATATGAATTTTTACACACTAGATCTGATTATCTTAATAGAGATTTAAGGCTCCTGTATCCTGAAGACGAAGACTCAGGTCTGTTGCCTGAAAGAACCTGCCTCTGAGGAATCTTGGTATTCTATAGAAGGTCTTTCAATTAGACTTTGTCTTAAATTTTTTGCATTTAGATTTAGATTGTTTTAGGGGGTTTTAGGAAGGAGACAATGGAAATGAAATGTCATTATCATTAACCACATTAGCAAGATATGCTACCAACATGACCTTTATTGAAGTTAGTTGAGGTTCCTTGCCAAAATACTGTCATCAGATCTCTTACCTGTAGGCTTACTCTCCTCTCTCTTTCATGTACTGCTCTTCAGAAACAAATCCCTAGGTACCTTCCACATTCCGGGTGACAGGGATTAAATTCAAATGATCTGAGAGAAGAGTATCTGTATTAATCTTGCCAAGTTCTTCTCTGTGGGAGCTATTCTCTTCCATTCCATCTATTTCATTATTTAATCATTAATTTACATCATTAGGCAATCATGAATATTTTTATATGTGGAGGAAGAATCAAATGCTGCTATGATATTAACTTGTCTAGAGGAACAAAACCCAGAGGATACATGGTTCTATCTCTTTAGCTATATACATATACATTTATTATCAATATATATGCACGTAGAATAATATAGTATCAATTACATGTATATCTACATACATATATGCACATACAACAAATGTGCATGCATGTAAAAATAAATAATAAATGTGAATGATAAGAGAAATTTTATGTAGTTGCCTTACATAAATGTATATAATCACAAGACATTATATGCTCCATTACATATAACTATATATTACAATATTTGCATGTGTGTGTTAATATATAACTGATATATAAATAGCAATTTCCTTCTTTTTTATTTCTAATTTCTGTTTTTACTTATTTTTATACAGAACCCAATAAATAACCCATGCTGATCTTAGATTTCCTAGTTCTAAGATTATGGCATATATGCCACTACATATGCCTATTTTTTATTAAGGTACTTACCATGTTAATTGCAATCATTTAGAATTTTGCATAATAATGTCAAAAGTTGTTTTATAGGAATATAATTTCCATGTTTAATTTGCCTCTATCTGTTTTTACATTTTACCATGCCTTGATTTTTTTTCTTAAGTTCAGACATATTATATCAATTGATAAGAATTGATATATTGATCCTGTAAGGATTTAAACTTATTTGGCTAGGTGTTGGACTGTGTTTTCTACTTCATCTAGGTATAGATGCTTACACCCATGTGTTGGTTTTTCCTGTGTTTTGAATGTAAAATAATCTGCACAGCCTCATGTGTTTGAATTCTTTTTTAAAAATATTTTACCTATTTGCAAGGAGAGAGGAAGGGGGAGGAAAGAAAGAGAGAGAGAGAGGGAGGGAAGGAGAGAATGGTCATGCCAGGACCTCTAGCTGCTGCAAATGAACTCTAGGCGCATGTGCACTTTGTACATCTGCCTTTACATAGGTACTGAGGAAATGAACCAGGGTCATTAGGCATTTCAGACAAGTGCCTTAGCCACTGAGCAACCTCTCTAGCCCTATGTTGAATTTTTAATTCCCAATTGGTGGCACTGTTCAGAAAGCTTGTGGAGCCTTTGGAAGGTGGAGTTTTACTAGAGGAAGTGTGTCACTAGATGTAGTCTTGGGATTTTTATAGTCCAGCTCGACTTGTTTCACTATTCTTACTTCTTTCCTGCTGTTAAAAAGTTGTGACACCCAGCTTTCTGCTCATGCTTGCCCTCTCATATTGAAACTTCCTCTTAAAATTCCATAAGTTGACTCTGGTCAGGTGTTTTGTCCCAGTAACGAGAAGGCAAATGCGGAATTACGCAGTAATTGCCAGTGTGTATTTGCAGTGTCTCCAGCTTTAACCCATTATGATGGCAAAGTGAGAGGGAAACAGAGTGCGTTAAATTATAGTTACTTAGTGAGTCTTTCTCTCAGTCTGTGACTTTCCCAGGTGTTGTGCCTTCAGTATAACTTGCCCCCACCCCCAGCCTGCTATTCCCTTCCTCAGAGGCACTGCTCCCAATCTGTTTCCTTGGTTCATTGGTCCCTGTAACCTATTGTTTGCTCCCACCTGTGAGGTAAGATGACTGAAAGGGTCTATATTTGGAAGATATCCACTTCCTGTCTGGTATAATGCTCTGCAAAGTCTTTCCCCTAAACAGGAGGTTTTGACAGGGAGAAGACTGAGTACATTTCATTATGAAACTGTCCTCCTTTTTCATGTTCCTGGGGACATTGTTTCTATATCTTGGCTCGGAAAATCCTGTACTGTCTCTAGATAAGGCCTGTAGAAGACTGTAACTTCCCTACAAATTAGGGCAAAAGGAATATGCTGGTCCACACTTAGCTCCAATGGTCGTTAAAACTACTACCTGCAATCTGAAGGTTTATGTGCCCAAATTAATATGTTGAAATCCTAATCTCTAAAGTATTGTATTAGAATGTGATGTCTTTGGGAGACATTAGGTCATGAGGATTTGTTTTTACTCTTGTATTGGGTTACATAAGAGGCCCAAAAGAGGTGACTTGCTCCTTCTATTACACATAGATATTGTAAGAAGGTACTATTCATAAGCCAAACAGTTGACCTTTGTTAGGCACCAAGTCTGGTTGTGTCTTGATCTTGGGCTTCCTTGCTGTCAGAATTGTAAGTAATTCTCATCTGCACCTATGCTTGTAGAGGTGAGAAAACAAACTCAATTGTTCCTCAAGCACTGTCCACAGTTCTGTTGAGACAGGGTTTCACAGGCCTAGAACTTGCCAAGTGGGCTAGACAGGCTGACCTTTAAGCTCTAGGGATCCTCCTATCTCTGCCTTCCCAGTCCTGGGATAACAAATACACATCACCATGCCTGGCTACTTTTACTTGGTTCCTGGAGGTCCCACATTTAGAAGGCAAGCACTTTACTGAGCCATCTCCTCAACCCCGATTTCTGTTATTTAAAAGGCACCCAGGTTAAGATATTCTATCACAGCATCCTAAATAGAGCATGAAAAACCTCCAATACTCTGGCCTATTTGGTACTCCAGGCTTTTGCTCTGAGAAAGGAGGTTCAGGCCATGTCTCTGCAGATGCATCTGTCTCTTCACACTTCAGAAGAGCTGGCCCTAAAACCTCAGACTCCTAACTGGCTCTAGAAAAAGTTCAATTCTTGCCTGGTTTTCTCTGTTAAGAATTGTGAGCAGCAACATTCATTCAACTGCTTATGTATCAGAATTGAACCTGGAAATCTGTATCTTTAGAACTATATTTAACTTTTAGTGCCCTTTTGTGTAATTCATACTGGTCTTTCAAACTTGAATTTCTGAATGACCTTGTCATTAAAATTGCCTTTACCTTCCTCTTCAGATTCATTCTTGATGTAAGCAATTATCTAAAGATGTTCTATGCATGCCAATCTGCCCTGAATGATTTTTTTTTTTATGTTTTATTTTTGGTTTTTCAAGGCAGGGTCTCACTCTAGCCCAAGCTGACCTGGAATTCACTTTGTATTCTCAGGGTGGCCTCAAACTCACAGCGATCCTCCTACCTCTGCCTCCCGAATGCTGGGATTAAAGGCATGTGCCACCACGCCCAGCCTGAATGATTTTTGATAATGTTTCTCAATATCCTCATTGACTAAACAAATCATACCAGTTCTCTTTAAAGACTAAGGTCTTTAAGGATAGCAATTTTGATTTTTTTAATGATACCAAATAGTAACCAAACATTAATTGATGACTCAGTCACACCCCCAGATTTCACCAAGGGAGCACACTGGTAATAATAGACAAATTAACAATACAGGCATGAACAGAGTCCAAAAAGATAGTGCATACAAATCTAATCCTGGCTATTCTCCTGTTCTCTATTTCTCTCTTTCCTTTTTTATTCTCTTTCTCCTTTCTCTCTCCCTCTCCACCCCTCCTTCTGTCTCTTCCTCCTTTCACTTCCATCTCACTGTCTCTCTCCTTTCTCTTTCTTCTTTTCCTCCTCCTCCTCCTTCACTGCTTCACTACTTAATTGCTTTGTGGCCAGTTCTGGTGATGTTGCTGCTTTCTTTGTGGGACTTTATGGATTCTGTAATTGAAAATCTAGAGTCTGGGCTAATGAATATGTCCAAGCATGGGACAAAGTGCAACCTGGTGCTCCCTGACAATAAATGTTCAAGCCTCCTTCCTTGGAGACTTTAGAAAACTCCAGTAATTGAGGAAACAAGGATATCGAACCCTGGAGTACAACTTTTTATGAACATTGTGTACTTCATGACACACAGGGGATCTTTTAAAAGCAGACATGGTGTTCAGTAAGTTTACCCTTTGACGAGTGATTGTTTTACTGTATGCAATTCTCTCTAGAAAAATTTTTACTACTATTGCACAAAAGACTAATAAAAGGAGATACACCTCCCCCATTTATTTTCTTTCTCACCTCTGTAACTAAGCAGAATGTTTACCTGAGAGATGAAAGGTAATAATTCCTGGGGAACCCTGTGTGGCATTGATACAAGTGCTGAGCCAGCCGAAGGAGTGGGTGAGGCTTCCCAGAGACTGTCCAATGGCTATCTTCTTTGCACTCCCCTCACCTATCACCTGCCAATCTACAACTGGACAGCCGGGGATAATGACCCTTCTGAAAGAATTGTCACTGAGGTTTAACAAGAAATTCTCTCTGTACAGAAGAATGAGTATTTCCCTTTTAATTATTGATGTTTTCCTGCAGCATCATACTGGAAAATGAGCCAATTTTTATGCAGAAATTTAGGAGTGTCCCTCCTCTGCCTTTCTCACTCCTATATTGTGGACCCCACAAGAAATTCTCCCTGATATAGTATCAGATGGAAACAACAATACACCCCATTAATTACTCTCTCTGAGGAGGAGACATGTGACACATCTTACAGAATCAGCTCAAAAGACAGAAAATCCAGAGCTCTCATTATGAACTTTCTCCTGACACAGCACATTAAAATTTGAAGAAAGAAGACCATCTTATCATAAAGTCAGCAAAAAAGGAAACAAACAAAGCTCCCCTTCACACACCTCTGGCCCTTCGGAAGATCACGCATTGTGCTACAGACATTGTTTTCCAAAGAGCCCCCAACATGTAGAGAAGGGAACATGGAATTGTTAATTAAAAACAAATCAAGCCTCAAACTTCCTGATGCATGGGAGTTGCTAAGCATTATTTAACCTCTGTATTTCTCATACTTAAAATGCCATTTACTTCCAAAGGGTACAGGCAGAGGCCTTATGATCTAGTGAAAGGTGCCTGGTAAGAGACTGGGGCATAAAATAACTTAGCAAATGTGTATTTCCTCATTTCTGCTGATCTTTCAATAGGCAGATATGACATAAAGTGTATAGATGATGATTTCTTCCATCATTGGAATGTTCAATACAGCCCCTAGGAGCATCCAATAGTTCACCTGGCCAGCAATCTCTTCTAGTAGGTGAATCCTTGTCTCTAGGTTTTAAGTGGCAGTTACAACATAGATACTCTAAACACCATGGCAGGGTCCAAGGCAGACTCAACAGAAAATACCAATTTCTCAGCCAAAAGGCTTGGACCATGGGTTAAGGAAGAAAATTCAAGCCAGGCATTGTGGTACACAACTAGAATCCTAGCACTTAGGAGGCTGAGGCAGAAGAGTTGCAGTTTGAGGTCAGCCGGAGCTACATAACAAGACTGCCTCAAAACTTCAAGGGCTGTGATGTAACTCTATAGTAGAGTGCTTGCCTATCATGTACAAGGTTCTGAGTTCCATGCTCAGCCCCAAGAAAAAGAATGGAGAGGAAACGAGACAGGAGGATAGGATAGGGGGCAGAACAGGCAGTCTGATAGAGGAGAGGATGGTGGGGGAGGATGATGGGAAGGAAGGGGAGGAGAGAAATACAATCCAGGCAGGTTGGTTTTTAACAAGTATTCTCAAATTGGCTTTGAAAGGAAAAACTATTTCCCATCTTGTGATATTAAGGAGCTAGGGGTATGAACTAGGGGCCAGAAGCATAGTTCTGTGCTACAGTACTTGCCAGAAAGCCATAGATTCAACATTCTAGGTTCAATGTATAGCACTGAAAAAAGAAGGATGGCAAAGAGGAGGAAGAAGAGGAGGAAGAGGAAGGAAAAGAGTGTGGAGCCTGAAAGGCAGCTACATTCTCTACTTGGACACAGCTGGTAGGATTTTAAAGGAAGCAAGATGACAAGGAAGTCTCGGGGATTCTTATTTCCCCAATATCCCTCAAAATGCCAAAGTTGCCCTCTGGGCAATGAATCTATGCCCTTAAGATTTTTCCCTAGCATTGCGTCCTTTAGCAAGTCTGTCCCGATCCTTCCAGGATGGATTTCAGGTTCTCCTTATTTTTCCATTAAGCCCTGTGACTACTTCTGTCCCCATAAGGACTACTTTACAAAGATTTACAGTCACTTCTCTGTCTTCACTAGCCCATTACAGTTGGCAGCAACTTGCAACCTTCAACACCCAGCTCTAATCATGGTACAAGTATAGTCTGATCTCTGAAATACTGGCATATATAATTTTAATGGACTTTTCTAGTCTTAGTTTAGTTCCTGTATATAGTAGTCCATAGCTGCACCATGAAATTTGTAACTTCAATGATATATCCTCACAGTTTTGGTTGCTCTAGTTAAGAATTATGATATAAATACATCTATGTCTTTATGTTAGCATGTTTTTGCTACCCTCTTAGTTAAATGCAGACATTTCATCAAAACAATCCTAATATAAAATACATGAATCTCTTGGGAAAAATTACTCAGAACATAGGCTAAAGAGATTTCTCAGGGGCTATAGACACATGATTGTAAAGCCTGATGGCCTCAGTTTGTTCCCTCAGTATCCACATAAATCAAGATGAACAAAGTGGCACATGAATCCAGGATTTGTTTGCAGTGACGGGGGACTTGGGCATGCCCATGTTCTCTCTCTCTCTCTTTGTCACATAAATTAATTATTAAAAGCACTCATAGAACCCTAGAAAATATTGCACATATATGCATAAATAATTTATAAAAGTGTCTTGGCAAATAAAAAACCACACTGTTTGAAACTTATCTCACTTATTAAAATATCCTGCTTATTGTATTAATTATGAAAGTACTTCAACCCACATGCAAAATATCACAGGTTAAATGCCAAAGTTTGGGAAAAGTCACAGTCATTTTACACTTTAATTAAACAGATTTTTGTTGTTGTTGTTGTTTAGAAACATAGACTGTTAAATGTTCAGGATTCTTAATTGAATTCAAGTGAACCTAGAAGAGAAATGATTTTCACATTCCCTAAACTTTTCTCTGGGAAATAACAATCAGAAGCCAAAGACAGATGCCTCAGGCAAGAACTGATTTGAAAATAAATGAGAAAACTTCCTAAGAAGAACAGACTAAGGTGGTCTGTGCTCATACATTGTGAAGTTTCTACCACTTCTTTTCTACAGCTTAACTTCTTCAACGATGGGTCACAAACTCAAATGGGGTTTCATAACTAAATGTGGAATTCGTGAAAAAGTTGGCAACCGTGAAAGACTTCTGAGCACACAATGACCAAAAATTCATGTTAAACCAGTGAATCTAAGGTGTTTCAGGAGTGCTGTCCCATGTTGCATCCTATGACTTCACCAGTGCTCAGTTCTGAATGCACAACCCATGCATTTTGTGTTATGCAAACCAAGTCTTCTGCTTTTGTAGAAAGATAATAACTCAGGTATGGAAAATAAGAATGTTTCATATTTTTCTCCTACCATTGTTTAGCATGTAAGTATCAAACTAAGATACCTTTGAAGTGCATCGTGTTTAGAATGTTTGATTGTAAAACTCACTGTTTTAAATGAATTGTATCTTCAGATTAGGACAGAATTTCCAACAATTTCTGAAATGAGCCTAAACATAAATTCTGTCCTTTCAAACAAGTATTTAATCAAAGCAGTCTTCTTAGCACTGGAGATTATAAAGTCAAAATTTGGTCTTTTCTGAAAAATGCTGAAGATGTTCCACATCTTATATTACCAACTATTCAGTCAGGATTTAATTCCTTTTGTAAAAGTAAACAAACATATCTAACTCATTAGCAGGCCAATTTGTTTTCATCTTTAAAAAATGGCAAAATTGTATGTACACAAACATATTTTAAAATAAATTTCTTTCTGACTTATTATCTTATTATTCTTTTTGTTTTGTTTTGTTTTTGAGGTAGAGTCTCACTCTAGCCCAGGCTGACCTGGAATTCACTATGTAGTCTCAGGATAGTCTTGAACTCATGGCAATCCTCCTACCTCGGCCTCCCAAGTGCTGGGATTAAAGACATGTGCCACCACACCCGGCTTGATTATTCTTTTTGATCTGTGTACCTACTTTATATACCAATATCCTCAGAGCTGCATTAAAATTTTTCATGTCAATTTAAGAAGACCTGCTATAGAAATTATTAACTAAATCCTCCCATATCAGACAGGTAGTTAGCCACTTGAGCTTGGCCTTGATGACAAATTGTTCAACATGCCTTCAAGCTAGTCTGTGTTCAAGGCCAGTGAGAGAGGATTTCTATTTAGCATCTCCATTAGGCTGCTCACCCAGCCTCTAATCTTGAAGGACATTGGGGCCAGCATTGGAGACAAGAATGGATGCTCATGTTGAAACCAATTTGTACTAACTCTAAGCTCTAATCTTCAGCAAGAACCAATGCCCACAAACACCTCTTTATTTATATTACAACTACAGCTAACCCCAACCTCTCCAAGTTGTTTATGAAGCAACCTTTTTTTTTTTTTTTTTTTTTTTTTTGGTTTTTCGAGGTAGGGTCTCACTCTATCTAGTCCAGGCTGACCTGGAATTCACTATTTAGTCTCAGGGTGGCCTTGAACTCACAGCAAACCTCCTACCTCTGCCTCCCGAGTGCTGGGATTAAAGGCGTGCGCCACCACACCTGGCTCTGAAGCAACTTTATTATTTGTATATGAAGTATGTAGTATCATATGTGACATAAAGCAGTTGTCATTCAAATTTCCCATTTGTCTGTGCCAGGTTCTATGCGGAGTGCCAGCAACTACAAAATGAAGGCAAGAATTTTCTCTGTGAGTTCTATAACTTCTGAAGGAGATAGAACCAGCTGACAAGTAAGTCAAATAATAAGTGAATGAATGACTAATTGAAGGAGTGAAATAACAAACCATATATTGATAAGGAATGAGAGGGATGGCTTAATTCTAAATTAGCAAGTGATAAGAACCAGAGTCTAACCAGTGCTGTAAGTCAGGTGGAAAGGACATATGCAAAGGCCTTAGGGTAGGAAAAGGTTTTCAGAGTCCTAAGAAAATGAGTGTGGGTGGAATTTAATGAGCAGACAGATTTTGAGATGAGATTGATTTAAAGGTGAAACAGAGAGCCAGCTTAAATGAGACATCTCTACCTCACCCTTCAAAGCGCAAGGAACGTTACAGACCAGAGGACAGAAAGAATTTCAGAGCCAAAGAATGGGGCCAAGTACTTTGGCTCACTGCCCTCTGGACATGAAATGACCATTGCATTCATGACCTCATAGCAGCTGTCATTAACTCCATAAGATCTGCATAATATTGAACCCATTAATATTTTAATATCTATAATGAAGGAAGGCCAAAAAAGGAGAGCATCAAAACAGAAGAGGGGCTACTTGGAAGTAAGGAGTTCAGTAGAAGATAGTGGAGAAGAAGGGACAAAAGAAATTAATGAGAAGGAATCATCAAATTTCTGTATGATCATGGGTCTAAGCACAATATAGAAAAGAGTTCTGAAAGATATAAACAAAAATGTAACTGATTCTGACTAAGCTGATGCTGCTGAAAGTCCGCAAGTGGGCAAAGGTTGAACCATATACAACTTATTTGAAAATTATTAATGTAGTCTAATGAGAAAAGATGATAATTTTCACTAAATATGAGTCAAGAAATTAAGGGTTTTTAGAAGAACTCATCATAAGATTTTAGCTTATAAATTTATTATTATATTATACTATCAGTCATATCATATCAAAGCTTTGACTCTCAGCTTCCTCAATTTGTTCTCTTCTCTACACATTGTTTGTTCTTGACTCTCTTGCCTCTTCTTTGATCCAAAAATCCTAGAACATTACAAGTCTTGTATGTCAGCATTCTCATCTCCTCTCTGGTGTGTAGACTTGGAATGAATGTACAAACTCATGCAACAACAAAACTCACCAAAGTGGACAAATTGATTATGAAGAACAATCTGCAAGGGAGCCAGTTCTCTCTAGAAAACTATCAGTGTCCTGAACTTGAGGTGCCCTGACATTCTCCAGAGTGTTACCCCTGTCACTGTTATGGATACCTGTTCCAAAACAGTTCCTGTGAGCAGCCCATCATGACCAGAGGTGAGTTTTGGCTCAGGCACCAAGGCTGGCTGTAATTAGCTCTAGTTAAACCGCCTCCGCATCCTGGCAGGCAGACCACCTACATCAATACTGCAACCAGCTTAAACTTGCTCTGGGGAGAGATTTTGTGTGACAGACTTTATCTTCAGGGCAAACTGCCATCAAATGCAGTTGCACAAGCCATTGCTGTGCCCAGTTCAGCTAGAACTGTCTCTGATCAATGAGCCCCAGGGGCAAGTGTCAGAATAATACGAGCACTAATCATTGGTCATGACAGGGTTCCACTCCTCTAGGATCCTCAGACAACTTCATCTGAGTTAACTGATTCTGACAATGCTTGGTGAGGATTATTCTTCCCATTTTACAGATGAGGAGAACGCATAATGGAGGAATTAAGCAGCTACTCAAGGCCCCTCAGCGGGGAGATGATAGCTCAAAGAATACTTCTGAGTCTGAGCAGCCGCTGTCTGCCACATCAATTAAACACATCAGCTCATCATGACTGGCTGCTTCCAGGATGATCATGTTTTATTAATGCACACCATTGAGCAGCTGCCACATTTCACCCAAGAGGTGGCCACCTTTCAATCAAGGAAAGTAATTCTGGTTTACAGCACCCAGAGGAGCAAACACCGAGGGAAAGTCAAACTGCCTGCCTGCCATTGAATCAACTTACCATCACCCTGAAATGATGTCCTGCTTGGAACAAAGCTGATCCAAAACTTTTGATGTGATATAATTATCTAAACATAATTGTGGACAATATGTGAAATGGAGGGAAAGAGGCAGCCTCATTATTCACAAGGGAGAGAAGCTGACTTATAAATAATTAAATAAATAAATAATTCTATTTTTGCATCAAAAATAGGAACGGTACTTTAGTCAACATGTGTAAAGTCCCATCTCCCTTCATAATGAATGTGAACAGAAAATAAGAAATTTTGCAAAGCAAAACTAAAAGAGTTCCCAAATAGTAAGTTTCAAAGCTCTTACTTGGGCCAGCATGTGATAAAATTTCTGTTCTCTACAGGATTACAGAGTTAATGGAAAGGGGAAAGGCAGAGAAGCCAAACCGGAGACAGATGAGAAGAAAGGGATATTTGTTTTCAAGGCCCTAGCGTGACCTTTTCTCCTGTTTGTTTTCTCGCAATGTGGTAGCACGTGGTTCCAACACATGTGAGGCTTAGAAATAGGAAAATATTTTGCCCGTTTTTTTTTATTCAAACCAGACTTTTAGTGTTTCTAAATCCTTGTGTTCTGATCCATACATGCAGGATGTTACTCATCTTGTAAGATTATTGAAAAGATAAGTGAAAGGACATTGAAGATACTAGTGTGTGTGAGTGAACTTACCACTCAATCGATGCTCAAGGAGAGGTAGTCAAGGCTGTTGCATTGGTGGTCTCCCTCTCACTCTCTCTTTCTTTCTCTCACCCATATCCTCTCTACATACCCCCAAAGCTGCCCCCAATGTGGTAAGTATTCAGTATATTCTGCACTGGTTCAAAGAGAACTGGTCCTCCCACAGGCTAACTCTATTTCCTCCTTCCCTTTCTCACTGCTCTCCTCTTACCATCTTGTCCTATAGAGTCTCCTTTGAGCATCAGTAGACCACCAGGGCTTCATATGCTTCCTCTTTTCAAAGAAAATAACAGCTCCCTTCTGCCTGCCTTACTGCCTAAAATCATTGTAAGGAACAAATAAGGAAATTACTCCATTTACGTTGTAAATGGTGGTGCGCAATAAACTGCAAGTGCCTGTACAATACCATTATTTCTTAAGGCTTAGCTAAGGAAAGAATCCCTATTTTAATTATTCACAGTAAGATATTCATGATAAGTTGTTTACCCCTGCTAGGTAACATTGGTTTGTTTTAATGAAAGCCTTTAATGCCTTAATCCAAAGTTGGAAATAGTAGTGAAAATTCAAGGGACAGGAAAGGATATGGGGAAGAATTAATCCAAATGACAGAACCCCTTAAAATTACCCTCTATGAGCTCAATTTTCAAACCAAGATTATCTTGGCACATTTTCATATCTCTACAAACATGTGAACACATGGTGTAGGCCTCAAAGTTCATCTTGAGGGAGAATATAAAAGAAAAGAAAGTGACCATCTGGCTGCCAAACAGCCAATGCTTTTCTCCTAGTCTATTTTTGCTTCTAATGTTGAACAGCATCTCCTGATTTATATTCCAGTTTAAGTCTTCTCCCACCCAAACTCCAAGAAACAGAAAGCTTTCTGCTGCATCCATTGTCCTGACAAAGATGCCCATCCTTTTACTTTGCAGCAGTGGCTTTGATAAATGGTGGAAAATATGCAAAGATCTAGCCTTCACCTCCCAATAGGAAATGCTATTAACCCAGGCATTTTTGTATAAAAATGCCTTTCTCTTTCAGAGGAAGCCCAATACAAATTCCAACTTCAAGTGCCAAGAAGCTAATAAAATGATAAGAAGATCCTGGCAAATCCTAAGAAGATTATGCTAACTCATGCTTGGGAAGAACATTAGGCTGTTCCTGTAAATGGGACCTGAGGATCAGCTAAAGCTAATTTAGGAGTCTAATTAATGTTATCAATAATAGAAAAAGTATATTCATCTCACCTATCATCCAGCAGGTATAATACTGACCTTTTCTTTCAAAGACACTATACTATTGATATTTACTATACTAAGCATTCTAAATGCAGTAATAGTTATGACAAAAATGATTACTACAGAGATGGCATTTGCTACACTGTTAAAATTCTCCTGCATCTATCTATCTATCTATGCTACCACCATATATTGGGTAAATCTTTGATGCTGGATCCAAAATCCCTCAAAAGGGTCAGGTATAGCAAAGATAAAGTTTAGAGCCAAAACATCTCATACATTCATATACATACAGCCATACAATAGTGTGGAAATAAAGTTCATATACACAAATGGATTGAGGAAAACATGATGTCTTTCACTTCAAAATCAAGGCAATTATACATCCTTATGTTAGCCTTCCAGTACTATAATGAAATGAATGAGATAATGAAGTTATATAAAGATGAAACTTTATTTTGGCTCACAGTTTCGAAGGGTCTTGTCCATGATCGTCATCTATACTGCTTTTGTCCATGTGCAGCCAGCACATCAAGTGGGTACACACACTAGAATAAAACTGCTTAGATGATGGCCAAGGAGAAAAGGAGGCAAGGAGAGACTGTATGTCCCAAAATTCCCTCTGAGCTCTTGACTCCACTGACCCGAGAAATGGCCCCCCAAAGCCTCACTTCTCAAATACCCTGACATCTCCCAATAGAACTACTTTAGGGACCAAATCTTCAACACATGGACCTAAGGGAGACCTTCAACATCCATACTCAAGCCATTTTATTAGATCTCTTCACCTGCTAGAAAAACTTCATAGACCACATATGGAAAGATCACCCAGCCCACATAAGTGCCATGTAGAAGAAGAAGGATGCACTTAAACCACTGTTGTGTTCTTTGTCTATCTTTATTTTCCTTTAAAAATGTGACATTTATTTATTTACTTATTTTGGGGGTAGAGTCTCACTCTAGCCTAGGCTGAGCTGGCATTAACTATGCAATCTCAGGCTGGACTCAAATGCACAGTGATCCTCCTACCTCTGCATCCCAAGTGTTGGGATTAAAGGGGTGCACCATCATGCCCAGCTGACTTTTTTGTCTACCTTAACAGTACTTTTTCCTGACCACAAGTTCCTAGAAGCATCTTAATAGAGCCAGTGAATTTGAACACTTCATTTAACCTCTTAGACTCTATTTCCTCACAGGTAAATCAAGGAACACCCTACCTACTAACTTTCTGCAGTTTGTAATAAGTTCTTCCAGTATACAAACCCCAGCAAATATCTGTTTAATCATTCAATCTGGACTGTAGCATTGTCTCACACATAGATACTTTATTTTTCATTCATTGACATTCTTAGAATTTTGATGTATATCTCTTCTATTGAATTTCCCTCATTGCATTGTAACTATGCATTTATTCATCTTTCTCTGTTTTATTTTATTTTATTAATATTTATTTATTTATTTTTACGTACAATTGAACTCCACTGGGGGCAGAAATCATCTTTTTATATCACTTTGTTATCGGTGCCTGAGACAGTATTAATCAATCAATAATGTTTTTGTTGAAATATAATTATGAATCTTGAAAAGAAGGCTTACAATAGCTTATCTGTCTCGTCCCTGCCACCATGAGGAAAATTGTCATATAGGATGTATACGGCCTGTCAGAGGATGGAAATGCATACTAAGAAGGAAAAGAGACTAAGGCAGAAAGAATGAAAAAGCAATTGAGAGAACTAGGGAGTAGAAAACGGATAACTTATTGATGTCAAAGGGGATAAAAAGAAGGTCTGAGGAAGTTAAGCCAGATAACATAGTAAAAAGTCCAGGTCAGAGCACAAAGGTGACCCCTAGCAGAGGACCTAATCATTTCTGAAACAGAAAATGAAATGGATTGAGAATTGGGAGTTCAGAGAAAGGATCATCACACACACACACACACACACACACACACACACACACACACACACAATTTTCTTCTCAACTAGGAACATGCTTTGCTGGGACTTAGAGACCATGAAAATTTGAGATTTGATAGCAGGGCCTCAACTCTCCAGATGTGTGGGTCTAAGGAATACAAGGCAGAGTGAATTGGTCAGAACGCTGGTGACAGTTTCAAACTTGTTTGACAAGTAGAACAAGACAGAATGATAGGACTAGGTGCCAAGTTAGAGAATCAGGCTTCTGGCATTGTCTAAACGAATGTAATCAGAAAAAGAAAATATTCTACTCAATGTATCACAAAAATATACAACCAAGGTTAAGGGTGTTGGTGAAGCAAATGTAGCACTTCAGCATGCTGCTGGGACCTTAAAAAAGCCATGTGTTCTAACAGTCTTTTCCTATTGCTTCCAATCTCAAGGAAGAAGAGGAGCCTCACTATTTCAACATGATGTCTTTCTTTCCTAGAAGTGGAGCTTTCATATATCATATCCCCTTCCTGCCCCTGTCTATGGAAAATTATAAGGCCCAGGCAATGATACTTGACAGTAATGGTCTGCTTGATGCTTTGATAAATCTCATCTTGACTGGGCTTAAAGTACACCAGACCAAAATGGTGTCAAGTTTTAGGATTATATTTCATGGGACAAAACAAGGAAACAATAGACAAATAAAATACAAAGGATATCAGAGAGCAAAATGTTGAGGATGTGTTGGTGTGCTAAGATTCAAGTTCAAATCCATGATGTCATCTCTTAGTACCCAAATTCCAAAACTCAATCCCACTTTAGAATTTCCTAAACCCAATGGCTTAAGTTTTCAGCTTCCCTATGAGTCCATTCATTAGGGACTATCTCAGGAGCAATCTGTCTTTACTGTGGAAAAAATGGAAATATAGAAAACAATGCGCCAAGGTACATTCTACGGGGACTATAGGTTTGTAAATCCAATAAAAGCTCCAGAATGCACCAAGCTGGAATTTGAGTCTTCTACTTTCCATTTGCCTTCATACCCGATGGTTTTATGATTATTCCTGATCTCTTCATGATGTTTCCTGCTATAAGGGGCAAGGACATTAACATCTTTCCCAGATCTCTACTTTATAATAGACTTTCAGATGGTCAAATAGCCAATAGCATTCCTTGAATAATAACATAAGATTTCATTGGAAGTTCAAGGATAGTACAGTTATAGTTTGTACATTTTTAATATTTATCTGGGGTCATGGAGAAAGACTCTGAGGATATTCAACATGTACCAAAGCAGAAATCCAGAAGCTGCTAAGAGCTCAACATTAAAGTGGAATTAAAGCACACCTACCAAGGCTCAGGCAGCTTTGTGGAAGAGGTGGCAGAAAGATTGCAAGAACAACATGATGGGATGGAATATCCAGAGGCATTGCCCCCACCACACACACAACGACTTACTGTTGCTCTAACAACTCATATAACCCATGACTCCATGGTGAATACCAGCAATCCAACTAAGGAGAGCCCTTAGTGGAGTGGAAACAGGGAAGAGGGAAATGATGGTGCCAACACATGATGTGTCCATTCAAAGTTTCAATGTAATAACAGAAAAAGTCACTATGTTTCAACTGCGTGTACAGCTGCCTAGATGGAGACTACAGTTCTCTGCTTCATTTGCAGCTGGGTAGGACCATGCCAAGTTCTATAGGATGGACCTTAAGGGAAATGTGGTGTTCCATTTATGGAAGTGTCCTTCAATCAATGGAAAAGCTTTGCTCTCTTTTATCATCTCTCCTAATACCTTCCAACCTTCCATATGAAATTGGTGGTAAGTAGTATGGGAGGACTCACTTGAGGACAGAAATTTCAAACAGCAGGGCAATAAAACAGAAAGAGTTTAGTTCCTTGTGAGATGTGGTCACCAAGTCAGCCTGTGGTTTATGCTTGTACACAATGGAGATAAGAAACTTGTTCCTTTACACACAGTTATTTTGTTTATTGTTACATGAGACAAACATCTATCCTATAAAACATCAGTCCTCTATCTAAAACAATCTCTTGTAAATATTTGCTCTTTGTCTCAGACCCCAAGGCCAATCTTACCTCTTTCTCAGCAGTTAGCTTCCTCTCTGTGAACAGTTAAAGGGAACTGGATGACATTTCTGAAAAAATCTGTTTTAATATTCTGGAGCTGTGATTGTAGGGTACCATAGTTTGGGTCTGTCAAATGCCTCCCATAGGCTCATATACTTTAATACCTGACCCCCATTGTTGGCACTGTTTGGGAAGATTATGGGCCCTTGAGGAGGTGAAGCCTTGATGTAAGAAGAATGCCGATGAAGGTGGGCCTCGTCTTAGAAATCAACTCCACATCTGGTTCTTTTCCTCTGCTTTCTAACTGGGCTGCCATGTGATAATAGTCTCCTTGTAGACCTCCTCTGCCTTCACAGCTACGATGAGACTTCCCCTTGAAACTATGCTGAATTAAACCTCTTTCCTTCCCTAAGCTGCTTATGGTAAGGCACTAGTGTCCAGAAACAAGAAAATAAGTGACTTGGGGTTACTAACAAATGCTTCTTGCTCATAGTTCTAGATGCAGGAAAGTTCTGGAGAATGTAAGTCTGGTGTACAATGAAGATGCTGTCTTAGTTTCCAGCTCCTCCTTGCATTCTTGTATAGATGAATTATGCAATCATCACTTCTATTTCTCCTTATAAGGACACTAATCCCAATCATGAGGGTTCCACTCTTATTGACTAATTATGTCCAAAAATATGCTAATACCATCATATCAAGGGTTACCCATTTATCTGGTGCTAATTTTACTCTCTGTTCTTATAATGAAGTCTACTTTGATCTGAACCTTTCACCACCAGAATCATCTTGAAAATCTCTTCAGAGTAACACAAATGTTCTCTATTACATACTGCAGGACTCTTTCAGCCTCATCTCATTACTTATTAATAACCAGAGCACAGAGGTGCTCCTATACTTTTACTTGTTTGTTAGAGAAGTGCCCTAATTCTTGGTATTATGATGTTCCAAAGAAATAGTTACAAGTATATGGACATAATTAGTTATAAACACACATAGATGGAGAAATTATAAAACACTGGCTCATGGGGTTATGTTATCTAATTCCCACAATCTGAAATCTGTAAACTAGAGACTTTGGAAAGTATGTGGTGTACTTGAGGGTCTGAGAATGAGCCATAAATCCCACTATGAAACTGAAAGTCTGAAACTCAGAAAGATGAAAAGAGATCGATGTTCCAGTTGAAGCAGTCCTGGTGAGGAAGGGCACTTTCCATTGTGCTCCATCTTCTTCTCCTATTTGGTCTTCACTAAATTGAATGATGCCCATGCATTGTTGGGAAGGCCATGTGGGCTATTTTGTTAATCAATTTAAACCCTGATGCCTTCCAGAAACACTTTTACAAACACACCCAGATTCTGTGCATCACATGGCTCAGACAAGTTGTCATAGAAAATTAAAAACAGTGCACGCTAATCTGTTTTGGCTTCATATTCTCTCTCCATTCCAGAATGAGTGGTGGCATAGCAATTTTTTTCAAGATATTTATTCCATTTTTCTCTGATTTTAAGTTAACATTACTCTGTGTTTTTTGTTTTGTTTTGTTTTCGTTTTTCTTTTGTTGTTGTTGTTGTTTGGTTTGGTTTTGTTTTTCAAGGTAGGGTCTCACTCTGGCCCAGACTGACCTTAAACTAACTATATAGTCTCAGTGTGGCCTCGACCTCACAGTGATCCTCCTACCTCTGCCTGTCAACTGCTGGGGTTAAACGTGTGTGCCACCATGCCCAGTTTTCTGTGTTGTTTTATCATCAGAAGAATTAATATATGTTTAGAATCCTCAGCTGTGTTTGTGCATGCACGTGTTCATATGTGTCTGTGTACCCAGAAATGATTAGTGTATTGAAGAGAGAAGGTATTTAAAGAGCATTCTTCATTGCAGACTTTGTGATTCTCATGATAAAATGTCTAGGAAAACACATAAAGAGATGAGAGTGTGTAATAAACCACAAAAGTAAGATTGACAACTAATCTACTGCCAAAATCTTTGAGGAATTTCCTATAATTATAATATTCATGAAGCAGAAAAGAGAAACACAATTGTCAGGTGACATTAGCACATAACTTGTCACATACTGGGGATCAAAACTGCCAATGTGAAGGACAATGCAGAAGCCTAGCTCTGCATTGCCAAGGCTTTGCTCAGAAGTGCAGCATCTGTGATAAAAACCAGTCACAGATTGGCCATGCAGCCACAGATGTGCTGAACAGAACCAGGAACAAGATTTCTAAAGCAGCTGCATGAATTCGATATGCAAGTATGTTTTGTGTGTGTATCTTTATGTGCATATGTTGAAATTAATAGGATTACATGCATACATATATATTATATATATTACAAAATTTGTATGTTTCACCCCAAATCCACCAGTTTTGTACTTCTTCTAAATCTATTTAGTAATAACTATTTTCAGAAATATGACAAACCAGTTGAATTTTACAATGGCATACTTACTTATATTTTGGAGTAAAACCACAGTAATATTTTGCCAATGTTGGTTTAAAAAAGAAAAGTACTATTCAATACTTTAAATCATTCACACATACACTTTCTTCAAATCACAATTTTAACAAACATTTACTAAATATTAAATACAGAACATTAGGAAGAAAGCAAGTTGCTTAAGTTTTGATCCTATTTTTACATCTTACAAATCATGTGAACTTGAATGATTAACTTAGTATGTAACCACTTTGATTTCCTCACCTGTAACATAAAAATAAAAGTAGCCGGGCTACGCATAGTGCACATACCTACAACTCCAGTGTGTGGAAGGCTGAAACAAGAAGGTTGTAAGTTCAAGACCAGCCTGGGCTATATACTAGACCCTGTCTCAAAATATATATATTAAAAAGGTAGAAATTATGTGAAATAATGTGCTTAAAGTATTTTAGCCTAAAATAGGTTTGATATTAGTATCATACATGCATATTAAAAGAGGAAAGTGCAATTAACATACATAAAATTTACAAATTTGAAAATATTAAAAAAAGGAAGCAGAAATAACAAAATTGCTCCACTTTGTTATCTCAATAAAATATGAAAATTTAGCATCCATACACAAAGATGAAATTATATGAAAATAAGTTGAGACAAGAAGGAAGTTGCCTGAGAGGCAGGTAGAAGCAAAACTAGGATGTTGATTTGATAAAGATTCTAAGAAGACTAAAATTATGATAATAGAATGGAAACTGCATTAAAAGCAATAAACAGTAACAGTAAGGATTGGGAATCAATGATGATAAGTTTAAACTCCAGAACAAAGAAGAAAATCTCAAAGATGCACACATTGGTGATAAAGATGAAGAGTACAGGGAGAGGATATTTGGATATGTTTAAAAGCGCAGGTCACACAAAAGTAATTATTTAATATATGTTTGAAGGTTAGGGAGATGGCTCAGCAGGTAAAAGCACTTACACACAAGCATGATGGTTTGAGAGGGCCTGATGTGTCCAGACGCTGATTCCCTAGCACACATATAGAAAGCTGAGTGTGGCTCTGCACACCTGTAATCCTATATCTTTGGGGAAGAGACAGGAGAATTACTAGGATTTGATAGTCAGCCAGTTTGACTAAAAACAGTAGGTCCAGTTTCAGTGAGAGTTTTCATCTCAAGGAAGCAAGTAGAGGAGTGGTACAGGACATCTCACAGTGTTCTGTGGCCTCTGAGCACGCACAGGGTGTACACATATGTACACACATGGACAAACACACACATGAATACACCACACCACACATACTTCACACATACATGTAAAACATACAAATAAGATAAGTTTGAACAAACATTTAGTATGTATTCATTGAGTTTGTAGACCAAAAATGATTATTTAATGTACGGGGTACGCTTTTATTTGTTTTATTTTTTTTGGTAATTTTTTTATTGACAAGTTCCATACTTATAGACAATAACCATGATAATTACCTCCCCTCCCGCAATTCCCCTTCACAAATCCACTCTCCATCATATTCCCTCCTTCCCTCCATTAATCTCTCTTTTATTTTGATGTTATCACCTTTTCCTCCTATTATGAGGGTCTTATGAAGGTTGTACTAGGTACTGCAAGGTCATGGATATTGAGGCCGGTTTCGATCCAGATAATTGCAGTGTAAATGCTCTTACTCTTCCTTTGGCTCTTACATTTTTTTCTTCCACCTCTTCTGCAATGTACCTTGAGCATTGGAAGGTGTGTTAGAGATGTTTCAGTGTTGATCACTCCTCTGTCACATCTTCTCAGCACAATGATGCCTTTAGGGTCATTTCAGTGTCACCAACATCTGAAAATAGAAGTTTCACTAAGCAAAAGTGAGGGTAGCATTAATATATGGGTATAAACATTAAGTAAAGTGCTTACAGAGCAGTTTAATGGCCATAATATTTGCATTTATCCAGATAAGAACAGGTGTTACACTCATAAAACTCATGACCTCCCTCACCCTAGGTTTTTGATTAGATTTTCAGTACCAGCCATGTATTTCCTCCCATAGAGCAGGCCTTCTGTCCAATTAGAGAATAGTTGGTTTCCCCGATAACAGACATGCCACTATTACAGCCATTTGGTCTTTTGGCCTGGTTGGCCAAATTTGAAGCTTGTAGTGTCCACTGTTTTCATGGACAATGGCTTCTGCCTCCCATAGTGTGGTATGCAGTGCAGCTTTTCCCAGCTTTCTGTCAGCTGGTATATAGGGAGAAAGTTTTCAGCTTAGCAGGATCAGTGACTTTGCAGCCCAGGCATCTGGAGTCTTCAGCAATAGGGTTTTACCATCTGTTTCCTGGTGGGAAACCAAGAGCCTTTGCAAGAGTCTGTCATGTTTTGGGGGCAACAGGACCACCCTGGCCAACAGTACATTGGAAGGTATACCATCCCTGGCACTGTTGTTTTTGTAGTAACAGTTAATATCTTCTGGGCGTGCTACCATACAAAAATGTAAATTTTCACATGGCTTATTCAATATCTTAAATTTTGATTAACCTTCCCCCAACTCTTCTTTTACTGAATCTATTCCACTGACCTTGCTTAGGTCATTCCATTTATTACATAACTGTAATATGTACATTAAGAAAATACTGGGAAAAATTTGAAAATGAACTGGGAGATAGCTCTGCAGTTAAAGGCACTCATTTGCAATGTATGTTATCAAGGGTTCAATTTCCCAGTACCCACCTAAAGCCAGATACACAAAATGGTACATGTGTCCAGAGTATGCAGCAACAAGAAGCCCTGACACACCCATACCCACACTTACTCTCTACATAAACTTCCCCCCCGCTCTCAAATATATAAAAAATATTTCAATAAGAATATATTTTTAAATTGCTTACTCTCTATTGCATGGAAATACTACTGGGCTGAGAAGATAGCTTTATCACGAGAGTGTGTGCTATGCAAGCATGAAGATCTGAGTTTGATCCCCAGAACCCATGTAAAACTGTTGGTCAAGTAGTCTGTAATTGCAATGTTGGGGAGGTGGAGACAGAAGGATCCCTGGGACTCACTGGCCAGCCAGTATAGACTAAATTTTGAGCTCCAGGACAAAGACTCTCCCTCAAAAAAAAGTGGACAGAATTTTGAGTATAACACTGGAGGTAATATTATGGCATCCATATGCATTCACATAGACACACACACACACTCTCTCTCTCTCTCTCTCTCTCTCTCTCTCTCTCTCTCTCTCTCTCTCTCTTAGCCACACACATGACCACTCTCACACATGCAAAAATACACATTCATAATAGAAATAAAATACTACTATTCAAATGAAAAACTAATATTAGCTATGCCCTGTGTGTAATTTAATGCTGAATATGAATATCAATTAGATAATAAAAACAAACAAAAATATATGAAGCCTGGAGAGATGGCTTAGCAGTTAAGGTGCTTCCTGTGACTCATAAGGACTCATGTTTGACTATCCAAGCCCCACGTAATTCAGATGGACAAAGTGATACAAACCTTCAAGCTTGCACATGTGCACAAGGGGGCACACACGTCTGTAGTTTGATCACAGCAGCTGGAGGCCAATTCTCTCTCTCTCTCTCTCATAAAAAAAAAAAAAAAAAAAAAAAAAAAAGCCAATCTGGCCAGGCGTGGTGGCATGCCTTTAATCCCAGCACTTGGGAGGCAGAGGTAAGAAGATCATCATTTGAGGCCACCCTGATACTACATAGTGAATACCAGGTCAACCTAAACTAGAATGAAACACTACCTTGAGAAAAAAAGAAAGAGAAAGAAAGAAAGAAAGAAAGGAAGGAAGGAAGGAAGGAAGGAAGGAAGGAAGGAAGGAAGGAAGGAAGGCAGGCAAGCATGATGTTTTCTGATGTATGCCTAGTATATACTTTCACTTTCTTCAATATGTGGGACTGGGGATGGGAATATGGTTCAGTGACAAAGTAGGTCCTTACTGTGTGCAAGATACAGAGATGTATAGTGAACATAAACACAGACAACTTTTGTAGAATTTTGAGAGGAGATGGGAATCTGGGAGCAAAATGCTTTTATTATTTTGAAAACTCAAATAACTGAAGGAAATTATTACAAATAAAAAATTTCAAAATCATTCCCAAACTCTGATCCAGAAATAAGTTTTGCTACCATTTTAAAGAATGTTCTTCAGAAACAGCTTGCTATGCAAATAGGAATTTATAAAAATATAGTAGATATGTAATTGACTACAGGTAAATGTGGAAATGATTAATATAGAAGTAAATCTAAGAACTTCTCATGGATGTGTCACATAATCAATGCTGTAGGAACAACTACTTTTTAATGTAATGCACAATGAGGATTTATTTTATCATTCTCACCTCATTAAATTATCTTCCATGGCTATGTTCTGTTTTATTTAATTCACTGCCTAGTAATACAAATTCTGATTCTCACTGTTTTTCTGTTTCCTTAAATTTGTAAAGTGGATAAATAATGACTCTCAGGTTAGTTTGTGTGTCATTTAAGTCAAGTGTCCAGAACTCAGAAATGTATTAGTACATTTTAAGAGCCACATAAATACTTTGTATAATGTTATTACAATTTAGACTATATTTTTAACCATATTATAAATATTATGAAGAAAATGAAATTGTTTTAAAACATTAGAATTTTAAAAAATCCACAGGGATGGAGAGATGTTTTAGTGGCTAAGGTGCTTGTCTGCAAAGTTGGGGGATCCAGGTTCAATTCCACAGAACCTGCATAAGGCAGATGCACAAGGTGGTACATATGTCTGGAGTTCATTTGTACTGGTTAGAGGCCCTGGTATGTGCTCTCTCTTTCTACCCTCTCTCACAAATAAATAAATAATTATATATATTTATAATATATATATGTATATTTATAATATATTTAAATATATATATATATATATATATATATCCACAGCCAAGTTTTAGGGGGATCGAAAATTCTATTTTAAAAATTAATTCAAAACTTAACACAGAAATTTCTAAAGGCTGGGAAGAAGATGTTCTACAGCTTAGCCTTTGTTTTCTTCATGGAAAGATGTATCACATTTTTTTAGGAAAGCACTGTGACGCAGCAGAGGACACCACAAGTTCTACAGCTGGCCAGTCAGGCCAGATATGCTGTCTGACTTGTGCAATGGTGGCAGTGTCTGCTGTGGGGGAAACCAACTGCTGTTTGACTGATTGGAGGCCCACTTCATGGGAGGGAATTCATAGCCAGTACTGAAAACCTAATAAAAAATCTGTGACTAGGGAGGTCATAACCCCTAGCAGCAGGAACTACTGCTGCATGGTTAAATAGATATATTATGTCCACCAAATTGCCCTCTAAATACTTAAGCTTATACCATATATTAATGCTACTCTCATTTTGCTTAAAAACAAACACTTCTCTTTTTACATGGTGGTGACCATTGGCGTCACTCAAAACCTATCTAAGTGCTGAGAAGACTTGACAGTGAAGGGTACAGCACTAAGTAAGACATCTCTATCTCACCCTGCAAGGCTCAGGTACTTCTGCAGAAGAGGTTGTGGTAAAAATGTCAGAGTCAAATTAAGGGGAGGAGTGCTTTGCAATACTGTCTTCCAGACCAAAAGTGGCTATGGCACACATGACCTTACGGTAGTTGATACTACCTGCATAATATTTGCATAATAGGAAGGAAAATGACAACAAAATAGAAGAGAAACTACTTGGAAAGAAGAAGAGATTCAGTGGATAAGGTATTTGGGAGGGATAGAAAGGAGGGTGATGGGAAGGGATTATGGTCATAGTACATTATATATACATGGAGGTTGTCAAAAAAGATTAAAAAAGAAAATATTTTGCAGAGACAGTAACTTCTACTACGGCCATGTATGTCTTAGACAGAGCTTTGTACAACAACAGATACATGTTACATTGTCAATTAATATTGGAAATACAATTTACAGGGACTTATTCAAGGAAATTGAACTCTCTTTCTTTCTTTCTTTCTTTCTTTCTTTCTTTCTTTCTTTCTTTCTTTCTTTCTTTTTTCCCAGAGAATGAACATTTAAAATGGTACAGCTGATAAACTCAAATCCTAAAATGCCCAGTGGTGCTCATATTCACATAGCCTTACAAAAATTTCATGTTTTCATTTAGATCTATTTTTGTTTTGCTTTGTTTTGCCACACTGAAATTCTAAAAAGGATTCAAATTTTCATTTTTTTTGAAAGATAACCTGTAAGTTTGGAGAAATGTCTTAGTGGTTAAGGTGCTTACCTGCAAAGCCTAAAGACCCATGTTTCACTCTCCTGATCCCATTTTAACCAGATGCACAAAGGTTAGGCAAGTGCAAGGTCACACATGCCCACTAGGTGGCACAAGCATCCAGAGTTTGATTGAAGTGGCTGAGGCTCTGGCACACCAATGCTCTATCTCTCCTCTGTCTCTTTCCCACTCTCTCTAAAATAAATAATGAATAAATAAATAAGTGTTAACATGTAGATATCATATTATATTTCAACAGCTCATCTTGCCTCAAGATGGAAAAATAATCATCCATGGTTCCATGTCAATAGTATTCTATCATTGTTATATTTAAGTATTTTATCTTTCTAAGAGGATGCATTGTACTATAAAGAATTATTTACAAGTCCAGTGTTATAGATCAGTTTCATCTAAGGTTTTTTGACTTAGTTCTAGTTGATATAACCTGTCAAATATGTTATATACTAAATTTCAGCATAGTATCTGGATCCTCTATTTTATTTCAATGACCTATCAGGGTTTTAGCTGAGGATGCTATGGGTTGGTATATTGTTAAAAGAAAAGAATATCTTTATAATAAATGCAAAAGCAACCCACTCAAGAATAATATATATCTGTCTGTTGAAATCATCTTTTAGTAGTTCTCAGTAGACTTTCTTTGTTTCTTTGTATTACTTTGGAAAGTTTTAAAATTCCAACATTGGGATTTATTGATTACTTATGTTTTAAAAGACATTTTTTTTCTTTATTAATTTTCCTTCTTAGCTATTAGTATAGTGTTGATACTTATCCTCTCCAAAACTCAGGTAGAAATTTATACTTCCAAGTCAAATGTTAGTGGTATATGGAGGTAAGCATTTAGGTGGTAAATAGGATTCAATCCAAATAGGACCCTCCTGGTTGCATTAGTGACTTTATAAAAAGAGAAATAGAGATCAAGATTAGCAAGCTTATTCTACTTAGCCATGAGATGTCCTCTACCATGCCATCACCTAGCATGAAGATGACCTCCATCCACTGCAAAGTGAACGTCAGTTCCACGTGGAACTGTGAGCTTCCTAAATGCCATTCCATTATAAATGACCTAATCAGTGGTATTTAATTTTGGCAACAGCAAACAGACTAACAAGATATGCTAAAGACTGTTTTTATGCTTAATTCTCTAGTTTTTTCCCTTAATTATCTTATTAGTCATGTTTCCTTTTGTCCCACTTGCAGATTTTCTTTTGATTATTTTCATTTACTTTATGAAAAATAGTCTGTCTTAATAATATACCTTTCACATTTTATAAAATAAATAAAAACAGGGCTGCAGAGATGGCTTAGTGGTTAAGCATTTGCCTGTGAAGCCTAAGGACCCAGTTCGAGGCTTGATTCCCCAGGACCCATGTTAGCCAGATGCACAAGGGGGCGCATGTGTCTGGAGTTTGTTTTGCAGTGGCTGGAGGCCCTGGCATGCCCATTCTCTCCCTCTCTCTCTCCCTCTGTTGTTCTCAAAATAAATAAATAACAGTGAACAAAAAAGTTAAAAATAAATAAATAAAAACAAATTATTCTATATGATGTTACACACTGGAAATACTCATACACTATCAGTGTGAATGTAAACTATTATAAATTATAATAACAGTATGAAAGTTCTCCAACAAACTAAAACTAGATTTGCTATGTGATCCAGCTAGCTTATTTCTAGTGCCTAGTCCAAACAAAAAGACCATATCAAGAGGCACCTGTGTGTCCATATTTATTTTGGACCAATTCACAATAGCTATGATATGGCTTCAACCGAAGTTGCAAAAAATAGATGAATAAAGAAAAAGTGATTTACACATATAATGAACCATAAACCAGTCATAAAGAAGAGTAAAGTTATGTTATTTCAGCAAAATGGATTGAATAATTAAGTGAAATAAGTCAAACATGGAAAGATAAAAACTGCATGTTCTGTCTTTAATGTGGTAGATTTAAAAAAAGGGCATCCTGGATGATTTCTAGAGGTTGGAAATGGCATTGGAAGGAAGAAAGGATAAAGATAGGATGAATTTGATTAAAGCATTCTGTATGCACATACTGAAATATGACACTAATCCCTAGTAATGTACAATTTATGCTTCTAACTCAAAACTAGAATAAAAATATTTTAAAAACTCAGGGTATATTTTTAAGCTTTTAAATAGTAAGGACAGATAAGTAATGCATTCTGACACATACTGATGAACTAATGTTACATTTTAAGACAATTTAGTTTTATCTGAATTTAAACCTATTACATTCACACAGGCTGGCGAGATGGCTCAATGGATAAAGCACTTGCCATGCAAGAAGATTCCCTGAATTTGGATCCCCAGAACACACATAAAAGCAAAACATCGTGGCAAGTGTCTTTAATCCTCAAGTGTATAGGGCAAGAAGAGAGTGAAGCTAGGAGAATCTCCCAAGAACTATGTTCATGAAATCAGAAGTGAGTGTCAATGAAAGACCCAGCCTCACAAAGGGGGCAAGGCAAGGGCAGATGCACAAAGTTGTCCTCCAAACACATGCTGTAGCATATGTGCGCTCATACATTAACACTCACACACACAAACATACATACACACGTGACCCCAGATCACGTGTTTTCTTCAAGATATGGATCTAGATTTAATACATATATATGTACAAACATACATTATACTGTTTAAGGCACACTATTTACCATTTAGGGATACTATTTAAGGGAAAAAAGGAGCCAGCAGGAAGGGTAGAGAAGGAAGCACAGGGAGAGTAGTTTGTGAGTGGGGAGAACATGAGCAAAGTACAATGACATGTATGAAATTTTATAATGAAATCTGCTATTTCATATGTCAACTGAAAAATTCATTAAACAGTGCTTTAGCGTAATGTAAGTAAAGAAGAACCTAAAAGAATGAATATCCTTTAAATGAAAATATTAAGAAGCCAAAGTCAGGATGCATTGAAGAGAATGGCTGATGTGGAAACCAGTCTGGATTCCTTGTCATGAAAGAATTTGACCTAGATCTTCTCACATTTTATCTTCTTTATAGTTGCCATTTTTGGTGTATAGAATTTATTTCAAACTTGGTAGCCTTTATATGAGGCTTTGTTGCCATAATTCCAGTAAGTCATAGTCACATGCTTAAGTACAACTAATAATGCATGTACCTCTCATTCTTGAACTCTCTTTTTATCTACCTAGTCATTAACTTTTAAAATACATTTTCCCTAAGCAGAATTTATGGTTATTGTATCACTTGTTTTCTCATTGCTATAATAAAATGATTTACAAAAGCAAATTAGTGAAGGGTTTGTTTTAGCTCACAGCTTGTGAGCAAGGTCCATTATGGCGGAGGAGAGGTGGACTCAGAAGCTAGAGGCAGCTGGTTACATTTTACCCCTGGTCAGAAAGCAGAGATCAATGCTGGTGCTCAGCTCTCTTTCTCTTATTTTATTCTCCCTAAGATCCCAGCCCATATCCAGAGTGGGTCTTAAACCTCACTGGAAACACCCTTATGGACACACCTTAAAGTAGGTTTCTTAGGTGATCATAAACCCAGTCAAGTTGATGATGAACATCAAGCATGACAATTACTATCTTCCCTGCATTTGTTAAAAATTATATGGCTTTTGTCATGCACCTCTATTATTCTGTCTACTTTTTAAAAAGGTATTTAGCATGTTTGGTATACCTTCTTTTGTAATATTTAATTTTTATTTATTTATTTGAAAGAGAGAGAGGGAGAAAGAGAGAGAGAGAAAGAATGGGCACACAATGGCCTCCAGCTACTGCAGAAGAACTCCAGATGCATGCACCACCTTGTGCATCTGGTTTACATGGGTCCCAAGGAATCGAACCTGGGTCTTTTAACTTTGTAGGCAAGGCCTTAAATACTAAGCTATCTCACTAACTCATCCTTAGAATTTAACTTCCTATTTATCAATACTTCACTTTTTTTTTTTTAAATTTTATTTATTTATTTGAGAGTGATAGACACGGGGAGAAAGATAGAGGGAGAGAGAGAGAATGGGCACGCCAGGGCTTCCAGCCTCTGCAAACGAACTCCAGACGCGTGCGCCCCCTTGTGCATCTGGCTAACGTGGGACCTGGGGAACCGAGCCTCGAACCGGGGTCCTTAGGCTTCACAGGCAAGCGCTTAACCGCTAAGCCATCTCTCCAGCCCAATACTTCACTTTTTTTTAACCTATTTAAATGATCGGGAGTTTAACAAGTTGTTACTATTATCTTTATTTCTAAGGGAATTTAGAAAATAAAAAAAAAAATTGCTACCAGGTTCTCTTCCCTGGGACCCACGTAAGCCAGATGCACAAGGTGGCACATGCATCTGGAGTTTGCTTGCAGAGGCTGAAGTCCTTAGCACACCCATTTTCTCTGTCTCTTTCTTTCACCCTCTTCCAGTCTCTTTCTCTCAAATAAATAAAGTAAAATATATCTAAAAAACAAAGCTTTAAAAATCAATACCACACCAATTAAACTAAGAAGGTTATACAATAACTGTTGTTATAACATGCTCCTGAAAATATTTACATTGTGACAAAAGGTCAGTTTATGTATGTTCTACACAATACTTATATATCAATAAAGAAACATGGAGTAATATTTTTGAAAATATGTTAGAAATATTACATGGCTATTAGAAATGAAAACATAAAAACATGATAATTTAGGAAAGCAAAAGGCTACTATTAATTTACAATGAAAAAACTGGAAAATAATTATGTTGGTTAGAATATTCTGACTGCAAAGGAAAAACTGGGGTGAGTTGAGGAAGAGGGAAGGCAACAAGAGCAGAAGTAGTACTAAGAATTGAGAAAAGAGAGGAATGTGGAGGGCACAAAGGTTTGGGCAGGGAGTTTCAGTCCTTTGGTTCCTTGGTCAAGGTCTTTGCAACCAAGATTTTAGATCATTGTAATTGACCTCAGTTTTCCTTAGTTTTTTTTTTTTTTTTTCATTTTCTAAGCAGAAATAGTAGTAAGAGCATGTCCAATATAATGTTATTGTGAAGAGTAAATGTAATTGATAAATCACTTAGATTGGTGCTCAGCACATATTTTACACTAGTAAACATATATGCTGGTTTTCAAAAATGGATAAACTGAGCATAAACGTGTCAACTAGTCAAATCCTTGAGTTTTGCAGCTGTGATTTTTCTAATTAAGGACTCAAGTCTCTGTGACACACTCCCTGGGTTGAATTGCCTCTGAGAAGCTCTCGATCTTCAGACAGTTATTGAACTTCTTTGTGTCTTAGCTGCCATATCTGTCAAATAAGATATTAACAATAACTGTCTCGGAAAATTAATTGAACTCATGAATATTAAGTGTGGAACACAGTGGTTGGCCCACAGGAAGAGGTGCTAAAAAAGACCTTTCATATCTAAATCCTTTCTGGATGACAGTCAAGAAGGATGCATGGATTGGAGGAGCCCATGTGGGTGTTTTATGAATATTAATTGGGCTACACAGTAAACCTTTAAAAGTTAAAAGGTTTAGTAAAATTCTTTCAGAATGAAAACTTCCCCGTGGTCTTGTGTTCCTCTTGTAAATAACAAAGCTGTGTAACATCTGTCACTGTTGAACTCTGTCTTCTACATAGTTTGTAATTTTCCTTTTTCAATTTTAACTTTTCTTTTGCATCAGATAACTTTGCATCACAATGACCAAAATACTAGATGAACAAGTTATAGCGAGGAATAATTTATTTTGGCTCATAGTTTCATACAGTTCAATCCAAGGTCATGGGATTCCTTGTTTCTGGACCCCACATAAGGCAAAACATTACAATGTTGGGAGTTTGTGACTGAGGATGGCTATTTAGTTCCTAGTGTGCAAGAAGAGAAAAGTTAGGAAATGTTCAAGGGACAAGATACTGCCAAGGAGTTATCATCTTTAGACAGAATCCACTTTCTAAAGTTTGGACAACTTCCCAAAATGACCACTACCATGGATCTAAAGTGATGAACACATGTACCTATTTGAAGCATTTCATATTCAACCTATACCAACTTATAAAGGAATAGTCATTCATTGTTTTAATTTCTTGTTTCTCTGAACAATCTTGCCCTAAAACCTTGAAATACAAAGGAAGAGTTCTAAGCATCTATATTCCTCTCATTTGAGTTAAAAGTTGATAGCAAAAAAGGCTTATAGAAATATATATATATATATAGTCTGAGGTAAGATCTCACTGTATACCAGGATGACCTGAAATTCATTATGTAGTTTCAGGCTGGCCTAGAACTCATAGTGATCCTCCTACCTCTGCCTCCTGAGTTCTGGGATTAAAAGTATGTGCTACCGTGCCAGCCTTTCAAATGCATCTCTTCTATGTAACATCTATGTGCATATAAAAGTCCCAGAGCCTGAACTCAGGATAGTTTATTTTTGGTCATGCAAGTGCACCTTACTTTGCAATCAGGCATGAGCTGCCAAGTATTTTATTTTAAAGAGAGTTGCTATTAATTTCATTATCATAATTACTAGGTTAACTATATGGGGGCCTTTCTTATTTCATCTCATTTTGGCGTGTGACATTACTCTGAATCCAGGAAATATAACAGTAAGCTATATAGACTAGGTCCTTCTTTTCAATGAACTTGTAAGTCAAACAGGAAATGGCACTAATAACAAATGAAAGGTGCATATCACATATCAACTGAAAAATTTAAAAACTCTACAGGCTGGAGGTATGGCTTAGCAGTTAAGGCACTTGACTGCAAAGCCAAAGGACCCAGGTTTGATTCCCCAGTACCCACATAAGCAAGATCACAAGATGGTGCTTGTGTCTGGGGTTATTCTGTAGCAGTTAGAGGCCCTGGTGCACCCATTCTCTCTCTCTCTCTCTTTCCTTGCAAATAAACAAAAGTATTTCAAAACATAAAAAAATTAAAAAGTCTAATAAGCACTTCTGCTCATTATTCAACTCTTAAACCACAAGATCCTCATTTAAATATAAAGCATCACTTCTACAAACAAAATCAGATTTGAAAATAATAATAATGTGATTTTTCACATAAGCAAAGAAACAACCTAAATGTTCAAATACAGAAAAATGCTCCCATGAGTAATGGTGACCTCACACAATGAAAGATTATGCAGTCCTCAGCTCTCAGGGAACATGAGATTAAGTAGTCACAGGATTCTACCCTCTGGGCATATCAATAGTAGCATTATGAATTGGATATCATTTCAGCACATTTAAGACTGAAACAAGAAATAGATCTCTTCAGCCACCATGAGTCACCTGATCCTATTTGTAAGGCTCTTGAACATTAAATGGCTCTTTGAAAATGGTCTTTTTATACTTTAAGTGCAACTCATATCAGAAACATATATATTTTGCAGCTATTTGAATCACAAAAATGATTGAGTTTTTGTCAGTTTAAAAGGGATTATCAACTCTGCATATCATATCTTTGAAATGCCAGGGGGCTCTCCTCTTTATAAGATTTTGAGTGGGAGAAACACATACTGTGTTGTCTGACACAGCTTGGTATGTATGCCAGTGTTGACCACACATCACCTTCACATGTTTCTACATTCTCCTTAGCATGTTTTATTTATTGGTAAATAGGAATTATGAGTAGATTTAATGCATTGAATTTATTCAGAATTCTAAGACATGCAGAGATATTTTGGTCTTACTGTTGGTGTTTTTAAAATGAGTTCATTATTTTTTTATTCTCCTTAGCATACTTTCTCTATACTACCAGATGGGAAGACCACCCCAAATACCTAACTTCCCCTGAGAAAGGAAAAGCAAGAAAGAAGGGATACTATGGGGATGGAGTGGGTTTTTTTAACTTCACAGAGAATGTTAAACCTAATTCTGTTCCCATAACCACAGAGCCCACATGTTACCAAAGATGCAGCTCAAACTAGTTCATAGAATCATCTGGGAATAAAGAAGTTCCTAGCAATAATAGTAGAGCCAGGAAAACATAAAGAGGTAGAGGCAATTTGGGGCCCAGACCATCTGGGTAATCTAAGATCATAATGAAGTAAGACAAAAAAATGAAAGCCCCAATCTGTCATTCAAATAGACTAAGGTTCTAACCCTTCTCCAGGCAGACTCCATTCACTGGTGATATATGATACAATTTTATTTAATAATATTTTAATTAATTCTTAATAGTCACTTTATTTGGTAAGAGGAACTGATTTATAAAATAATGTATCATTTTGTTTTAGGATAATTGAAATATATATTTTTAAATGTACATAGTCATCTTAATCCATTTAGGTAATTATGACAAAATATAATAAAGTGGGCAGTTTGTAAATAATATAAATTATTTCTGGTGGTTCTGAAAGGAAAAAGGCTCAGACCAGAACACTGGCAGATTTGGGCATACCAGCTTCCTGTAGCATAGACGCTGTCTTCTCACTTGGTTTTTACCTGGTGTGAGAGACATGGTAGATCTTAGGGGCTTTTATCATAATTGCATTAATTTAACTCACTCAGAAAGGTTATGCATCCATAAGATTATGTTCCCAAGTTTCATCTCTATCACAATGTTGGTGAGGTTTGAACATACCATCATGAACACTCAAACTGTAGCAAATGATGTTAGAAGCAGAATACAATAAGCAACAGGAAAGTGTTGCTTAGATATGAATAAAATGATGCAGGCTATACATCTGAATGTCTCGAGCTGGGGAGCTGCCATCCTAGATATCCTGGACACAGTCAAGAAGAGTTTGCTCAGAGGTGACACAAGACTGTAATCCTAGTGCTCATAATACTGCAACATGAGAATCAATAGCCTGAGGCCCCCCTGGGCAATGTAGCGAGCCCCTGGCACAAAAAAATGACAAGAAAAATACAATAAAATAAATAAAGGCAGAATGGTTTAAAGGGTAAAGCAGTGGGATTCTCCTAAAGCCAGCATTTAGCAAAAGCTTGCAGGCATTCATTGCTCTGAACACTCAGCATAATGCCACGTCCGCCATTTATGTCTGGTGAACGTTAGTTTCTGCTTGTCTTTTGACAATCACTGTGTTTGTTGGCATTTTAAGGCCCTGCACTATCAATCAGACCCTGTCATCATGTCTGTCAACAGGCCCTGAGCACAAATATTCTCCAGGTTCTGAATTATGAAGCCTTGATAATTCAGAGAAATTTCAAACTGGGTTAGAAACTTTCTAAAATTGCATGCTCTTCTAAACTTTGAGCTGGACAAGTAATTTTCTCCCTCACTCAGGCTACTCGTCTGCACAGTCTTCAAAGGAATCCGTGAAACTGGGACTTTTTCCCCTGGAACAATAGCAAAGTCCATTTTAATGGAGAACACTGTTTACTCCCCACTGGCCAAATGATAATGACCAAGAAAGATACTACTGTAGGCTACAGTTTAATCTGTGAAAGCAAACAAAAAGATGCAGAGGGGACAGAAGAGGAACAGAATATGTTTAATATGTCTAGTGGATGTTTCCAGCATTACTGCAACAATGGTAATCAGAGGAGTAAAACTTAATGGAAAAGGAAAGTATAAGTCATTAAATTGCCATTATGTGACAAAGCATATGGTATATTCAGTCAACAAATATTTGTCAAGCACATAAAAAAATTGTTCTATACTGGAGGATAACAAAGGGAAGACAGCTTTAGATTCAGGTATCTTAGACATTAGTGAGAAATATAATAGGTAAGATAATAAATCTGCCATATAATTTCAGGCATAAACAACTATGTTGAGGAAGAACAATGAATGAAGGCTGTAAAGATAGATTGAAATGACAGAGCCTTACATGCACAGTGACTAGTGAATGCCATAGGGGAAGTGCTTTTGAGCTTACAACTTCAGGAAACCACAAAATTAGCTAGGTGAAAACCAGGGAAGTACCACAGATAGAAGACATGCATGCATCTTAAGGTAGAAGTGAATGTGGTCTCATCAAGAAAGAGCTGACTGAGTCAGAGAAAGATGGTTAGGAGCTTGAATGGTCAAGCAGTGAACAGATCATAGAGAAAGCTATACAGCTAGGAAGAAATTCAGATCTTCTTATCCTCACAGTGATCTCATGAAGGAGGCTTACTGATTCTAGATTTAAAGATGCAGGATGCTGCTTTTATTAACTGTCTTAGTCCATAAGATTTCCAAGAAATGATAGAGATAGATGATAGATAATAGAAAGAAAGAAAGAGAGAGAGAGAGAGAGAGAGAGAGAGAAGGAGAGAGAAAGAGAGAGAAAGGGAGAGAAAGAATAAGAGAAAAGGGAGGAAGGAAGGAAGGAAGAGAGAGAGAGAAAGAAAGAAAAGAAAATGTAGGAAGGAAGGAAAGATAGAAGGAATGAAGAAAGAAAGAAAGAAAATAAGAAAGAAAGAAAGAAAGAAAGAAAGAAAGAAAGAAGGAAAGAAAGAAAGAAGAAAAGAAATAAATAAATGAAGAAAGAGAAGGAAAGAAGAGAGGGAACAAAAGCCCAGGTGCATGGTTGGAATCTGAAAGAGCCTCACAGCTCATGACCCATCTTACAGCAGCTGGTACCATCTGGGAAACTTCAGGAGAGTTTAGGAGAAATAGGTCACTATTGGGAGCATTAGTGAAGGTTATACATAGTGCCTGATTCTGGTCATGATCACTGTATCCTGGCCCTAGCAATTTGAACAGTTTCTACCACACACTCCAGTCACTGTGAATTAAGCTGGTCAACCCTGCATGATTGACTGAAATCTCAGAAACTGTGAGCCAAAAGAAGACTTTACTCACTCACGTTGTTTCTGTCAGACATTCTGTTAATCAATGCAGGAGTAATGAATGTACTAAGTAATATGATTATACATCTAGACCTCATTTCACTTCATGTTACTTCCTAAATTATATCCCATTACTCATAAATGTGAATTAGTAGCCACTAATGGCAGATCCTCTTTTGCTATTTAAAAAATGACATACAGGGCTAGAGATATGATTTTTTTTTGTGAAGCTTAAGGACCCAGTTTCAATTCCCCAATACCCACATAAGCCAGATGCACAAGGTGCTGCAGACATATGCAATTAATTTGGACTGGCTAGAGATCCTAGAGCACCTATTTAATCTGTATTTGCATCTGTCTTTCTCTCTCTCTCTTTTCCTCTTAAATAAATAACTAAATAAAATAAAAATGGCAAGCAGTTATTTATTTACAATATATAACTGTCAATTATTAAACCTAGAGCTGTGTCCAGAAGACGACAATTAAAGAATGCAATAAAAACTTAATATATGGAATTTTCAATTGTTATGAAGAATTGGAATAACTAATTGGAAGACAGAAACTACATACAGTTATGTGACAGAGAGAGAGAGAGAGAGAGAGAGAGAGAGAGAGAGAGAGAGAGAGAGAGAATAGAGAAACAGTAATAAGGGAACTATAGCCTGGGGACAGTGAAAAAGCTGATTTGATTAGGTCTGAAAATAGAACATATTTCTATAGCCCTAAAAAGTTATTTCTAGAACCAGTAGCGTTAAAACAAAAAAAAAACAAACAAACAAACAAACAAAAAAAAACCAAAACACTCATATATTAAAAAAAAAAACAAGACCATGGAGAAAATTGGAAAAGAAAGTTTATAAGGAGCTCTATAAGCATAGACTAGCTTTAATTAAAACATTATTTTACTGATGCATTAACATGCAGGAGATCCAAATTCACTAGAACAGAAAGTTCAGAAATCTACCTTACTTGCCAATATGTAGCTGATAATATGTGCTTGACCGTGGTATCAGTACTCACTGCTTCCTCTGCAATGAATTCTGGGCTCCAGTAGATGCAGTAGAGGTGACCCATCTTGTAGCAGGCAGTTTTAAGGTCACTGTTTCCTACAAAGGGTACCAATGTGGGATAGTGAGAGATAAGATCCCAACATACAATGTTAGCATGTCATAATCCATCCCATAACAATAGGAAGAAAGGAGCTGAAAATAAGCCATTAAGAAAAGAAATCAGGGGCTAGAGAGAGGCTTAGAGGTTAAGCACTTGACTATGAAGCCCAAGGACCCCAGTTTGAGACATGATTCCCCAGACCCACGTTAGCCAGATGCACAAGGGGACTCATGCTTCTGGAGTTCGTTTGCAGTGGCTGGAGGCCCTGGCATGCCCATTCTCTCTCTCTCCCTCTCTCTCTCTGCCTCTTTCTCTCTCTGTCACTCTCAATAAATAAATAAAAATAAAAAAATATTTTAAAAAAGTAAGTTAAAAAGGAGACATAAAGGGTAGAGAAAGGAAGGGGGTAGGATACTTAATAGGTTGATATTGCATATATGTAATTACAATGATTGTAATGGGGAGGTAATATGATGGAGAATGGAATTTCAAATGGGAAAGTGTGGGGGTGGGGAGGGAGGGAATTACCATGGGATATATTTTATAATCATGGAAAATGTTAATAAAAATTAAAAAAATTTTTTTTCCCCAAAGTAGGGTCTCACTTTAGCCTAGGCTACTTAAAACTCATGTGGCCTAGAACCCACAGCCATCTTCCTGCCTCTCTACTAAGTGCTAAGATTAAAGGCATCACCTATTACATACAAAAAAAAAAAAAAAAGAAAAGAAAAAAAGGAATCAGGGCTGGAGAGATGACTTAGCAGTTAAGGGACTTGGTGGCTAAGTCTAACGACCCAGGTTTGATTTTTCAGTAGCCATGTAAGGCCTGATGTACAAGGTGGTGCATGCGTCTGGAGTCCTTTTGCAGTGTTTAGAAGTTCTGGCATGCCCATTCTCTTTCTTTCTGTCTCTGTCTCTCTCTGTCTCTGTCTCTCTCTCTTCACATAAATAAATACTCTATTTTAGGAAAAGAAATCAAAGCACTTTTATACTTCATGTTGTATACTAGAATGTAATCTAAAAGAATTAGATATGTAAAAGAAAAAATTCAAATTCTAAGCATCTAGTATTACATGAGTAAATACATATAATAACTGAGAGGGAGAAATACTTTTGTGACTGTCAAAATCCAGGAAAAAAAAAGAGTATTGGTTCATTTAACTATATAAGTCTTTTGAATGATAAAAGCTAGGTTTCAATATAATGACATATTCCTATGAATATGATTATATCTAAATTCAAGTGATGATGTTAAAACACAACATCTTGAGTCTACATATTCTGTTGGTAATAGTATAGTACAATAAAGACAGAGGATGTCTCAAAACATTTCTAGTAATCTATCTGCAGCAATTTTGAAACCACCACTAAGTATGACCTCACAGGATATAAAAGGGACAAGTACAATGACCCCAAAACAAATAGACAAATTCATCATTGCAAATACTGCAAAACTGATTTGTTTCTGCCTCAAATCAATGACATGAGATCAAAATGGGAAAATTACACTCATGGTTAAAAATTAAAATCTCAGGGCTGGAGAGATGGCTTAGCGGTTAAGCACTTGCCTGTAAAGCCTAAGGACCCCGGTTCAAGGCTCGGTTCCCCAGGTCCCACGTTAGCCAGATGCACAAGGGGGCGCACGCGTCTGGAGTTCGTTTGCAGAGGCTGGAAGCCCTGGCGCGCCCATTCTCTCTCTCTCCCTCTATCTGTCTTTCTCTCTGTGTCTGTCGCTCTCAAATAAATAAAAATTAAAAAAAAAATTAAAATCTGAAACAAATGGTATAGAATTTTGTTTGACTCAGAATTCAGACTAATTGAATGTAAATATACTGATTTAGGTGCTATTCTGTGGAAATAAGATTTTTTTCTTAATTTGGATAGGTATGATAGTTGCTTGTCTATTATTTGCTTCAAAATACATGAGTTAAAAAGGAGCAAAGATCAATTAAACACATGTTATGCAAAACTATGATAATGTCACATATCAATGTTTGGTACCTGGGGGATCATTATAATTTTCTTTCTGCTCATAAATATCATTAATATAAGAGCAAAACAACAAAAGGAGAAGGTTTGTGATTCTAAGGCTAATAATTTGATTTTCAAAAGTCTTATTTTTTCCCTAAATTCCTGTTGTTTTTAATTCCTTGATCTGTTGTTACATGTAGCCAACAATTCTGACAATTGGACTGTTATAGCAACCAATGGATACACATGTACATTCATACATCCAGATGCTATGTTTCAGTTTTCAGACTACATTTCTATAAAGTACTATCCACTGAAAAACTACCTGACCATATATCAAAGGTATTTGTGTACAAGACTTTATTTACTACTGGATTATTTGGGGGCAAATAATGGTCCACAAGAGTGGCATCAGAATACTAAAGACTAAACCTTAATATTAATTTAAAATTAATATTCATATTTAATATTTAATTTTAAAACGTAGACAGCCAGAAGAAGCCAAGATGGAATGCAGAATGTGGCAAAACCCAATTTTTAATAGCACTGGAAATATGTAAAACATTTCCAAGGGGCAGGAGTGGGGACATGCTAATGTAACTGGAAATAAATAAGACTAAAGGCAAGAGACATAAGCACTGTACTCTAGCTGACGTTTCTCACGGGGTTAGAGGTTAATAGCTCTGATACCTCTGTATGCATACACTGTAATTGACAAGTTAAGTGACAGCAGATGGAGGGAGCCAGGTTTTGCACTGTTGGGGTAGAGAATATAGATAAGCAAATGGAAAAGTCTAGAATGATCTATGTTACAAGGGAATAGAATCATAGGCATCAGTACAGATTTACATCTAATGTAATAGACACGCAGATGGTTACTCATAGAAATATTTATAGATATTTGTACATGCACATATTAGTGTGTGCAGTCATTCATTTCCTATGTCTGTCAACTGAGCATGGCCAGAAGACAAGGTACCTTAGCAACAAGGAGTTCTTTTAAAACACAGTTCTTTATTTTTTTAATATGTGATTTTTATTTATTTATTCATTTTTCAGAGAAAGAAGGAGGGGGAGGAAAGAGAGAATGTGCACACAAGGGCCTCCAGCCACTGTAAACAAACTCCAGATGCATGTGCCCCCTTGTGCATCTGGCTAACATGGGTCCTGGGTAATGGAACCTGGGTCCTTTGGCTTTGCAGGCAAACGCCTTCACCATTATGCCATCACTCCAGCCCCAGTTCTTTATTTCTAATGTCATTGGAGAATGACTGAATGGAACCATAACTCCTTGAAGGAATGTTTCACTATGAAATAGAGGCTGGAAATGTACAGAATGCCTTGGAGTATATGGTAGTGCCAGAAAGTAAACACCACACACACACACACACACACACACACACACACACACACACAATGAGGACAAGAGGACGTGGAGCTAGGAGTATATAGCTAAGTGGTAGAGTGATTTCTTAGCATGTGTGGGTGTTCTAGGTTCTGCCTCCAGCATGGCAGGAGAAAGAGATAGAGAGAGGGGGAGATGGAGAGTAACTCAGAAGCAAACTACATGATCTCCTAGCAGAAAAAAACATGAGGAGACACGAGCACTAAAATAAAGTAGGATTGGTAGGGGTTGGTTGTCCTCTGTGTCCATCTCCTTCACCATTGTGCTGGTTCCTGGTTCACAGAGACATTTCCTCCTACCCAAAACTAAAGCCTAACCTTACAATGTATATCCCATACACCCCAAGAAGGAGGGTCCCTGTGGAAGGGGGGAGGACAGGGAAGAGTCTAACAATGGTACCAAGTTTACTATATTCACTAACTACAAAAATAATAAATAAATAAAGTAGGATTGTGTATAACTCAAGGTATAAAATAACTATACATGAGTCCATGATGGGATAAATAAATGGAGTTAAGGGGGAAAATGTTCCTTTCAGAAGAATTCCAAACAATTAAACCACTCTACCACCCACTAGGTAGAGTATATCACCCCATTAAGTGATCTCCTTTAGCAGAATGCAGAGAGTATGAGAAGGGAAAGGATGGGAAGAAAACCACCTCAGGTAGAGGACCAAGATTGACAGTGAGGTGACACTCATACAGACAGTGTTTACCCATGACACAACGTAATGAAAATGCCTCTGCTCATGCGGTATGCATCCTAACCCTCTAGTCAAGTCTAATTGTGAGCAAACCAAAAAAAAAAAAAAAAAAAAAAGTGAGAGAGAGAGAGACACTGTACAAAACAACAGACCAGTACTCTAAACTATGACATTATAAACTAAGGGGAAAAAAATCTAGGAAAATGTCATAATGAGAGGAAAATTAAGGGCTATTACTGATATAACATGGTTTGTTGGATGAGATCCTGGGACAGAAAGAATGTGAGGCAAAAACTGAGCCAATGTTTATGAAGTAGTGACTTGGAATATTAACTGTGTACTGGTATTTTATCATTAACTATATTAAAGGTGCCATATTATGGTAAGATATTATGTGACTTCTCTTTTACTATCAATCATTTCTTTGTAAATACATAATAGTTCTAAAATACAGTGTTAAGATGTATTAGATTTGTATATGTACATGTTATTTTAGAAATAGAAGGCATTTAGACATATGCCCAAATATCTAACAATCATATTTTTCATTAAGGAAAAATGACAGCCATGGAGCCTAATTGGACCAAGTAAGACCACGCTGGATCCAAACTTGTCCCATATCCTGATTAATTCACTTTCTTATGAGTAACAATAAGTTTTGGATTCAACTCAGTATGGTTTTAATGAAACGTAGTGCAATGTTTGACATAATTTCTGGTCCAATAACTCTTTCAAAAAAATGTTAAAACTTGCCAAGAGCACAGTTATCAAAACATTTGGGGTCTATCAGATAATATTTTGCCCAGAGAATTAACAATACTGTTCTCAATGGATATGGCTAAGTGAATGTAAAAAAGAACTCACTCACATAACACAATTCTTCAGTGTAATCTTTAGTTTATATCTTGTTTAAAGTCTTCAACCCAAAGTTTCTAGGGCTTCATAAAAATAGACTTTCAGTGATAAATTCTAGTAATCACTGAATTAGTACCATTAGATTGAAGTTAACTTAAGAAGCTATTTTGTTGATTCCTGTGCAATGATGCATGTAATTCTCATAACCCAGAATTCCTGTGTTGACACAAGGAACCAGATCTTACTCTGCAAGAAGATGTACATGAGCAACCTTTTTATAATCACAAGTGTGCTTCCTTAGTAGAGAACCCATTCAAGGACGTGTACAGTGACTGATGTGCTCTGCCTGGGAGATTTAGCAGTCTTCCATTAAGTTAACAACTTCCTCACAGACCAGCAGTACTAAGTCTCTCTTTGTTTCACATCTTCCAGGGTATGCCCAATGGGTGCATGTTAGCATCATGTATATATATATAGCCTTGAAGAAATGATGGAATTTGAGTCCCACCCAGAGCAACTGACCCCTAAAATCTGGAGACAGGACTTAAGCTTTACATATTGTCACCTGTATATAGCTCCACATATTTCTTTTTTATTATTATCTTTGTTAACAACTTCCATGATTATAAAAAATACCCCATGGTAATACCCTCCCATCCCCCACTTCCCCCTTTGAAACTCTGTTCTCCATCCTACCCCCTCCCCATCTCAATCAGTCTCTCTTTTTTTGTTGTTGTTGTTATTTTATTTATTTTAGAGTGACAGACAGAGAAATAGGCAGAGATAGAGAGAGAGAATGGGTGCACCAGGGCCTCCAGCCACTGCAAAAAATCCTCCAGACACATGTGCCCCCTTGTGCATCTGGCTAACATGGGTCCTGGGGAATGGAGCCTCCAACTGGGGTCCTTAGACTTCACAGGCAAGCACTTAACCACTAAGCAATCTCTCCAGCCCTCAATCAGTCTCTCTTTTACTTTTGATGTCATGATCTTTTCCAACTCTTATGATGGTCTTATGCAAGTAGTGTCAGGCACAGTGAGGCCACGGACATCCAGGCCATTTTGTGTCTGGAGGTAGTATGTTGTATGGAGTCCTATCCTTCCTTTGGCACTTACATTCTTTCCGCCACCTCTTCCGCATTAGACCTGAGCCTTGGAAGGTGTGATAGAGATACTGCAGTACTGAGCACTGTGGTCATTTCTTTTCATCACCATGATACCTTCTGAGTCATCCTAAGGTCACTGCCATCTGAAAAGAGAAGATTCTCTACCAAAAGTGAGAGTAGCATTAATATAAGGGTGTGAACATTAACAGAAAAGCTTACTGGACAGTTTGATAAGCATAATATATACATTTAGCCAAACAACAACAGACATTACACCCCTAAGGCTCATGACTACCTCTGTTTTAAGTTTCCAGTATCAGGGATGTATTCCCTCCCATGGAGCGGGCCTCCAGTCCAATTAGAGGGCAGTTGGTTTCCCCCATACAGACGTGCTACTGTTGCACCTGTTGGCTCATTTGGCCTGGCTAGCCAATTATAAGGCTTGCAGTGTCCACTGTTGAGTATTTTCACTGGTGATTTCTCTTTCTCCCATTGAACTTCATGCAGAATGGCTTCTTCCAGCTTTCTGTCAGCTGGTCTACATGGAGGAGGTTATCAGCTCATATCCAGCAGGATTTCTTAGTGGCCTTGCAGCCCAAGTATGTGGAGTCTTCAGCAATAGGGTCTTACCATCTATTCCTGGTGGGAAACCAAGGGCCTCGGCAAAGGCCTATAATGTTTTAAGTGTCTCAGGGACCTCCCTGGCCAAGAACTCACTGGAAGATATCCCATCCCTGGCACTGAAAATTTTCTAACAACGATCTATGGCTCCTGAGTGTTCCATTGTTTGAAACTGGAGGATTCCATGTGATTTATTTAGATCCTCTTAGGTTTTGATTAGCTGACCCTCCACATTTCCTTTACTCAATCTTTTCCCCAGACCTCATTTTGGGCCTTTACTATAATGGCACAATTAAAAATCTTAATTTTTGAAATTTTATTTATGTATTTAGAGAAAGAGACAGACAGAGAGAGAGAGAGAGAGAGAGAGAGAGAGAGAGAGAATGGTCATTCCATGGCCTGTAGCCTCTGCAAATAAAATCCAGGTGCATGTTTCACCTTGTGTATCAAACTGACATGGATCCTGGGGAATTGAACATGGGTCCTTTGGCTTTGCCAGAAGTGCCTTAACTACTAAGCCATCTCTCCAGCCCAAAAATCTTATATTAACCTTGAATTTCACCATCACTTCTGAAAGCCCAGTTGTTTTGTTCTGGAACTTTTAATTTAATGGAACATAACAGCTAAAAGGAAAATGCAAACCTCATAGTTTCACAGATAACTGCCATTGGGAAGGCAACATACAGGTTGTATGCTTATGAATTTTCATGATTAATTCAAAGCAAACATATCTTTATTTATGCACACTTTTCAGTCACCCCATATAAGAAAAGACATTATATTTATGTCAGGCATCATGTTAAGTCAGAACACAAGTTCCTCTACCTTTCCCTTAGTGTGATGTGAGGGTCACCACCACTGAAAACTGTAAGAGAGAGGCAGCAAGAACGGGGTTGGTCTTGATTAGTCTGTAAATTGTTACATTACTATTTGAAAAGCATTATTATTCCCTGTTTCATAATATATAACTCCACTAGAGTTTGAAATGGTTGATTTTTATGCTGTTCCTTTCCTCATATTGCCAGGGCTGGAAATGGGGTTTGGAGGTGACCAGAGACAATACGCATGACTCATTCATAGGCTTGTACCTATCAATTAGCTTCTCCTCTTCCTTCTTGAATTACTTACGGTGTATAAAACATGTATCCAATTTTCCCTTCAACAAAGAGAGCAAGAACATGGCCTAGCTTAAAAACATGGTGCAGACAGTTTTTAGTGTTGATCTTGGTTTACTGTTTCTCATTTAATCTGAGAGCAGATAGGTATCATGATTTAAAATGGAGTTTCTAATTTAGATTATAAATAGTTATTTTTTAAAATATATTTGACAAAAAAGTAAAAGTCATTTTAACCTATATCCATGCAACTAGTACAAAAGCACAGGAGAGGAAGACAAGGATTTTATAATCAAACCATGAAAAGCAGTGTTTGGGTGTACTTATTTGGCATCAGACCAGTCTTTTTAAACCTATGCCTGCTTAGGCTCTTTAAGGTGTCGAGTGTATTTTACTTGCTACTTGTGGATTATGTGGTGTATCTCTCAAAGAACATTCATATTTCCCCTAAGTATCAGTGGCACCTCAGTCGCCAACAATAACATGTACATTAGCTTTCACCTTTCACTTCTTTCAAGTCTTAGATAGGGAAACCTGCACATCTGGCAGCATGGGTACATCTGGCTTCATCAAGCACATCTGCCTTCCTTTAATGCATATAGAGTCCTAAATTCATCTGTCTGAATGAAATGCATAACTCCTTTCTCTACAGAGATTTTTGTGCTCAAATTTGGATGTGCCTAATTCTTTCAGTGTCATCCCATGATTTAATTTTTATCATAAGAACAGTGGTCTGAATGATGCCCTTTAAGAGCACATTGGTAATGACTGTTATTCCCAAGCTGACCCAAGGAGTTACCTCTGAACTTCTTTAGCATTTGAGCTATCACTATACTTCAAGGTGGAAAAGAAAAAAGCAAAGTTAAGTACACAGTGTTAATGTTTCTGGCTTCCTTTGCTTGTGCACAATAATCTACAATCTAGAACCACAAACTCATTGAGGTGCTAACTTTCTCCCACTGACAACAACTCGAAGACCTTTTGCTATGCTATATACCTCTCATAATTCACATTTCTATATAGTTTACTCCACCAGACAGTTAAGAGAGCAGCAGGCATAGAAAACTGGCTTCTAGTATGCAGAAGTACACTATGGATTATTTGATTATTCTGTATTTCACTGCATGTGTTCATCTTGACCTAACCTAACTCACCCTACTCATGCACACCACACACATCCCTCTACTACTGCCTCATTCCTACTGAGTTATCTTACATATATAGCAAGATTTCACACAAAATATGGCTAAATCAACTCAAGAAATTTGAACAATGTTGAGACTTCAAAATAAAACAATGTGTGTAAGTGATTATCCACTTTAACCAAGACTAAAATGTAGTCTCAAGAAGCAAGACGTGCTCCAGATTACAATCAAAGGGGTTCCAGTAAAACCCTTCACTGGTGCAGCTATGAACAGTTCATTGACACATATAACCCTCTCTAATGTCTAACCCTTTCCGCGTGTGCTCCAGCCTAAGTGTCAAGCTACTTTGTAGTTCACCTTGTATTTCTAGTTCATAAGAATTTATCCTGCTTCATAGCACCTATTGTCAGTCAGCTCAACAAATGTCCAGTAGAATTGTGCAATATTTGTAAACACCCTTCAAACCACTGGAATTATAAAATCAAACTCACGGGCTACGACACAAAAGAAATAGTCAATGACTTCTGCCCTCAGGGCATTTATTGTTTAATGGAGGAAGGCATTACCATAAATATGTGGACTCAGTATAATAGAAACTAAGGAAAGGTATGCATAAAACAATGTGGTAACATAAAAGTCGCTCTTGGCTCCATCTCAAATTTCAGAAATAAAAGAGACAATGACACATAGATGAGATGAGACTTGAAAGAATAAATAGGGTAAGGATTTTATAGCCAGGAAAGTTTGATAAATATTATTAATGTCAAAAATTAAACTGTATGAACATATCAAAGGCAATACAAGGAGGGTAGGAATTAAAGCCTTATACATGGTTTGAAGATGGCCCTTTGGCAAGGGGAGGAGGGCAGGAATAAAAGTCATTGACATGGGTGGGAAATGGCCCTTGGGGAGTGAAGAATTTAGAATCATTCTGGAGATGATAAGAAAGAATGTAAATCATAAGATGAACTTCCAGCATTCTGAATGGAGTGTGACAAAGAAGGTAAGAGAAACAGGCAGTGAAAAGGAAGAGGATGGGATGTTGAGATGGTGTCAGTACACTAGTTACAGAAATCTGGGGAAAACCTAGTAGAATTTTCCCAGCAGGTTGTCTGTTCTCTGTGTTGTAAGGTATGGATGAAGGTAGACAAGGGCATAAAAGTCACTAATATAGAGATGTTTCTAAAACTATGAAGGTAGAGCATATGGACCAACGTCATCATGTGGAAGAAGGGTGGTCAGAAGAACTTTGGAAAACCTTATTGTTTAATGAAAGCCCAATGGTCCAGGAGGTATGAGACTGGCACTTGACTTCCTGTTGAGGGATTACCATTAGAATCACATGTGTTGTCATTCAAATACACATGCTGAGGTTTTCTTTCTAGCCTGTCATCTTTTAATCAGTAACTTCCAAGAAGGGACTGGCCATATGTTTTTTTTTTTGGAAAAATTGATTAAGATTCATACTTTAACTATAGAGTAGAGAATCTCAAGTTGTATAGGTAGAAATGTCAGTGAGATAGCTTGCAAAACAAAGACAGAAGCTCCCATTATATTGGTTACTTGAGGGTCATATAACTCCTTCTGGAATGAATCAGTCATTGGAGGGAATAGTTGGAATGGTGTTTACATTGAAATGTAGTTATTATTGATTGGTCCTTAAAAACTGGCACAAATTAGTAGCTTTGAAGAGTAAGTACATTGTTGGCATTTTGTATACCAACATCTTGACTAGATTCTCTCCCTGTCCAAGATCTCCCCAAAACACAGTCAAAAGGTCTAGGTTATATTCTTATCTTGATCACACAGAAAATAATTCATATCTGGATTCACCCAGGTTCTTAGAAGCTGTTTCAGTGAGTTTTTAAGACTTAGGCTTTAGCTTCTTTCTGGAAACAACGTTAAACTCTGAGTCCCTTATCCTGAAGGCTTTGCCAACACAATCATTTACTTCTTAAAGCCAATAATAGGAGTCCTAAGAATGAGTCTGCTAGCAAAACAAAGTTATATAGTGCTCTATAATCAGAAAAATGATTCTCCTTCACATTCATGTTCTACTCAGTAAAAGAAAGTCACAGGTCCTTCTCACACTGAAAGAAAGGAATTTATAGTAGGAAACGGATACCAGGAGATAGAAATTATGGAGAGACTCAGAACCAGTCCACCAAAGAACTTATATATTAAGCATTCTATGTTCTCTGCAGTATAATTCATGTCAGGACACAGGTAAAGGGAAGGATAAAATAAACAGAAATGTAAACAAATAAAAATATGCATGTATATCTTAAAAACCTTAGCCTTTCTTAGAACCCTGTTGTAATAAATACCAGAAGCTGAGTAATTTTAAGTCAGTGGTTTATTTGGCTTGCAGTCCTTGAAGTGTGAAGTTTAAGAGCATGATATGAGCAAATGGCAAGGGTTTCATTATCATACTACTCCATGATGAGTGTTAGAAAAAGCAGGGAAAGATATGAGAGGGAAGGACCAGCTTAATAGCAGACTTTATACTGGGCATCCTGACAAGGACACTAACCAAGCAAGTCAAAAAGTCTCCTCCCTTCCAGGCTAGTGGGGGAATGGGAGTCATTGCAATTCTTTGGTTGCAAGGTGGTCCACCTTGCCTCAGGGCTTGAGCCACTTCAGGGAAGTGACAATGGGGATGGATGGTCTGGGTCATTCTAGGAGAGTGACAATGGAGATGGACGTTCAGGGTTCCAGGAATGTGATGATTAGGTGGGGTGGTTGGGTCACTTATTGCAATCAGAGTCCCAAGAGTCATTCTGGTTCTAACACTGAGATCAGAGAACAATGGATAGGAGGAATGGAGTGGTCACATTCTTACCATTGCTGTTACTCAACCAAGGTAACAATTAGTCACCTGTTCATGAGGGCACAGCCTCTATGAACTAATCATCTCATAAAGGCCTCACCTTTAATATAGTTACAGTGGTAATTAAACATCAACATGGGAGCCGGGCGTGGTGTCGCACACCTTTAATCCCAGCACTCGGGAGGCAGAGGTAGGAGGATTGCTGTGAGTTCGAGGCCACCCTGAGACTGCATAGTGAATTCCAGGTCAGCCTGGACCAGAGTGAGACCCTACCTCGAAAAAAAAAAAAAAAAAAAAAAGAAAAAAAAACATCAACATGAGTTCAAGCTATTTCAATGTATATAAGCACACTGGTATGACATTATCACTTCTTTCCTTGCTATTCTCTTTGACTCTAGTATTATCTTACAGAAATAAAGTAAACTTACAGTTAAGATATGGCATGTGATAACAACTGAACTACTACTTTTCCAAAGAAGTTTCCTGGTTCTCAGTGCCAACAGGTTATTTGTCTGATGACCATCCTTAATGAAGATACATAAAGTCTAATGAGCCTTTTCAAGTCCCCCTAAAGTAGAGATATTCTCTAGTCTATCTCTTTTTCCCAATTTCTTCCTCTCTTATCTTTTCCTGTCCCTCTAACACACACACACACACACACACACACACACACACACACACCTCCTCATATTTCTTCTGTTAAAAGTATACACTCTGGAACAAATAAATCCAGTCTAACCATGACCCCAGCTATTCAGTATCTGGGTTTTAATTTTAAATTCTTGGAAGTAGAATGCTAATAAACAACTACCTGAAAGGGTTTTTATGAAAACTGTTACTTAGATAATATGAGTGCTGCTGCTGCACAAAGTTCAATGCCTGGATCCTAAGAAACACTGTGGAGGGTATCAGTGACAATGATAAATGGTGACAATACTAATGAGTCTAGGGTATACAATGTACTAATTATAACTTCAATGCATGGATTTGTGGAATAGCTGCCACTAAGTTAACTATTTCAACAAGAATAGAAGCATATTAAACACCTGGCACATGATGTCCTGACCCTTATCTTAAACCAACTACAGGGAAAGTTCAGGACAAATGACGACTGGCAAAATCAATAACTCACACTGTGAGGTACTCAGGTGTTGCCCAATGAAAGGAGTAAATAAGGTTCCAAACAGATTCAGCCAAAGTGTGTCAACTTTTGATTCTTGTTTTTGTTTTAAGGGAACATCAATCAATAGGTTAGTCAGGAACATTTACTGACCATGTATGGAAGGGATTTCTACAGTCAGAGATTATACTTGCAGCGTCCTGTCTTTGACATGCATATCTAGCCATCTGGGGGCACTCATTCTCTCCAAATGATGCCTTGTGTATTGGACTGGTGTCACCTATTCCATGAGAGTGCTTAGCAGGCATGAACAAGACAGGTTATTGGGTACCCACGGGAGTGAGGGACACCAGAAGGGACTCATGTAGGAAAATCAAATGAGCCATTAAAATGTTTTTGAAAGATTTAATGGGGTGAAACAGCGCCTATAGTATAATTGTAAGTGAAAAGACACAGTATTCAAAATTGCATCTGTGGTGAAAATTCTTTTTTTTTTTTTTAAAACAATTGAGCTTGTCTGAAGATTACTAGCCGCTCATCCCTATCAACACTCACCAATGACTAGAAAAAAAGTGTCATAAATACAATGTTTTATGATATCTGTATAGTAAGATGTAAGATAACTATTTTCTATGTCCTTCTTTATCACTTTCTATTTCCCAACATTTCACAATGTACATCAGCTGGCTATATAACAGACAAAGATAGAATATTTATTATTTATTTATTATACCACCCAATTTACCTACCAGATCTCTACTTGCTCATTTCATTCTTAATTTATCCTGGAAGACATTCCTATCCTAAAAATGGAAATTCAGAGCCCTGACTATTATTCCCATAGCACTCATGTTTATCTCCACCTCTTGTCATACCCATTGTAATTAATTTTCTGTTGCTCTACTAGACTGTGAGCTCTGAAGACAGAGACCATGTGTGACCTCATTATTGTTGTGAACTTCATCCAATGTTTATAATATCCTGCACACAGTAACGCTAGGGAAAAAAAAAAAAAGAATTTGGAACAAAATTGTACCAACAAACAAAGATAACTTGAAGGCGCTACTTTAGAGATGGTAGAAAATGGGTCAGTGTAGCAGTTACTGAGATAAAATACACAACCAGAAGTAGTTAGGGAAGAAAAGGGTTTGCATCCAGCCTACAGTTTTGAAGAGACATTTCACCATGATGGGGAAAGCATGACAGTATCAGATAGCTAGACATCACACAAGGACACCAGCAGCCAGGAAGCAGAACAAGTGGGGTGATCATGGCAAGTTGGGTTGTGCTATAAAGGCCAGCAGCCAGCAACACACCTCCTCCAGCAAGGTTCTTTCTCCTAAAGGCTCCACAAGCTCCCGAACAGTGCCACCTGCTGGGGATTAAGTGTGAGGCTCAATTACAAACGTATGAGGATGTGGGGGCATTTCAGATTCAAAGCACCAGTCCTTGCAGAAAGATCCAGAAGTGTTTCTGGGTAAGATAGAACACAGTGTAATCAGGTAAGACAATGGTCTGCTTCAAAAAGTCATAGTGAACAGCAAAGGGACCTGAGAACAGACAACTGCAGCCATCCTGTGCGTACTGAGTTTCAATATTCAAATCATTGCTGAATTCAGCACTAAAGAGATACAAAGCCAGGCGTGGTGGTGCACGCCTTTAATCCCAGCACTCAGGAGTCAGAGGTAGGAGGATCACCATGAGTTCAAGGCCACCCTGAGATAACATAGTGAATTCCAGGTCAGCCTGAGCTAGAATGAGATCCTACCTCGACCCCCCCCCCCCCCCAAAGAAAAAGAAAGAGAAATACTATTTTTTTTGTTTGGAGTAAAGAGATATCATGGAGGAAAGAAACAAGGAGGGTTTTCTTCCGTAGGAACAGGGTACTTGATGAAGCGGTAATATAAGAAGATTCTTTGTTTTGCTCCATTCCTGAAAGCGCTATGTCATCCTCCTCCTATAACGTCTCTCCCAGGAAGCCTAGTAGCGGATTCTTCTACTCCCATTGTAGGTGAGGTGTGATGGGCCTCAAAGAAGATATGGGTTAATGGTCAGTTCAAAGTTAAGCAAATAACACCCTTCCACACTCCACACGCATGTACACACATTTCTCAAATGACCAGCAGCCTCCTGCCCACCACTGTTTATGATGGGGTGGTAGATTTGTTTGTACTCTTTTGAAGAAACATATTTGTAAGTCAAATATGCTAGCTATCCTAGTTAAGCCACTGGGTAAGTAAATATTGCCATAAAGAACAGAATATCACTTAAGGACAGAACTCAAAGCCAGTTATATTAGCTTGCTGTCTGGAAAACAGCTTTGCTTTCTGGACTCTATAAGAGAATGCTTGCTTCATTGAGTCAAAACTGCTTTAAGGACTGTCTATCATTTGGAAGGTCATTATGTAAAACACTGGAGGAGACAGGCTGATGACTTCAGTCTTCTGTTTGGCTCTGCTGTCATGAGAGTTATTACAAATCCAGTGTACCACTTCAGACAGACTTTAATTACAAAGGAACTGAGGAATTAGCATGCTACCTCCAGAACTTTTCAACTGGCCAAAATATATATTCTCAACAAAAAAGTCTTAAAGAACAGCGAAAGTAAGAGCTAAAATAAAGAAAAAGAAAAAGAAATCCTATTTCTAAGAAGCTTTGTGAATTCAGGAGCATCAGATAATTAAGGATTTTGCAACATGCTGCAGTCTTCTGCTTTGATTGGGAAAGTGACATTTTATCCCCCGAGCCCACCCATCTGTGGTCATATGAGAATATTAATTCTCAGTTCCTACTAAAGCCCAAAATATGTTTATGACATGAAAACATTTTTAAAGGTTTGACTTGATATATTATGACCATTTGTATTTTTCATTCTTCTACATAGGTAACATTTTATAGGATTTAACTTTTATTTTTAATTTTTCTGGATACTGAAATTGCTTCCTTGCTAACTTTCATTGAGTTTAAGTTTCTCTCAGTGGATGCAGTGCAGAGTGCATCATCAGAGCTCTATGTTGAAACCAATGGACCGCCATTGTGTACCAAGTCATTGGAAGAAAATTCACTGATAAAATAAAGAATTTCATAATGATGGAAACCTGAAGGATCAGGTCTACAAATGGGCAGACACAAAAAGAGCTCTAAAATGTTAGGCTCTGACAGCAATCACCTTGCAGCAGGGAGAAGATGACCACGTTGAACTGAAATTCTGTCCAGTCCATTTTAGTACCACTAGTTGAGATGAAAAGTCTGTCTTTGCCTTTTGAACATAGGATGGACATTTGATTGGGCATCATTTACTTTCTTTCATTGTTGTTTATAATTTTCTATATACAAGTCCTTTTCTTCTTTCTTTAAAGGGACCTAGCATTTAACTTTGTACATAGTATAGCAAGTGGGAATGTTTACCTATTTTTCTCTTTAGATATTTCATTTTTAGTATGTAGAAATGCAATTGATGGTGAGATGTTGGCTTTGTATGCTACAACTCAACTAAATTCACTTATGGTTCCCACAGGGTTTTTTTGTTTTTGTGGAGGTTTTATTCTTTTCTATTTGGAAAATCATGTCATTTGCCAATAGATTCAATTTTTCTGCTTTTGTTCTTTTTCAATGTGAATTTCTTTTATTTAATTTTCTTCCCTAATTGCTCTGGTTAGGGATTTAAGTACTAAGTTGAGAAGAAGTGACAAGAATGAACATCCTTACCTTAGTTTTCATCTTAGAAAAAAAAAAAGCATTTGGGTTTTCACCATTAAATATGTTAGCTGTGGGCTTTTCATCTGTGGTCTTTATTAAATTAAGGCAATTTACTTCTATTCTTAGAATGTTGAGCATTTTTTTCATGAAAGGATGTAGAAACTCATCTGTCTATTGAGATGGGCAGCATGAATATGAAAAATGAACAATGCCTTTAGTCACTTGGAAAATGAAAATCCAAGCTGAAGTGAGATAGCACCTCATACCTGTTTGGATGTTACCAATAAAACAAAATACAGTGAAATGTAGGAGAAATTCAAGCATTTGCACTGTTGATGAAAATACAAAATAGTTTAGCTATGTGGAAAACAGCATCTGAGTTTCTCAAATAAGTAAAAATAGAATATACTTATGATCCAGCATAGTCACTTCTGGGTATTTATTCAGAAGAATTGAAATCAGAATATTAGAAAGATATTTGCATTTCTGTCATTACCACAGGACACTCCCTGTTGATCAAGTGATTAAGATTTGGTGTTCTGTATATGATCTTAATACCTCAGGCACAGAAACAATCTAAATACAGATCTAAATAACTGATAGATGAAATTATTTATACTGAAGTACATTTTTACACATATATAGGAATATGATGTCTCCTAAGAAGGAAATTGTGATATATGACCACCAGAATTGGCCCTGAAGAATCATGCTAGATGAAATAAGTCAGTTCAAGAAAGACAAATGCCATACCATTTTACTTTATGTGATATGTAAAGTACTCAAATTCCCAAAGCCAAGCGTACACTTTTACTTGCCAGTGGGGTAGAGTGGGGTTAGAGAATGACTCGGAAATAAGCAAATGTGGGGATAAGCTGTGAAGGTCTGCTGAATATTATTGTGCCCATCTATTTTCAAAAATAAGGTCTGATCCTTCAAAAATTTGTCAGGAGGGTAATATGCAAGTTAAATATTCTTTCATAATGAGACCTATAAAAATGATAGCATGAAAACAAAAATCAAGTCAAATTTTAAAAGTAGAAGAAAAATCAAAGCTTCAAAATACAAGTACCAGAGAGGGGGATGAATTCCAAGGCAATCCTACCTCACACATGACTGGAGCTGTTCTCACAGGGTCATGGTTGTGCCATTGGAAAGAGTAAATGGAATGCTGGTTAACCAAAAGTTGGTAGTGGCCCTGTGATGTCAAAAGTCTGGGAAACAGAGGCAGGAAGAAACTAGCCAGTAGAATTCCTGTATTTGGCAAACAGCCAGATTTCCTGATTTTAAAGTGATTTTAAAATGCAAATATCTTTCTAATATTCTGATTTCAATTCTTCTGAATAAATACCCAGAAGTGACTATGCTGGATCATAAGTATATTCTATTTTTACTTATTTGAGAAACTCAGATGCTGTTTTCCACATAGCTAAACTATTTATCATATTAGGATACCCAATGCCTTAAGTGGCTTTAGAAACAAATAATTAAATAATATAATTTGAAATGAAAAAGAATGGTCATTTGGGAAGCCTTCAAGATGAAAAGAAAAAACACACAAGCAAGCATTCATAATTATAATTCTTGATACAATCTTTGTTATTTTCTCCTGTTTTTCATATGAATATTTTCCACTTGTATATGCCAGTGCATTTTGCTTTATCTCTTATCTTCATAACAAGAACTCATTTCAAAGAAATTAGTTATATATCTTCCCACCTCAAGATGATGGACAAGAGAAAAAAATGTCCCTAATTTTGTTTATAGTGCTACCTTTTAAGAAAAGAACTACTTTAGCATTGCCTTGTAGACACACTGGAGAAAAAATGGAAACATTGGGCTGGAGAGATGGCTTAGCGGTTAAGCGCTTGCCTGTGAAGCCTGAGGACCCCGGTTCCAGGGTAGATTCCCCAGAAACCACATTAGCCAGATGCACAAGGAGGCGCACACGTCTGGAGTTTGGTTTGCAGTGGCTCGAGGCCCTGGGGTGCCCATTCTCTATATCTGCCTCTTTCTCTCTCTCTTTCTTTCTTTCTTTCTTTCTTTCTTTCTTTCTTTCTTTCTTTCTTTCTCTCTCTCTCTCTCTCTCTCTCTCTCTCTCTCTCTCTCTCTCTCTCTCTCTCTCCCTCTCATAAGTAAAAAACAAACAAAAAAAAAAAAGAAAATGGAAACATGACTCACAAACACTGACTGTAACTGACCAAAATGATGTTAGGACCATCATGTGTGGCAAAACAAAGCAATAAACACCCACTCCTACAGAAGAGCAGCACTGTAAAGAGTTTTATACTCTGCACCAGCAGTTTTTTCTTCTTGGTGTTCTAAGGAAATACAGGTATAAATAGAAGGGAGAAAATGATACAAGTTCTGGAGTTACAATGCCTTGGTTCACATCATAGCATGGCTTTACACAAGATCTGACTTTGGATAGTTTTCCTCGGTGAAAAATGAGAAGTAATAGATTTCAAATCTTAATCTTCTCATGAGTGTTAAATGAAACCATTTATGTAAAGCAACTGCTATAGGTTCTGTCATATGTCAAACACTCTCTTAATATTAGTAGTGTTATTTTGAGGGTTAATTACTGAGATCCTAAGTGACAATAGTTTGTTTTCTTAAGTAAACTTTAGAAATTGTGGTGAATATTTTAACGTTTTGAAGTTTGAAGCATAAATTAATTCACTAAAGGCTAAACAAAGTCATGTGTATTTCCCACACAACATTTTCTAAGCATAATTATATACGGAATCATTTTGAGTTTTCTCAGCAGTGTGCTTGTTGACACTTCACTCATGAAACAATTCAAATTCTCTTTTGACTAAGTGCTTAAGATCATGACAGAATTATAAATAAGAAACATAAGTACTGGATGTTCTCAGCTCATTTCATGGATCCAAAATAGTTGATCCCATAAAGAAGTTAATAGCACAATGGTTACTTGAGCCTGGTCATGTGTAGGAAGAATATAGGAAAGCTGATCAATGGAGACAAGGTTATAGGTAGAAAGAAAAACATTCCAGTAGAATTACCACAGAACACAGTAAAGAACTCTCCATTTTGAGCAATCCTACTTCCTAGGGAGTTAGAAAATGGTCTGGCAGTGTGTAAGGTCTGTCTCGGCTCCATGTGTCACACACAAATCGACCATTTTCTAACACTCTAAGGGATGTAAACAAATTATTTTCTCTAGTCAAGGTTCATAAGGAGTTGTGATTCCTTCTAGAACTTCTTCATCCAGACAACCTCTAAAGTTCAAGGCAAGTGTTGCCCTCAGTGGGAATTTGTATATGCTGCATAACTTACTGCTTTGGGGATTACCTAATTAGTTTTCCGTGCCTTATTTTAGTTCAAAAATGCCAGGGTTGACTAATGCCACTTTGGGGACAAATGTTCTTTCTATTTTTTTGAGTGGACTGATCCAGCTTTCATAAAAATGCCAAGATCTTTGGATGATATTAGCTGGAAGTAGTTCCTTGGGGTGACTGTTCCCGGGAATGTCAGGTACTTCTGACCTGGAATGGTGTCATTTCCTAACTCAGCTGCTAGGTCAAGAGATCCCTGGTGTATTTTTTGTTATTTTCAAGTGTCAGATATTTTCTGTACTGTTTCATGCTACTATATAACTACGAATTGTGGTATGAAAGTCAGGTGCATTTTTCTAGACATTCTTGACTAACATATATATTACCAATTATTCCAGGTGAATTCATGCAATCCCATGAATGTTTAAGAGATCCTATACTGCTGGGCATGGTGGCACACACCTTTAATCTCAGCACTTGGGAGGCAGGGGTAGGAGGATCACCATGAGTTCAAGGCTACCCTGAGACTACATAGTTAATTCCCGGTCAGCCTGCACCAGAGTGAGACCCTACCTCAAAAAAACAAATAAATAAATAAATAATAAAAATAAAAATAAAAAAGAGGTCCTATACTATCTTCCTGCTCAAAAGTCATTGATATCAATAAACAGGATACTATTTTCACTAAGTTTCACTTACGATGTGATTATCAGGTGTACTTTGCAAATGTAAATAAAGGGTAAAAGTATAAAGTTATTGAAAAAACCCTCAGAACTCATTTGAAAAAATACATTCAGGCCCTAAGCAAGGAGCAGAGAGATTGGCCTAGCTTGGAGTATGTGGATCCACAAGACCATTCACCGTCACTCACTATGTGTGATGTGACTGGGGCAACCACACTAATCATGGGAACAGGGAAGACCATCCCAAAGAAATGAGTGGGAGATTTTTGGAGAATAACATTAGAGTGGAAACAGTAAAAGAAAACAGGATTAGGTGCAGGGCAGAGTGAAATTGCAAATGTTGTGTAATAAAAAACTCACTAAATTTTTGTCATGACATATGAAAGCCTATAGGCATGGATAACTAAAGACAAGTCTCATTTTCAGCCTCACTCTGTGCTGTTCCATCTTGTTTATTATTTTTAACTGACATGATACTATATCCTCCCAAGTTACCCCTTTCCAACCTTTGGGAGATATTTTGCACATAGACGTTTCATCCTTCCCAATGAGCCTATGAGGTGGTACTCTAGTTCGATACTAAGTGTTTCTGACTGGGCTATATGCCGCAAACTTGATTTTACACCTGTTGTCCTACTGGGATATGGTGGAGACTAAGAAGTAAGGTCTGGAAGTAGGTCTAGGTCAAGAGCTTACCCTTAGAGTAGACTGTGGGCTCTTCTCTCTCTCTCTGTCTTTCTCTCTTTCTCGTCTGTCTCTCTCTCTCTTCCTTATCTTGAGGCTAACAGGTTTTTTTTTTTTCTGTATGATATGTTCCTGCCATGTTTCCCTGCCTTCTGCAGAGCCATGGGGCCCACCTAATCAAGGGAGAAACCTCCAGAACTGTGAGTCAATAACACATGATTTTAGAAGTTTATTAGTTCAGATATTTGTCATAGTGTTGATTCATGCAGATCATTTTAAGAATAGTTTTCCATAATCCTGATGATGGCCACTGTAATTATATACTCATGTGTGAGGCTTTAACCCTCCCTCCCCAACATTCAGGGCCTGCATTTCTGCCAACCATTTTTTCAGTTCAAGAGCTCAGTCCAGAAATCAGTATAGTTGATATGTAGTAAGTATAGTGTCTACAGGATGGAGAAATGAATACATACAACATCCCCACCATTGACTGCTTCATGTAGCCCCACAAGCCTGGGCTGCTGTATAAGCCATATGCCTCTCCAGATTCTCTGCCTGGAAAGCTTTGGCTCATGTATTGGACTACTCACTGTTTTCTTCCTTGCCATACTTCCCCAGATTTACACTCCCCCTCAGAAAAACAGAGCCCTCATCTGTGTCACCCTAATCACCCTGGCCATATTTTATTATGACAGGTCATTGCAATTTATTGTAGATCATATTTCTATTACATGTGCTTATTGTGCTCTGAGTTCTTGATAGTCTATGGCTTTGAATCCACATCAACTAGCAACATGCCTGTAACATAGTAGGCATTCAGCAAATATTTCTGAAATGGGTGAATGAAGTAAGAAGATAAGACTTCATCATTGAAGAGGAATATGGCAATCCCTTTATTCTATACATGAGAATATATATATATATATATATATATATATATATATATATATATATATATATATTTCTGTCTTCCCAACCAGCCAAAAAGAAAATTGTGTCCTGTCTATCATTCTATCCTAATGTTTTATGTTTGGCACAGTGTATCTGTCTAATCAATCATACTTAAATGTTATAGTTTAGAACCTCATAATTAATGTTACAGTGTTAGTTTAAGATCTTCAAATATGTTCTTCATATTGTGTATCCACATGTTCCCTGCTGAAAAGTGCTGACTGCCCTCTGTAGTTGTTTTCAAAAATAAGAGAAAGCTTCTTTGCATTTTCAATATAATAAAATAATCCCCCTATTTTCCTCCTGCCATACCCTCTTCTAAGTTAAATTTCCTCCCTTGGAACACTTTTATAGTCCAAATTCTCCAAAGATTCACTTCTAATCCAAATCAAATAGTCAACCATGTGCCAAGAGCAGTTACAGCTGTGGTTGTTGGGAAAAATCCTAGACCATTGGAGACTACTGTATAAGCTCTGTAGCTCCCTTACCCATTAGTAAAATACCTTCAGTCTTTCAACATTTATCTTTAGCATTGTGTGCAATACTAGTCAAATAAATTATAGCAGTTCTTTACACCAAGAGATTTTTCAGTCATTTGAAATATTTCTGAACATTTTCAATGAATTGGTAAAACACTCAGCCTATAATATTACACAATGATTTTGGAGAGAAAATTGTATCTAGCATATGATCTTGATTTTAAGATAAGTGGATGAGAAAAAACTGTGAAGAAACCACATCAAAATATTAAGTGGTTTTCAAGAGTGGCAATTCTCTAGTGACTTAGAAATGTCTTCTATTTTTCTCTCGTCTTCAAATTTTCCAATAAGTATGTGAAACACCTATAACTACACAAAAGTAATGATATAATATTTAATCCTAACCTAGTAATGTAAAAAGAGCTGCAATTAGGCAGACATCAGCATGGCTTTGTTTCATTACTCTAAAACCTCCGGTGGCAATTTCCCTCAAGCTCTTTCTTATTGTGAAATAAAAGGCATTGTCTCCAGTTGAACACATTTAGAACAGAGGGAATGTTTCTGCAGGACAAATAGCTGTGAAAAGCACGTGGGATTCCTTCAAAAAGAAAGGTATGTATATGTACATATGTGTGCATAGGTGTGGATGTCAGAGGACAACCTGATGTTTCACTTCTCAGGAACATCACCTTTTTAGGAATAGAATCTCTCACTATCCTCAAGCTCACCATGTAGGCTAGATTTGCTGACCAGCAATTCCATGTATCTCTGGTCTCAACACTGAGATTGCAAGTGCATGCCACCATGTCCAGCTTTTTTTTTTTTTATGTGAGTCATGGTAGTTGAAGTCAGGATCTCATGCTTGCCAAGGTGAGCCCTTTAGTGTCTCTCCCAATTTTTTATCCTAAAAAGGAAGATTAATATTGTCTTCCCGGTTTGCCTCTTATCAAAAAGATAATTTCTTTCATCCTTTCATTTTAATATTTCAGAAAGTTGACTGAGATCTCTGAGATCCCATGAATTCATTCACAAGGTGATAAGCAAGAGCAATAGATCCAAGAAAGAGGAAATAAGTAAGGTAAAGATAGGACAGGCTGGCCTGGTCTGTTGAGTTATGGGCATGGAGGAGCCATGTATCTGTTGTAGTTACCTTTTCATTGATAGAACCAAACACCTTGTCAAAAGCAGCTGATGGGGGTAAAGGGTTAGTGCTAGCTTACAGTCTTGGGAAGTTTCTTCATGGCTGGGCCAGGACGGTAGGGCAGAGGTAGGACATCACATCTTAACACAGAAGCTAGCAGCTTTTACTACTTACTACTGGCAAGCAAAACTAATAAATCTCAAGATTCATCCCCAGTGACACACCATGTCCAAAAAGTCACCACCTCCCAAGTCATCACCAACTTGGACTAAGTGTTTAAGTCACATGAGGTTACAGAGGACATTTACATTCAAGCTAGCAAATTCTGACCTGGCTGCCTAGACTCAGGACCATCTTATGAGGCAAAATGCATTCAGTCCATCTTTAAAAGTCCCAAGTAATTGTTACTGGTCGTGACATCATTCAGAATCCATAGTTTAAGGTCTCTTAACTGTGAGACAGTAAAATTGTAATTAAACAACACAAGTTAAATGCATATAATGACAGAAAATAAACAACCACACTACAAAAAGATGGTGGCACAGCAAGGAAAGATTGGACCAATGCAAAATTGAAAACAGGCAGGGGAAACACCATAACCTGAAGCTCTATATCCAGCATCTGGGATCTGGGATTAAATTGCTGAGGTCCAAATCCCACCCCTTAGTGTTATGTGACTACACTCAAGGTGGATCCACCTGATCCAGAGTGAGAATCTTTCCTTGGCAGCTGTTGCAGAGCCCTGACATCTCTGAAATCTTGGAGTCTCTACTGCAACCACAGTTCACCTGCATGGCTCTATGCCATAGTCCCTAAGCTTTCCATTCAGGAAGAGTGACCCTGTTCCATATTGTCTAGGTGCATCTCCAAAAACAGCATGTTGCAAACCCAGTGACCCTCTTGCAATTGTAAAATTTCCAAAACCAGTACCACATGGGCTACCAAATGTGTTAATCCAAATGGTGGTGGGGGAGGGCTAAAGCTGTCTTTGAAGAGTAAGCATGAAATTCTTTCAGCATTCTTTCTGGCTACTTCCTTTCAAGAGAGAATCAGCACTCCTCCTGTTATCCCACTACAGAATGACTGGCCCCATCTCAATGGTGGTAATCTCTCAAGCAATTAGAGTTGAATTAGGCTGCAGTTCCTGGCCTGAAAATTTCATTTCTGTCTGTGCCAAGCTTTACATATCCTTTTGCGGTTTTCCCCACCAAACACACCAATCCATTATTTTTAAATTCAACTTTGCTCAACTTCTCAGGACATGGGCAGAATGCAGCGAGAATATCACACAAACTGCCTCTAGCCTAGTTCCAATGAAGTTCTCTTACCCCACAGAAACCTCATTAGCCAAGCTTTCACAGTCTACAGTTCTCTCCACATTTAGAGCTTTTAGACTCTGATCAGAATGGCTTATCAAGCCCTGCTTACAGCATTGCAATGCTTTTCTTAGTCCAATTTTTAAATCTCTCTATAGTCCTCCCACAAATCAGTTCCAAAAGACCACAAAAAGACAGTCAGGCTGATGCAGTAATAGTTCCCATCCCCTGACACAAATTTTCTGTTGTAGATACCTTCTTGTTGCTATGATAAAATATATGAACAGGTGCAGCTAATGAGAAGAAAGGGCTTATTTTTTGACTTACAGTCTTGAGGGGAAACTTCATCATGACAGGAAAAGGAAGTGAGAGAAGAGGCTAGGCATCACATCTTGTGACAGTAGCTGGCAGGAAGCGGCAAGAGTGATCTGATATGAGCTACTATTGCCAAAGGGAACAATAAACCTCAATGTCTACTTCCAGTGACACACCACCGGCAGCAAAGTTCCACCTCCTGAATTGCCACCTGCTGAGATCTAAGTATTGGAACTATAAGGCTATGGAAGACATTTACCAAAACATATGAACATGCTTACTCATGATTATTATCCCATGGCTTAGGCTTTAATTTGAATATGCATTGTGCTATGATCAACAATACTCAAAAGTATGGTTTGTATATGCTGGGTGGTCAAAGTTGCTGGTTTGGGGCAGGGATACTGTTGCAGTCTGGTTCACATTGCTGGTAGAAATCACCCAACCAAGAGCAGCTTCTGGGAAAAAGAGATTTATTTTGGCTTACAGGCTCAAGGGGAAGCTCCATGATGGCAGAGGAAAACGATGGCATGAGCAGAGGGTGGACATCACCCCCTGGCCAACATATGATGGACCACAGCAACAGGAGGGTGTGCCAAACACTGGCAAGGGGAAACTGGCTTTAATACCCATAAGCCTACCCCCAACAATACACTCCCTCCAGGAGGCATTAATTCCCGAATCTCCATCAGCTGGGAACCTAGCATTCACAACACCTAAGTTTATGGGGGACACCTGAATCAAACCACCACATTCCTCCCCTGACCCCCATAAACTGATAATCATACATGATGTAAAATGCAATGTATTCATCTCATTTTAAAAGTCCCCATAGTTTTTATCAAATCCAGTGATGTTCATGCATCCCATAGTCCAAGATCTTTTAACTGAGCCATAATACCAAAAAATAACCTCAAAAAACCCAGAATGGCACAGAATAAATAGTCACAGTGCAAAAGATGGCATTGGGCATAGCAAAGAAACATTCAACCAATACAAGATTTAAACAACCGGGACAAACAAACTCTGTCGCTTCAAGTCCAGCAACTCTAGCCAGTGACAAATCTTCAAGTCCAATAATTCTAACCACCAACAAGTCTCTAGCATTTCAATTCCCCCCCTCCAGCTAGGCTACTCACAGTCCTGGAAAATTTCATTGGGGCCGGCAGCTCCTTGGAAGCCATCTCATGGTCCCGGCATCTCCACTGGGTCTCCACTGCAAGCCATGGTTCATCCTCATGGCCCCATGGGATCTCTATGCAGGCAACCAGCAAACCTGCTTCACACTGCCCATGGCCATTTCCAAAACACAAGACCATGTTGCAAACTCAATGACCCTCTTTCTAGCATTTCTTATACTCCACAATACCAGGTAGGGTGCCAATTTGTTAATCCAGGGGGGGATAAAGCAGACTTTGAAGAACAGGACACTCCTTGAGCACCCAGGCCCCTTCAAAAGAGTCTACATTCTTCTTGTTGCCCCAGCGCAGGTCAGCTAGCCCAGTCTCAAAGGTTGTAATCTCTCAGTTGCAGCTGAAAGGGAAAAGATTTTTCTTTCTGTGCCATATCCCTCTGCAAACACCAGTTCATTTCTACGCAAAGCAACCCTGCACAACTTCTCAGGACACGGGAATAAGAGCAAGCTTCTCATACAAACTACTAGCCCAGTCCAAGCAAAGCTCTTTCTCACCCTCATAAGCCAAACCTCACAGTCCATAGTTCTTGCTGCCTTCAGGTCTTTCAGCTCTGACCAGAATAGTCCATCAAGCTGTACTTACAGCACTGCAAGGCATCTCTTAGGCCAAGGTTTCAAATCCTTCCACATTCCTCTTGAAAATCAGCTTCAAAAGGCCAAAGCTACACAGTCAGGTGTCCAGCAGCAACCCCACTCCTGGTACCACTTTACTGTTGCAGTCCAGTTCACATTGCTGGTAGAAATCACCAACCAAGTTCAGCTTCTGGGAAAAAGAGATTTATTTTGGCTTACAGGCTCAAGGGGAAGCTCCACGATGGCAGGGGAAAACAATGGCATGAGCAGAGGGTGGACATCACCCCCTGGCCAACATAAGATGGACCACAGAAACAGGAGGGTGTGCCAAACACTGGCTTTAATACCCATAAGCCCACCCCCAACAATACACTCCCTCCAGGAGGCATTAATTCCCAAATATCCATCAGCTGGGGAGCTAGCATTCACAACACCTAAGTTTATGGGGGACACCTGAATCAAACCACCATAGATACCAAAACAAGAGTTCACAGGTTGTAGCTTTCCAAGCAGTGATCTCAATGATGGCATACATTTGTCAACCTTTCTACTACATTAATGTTATTAGTGAACATTTAGACATTACTCCTGCCTATAATCTCTATCAAATGAGTAAAGGAGAGGAGGCAAGATTTAAAGATTAAACCATAAAAAAATACTGTCAGTTGATTCTAAGGTTTATATATGTTTAAGGAACACTGGACTAGGCTTCACTTCTTTGTTTCCTTAGGAGCTAGACAGATGGTTCCAGTCTAGTTGTCATTTGTAACAAATTAAAAAATGCTTACATCAAATTTTTCAAGTGGAAGACAAGTATCATGGCAACAGATCTGATGCCTGATGAGCATTGTGGCTCATGCTTGTAATTGCACCACGTTGGAAGTTGAGGCTTGAAGACTGCTGTGGGTTCCAGGCCAACCTTGGCTATATAGTGAATCCCAGAGCACTGTAAACTAAACTTTGAGACCCTGTTTCAATAAAATAATGGGACTTGTAGAGATGGATCAGTGGTTAAAGGTACTTGTTTATAAGCCTTCTGTTTCATGTCCAATTCCTCAGTACCTACACAAAGTTAGACACAAAGTGGTGCACACACCTGTGACTGAGATGTGCCTATGGCAATGAGGGGTGGAGCTGGGAAAAACAAGAATCCCATGGCACAGTTACACTGGTGCACAAGCAGTGGGCAAAACAAGAAGGGAGACTATCTCAAGCAAGGTATAAGGAATGGACAAATACTCAAGGTTGTCCTCAGACTGACATACGTATGTGGTTGGATGCACATTTTCTGCTCCTGACACCGATACTCACATAAAAGCATGCATTGATACACATCGAACAAAGGAAAAGAATCAACACAAACGATACAAAGAAAGAAAAAAAGTGAAAATATTTTGTGTATCATCTGTTTATTTACTTTTTTCTTATTTATTTTTTTTTTTTTTTTTGAGGTAAGGTCTCACTCTAGGCCAGGCTGACCTATATAATTCACTATGAAGTCTCATGGTGGTTTCAAACTTACCGCAATCCTCCTGCCTCAGCCTCCCAAGTATTTGGATTAAAGGTGTACACAAATCTCTTAATAATTCATTTTTGGCTCAGTATTTTTCTAATACTACAGAGTGAAATAAGCCATGACTATGGATCAACCAAATTTTCTCACCAGTTGTTTCTGACTTTTGGCTTAAATGTACCATAGGTATCTATCACAGAACCCTTCAGGAGGCTGGCAGAAAGGGTTATTTTGGGAAAATATACCAGCTCTGAAGTTGGTACCATGTTTTAGGCTACTGGAGAGAGCCCTTGCCTCTGCACAAGGGAAGCAGCGCCTGCACTGATGTTGGCAGTGCTAAGGGTTTAAATAAGTCTGCTCACTAGGTTTGGGAAGATGCCCAGGGACCTCAGCCAATGCCTGCAGGGCCCTCAGTGATAACTCCTATCACACTGGAGCTAACATATGTAAAGTGCACCTCACAGCACCTGGACAGAGAAAGCATGCAGTAAATGTATGCTTTGTCATCACCTCCTGTATTGTTACACCTCTCTCTCTCTCTCTCCCCCCCCCCCTCATTTTCCTTCTGCCTTGAAATATAAACATTTGCCAGTTTACCTCCTCTTCCAGTATAGTTTTGATCAAGGCAATTGATGAATGTTGCTGTCATCATTTTCAGTTTTTGAATATATGATTCGAACATTTATTGAGAATCTTCTTGTTCATTTCTCCATCTCAAGATCAGCAAGTGATTCTGATAGTGCAGAGCTGAAGCAAAGTGAGAGATATGTACAAAAGAAGAGCAGTGTAGAGTGCATTTCCCTTTGACCTGGAAATATATCCAGAAGTTAATCTACCCAAAGGCTCTGGAATACTCAATGCAGACTGATTTGTGATTTCAAAAATTAATACTAATCTCAACATTGACCAAAAGTGAGTACATATTTTATTATAGGATTCCTCTCATGCAAAGTTTCTCAACCAAGAATCATTCTGCACCATAGGGGACATTTGGTAATCTCTGAAGGCATTTTGGTTGTCACAACTGGGAAATGTTCTTGGCATGTAGTGGGTAGAGGTCAAGAATTCTAAGTGCTTTAAATGCACATGACTGCCCTCTAAAACAAAGAGCTACCTGTTTCAAGAGGTGAATGCTGCTGAAATTGAGAAGCCCAGCTCTGTAGCTGCAAAATGGTAAGAGGGAAGCCTTCATGTGCTAAGAAGAAGCGGTCTTGACACACATTGGTGAGATAAGTAATTATCTACTCCCACTTTTTAGAACTGAGAGCTGCACGCACATATAAATATATTCGCATACTGTGTATGCATACTACTATACTAGTGATGCACCTATACTTATATATTCTGAGTATGTTCATGAGAACATGGTGCTTCTGGGAAGGGGTCTAAACATGGAGACTTTTTTATTAATTAGAAAAACTGTACAGACAAATCATGTGTTGGTCCCATTCTCCTCCTCCCCTCCTCTCTGTCCCCATTCCACTGAGGACCCTCCTCAGTGGGGCTGTTGTATTCACCCTGTAGTTATAGGTTATGAGTTGTGAGAACAGCAGTCAATCATTGTTTGGGGTGGGAGGATAATGCCTCTGCATACTCCTTCCCATCCTGGCAGTGTGAGAGATGTCTACTTTACTGTTAAGTTCACAGCAATTTCTGGAGTTTTGCTTGGATACATTTTAGTGTTCTCAGTGTCTACCAACATCTCCCTAGTACAGATTTTCAGGCTCACCATGAGAGCAGCATTCATGCTAAATTCACCAATTCCTCTTTGATTTCACCTGGACCCTGTCTCATGTGCAAGAGGTGGCTCATCTTTTCTTGACGTAGTTATCTTTTCTTTTCATGTTGATGGATTTTAGTGTGCCCCAGTTTTCACCACCTTCTGTTAAACAGAAAGTGGATTCTCCAACAAAGAGTGAGAGCAGTATGGGCTACAGGGGACAGGCATAGTTAATTAAAAGGGATTTTGTTGGGTATATCCTCTGTTTCAGCCATACTAGTGGGAGCTTCTCACTGGAGTCCATGACCCTCATCACCACGAGATTCTGACTTGGTTCCCAGTGCCAGCTATGAGTTCCTTCACACTGAGCAGCCTCTTATCCAATTATAGAGTCACTGGTTATCCACATAAGTGAGGTCCCGCTATTGCACCAATGTGTACATCTCATCTGGCTAGTTGAATTCATATGTAGCAGGATTCCCCACTTGTTCACAATGTTGGTGGCCATTTTTCCCCAGCAGCTCATATAGTACTTTCCAGCACTATGAAGGCTAGCAATTGAGAAGTTGGCTTCCTTCCTAATCCCAGCATAATCTCTTGATGTTCTCTGTGGACAGCTTGTGGCATATTCAGTAACAGAGTTTTACCTCTTAGCTCTGGTGAGTAATCACATGCTTTGACAGCCTTGTTTTAAGGACCTTGTAGTGTTGGGTGTAACCCATGTCTGGCACTGGGAGTTACAAGCCAGAGCCAGTGATTTTAGGAGTGGACTTCCTCTCACCATCTCTGAGGCTAAAAGGGAAATAATTGAATTTCATCCTAGTTCATGTACTATTTTAATATTTCAACAAAGTGAGGTATCTTGCAGGAGGTTAAAACTTAGATATTGTGTTTGTTGTTAAGTAAAATGAGTAAAGGTAAAATGAAATGCCAACAAGATGTCCCTTTTTCTCTCCTCTTCCCTTTCCTACAAAATGGCACCTCCAACATAGGATATCAGTACTGTTCTCTGACATAGAGTCTCTCAGGCAATGCTCAGCTACCCGTAATTTTTGCTTTAATAAAAATTTAATTAAAATGCAAACTCTCTTAGGGAGATTTATGTTTTAAATCTTGTTTTTCAAGTTCCATTATGTAATGGAAGAGTGTGTGGTATGCAGTGGGATTTGGGTTCAGAATATTCTGGAATCAGGAAAGCAATTTCGGAACTGCTAAAATGATGCCCCACATGGAGGCATCACCCTGCTCTACTTTTGCTTTTCTTTTGGATAAATAAATCATATTACAAGATACACAACACAATGAGACACAATGCATATAGAGAGTTAAACTTTTACCACAGTGAAGCACATCAGCATGCTCATGTCACACAACTATCCTTACTTCATCTTCTTCCTGTGGCAACTGCAGCTGGAATCTACTCACATGATGACCGCAGATCATTCTTCTCTTTTGTCCTCATGTTTTGCTTTAGATCACTATCCTTGGCCTTCCTTCATCTCTGCTCCTTTTTGCCCTATGAGCCATATTTCCCCACTTTTTCCTCATCCATTCTCATTCTCTGAAGCCATTATTTTCTCCTCCATATATTTGTATGTTTGACTTCAAAAAATAAACACACACAGGGCTGGAGAGATGGCTTAGCGGTTAAGCACTTGCCTGTGAAGCCTAAGGACCCCGGTGTGAGGCTTGATTCCCCAGGATCCATGTTAGCCAGATGCACAAGGGGTCACACATGTCTGGAGTTTGTTTGCAGTGGCTGGAGGCCCTGGCATGCTCATTCTCTCTCTCTGCCTGCCTCTTTCTCTCTCTGTCTCTCTCAAATAAATAAATAAAAATGAACAAAAAATTAAAAATATAAATAAGCACACACATATGAGTTAGATTGTGCAATATTGTCTTCATGAGTCTGGCTTACTTCATCTAGCATACCCTCCAGAATCACCTATATTGCAGTAAAGAGCAAAATCTTGTTTTCTTATAGGAAAAACAATTTTCTAAATTATATAGGTGCCACAGGGTGTTTTTTTTTTTTTGACAATTCTATCATTAACCAACACTTAGGTAACTTTGATATCTTGACTATTGTGAATAATTTTGCCATGAACATGTAGTGCACATGCCATCCAAAGTTGATGGCATAATGTCCTTTGGGTATGAAGCCATGGATGGATCACTGGATCCTAAGGTAGTACTATTTCAAATATTAATAGTTATCTGTTTTCTAGCATGGCTGTAAGCAATCTATACTCGAGTCTATAATGCATAAGACTCCCTCTTCTCCTCATCCTCACCAGCACTGATTATGGCCAATGTTTTGATGGCAGCCATTCTAACTTGTATGAGATGGCAGCTCCCCTTGCTTATGACTTGGCATTTCCCTGATCTTGAATTGAGTCTCTGAGGAGCTTCCTTTGGGGGCTGGACTTCATTCCTTCCATGTTCAGAGTTATCAGAAAACTTGACAACAGATTAGTTCAACAAGGCATGATGCAGGCTCTAGGGAGGCATGAAAATGTTTGGCTTGATCTTTACAGTCCTCTTTCATTTCCAGTCTATCCTAAGATTAACAACTCTATCCCTAATTCCAAGAACCAATCAGGACATATTCCAGCTAACTGATGGTCAGTCTATATGATAAGAATCACTAAAAATATTGAAGCTCTGCTCTAATTGAAAAAGAAAACCTCCAATAAATAAAGTAAATTGGAGCTTTCAGTTTCTATCTACAAAGGAGAAAACAATCTGGGATTGGTATAGTTATGTAATGTAAGAAAAAAAAAACACAAAAACTAAAGGATGGATCTGTGGGGTGGGGGCTGACATCAGAGATATTAAATAACACTGACACATGAATGGCTCTATGATTCCATCAGAATTTATTTTGTGCATATTTAAAATCTTTCAAGGCAGTAAATACTTTTTTAATATGCCAGTTCTTTACTATGTAAAGTAGTCTTTTATAGATTGGCCTCTTGGTTAATATCAGCCCTTCCAATCAAGCATCCAATTGTAATCCTGGCTTCCTCCCTTGAATCATTTTCACTAGTTGTATATTAAATATACAGCCAATACCATATAGTTATGATCTCCATCTGCAGACTCTGATATTTTCAATGGCCTTAGTAAGATTTCCTTTGGGTACTTTGAACAGAGACAAAATAGGCAATCGGCTGTCCTGAAGCAATTATGAAGCTGGGTTGTTCAATTTTGTATGGTAAGAATTCATTTGCCTTACTCTTAACCTAACATTGCTGCATATAAATGCAATGAGAACTTTAGGTGGAGACTCATTCCCAGCATTATGTGTCAGAACATTGTACCTCATCAAAAACATTTCTCAGGTGAAATAAGCTGCCTAAAGTTAGAGAAATGCTTCAGCTATAAAGATGATTGTCATAGGGGAAAAAAAATAAGCAAAAGGTCTATCACTTAGAAAATCAAAAGAGCCATGTAGCATGTTTTGTATAAAGGCCTTCCAGTTTCAACTGGTAGACCTCAAAATTAAAATATTTTTCAGTGATCCTAAACTATGGTAAAAACTGCAATGACTGATTCCATGTGACTCCTGCAATGTTCTCCAACTTCTGTGACAGAATGTGAGCTTTTATACATTATACTTAGTCTTGTTGCAAGAATGACCTTTCTTGGGCTGGAGTGATGGCTCAGCACTTACGGGGCTTGTCTGAAAAGCCTAAGGAACCAAATTTAATTCCCCAGTGGCAATGTAACACCAGATGTACAAGATAGGTGGTGCATGCATCTGGAATTTGTTTGCAGTGGCTGGAGGCCCTGGTATGCCCATTCTTTCCCTTTCTACCTGCCTTTCTCTCTTTTCTCTCTCACTCTCTCTTAAAAAAAAATAATGAATCAATAAAAGTTGTTTAAAAAATAACCTTTCTTGAGAATGGTGTCATCTGGCCACTCCCTGCTCCAAAACCATTGCTCTCCCTTGTGGTCCCACAAGGAGTCTCTGCCATTTTCCACAGAGGATAAAGCAAGACTTCTTAACACTGTGAATAGCTTCTACCTCCTCCTTATACTTCAGCAATGCCTATGTCAGTGCCCTTCCCTGTGTAGTTACATACTAGGAGGCTTGGAGAAAGAGATTAGTGTGAAATAGAGCATTTGCTTCAAGTGCAATTTTTTTTTAAAAAAAAAATTTACCCCTAAAAGTCAGTAAGCCAAATAAATATCTTGATGTACAATTTTTCAAAATCAAAATTAATGCAAAAATCCATAATGAATATATCATCTAAAGTAAATATAAAATTTAGTTATCAACTATGTCCAATGATAATCTTTCTGCAGCTTGCATACTAGTTCTGTATATGTTAATTTTGTCCATCTTACTCATCCTTCAAGAAATACACTAGGTAGGAAAAGATCTCTCTGTTTTCACCCATAAAAACAATAGGTGCTGCTTCAAAACTATTATTACCATGGTTCCTTGTACATGCTTTTGTTTTGGCACTTACCACAGTATATCAAATTCTTTGGCTGATTGGTTATTTTTTCTATAATAGTTTATGTTAAAATACTATGTCAGGCTACATATCTGAGAAAGGCATTATATGGGCTCTATCTGACCTTTCTTACAGAAGGAGAACAGAATTCCAAGATGCCCCATCATCTCCCAGGTCCTGGTAAAGTGTCTCATTGTAAGCCAACGGTAGAGGGATTTTGCAGATGTAATTAAGACCCAAATCAACTGAACTTAAACTACAGGGCCACTTTCCTGGATGTTTGCTGGCTCAGTCAATGCCTTTTTCCACAACATTTAAACTTTTCCCGAAGAGAAAGATTGTCCTTCTGGCTATGAAGAGAAAGCTTTCGTGAAAAGTATAGGAAATGAGTTCTGTCAGGAAAATGAGGACACCAGAAGAGCAGGCCAAGCCACAATTGAGTCTATAGTTCCAGTTACATCTTAATTATAGCTTTATCAGACTCAGTCCAAAGGAAAAAGCAAGCTCCTCTGGGCTCCAGAGTGCACCCCAACTGCTGGTCCATACATTCTAATTTGCTACAGTCATACTTATTATGAACAAATAGGAAACCAATTTAAAAATTATTAACTATTATCATAACTTCAAAAGAATTTTCTGTGTACAATGTATAACCATAAATCTGTCATGCCAACTCTTCCTTTAAAGACAAGTGAAATTAACAACTACAAAAAACAAACAAGTCGCCAGGCGTGGTGGCACATGCCTTTAATCCCAGCACTCAGGAGGCAGAGGTAGGAGTATCACAGCGAGTTTGAGGCCACCCTGAGATTACACAGTGAATTCCAGTTCAGCCTGGGCCAGAGTGAGACCCTACCTCAAAAAAACAAAACAACAACAACAACAACAAAAAGCAAGTAAAAATGGCAGTGATGCAATTCTGTAATTGGAACAGAGCACATCAACCCTGCAAATCTATGAACTCACTGCAAATAATCACTGCTGAACATCATGAAATTGAGGGCATCTTGTGAGCTACTTAAAAAAACAACACACAGGGACAGAGATGGAATAAATGAGTGCAATAGTGGTATGTCTTCTCTGGGGGAAACCAACAGTTCTCTAATTGGACTGAAGGCCCCCTCTATGAGGGAATACATGACTGGTACTGAAAACCTAATCAAAGCATGTGTCAGGAGAGGTCATGAGCCTTAGTGGTATAAAGCCTGCTCTTGTCTGGATAAATGACTATGTTACTCATCAAATTGCCCTGAAATCACTATACTTAATGTTCATACTCAAATATTAATGTCACTCCCACTTCTGGTTAGAGAAGCTTCTTTTTTCAGATGGCGATAACCACTGGGATTGCCCAAAAGACAACATAGTGCTAAGAAGAAGGGACAGAGGAGTGTCCAGCGAAACATCTCACACCCTCCAAGGCTCAGGGTCCTTTGCAGAAGAGGTGGAAGAAAGAGTGTAAGAGCCAAAGGAAGGGTACCACTCCCTACATACAACTCTCCAGACAGAATTTGTCCTCTATATCCAAAACCTCACAGTGCCTAGAAAAACCCACACAAGACCCTCATAATAGGAGAAAAAGATGATGACATCAAATTTAAAAAGACACTAATGGACAGAGGGAGGGGATATGATGGACAGCAGAGCTATGAAGGAGAAAGTGGGGGAGCGGAGGGGGAGGGAAATACCATGGTTTGTTGTCTGTAAATATAGAAGGTGTCAACAATATAAACTTCATAGGAACAAAAGAGAGTCACGTGCCAAATGGAGGCAATCACTGTACCCTTTTACTCAAGAAGAGATTGACTCATATCATTATGGAGGCTACGTGTGCCATACTCTGCTCTACAAGTTGAGGACCAGGCGATGCTAATAATGTTATTCAGGCTGAGCCCCAAACCTTCAGATCCAGAGGAACCTATACTGTAAAGCTGAAGAGGAAGGGAAACACATCCTATATCCAGCAGTGAGGAAGGAAAAGAAGGACAAATTTCTTCTGCCCTCTTCTTCTATTTAAGTCTTTAATGAGTTGATTGTCACCATCACACTTTAAGGACTAGCAGTCCATTTTAGTGAACCTACCAATTCATATGTCAATCTCATTCTCCCTCACCCTCATAAACACACCCAGAAATAATGTTCAATTTGGGAACGCTTTGGTCTGTCAAGCATTAACCATCACAAACACACATCCTAAGCTTTCAAGAAGTTGGCTGCTACTGGGGCAAAGTGAATGAAGAAAACAGTTGGCAATCACATTTGTATCTGCTGGTCTTGGCAGTTTATGCAACAGTCACTATTCCCACTCAAACAATAGCTGTGGCTTGTGGAGTTTTGCTCTAGGATTGGCTGACTTATGACAGGCTCAAATTAAATACACGCACCTTGCATGAGATATGTTATCAGACCCAAACCCAACATGCTGCTGCTTAGCATCCTTTCCACATCACCTGCCACCCTTTGTCAGCTATAAGCAAACTGCTGGCTCAGAAGAAAGGGCTCATTTTTTTTTTATGCGATGTCCCAAAACTCTCCAACATTAGAATTATTCAAAAACTGATTTATACTTATTTTTATATTATTTATATAAAAACAATTAATAGAAGAACGGACAATGCTAAAAACATGATCAAGAACAAAGGGGCAAACTATAAAAAATGAACAAAATATAAAGGACAGATTATTAAAAGAATCACAAATAAAAATGATAGATCTGAATAATGGTCAAAAATCATTAATATACATGTACTTGATATTTCACATTTAGTCAAAAGTACAAATAAGAAAAAAATATTAAAAGATGTGTCAAAAGAAAACTTTTCAAAAGAGTATATGAATCTAATAAATGAAATAAATTATACCTCAAGAAACCTTTATATGTGATACCAACATTGATAAACAAATAGTAAGATAACTATCTAGACAAACCACTTATATTAGAAAGAGGAAACACAAGCTTCTTTCAGATTTTTATTAGCTTAAAACTTAACATGAAGCATGAAAAGAGCAATGCTATATAGTTATCAGAATAATAAAGTATGACCCAAAAGTTCTATATATTTTTTTTAATTTGAGAAATATAGAACTTGAAAGTCCTATATCTAAAAATAGTTGATGGTTTCTTAAATCATCTACATCAACTACCTCATGAGTTTTGGTAAGAAACCACAGAGAACAACTCAAATAAAATACATAAAAATTTAAAGGCAACTATTACAAATAGTTTTTCAATAAGTTTGAAGGTAATAAAAACCCATCCCCAATTATATTTGGTTTCAGTTAGGGCCTTGATGGGCTGATTCTTGTCTCAGGATCTGTGTCTATCTGAAAGAAAGAAGCAAATTCTCCAACAGAGAGTGAAGTCAGCACCAGATAAATGGGATAGCTATTATTATTTTAGAGAGAATTTAGTAGGCGTAGGCCCTCTTATAGCCCACAGTTGATGGGAGCTTGATAATGGAGAGTGGGCTCATTTTGGATATGGTTCTAACTTGTTTTCTAGCTCCAGCTGTGGGTTTAATTCCACTCAGTGGATTAGTTAGCCAAATCAAGAGCAGTTGATTACCCACCATGGCTGTGCACCACTATTGTATGAGTATTGTGTCAGGTTGTTTGCTACTAAGTAGCTTAGACTATGAGTAGCTTGGACAGATGTTGGTTATTTTCCCTCAGTCACACATGTGCTACCTTCTGGCCCTAGATGAGCTGTCTGGGGGCTGACCCTCTTCCAGATTCCAGCCAGGTTACTCCATATTCCATACCAATAGCATATGGAGTCTTCAGCAGTGGGATCTACCACTAATCTTTGGTGAGTCATCAAGTACTGGGGCAGAAATCTGTCTTTGGGTAAATGAGATTTCTTGGTGAACCTGGTACCAGCACAAGGGTGAAGGAGATAGACACAGAGAACACTCAATTCCTACCAAACCAGATATCCACGGGCACAGAGGCTCCCAGGACCTCATCACTGAAGTAGACCTAAAATGCATCCATCATGGCTCAGGGAAATTTGCAGAAAAGGTGTGGAAAGATTGCTAGAGCCACATGTTGGGACATTATGTACAGAGACATTGCCTTTTACCCATAACTGATGGCTAACCCCACAATGCCCGACCCATGTTCCCCAATGAGGAGGGTCCCTGGGGAGGCAGGGAGGACAAGGAAGAGGCTAACATTGGTACCAATGTGGCTCTATACACACTCTGTACATAACTAATAAAAAAATCCCTTTTCCTTTCAGATATAAACTGAATATATTGTCTACATAACCCTTTATTTGTATACTGTAAATCATTTATTTGTTTTTATATTCTGTATAAAGTTTTCCTAACCTGTAATTTCTACTTCTTAAATAAACAAAAGAATAAAGAAAAAACAAGAAAATTAGACAAATGTTTATTTTATAAAGAGAATGTTACATGAATAAAAGAACTCATACACATACATATATGTATATGAATACCCACATATATATGTATATGCACATATATATGTGTGTGTAAGAAATGTTTATAAAGTATATGGCATTACATAAATGTGAATACCTTTTATACTCATAGATAATATTGTATCCACATAAGATATATGTCTTCCAAAAATGTAAGCACATTTCCAGTATAATTAAATTTCATACATTTACAGGAAAAAGTAAAAATAACGTGTAGATGGAAACCCAAGATGATTGTTATCTTCATGTATTTTCCTCACGTTTTTCTTCATATGCACACTTTGCTCATGAATTTTCTTATGTTTTAAGAGTTTGTATCCTTTTTCAGTTAACCAGCATGAAAAATACATATTATTCCTTAATCTCAATAAAATAACTGTAATATCTGAAAAACTGTTCTTCACTTTTTCTTTCTTCCTTTTCTGTTTTAAACAGGATGTAATTTAACTAAAACTGCCCTCAAACACATTAGTTATGTAGTCAGCCAAGGCTGATCTTGAAGTACAGATCCTCTGCTTCTCAAGGGCTAAGATTATAGGCATGTGGTATCAGGAATGAAAATCATGATTTCTTGCATACTAGGCAAGCACATACCAGCTGAGCTGTGTCCCCAGCCCCTGGAAAATTTTCTTGAAGATTTATACATATTAATTTAATTATTATATCATGAACCAAAATTTCAATTAGTTGTATTTTTCACTATTATAAATAATATTACAATCTTTTTAAAGAGATGATTTTTTGTTTAGCACATTTTTATTCAGGCAATACCCAGATATGAAATTGCATCAAACTATCAGTTACCATTATTTCCCATTGAATAATGTAATATGCCCCAACCTTCAAACACATTAGCTTATCTATTTTGCAGACTTATCATCATCAACCATTTACAATGTATTTTACACATTTACCATACGTGCATGGATATAAGAAGTGGGTGATAATCAATGGAAAATATGTTAACTCCTTTGCTTTGACACTGCTGGAAGAAAGAACTCTGTCACCAAGTACTGATACCTGGATTTAGTGGTACATGACATCTTCCTTAGTTTCTGATCTTCTGCCTTCTTTAATATTCTTTTTAAGATTAACTTTCTTGAGAAGAAAAAATCATTAGGCAGATTATATACCTATGTAAATGTATGTATGTAAGTTTATGTATATCATTCCCAGCTCCTCTGACATAAACCTCATTTCTTTCACTAAGGAAATAAAAGAATATTTTTCTCCAACTAAAGTCTACCCTGGGTGCAGAACTCTGGGGCCAGACCAGGGGATACTATTAGTGCAGATGCAGAATACTAAATGCTGTCATAATTACATGGTAAATCATCTTTTGAAAGTCAGGTGGTTTCCAAATTTTGGCTTTCAGCAAAATTGAGGAGGACCTAATCAAATTGTCAGATAATAGATTAAAGGTAGTTTATGATGCAAGATTACTATTAGAACATGGACATGTATTAATGAAGATGCCTAAAGAAATGAATGACAGTGCTTCTAACATTTCCATCCACTATTTATGACATTTATTTCTCAAAGCTCAGAGCTACAAAAACCAAAAGTAGAAGCATAACTCAGGTGGTAACTATGTAATTCTAGTAATAGATAATATTTATCCATAAATATGTGAGTCAGAGAAGGAATAAAAAGAAACATATATCATTAAGTGATGGCATGTAAAATATTAATTTCATGCTTGATAATTATTAATAAAATTTGAAATACGATATGTTGTTTTGATAAGTGGTATGTTCATGCCAATTAGTCTAACTTGTTGCAGAAGATATTAACACTTAACAGTCTTATGCTTATAGGGAACATTTAAAAAATGTAATTTCAATTTATGTATATTGTTTATTGTAGCAACATATAGCAGGACAATCAATAAAATCCTTCCAAGCCTAAAACACAAGATATTATGATAAAACATTTTAGAGGAAATAGAATAAAAATATTAGTTTGAAGAGTGAAATTAATGCTTTTATACTTAAAGCTATTCATGTATTTTAATTGAATGCTGGTGAATGTTTAATCATTATGATAGTTACATTGTGCAGAAACATTTAAAGCACAATCTAAGAGTTTTATTTTTAAATATAAATATTTGCAATGTGAAGGGAGTGATAACTCTGAAAGTAATTTAAATATATGATGAAAAAAATAAGCTGCCAACTGAAATATGTATGAGTGTGTATACAATTTCACAAAATTATTTTAAGGATACTCAAGTGAAAACATTCCAAGGCCATTCCACAAGCTGCACATATTAAGGGCTATGTTTCATCAGAGCAATTATTTCTAAGTAGGATATACTGAAGACAAGCTTGCTGATTCTTGACATGCTGTGGCATACTCCATGACAGTCACACCCTTGATTCTCCCAACTCAAAGCTCAGGAATAATCTTTTACCATCACAAAATGGTTAAATAGCTCATGATTAACTGAGGCAGCTAATGAGTTATGAAAAATGACATGGATACTGTCATTTTTCTTCTCTAGTACAATGGATATTCAAATACTTTCAAATGAGCTCCATGAACTGCCTACCACACACCTCTTGGCCAAGAAGTGACTCCAGGAAGACTAACCCCTCCCTCTTCTTCCATCCCCTGAACTCTTGGCCATGGTCGTACTGGATGTCCACTTTGGTTATTCAAACATTTATCCTGTTGCCAACATGCAGATTCTTGCTACCTTCTTTAGTTTCTTTGCATACATATAGCATATATATTATATTAAGATAGTTCCAATTTTATTTTAGAAGTTATCTTAAATTTTTCATGTGAAGACTTTAACTTTTCTAACTTCATGGATTATTTATTAATAGGTAACTTTGATATATTCTGAAATCCAAATATGATTAGGATAAAAATGCCCTTGATCTGAAAATATGTAATTACAAGATAATAATGAAAGATTGATAGATGCCTGTGCATACTAGCTTATCTAGGTGACAGCCTGTGTTACTCACTCATTTATAAGTGGAACTTCATAAACAGTTTTTCTTATTTCCATGAAAGGAGAAAGCAGCAAATTTCTTTTATATAAATGGAAATATATCAAGAATGTTTTAAAATTGATTGGTGGGTTCAACCAGGGCATAACTGGCTAAGTCCTAGGATTCCCTTAAAGACATGAAGCTGGAAGAAAATTATCTATCCATGCATGAGTGTTTTACCATTTTCTCACGCTCCCCCTCCAATCCAGCTATTGACAATGTAATTAAAACCAGGCATTCCACTTTGAAATTGTAGTGATTGTAATACTGAGTTGAAAAGTACTGATATGATCTATTTCTACCAACCTACTCATCTAGAGCTTGGACTCCCTATCTTGACAATATCCCAAAATTACTCTGTGTGTGTGTGTGTGTGTGTGTGTGTGTGTGTGTGTGTGTGTGTATTGCTAAGCTTTTGTGTATGCAAGGCAGGCATGACCCCCATGCCCACAGAATTCTTTACGCACATCAGCCTACCCAGCCATGCTCAAGGTATTTGTAATAAAGAAATAATTATTAAAAAATTGTCCCTTCTTAAAGCTCACAGTTTATAAGGAGATTAAGTTACAAATAACCTATAATCATAAATTATGAATAAGTATTTTAAATTGCAAAAAGTAAACTTAAAAATTGAAGTACATTAAGGATTTTAATAATGGGAGTAATAATAATGTTTCATTTTTTATTCCTTTTCCTTCACCTGCTAATTCTTGGGGAAACAGCCATGGGATGATGTTTGGAGAGAAAAATGGCATTTCTGGATTTAGTATTTTCTTTGTAAATATGTTTTATTTATTTATTTTATTTTTATTTCTTTAATTTTTAAATATATTTTTATTAGATATGGGCATGCTTAGTATGTAAACATCACATGTTGGTACCATCCTTTCCCTCCTCCCTGCCATTTTTCCAAAGAAGCCCTCTTCCGTGTCGATGTGGGTCAACCCAATGGGGATTGTAGTTCATGCATTGTGGGGGCAGCAGTCAGTTATGAGGGAGAGGCAATGTCTCAGTGCATAGTGTCCCAGCTTGTGGCTCTAACAATCTTTCTGGCCCCTCTTCTGCAAATTTCCCTAAGCAGTGTTGGGTTCCCTTTAGGTCTACTTCAGTGATGGGCTCTTGGGAGTCTCTGGCTCTCTCCTTTGGTATGTGTTGAGTGGATTTAGTATTTTAGGCCCTGCCCTTTGAGTCTTGTTTTTTTCATTCCACTCAGTTAGACCACAGAGCTCGTGACTCCTCTCTTGCAGTCCAGCCCCGCCGTGGTCCCCAGTAGCACCAAGGGCTACAGTAAACCTGTCAGTTACTCTTCTCAGTGCCACACTGCCTGTACTGGGAGTCTCAAAACAAGCATTTCACACATTTTTGCCTATTTTCTTGTTAATTTAGGAGAGGAGAGCAAGTCCCATTCCAATTAACAGGCAGTTCTAAAGGATCTCCTCTTGGAATTTTGTTAAATAATTTGAGTACTTACTTTTTTTTTTTTTTTTTTGGTTTTTCTAGGTAGGGTTTTACTCTAGCTCAGACCGACCTGGAATTCGTTATGTAATTTCAGGGTGGCATCGTACACACGGAGATCCTCTTACCTCTGCCTCCCAAATGACTTCTGTTATCTATTTTAAACAGAACAGGAGAGGCTGGAAGAAAAACTTTTAAATTGCTCAAGCAATGTGAGAAACTTAAAGGTATCCTAAATCCCATATTGAACTTGTCTGTTTCACTTAAAGTGTGGAGAGGTTCATCTGATCAGTTACTCAATTGATACATCCCTCTCAAGCTCTTATTGTTTGGGTATACAGTCATTGAAGTCTCAGCAAATTTTCTTTAGAGTGCTGACACTAGACCCAAGCAGAGATGGTGCCATCTCTGGTGAACACACTGCCTTTTTTCTTTTTTATAGTTAGCACTGTGTTTGTTGTTTGCCCTAGTAGTCAATGCTAAAATACTCTTTGTTGCAGATTGAGCAAAGACAGCTTAAGGATGGGAACGTATCAAGACACACGCACAGCATCACCAGTCATCAAATACTGGGTATCACCACATCTGTTCTTATCACTAGACCTCAAATCCTACTAATTCTACTCATCCAATATATGTCCTTTGACATCTTTCCATCATTAAAGAATATTTTTACTTACTTATTTGCAAAGAAAGAAAGAGAGAGAATGAGAATGGGCACACTATGGCCTCTTGCTGCAAAAAAAAAAAAAAAAGAAAGAAAGAAAGAAATAAAAAACACTCCAGTTTAATACACCACTTTGTGCATCTGGCTCTATGTTGTCACTAGGGCATCAAACCCAGAACATCCAGCTTTGTAAACAAGTGAGAAATCTCTGTAGTCCCAAACTTTCCCTCATGTTTTGATAACTTACCTTATTCTACATATTATTATTTTCTTTTTCTTCTAGGCTCAGTATATACCCAGTCTATCAAAAATACCTCTTGGCTGGAGAGATGGTTCAGTACTTAAAGGGACGTGCTTCCAATACCCAATGCTCGGATTTGATTCATTCCCTAGTACCCATGTAAGTCAGATTCACAAAATGGCTCATGCATCTCTAATTTGCGTGCAGTGGCAGGAGGCCCTGCCCATACTCTCTTAGCTCTCTGTCTCTTTTGCTCTACATCTCTCTATCTCAAATAAATAAATAAATAAATTTAAGAATAATTCTAATGAATATTTCTGGTGTGAATGTTATTTTTGTGATAACCATTCTTTATGCACTCTACTTTGAATTGGGTTAGGGAGACTGAAGGTTTCTGGCTAAGCATATGGGATTCTTGGGTGCTATATAGTTTTATATCCCTGATAGGTATAAAAACTAGTAATTTTCCATAAAATTTAATGAATTGATTAAAATTATTATCTGGCTTAAAGGCTCATTATAAATACCTTAGTCTATTTCAGATGCTGTAACAAAATACGAGAAACAAATGTATTTCTTACAATCTGAAAATACTAACACATTTAGTATCTTTTGAGGATCATCCTGGTTCATGTATGATAGCTCTTAGTTTCCTGAAGTGGCAGAAGTATTGAGATCTCTGAATCTTTCATATAAGGATGCTAATCTCACTCAAGAGGGTAAAACCATTTAAAATTTTCTGCTACCAAAACTGGAAAGATTGCCCAGAGGCTAAGTGCCCTTGCTTGAAAATACTGATGGTCCCGGTTTGACTCCCCAGTACCAACATAAAGTTAGATGCACAAAGTGGCACATGCTTCTGGAGTTTGCTTATAGTCTCTCTCTCTCTCTCAGTCTCTCTCTCTCTCTCTCTCTCAAATAGATAAATAAACATAATTTTAAAAATTTTTATATCTCCAAATATTATCATCTTGATTGTCAGGAGGTAACAAATAAATTCGAGAAGAAGTGACATAAAAATGTACAGCAAAGAAAACACAGGGAAAAAATAAGTAAGTAACATTTAGAACATTAATGCAAAGAGTTCCTATAAGCCAACAAGTCCACCTTCTATTTATGGTCATCAATTTTTTTAATTGACTTAATTTTAATATTGTTGAATAAATATAAATGAAAATCATGATGAGATATCTATTTTCAGTGTTAAAAATAAGCAAGATATTTGTAAGCAATAATATTCAATGTGTAAAAGAACTAGTGAGAAAAATCCTTTAACTACTAAAGAGAATGTAAATTAGCACAACCTTCCTGAAAGTCAATTAACAAAATGGATGAAGAATTTAAAGTAATTCATGCTTTCTATTATATTTCTAGGTATCTATCCTGTGGGAATAATCATAGATTTGTCAAAGAAATATGTGGGAAAGAACTTCCTCATAGTACTATTCATAATAGTTCATAAAAAGCAAATATCAACCAATAAGGAAGAGAATAAATAATAGTACACTTAATGAGATTTTTATGCTGCCATTAAAAATGATGTTTCAAAGAATATTAAATGGCATGCAATATGACATGAAATGAAGTCAGGCTACAAATCTATATATAGAAATGCTAACAATTTTGTTAAAAGTCTAGCCACACACAGAAAGAAGGAAAAAAGGAAGATGATAGATAGACAGAAGATGTTTTTGAAAACGCAAATACTAGGATAGTATTTTGGATTCCAAATAAATCAGCCATTTCATTAAATAGAAATAGCTTTCTCTTTTATATTTTATGACTAGACATGCCCAGTGTAATTATTTTCTCTCTGTTATTTACTATTCATTTAATGACTACCCTGAAAATTACAACCCACATGCTTATCCTTGAATAAGTAATGTATACTACCTCTCAGATAATTCACATTCTAACACATGAACTTCATCTTTGACCTACTACTTACTTTAGTACACACCAGTAAATACTTGCTCAGCTAATTGTGCACATATGTGAGTTTATTAAACCAGTCTTTCCCAGGTTTCAATGGCTTGACTTACAACTTCTTAATTTTATGATAGGGCAGTATTGATCTAAAGTTAGTGGCAACTACACTTTAATTTTTAATAGAGCTTTTTCCTGGGGAAGCAATGTGAACTACAAAAGTCTCTCATGATGCAGGGCAGTAGCTGTAGTGGAGGAGTCAGCCACAGCTTCTCATGGCCAGCAGTAGAATGAAAGAAGCTACAATAGGATGCAGGTAAGATTAAAGTGTTAAGTGCATTTCCACTTGTGATGATTTCAGCTTACAGTGTGTGTGTTATGAGGAAAATACTTGAAGTGGAGAAGCAGTTATACGTTTCCCTGATATGAATAGTGAATTTTCACTGTTTTTCAATAATAACAAAATCTATCATACACTATATTCTAAATTTCATGCTACTAATTCTCACAAAATGCTTCTACTGAAAATTTCCAAATTCTTGCATTCTTTATCAACAGCTGCAGTGGCAGTTGATGAATAGATAAGGTGTGAATGGTATCATGGCTTATGTATACTATCAAACATTATAAAAATTAAATGATGAATATAAAGGTTAGAGCTTGACATGGGTTATGAATAAATTCTATGAATAAATTGTATAATAGTTAAAGTACATGACTCACATATTCTTTATCACTTAATGGGCAATTCTCAAAACAATAAATCACACTCTAAGCTGTAGTACTTGCTAATTTCCATGGTATCAATGTTCTGATGATGATCAATTCCAAATCATAATGTGACATTATTGACTGAATGTTGGGAATAAATTTACAGTGCACTATTTGTAAGTGTTTATGTCATTAGAAATATAGTAGAAAATGGATGACCAGGGCTAGTATACGATGTAGTAAAATAAATAGGATGCATGATATTTGAGTATATATTTATTTTTGACACAAGTATTAGCTGTGGTTTCATACACATTAATTTTCAATCATAGAAAATATGCTTCTGAGTCAATGAAGACTCAGTAGTAAGTTTCTGCAACTTGGTCCTCATTGGCTTAGGCACATCCCTAGGCACTACATATATTTCAGTATGTCAAGATAGTTACCCTCTTCAAAAGGATGTTTCCATGTATTTATTCTTCTTTGATGATCTTTTTCTACTTATGCTATCATACAACATCATTATGCATTATGGAGAGTGATGGTTCCCAAAGATGTTGAAGCCCAAATCCTCAGAAGCTGTGTTTTGTATTCCCTTTTGTGATAAAAGGGGCTTGACCGATATGCTTGGGTTTATATTTACTGAAATGTGATGATTTTAGATGATTCATCATATCCACTCTACTGCATTTAAAGCAGAGATCACTTGAGAGCTTCAGGAAACTGTAAGGATGACTGCATGAGAAACACTTGACCCACTGTCTTCCATTTTGAAGGTAGATATGGGTACCACACAGTAGATATGCATGTCTTCTAGAATCTTAACAAGTCAGAAAATGGCTTCTCTCTTAGTTTTCTAAATCAACAGCATTCCTATAAAGACCTTGGTTGCACCCCAGTGACTCTGGAGGACCTGTTAACTAGAAAGCTACAGTACTATCAATTTATTATTTATGCTACCAAATTGCAACAACTGGTGATAGCAGCAGTGCAACATTAATAAAGTCTGAATACTTCTGCTTTGCCTCGAATGTTCAGCGTAACATTAGCATTTCTTTTGTAGATTACAAGTTCTTACATTATTTTCTATCTTGTAACATTTCCATCTAAAAATGAACAGTTTTCATGGATCATAGATTTTTTTTTCCTGTATCTCCTTTTATAAAAAAAGCACTATTTTTCTTTTCTGTTTTATTATTTTATGTTTATGTATTTACTTTCAGTTTTCTTTTCCTTCTTGCAAAGCTGGGATTCGATACCAGGTCTTTACAAGTTAGATAAGCATTTTATCATTGAGCAACATCCCCAGTCTGTTTATCCATTTTTTTTTTTAGCATTTCTAATAGGATTACCTAGATTTCCCAATTCTTTGAATCTATGCTTCACAGATGATCTTGGTTTTGAAAAATAATATCTTAAGTATCTATATAAAGTATTTCTGCCCTCTTTTTCTCTTTTTTTCCCCCATATTCTGTGGTTTCAGGCTACATTTTGCAGGAAATCTTTCTTTTGTCCTATTACATATGTCCCTGAATACTGAATCAGGTTCATCTCTCTATGCCTTGTACTGCAGATACCCCCTTACCATTCTTTAACCCTATTTTCTATTGGATTTAATGGCTTGTTAAGTGAACTTATTAGACTCTTGATATTTATTAGTTACTTTTTGAATACTATGATTTCCACTTCATTTCTTCTCATTTGGTTAAGTTCTATGTTAGTACAATTTTTATTCCCATCTGTTTTGGAATTCAGTGATCTTCATTGATTATCTTTAACTTATAGTTGGATAAATTTAGAAATATTTCAGTCAAAGTATGTTTCTAGTTTCTGTTTCTTCTTTCCTTTTGGTTATTTAGTTCTGCTTTATAGCACTTGGTTAATTAGAAGCTGGATATTGTACTAAATAATTTTGACAATTCTAAAGATGTTGTCATATCTAAAATATAATAATTACCTTAGCCAGGCAGGACCATTTATCTATCATTTGCACTTGCTCTTCCAGGCTCTGAAGAAAGCTTAAACTGTTCATTTGACCTTCGCATTCTTTATTGCTTAAATTCCATTTTTGGAGCTGGTCTTTTTTTTCTTCTGTTGCTCTTCAGCATCTTAAAATCATTTCTCATTCCTTATCTGATAAGTCCTAATTGTCTTGGCTTTTCTTACATCTTAATTTTTTTGTTATATTTCATCCAGATTTTGCAGTTGTTTTGGTGGAAGATTAAACTTGGTATAAGCCATTAAAAGCAGAAGCAGGATGAATAAGGCTTATGCTTTATTTCTGTGTACTAAAGGTTTAACTGAATGTCAGTAAATACTGAGTACACAGTGTGAATTGATGAGATGAATACATTGACTGTTGAATGGAATATACTATTTTTGACTCAAAGAATTAAATATGTGTGCCAATTTATAAAATAGCCAGTAGAACTATCATTGTTGTTTTATGTTTTGATTTAATGAAACTTATTTGTACTTTTGGAATATACAAAATATATTATAAAATACCATAAATATATATTATGTACATGTGTTCCTATGTATATGCATAATATATAATATGAATGTTTGGTAAATATATTCATAGTTATATAGATCTATTATGCATTCCTGTAATGATCTTCTTTTAGACATGTTGCCAAGGACTTGTTAATTGCACTAGGGTTCTGTTGAGGAGGACTTCAGAAGACACATTTATTTTGCCATACTATTAAAAGTAGATGTTTTTACTGCCATGTCATTTGGTCTGCTTTTGTTCTGTGCTGTGCAAAAACTTAGAGTGTACTATTCTGTGCACAACTCAGAAATTTTGCATTGTTATTTATATTACCCATGTGGTTGGTAGAAAGATTTAAGTAAATTTTGTAGTTCTTGTAATTACCTTCACATTGCTGGCACAAAACACTTGACCTAAAGCAGCTCATGGGAGGAAGGTGTTTATTTGGGCTTATTGTCTCACAAAGAAGCTCCATGATGGCAGAGGAAAGCAAGGCATGAGCAGAGACTGGACATTACCCCTCTCACAGCAGGTAGAAAACAATGGCAAGAAAGTGAGCCCAGTTCTAGCAAGGGGGTCCAGTTATAATAACCCTAAGCATCCCCTACACCCAACAACATATCTCCTCCAACAAGTCTCCAACTCCCAAATCGCCATCTGCTGGGAAGCAAGCATTCAGAACACATGACTTTAAGAGGGAGATCTTATTCAAATCGCTGCAGTAGGCTCTCCATATGAAATAAACTATTATATGTCTTCTCACTAATAACATATTTAAGGTTTATAGAGACTATTAGATTAAAAGAAGGAAAGAAAATAAAGTACAAAGAACTCAAGCCCAAGAGAAGGCAAGGGACTAAGAGCCTCACTAATAGCATTTTATGTTACTGACATTTTTGTTCTGATTCTACCCACTTTTTTCTCATTTGATATACTTTAAATTAATCCTCAAATTATTTATTAAAACAAGGTAGAGTAAAACTGAATAATTTGAATTTATTACAAAGTGCTTTCTTTATCATATATTTCTCAAAACTCTATATAAATGTTTTCATTGATAAAATGATTTGGGTAATGCATACATTTATATCATTGTTTTTACACTTTAAAGCATTTGAAAATTTTATTTCCTTTTTTAGTATGTAATAAATTCTGTCAGCACTATCTCTACTCCCTCTTTAACAGATGAGGAAACCAAAGCATAGAATCACATAAACAGAATCAAATAATCAAATAGGTTAAATCCAAGCAAAATATCTTTATTTTACTTAACACAACTAGAAAGTAAAAAAGAGAATGGTTTGCCTCTATAAACTCTACCAAGTCGTGGATGCATATTTCTACATCCTCCTATTCATGAGAGTCTTCAATTAATCACTATGAATATGTTCTTAAGTATGATAATGCTATATTATTTTAGCTTAGTACTTACAAAACCTTTCTATGCTTATCACCACACTTTCTGTAAAATAAGAGCCGTTTAATTTGCCTTTCATATATTTCTGCCTAAAGGTACACCTTCAAATGGATCAAACTTAATTGCATTGTGGCCCTTAGCTAGTTCAAATTCCTCAATCAATTCACCTCAGACTCATCTTCTTTCAAGACTAAACAACCCCATTTTTCTTAATCTCTTCTCATATGTTCAGTAATCCCTTCCATTCCATTTATCATTTCTGTTGCCCTATGCTCTTTCCAATTTAGCTATAATGTTCTTCAAATAAGGTCCTCTATCAGATGTGTGCATGCTTGAAATTCCTGCCTCTACATTCCTATTAGGCCAACTAAGAAGTTGCTCCAGTGATCACAATTGTCCTGGTGATTATAAATCTCAAATCCTTGGAATGTGAAAGGTAGAAGAAGAGGTAGAAACTAATGGCATTTTCTCATGTTGCTATTTTGCAAGGACATGCTGTTTGGGTGAGTCTTCAAAACCTGAGAAAGGAAGTGCTCTACCCAGATGTGGCTATAATATCCATATTAAAGAGCTACTTTGCAATTTCAGGAGGTAATGCTATAATTACCAATAAATAAATATAGTTTACTTGTCCAATGTTTTCAATGACTTTTTCTAGAGATAATCTATCATTATCAAGCAGATGCATCAAACATGAATTTAGGGTTTCTGTAATAATGATCTAAATTCATCATAAGATCATAATCTGCTTAGAAAATAAATAAAAAATAAGCAAATGTTACCTAAATAAGTTAGTCTGCAGCTCTCCAAGGCATCTCTAAAAAGAAACATTGCTATAAGAAGCATCAATTTAAAAAGCCCCTAAGTGATGTATAGCTACTTCCTCACAAGGAGTAATTACTATCTCCGGAGCTGACCCAGAGACTCTCTGTAGGGAGTGAATGTAATAGTGTAGTTAGAGCCATATGCCATGGGCATCTCTTCGCACTGATGGAGAAGACTCATTTGGGAATGAGTTGGGAAGAATTTGTGTGTGTTTATGCAAAATAATCTTGCCATTTAGTTATGAAGAGTTTAAATGCTATAATCAGATTCTTAAGGGAAAGAAAGCGTGACAACGCCAGAAGTTGGGAAAAGTAGCATAGTGGTTAGATCTTGAGAGTAAATACTCCATTGAGACAGGCATGCAAAGTATGGCTGAGTAGTCTGAATGTCCTGAAGTGTATGTTGCTAATGGTCCTGAACAGTTTTCAAAAGCATTTGGCAGTTAAGATGCTTGCAAGGCAAGAATACAGGTTGATTCCATTTCATGGCAAGGGATAGAGTATCACTTTGACTAGTTAAAGGGAAAAGGCAATTTGTTGACTCTGGTCTCTGAAAACTGAGTCACATTCTAAACCTCAGATGCACATGGGTACAGGAAATCAAATGATCTCCCAGTATTTATCTATTGCTTATTTATACTTTCCTATGTAGGTTCCATGTCCAAGCATGGCCTCCACTCCTGATGGCAAGAGAGGCTATTTTACTCAGCTTCTCAATAAAAAGAGTGTATTTCATTCTCAGTTGTCTTTAAATAAGTCCAGGGAGAATACCATTGGTTCTGACTGGTCTGGTTGCCACTAATGCCCACTCACCCCCTCTTCAACCTAAAAGATTACCCTCCCACACCAACAATTGTGTTATGAAAGGATTGGTTTTGCCATAGGAAAATTATAATGCTTCTATCAAAAAAGCAAAGATTTCAAAAAATTAAACATAGTGAAAAGTGAAAAACATTCTACTGAATTCACTACAGAATTGAAAGATAAAATAGCTCATGTGGGAAACAGTAGAGATGGGAATTTTTCCTCACAGATAAACATTGTGTACTATCACAAATTCCCCAGATGTTTAAAATCTTAAAATCAAGAATCCCACAGATGTCTTAGATTATTTAAAATTAGATTTCTATCATCAAGGATGTAGTCAGTTATTTCAACAACCTTAGACATCTTCATGTTTTTTGCCTGCTTATATGTTAGTTTGTTCATTTCAGGGGATGATAATTTACAAGTTTTAAGCCATTTAATCTTTAACACAGTTCTGAGAAATAATGGTATTGATAGCTTTTGTTCAAGAGGGCACATGGTCACAAGAGTTAAATGGCTGTCTTATAGTTTCCATGACCACTGATGGCAAAATTGAGATTAAGATACAAATTTCCACTGGCTGTGGTGACACATGTCTTTAATCCCAGAACAACCATTTTCCTATATAATGCTGACACCATTTGGAGAGCAGAGAAAGAAAACTAGTTTTGCTTTCTAGCTGTAGAGTTCTTTTTGCAATTACCATATACAAACATATATTTTTCTTCCAATAGTTACTAGAACTCATAAATGTTTGAAGAGAACTAAGAGCACATTCAAACTGTCATAGAATTGGGCTTTGTCCATTTATAATTCCTGTACTTCCACACACAGTTATAGGTATGGTTTAGGAGTTAGATCATGGTGTGGGAAGATGGCTCAGCTGGTAAAAGTGGTTGCCAGCACCCTCATAAAAAGCCCGACATTGCCTTATGGACCCGTAATTATATCACTGGCCAGCATTTGTTGTCCTTTGTTTCTTGATGCTAGCCATTTTGACTGGGGTGAGATGACATGTCAAAGTAGTTTTAACTCACATTTATTTTATGGTTAAGGAGGTTTAAAAAACATTACAAATACTTAGTGGCATTTGTATCTTTTCTCCTAAGAACTGTCTGTTCAGCTCATTAAGCTGAATTAAGCTGATTGGAAGACTTTTGGGTGTGTTGTTTTTCTACTTCTTCATATGTTCTAGATACTGACCTTTTTGTCTGAGGCATAGTTGGCAAAGATTTTCTTCCGGAAATCTTCACTCTGGCGATCGTTTCCCTTGCAGTGCAGAAGTGTTTTCCTTTCATGTAGTCCTCTTTGTTAATTCTCGGTGCTGTCTCCTGTGCGGTTGGAGTCCTTGGCAGAAAGTGTTCTGCCAAGCCTACATCTTGAAGGGCTTCCCCCACAGTTTCCTCTAGCAATTCCCATTTCAGGTCTGGTATTAAGGTCTTTTGATCAATTTGGAATTGTTTTTTGTTCAAGGTGGCAGGTGCAGCTCTACTTTCATTCCTCTTCATGTGAAGATCCAGGTTCCCAGCACCACTTGTTGAAGAGGCTTTTTTCCAAAGTATGTTTTGGACACCTCTGTCAAAAACTAGGTCCTCTCTGCTGGTTCATTTCTCCATTTTCTGTTTAGGGGCTATTTAGCTGATTTTGTTCCTATGACTCTGTGGAATAATTGAAAATCAAGTATTGGGATACCTCCAGCATTTTTTTCTTCAGGTTGACTTTGGGTGCTTCAGAGCTATTAAGTTTCCATATGAATTATAGAATAATCTTTGCTAGTTCAGTGAAGAATATAATTGGAATTATTTATGTTGTTTATAAATCAGTGTGCATGTATGTGGCTGCACATGTGCATTTAGATTCTTATACATGAGTGTGTGTGTGTGTGTGTGTGTGTGTGTGTGTGTGGGCACACATGTGTGTAAGACAGCAGACAACCTCAGATGATGTTCTCTAGTCATCCACACCACTGTTGAGACAGGGTTTCTCATTGGTATGGATCTCTCTATTAGTGTATACAGCTGGCCATCACGCAAGGGATTTATTTGTCTGTCTCTACATCTCCACTTTCAGGATTTCTAGTGTACACCACTGTACATATTTATGAGTGGGCTCCATGTACTTAATTCAGTTCCTCATGCTTGCAAAAACAAGCATTTTACCAGCTCAGCTATCTCTCTGCCCCTGTCATTGAACTTTTCATGGGAATTGCATTGAATCTATAGAGCACATTTGGTAATATAGCCATTTTGGGGATATTAATTCTGCCAATCCATGAGCATGGAAGATCTTTCCAGTTTTAGTGTGCCTTAAACATTTCACTATAGAAGGGTTTCACTTCTTAGGTTAGGTTAATTTTATGGTGTTTTCAAAATATATTTATTTGTGTGTGAGAGAGGCAGAGAAAGAGGGAAAGAGGCAGGAAGAGAGTACGGGCAAACCAGGGCCTCTAGCCACTGCAAACAAATTCCAGATTCATGTGCTATCTTGTTCATCTGGCCTTATGTGAGTATTGGGGAATCAAACCTGGATCCTTTGCCTTGGTTAGCAAGCACCTTAACTGTAAAGCCATATCTCCAGCCCTGATTTTAATTTGTGCTAACTTCTAATAGTTATTTTCATCAATACATAAATTACATGTGAAAATTTCATAGAATAGAAACTGAACATAAAATTTACTCACTGAATATTTTATTACTGAAAGTTCCCTATAACATATGTATCAAGAGCTCAACAAATTAGGAAACAGGATTTATGTGCTCAGGCTAGGTAAAAGATGACTATAAAACAATTGTTTCTTGTGAGTGTGTGAATTTTGAAAGCATGGCTTGGAAAGATTTTTGCAAATATGTGCATGACTCTAATGTATTCTGCAATCATCAGGAATGGGTCCCGGCAGGGAGGGAAGTTGCACAAACAAAAGAATCAGCCATTCAAATGTCATCAACTCTGTAAATTCGTCTACTTCCTCAAATTTCTGAAAACTCTGAGTTTCAAGGCTGTTCATTTGTGATCATCATATCTATACCATGATTTCAAGATGTTTAAATGTAGCAGTATGATGGCCTGCGACAAATAATAGGTGTGTAGCACAATGTAGAGTACATCTCACCCTCATGGGGCAGGATTCCATGTGACCTTTCTTTTCATTAAGAGGGTTTCCATAAAGGGGTTTTATTTTACAAGAAAGTAAAAGAAAATTCACAAAGCTTTAAACTGATTCAAAATCCTTTATGTAGAAAGGTATTGTGACTAAACTGTATCACCATTTCCATATGGCCATAATCTATTTTTCTGTTCGGATAGCAGTCGTGGCTCATCTGTGTGGCAGAATGAACCCAGTCCTCTTCCCCGAGCCTTGCCATGAGCCCCACATAGTATTTGCTATCAGTTGAATGTTTGGCTATCTCCTGAAACTCATTTAAATCCCAGTGTCCTTTGAAATGGCATCTGTAGGTGTGGAGTTGGGAGAAATGATTAGGTTCTGAAAGGCAGTCCTCATGATGGAATCCGTGTGCTAAGTTCTGGAGAAGAACCCAGCCCATTCTACCATGTGTGGATGACAGGAATACTAAGCTGTGAAACAAAGTGCAGCCACTTGGTCCACACTCAGCTGAGCCTTGAACATGGAAATTCCAGCCTGTTGAGCTGTAAGAAATAAACTCTTATTATTTAAAATCCACTCAATTTATGCTATTTTTTTTATGTTAGAGGGATTAACACACTATCTTTTGCCAACACCAACACTGTGAACATCCTAGAGACAATAATGACCCAAACTGCACAGTCAATTTCATAGAGTTGAACTTGCTACAGAGTACTTTTCTGCTCTGAACTCCGTTCACATGCATGTGACTTTTGGGACATGTGGTCTATGTGTTGGACCAGTGTTCTTACATGTTCATTTTGGATGTATTCAGAACCTGAAGAACCTATGAGCTATCTTTTCTGCTTCATTGCCTGTTCAGGGATGATATGCAACTGCTTGTCTACTCTGGAAGACATTTATTTTTTGGACCACAAAAAAAAAAAATCTATTGATATATTGTCTCCTGAAGGCTCATCATGAATATTTATAGTATTTTTGAAGTATGTCCTACTAAGGGCACTGATACCCTTGCTGTTTTTGCCTCACATCATTTAGCATGATGTTGTCATTTGATGTTCTGAAGTATGGATGCAGAAGCTGAGGAGAAAATCAGCCCATCGCATCTCACCAGGGCCCCAGATGAAACCATAAAGGAATAAGGGAAATGCACAAGAGTGCTGCTTGCTTGGTGAACCTGGTACCAGCACAGGGGTGAAGGAGATAGACACAGAGAACATTCAACTCTTACCACACCAGATTCCAGAGAAACAGAGGCTCCCTAGACCTTATTGCGGGAGCAGACCTAAAATGAACCCAACATAGCTCAGGAAAATTCACGGAAGAGGGATCAAAAAGATTGTTAGAGCCACATGTTGGGACATTATGCACAGAGACATTGCCTTCTCCCCATAACTGATGCTAACCCCACAATACATCACCCACATTCCCCAACAAGGAGAGCCCCTTTGGAGGGGGGAGGACAGGGAGGTTAACGATGGTACCAACATGGCATATGCACACTGTGTACATAACTAATAATAATAATATTATTATTAAATGTTTAATAGTAATGGGTTTTACTTTTTTTTAAATTGTATCTAGTTATATAGTTAGTTAGTTAGCATTATGGACATACTTAGTATGGATACATTGTACATTGGTACCATCCTTTCCCTCATCCCTATCCCCATTACACTGGGGGCCCTCATATGTGAAGTTGCATGTATTCCTCTTGGGTTTATTGGTTATGCTTTGTGGGAGCAGCAGTCAGTTGTTGGGGGGTAAGCAATGCATGGTGTCACAAACTGTGGCTCTTACAATCTTTCTGCCCCCTCTTCCTCAAAATTCCCTGAACCATGGTGGGTATAATTTAAGTCTACTTCAGTGATGAGCTATTAAGAGCCTCTGGATCTCTGCTTTGGTAGGTGTTGACCTCTCTGTCTCCTTCACCTTGGCACTGCTTGTCAGGCTCACCATGGAAGTGCATTCTTGCTCATCAACCCATTTCCTCTGTGGTTTCAGCTGGGATTTGGCTAAAGTATAATGGGTAGTTTAGTTTCTTGAGTGTCACTACCTTGTGAAAAACAAAAACAGATTCTCCAACAGAGTAAAGTCAGAGCAGGTTAAATGGGATAAGTGTTATTAATTTAGGAGAATTGGATGGATGTAACCCCTCTTTTAGCCAAAGACTAGTGGGACCTTGACATTGGAGAACATAATCTTTGCCTCCATAGGATTCAGACCTGGTTACCACATCCGGATATGGGCTCCTTTTCACTGAGCAGATCTCTTAGCCAATCAGAAAGCTGTTGGTTACCCACTGATGCTGTGTGCCACTGTTGTACTGGTGTGTACATCATGTCAGGGTGTTTGCTTCTAAGTAGCTTAGACCTTTATGGTCTAATGGTTGCCCAAACCTTTGTTGGTCACTTTCCCCCACTAGCTCATGTAGCCTTTTCCATAGACAGGCTGTCTGGGCTCTGGTTCTCTTCCAGAGTCCAGCCAGGTCTCTCCAGCACATGGTATCTTCAGCAATATAGTCTTACCTTTTACCTCAGGTGGGTAAAGTGCTTTGACGGAAGCCTATCTTATTTTGTGGACTTTATCAGTATCTCTGTTGATTTACCCTTTTAAAAATATTTTTACTTATTTGAAACTGGGCATGGTGGTACATGCCTTTAATCCCAGCACTCAGAAGGCAGAAGTAGAAGGATTGCCATAAATTTGAGACCTCCCTGAGACTGCGTAGTAAATCCCAGGTCAGCCTGAGCTACAATGAGACCCTACCTTAAAAAATAAAAATAAATATAGCTTTTATTTATTTGTAAGAGAGAGAGAAGGGGAGAGTCAATGGGTGATACCCTAGTACATCTTGCCATTGCAAACAAACTCCAAAAATATATACATTTTGTAAGTTTGTGTTTATATGGGTACTGGAGAACTGAATCCAGGCCAGTATACTTCTCAGAAACCACCTTTAACCATTAATCCACCTCCCCAACCTTGATCTGCCCTTTTAACAGGTATAAAAAGAATAAAATTTATTCACATGATCAGTAGCTGAGTGCCATGCACTTAGGGTGTCCTGCACTAGCAAATGCATCTCATTTGTTCATCATCACTGCAGTGAAACTTGGGGTAACTAACTTATAAGAGAAAAAGGACTATTTGCACTTCCCATTTTCAAGGTATCAGTCAATGAGTGGACAAACCAACCTATTACTTGGAATCCCTAGTGTGTATGCTAGAAAGTAATAATAGGGAATGAAATATGGAACAAACATCTCACCTCAGGGCCAGGAAGGAAAGGAGAGAAGAGAAGAAGAGATTGGGATCTTCTGATCTCCTTTTGGGCATGACTCAGTGACCTAAAGACTTCCCACCTCCTAAAAGTGTCACATACTACAAGTAGCAATACCCTGGGGATAAAGCCTTTAGCATACGGGCTTTGGCGATGGGGAGGACAGATTTAACACCCCAACACTAGCTCCATGTCTTGTATATATCTGCAGCTTGGATGGTATTTGAATTGGCAATAGCTTAGTGTCATGTCTTAGAATCCATCTGATTGTTTTTGAAGATATACAGGGGTGAATTAAATAGTGATAAGTGTGTGCTACCTTCTGCTAGTTCCTGCATTCACTTTTTTTTCCCTGTAACTGTCTCCGTGAAAGACAGATGTCCAGATTTAGGGGCTTTACTTGGCCTTCTCACTACACTGGCTATTATTCCACAAAGGAAGAGACCGTGATGGAAATGTAACCACTAAGTACACCTTTTCCAATTACATATTCAAGGACTGGACCACTAGATATATTGTTGAGCCCATCAAACAAACTTAGAACCAGACCTGGGCCATCATACCACTTATTCCTTGTCTACAAAGTGCTTCATGTTCACATGGGATTCACGTGGGGCCTTTGGGTCCCCCAGATTCTAATGTTAACTTGGACTTCATCTGTGAAATGTTTGGCTATTCCTCTTCTCTATTGTAAATGGCTGATAGACACTGTTGGGAGTTTTAGAGAAACATTTTATACTTACCATGGTGTTCTAGGATGCTTTCTCCCAAAGATCTGACCAGTCCTTTCATCATAGATTTCAGATGTGAAAATTGGCTTCAAGTAAGAAACAGAGCTACAGAGTATTATTTGGGTTGGGTGGCCTCCCCTAGTGTCCTGATCACCTAGAATTGATCTCTGTATAGCATGTGAAATATGCTTTGGGCTAATGGTTTATTTAGAGTCTTCATAGATCTCTGTAGATTGGATTCTCCTGGCCACCACTCCAATCCGAATCTTCATTATGATCCTTTCTCCACTTGGCTTCTGAGAAGTGAGCAGTGTTACCTGCATGTTTGTCACTCCTAATGCCATCAGGTGCTCAATTGTGTAAGCCTCTTTGAGGATAATCATGACACAGCTTCTCTATGATCTGAAGCCTACCTCACCAGTGAACTCTTCATTTTCTTGGCAAACACAATCTTCTTTGGGTTCTCCTTTCAAACAGAGTCACTCAGGGGGTGACAGAGCACACATACTATATCAAATCTCACATGCATACCTGTTGGAGCCCTTGGAGATATCCTCCTGTGAGAATTGTGGTATTTCTATGTCGTTTAATGTAAACTACAAATTTCCTCCAAGCTTCCAGGAGCACATTAGCACTGCCTCTGTGCTCTTGCCTGGCTGTAGAGTGGTCTCATGATGAACATAGCATTTTCAATCATGCCAATCTGGTTTTAAGCTCAGTGCTATTTAATTCACTGTCCCTTTGTTTGGAAGTTTTGCACATTTCTCATTGACCTACATAATAAATAGTGCAACTTCTTTCTCAAATTGGATGCATGCTTTTTGGGATAAAATGTCACATAAGTGCTGAGGGAATTTTGTGTGATCATGAAGAAAGCACACAGAGTCTATTTCCTGGGTGGGAGTAGTACATTGCTTGTACATGCCTATGGGAGAACATGATTAAGAAGGTCGTCATTCTTATAAAATCTATTAGATGACTCTTCAGCAATTAATAATGAGTAAACAAATGATAGGATATGAATCCATTCAGCTGGTTTCATTCACTAAGCAATCTTAGGCATCTATATGAGTATGGCATTTTCTTAACCAAAACTTTCTGAGTGAATGATCACTAGCCATGTGTGCATGTGTTTATATGTGTGTGTGTGTGTGTGTGTGTGTGTGTGTGTGTGTGTTTGTACAGACATCTATGTATTTAAATTTGTTATATATGTACATTAAATATGTTTTCATATAAAATATTCAAATCTTATAGATTCCTACAGTCAAAGTGAAGCATTAAGTTCCTCCAAACTCAATTAAAATACATTAATTTAACAAGTGGAGAATCTTTTATAAGATAAAGACTGTGCTATGAGCAGAAGATAAAATGCTTGGCTAAGAACTGAGTGACCTTCCTCGTAGCAACCCTGCTTACTGATGTGGACCACTCTTGGAGATGGCAATTGGGTAGCAAGTCCAACACATCCAAAGGGTCTTGATGCTGTCAGCACTCTGATTGTAAAGTCTGCACACCTTTCATCACTCATATGGGAAGTGACGTGCACTTTTTGTGCTCCCTAACCTGGGAATTGTCTTTCTCGCTCTGATTCTGAAGTCCTTTCAGAATTCAGAGGCATTACTCATCTCAATTATGCTGCTCATCTTTCTGATGGGAGGTTCCCCATCTGAAAGAAGGATGTGATGGAAGGTTTATCTTCCAACATTCCAGGCACTTAAGATGCCAGGTCCAATTTATTTACAGCATCTGATGGATGCCTATTCTCTGCATGGAGTATACACTTGGGGCCAGGATTATGTCTCTTTAACTCCCTTACCACCCCTACTGCCCTGCCCCAGAACTACATCCATGCTATGATTGTTGCAGGGTGCCTGATTTAAGCAAGAGGTTTGTCTTTACATGTTTTATAATTTTATTAGTGTAAATGTAGAGCTGAATCCTTATTGAAAAATGCGAAATATATGTTTGGCACAGTCAAAATCAATCATTATCAAGGTTGTTAGATTCCTTCAGTTTAGTATGAAGCCCTGTTTACTGACCCCAAAACACCCCCCCCCCACAACACACACACTGTACTTTATCTGTGTTGGGTCAATAAACTATGTTAGCCAAAATGGTTAATGGGACAGAAGGTGGGATTTTTTTCTTCTTTAAGCAACATTGGTTGTATTTTGTTTATTATTCTGGGACATGCATGACTGATTGTTTTGAACAGAATCATGTTCCAGAGAACCATGGTGCTTTGTGGTGAGGTAGTGACTAAGCAAGGAGATAGGTGATACCGTTTTTAATATTCAGTCTCTCACGAGGAGCTGCCTGATCTCTGTCATCTTACCTCTATGGCCATGAGCTTCCCCAGCTCTGAAATAATCTTTAAGTCTCCTTTTGTTTCTAAGAAACTATTTTCTGTGCTACTGATTGTGTTTTATGTTTTATGATTAGGCTCTGGGAAAGTTATGAAAATCCCCATACAAGTAAATAGACAATCATAATAATGACAAAAACAAAAATTAAAATCTACAACTTCATTTTTTTTCCCATAGCAAGACTGTAGTTATGCCAGTATTGTCTACAGGTATCTGATTTTATGGGAGTGCCATATTTAAACATTCATTATCAACTCGTGCAATCAGACTTAAGTGCACCTAAGTACACCATCTGTCTTTTTCTTTCTTATATATTCCTCTGCAGTCACACGGAGATCTGCTATTCTAGTACTGTCTGGAGCCTGCTTAGCTGCACCAGTTACCCTGCAATCAGCCGTGGAGGCATTCCCTTCCGCGCCCTGATTTTCAGAATTTAATGGCACCAACGTTTATAATGGCTCTCTCCTTTCAAAGTGATATATTCACATCTTTCTACACAGGTGTGGGTGTGTGTCCCCCCCCCCCACAAACTCCCAAGGCCAAGTCTGTCTTAGAACGAACAGTTCAAAGCTTGGACCTTTTTAAAAAATCCAAAACATGATAGAAAATGTTTTGCAGATGCACACTTATTTTGGTTCATGCAAACCATTTCAAGGCTGCTGTGCAGGCAGAGAATGGCTTGGAAGGCTGCTGTGTGTTCCATCACCATAGTCCTGGGAGCAAAACCCTGGACCTTTTGATTGGGTTCTTACAGCCATGTTATTCAAACAGTGTGCATGAACTTGGTCCAAAGAGGCAGCAGTTGATTCTCTGTAAAGCAAACCAGAACAAACCTTTTCAACACATCAGTGATGACTTGACGGCAGTGAGACCCAACAGTACAGAGCACCCAGGCTCAGTGGCAGGTCTTGCATTTTGGCAGCCAAAAGCATAGAAATGAATAGGACACGGGGCTAGAGATGAGGCTGCATGGAAATGAAAAACGATCCTGAGGATGTGTTCTGGGATAATCTATCGCAAGCCATTGAAATAAAAATCCCCACAGGATGCTGACTGTCAACACTCACCTTCCACACTGCCTAGGGTCTCCTGAGACAGAAATAATTCTGGAAAAACAGGAACTATGCTTTGAATTCAATCAGCCTTCACTTTAAGTCCCACCTCTGCCACATATTACTTGCATACTTAGAAAAGAGTTGCTTAACCCTTGTTAGTCCAGGTTGCCTCACAGGCTTACAGGAAAAATAAAATATAGTGATTGAAAAAAATTAATAAAATAAAGCACAGTGTGCTGAGTTTGTATCATTAGATCTTCAAAAATGAGAGATAAAAGAAGAAACAAATATATAGACATATTCAGATAGCTTTTTAAAAATATATTTCATTTATTTGTTTGAGACAGAGAAAGAGGTGGGGGGCAATGGGTGTACCAGGGCCTCCAGCCACTGCAAATGAACTCCAGATGCATGCGCCCCCTTGTGCATCTGGCTTACATGGGTCCTGGAGAATTGAACCAGGGTCCTTTGGCTTTGCAGGCAAATGCCTTAACCACTAAGCCATCTCTCCAGCCCCTCAGATAGGATTTCATATGTGATTTAAATTAACCTGCAAACTAACCAAAAGATCAATACATTCAGCATCTCCATTCTATAGAGAAGAGATTTGAAGATTCTATACATTTGGCTGGTTCTTGGTGGAACTGAAGTTGGAACCATGAAAGTCTCTGCACACCTATGCTCTCTCACCTATCACTCTACCTTGCTTTCAAGGAAGCCAAGCAGTCTAGCCAGCTGGATGTTCACCTTGTCCCATATGTAAGTATGCTAGAACATGCCATTGGGTATGGCTAGCCACCCACGGCCCAGTGGGGGTTCACAGTTTCTTTGTTGCCACCACTAGCTGAACTACCTGGATGGTCTGGCCCAATAAACTGTTCGTCCAAAATGAAGTCAGGAAATAATGGTATGACCAAAAGCAAAGAGTAGAACAGCAAGATTTTTCTCCTAGGAAAGGTCATGGGCATTAGTGGAAGGGATAATACTGTTGTTTGCATAACGGGTTATGCTGTTCCCATCAAATTGATCTCTAAATTAGTGCTATTCTCACCTTTGGTCAGAGAAGCTTCTTTATTTATTTATTTTTCCAGTTTGCAGTGACTACTGAGAATTCTCAAAACTCATCAATGTGCTGAGAAGTGACTACTGAGTGCTCAGCACTAAATGAGACATGTCTATCATGTCCTTCAAGGTTCACAGAACATTGCAGGAGAAGGGTCATAAAGAATGCAAAAGCCAGAGAACGGAGAGTCCTGCTTTGGTACACTGTCTTCTGCCATGAAGTGTTAACGTATATGCATGATCTTGTAGCGGCTGTTTTATCTGCACAAGACTTGCACAATATTGGGCTCATCAACATTCCATCACAGATGGCAGAGAGGATCTACACACACACACACACACACACACACACACACACAAAGACATCAAAATAGTAAAGGGACTAAATGGAAAGAAGAAGAGGTACAGTGAGAAGGAGCCTGGAAGGGAGGCGAGAGAAGGTAACACAAGGAATTTATGATCAAAATATACTATTTGCATGTATGATCAATGTCAAACTAAACCAGTATGACTGGCGTTAGTAATTGGAGTATCAGTTTTGTTAAGCTAATGTTGAATGCACCATGATATTTTTAAGACACAACACCCTGGCCTTTTCTTGTATGATGTCATCATTTCATATACACGGGCAAGTTCTGAAATTAGAACCACTTAAAACGCCAAGAGATTAACGGATTGCTGTGGTACTGAGAATGTTGCTTTGTTGAAAGCACTACCCAGGATTTCCTTAAGGTTTTCTTTCTTTCATACATTTACTAGTATTTGTATTCACACCAGCATTGATTCGTGTTGCTAGTCACTTAGGAAAGCCCTGGTGGGTTTGGCTTAGGGTTGGAGCAGATGTTTGAAAGAATGTAAGAGGAAACTGGGGTAAGAGGACTGAGAGGAGCAGAGAGCTTCTCCTTGCCCAGTTTCTACCTGTCTCCCTGGTCTGAGCATGACACTCCTCGACCCAGTGTAAGTTAGTGCTATTGTCACCTTTGGTTAGAGAAGCTTCTTTTTTTTTTTTTTTTTTCCAGTTTGTACTGACTAGTGCAAAGACTCAAAACTCCTCAAAGTGCTGAGAAGTGACTACTGTGTGTATGTATTGGTTTTTCATATATATATGTGTGTGTGTGTGTGTGTGTGTGTGTGTGTGTGTGTCTATATGAATGTTATAATTAATATTGATGTATACTTTTTTTTTTTTTCTTGTGCAAGGCAGGGTCTCACTCTGGTCCAGGATGACCTGGAATTAACTATGTAGTCTCAGAGTAGCCTGGAACTCCTACCTCTGCCTCCCCAGTGCTGGGATTAAAGGTGTGCACCACCATGCCCGGCTTGATGTATACATATTTTTAAATTATGTTAAATAAATGTGACAATATTTGTATAATGGGTTGCTTGCATAGTTCAGTTACAAAGTGTTTATTTAGCATGTATGAGGTCCAGGTTCCACTCTAACACTATATAAGCAAAACTTGTACAGTCCTCTTATGTTTAACCTTGGTTGCCAACTTGACATTATTTAGAATTGCCAGGTCATGTCTCTGAGGGGTTTTATATATGAGATTAGTTGAATTGAGAAGGTCTATTATAAATATGGATGGTAACATTCCATGAGCTGGGTACTGAGGTGTGTAAAAAGGAGAAAGCTAGATGAGCTCCAGTACTTATCATTATCTGCTTCCTGACTGTGGATGCAATATGACCAGCTGCTGCACACTGCTGCTGCCCTGCCTTCCCTGCCACAGTGGAATGTATGGCCTAGCACTATAAGACAAAGATAAACTCCCCTTTCCTTCAGAGGCTTGTGCTGGGTATTAATTAGGTCCCAGTAATGAGGCAAGTAACTAACATAGAGTCCTCTTGTTTTAGAGCAACTTAAAATTGTGTTGCCTTATATTTAAGTCAAAAGATGTGAATGAGTCAGCAAAACTAAAGAGATAAAAGTGGAGAGTATAAAGAGAATTCATGAACTCAGGATGTATGAAGAGGTGATAGAATAGAGCTGAGCTGGTGAAAGAGACCATCTGACAATATTGACTCCTGACCAAGAGCAGAGGGTCAGGCTCCAGCTGTTGAGGTCATCATCAAGTTGGATCTGGAGCCATCCACCACACTTCAGTGGCTGCTCTTCCTGCAGTTCTGTGTGGTCAGCTTTCGTGAAACCCTTCGGGTCCTGGAATCACGCTTTGCTTTCTTTATTAAACACCTTTCTCCTGCTATAGATGTAATAGTGATCACACCAAACCCATCTTGGCCTTCATGTAGTTTGCATGGGGGAAAGAAATGAGAAATATGGTGGAGACAGAATGAGCAATTAATCAGTGAGTAAACTAGAAAAAATAATGTAGCAGGAATATCTCTGAAAGCAAGAAAGGAAGTTAATGCCATGGAGGATGGTTGTCCGGAGAAGCTACTCCTTTCTCACAGGCTCAGTTGGTCTGAGACATGGAAGAAGAGAAACAGCCAGTCTTGCAACAAAAAGCCAGGATTCGGGGGGGGGGGGGGAATCAGGCAACTTGTCTCTGGTTACTGTTTGAAATAAAACAAAAAGAATTAAAATACATTAGGTTAGAGAATGGTGTCCAGTGAAAGAAGTGGTATGTCCTACAAGGGGCAAAACTTCATGGGCTGTTTTAAGGTATATTTAGAAATTAATTTTCTTTTTCCATTTTTCCAACTAACAAAATAGCCCTAAGAAATTTTCTAGAAGTTTCTTTATTGACCTAGGTCTTAATTCTTGGCTATGTAATACTTTTCACATAGGACAAATCATTTCATCTAAGATGAAGTGCCAGTACATTAGGTTCCAAATGAAGGATGTCTAGTTCATCTGAGTGCATATATTACTACAAGGAAGAGCTCCATATTGATCTGACCAGAGTGAGCAGCGCTCAGAGGAAAGGTTTCATGATTGAATCAAGACTTGGATCCCTGCTCTGGCTCCTCTACTTATTGACATATCTCCCTGGTAAGATAAGTTTTCCAATATTGTTTTTAAAACATCTTTATTTTCTGTGAACTGTATTTATTCTACAATGCTGTAAATATCAAGTATGCCTAAAAAAGTAAAATTAGAACCCAGTGGTAAAGTTCTTGCTACACGCATGCAAAGATGTGAGGTCAGACCTGCAGAACCCATGTAAGATGCTGGGCATGGTGCATGTACCTATAACCTCACCACAGTAGAGACAAAGACAGGACGAGCCACTGGGAGTGCTTGGGTAGTTAGTCTAGCAGACTTAGTGGTCTCTAAGCTCAATATGAGCCTCTACCTCAAAAAGGGTCAAGCTGAGAGGCCTGAGAAATGGCTCACTGGTAAAGTGCTTGCCTCAAAAACATGAAGACCTGAGTTTGGATCCCCAGAACCCATGTAAAAGTTGGTGGGAAGGGTGGCATAACTAAAATCTCATCACTTCATGAGGCAGAGGCAGGAGGATTCCCAGAACTTGAAGGCCAGCTTGTATCACCAAATAAGTGAGCTCCATGTTCAGTGAGATACCCTGTCTCAAAAATTAAGGCAGAGCCGGGTGTGGTGGCACACGCCTTTAATCCCAGCACTCCGGAGGCAGAGTTAGGAGGATCGCCATGAGTTCGAGGCCACCCTGAGACTCCATAGTGAATTCCAGGTCAGTCTGGGCTAGAGTGAGACCTTACCTCGAAAAAAAAAAAAAATTAAGGCAGAAAAATTAAGTTGAAAAGAGACTGATGAAGACACCTGACATTGACTCCCACCCTAACACACACACACACACACACACACACACACACACACACGTGCAAAAGGAAATGAAACCATCTCACAAACCCAAAGAAAAATGTTATATGAATATAAGAGATGGAGTCAAAAACTTAAACATTTCCAGACTGGCTTTTAAATATATAAAAATGTCAGGAATGTCAGTGGCTCTATTATTTATTTTAGTCATAAAATTGATGACAGCATGGAAATAAAAAACAAACATTGTTTGATATTTGCATGTTCTCAAGAAAATTCTAATTTGATATAAAATATTCGTTTTAAGATATTACTAGCTAATTAAAATATATTTCAAAAGAAATCATTTCCATAAAACAAAGTAGAACTACAGCTACTGTGTCTACAAAGTGTGTTACATCCAGTTTATGTGATTGCAAATGTCCTCAAACCCTCAAGTTAGCATCTCTAGTTAAGAGTATTTATTGTATCAAATATAGTCCAATCGTGTACTAACTAATTATTTATAATTATTTCCACGATGAGGGTTTTTCTCTTCAGGTGGCCAATTACTTCCTATCAAATTATCACTGAAAACCATTATTTTCATTTCCATTTGTAGATATCTCAAGACTTTATTTTCCATTTTGTACAAGTAAGTTTAAAGGAGATAATAACAACCAAAGCAATTATGACTGTGATCTTATCTGTCTGGATTGATTAGAAGCCCTTCCTCTAATCACCTGAACTATTTACTAATGTTAAGTTTATTAAAATCCAAGTTCAAATTTACAGACTTTGTTGTTTTTAAGGATTTCATTTATTTCAATACACACACACACACACACACACACACACACACACACACACACATATATATATATATTTCTTAAAATGGCAGGGGGTGTAGTGTGGAGAAACCAAAGGAAGAGCTTAATTACCAAAGGGACCTAGACTTCACTGATATTTGGCTTCACCACAGTGATTTTTGTTACAAACCTTCTCTTCATTTATCAAAACTTCATCTCTGGTGAATTACAATGAATTACAGTGGAGTGTTGCTAATTCATACTAATGACTGGAAGACCCAGTGCAGATTATTGAATTCTGAGAATTAGCAACTGAGCAAAACAGGCAAAAAGTTGACAATACGTGGAAGCCACTGCATAACAAAAGTCTCATTTTCTTCATTTGTTTTCCTAATTATAAGTTAGCTTATAATTAATTAGGCTAATATATTATTGATACTAATACAAATTATGGACCGTGGGCTTCCCAGCACTAAATATTAGTTAAAAATTAGGCTCAGGCTTATTTGGCAGTAAGTTAAAATAAAATATTGCCAGAATAGCAAACAAGGCTTCTATTGGTAGTAAATTTACTAAACCCCCAACTAATATTATATTCTTCTTTTTCTTTTCAGTCTTGAATACATTATTGGTGTGAATGCATTTTTCAATCCTTGCCCAAAAAATGACCTAATATTGAAAGAAATGTTACCTTCTCTCTCTCTCTTTCTCTCATTTTGGATTTTGGAGGTAAGGTCTCACTCTAGCCCAGGCTGACCTGGAATTTACTATGTACTCTCAGAGTGGCCTCAAACTCACGGCAATCACTCCTATCTTTGCCACCCAAGTGCTGGGATTAAAGGCGTGCACCACCACACCTGGCTCCGTCTCCACTCGTGAACCCTTGGCATGCATCTCTGTGTGACAGGAGGTGCACATAAACTTTTCATTGAGTTCTAACCCTCTGAGTGTCCAGGAATTCCCATAGGCATCTCTAGATGTAGTAGGTCAACCATCCTCACCCATCTCTTAAAAGAACAAAAGAAAAAGTATTTGGTGGAGTGGGCTGAAAAATATAACAATATTTTAATGGCAAAAATAGGAAATTCCCACTTATAAGTGACAAAGCCAGAGGCAAGTTCCTGGATAAAGATATGCTTTTTTCATAGACTTCTTAGGACACCAGAAGAGGCATCCATCTTCCTTCTTTATTCTTGTCATGAGCAGGCTATATGGTTGGCCTGTTTTCAGTAGATTCTGCATACCAGGTAAGATTCCGCAGGGTCATTTGTTTTCATCTGGAACAGCATCAGAGATGGGCTAAAGTCACATTCTCAGGGAAGCTTACTGAAGAGATTTGCACTCCTCCAGTGGAGAGGGGACATGGCTTCATGTGATATGCTACTGCCTTCTCTCCCTGGATATATTTTCTTCCCTAGTGGCCAGAAGGACTTATGGGAAACTACCTTTTAGTCCAGTTGTACTGTAAAGTTTGAGATGAGTTCATCCTTACTTCAAGGGTATATTCTAATTAGTCTAAAATAATCAGCACAGCCCTCAGAAAAACTGTAGTCATTGGAATGAGGATAGGTAGATGATTTGAGTGGAGCACCTGTGGCCAAAGGGGATTTAGGGTGGGGGTGTGGCAGGGAATGTCGTCTGCACCCAGGTTCAATTCCCCAACATGCATGTAAACTAGATACATATTATGGTGCATGTGTCTGGAGCTCATTTGCACTGGCTAGAGGACCTGGCATGTCCATTTTCTCTCTCCCCCTCTCTCTGTTTCTCTCTCTCATAAATAGAATATTTTAAAAAAAATAAAATATATGAAGAAAAAAAGAAAAGTACCAAATCTTATTCTTAACATACTCAGACTTACAACTTCAGCTTTATGTAGAATTATGAGGTTTTTTTCACCATTTTTACTATTAAATATTTTTTTCTGCCGTATGGATACTCCTGTCCCTAGAAGTATCTTAACTGCTAAAATTCCAGCTGTTGCTGTGATACTCAGTCTAAAGTCTGAGAGACAATTAGATGGCCTCTAGTCTCTTCATCCTCAGGATTCCCTCTTACCCCTCATATATCATGAAGATACTTTCCAACAGCACACCCATGACTGAAGAAAAATGGCAGGAACATCCCAAAAGTCGAATGACTCTTCCTTAGTCCTCTGACAGCTCTCCCCCCTTTTTCTGTTACCGCCTGCCTTTGGCTGCCAAGAGTTTGCTGTTTGCTTCTCACCTCCCTCATCCAATCCACACTGAGAAGATAATGTGCCCAGCTAGCTCCAGCACAGAAAACTGAATGTCAGCACGCATCTTGCCTTGAATGAAAATAACCTCCCCATGCCGAGCAGGCCTCTGCCATCCAGGGCTGAGACCATATTGGGTTGGGTGGTTAATTCTTCAGCCTTCTGGTCCTGTGATTTCAGCTAATGGCTTTGGGGTTTTACACAATCCACATGTCCCTGGCTTTAATGTTGCCACTGTGGATGGAAGCTTGTCATGTTGTATAATATTACACAGTTACTCCAAAGCAGCTTCCTGGCATTTGACATGTCTCTAATATTGACAGTAGTGGTGACTTTCAAGTGCTCTATTTATGTCAGGTAGAAAGGGAACAGAGATTTTTAAATAAAATAAATATGTGTGAAGGAACCTTCTGATTTAGTGTAGTAAAAATGTCAAGATAGTCTGATGGCCTGTTCTGCTATCTTCTTGGCATGGACACTTGGGAGATATGAAAAGACTCAGTATTGTCATCTGTAAAATATAAATAATGGACATGCCTTAAGAAGCCATGTATATGTTAGCCAATGTAGCTAGAATGTTGTATGTGATACATGTTTCATCATAGATCGTCCCTAATAGTAAGACATTAATTATGATTTGCAGCATGTTCATGAGCTTTTGCAAGTAAAAGGCTTAACACACACAGCTCTGATAATCCAGCAATGTTGTTTGTTGCATAGTTTAAGATAACTGGATATTTGAGAGTCAGATTCAACATATGACCAAGACATTATGACCCTTTCTGCTCTCAAAATCTTAGCTAGCAGTGGGTCACAGTGCTTTCTACACAATCTTGAGGGATTGAAAAGGCCCAGTTAGCCCTGAGGTTTATCACCAGTACCCATGTGAAAAGCTGGGTATGGGGATTAAATAAATTAATGTGGGTAAAATTATTTTATTATTTTGTTATTATTTTAGTGGTACATAGTAACCTCTCAAGAAATAACCATTAGTCATTTTTAGTTGTCACCAACTATGAAACAGTAACCTTAAAACTGACATACACAGCAGCCACTAATTCAGCTCCACTATGACTCCTATTTCTCTTATATGTAAATATCTTATGTCTTATAACTAATATTACTGTTAATCACAAGAGCCTAAATAATATGCATCATTATTTTCATTTGAAGAAAAGGATAAAAAAAACACAAGTGACAAAACCAGAGGTTAAATGTTAAATACAAATATGATAATAATTAACCATATTTGTGCCCCAACAATGATTGTGCAACTCACTCATTCACTTGTATATTTGCTCACCTATGTGTTTATTTTTTTAAATGCACTGTATATGCTATAATTCCCAATATGGTAAAATAAGCAAAATGAAGTCATCTGTAAACTTGTGGAGTTCCAGTCTTGTGTCACTAAAGAAAATGACATCTCATGATGAAAAAACCTGCTTGCAATCTCTTCTCATGCAAGTGCTAAGTCAGGGTCATTGCTCAGCGAGTTCTAGTGTAACCAACTGTAGTAGTCAGGATGAGACAGGTGATACAGTAGCCACATATTAACACAACACACACACACATATACGTACACACACACTTTCATATTATGCATCCAAAGTGGATTGATCAGATTTTTCCCACCAATCACTGAAGGTGCTACTGTTGAAGAAAGCTCTGGCCATCATGTGTGGATGGAACAGGCATCCACTCTCGTGGCTTCACCGGTGAGGAATGATGCCTGGTGTCATGGCTACAGCCAATTTAAATTGCTTTGTGAAGGCAGCCATACCACATGGATGAAATTAGTGAGCTGGCCCTATCTCACTACAAGAGGCTGGGGCTAGACTCTGGGAAACAAAGAGAATTAGACTGTGCTAGGTCATTAAATTACAGCTCCCATCTTAACTTTATGCACATCCTGTATATAGGGTGGTTTGCTCAGATTCTCTCCGTGGCTGGAGCCTGTAGCTCTTCTACAGCCTCAGATCTCTGTTCTCTCACTCTGTTATAAGCTCTTGGCAGTCTGTTTCCTTCCAGTCTGCTCTCCATTGCCTCTCACTTTCTCAGCAATTCCAGAGTATTACATAGTCTCTGATGTCTACAGTCTCTGGTCCTGACCCCTCTTTGAATCTCTTCTGTTACCCTCTAGCTAATTCTGGGTGTGCCTGGAGCCGGGCACTCTAAGGATCAACTGCTCTTTGTGCAACCAGCTCATCCTGCTATTCCTGTAATAAAAGGCCACAGGTAGACAGTAAAAGCACTCAGAGGAGGTTTTGTTGCATCCTATGCTCCCCAGAGGGGCAGAACACTGAAGGTGGACCTCTGGACTGCTGCCTCGGGGTGAAAGGAGTGCTGCTTACATATCGAGTAGTGTATGAGCCCTAATCTGTCATGGATGGAGAAGGCATCTCTCTTCCCAGCTACAAAGAGGACAGCTGTAATGAGGTCAAGCGGCTATGGACAGGATTATCTAGAGTAGCTGTAGGAGGGGTCATCCAAGGGTCATCTGAAGCTATCATGGCCCAAACAAAGTCTTTTAAAGCTAAGCCAGGGTTGGTGCAACAGCCATGATGAGACAGTTCTTAGGGTTTCAGTGAAGTCTCCTTGCTTCATTACTTCTCTAAAGTCTCCTCCATATGGTGATGGCTGGATCAGAATCTCCCTGAATACCTGAGGGTTTTTAAACAGCTCTCATTGCCCCAGTGCAGCTGAAGGAACTACTGAAAGGGCAATTGCTTGATAGGTATCTCTCAGATCTCTGTGAAAATGGTGGGGTCTTGGTTGATTGCTGCCATTCTGTCAGGAGTGACAGGAATATCTTCAGTGTTGCAGACTTGGGAAGGGTGATGATAATAGCAGTAGTTCTGATCAGGCCTCTGTTCTTGCCTTTCCTAAGGCAATCCCTTGGTTCCATTCTATCATCCAGCCACCACTGTGGACAGGTGAAGAAAAAAGTCAGACAGCTGTCAATCAAGCAGCCCAAGTATTCATGCCAGATAACTTTTAGAAGGAAAAATACCAAGGGATACTTATAACAAAGATTTAGCATGCATTTAACAATTTTTTAGTAAACATTTCCTAATAAATACCTTTCTTCCAGATAGATAACTTTAAGGTGGGCTGGGTCCTCCTGATTGCTCATGGCTATAAAATTGAAGAAACAAAATTTATTTGATTTTGTGCATTACCACTATTCCAGAAAGAGGGTGCTTATCTGACTGGTTCAAACCAATCTACACTTGTCAAGGAATCAGTCATTGTTACATGGCTAAGAATAATATCTACAACGTCAGCCACATAGTTATTAGTTGAAGCCTCACTTTAATAATGCCTGTTAAAATTTCAATGGTGAAAATATGTTGATTACTAAGTCCCTGTAACATACTGTGTGCCCCTTGACACACAGTAGAGAGTTAAAAGCGTATACCACAAATTCAGCGGCCCAATGCAATATGAGATGTTTTACAAACCATCACACAGACCACATTTCTTTAAAAAGTAGAGAAAATCACCACCATTAACATGTGTAGCAAGGAGAAAACCAAAATGGTACAAAACCATTTGGAACAAATTTAATTCAGACTATTCATTACTCATAATAAGACACCTATAACATTTTGTAAACTTTCAAGAAGCCACAGTTCAGAGTCAAAATTTGAATTTAGCAAACTACAACTGCATTAGCATTTTTTTTTTCATTTCAGGCAGCCCCAAGTCCCCAGCTTCAGTGTCTGAGAGCTTTCCTATGCTATGTGTTCAAGTAAGACTTCCTGGCTTGCTCCATTAAAATATTACAAAACTGAATGTCCAAAACCACATTTGCAAAATCCTATGGATTTTTAAGTTTTCACAGTGATGTCAGAATATCTAACAAAAACATCATATAAGGAAGACAGATTTATTAACTAATTGTTCCAGACCATCATCCAATCACCCTTGGCTCCATTGATTTTGGCCTCCTGAGGAGGGTAGGTGGGAACATGTGGCAGAGGCTACTCATGGTGAACAAGAAGCAGAGAGTCAAATGTGTGTGGGAGAGGTGCAGCTTAGCAGCCTCTAAGGATGCCTAATTCCACCAACTAAACCCCTTTGTATGCTGGTCCCTGTAGGCCATATTTCCTGATATCAGTGTTAATTACAACATCATAGAGATTTTTAGCCTCTCTGATAGCAAAAGCTTGAAGTTCTGTCCTTAACTTTTACTACTGTCCTAAATGTTCAAAACCCAAGTATAGGAAGCGAAATCTCACATATACCTCATGGTGGTTCCTAAGTATATCAATGGCTGCTTGCTCCTGTGGTGATTGATGGTGGTGTTCTCTATTTAAGAAGCACATCTGTGCCAAATGCATCCTTAACGTATCTGCCTATTATCCTAACACTCTGCCCATCATGACCATTGCATTCCTATTTCCCAGAGGTTGTTGTATACCCTCAATTTTGCCTTATCCTACCTGGTCTTAGGTGTAACTTTCTCACACCCACTCAACCTACTAATCAAAGATGAATAGTATAACACCTACCTCCTGACCCCTTATGGTTCTATTGACATGATACAAAGACCAGATGTTTTGGTGAAGGCAACTGACTTTTCATAGTTGAGACCTGGAAAGAAAAAAAATTAGGATGGAGTCAAGATCCAACTGTATTTATATATCAGCATTGATAACCACATTCATGTAGCATACAGCCTTCCATGTAGCTGAAGAAGAAAGTCAATGGTTTGTCACTGGTTTGTCTCACACAGGAAGGAACCTATAAGCACTATATTAGTAATCCCTAAAGGAAATGTTTGTCATTGCCAAAGAGCAGCAGTTGGGTATGAGTCCTTCATGCCTCTGATTTTTGGGGACTGTGTATGATTTATTGTCCATAAGGATAAGAGTGTGCTAAGCCAGGTGAGGTTCAAGCTGTCACTGTTCCTTTTGGAGAGAGGAACAGGCCAGCACTGTCGCTGCTGTTGTTGCCACTCATAGAGAGCTTCCTACTCTACAAAGAGACAGCATAGCTTGATGTTGTAGAATGAAGCTAAAGATGAAAGCATTAGGAAAGATCAAAACAGCTAGAACCTTCCATGTGAGTCAGCATTATTGAAACTAGGCTGGTCCTAATGTTTCCACCTGAAGAGAAAAAATGAGGAGCAAAATCTTTATCTAGCCAGTTATTTGGAATACAGAGAAGAAATATCTTAAGTCCATGACATGAAGGTAAAAATCACTCAAGGGCAGGTCTTCCTTTTGCTGTGGGTACAATTTCATTCATCCAATAATTTGTACAAGCAAATGTTCTTTAAAGAATCACAATAATGTTTTTAAGTTTCTAAGGGTACTGCAACTCCTTTAAAGGCTAGGCAGGGCCTCTGTAAACACCTAGAAAGAAAAAAACAGAGGTGAATCTACCAGATGGTACTAAGATGAAAGCAATCTGAAGCTCAGAGATGCATAAAATGTTTATAGAAACCATTTTCCTCCTCATATAGAAAAATGGATTGAAAGAGCTCAGCTCCTTACTCTTTCTATCCATAAATCCCCAGTGACATCATACATAAGATTCTATTAACCTCATATAACATCAAAGTCAAATGATTAGGAGTAGACAGCTGAACCTGCCTAGTTGCTACGTGCAGTGGGAGAAGAAATCAGAGTCAATAAGTAACTCTCTGAACTCCAGGATTGTAGCGATTTCAGAGCTGTGTGTGTGTGTGTGTGTGTGTGTGTGTGTGTGTGTGTGTGTGTGTGTGTGTTTTCCACTAATGAGGGCTCATGTCATAGCCTTGGTCACATTGAAGGAAAAAAAGTCAAAACCAGATGTAGAATTTCTGAATTGTAGTTTCTGCTATCACTTAAAAGCCACAGGACCTTATCTTTCCTCAGTAACTATATTTTCAGTGGGGTGATTGTCTCAATCCTTGCAACGTGGAAGACCACATACAGAAACCTCTATAATCGTCTTGTCAATTCCATGAAGCAGATGAGCCTGGGCCTACAATTCCTTAGAGGAGCCCTTTAGGAGCAATAGGCTAAGAATCAATACCTCCAGTGGCAACACCTTGTGACTCTCATGAGCAAGAACAGAGATATGAAGGGATTTTCTCAGAGGTAGAATGAGACTCACACCTTGTATTCAAGTTCCAAATCCTTTTCCCCTTTATAACATAAAAACATTTGTAATTATGTCTTTAACATGTTGATTTGTTTAGTAATAAAAGTATTTATCCCAAAGTCCATTTTTTGTTGTTGTTGTTGTTGTTGGTATGTCAAGACAGAGAACACAGGCTTTGTTAGCAGCATACGAAAAGTCCTACAGCAGCAAACACTAGAAGCTATACAACACAACAGAGCAGGGCGTGAGCGGAGGAGGAGACGGCTGCTGGCCCAGCTTTACAGAGGTGGCTGGGTGCATTGAAGGAGAGATTTGGAAGGCACTTGAAAGTAGCCATCTTCACCCTCAGCCATACAGAGTAGTAAGGTAGCCACAGCATGTCAGAAAGAAAACAGGAAGTTAAAAAAACGACCCCAACTGGTGTCACGTGCATTCATCATTTTGAAGAAAAGAATATGTTTCAATTACTAGAACTGTGGACTCCAGCAAACATCTTGCACTATGTACAGACAAGGGGAATCCTTCTGAGTCAACCCCATTTTGCCAGTGAATTTGACAATAAATGTCAAAAGTCACATTATGGAGTTCAAGAATAAGGACTGAGGGCTGGAGCGACAGCTTAGAGGTTAAGGTGCTGGCCTGTGAAGACTAAGGACCCATGCTCAACTCTCCAGATCCCACTTAAGCCAGATGCACAAAGGTGAGGCAAGTGCAAAATGGCACATGCCCACTAGGTGGCACAAGCCATCTGGAGTTTGATTACAATGGCTGAGGCCCTGGCAGGCCAATTTTCTCTCTGTCTCTTCCTCTTTCTCTGTCTCTCTCTCTTTAAAATAAAAATATAATAAAATTTAAAATGTGTAAGGAGTGAGGAGTCCTCTGACAACAAAAAAGCAACCACCATTCAAAGATTAGTTAAAGTGGGAAAGACAACGTCTGCTAATTATGCTGTAAACCCACAGAATTAGGGCAGGGCTAGGTAAGGTTTCCTGGCAGTGTGAGGCTGCAATCAAGGGGTGAGACTGTGCTCTCACTCTGACTTCCATGAACAAATGTGAAAAAACAGGCCTATCTGTGGAGAATGCACAAGCTGCTTGGCACCAGGCAGTCTGGCTGGTGAATGCCAGCTGTTTGTAGGCTTTGTCTGCACCTGGAGTCTCTGGTACCATAAGAAATTCCAGTTTTTCTACTGGAGAGAGGTAGCCTCTGGACCATGGAAAGTAAAACTTGGACACAGGCCCTCCCATTGGAGCAAAATGTGGGGAAAAAGCCAACCCCGCTACCTCATTGTCTAAGCATCCCAGCAAGTGTCCTGAGTCATTTTCCAATGGTTAGGCACCTCTTCCCACAATGTGTCAATAGCCTAGTATCTATCCTGTGGGCTAGGAGACAAAATGACCAGATGAAGGGAACCCTGTAAAGCTGAGAAAAACATCATCTCTGCAGATCACTAATTAAAATAAAATCTAAATCAGTTGTCTTTTTTTGAAAATAAATTGAATAAAATACAATTCATTCTCTTTTTTGTTGTTGTTTTATTTTCTTGCTACTTAAAAAGATGCTTCCAAGGCTGCATTCCATAAGGGCATTTCATTACCTGGTTAAATGCAAGTGACTTAATTGATGTAGTTAAAGTATTAACCTTGCTGATAACAACTAAAATGACTCAGGGCAAATACATTGTCATATTGTTGTTATTTAACATGGACTGTGAAGTGGTACGCACAGAAGTGGCTGTCTAGCTCACAGTTAGACACGGTCTGTGTCCCAGGGGCATGCAATCCCAGCAAGGCTGTTATATGGTATTCATTGCAATTTGATGAACTTCATTTATCTAGACAGCCACTTATTTAGGATGAATTGGAACCCACTGAATCATCTTAATTCAGAGGTTTCTGCTGCACCATGAGTCTGCAGCAGCTATTAAACTTGGGAAGATTTGGTAGCCATGACACAATGAATGTATTATCCCTGCAGAATTCTTTGGGTGTGATGAATCATGAGCTTTATGGACAGGTGTTGGGCGATACTTGCTATCACCTTTCTTCCCCTTTAGGTTTTTAAGTATGATATCAGTGCTACAGTCACTCTTACTCATCTTCTCCAATAAAGAAGTTATCTGTCACTGGTGATACTGTTTCCCCAATAGCACAATCATTCAATTCTTGGGGAAAAAAATCACACAGCCTGAAACCCTGGTACAAGGCAAGGTTTCCCCTAGGCACTGAGCTCTCTGAAGTGATGAGTTAATGAGGAGAAAAGAATTCCTTCTGTAACAGATACAGCCATTTTATGGCATTCTATTCCTAATTGAGAGTAGGCACTCCCATAAACTATACATGGAGAATTTATTTGGGTTATTTACAAGGCCAAGGGAGGAAAATGCAAATAGAAAGACTTGCATATAGAATGAATCCAATTGCTCAACAATTGTAAATTCTATTTATGGACTGGAGGGCTTTTTCCAAGGCAGGTGATATGTAAGATTTGAAAAAAAAAAAATTCTTAGGACTGTAACTCTCCAAATTCTTGGCTACTTTCTAAATTCATTGCTGTAGATAGACCAAATCTATGTATTCTTTGATGATGACACTTAATGTTTGAAAACTAAACAGTAGGCCTCATTCCAAAACCTTTAATCATCTCCTCAGACTTCAGAAACACTAAGGGTACTGTATCAAATAGTTTTTTTCAGAGAAACAGAATAACACACACACACACACACACACACACACTTGACCCTACACATCAGGCACAGATGAAAAATATTCAGAAAAAAACACATTATTTCTAAACTAAACATACAGACTTCTAATCCCTGTTACTATCCTCTGAAAATATACGGAAAGAACGTGGGGGTCCTGGGTCCAATTATTCATGAATACTGAAGGTGACTGCATATTATATACATGGAAATCTGTTTGTATCATCCTTAAGAAATTGGCTTTATGACAAGGTGTGTTTGGCTCATGCCTGGAATCCCAATCTTTCAGAAACAGAGAACAGAGACAGAAAGATCATAAATTTAAAGCTAGCCTGAGCTACCTACCAAGACCTTGTCTCAATACTTAAAACAAAACGAAACCAAAAACAGGAAATTCACTTGTATGCATGTATCTGGGCTGACATATCTAGAATTAGTAGGGCAGGTTTGAAATCTGGAAGCTCCTATAAGATTTTATATATCTCTGTTTTGAGACAGAATCTTGTCTCTGCAACACTCGTTCTTACAGCCTGCATTGATGTGATGAGACCCCCTCACATCCTACTGTTCCCGCCCAAAGTCAATTTCAGATGTTAATCACAACTACAGAAAAACTTCAAAGCAATAGCTACATTAAGTGTTTGACCAAATTGCTGGGTACCATAACCTGGCCAAGACAACAAATAAATTTAGCCATCATATATACCATCTCTAATTGGAACTGCTCATACTTCAACAAATGCTTATTCTCAAACTGACTCATGCAAAGCCAGAGACGCTGTATTTAGTAAATTCATGGGAATGACACAGAATTTCTGGATAATACAACTTATGCTAAAAGCTAATTGTATTTTGAAGATGTCACACTTTTTGTGTTGAAAAGAATAGAGCGTTTCTTATGTTTCTATATAGTTTAATGTTGACAAACTCTGACTCACAGTGAACTATAACCCATTATTAATTCATCTTCTAATATCATAACTTATTAAGAAGCATTAGAAATCAGTTTTTAACCTAAAATGTTATCTTGAAGTATTAGGAGCACTGTGATTCAGTGGAATCAGCTTGTTTAAAGGTATAAAATCAAGAAGACAGAGTCTTCCAAGGCCTGCTGTGTTCTTGATTTTTTTGCTCTAGCTCCCTAGCCTCCTCCCCTATGATGGTCCCTTCCTCTACCTACTCCAGCTATGTGCCCTTCTTACTGTTACTTAAACACATCCATATACTTCTATTGTTACCTGTCCCTGGAGCATTGAGTTTTCCATGTTGTGCTGTGTCTCCTCAGTCCCCTACAAACGTGACCTACTGACATACTCCACCTATTCTCTCCACTCTTTTATCAGATCCCTGCTGAATTTTAATTTCTAAACATTATCTTGTGCATTACTTGGAGATATATTTACTTTTTGCCACTAGAAAGCATGCTATAAGATAATGGATATCTTTCTGCCTTACTCATGGTTGTGTCCCAGAATCCAGCACATTTCAGGAGCCATAGGAGGTGTTCAGTCAATAGTTGTGGAGTTAGTAAGTGGATAGACATTCTTCCTAGGGACTACTCTGTTAATTAAGACACAATTGGAACAAAAAATAGACCTATAAAGTATTGAATCTGATGACACACTGAATGAGTTTACATGGATCAACAACTACATTTCAGGCAGAGTAATAGGTGTTGAAACTACAACAATTAATTACTGTATTAATTACTTTTCCATTGCTTTGACCAAAGAAAAAGGATTAAGAGAGAAAGATATTGTTGCAGTTTATAGTTAGAGTGGATAGAGCCCACTGTGGCAGGGAAGGCATGGTGGCAGGAGCAGGAAGTAGTTGGTCACAATTAATCCATAGTCAAGAAAGAGTAATGATTGCTGATGCTCAGTTTTTTTTTTCCCTCCTTTTCCTTCAGTCCAGCCCTCATCCCATAGGATGGTGCTACCCACAGCAAAGGTAGGTCCTCTCACCTCAAGAAATTAAATCTAGAAAATCTTTCACAGACATGAAAGGATATTTGTTACTTAGGTGATTCTGGGGCCTGTCAAGTTGACAACCAAAATTAATAATCACATTTGCCTTCAGAGATCTCTCACAAATAATTCATCAGGAAGAGAAGGATTGGTTGTTAAAATGCATTCCAGTGGCATTTATAGCACATTTTTGAATGTATTATCGAATATGATTTTCTTCAAGTTGCTTTAATGTATTTCAACATTCTTATAGCAATTCTAATAGGAATTATACAAATTAAATCTAGAAATTAAAGAAAAATATGTATTCTGTACTAAAAATAGTATGAGGAAGAATTAGCTTATGATATTAACAGAATCAATCCTCTGACCTGAAGCCTATGGCTCAATGTCAAAGAGAAAGGTAACTATCTGAGGATGTGCATAAGAGTTATTCAGCTGCTCAAATTCTAGTGCTTGGAAAGTATAGTTTAGTTTTGTACAGAAGTAGGTAATTTAACATGCCTACTTTTATTTCTTCATTTTTATACCTTTATGTGAGATATTTACTTGATAGTGTTTGATTTTGAAGACTCCATGTCAACTCTAAAACATGGATCAGAATCCAAAGGAGAAGTTTCAAACAGAAACCTTGGCAAAGGACTCCGGAGATTGCTTAGTGGTTAAGGCACTTGCCTTTGAAGGCTAAGGACCCAGGTTCAATTCTCCAGTATCCACGTAAGCCTGACGCACATGGTGGTGCATGTGTCTGGAGTTCATTTGCAATGGCTCAAGTCCCTAATGGACACATTGTCTTTCTCTCCCTCATAAATAAATAAACGAATGAAACAACAACAACAAAAAATGAAAACCTTGGCAAAGAATCAGGACCATTGCAAAGCAAGAATGCCAAAGAGAAAGCTTACATGCTGGCTGTCTTCATAGTGGATATTGGGTTCTTAACTCAGTCAGCATAAATTTATTAAGTAGACAAAAAAATCTATTCTTATATCATATATCTTTCTTCACGTTCCTATCAATGTTATGTGTCTTGAGATCCTGTTTTTTTTTAGAATGGACCCTTCTAAATGGTTCTCAAATTTCAGGATCCTTTAGAATGGATCCAGAAATGAAATTTGAAAAACATTTTGTTATTTTAGTTCCTCATAAAGGTAGTGAAAAAGAATTGCATTCACATCAGGACTTAAAATAATGTTAAGTTTAAATAGGGGTATGAAAGGTCATTCGGGAAGTGTGTGTATGTGTGTGTGTGTGTGTAAGGCCACTGTTCTCCAGAGTGATGGCCTCTTTCTGAAGTCTGAGTTTTCTGACCATAGGATTCTGACTTGGTTTCCAATACCAGATATGAGTTCCTGTAACCCAATCTGCTCACTCTTGGCTAGAGAATCTGCTTTATTTTACAGGTGGCACAGAAAATGGAGAACCAAGATTGATCAGTAGGACCAGAAGATGGCTAACTGCTCAGCATGAGATGTGCCACCTCCATCACATGAACTGGGGCCCAAAAGAAATTGCAGAGGAAGTAGTGACATGAATACCGCTTCTTATTGCTAGCCTGAAAACCAGGATACAGTAACAGACATGGTGATCAATCAAAACTTATCAAAGTAGAAATCCAAAGGCTACAGGGAACTCAACACTAAATCAGACTGCCAACAGGCCTGCCATTGCTCAGGAAACATTACAGGAGAGGGTGTGGAAAGACTGTAAGAGCCACAGAGTGGATTGAAATATTCTGAGGCACAGTCTCCCCACTACCCCATAGGAACTGACTAGGACCTTCATGACCCTAAAATGAATACCATAACCCCACTGAGGAGATCCCCCAGGGTAATTAGAACAGGGGCAAGGGGATAAAAGAGTAAAATCTGTTATAACCTATATATAATATAAAAAGACAAAAAACTGAAAAATAATGCTGAGGGATGAAGAGAATACTCAGTGGTTAAAGGTGTTTAGTTGCAAAGCTTGCTGTCTGAGTTTGATGCTCCAGCACTCACATGAAGCCAGATGTACAATATGGCTCATTTGTTTGTTATGCCACTCTCTCTGTTTCAATCAATAAATAAAAATATTTTTAAATAATGTTGAGTGTTTTATTTTAAAATATTTTTTCTGATACCAAAATTAAAACTGATAGGTTTTCATATAAACAACTCCCATAGAAGTGGCTATCAGATGACCTGCCTACTTTATGACTTTGACAATTTTTGACCTTTAATTAATGATCTTACATTCTTGAATCTTAATTTATTCATATACAAAATGAATGCATCTTATTATATCACTTCTAATCTGTTTACCTCCAATTGTGGACTCTCCTATAAAATTTAGTATATATGTAATAAAGAGCCTTGTCTTTTATAAGCACGCCAATTTTAAGCAATTGCTCCCAGAATGAACCAGAATGTTTTCAAAATTTTAGGATTGAAACTGTACCCATCTGTCATAACATGTAACACTGTATACTTTAAACATGTGCTGCTTATTGCATGTCAAATGTGCCATTTTTAAGTCTCTGATAAAAAGAATGACATTTAACCTATTAGGAGAACTAAACAGAACTTAGAAGAGGAAAAAGGAATGAAATATATTTTCATATGAGTAAATTTTTAAATAAAATAAAGTGCTGCTTAGGCAAATTAAAAAATAAATTGAACCCTTTATGAATAGGAAATGAAGAAGTCAATATATCCTTTTGCAAAAGATAAGATTTTCTATATAAGAGATCCTAACAACTTGTATAAAATAAAAAAAAAAACTTAGATTTGATAAACACTGTCAGAGCAGTGGTCATATACAAAATTAACATATAAATACCTGTGCACATTATTAGTACCAGCAGCAAATGTGCTGAGAAAGAACTAAGAAAACAATCTCATTCATAATTACCTCAAGAAGAAAACCCTAGGAGCAAACCTAACCAAAGAAGTGAAATAATAGGGGAGTAAAAGACTCTGAAATGAAAGAGGCTATTTGACTTTAAAACAAGGAAGCAGGGCTGGCAAGATGGTTCACCAGTTAAGAGGTCTTGCTTACAAAGTCCATCAGACTGGGTTCAATTCCCCAGCCACCCATGTCAAGCCAGATCTTTATTTGCAGCCGCAAGATATCTGCTATTCACATGTATTTATGTACACACACACACACACACACACACACACACATACACACACACACACACATTGTGTTTTTAAAAGCACTGAAGGAAAAATTCAAGAAGATACTAGGCAAAAAGACCATCATGATCATGGATTGGAATGATTAACATTGTGAGTGCGGCTATTCTGCAAAAAGCAACCAATAGATTACAAGCAATCTCCATCAAAATTCCAAGGCCATTCTTCACAGAAATAGAAAATAAATCATTAAATTCATGTGGAAGCACAAAAGTCCAGGCCTATGTTGCAAAATCAATACTAAACAAAACTAATGAAGTCTTACCATACCTGAATTTAGGGCATTTCTCCACAGAGCCATAGTAATAAATGCAGTATGGTACCAGCACTAAAAGAGATACATAGATCAATGGAGCAGAAGACCTAGTCATTAACCTATACACCTACAGCTCCTTGACTTTATCAAAAATGCCAAAAATATACCCTGGAGAACAAAACAGCTTCTTCAACAAATAGTGTTGGCAAAACAGGGTATCCAAATATAGAAGAATGAAACTAGATCCCTACCTATCACCCCATGTGAAAATCAACCCCACATGGATCAGAGACCTCAATGTAAAACCCGAAACTCCTAAAACTGCTAGAATTAAAATCAGTTAAAACACTTGAATATATCAGCCTGATTAGTAAACCCTTTCTGAATTGGACTCTAGTCATTCAAAAAGTAGCATGAACAATTGACAAATGAAATTTCATAAAATTAAAAAGCTTCTGCTCCTCAAAGGAAAATGAATCCCAGCCTACAAAATGGAAGAAAATTTTGGCTAATTGTATACCTGACAGAGACTCAATCCTACAATATGCAAAAAATTTAAAATCTAAACATCATATAAACAAACAACTCAATCAATAAATAGGCTAATGACATGAACAGACAGTTCTCAAAAGATGAAGTACAGAGGTCTAAGAAACATATGAAAAAATGTTTCACATAACTACCCACCAGAGAAATGCAAATCAGTATTATAGTGAAATTCCACCTCAGCCCATTCAGAATGGCAGCCATTATAAAAGCCCACCAAACCAAATAACAAATGTGTGAGAGAACGTAGTCGAAAATGAACGCTTATTCACTGCTAGTGGAAATGTAAACTAGTCCACTCACTATGGAAATTGGTATGAAGGCTTCTCAAAACACTCCAAGTATCAAAGCATATGTATCATGTGTCCCAGCTGTACAAGTCCTGAATAGTTACCCGAAAGACTCCAAACCAACATGTCACAGAGATACTTGTACATCAGTGTTCATTGCAGCACTACCCACAATAACTAAGTGATAGGATAAACATAGGTATCTAAAAACAGAGGAGTAGATAATGAATATATGGTACCTATGCCCAGTAGAATTTTTCCAGCCATAAAAATGTTTGGTCATTTGCAAGAAAATGGATGGTACCATAAAAATGTTTGGTCATTTGCAAGAAAATGGATGGTACCAGAGATAATTATATGAAGAGAATAAGTTCAGTTTGAGGAAAAAAAAATATTTTGTTTCTCTCATCTGAGGGTTCTAGATATTATAGATTCATAAAATAATATATGCTCAGATGAAAAGATAGTAGAAACAAAAATTGATTCTAGGAAAAAACTACGGATGGCTGACAAGAGGGGGTATGAAATGGAAGGGTAGTAAGTATGGGAGAAAAGTGCTCCAAGATATGCTTATTTGAAAGTAATCTTATACAAACCAATATAGAAAAGCAAAAAGTATCTTAAAGAGAAAGAAAGGAAGAAAAATGAGCCCTCTAACAGACTCTCTACCATATGATACTAAGTGGCTTTGTCTACAGTGAAAATAGCTTTGAGACAGACTGTTGGCTGAATTCTGTTCACCTATATTATATTTTTTTTTAAAAAATCTCTTTATTCAACTGGTACTTGGTTATTCATCATTTTCAAATAACCAGCTGTTTGATCTTCATTTACTCCTGCCTCCTGCTTGGTTGGGAGCTGGGGGCCTGGAGTCATCACAACTAACTGGCAAGAAGAAGGCAGTTGTGGTCACCTGCCAAGAGAGGCCTGGGATAATCACAATCCTTTGCTATGTTGCAGCAAAGCATAAACAAAGCATGAAAGAGAAAAACAATTTAGTCAAATAAAAACAAAAAAGTAAATTTCCCTGAATTCAACTGTATTTTGATAGGCTACATTCAATAAAACTAATTAACAGAGTGTCAGGCAGCTTCAGGAATAAAGAGAAAGAAAAACCACAGGATGAAATGGAATGAGAGAAGACATAAGGAAAGTGAATGGGAATGAAAGAGAGTGGGGGGAAATGCTAGTTTGCAGTTTCAAGACCAACATTTATCCCTTCTAAAATCCCCAGGCAAAATCTACGCCAACATGCCAAGTCTGTGTACACAGGAAGGAAAATGAAGAAAGGGAACAACATTGTGCAGATGCTGAGGCGCAGCCTGAATATCAAGGAGATTAAAGCAAATTCCTTCTCTTTACTTTGAATTATACAGAAAACAGTTTCAATGTTTTATTCCTACTTGTGTTAGAAACAGAACTTAAGCCAAATGGAAAGTTTGTCCAACTCTTTATGCTTCTGTTCCCTGTCTGTGTAACTCAGGCAAAAGAAAAAAGTCCGAATGACACCCATATTTGCAATGTGTATACCTCGCATTAAAGAACATTACAACATGGAAAAGAAAGAATTCAGTGATGTTCAAAAAATTATATTAATTTCTTATTACTATAACAAAATATCATAGCCTATGGCTAGGAGATTACTCAGTTCCTAAAGTGCTGACCACCCATGCATGAAAACCAGAGTTTGGACACGCAGAACCCACATTCAATGTTTACCATGGCAGCATGCATCTGAGTGCTTGGAAGAGACAGGCAGATATTCAGGGCAAGAGAGCTAGCTAAACAAATAAATGAGTTCTGGGTTCAGTGAAGAATCTGTCTGAATAAGTAAGATGGAATTAATTGATGAAGACTTCTGAGGTCAACCTTTGACCCCCACACATGTGTATGTACATACACACACACACCTTCACAGGCATGTGCACCAATCCGTGTGCCCACACACATATGAACACTCATGCATATGTTCATTACACCTACATACAAAAACAGATGAAAAAAACAAGTTACTAGAGATCAGGAAGTTTATAAAGATTCTTATTTAGCTCACAGTTTTGTATGGTCAGCACTTGACTCTGGTGAGGACCCCATGGCAGGTGGCATCATAGCAGCCAGAGCACAGATGACAAGGAGCAAGCCAGAGGGAGAAAAGGGGTCAATCTCACTGGAGAGAGAGAGAGAGAGAGACAGAGACAGAGACAGAGACAGAGGGAGGGAGAGAGAGAAGTATCTGATCTGTGTATACATGTTCATAAGTGTGTGGTGTGACATGTGGGCATGTGTGTGTGCCACTGCACATGTGGAGGTCAGAGGACCATGTCAGATTTTAGTTCTCACCATCCACCTTGCTTATGGCAGAACTTCTCATTGTTTACTGGTGCGTTTTCCAGGCTGCCTGGACCATAAGCTTTGGGGAAATTATCCTACACTCACCTCTTTTCCTGTGATAGATGCACTGGGATTAGATGCCTGCCACAACATCCTGCTTTATGTGAGTTCTGAGGCTCCAAACTCTTACTTTCACTGAAAGCACTTTATCCACTGAGCAATCTCACTCACCCAGACTCAGTTTCATTCTTTTATAACAGCCCACCTCTGCAAAACTGACTAGAATCCCATAGGAACACCTTATCCCTCCAGAACATCAAGACTCTATGGCAATACTGTTACAGTAGGCCCTACCCTTTCAATGTTCCTCAATAGCTTCAAGTGTTACTGCATTTAAGACCAATTTCTCAACATATGAATCTGTGAGGGACACACTCAAATCACATGCATCCAAACCACAGCCAACAGAAAAAAAAGAAAAATCCACTATATTTTGCCTGAATGGCCAGGATGTTTTATTTTTAAGGATGTTTTATTTATTAAGGTTCTGTTTGATGAGCGCTTAGGCACTGTTTCCCTCCTCAACACTGAAATGACATTCTAAATGACATGTCTGTGTATTATAACTAGGGCTCAATTTCTTCTTGCTTATTTCATCCCACATCAACAGCAGGAAAGACAAAAGATTGGCCGGGACACTGCCAAAGCAATGGAGAAATGCCTTTAGTTATTATTACCAGAGTAAATGAAGAAACCACACACCAGATGGGTGTACATTATCTATCTAACTAAAAAAGTGTCTTGTTAACAGAGATGAATGGTCTGAAATGGCAGAACATTTTCTTGCAATTTTAAAAAATAATAGCAGCAATATTTCAGAGGATAATTTTTCCATTTTTTCAAGGTTTCTGCTAAAACCTACATTTGATATTGATAGATACATTCTTAAAGTGTTCATTGGCACATTCATAAATATGTGAAGTTGAAAGGGGATTTTTGTTAAATCCCAACTATAATCATCCCCTTTGGAAGCTTGAAGACATGATACAAATGGCCTCTTGTGTGAATCAGGCTTAGTGTGTCTTACTCACTCTTGAATCAGCATTGCCAAAGCCAAGCAGAGGCAGGGTGGTGCAATGAGGTGGCTATGTGGATGACCTTGAATGCACCAAATGCTATAGGGTCACAGTCTTTAAGCCTCTAGAATGCAGATAAACACACCACATGTTATTTCTATGAGAATTTCTAAAAGATGTTCTAAATATTCTTTCTGGCACATGCAAATTATAATCAAAAGTTTACGTCTTAGTAAGTGTTGTATGTAACAGGTTTTGAGATTTTTTTTTCCATATAAAAGAACTTCTTTTCGGGCTGGAGAGATGGCTTAGCGGTTAAGCGCTTGCCTGTGAAGCCTAAGGACCCCAGTTTGAGGCTCGGTTCCCCAGGTCCCACGTTAGCCAGATGCACAAGGGGGCGCACGCGTCTGGAGTTCGTTTGCAGAGGCTGGAAGCCCTGGCGCGCCCATTCTCTCTCTCTCCCCCTCTATCTGTCTTTCTCTCTGTGTCTGTTGTTCTCAAATAAATAAATAAATAAATATATTTAAAAAAAAAAAAAAACTTCTTTTCATATGTGTGTATGTGTGTGTGTGTGTGTGTGTGTGTGTGTGTGTGTGCAAATGCAGGCACATGTGCACCAGAACATCCATGTGGAGATCAGAGAACAACTTCAGATGTTGGTCATCACTTTGTACATTGTTTCAGGCAGGGTTTCATTTTGTCCAACAGCATATGCCAGACTAGCTGACCTATGGACTTCTGGGATATTCTTGTCTGTCTCCCATCTCACCATGGGAGAAATGGGATTATAGACACTTGCTACTGTATCCAGAGTTTTCCCCGTTCTTGGAATCTGAATGCAGATTGTCATGCTTACACAGCAATTTCTCTTATGCCTTGAGCCATCTCCCTAGCCTAAGAGCCAAGAGCTTCTCCCCTGTCCACAGTGGAAACGTTTGCTTTCTCCCAATGTTATAGGAAGATTTGGTAGATTATTCCACTTGGGACAGAGTGAAACAAGATTACTGGTATAAATGCACCCCCTTCTATAGTCCTTGGCCTAGTTAACACTATGTTCCAGTTAAACTTAAAATCCATTATGAATATAAAACCACCGCATTCATTTGCATTTGGCCATATCTTTAGGCAAAGGGGTTATTTACTAGAAAAAAATACAATTAATTTCTGAGATGTTTTATTTTATTTGGAAAGCCTCCTTTCTCCAGGACCATAATAATGACATACTGATTTATAAAGTGCTATACTTTAGAGGCAGTCAGAATACTTTCCTTACAATTATGATACCTTGTATTTCTAATCTCAGTAATACCTGCTAGAACATAAAAACGGCTTTCACAGAACTGTGGGGCCTTTTTATTTTTTGTCTGTGTCACCTCAACCGCCCTTGGAGCTCTGCAGGAGCCTTCTGGGGGTTTTAATCTTTCGATTTAGCAAGTGGTTAGTTGGTCTGTTTAATTACTAGGCATACTGAAGGTTACAAGTGACTTATTAGCCTGGCCAACCTAAAAGAAACTGTAACATGTATGTGACACCCTCTGGAGCAAAGAAAGATGAAGAGGCCTCCTGGAAATTGCAGGTCAATACTGTAAAGTCTGGGCATGGTCAGAGGAGTCCCATCACACTCGAGAGTTTAAGTCAGAACACTAAATGACAGTCACGTCAGGTCAGGCAGCTCTTGAAAAACAGGAAGGAGCCACTTACAAGACCTCACTATCTTTTACTATCACAAGTCCCTTCAGTGCCTGTGGTTTTTGCTCGTTAGCTGAGCGTCAGTGGAAGGACTTTGCTCAGACTGTAAAGGATGACCATATGAATGGAGGATCTGTTCCAATCGGATGTTAGTTGGCATGGGTGGCAGCCACGTCAGATTCATGATGTGGAAGAACTCTAGGTGAATGGCCTGGACTTCTGCTGATGTAGCTGAATGTGTTTGCTGTGACTCCACCGTCTTAGTTTTCTACACAGAAAAATGTCTTACTGCCACCAGCCCCATCCACAGTCTGCCCATCATGTGCTCATGATTTAAGCTGTCCTTTTGTGTTTTCCTACAGCTTGTCACTTCACCCTTTCCAGAACAATCCGTGAACTGCCTGAGATACCATTCATTTCAGAGCATGGAGAGGGTGATACAGTCTCCCTCTTGTGGTCAAAGCTAAAAAAAAAAAAAATGGGAACCTTGTGTTATATGCCTCTCTAGCAATAGAATATGAGGTGAAAAATAAATAATGTTCCTATAAGTGTGAAATGTAGACACACAGAAATCTGCCACTTGGAAGAAAACCCCACAGCATCTGAAATCCTGAGCCCAGTTGTTGCTGAGTTTCCACTAGCTCCACCCTCACCCCCATTTATGTGTTTGTTCAATTCACCATGATTCTCTAAGTTGGTAAATGACACCTGCAGTCAAATGCTTGCTAAGATTTAAATTTCTTGCACTTTAGACCAAAATAATGCAGTTACTAAGGCACAGGCTAATGGAGTCACTAAGGCGTTGTTCACTGAGCTCAGTTTTCTTTAAAGCAAAATGGAAACAATAATCTGATTTAAAAAAAAAAACATTACTGGCATAAACGGATAACGGTCCTAACTTTGCAAACCATTTCACTTTGACAAGCTGACTAAACAATTTACTTTGATCTTTAGATTTTAAGGTTCTCATCAATGAAATGGTAGTGGTGAACTAGATCAGAGGGATTAAAGGCAACACATAGACTGTGACGCCAATGACAAAGCAAGTATGTATGTACCAACCTCAGGAAACTGACTCTGCATTGCTCTACTTTAAAAGACCTCAGATGGTCTCTGTCTTTGACTCTCTCTCCTCTCTCTCTCTTTACATATAAATAATAAAAATATTTTAAAAGATCTCAAATAGCCATCATGACTTTCATAACAAGCAAGGGTATGACTCTCATTTCACAGTTAGGGAACCTGAGGCACAGAATGGTTTATAATTGACATGAACCTGTTCCACTGAGTTCTAGAAAGGTACAAGGAGGTGGAAAAATGTGATCACCCCCACATAGCCCCCTCTCTCTCTTTTCTTAACTAGAATGTGAATTTGTTTATGGGGAAAGAGAAAAGGAAACTTAAAGTTTCCAGCTCAGGGTAGAAATCATCTCTTTCCCATTCCTATCCTTCCGTCTCACTTACCCCTGGCCTTTCCCTCACCTCTTCTCTCACACCACCAGTAGGCTATTCCCCCACACTGGAGAGACAGGGTCCATTAATGCTTATCCACACTGAGTTATTTCCCAGATGATAGCACTTCCAAGGGAGTTTAACTTGCCAGTGAAAAATAACAGAATCAAAGTGAAACTGGTTCAGGGACCTATTTTTGAACCCAAGCCAAATGCCTATTTGAGGGTCTATGCATGCCATTTAGTCAGCCATGCAAAGTAGCACACATGCTTACTTGCCCCGGGGCCCTGAAAGGAGCCAGAAGGGGGGCTACAAGGAATTCTAATCTATTGTGTTTCTCCTTTAGTGACTTCTGATCCTGTTTTAGTTGGAATTTGCTTCTGTGGATGCCTGTAGTTTATGGTGACTGTTTTCTTAGCCTGGGCACTGGGATGCAAAGCTTAAGTAAAACAAAGGAGTTAGAGAGTTAGTAATGGTAAACTCCAGGAGTAAGCTAGGAAGAGCAAGTAAAGACACATTCATAGGTACTTCTGAAACACAGTCACAAAAAAAAATGCAGTCCCAGCCTAGTCAATTCCGCATTTCTCTCTTTTTCTTTTAAAGGTCACCATTTGCAATCACTGTTTATGGGTTCAGGGGTTAGAACAACTATATTTAGTTACAATTGTTGAAATACATGCTCTTCATAAAAGTAAATGGCTCACTCTGACAAGGGCTTTAACCTTCATGCATTTCCTATAGCTCTAGCTGAATTGGAACTATTGGGTCCTATTTCCTTATACCTCCCCATTGAAGATTTCATTTCCCAATTATTGGAATGGTGAGTCAAATCAAAGCAAATGTTGCTGAAGAGACCATGAAAAGAGTCTCTCAATAGCTGAAGAAGCTGAGGATTGATTGAAGCTAAGTAGTTGGAAACTCATCCACACCTTCACTTTCAGAGGGGTAGGAGGAGGGAGGGGCGAGGCCAAGAGTGAGTGGGAGCTTGGAGCAGAGGCAAGAAAGAGAAGCAATGCATTTGGTGTAAAGAAAATGAACTTGTATCTGGTATTAATGCTGTCAGGATGGCATCTTGTACATCTACCACAGTGAACACATTGCTGTTATAGAAGCGAAGCTCTCTTCTAGGATAGAGTACAGAGCTAATAGGTGAAACCAGCTGCAAGAGACATCTGTTTTGTTTTGCCTTTTATTTTTATTTTTTTTCATTTCAAAGCAAGAGCCCTGCAAAAGTGGGGAGATACAGATTCCAGAGTTCTCAGGGGATTACAGTCTAGGAGGGTGTTTCACCAGCTTTCGAATCAGTAAGGTGCCTGAAGTTCAACAAATCCTTCCAGCAATTTCCATAGTAGCATCATCTTCCAGAACATCACTATCATAGACAAACCTGGAAAAGCAGAATCACACTTTCGCCTCAAGACACATCTCATTCATTTCCTTGTTCTTTGATTAAGACCTGAGTTGTCAGATCCTGGTGCCTCAGCTATCTTGAATGGTTGCTTCATTGCTTGTTTCCTGAATAAAATGAAGTCCTGATTCTCAGCCATCACAACCTTAGCAAATGGTTTGATATGATGTTTGCTCAGAGTCATACAGCAGACTTACAAAATCTTTAGGAATTTCTTTAATCAGACTCTAAGGTCTATTCAGAGTATGAACTACAAGAATGGGTGAGAGAGAGAAAGAAGCCACCCAGGACAGCATTTATTAAGTATCAGTGATATATTATGCAATTTAAATTTTGTATGTCTTATAATAATCCTTCCAAGAAAATTTGATTGTTCCCAATTTCATTGAGAAAGCAAGGTTTGTCAAGACTCTCCATCATCCTTGCCTGTCTGGGAGCTGAACTCATTTATCGTTGATTCCCAAATTCATGATCCACATAAAATACATCCAGTTTAAAAAAAATGTTTGTGTACACATGTGTATAGAGGATCTTGGGGTATGTGCCACAGTACACAGATGAAGTCTGAGAACTTTAGGTATTGATCCTTATAGAAGTCGGCTACACATTGCTGGATGAATCTCCAGACAAGATACAGTTATGGGAGGAAGGAATTTCTTTGAAGCTTACAGATCCAGGGGAAGTTCCATAATGGCCGAAGAAGCTGGACCACTTTCGTAAGTCCACGCAGAGAAAAGTACCACGAACAGGACTGTGAGCAAACGTGCTCCAGGAACCCCAGACAGATCTCCAGCACTCTGCATACCTTAGACTGGTATTCAGATCAGCCCACAGCCCCCAAACACACCCTAGGGTTGGATCCTAGGATCTTCCCACAGTGACACCTCTTCCAGCCAGGCACCTGGAAATCCAAGAAGCTTTAACAAAACTCCTGAATCTATCAGGGGGCATCCATTCAAACTACCACAGTGCTCACCTTCCATCTTCTTTGAGGCAAGATCTCTGTTGTTAGTATCTGTGTTTACCAACATAGATAGTCCACAGTCTTATGATTCTCCTGATTCCACCCCACATCTCACAGTAAAAGTGCTGGGGTGATACACACATGTAACTGTGTACAGGTTTTACATGGACACTGGGAATTCAAACTCAGGCCCTCATGGTTGCAGAGCAGGTACTTTGTCCACTGAACCGTCTTCCCTAGCCCCTCATCCACTTTTAACAATACATTGTTAAGAAGTCTGTTTTTAAACAGGGAACATTTCTGAGATGTGAATAGATTTCTAGACCTTAATGAATTAGGGGTTTGTGTGATTTAATAGTAGTATTTTTAAAACCTTCTTTTCAGCATGGTACAATTAGGCAAAGAATCTCATATTGTGATCCTACATACACAAACATTATATACTAATAAATGATACTATAACTGCATGTAGTCATGTCTTTTATATGTGCAATGCATTCTTGTGTGTTCTAATACATTCCTAAACCACCTTTTTTGGCATAATAGAATGATCATCATGAAGGAAAACTATCTGAGCTCATATCTGAAGGCATATACGTATATTTACCAGTTGTATGAACTTAAAACTATCTTAACACCACCACCATTACTATTACTACTACTGCTAGGAGTAGTGATAATTACAATGATGGTAATTCCTTCTAGAGATGTTATTAAGAGTAATGAAAATTGCATGAATGTCACTAGAATGAAGACCATACAATAAATATTAATTTATCATGTTATGTTAGACAAAGTTCAAACCATTTTATGATGACTGACCATAAAATTGTTTATATATTTATGTGCCTATTAAGGACAGGAAAATGCAACAAAAGTCATGGGAAATTTTTGTTAAAATCATGAGAAATATTTAAATAATGTGCAAAAAGAAGATCCTAGTTTTTTACATTGAGGTCATAACTTTAGTCATTTATGCTATAATGTCATATAAAATAATATTATATATGTCTTTTGGTTCTCTTGGATTATTCTTCCATTACTATGAACGCTTTTAAGGCTGAGTTTGTGTCTATTAATCCACCAATGCATATTCTTGGCCTTGAGCCATGTATTCTGTATGGAAGTCACTCAACTTCCTACTTACTGAATTGAGAAACAAATGAATGGATCAGAATTACTAGTTTATATGTATTCATATGTCAGAACAATTTTTCAACTTTTTAGAAAGTAGATTCATGGACTATTTATTGGTTGTCAGTGAAGTAAACAAATATCCCCCACCAAATTTACTCATTTGTTAAAATTCTTGTTGGTATCCACATAATTAACACTAAGTACTGACTCAATTTTTCCACGTCCAAAGAATAAAGCAGAGCTGGAGAGAATTTACCTTTCTCTATGTGACACATCATTTCAAGTGTGTGTCATCTCTCAATCAAATAAAAGTGCTTACTTTTTCTTTTGGTTTTTCATTTGCGAGGAAGAAGACCCAACATGAGGATGCACTGTGCAGTGGACCATGCCAAGAACTGATAGCACATGGATTCCCAAGCCACCACCTAGTCTCAAGAAGGAAAGAAGCTGAACAAGCTGGCATCACATGAAACTGTGGTTTGTGTTTAGTTTGGGTTTTGCCCTTCTTTATAGTTGTCTATAGTTCAGCAGTATGGAAATCTAGCAAGAGGATAACAAGGCTGAAACCCAAGAGGGAAAGTCCAACAATAGCCTGATTTCCTTTTGATCAGTCCAGCTTCTCTTCATGCCAAGTGAGCACCATATCTTTAACCACTCTCAGGTCCATTTGCCTTAATAAAATTGGAAAGGAACAAAAAGTATGAAATTTTCTAAAGTACATGATTCAAAGTAGAATGGCCCCGATTTGTCCCTCTTCGTGTAAGAGGAACAAGTCTTGATACAGACAAAGCAGGTGTGTATCCTTGAAGAATACCTATAGGTTATTCAGGGCTGTGCAGAGCAGAACACAGGAGAAAACCAAGAAAAACTCCTGTGCCAGTAGTGGCCAAGTTTCTTTCTAATGGGAGATAACTAATAAACATAAGGCTACAAGATGCTAAGGTGAACACTTGCTCTTTACTTATCTGGAAGCCATTTACTTTAAACATAATAGGCAAATATTGGTGACAGAATGAATGTATTAAAGTACAACAAGCTAAACCCTTGGAAGTGGATGCGTTCAGATCTCAGCTCTGCCTTTCCTAAAGATGTGATTTTGTTCAACTAAGATAATGTCTTAGTACATGTTCAGCATGGATATTATCTTCTTCTCTATGTGAGCATCTCTGGGCAAAGCCCTCAGCAGAGCACAATGCCCAGGTATAGTCAGAGGAGACCCATGGAGGGCCCAATTCAATTATGCTCTCCAAAGCCCACTCTGATTCAGACTCAATTTCTCTTAGGATCTCCCTTTAACGTTTTGTGATTAATCCTAATCTGTGGTGTTATGCTAAAGGCAGCCTATTTTGTATCCTAGACAAATGACCCAAATCCCGGTCTCACCAAAGTAGTTTGCAGAAAGTAAGGTGGCAGACACATGGGGCTAAAAGCCACAAAGCAGCACACAAGGTTTACATGATAGAAAGAAGACACACTTTTCTGGCAAGTCTTGGGTTCATTCAAGCTGAGAAATATGTTAGTCATAAGCCCAGATATGAATAAGTTACTTTTTATATACTACAGATTAAAAATGCAGATATTATCTACATGGTTGTAAGAATTATATGACATAATGTTCAAGATGTTTAACACAGCTTCCAATGCGGAAGAATTACACAGCATCACGTTAATATTTTTCCTCCTCTAGACTTGCTGTTCAGACCCTAAGATTGGGTGCAACTATTTTCCTGCATACCTGTTAGGCCTTCATAAAATATTTCTGAAAGTACTTTAATTTCACACTGCTTAATTGAACACTAATATTTCTCACCCATTTTAATCATGTGCTTATTCAGTTTGTGAAAAATTATTATTTCTGTCATTGGACCCCAGAAACTCTCAATTCCTAAAATAGTGGCTTTCCTTCATGGGATACAAATGTGTGTGTGTGTGTGTGTATACATACATATGTATATATATATATATATATATATATATATATATATATATAGTCAATAGCCATCACTGACTAGGGCTAGATTTATTCTTTCTAAGTCTCTAGGGGACAAACTCACTATAATTTGTTCCTAACTTTCATCTGACTTGTGCTTCCAATTTAGCCAGAATTATAAAAATATCCCTTCAAATTAAATAAACCACAGGATCTCTTGAAGTATCTACAGGAAGGCAATATGTCCCTTTAGACCCACTCTATAGATTTATGAAGTCCAAAGTCATATATAATGGCCCCACAATTGGCATTCCTGCCCTTGATTACTACCAAAAAAGTCTATCATTGGAAGGGAAGGCTTCATAATCAATAGACCATGTTTACTTCAAACAGGCTCCTGTCACTTGCAGATGGCTACATGTTGGGAGGTTAGCAGTTTCTTGTCATTCATCAAAACATTAAAAAGAAAAATAAATGAGTGGGATGTACCACCATTTATGAGGTTATCATGTAGGAAGGTAGAAATGTTATATAATGAGGCTCAATCTGCTTCTAAGGAAGTGATTGAATTTGAGCACCGGCGACTGAAGCATTTGCTTGTCTCTAGAAAACAAGTGCTTGAGACCATTTAGGAATTCTTACTTCAAGAAGTGGATAGTGGCAGGTGAGTTTCAGGGAAGACAAAGTATTCATAGGCCTACTTAGACCTACTCAGGACCATTCACTGTTAATACCACACAGTCCTTCCTATACTCTATAAAGAAAATATCATATTAATTTTGAAATAATAAGTAGATTGAGATTCAGAAAGGTTGATGAACATTACTAAGAGCCCATAGTTATACCTGGAGGAGTAAGTCAAGATGAGAACACACACTCGTCTAGCTTCAGAATGCATAGCTTATGTTGGCTACTACACAGCAAGATGGATATATTAAAGTAACAAGTAGGTCTAGAGAAGAATGATTTCCAGTTAACTCAATTCTGTAAATAATTTTTAAAACTTTCCTTCTGTGTGGAATTGTGGTTTGAATCTAAGTCATCATGCATTCTAAGAAATTTCTCTAACCCTCTTTTTCCTCTTTATTTTGAAACATAGTCTCAATAAGTTGCCCAGACTGACTGTAAACACATGGCCTAGCACAGACTGCCCTTGAACTTGTGTTCTTCCTGCCAGAGCCTTCTGATAGGTAGGATGACAGGCCTGTTCCACCAGCCTAGCTGTAACTCCTACCACAGGCTTCTGTAAGGGCCTCAGAGGAGGCCATGTAGCAGAATGTTTATGCCTATGGGACCCAGTCAGATTCTCATTCTCTGTATATCCATATTTCTGCTTTGCCACTTGCTACCTGTATAAGCCTAGGGAAATGTACATAACCCCTTAGAGCTCAGGACCCTTCAAATGCTTAATAGAAAAATGATCACCTTACAAACTTTCCATGTAGATAAAGCAAAATGGCTTATGAATGCAGAATCCTTCACCCAGAACAATCTTCATTCAAGGTAACTGTTTCTATTACTCTTTTATTAAAACAGGTTAACTTAATCAAAGGACAGTAGCTTCATTATTCAATGACAACATTTATAGGAAGAGAGAAGAGTAAGAATAGTCAAAATATTACATATGTAGGACAGGTAAAACATAGCTCCAAACTCATGCTTTATCCAGTGCTGAAGGTACATTCTAGAAAGCAATAGGGCTGAAGAGATGGCTTAGCAGTTAAGGCATTTGCCTGTGAAGCCTAAGGACCCATGTTCTACTCTCTAGATCCCACAGTTAGCAACACACACAAACATGAGGCAAATACAAGGTCACACATGCCCATTAGGTGGAGTTCTACTGCAGTACTTGAGGCAATAGCATGCCAATTCTCTCTCTCTCTCTCTCTCTTTTAAATAAATAAATAAATAAATGCAAGAATACTAAGCAGACCAGCTTCATGGTATTGCTTGAGCCACACAGCACACGGTGAAAAGACCAGGCTCCCTTGCCTGTTGAGATATGCTTTTCTGTTGTTCTATGTTGAAAATATCAAAGGGAAAAACTTTTGCCACATTTAGTGACTTACCCTTTGCAAGAGGAATCTATGAGCAGATGACAACAACAACAAAAATACTTTGGAAAAGTGCAATATCACAGGAACGTATTATCCTTTTGCAAATCTGATTTCCTCCTTCAAAACTCCTGGCTAGTTGCTACCCTAGGAATTTTTACCCCCCTCTCCCAGTTAAAAAAAAAAAAGCAAAAATCAACAAAAAAAACCCCAATGCATCAAGGATAGTTTCCTCAGTTCCAATCAATGGATTTGTCAGGTTGCCAATAGTGGCCAGAACACATGAGTAGAAACCACTCAAAGTTCCTTAGTCTGTGCTGCCCCACATCTTCTGGGGAGACAGTGCAGATGAGTTGAATTTTGCCTTTTGTTCAGATCCATAGAAACCTCAGGGCCACTGTTACAAAAAACAGGAAGTGATGAGCTCCCAAAACACTGAGAATAGCCCCAGCTATCCTGTCTCCACCCAAGCCTAACTCATAATAAAGATAAAACATTCACATGTTTTAGTTCCCCTAAGGTCTTGCCCTTTCATTTCTAAGCAGAAGATGGATTTGTGGTCCTCTACTATGCCAGTCTGATATTGGAAGAATCCTCTATACCCCATCATTCTCATTTTCATTGAGACAAGGGCAGAAAATGGAATCATCAACTTTGATAAATTTAACATAAGATGAGGATAATAGATCAGCCTGTACCGTATTGCCAAACAACTTCTCTCAAGATGCCCTTGACACACATCCCCGGAATCTTTGACTACTCTTTCTTCCCAGCCTGAGGCAGCTCCTTCAACCTAGAAGTTTCTCACCCTCTTCTGTGATTAAGTTTTTGTTTTCTTCCTCTCCCATCCCTCCTCTTTGTCACAGACATCACCTGTGACTCTACATTGTTCCTATGACTTCTATTCTGTAACTTAGCTTTGGCCTGGGCATCTTTCTGTCAGGCTCATTTTCACTGGCATTTTCTCCCCCTGAGAACCACAACTTAGGATTTCGTCCAAAGCTAATTTTCAGCCGTTGCAAAACACTTACAGGAAGCAAGGTAAGCTTGGAAAGCAAGTCTTGACATTCAAAACATCCTGGATTCCATATTATTCACCCCCAACTGAGCTCTTATTCCCAAGATGTTTGCCTTTCACTTCTTGATAGCAGAAGGTTGGAGTGGATAAAAGAACACAGTATGCTCTCTCATACTGGTCCTCAGAGACAGATGCTTTTCTAGGAGCAGCCCATTTGTTTTCAGATGGGGCCCTCAGGGTGGTTACCATTGGTGGTTGCTGTGGCAGCTCCACACCATCCGCAGCATGGATACTCCTCCATCCTCTTCCTGTGCCATACTCCCCACCTCTCTTTGCCCAGATCTTGTTACCAGGAGACTGCAGAGAGCCAAAATATTATGTAGACTTCTTTGTCAATGCAAAAGCTCATTTGTAGAAAGGAGTTAAGCCTGTGGCTGCAGAATTAAATCAACCACTTGCCTCCACTGCTGAACACCCAAGTCTGTCAAAGCCCAAGAGAGACTAATCTGTTCCACATATCATCAGTTTTTATGTGGACTGTGTACCTGTCCCCAGAGATTCCCAAAGAAAATGACAGTTCCTGTTTTTCCTGGTCATTTGATGGCTTGAAGAGTACTACCACGCCTGATATGAATTTAAGTTTGGAGAAAAAGTGATTAGAATGAACTCACGTGGTGCTGGCACTCAGTAGCATGCCTGCTTCCTACTGTGCTTAGGATAAAATAAGCTCACAGTCTGATTACCAGAGCTCAAAAGCAGTGTCATACTATCTGTTCGTTTTTTTGTTTGTTTGGTTGTTTATTGTTGTTGTTGCTTTTCCCCTTCTCATTCCTGAACCTCAGCCTGGTTAACAACATAGCCATTTTCAATAAGAGTAAACCATGATGCCAATCCCCAGTTTTGATACACATTTACCCCTTGTGTCTCAGAATATAAAGTACAATTTATTATGCTCCACCTGAGTCATTCTCTATTAGACTGCTTGTCTACTGGCAGTAGATTGAATATGCCTGGAGACAGATCAGATGGGACTAACATTCAAAGATACCTAAGTAGATGCTTTAGACTTTGAGATTTTCCTGGATAGAAAACGTATCCAGCAGTATTTGACTCCTTCTCTTCTTAGTTGCTTACAGGAATATGTGAGCAGAGAGGTTTTGAGGCAAGTCGCCATGTCAATATGCCAGAATCTTAGGAAGCTATGCTTTCATGTTGTGCCCGGCCCACTCTTTCCCATCACATGGAGAAGACAGAATAAGGAAGAAAGAAGGTTGCCGTAAGAACTTCATTCCAGTAAAATGTAATGACTGAACAATTTAAATACAATCACAAGGTCCCAGTGGCTGGGCCTCTCTGTTGTAAATAGCTATGGACTCATTTAAGCATTTGTTCACAGAGGGCCAAGAGTCTAGGATGGATCACACAATTCAGAGCTCAGTAATGGTTCACCATGGCCTGGTTAATAGTTACACAAGCTGTTCACGTTTGATTAGGGTTTTCTTTTCCGTTGCTGTAATTGTATGATAATTAACTCAACAGACTTAGATCTCATTTGGGGGAAATATGTACATTTGGAAGTTTCAGAAGTAATAGATTCCACATGCCGAGGAAAACTCTGAAATTACACTGTGGGTCTCCCAGTCAGCCATAAAGATTAGACTGTAAGTTGTGTGCCTTGCACGTTTTCATCTCTAAAGGAACTTCTAAGTTTCCTGAGCTCCCACTTTCTCTACAGGCTCTATGCACAAAAGTGCCCTACCCAGACATCTGTTGACAGATTAGAATTGCCAAGTGGCTAACAGCATGAACATCTAATGTAATCTGACTTTGAAGTTCAACTTGACAGAGAGCACATGAGGTTTCCCTCAAAGAAAAACCATCCATTAATATAAGCACCACCCCATGATCCCATGTTTTACATAATGGAAGGAAATTCTTTCAAAGCAGATGGCAAAGTATCAGAGTGGGCATCCAAATGAAGTCATTTATAAATTGGCCATACTGATAATCACAGATTTTTTTTTCTCTCCTTGGACCTCCTATAAACTTATCACTACTGCACATCTCAGCTAATCATCATTTGCAGCCTCATGGTTATGTTAATTTCTAGAACTGCTTATATCTTTAAAGAGAAATGAAAAGCTTTAGACTGAGAACCAATATTTGTGACCTCCAGAGCTTGTTAGTTCAGTGCTACGTCATGAGGCCTAATCTCAGTAAAGTCACTCAGCTGGCCTTTCAGTAATGCCACCTTATCTAAGAAGCTATACACCAGTACTGGTTAGCTGGTTCTACTTTGAGATTCTAGATCCTTTGAACTTATCAAAATATCAGGCCATGTATTCATATTCATTCTTTTTTCATCCCACTACGATTACAGTGAGTAAAGTTTGTGTAGGCATAATTATATCCTTACACTCCACCAATAGGCCTGATCTACAGCTTATTCTCAATAAGGAATTTTAAAAATATTTTAATTATTTATTTGCAAGCAGAGAGGGAAAAAAAGAAAAGAGAAGAAATGCATACATCAGAGCCTCTTGCCACTGAATACTAATTCCAGATCAATGTGCTACTTTATGCATCTTGCTTTTATGGTTACTGGAGAATCAAACGTGTATCATCAGGCTTTGTAAGGAAGTGCCTTTAACAAGTGAGCTATTTCTCTAGCCCCTCGGCAAGGAGTTTTAAGTGAAAAGATGAATAAACACATTGATCTCTTACTTTTAACAACAGTAGAATTTAAATATTCTTTATTGACAGATTATGGCTATCCTTTATCTCTTATCTGAAACGTAGGGGAATTCCTCCCCCATCTCCAACCCAATACCACCCAGTTTCAGGAATCCTACCACATCTGTATTTAGAGAGCTAAAAGTTCTCCCTTAAGGTGTCAATATGAGGTCTCAGAGAAGGGTGGAGATAGAAAGTTTTGAGATTTCTTAAAGGCTACAATAACCTTACTTAGCAAGCCAGATAGCAAACTAAATATCAGTCATAACTATTGTCCATGACTAACAATATCCCTTCTTCAGAAATCTCTGGAACTTAGACTCACAGATGAAATTGACTATCAAAATATGGTTGATTTTCCTATTGCTTATAGGAGAATTCCAGAGACATACTATTCCTGGCTTAAGACCTTGGTTTTGAATAGATGAATGTTGTGAAATAACTGACAATATTCCCTATTTTCCTACTGACCTGCTGTTCCTAACCTCCTATTGATAAACCATGAATTTGTAACTTTCCTCTGGGATTTTTTCCTCTATTGACCTTTTCTACTCTATCTCAGCAGGAAAGCTCTTCTTTTTCTTAATCTTGATGCAAATTCCTCTTGTTATTTCTTAGACTACCTGCAATCAGCATACATTTTGAACAGGCATTTAAAATTTGGGAAAATAAACAAATAAAATGTACAACTGTATTGATCATCATATTGTTTATTTTTTACTATGTATGTCTTTGAAAAGCATTAAACAGCCTTCACAGTCAATGCCCTCCATTCCTAAAACAATTACTTTCTCAAAAGTATCTGGTTCGTACGTCCCCATGGTTCTTCCCTTTGCTACCTGGCTGTCTGCCATGTTGCTTGAGGATACCATCTTGTCTTTCCCACAGGTAGAACTACTTATTTATTACAGCTGCCCAAGGATAACTGCCAACATGTCTAATGACAACATTTACTGGCTCAAAATGTGTAGAAACCTAGGGCCTTCCCACTCAGTTTCTGTCTCCTGGTGGATACTTTTAGCCTGAAGCATAAATAATTTACAAGGAAGTCTCCTTTCTATGATATCCTGAATAATACCATCTATCTACCTTGGATTATCATCAATTCTTCACATGTACAGAAAAGTTTCTAAATGATTCACTGGAGAGAACACCATCACCCATATGTGAAGAGAAGTGATGGTTTAGATAACCATATGACTACAGTTACTAAAACATACTCATGACAAGCATGTATACTATCTTTTTGAGATATATTAGGCTTAGAGAAAATAAAGTGATGGAGCCTGCAATGCTTGATTATTCTTCTACTGATTAAAAAAATAACAATAATTATGAAAGCTTTAACTACCTATAATAGTAAACATTATATTTTCTATATTTATGTTTGTGTTTTCACCTTCTCATAAACCAGAGGCTTCTTGAAGTCAGGTATTATGGTTGTTTTAAAAATTGCTCATTCTCCCTCACCAAGCACACAGCCTAATTGTCAGTTTGCCCTTAGTGAATGTTGACTGATTAGCAAATGAACACAAAGATTGAATCTGATACAAGGTACCTTTTCTTTCCATGGAAACTCCTATTTAACTTTAGGATAAGGCTGTCAGGGCATGGTGACACACACCTTTAATCCCAGCATTAAGAGGGCAGAAGGGAAGGAGAGCACTATGAGTTAGAGGCTAGCCTGTGGCTACAGACTGAGTAGGCTAGAATGAGACCTCCACTTTGAATCATGCACATGCCCCCCCCAAAAAATCTATAGTCAATTTAGAGAGCTAGAAAATATAAATTAAAAAAACATACTTTCAAAGTTTAAACTAAGAAAAACATAAGCAAATCCAGGTAATACAAAGTGATTGTATATTCTAAATGTATATGAGAAATTTGTATTGTCTTAGGAACACAGGTTTGAGAATGAAAACCTATGTGTGAATCTTATGCTTGTAGCTAAGTCTGGAAATTTACTATCCTGGTAGTGTCTTCATCTGACATGTAGGAAAGATTATATTCACTAATTCACTACAGAGTGAGTAGGCTAGAATGAGATTCCCAGTTTGAATTCCTCCTTCTTCAAAACTTATATGGTCAATTTAGAGAGTTAGGAAATACAAATAATTAAAAATTTAAAACTACTTTCAAAATTTAGATTAAGAATAACATAAGAAAATCCAGGTAAAGGAAAGTAAATGCATATTATAAATGTATATGAGAAATTCATATATTAGGAACACAGACTTGAGATTGAAAACGTGTATGTAAATCTTATGCTTGTAGCTCAGTATGTTTGGCAACTTACTACCTTAGTACAGTTTCCTCATCTGAAATGTAGGAATGATTAAATTCATCTCATAAGGCTATTGATAAAATAATGTTTACAAAGAGCTCAGCTTGAGTCTGACACAGTCAGCATTGACATTCATAAAATGCAAGCACCATTGTTGCCATATGTATTGCAATAGCAAGAGGAGCAAAGAACCAGTGAAAGAGACTCTGGGTTAGGAGATGTGTAGATGTCTGAGGAAATCAATATTCAGACTTCCATATATAAATAGCTGAGTCCCAGACCACGAATTCAAGTTCCCCATAAATACAGACACAAACAAGAGTCAAATGTTATCATTTCCAGGGAACTAAGGCCTGAGAAGGGACAGTCATAGAAGAGACAATCAACCATGGCACCAGAGAACAAATGTTGTCTGATCACTTGGAAATTAAGTCCAGTAGGAACAAAGACTTGGGACTTATGGCCCTATAGAGAAAGCTCTCACTTTCAGAAGGGGCAATTTATTAAAGTCTCATTTCCACAATAATAAATGCATACTAGGTCTACAGAGATACATGTGTATTTGGAATACCATATGGAAGAAGAGCAGAGACTGAGAAACTGGCCAGGACTACACAAGCATCCCATGCTGTGAGCATTGAGGTGATGGCTTGTATCTAAAGTTGACCAAAGGAAATTTTTATGTGTCTAGATCCTATCCATAAGGTACACATGCTGATCACCTGCCAGGGTGAAATCACATTTATGTGATCAATAGCAGTACATCAATCAAAATGTATATCCAAGCTCCTGATGTGAGAAATCAGAGATATAAGATAGCATCAGATGCTTGTAACAATACGGCATAGCAGAAAGAGAATATTTCGGAGTTTTTCACTAAAAAGAAAGTTTCTGACATATATCATTCCTCAGGGTTAAGTTGACCTAAAGAGGCATATCCCAAAATACATTGTTCCTATTATTAAACTTGTGAGAAGCTCCTGAAAAGAAATTGTGCTCATGTAACTGAGAAATGTTGCATGCTAAGGCCCTTTCATAGTCACATTAGCATATTAATGACCTGAGAAGTCCTGTTCAAAAGTATGCTTATATTGATTTAATCTAACATTTCACAATCTTGTAACATCATCATTTTCTTTTCAGAGCATTTAGTATTCTGGGAAATAACTTGAGGAAATTCTGGCCTAGGACTACCCATCTCATAATAAGTCCATACTTTTGATTTTCAGTTTTCTGGATTGAATAACAGAGGAACCAATAATACCATGGCAAAAATTTGTAAGGATCAATAAAATACTGTGAAAATAATACATGCCAACAAAGCATTTGTCTGCTATCTGGTACTTAGAAACAATGAAAGTTAAAAAGGAGAATTATTGAGAGTAATGGCTGCTAAGAAGAGTAATAACCCCACAACAGCTAATATGTCTTTGAGATGTCAGAAAAAATACGCTCTGGATTATTTTAACTCAAATGTTTCTTACATCTGTGTCTTTAAGCACCTCTTACTAAAGGCTCACATTATGAAAAATGTTATTAATCATTTCTTATTCCCTCTTCATGCGAGATATTTCTGTTCATTGTCAATTCTTAGATCCTTGCTTCTCTGTGGCCACTCAACTACAATCCTATTTTCTTCCAAAAGCATTCAAAATGGAAAACCTGAAAAAAATCCAAACAAGACAAAACCTACAACTTCTTCTTTTTATTTCTTCTGACACCTAGCAGGTGGGGAAAATATGATCAAACAAGGAAAGCATTGAAAGTAAAATTTGGAGAATAAAATATACCTTCTCATCAACATATATTTCCCAGGAATACCAAAATCACTATAGGAGTTGCATGAGCTTGAATTCCACAGACTCAATATTTGACTTTCACTGGCCCTAGCCTTCTCCTCAGAATTTGAGGATCTTATATTTACCTGTCTATTCAATTTTTCCAATTACATATCACAGTGAATTTCTGGAATAACTCTCCTGCTGGATCTTGAATATCAAATTCCTTCTCCCACAGTATCTCATTATATTAAAGAAACAACAGCAACTTGACTTTCTAATTGCTCAACCCAAAGCCTGGGGGTGTCCTCTCTGATATCTCTTTCTTTCATTTCCTCTTTGAATTCTGCACAAGGCCTATCCTTTCCATCAAGATATATGCCTTTGATGAATTTGCAAGCTACCAGGATCACATATCATATTACTACAATACCCTCCTAGAAGACCTACTCTCCTTTCCCAATGGCCCTTAAAATAACTTAATCTTCTAATTCCAGCTGTCCAGACAGTTCCTGGCTCCATCATAGCTCCATGCACCCATTTCTGTTCTTTTTGCTGTCTATGTAACAATCTAGAATGTTTCCACCTCATAGTGAGGATAAATTGTTAATAAATACAAAAGGCTTAGCATTGCATTCCATTCATAGTGAGACTCAGTGGTGCTGTCCCCTGCTACTTGATCTCCCTGAGTCTGTATTGTTACTGTGATTGTTTTTCTTTACCTCATTATGCACCACGTACTAATCTCTGGAAAACACTGAGGAACATCCCTCCCTCAAGGAATTCCCTCAAATCATTCTCTGTGCTAAAATATTTTTTTTCCCAGAAATCCGATGAAGCTCTTAAGCTTCACTACCTTCAGAGCTCTACAAAAGCATCTCGTCTACACACAGTATGACAAACATACAGAGAGGCAACTTCAAAAAATTTTTGGAGCTCCATATAGTTCTGAGAAACACTACAGAGACTTACTGTGAATGCTTTGTATTAGTTGATTAATTAACACTTGCTCAATTCTAGGAGATAAGCTATTAGTGATCCCACCTTTAGGTCATGAATTTAGGATGAAATATTCTAATCTTCACAGGTAACAAAACTGAAAACACAAATCTGCCTACAGTTCATGCAAGGGGTCACCATCACATGTTCACCAGCCTCTCTTTGTCTGGCAGTTGCAACCCTTAGCTAACTACTCTCCTTTCTGGAGAGAGTTGAGAAATCACAGAGAAAAAGAAGGTGTGGTGATTCTCAAAGAAAACTGCAACTTATGCATTTAGCTGCCCTTGTAAATACAGGGAGAGCCCTCACAGGTCCAGTTATTTCCGTGTCAGGAAAGTGTCTTTTCATAGCCCTGGTGCAAGGTCAGGTGGTGCTCTAGGGGTTGTTAAGAACAGGTTATCCAATAATTAACTGATTTGCTACCACATAGTAGTAACGCACGTGCTTTCTCTGACCTTGAATATCACCCAGTACAGACGTGCTCACTGACCTGTAAGTTGAGGGTTGTCCAGGAAAAGAGATAATTGTGCCCAATAATCTTTCTTACAAAGGTTTCATAGCCCTCCACTATCTAACACACTCACTCACAGATTGCCCAGCACTACAGACTGTAGACTTACTGATAAACAGTGCCTTGGATACTTTCTCCTATTAACCCTTTCATCCTTGCAGGCTGGGGAGCCAGGTAGGCAAGGTTATATTATTCTAAGATTACTGAGGTTACTCTAAGGAGTGGAAAGGTTAATTGACTTGGCCAGTGTCATAAAATCAGCTATAAAGAGAGTCAAGAGCAGAATTCAAATCTCTGCATATGTTCCCATCTGGTTTGGGAAAGTATTTTTCTTTAACTCTGTTCATTTTGATAATTTCATCCCACAGGAAAATTTTTCTTCTGTTTGTTTATTTATTTATTTGAGAGAGATAGGGCAAATGGGTGCACCAAGGTCTGCAGCCACTGGAAACAAACTCCAGATGCACATGCCATCTTTTGCACATCTGGATTACATGGGTCTTTTGGAATTGAACCTGGGACCTTTGGCTTTGTAGGCAAGCACCTTAACTGCTAAGCCAGCTCTCCAGTCCCATAAGAAAAAATTCATGTTTGAATCATTAGTTACAGGTTATGTTTCTGCATCATGTTACACACAGAAAATGATGTTACTAGTATGAAGCATGAGGATTAATGGATGTCCATGGCCATTATCCGGAATGAGCATATTCACCTCACATAGGGCACTGATGACATACAAAAGGAATGACTGCATCCAAGTCTAGCTTTGAGAACTGATACATTTATTGGGGCTACATACAGAAGAATAGGAGAGGGGTTACTTGCAGGAGGTGGAGTGACTCAAAAGCAGTTGCATCACCCCAAAGCCCACCCCAGCACAACTCATGGATGGAGTTCCCAGCACAACCTGCAGGCAGCTCTATGGGCCAGAGACCCTCTCCCCAGCAAGTGTTGCTGCTTATATAACCTTGGGGAGAGGCTTGTAACTCTTCTTTCCATCTTAGGAGCCTTGTAAGCCTTACTTCCTGAGTCATGTGAGCTTCCTCCTTCCTCCAAGGAGAGAGAAATGTCCCAGTACGTAAGAACCATCTTCACAAAAAGCCAGCCTTGGCCCTCAACCATCCTGTCAGGCTGTCCTGAGCACTTGAAGTGTCACCATCTTCACCAGCTATGATCCATGTGTAAAAAAGCAATGAGGAAGCATTCCATATTCATGTATAGTTCCAACTTCTCTCTTCCTGCAACACACCAAATTATTGTCTGAGCCACAGATTATGCTCAGGTACCTTGGGCATTCTCAATGCTAGGTGTCTATAGTGGCTACATACGTGTCTGGAGTCATAGGAGTCTAGACGTTTAGAAGAGGTATCCAGGGACCAAGGGAACAGAACAGACAAGGATGAGCTACAGGATGACGAAAATGGAAATACATCAAAGGAATTATATTATTAAGAAATTTCTCAGGCATTGGGGGAGTGAGGGATGGCACTAGGGTGGTTAGCCTCTAAAACATTCTCTTTACTACCCTCCCCTCTCTCAATTCTTCAACATATCATCTCAAATCTTCTAGAATTGTCTTAACATGAAAGTTTAATCATACTTCCTATACATGCTTTAATGGTTTCTTTTCAATCACAAGGAAAATTCAGATTCACTTCCTTGGCACATAAAATACTTCATGATGAAGTCCTAGGAATAAGCCATCTGATCTCTCAAAACTACCTCAATACTGGACATTGAATCCACACACAAAGATATTCCTCCCTTTTTCCAACGGAGCTGACCTATTCATTAAGGGTATTTGTGTGTGTGTGTGTGTGTGTGTGTGTGTGTGTTTTCTTTTTCTTTTGTTTTATTTTTATTTTTTGTCCATTTTTTATTTATTTATTTGAGAGTGACAGACACAAAGCAAAAGACAGATAGAGGGAGAGAGAGAGAGAATGGGCTCGCCAGGGCTTCCGGCCACTGCAAGCAAACTCCAGATGTGTGTGCCCCCTTGTGCATCTGGCTAATGTGGGACCTGGGTAATCGAGTTTCAAACTGGGGTCCTTAGGCTTCACAGCCAAGCACTTAACCACTAAGCCATCTCTCCAGCCCTTCTTTTTAAAATTAATTTTTAAGCTAACACAGAAAGTGAAGAACTTCATGATGGCATTTAAATTTTTAAATTATTTTTCAGTTTATTTGCAAGCAAAGAGAAAGAGATGAGACAGAGGAGAAAAGAGAGAGAATGGGCATGCCAGGGCCTCCAGCCAATGCAAATTAACTCCAGATGCATGCATCACTTTGTGCATCTGGCTTTATGTGGGTACTGGGAATTGAGCTCCGGTCATTAGGCTTTGCAGGCAAATACCTTAACTGCTCCATCTCTCAACCCCCCAGTATGACATTTTGTACATATACGTCAAAATGCTTAGTTCCTATTTCCCCTCCTGAACTACCCTTCTCCACATTTTCTGCCCACTTCCTCTTTCTGGTTCCCTTCTTCCTTCACAATAGATCTCCAGTCTGCTTTCAGGCTGCATGTATTCCATCCCATTATGTTCCTCATTCCCTTCCTCCTCCCTCTTCTTTTCTCCTCCAGTTCGCTTTCTAATTTCCAGACTTTCTCACATCCACACATAGCCCCTGTGCCTTCACTCACAGGGAAGTTCCTGCTCAAGAGCCTCATCATCAGCTCCCTCCTCTTTCTTTGTAGTAAGCAGAAACTGTGTATGGACATATCATGTGTGGGTACCATTATTTTCCTCTTCCTTGCCCACATTCTATTGAGATCCCTCCTCCATGTTCCCTCCTCTTTCTGAGTCCCCATCCTACCTAGCACATGCTGTTTGACCTCCCTTTCTTCCCATAGAGCAGAGCCAATGTGACATTGATAGGTGGTCACTTTCACTCAACAATGGAATTCCCACCTTAAGACCAATGCTAAGTCTTACACCCACCAATTACCATGGCATAATATAATCATTCCATAAGTATTGGTTGAAAAAATTGAATAAATACATCCTCCATGCTTAAATCTATTTAGAAACTAAGAAAATGAGGATCCTTCCATGTCTAACAGTTTGCTAAAAATCAATCACAGTGACAGAAGGGCTGAAAAGCATAATTTATTTTGAGTCATTTTTGTGACTGACAATTTGGCTGCAGACTTCCCTTCCTCACCTATGACATGTGTGCAATGATAACAGCTTCACAAAACTAGTATATCACCAGCCAAGAACCCTTCTTTCTTCCCACCTTCCTTCGTTGAAGACGTTCTAAATGACAGTAGCATTGTAGCTTCTGTAATACCAGCCTTTCTGCACATTTTAGTCTCCTTTTTAAAGACGCTCCCACAATGAGTTCTGAAGTTATTCATTCATGTGAACATAGTCCATGTAAGTATAGATGAGTAGCTATACTTCTAGGTGTACAGATCAAACTTTTAAACATTATTCTCAAGAAATATTGCTGCCAAATATATTGCCAGACACAAGGCATGAATGGATAAAAATGATGTTGTTGTAGTGATAACCTGGGAGGTAGATTATGGAAGTTAGGTATAAGAAACATGGTTGTATTCTGACAATGTATTTCTAAGATAAGACTAACATGGTGCTTCAGCTTACTTGACTGTATCATGAATATATCAAGATTATTTCATTCAAAGAGTTATTATGAGACTGGAAAGAGACTCTGAATATAAGCACTTGGCATACAGCCTAGCATTCAATAGCTGTTATTTCATGGTTATTATTATTATTATCATTGTTATTATTATAGACCCTGATAATCTCACACACCTATTCTGAATATTCTCTAATGTGTCAGTCTGAGAACATGGCATGTGAGCCTCGTCAAATAAAAAGCTTAAGGGAATCATGATGCTTAATGTAAATAGGATATAACCAGAACAATTCCACCAGAACCTTCTATAAGGTGCAAGTGGCTATTCTGCCCGAGCTTTGGATGTTTCTGAAGTATGATATTTTTTTATGTAGCAGAGTGACATTCAGTTATTTGCTAAAGTGAATAGAATATCTGCCACCATCTTTTGTATTATACTTCTTACATAGATTTAGTAACAATTTTGTCTTTGGGCTACTATTTTAGGAAGCTGTTGGTATGGAAGAAGCAGAAGTTGAGACTACAGGTAGGATTCAATCCAAATAATCAAAACTGAGTTCTATGAAACTCACTGTTAGTCCATTTATAATGACTTGAGCTACTATACATAGCCAGTTTGTTTAAACTTCTCTTGCCTAAAAGAAAAATGCACTTTTAGTGTTCAAGCATTTCTACCTAAATTCTATGCATAGTAACTCTGAACCCATATGAAAGCCAGCTCTACCAGATCTATCATCTTTAGTAAATTGGGCATCTTCTCCATAATATTATCTTACTATGAACAATGCTGTTCTTAGCCCAGATAGACATAGCCTTAATGACAGTCCTGAATACCACACAAAGTTTAAGAGAACTCATCTCCCCAGTGAGTTCCCAGGTGGACTTAGAATATGTGAGTTCTCTGTTAGTACTTAGCATAAACTTTCTTCTTTGTTAGTACTTTGTTTGTACTTAGCATAACAATAGATTTCTGACATACTCTCTCTAAACATTGTTAAACAGGTTCTAAAATGGTCAATCCAAGTATCTCAGAAACTAGAGGTTGAACTTGATTGCTCTGTCCCCCAACAGATTTGAGCACTGCCTTGGAAGCATCATCACTAACTGTTTATTCTGCCTGTACATTTGCCTGTGAAGTATGAGGGTCTGTTGGTGGAGAAAGTAAGAGTAAATAGTCCTTTGTGCCCAGCTGCTTGTGAAAACCACGTTTCTTCAATGCATGATCATGCCCAAGAGAAGTATTGGATATATGCCTAAAGAGAAAGACTTTTATGAAAGCATTGTTTCACATGGGGGAAAATTGGGATTATCCCAAGGCATTCAGGGCCTTCCAGAAAATAAAACCCATTCAATTAACATTAACTCCCTCCATGTATTTAAACATTTAAAATAATGGATCCATATAAATTATTACACTCCATATTCATACCAATTAAAAATTCTTCAGATGGTTCAGTCAATAGCCCATATGTATTAAAATTCTAGCAACTCTTGTCTTGCAGATACGAAAGTCAACTACATGCAGTGACATGAGCGATGCTGAAATGACCAAAATAAGTTTTTTAAAAGATGAGTGCCTCTGCACTGTGGTTCATATAAATGCATGCTAGTGATATATGTAAGCCACTTTAGCTCAGCATTAGTTGAATCACATGAAGCTAATTTCAGAAATGAAGGGAAAGCAGGAGCTAAACATACTCAGCAGACTGAGTGTCCAAGCAATGAAGTGAGGCTAGGCAACTTTGCTCTCCAAATTCATGTCATTTCTGATAAAACAAGGGACAGTGATCTGTGACATAGAAATATATGGTCTTCAGGTAGATTCTGTTTAATAAGGTTGAACTCCACGCAAAGGAATGGACTAGTGATGCATGTTTCAACTTGGCAGAATGAAAGCAGCCAGGCAAAGAGCACACTGGACACCATTCTCTTTGTGTGAAGCCTCCAGTAAGGCTAATCCACAGACACAGGAAGCAGATTGATGGAGCCTGGAGGAAGGAGAAATGGGAAGTAATTTTTAACCTGTATGGATTTATTACAAAAGTGACTAAAAAATCCCAAACTTGGGCTGGAGCAAAGGCTCAGAAGTTAAAGGTGCTTGTTTGTGAAGCCTGAAGGTCTGGGTTTGATTCCAAGGGACTTATGTAATGTTAGACGCACAAAATGGCTCACGTGCCTGGAGTTTGTTTGCAATGGTGGAGGCCCTGGTGCACCCATACTCATTCTCTCTTTTACTGTCTGCCTCATTCTATCTCTCAAATAAATAACTATATTTTAGAAAAAATATCCCCAAACTTACATAGTGGGAATGGTATAGCTGTGATATCTTAAATGCATGGAATTATGTACTTCCAAGGGGGGAATCTTATGACAGATGAATTGTATCTCAATAAAGCTGCTACCTTAAGCAGGAGTGGGCAGTTAGGAGATGAAAATAAATGGATTTTAGGATTAAGGAAAGACAAACTTTGGCAAAGAAAGCATAAAGCCTGGTTTAAAGAATAATCCTTTAGAGAGCTATACCAGAATTGGCTACCTTCCACATAAGTTTACAAAAGGATAGCACAGATTCATTACTGGACCTCACAGTTTCCATTTCCAATATCCACCAAAGAGCAACAGTTTTCAGATCACTGAGAAGTTAGTATTCCCTTTCATAGCATTTCCTTCCTTCCTTCTTCTCTCTCCCTTCTACCCTGCCCCTTCTCTCTCTCTCTCTCTCTCTCTCTCTCTCTCTCTCTCCCCCTCCCTCCCTCCCTCCCTTTTTCTTCCCTTTTTCTCCTCACTAGATTTTCTAGTAATTTTGAGTCAGGTGGAGAGGAGTCCGCTTTGCTAGTGCTGCTCATTATGGAAATTGATTTGACCCTCATTTGCATCTATTTACACCACCATCAAGCTGATTTGGAATCCAAGGGTGGCTGCAACCTTCTCTGAAGCAGGCAGATTTGCTCTAAAAACAGAGTCCTGGAACTTCACAACCAGCTCCAAAAAAACTTGTTCTTTTGCCCTTTTGATTTCTGCACACCATGGGCAAAGTTTCAGAGAAATACAACTCGTGGTAAGGGAAAGAGAGGAAACCTTTGTTGCTGCCTGCTATAAATAGCTTCCTTTCCCTTGTCCACACTCCAAGCTGCTAGTCAACCCTGAAATCCTGGATTGCACATCAGCAATAAATATACTGGTCTGGGGAGCAGGTAGCCCCAGGCAAGCTTGTAGGCTTGTAGGTCACTAGGAGCTAAGGAGTTAAATCTTAAACAATGCAGTGTGGCCTGCACTCAACAATTGTCCCTGCCATGTGGACCCTTGGCTTTGTCACTAGCCCAGAAAACCACAAAGCCCAGGACCGCTACCCTGGGGCCAATGTGTAAGGTGATAAGGACCTGAGAGAAAGCAGGCTTTACCTGGCTTAGCTGTTCCTACCTCTCCCCTTTCACTCACTTGCTCTGTTTGGTCCCTTCATGTCTCCAGCAACAGCCACCTTCCTCACCACACCTGTGAAGCCTCCATCCTCTTTTATTGCCAGAATGGAAATAGCTTTATTGTTATTGGTGACTGTGAACTATTGAGTCCTATTTTTAAGAAGAACAATGATTTCATTTCCCTGAGAAAGGGAAGCAAGAGGGCATAAAACTTAACTGTGCTTTCCCCATGCAAATTCAGCCATACTTCAAATGCATAGTTGACAAATTCACAGGGAAGATTTCTTCTCCCAAAATGAAACATAAGCGACATAGCTAATTTTTGCTTAAAAAAAAAATCTATGATGTGCATCTTTCTGTTTCAATAAATATAGATCTGTACTACCAATTTTTAGCAGTCTCTATAAATGTTGCTATAATTGGGACACTTAATCTCATACAAGTGCATGCATTTGCATGCACATGAGCACACATACACACACACACACACTTGCCGTGCACATACTCTCACTGATAGATAATGCACACATTCAGGTTATTTTTTTCCCCCTATCTCCAAATTATCCATGCAGCCCCCATCTGTCCTCAATGTCTCCAAGTTGCACCTGACATCTGGGCTTCCTGCTAAACCAAACTTCCTGCTCATCAGAAGCTACTTGAACCAGGTCATGCCTTATAAGATACAATTGCACACAATGACCATAGATCAGTAAAGAGCTAGTGGATTCATCAGTACCATGGCCTGTATTGAGTGCCACTGATAATTGGAACAGAAGTGGGCCTTAAATAACCCGGTGCAGTATCTCTCCAAATTGTTCATTTCTTATAACCTAGGATTAGGGTGTAGGGTTTGATCCAAATACAAAGAACCCTTCTGGTCATGTTCAATGTCATCAATACAGAATGGGTCTGGAAAACGATCATTTAATAGGCACTCAGAGTTGATTCATTTGATTAGTCAATTATTACAACTTTGATTTTTTTTTTTAGCTCAATCTTGAGTAAGATAGCACAGGACTAAAAGGATAGTTTGCCACATATACATAACCATTAGGGACAAGATGAGGTAGTGTCTATATTTCTGTAGCCCAAGTCTGTCACCTTTCCACTTCACCAGACCTACTTCATCTAAGGGAAACTTCTATTTGTGCAAAGAACTTCTGCATACAATATTGGAATTAAAATCATTTGACACTCTTGAAATTATTCAATTTGACTATATGTTTACCAGGACCCTAATGCAATAGAAAGCTTGACTTGTTAAAATTTGTGTGTGTGTGTGTGTGTGTGTGTGTGAGAGAGAGAGAGAGAGAGAGAGAGAGAGAGAGAGAGAGAGAGAGAGAGAGGAGGGAGAGACCTTCTCATTGCTGGCACAAAACAACTGAGCAAAAGCAGTTCATGGGAAGAAGTTGTTTATTTTTGGCTTACCATCTCATGGGGGAAACTTCATGATTTCAGGAAGAAAAATGTCATGAGCAGAGACTGGATGTAATCACTATAATAGCAGGTGGAAACAGTAGAAAGAAAGTGAGCCAAATTCTAGCAAAGGGGAGCTGGCTATAACACCCCTACACCTGATCCCAATAACACACCTCCTCCAGCAAGGCTCTACCTCCAAAATTACCATCAGATGGAACCAAGTATTCAAAACACATGAGATTATAGGGAATTATATTATTATTATATTATTTATATATTATGCTATTATAATAAATTATCATATGATTATATAATATTATAATCTATGTTATATAATCATATAATATTAATATATTATTATTATAGATTATAATTAAAGCCACCACAATGTGTAAATAAGATTATATTTAACAAGGTCAAATTATATGTAAATGAAATGTTCATTTCATTAGTGGTAGGTTCAGCCCAGAGTAGACTTTTGTTTGGTTGTCAATTGCTGTAGTTAGCTGGTCCTCAAAGGCAAGAACTGGGCTGTACTTGTCCTCTGACAGTTTGAATTAGGTCACCACTATCCTACATATAAATCACTTTTTGATGTCTCTGTGTGTGTGTGTGTATCTGTGTGTGTCTGTGTATGTGTGTGTATGTGTATGCAGTGTGCATGTGTTTGTGTATTCATGTTTGTGTGTGACTGTACATGTTTATACAGGTGTGTATGTACATATGGGCACATGTGTAGGGAAGGCAGAAGTTGATGCCAGGTGTCTTCCTCACTTGTTCTCCACCTTGTTTTTTTTTTGCAACAAGATCTCTCAGTGAACCTAAAGCATACTGATTTGGCTAGACTAACTAGCCAGGAAGCCCTAGTCTCTGCCTTCCAAGATCTGGGATTATAGGTACATGGCAGCATGCCCAACTTTTATGTGGGTGCAGGGGACCTGAACTTAGCAAACAATACTCACTGAGCCATCTCCTCAGCCCTATGCAGATTACTTTTATATCAAAGTTAATTTTGATCAGTCAACCTGCAATAGTTTAAAGTTTTAGCAGTTCATATCACTGGGACTATCTGCTTCTTTACTTCAGGTATTCCAGAAACTTTTCTTCTGTATGACTTTTCTCATTGCTATAATAAAATACCTGAATAGAACAACTTAAGTAAAGAAGTAGTTATTTGGCTCACAGTTTTAGAGAATATAGTCATCAAGTGCAGATGGCATGGTGGTGACTATGTTTTCAGGAGCATATATCTGGCATTCCTCACATCTGATCAGGCCAGGAAGCATAGAGAACATGGCCTGAAGTCGACTAAGTGATTACCCCTAATGGCTCTCCCATGCCAAAAGACCTAATTTCTCTGATTAGGCAACCTTTCCTGTAGAATATATAACCTCCAAAAACAGCATCAGCAGCTAGGGGCCAAGTAATCAAATATATACTTATGAGGCACATTTCATATTCAAACCATAATATTCTCCTTCCAATACATTTTGAAAATTTTTGACCAGATCTTATCTTTACCCTGGCAATGGCTTCACCTCTCATTTTATTTGCTCTTCATTTTCATACTCTGCTGTACATTTGTACACTCAAATTGCAAAGAGCAATGAGGGTAGAATATAGTGTTTTCATTTGTTGCAGCAAAGGTAGCTTTCCTATTGGGAGCTAAGCTCAAAGGAGTCATGACTTGTTTAATACTAGCTATAGCTTCCTGGGTGTATTATGATAAACTACTATGTTCATAAGTCAGGTAAGTCAAAGATAATCTCCCTAGTACTGATTTTATGTGGGAATTCTTCAAAGGTCATCTGATGCATTGACAGGATGCTATCATGAAGCATTTTGGAATGTGAGCAGACACTTGACATTGTGCTCTGTGGAGCTCCCCATGATTAGTGTCATCAACAACAGCATTTTTAAGATACAGTATTTCAGGGAGTCAAACTTTTGAATTATCTCTTGGTACTGTATACACTTTGGGGATAGATTCGTAGATTTACATGTTTAGTAAAACCTATTCCTCCAGGCTGAGGAGCTGTCTTAGTAGTTAAGAGCATTTGCTGCTTAAGGCTGAGAGCCACTCCAGATGGATACCACCAAGTTAACTTGGAGAATCACTGGGGCTGGCTGATAGGGGCAGGGGCAAGGGCAGCAGCAGGTTGATGGAGAAACTTTGTCTCAAGTAAATAGAAACATAAGCAAGAAGAGAACATCAAGTATTCTCCACTGATTTTCACATGTCTGTGCATGTGAAGCACACATGTAATTCATGCATCACACACTACACAACAAACTATTCTTCCAGAGATGAAACTTCCAGAGATGAATCATCTTCAGAAAAGAGGAGACTCCTGAGTCTCATTTCAGGAACATTGTCTCTTCTGAATTGAGGCCATTCAACTCAACAAAGTATAGACCATATTAAATCAACATGTAAAGAACACCTACCACATTTATTTTAATATTGTGAGAGATTTGGTGAGGAAAAAGTTGTTACCATTTTATTCTTATCATTTTCCCAACATCAATTTCATTTTCACATATATTTTTCCTTACCTATGTCATGTTTACTTTGCTATGATCAGGCAAAGACTAATTCTTCTGGGTCCCATTGATGCTTGGGCCTCAAGAAACAAAACTCTCCTGTCATTATAGGAAAATATCCTCACTCTATACGCAGCCCAAGAAAAATGAGCTTTTATCAATGTTGAAAGAGATAATAAACTCACTGTAAGTATTCCTCACTAGGATGAAATAGACAAGGTTGTCTAATGTTATCACACAATCTTTTGCCATCCAGATATCTTCTCTAGTGAACTATCAGTTTAAATACCTTTGATATGTTGTGTTATTTTCTTACTACTGAGTTTTTGTAATTATATTCTGGCTGTTAATCATTTTTTGGGGTGTGTGTGTGCATGCACATATATGTGGTATATGTGGGTGATTTAATATAACAATTCCCTTGTAATTGATGTGACACAAAAGACTCACATCCTTATTCTTTTATTACCTTTTGAGTAATCACTTATCCATCCTAAACTATTATATTCCATTCAATCTTTTCATATTAAACTTTTGTTTAAAAGCACTTTTAAAATTGAGTAAAATTTAAGGCCATATTTTCCATAAAATTCTATCTCTATACACAAATATTTGCATTCTTTTCTGGGAATCCATAAGATACCAATTCCTGAAATGGTACATGGAGTATGAATCATAGATTCCAAGTTAGAAATCCATATATGTACCCAATTATGCTAATTTGCATCATAATTATCTGCTTTCATTAATGTAGGTTGACATAAGCTATCTTCTGATATCACTCAAATCATGTAACTGTAAAAGTTACTATACAGCAGATAGGATTTTATCCATTTTGGCAATGTGTCCACATCTACACAATCATTTTCTTCACTCTGTTAAGTTCCATATTTAATTGCCACAGAAGCCAGCCAACAAATAGCAACTTAACATCTCTTTATCCCTTCTCGCCACTCCACTTCCTTCAGATGATCATGCCATCTACTTTCTAGGAAAACAGAGAGAATCATCTGTGCATATTTACTAATCCAAATTCAAGCAAGTATTCAGTTGCCTTTCTTTAACTTCAGAGGATGTGTAACTCCCTTTTACCCAGTGGTAATCTCTCCTATTGGACTCTAAATTAATCCTATCCTAAGCCTAAACAGCTCCACATGTATTATTAATGCCATTCTGAGATCACTACCTATTCTCAAGATGTAGTCATGCTTATTTTTCTTTATTTGAAAAGAAAAACTTCCTTCAACTCTGATGCCAACTTCTCACCATTTGTGTTCTGTACTCCATTCATTTTTCTTTCCCCAACAAGCATTTCAGAATAATATGTTGCTCTAACTTGTCTCTAATTATCACATTTCTCCAAACACCACCAACTCTGTTATCTTCAATACTTCACTAAAATTGCTCTTTCTAGGTAGTAAATGATTTTAAAAATCACTTAATTACAAAACTGGAACTGAGGGTCTGAGACTAGAACTATTGGTAGGATACTTGCCTAGTATATTTGAGGATTCCCACATATGATACCCACATATTTGATCTCCACAACACCAATTTTTTTACAAAAATACATGCAAATTGATTATTTGCCACCCTTCTTTTACCTGACCTTTGAAAATATTTCATATTTCTATTCCCCAGACTTGCTGTTTGTGTCTATCCATTCATTTCAGGTTTTCCTAACATCTTTATCATTTGATCTTATTTCTGTGACCCTCACACCACCACTCTTTGTTAAATATTTTCTTATTATCAATATCCCTGGTGACCATTTTCAACTATCAATTGCCTGTCAATAAATAAACAACAACTCAATCTCAAACTTTTATAACCTTTTTTATAATCCACTTAAATTCTAACTTTTCCAAGTAGATTACTTCATTGCCACTTATCCTGAGTTCTTTTCTTCTTGCCTTTATTGTCAATATCCCCATTGTATTTCTTATTTTCCAAGCTAAATGCTGAGGCTATCACTAGCTCATACCAAATCACAATTTCCTGAAATTGTGATTTCTCCATGATTACTTAATAACTCATACATGCACTCACATAAGAAATACAGACTGGATGTATACCAGGAGCCAGCAACTCTGCCAGCATGTTGTTACATTGAACAATATATTACCTTTGTACTTAAATTGCAATTTTATTTTAAGTTAATGTTGCAGAGGCTGCATACTACAATCAGTGAGAGGTAAAAGGCAGGGGATCCTAATCCAACAGAGGTGAGGGAGGAAGTTTGCCAGAGAAAAGCCTCAACACTGATGATAAAGAATGGGTGAGTGGCAAAATGGTAACTAGTAAAGAAAAGAGAGAATAATCCCTGAAGGAACAACATAGTTCTACTCCTAACTCATTCATTAGATTTTCATTTATTTTTCATATCAACTGCATAAATAAGCCTATATGTAGCCAGTCTCAAATATATATATATACATATACATGAAACCAAAACCAGTAAAAACACTTTCTAATATCTCACTGGTGTCCAGTACCACCTTCCTCCAATCTGTCTTCCAGGTTGCTGCTCTGTAATGCACCAATTCAGAGTCTCTCTCTTTCTCTCCCTCCCACCAAAAATCAATCAATAGACCCATTTTTTTTTATTTGCATCAAAGGACACAGCAATTTAGTTCTTCACTAGCCTGACAGGTCCAATGACATCAGTTGCTCTATTGAACATTCAGTTTCCTGGATGTACCAATGTTCACATCAACTAGATACTTGGCTCATGCCAGCTCCTTCCCTTAGGAATTGCCTCTTTCCTTTTGTTTGACTGGTACACACTTGAAAATTTATCAAGATTCAGGGCTGGAGAGATGGCTTAGTGGTTAAGGTGTTTGCTTGCAAAGCCAAAGGACCTCTGTTTGATTTTCCAGGATGCACGTAAGCCAGATGCACAAGGGGGTGCATGTGTCTGGAATTCATTTGCAGTGGCTGGAGGCCCTGGCATGCCCATTCTCTCTCTCTCTCTCTCTCTCTCTCTCTCTGTCTTTCTCTCTCTCTCCCTCTTTCCCTCTCTTGTTCTATCAAATAAATAATTTTTTTAAAAATTTATTAAGACTCACTGTATGTCACATCTCTTAGATACACTACTTGTTTATGTTCTATAGTAACTTATGCATGTATTTATTACTTCATATATCACATCATAACTATTTACTTCTCTATTTTCACACAATAAACTTGGAGTGTCTGAAGGAAAAGGAAAATGTCACATTCATCTCCATATTGTCAATGCTCAAAATATGTATGGCATATTCATAGGTATTGAAAACTTTCACTGAGTAAACATGAATGAAATAATTAATATTAGCTACCTCCCTTGATTAGTGAGGGAGAGTTCTGTTGTGAGATTGAGAAGATTTATTTTCCTGCAACTCTAAACAGCTGACATAAATTTACCAAGGTCTTTCCATATGATATTCATTGTGTTCAGTGCTATTGATTCAGTGGTGAAAAATAAAATCCTTGTTTTCAAGTGGCTTATAGTCTAAGAGGGTAGGCAGATATGCAAGCAAATTTTTTTTTTTTTGGTTTGTTTTGTTTTAAAGAACTGTTAAGAAATTCATTAAGGAAAGAAATAGAACTATACTATTTTGGATAAATTTTAAAAAGGCTTTGCAGAGCAAACTAGTGTTATGTTGATACTTGCAAAACAGACAAAAGTCTAGGATGACTATTTCTGGCAGTAGAAATTACATGTGAAAGCGCTATATGGGAGGGAAAGCACAGCCCATCAGAAACAGAAAGAAGGTCAGTGTGAATGGACTACAGTAATACAAGGAGAGTTAGTGGGTAGTAAGACTGTCGAAGGCTCTCCCCAACATCTTTGTCTGGCTTTCACATATGTACATGTGGCTCCTGCATCTGTACATGTATGTGCATTGGCCACACACACACACACACACACACACACACACACACACACACCCCTCATGTTAAAATAATATAGATAAATAAAATTAAGAAGGCTCTAATAGCTCTCAGGGATTATGGCAGAAGACCAAAAAGATAAGGTTGTTTAACTGCAGGTTGAACAATATGTTGAATGATTGAAGAAGAGAAAGTGGAGATATGACTGTACTACTGACATCATCTGGGAAAGAGCTAATGGTGACACTGGGGAATACCACATGCCCCACCTTCCTTTAAGACTGAGAAAAAGTGTTGAGCTCTGAAAACTCTTGGAAACAACAAGAAGTAGGAATGCAATGGATAAGAGTCATCTGAATGCCATTTTAAATATGTGATGTAATTATAAGATAAAACATCAGGGGCTTAAGCTCAGCAAAAGTGACAGGTTGATAATGAAGCCAGAGCTAACTACAGCATGCACACGAGTAAGGTAACAGAAAACACTGTGAGGCAACAACAATAAAAGTATGAACCACAGACAAGAAAAAAAAAATCTGCTCTCAACAGACTACTGCATAGTAGTTGAAATGACTGACAGTAAAATATGAATCTTTTCAATTGAACAAAAGTTACATTCAATAGTGAGGAAATATAATTCCAGAAAAAAAGACTGTATTCATGTACCTCCTGCTTATAAAATGGATGAAAAATTAGGCTTCTAAGGTTTTACATCACAGACTAGCTTGGGCATCTGGGCTGAGTCCAAGTCTTCCAAGTTTCTACTGTCATTTTGCTTTCTTAGAATCTGGCTCTAAGTTTTTCCCTTAAAGAAAAAGTCATTTGAGGGCTGTAGAGATGGCTTAGTGGTTAAGCTGCTTGCCTGCAAAGCCTAAAGACCCATGTTTGACTCTACAGGTCCCACATAAGCCAGATGCACAAAGTGAGGCCATCATGCAAGGTGATATGAGCATACAAGTTCACACATATGCACAAAGTAGCACATGCATCTGGAGTTTGATTACAGTGGCTGGAGGCCCTGGCATGCCAATTCTCTCTCTCTCTCTTTCTCTCACTCTCTGTCTTGTTTGCACTCTCTCTCATTTAAAACAAAATACCAGTGTGTTGGGCTTGCCTCAAAAAAAAAAAAAAAAAAAGAAAAGAAAAGAAAAGAAAAGAAAAGAAAAAGAAAAAGAAAAAACGAAAGTCATTTGAAAAGGAAGGCAGAATTTCAGTGTGGAAGTACATAATAATTTCCACCATTATCTTCTTTCAAAATAATTGCTGTCAGGAGATGCTATCCCAGATCTCCCCACTGAGTCCCATATTTTGATATCTCATAGCATAACTTCCTCTAAGACTTATAACTGAGAAAGAGTAAGAACTCAAACCTAATTGATGGCCCTGATGCTCTAATGCAACCCATCTTTTGCCATAAATGTTGGGGTCTAGTTTATGAAAATGAGAAATCCTTTGTCATCAGTTACCAAGTATGGAGGCATAGCTTTTCATAATCCTTTATGAACTCAATTAAATACTAAAAACATGTCATGAGATCTTAATGTAAAACTGTTTGCTACAGATGAGTGGAATTATATGCTTAATATTATATATTCCATAAGGAAAGCCTATAGCAAGTTGTGTATAATTCCAAGTCCTGGGTATCACTCCACCTGGCCCACATTTTCCTCCCTAATAACCAGTGCCAGGGTTCAGCCTGCTATCATCTCTCACCCAGGGACTATAACTGACAGCCTCTGCTGAGTCTTGCCCCATCAAATTCATCCATTATACCACAGTTAGAGAAAAATACTTTTTAGAATATGAAGTGGACAGATCATGTCCTTCCTCTGCTTAGCACTCATCAGAGATTTTCTAGAACCATTAGGATACAATCCAAGCCCTTCAGGATACCCTCAGTGGCCTGACCTCCTCTATTTCTTCCTTTCTTAATCTCACCTCCTGTCCTTCCTACTTTATGTTCCACTCAGGAAATATCTACCTCTCTTGTTCTTTGACATGGGTTTTCTCTTTCATACTGGGTGTTGAGTGACTTTTTTTTTTTTTTACTTTAGACTTCATCATGCTAGTTTTTCTGCTTCTTGAGAAACAACACTAAATCTTCATCTAAATTCTCAAGGTTTCTTGCATATTATTGTTATAGCTATCATACTTTATCCTAAGAGATGATTGAACTAACTGATTCTCTGACTGGACTATAAAATTCCAAAGAAGGTTTGCCAAATTTATTTAGTAAGTACATCTTGTCTCTAACATAATAACTTGTATGTGAACTTGTTGAACAGGAGGATGGATGGATGGGAGGGTGGGAGTTTATAGATGAAAAAGGGCAAGTCACACAGAGAGCCTTTGAGGACGATGTAAATAAAGTAAATGGAGGCCTGTATGCCCTCTATAAAGAGAATGACAGAAAATATCATTACATATGCACAATATGGAAAACACCTGGATCCGTACCTGGAATGTTGTATTCAATCCTTTTCAAGGTGTCAGCTATTATTAATTTTCACAATGGTTTGTTCTAGAAATCATCACAAAGATATGAATGAATCAAAAAATAAAAAGAAGCAAAAATAATTTAGTAGTACAATTAGGTCTCATAGGCATCTTAGTTCAGTCTTTAATCACCAAAAGGTTTTGAGGATTTCTGGAGATACCTAGCAAGCAGTTCAACTTTGAGAATGAAGTAATAGGATACATTGGAGCACCTTCTGCCCTATTGTCTAAATTCAATGCTCATTACCACTTATTTCTGCCAAATCCCTAACCTCTTAGGCTCTGGACCCTGCTGGTAGTCTAAGATCTATTATACCTTCATGACATAGCTGTCCTTCCTGTCTTTGGGACCTTGACTGCCTACACTAGTGGTTCCTGATTAATTGGGCTTCCTTTCTTGACCCTTCCTTGTTTGGCCTGTATCCAGGATGGGTCAGTGACATTAAAGACATGCCCCTGGGCAGTACACTGTGCCAAGACACACAAGAAAGGTATGCCACAGAATTTGGTCTACATTAGCCTAATTATCTCCTGAATTTAGTTTCAACCAAGCCATATTTTGTCTGTTGCCAGCCTAGTTTTGACCTTCTCTTTATTTTTATTATACCTGTGTGAGTTGCTCTTACAGCTTGATGTTGTCTTTCTTTAAAGCTTTGACTAGCATTCAGACTATCTGAAATTCCCTTGGAAAATTTTTGGGTTAGTCCCGGGGTCCTTTGTCCCAATTATACTTTAGTCTTCTGTCACTGGTACAAGCTGCTATACAATATGTTTAATACCTAGCGGAATAGTTCACTTAGAGAATGGAAAATCTGGCATATCTATGTTGTAAAGGAGGAGGAGGAGGAGAAGGAAGAGCAGGAGAAGTTGTTTACTGAGATTCAAGTTTGAGAACTTTGAGTACATGGTGCTGGACACTGGATAAATCCTGGAGAAGTTCCTCTTTCCTAGATCATATATTAGAGCAGGAAGGCACATGGGAGGGTGACAGAGCCCATATCACCAAACAATATGTCAAGAGATAGAGAGACTGGAATCCCAAAAGCTCTTTCAAGGGTGGGCCCAATGACCTATGGATGACACACTAAGGATCACTTCCTATCAATGTCATTCTGAGACCAAGTCTTTAATTGTAATGGACACTTTGGAGACACCTAGGTCACAGTCAAACCATTGCACCAGGGAAGGCAGAGGCCATGAACAACCCAAACAAATGTTAACAACAAAGTTGGAGGTAGATCCTTGAAGGCTTCTATCTTGGATCAGACCAATCCTCTGATAGTGGGCAGCAGGCTACCAAAAGGTCTGGAGGAATTCCAACAGCTGACAAGTGGGACAGCTGTACTTTCACACACATTGTATTCAAGGTTGTGTCTTCCAAGAGAAACCTGTATTCTTTAATGCTTCACATTATTAGACTAATTCCTAAACTTGGACAGTAAGAGACAATATTTCCCATGATTTAAAACTGTATCAACAAATATGCTGGCTTTTGCTACCACATAGGAAATGTATTAACCAAATCAGCATGAGCATTATGTCCTTGAACCTGCATGGGTAGGAAATGGTCTAGGAAGTTGTACATTCCTTAGAAGATCATCTTCTTCAAGCTCTACTTATGATGTGACAGTGAGCTCAATTAGCATTTCCATCTCAAACATCCTCCCAGAAAAGGCAGGCAGGGGGAGAGGGGCTGTTTAATTCAGGATATCATTCTACCACAGGAGCAAAACCTTTTCCATTTGAGGTGTATTATAGACCAGTCATCTGTCTGCCACTCCCCACTTCTCTAAAATGGAGTGTCATTCAAGCTGTTTGACCTTTCATCACTATTGTATACTTGAAAGGCAGACCAGAACTCTGGTCTTTTATCATTAGTCACCAGACCAGAAAACACACATCTGCATCCAATCATGAAGCATGCAAAACACTTGATGGGGCTGCACTTTAAATCAGGTCCTTACACAAGTGATATGTGGAGTGACTTTCTGTGAAAGGGAGTTGAATACACACTGTTAAAGTATGTATATAGAAAAGAGGCTGTGTGCAAATGCCCACTGGTCTAAGGGGCATATTGTGGCAGACAGTATTAATTGGTTAACCAACATCTACCTCCAGTACTTTTAGTCTTATCTCATTTATCAGAGCCTAGCAAAGCTAACATGTGTTTCCCCTGCAACCAGGTAAGCCACACACTACACTTCTAAACAAAAGACAGTCAAGGTCTAAGGTCATGTGTGAAAGGTTTTCCTAAGCATGTGCTTTCTCAACTTCCCCTGCAACCAGGTGAGCCATACAGTACACTTCTAAACAATAGGAGACCAAAGTCAAATGTCATGTGTTAAAGCTTTTCATCAGCTGACAAAATGAGAAAATGTGTCTGATGCTTTCTCTGGTCCCATGTTTTCTAGCTGCAAGGTAGACATGAAACTTGGCAATGTGGTATTTATCTGCTATCCATGAGAAAAACTCGAAGAGAGCTAAAGAGGTGAAAACCCTAGCATTACAATGCTCCTAAATAAATGTCTGTCAGCAAATCACCAACTTCTTTTATTAAAGATTTACTGATTTTTTACAGACACACAGAGAGAGATAGAGAGAGAAAAAGAGAGAGAGAGAAAGAGAGACAGAGAGAATAGGTGTGCTAGGGCCTCCAGGCACTGCAAATGTTCTCCAAACTCAGGTGCCACCATGTGCATCTGGCTTACATTGGACCTAGAGAATTGAACATAGTTCCTTAGGCATCACAGGCATGTGCTTTAACCTTTGAGCCATCTCTCCAATCCCAACTTTTTGATCCTTGTGAAGTGAGGGATAGCCATATCACTTTAAGCCATGTTGACTGGATTTGCTGTGGTTTGCTATTGAAAGTATATTATTAACAGAATCCTTCACATTATAGTTATATAGTTACACTGCATATTTCTCCCATTTCTTAGATAGGCAAAAAATCTCTGTTTCTTCTTCATTTGGGTGGGATATTTATTTGTTCTACTATGGAATCTGCCAGAAGTGATAGATAAGGTACAATTCAATAACAGTACCAAGTTGATGAACAATACTAGGGGCCAGATGGCTCTTGGGATACATCAGTCTTTCCCGAAACACATTTTATAATATGGTATTTAGAAACCAAAAACAATTATAGAAGTAAATAAAACATTATGTAGTAGTAACTAGGAATGAGTCAACAGTGAAAAATTCATGAGATGTATGGTAACAGATCCAAGTAGAGTGCATTGCTGGGGATCGTAGCATCTTTTCTCACATGTCGCTCCTGATACTGAGAACCTCTCCTAACATGAAGTTCCAGGAGTCAGTTGTCACAGGTGTAGAATATGGCATGGCACAGCACTTCTTAACAAAACTGTTTACATATATTATGTAAATATATGATACAGGAACCAAGCACAAATCCATCTTCTCCAGATATTTACCCTATTCTGTTGTTGTTGTAGGAGAGGTACTGAGTTTGCAATTGTATCTATTGTCTTCTTATTTCTCTTAAGTCCCAGTTGACTCTATTATCTGTGTGGCAACTCAAACATGGCACAGAGAATCTAATTGAATGTACCCAAACTTTATTTATTTATCTATAAATAATTTTTTCAAACATATGGTCATGCTAGTAAATAATCCATACCTTTGGTATTGATAATTTATTTCTTTAATTACTATCACTTTGTCTTATATCTTAGAATTTGAAACATGACTAAAGCTATTCTTACTCTTACACATAAAAGTATGGGTTCATTACCTCTAGGTAAAAGATTATTTATCTGCCCTTTTGGTGCAATTGCAGCTAGTATTGGAAAGAATTTGCTTCTAGTTACTTTTTTTTTTTTTTTTTTTAGAATACTGCCTCTCCTATTTCCAGGAAAATAGGACCTTGCTTGAGTGACTTTCCATCCCCTACTTCAGATCTATCTCATAATTTAAGTTAGAGGACAGATAAAAAGCCATGGACTTGTAGGAGTTAATGGTTAACGCTTTCCTGCCAAGTCTATGGAGAGGTATTTTATTTGATGTAGCTACACTGAAAGATACTGCAGAAGATACCAAATAAAAAGAGATGTTGTCATAAAACTCGGGCAAATTGCTACTTGGTGACTTGAAGGGAAGGAATTGCATATAAGAAGATATAAAGAAAATAAAATATAGTCTGTGAAGAGCAAAATAAAGCATAAAATTCAGTTTAATAATATTTTAGAAATGAATGCATGAATATAAAAATAATTGGAGAAAACTATGCTTCTACTTTAAGTAAATCCAGAAGTAAAAGGAGTATACAAAACATAGAAAAATTTATGTAAAAATCAGTTGATGGGGCTGGAGAGAGTGTTTAATGTTTAAGGCACTTGCCTGTGAAACCTAAGGACCCAGTTTTGATTTGCCAGTACCCACATAAGCCAGATGCCCAAGGTGGTGCATGTGGCTGGAGTTATTTGCAGTGGCTACATGCCCTAGCATGCCCATCCTCCCCCTTCCTCCCTCCCTCTCTTTCTCTCTGAAAATAAATTTTAAAATAAAAAAAATATTTTTTAAATCTCCTGATGCCAGTGATAAAAAAAAAAAAATAGCTTCCAAATCCTAGCTCTTCATGTTACAATAACACAATCTTGAACAGTAACTAAAGGTTCTTTTCTTGTAGGTGACACTATGAGCCCTGTGGCAGTTTGAATAAATGCCCTCCCACCCCCAATAGATTCAGGAATTTATTAAAACTTCAGGGATTTCCAGCTGCCTGACTGGAGGAGGTCTCACTAGGCTGGGCAGATTTTAAAGTCCAGCCCTAAGATGTGGTGGTGGATTTGAAATTCCAATCTAAGATATGAAAAGTGTCCAGTTCTGCCTGGAGTTTCTAAAGCGTGTTGTGTGGTATGGCTTTTGGCATGTGGCTTTTCTTTTCTTTTCTTTTCTTTTCTTTTCTTTTCTTTTCTTTTCTTTTCTTTTCTTTTCTTTTCTTTTTTCTCTCTTTCTGCTTGGACCTGTGAAAGCAGTCCAGCTTCTTCTGCCATTATGGAACTTCCTCTGGATCTGTAAGCTTCAAATAAATATTTATTGCTCTATAACTGTGCCTGATTTGGAAGTTCATCTCAGGAACCTGAGGCTGTCTAGTACAAGCCCTTACCATGAGAGGCAATAAAAGTCTGCAGAAAGCAAGAAACAAAGGAAAGTGCACTGACTTTGTATCCTACCACTCACTTATTGAAAATTTTAATACTAAATGTGCTGGGGTATGTAATTTAACAAAAGTCACAGAACCCTAGCCATATGGAGCTTACATTTCTAGTAAGGAAAGAGATGGCCCTTGCAGAGAGCATTTTATATTGTGAAAGTATGGAAAATGAGCATTTGACAGCCAGCTTCTCAGATACTACAAACCTGCTGCCTGACAAAGTCAGTGAGAGAGATAAATTATGCATATGTCAATCACCTGCCCTGGTCACTGAGTCAGCATCTCTTCCTATATGAAACCCTGTTTTGGTGAATGGGAGAAGCTCAATTTCCCAATCAGGAGACACGTGTTTTACTAGGCAGGCTATGCCAGATTTCTGTCTCTCTCTCTCTCTCTAACTCTCTCTCTCTCTGACCTTGACTTTGACAAGGAGTATTAAAGTCAAAGAGAGAGAAGGAAGCCATGTGTAGCAAAATAAGCAACAACAACAAAACCACAATAACCAAAAAATACCCGAGGAAAAAAATATACCACAATGAATGAAGTAGTCATGGTTTGGAGGAGGGGCTGTTATTCTAGACAGCCAGTCAATCCTTTTGTCCACCCAACCACCCACCTACCCAACCACTCATCCCATGTTCATCTGCCTGTGTTTTCTTTGACGAGTGAGCAACTTGAGCAAAGATGTGGGCAAGTTTTTCATGCAAGTTATATTCAAGTCTCTTGGTGTTTACGCTGTAGGCTTTGTAAATACAGTTGATTCCCGAGGAAACAAAACAAACTGTGGCATAAGCAATATTTATCTTCATCCAGGTCTTTTTTTCCCCTTCTATATATTTGCATTTCCTGTTTAACATATAGGCCTGATTGTATGGTTTCTCGCAGTGGCTAGTGGTCACATCAAAACCCTTAAAAGGAAAGCCTTGCCTCATGTCAGAGTTCTGACATGGTTGGTTTTATTATTATTATTATTATTATTTTCAGGAATGACATAGAGATTCAAAAAAAACTTGAAAGAAATACTGGGAAATTCATGATCAACTTCATTGGTCTCACATGAATATATGAGGTCCACTCCTTGACATTTCCTGTGGACAAAATTGAATAATGTTCTACTCTAAAGATATTAAAGTTTTATTTGTATTAAGAAGAAAAGAAAAAAGAGCCTGGAGGCAGAGGTAGGAAGATTGCTGTTAGTTCGAGGCCACCCTGAGACTACATTGTAAATTCCAGGTCAGCCTGGGCTAGAAGGAGATCATAACTCAAAAAAATTGAAAAAAGAGAGAAGCTAAAGAAGTGAAAGGAGCAGAGTGGAGAAGAGAGGAAAGAGATAACAAGAACAGAGAAAAATTTACAGAAAAGGAGAAAAATTACAGGACTTTTTTTTTTTTTTTTGCTTGCATGTGTATGCATGTCCACAGGTTTGTAGTACACATGTGTGATCAGAGATTGATACTTTATGCATCTGATTTTCTCATTCACTCTTCATTTACCGAGGCAAGGTCTCTCACTTGAACTCAGAGCATGCAAATTTAACTAATCTAGCTAGCTAGATTGGTCCAGGTTTCCACTGTCTTGGCCTCCCATATGTGAGGATCACAGTCAATTGCCATGCCCATGGGCACTTCTGTGAGTGTTAGGGGTTCCAATCTCTGGATTTTACACTTGAACTTGATCTGCCCAGCAAGCTGCCCTGCCCCCTACAGCACACTTTTCAAGCTCAACTTTTGTTTAGCTTATCTTAACTCTCTCTGACACACTTCCAGGTCTGCCTTACAGTAACAAAAGGGATCTCATGAACTAAAGATTTATAACATATGACAAGTCAACCCAGATCCTTATGAAATGAGAAGTGAGTGAGTCAGCAACACCATAGCTGCTTGAAATTCAGGACATTTCAGAGTGAAGAGGAGAAATCATCAAGAATTTCACAGGGCATGTTTTTACTCACTGAAAAAGTGCTGAGTCTTCTTCAGAGGCATGATGGTGGCTGGATTTTTATTGTCCACAGCCAGGCAGTCAGTGAACAAAGGCTCTGAAAACCAAGACCAGACACCTGGCAGTGAGGAGCACCAAGCCACCATTGGGATGCTCAATTGTTTCCATGCAATCTTTCCTAAAAAGTGGTCAACCTCCATTGGCTCCTACCACCTTCAAGAAATAATCCAATCCACTAAGTACAGAGTATAAGGCCCTTAACATACAGGTTCCAAGTTTCCTATTCATCATTTAACACCACTGCAAATATCAGTAAAATTGAAAATGTTTTAGTTTTCCAGTGGATTGTGTTCAAGTTTTAATTATCACAGAGTTGTTCCTGTCAGTCTCATAGCATATAATCAACTGGAGTAGTAATAATAATAATAATAGTCTCCATCACTGAGCATCTATCTATTTAGTGATGGATATGATCCTAGAACTTACAAATAGTTTACTAATTTTCACAAACCCCTGCAAACAAGGCCAATGTATCTTAGAGCTCAGAAACATGCAATTTGAGAGGATTGGTAGCTCATACAAGCACCAGGTAACACTTTCATCCATGCTAAACACAGAATTTGAACATCTGTCTGATGTCAGATCACAAAATTGTGTTTGCATCCTCTTGTAATAAACTTATCCTTAACTTTCATGATTCAGTACATTACAACTGTCCCTAGAAATGTTTCCTTTGGTGCTTGCTGGCCCCGTGGAGGAAAACAAGTGCAATTTAGAAAACAATTAAGGACTCCACATCTTTACATTAATCTCACTGACTTACTTGTCTGTTGCTCCCACTTAGATTGTGAGCAGAGACTTGGGATATTTCTCTGCAGCAGCTACAGTGCTTCACGCTCAATAGATGTTCACTGGTGGCCTACAGTAAATGAATGATTTAAAAGATGCTGCATGAAGCTCAAAATATACTCAGTAAAAACACTTGCCTCTCAAGCATGAGAACCTAAGTTTTTTACCTAAAACCCAGGTAATAATGCCTGGCCTGTTAGCACGCACTTGGTATCCCAGCACTGGTGAGGTGGAGACAGATAAGATCCCAGGGACTTTCTAGTCAGTTTAGGCTGTTGGGCAAGCTCAAGACCAATGAGAAACCCTTAAGAAAGGTGAACAATTCCTGAGGATCAACCCTCGCACACACACACATAACGTGCAGCCACACACATGAATATGCATACACACATGCATCAAATGTTTTCAAAAGAGGCTGCATAATAATTTAGGGGCCAGAGGAACAGGAAGTACAGATAAAACCGTCCCCAGTCAGTGCATGGGAAGCTATATCCTTGCTGCAGTCATGTGCTGCAAAACCTAAATGGAATAAGCAGCCAAGGAGAAATGCTTCGGGCTTTGATTTTCAGCCCCTGCCATCACTCCCCCAGCCCAATTCACCCCCAAAATGATGCAGAAAAACTGAAAGACAGCATTGTCATCCTTTAAAGTGTTTCATAACGAAGCATGAGTTGTATTGTAAGATGTGGGAAAGGTGACCAGGAAGCTTTCCTGGACTCTAATCCCAGGCGACATGTAGCTGGACACATCAGGCTATAGTTAGGGGGCCAAGAATCAAATTTTACCAGCTGACTTCAATAGGAGAATTGATTTTTCCCCCTTTCTTACAGGTCACATAACAAGAGTTAAGCAGAGGAAAGCCTGGGGGCCAAAAGGAATGGAGAGAAGGTGAAACAGTTACACCCGGGCTGATGGAAGGCACGCTTTCCTTCTTTCACGGACACACTCTTTGTGGGGCCAAGGCTGGGGGAAGGAGGCCTGACAGTTCTGATGCTACAGTCCTCAGCTGTGCCAGGCTGGGAATTTTCAGGACAAATCCGAGAGCAGGTCACAGATTCACGGTCACAACTGATGACACTGTGGTTCTCTGCTTTATTTTCAAGAGTGTTAAGTGAGGGATATGGAAATGTTGTTCACCAAGAAATCTCTATTGCATATAAGTACTTTATACAGTAGTTTAATAGGTATTTCCTGTGGTTTGGATGTGGTTTGTCACCTAAAGTTTCATGTCATGGAAGCTTAGTCCCTAAGTATTGATTTTGAAGTAGTGAAACCTTTAAGAGATGATTTGATCATGCAATGCCACACTCATGAGGGTATTAGTGCCAGTCTTTCAAGGAAGGTTAGGTTCACTCCAGAAAAGCTTGTCAGAAATACTGAGTGGGCCCCTTACCAGAAGCTCATGCCAGGCTAATGGTCTTGGACCTCCTTAAATGTGAGCTAAATTAATTTATTTTCCTCATAAAGTGTACAACCACAGGTACTTTCTTATAGTGACCAAGATAGCTGCAATCACACTGTGATTTGGATATTGACTATGTTCTGTTTGGTGTCCAGGGTAGCACTATTGATTAGTGGTAGAAAGCTCAGTGTGGAAAGGTTTAAGTCATTGCAGGCATGCACTCGGGTGGTGGGGGAGGGTGGGGGTCCAGATCTCTCAGTCTTATTATATGTTCCCTAAGTCATGAGGAAGTTTGCTGCCATGTTCCTACCATGATGCACTTTCCTTGTCAGACGTCTTAAGTGCTGGCACTACTCAATCTTGCATTAAGAAGCTCCAAAACCATAAGCCAAAACAAACCTTTCTCTTTTTTATAATTACCACAGTATTTCATCACAATGAGAAGTTAATTAATACATCTTCTCTTCCATTGTCATGAAAGGACTCGGCTGTCAATGAAGGCATCACTACCTGCCTGTGAGAGCAGAAACCCTTCCTAAGTTTGCTATCAAACAATGACACTTCTCCCAGTGGTCATGGTCACCATAGAAGCCACACATCATTTGTACTGTTGAAAAGATAACCTTGATGTTAAAAAAAATCACTTGTAATAATGTCCAATATGTAAACAAGATTCTCCATAGTAAGTTACTAATGTGTCTGAAACTTATCCCATGGGGACAGTGGGCATCCAAACAGTCCCTATATCAATATGTGCTATCATGATTAACCATAATCCTATTATCCCATTCCCCAAACAGGGAAACTGAAGCTTAAAATGTTGCATTCTTTTTTTAAAATTTTTGTTTATTTTTATTTATTTATTTGAGAGTGACAGAGAAAGAGGCAGATATATATAAAGAGAGAATGGGCCCACCAGGGCCCCCAGCCACTGCAAATGAACTCCAGACACGTGTGCCTGCTTGTGCATCTGGCTAACATGGGTCCTGGGGAATCAAGCCTTGAACCAGGGTCCTTAGGCTTCACAGGCAAGCACTTAATTGATAAGCCATCTCTTTGGGGCCAAAAAGTTGCATTCTTGACCAAAGGAAGCCAGCTAGAAAGGGTTGGATCTCCATTTGAGCCTAGTTGGGCCATGGAGGGGATCTCCTGAGGCTGACAGAATGTGGATAACTGAAGAACCAGAGTTGCAGATGGCTCCTAAGATCACTTCCTCTACCTTCACTCAGAGAAAAATGTCAACAGATCTGTTTTTGTTTAAAGATATTTTTAAAATTTATTTATTTGAAAAAGAGAGAAAGAAAGAGGCATGCCAGGCATGGTGGCATACACTTTTAATCCCAGCACTTGGGAGGCATACGTAGGAGGATCACTGTGAGTTTGAGGCCACCCTGAGACTACATGGTGAATTCCAGGTCAGCCTGGGCTAGAGTGAAACTCTCCCTCAAAACACACACACACACACACACACACACACACACACACACACGCACAAAAGGGGGGGACTGGGCCTGGAGAGATGGCTTAGCAGTTAAGCCATTTGCCTCAAAGCCAAAGGACCTCTTTAGATTCCCCAGGACCCACATAAGCCAGATGCACAAGGGGGCACATGCATCTGGAGTTTGTTTGCAGTGGCTGTAGGCCCTGGTGCGCCCATTCTCTCCTTCTTCTTTCTCTTCTAAATAAATAAAAATAATTAAAAATTAGTAAAACAAAGAGAGAGGAGAGACAGAGAGAGAATAGGCATGCCAGGGCCTCTAGCCACTGTAAATGAACTCTAGACACATGTGCCATCTTGTGTATCTGTCTTACATGGGTAGTGAGGAATGGAACCTGGGTCCTTAGGCTTTATAGTCAAACACCTTAACCACTAAGCAATCTCTCCAGCTACCAATAGTTTTTTTAGTTTTTTTTTTTTTTTTTTTTTTCACAGAAAGGACATCCCATCACTCTTTGGGGTGGTAAGGAAGCATTTGACCATCGCCTTGGACAAAGTTGTTCCAACTGCATTTTCCAGAGAACTCGCAATAGCTCCTTGGAACTCAATTGCCTTCTGACATCCTATTCATCTTCCAGCTTATTTCCCAGTGCTGACCCAGATCGTATTAGAAAAACCATGGAGAATATCAGTAATGGCACCTTTTCTTTTTTGTATGACAAGCTGCTCCAGAATGCATTTAATATTTTTAAATTGTCATTGATTGAAACTAGTAATACTAAGTAAGCAGTTTAAAATGAATATCTCCTTATTTTAATGCCTTCATATTCTTTTTCCCTAGCCACATTTTCAAAATATCTTTCTATGTAGTTGATACACTATGAGATTGCACACTGAGAGAGAAACAGGGAGGGAAGTTTCTAGTAGTATAGCCATCCTAGGAGCTAGTTATTTTCACTGTATCACCTCCTCAGAATAGTGCTTAGCATGTAGTAGATGCTCAAGCAAAAAAAAAAAGACTAGCAAATCCACGAAAATCATTCCCAACTCAAAGGTTGGCTCTCAGCACTCAGCTTTTCACTGGGGCTTTTGTATGAATAGCTGGAGATGATTGCTGCTCAGATTTGAGAGGCAATGAACTCTTATCTACTTTTAAAATTTCTGCTATCCACTTCTGAACATCTAAAATTCTTATCTTTGAGTCTGCATTTAAATGCCTATAGAAAGATGCTGACTTTAGCATCAAGGTCTCTCAACCAAGATAAGTTTATTTAATTACTAATGAGACCTTGAGGCAGAGATACAAGCAAGGAGCTCTGCATTCAGGGGTTAACCTCAGAACACTTGAGCAAAAGGGTAGCATTATCAGGTATTGTTTGAATAGAGGGATGGAGAGGAGTGCTAAAGAGAAGACACTCTTTTTTAATATTTTAATTTTTATTCATTTACTTGAGAGAGAGAGAAACAGAGAGGAAGATAGAGAGAATGGGCATACCAGGCCCTCCAGCCACTGCAAACGAATTCCAGACACATGTACCACCTTGTGTATCTGGCTTATGTGGGTCCTGGGGAATTGAACCTGGGTCCTTTGGATTTTCAGGCAAATATCTTAACCACCAATCCATCTCTCCAGTCTAGAAGACACTCTCTTAACTCACAAGCATAACTGGTCTTGGCCCTAGTGTCAAATGGGTTAGATATATTTGCTGCAAGAAGCCATATTTACATAGTCTAAGGAACACTGCACCACAAAAATCATCACTCTGGGCTCCAGCTCCAACACATTTTGCTGAAAAGAACAAGCCACTTCCTTTGTGTTTAGCTCAACTTTCTCATCCATAGAGTGGTTATATTTGCTTCTCTCATTCCAAGTTGTAATAAACCATGGTTGAGATCATGAAAAATACCCGATGTAGAATTGGGGGCAAAGGTAGCACTAAGTACACAGTGGCTATTGTCATTAACAGGCATTTTCAAGGCAGTCTTTTCTTAATAGGGCATAAAAAGGAGAGAAGTCAGGGAGGTAAGGAAGTAATAAGGGAGGAGGAGAAGCCAGGAAAGCAGTATTTGTAAAGCAGTTAGTATATTTACTCAGTTACTCTTCATGTGCAGACACTCCTCAAGAAAGCAGGGGTCATGCATTATTATTTTGCCTTCTTCTCAACCCATTCCATCATGCCCTCAAACCCAAACCCTTCAGGATTTTTACTATAATGAAGTAATGATGAAGAAAAGAGGAAAGTTCTAAACAAATGACAAGCTGACCTGCTTGAGAACCAAACCATATCTCTAACTTTAAAGCTCTAGAGATCCTTCTGTGGAGAAACAGAGTATCCCCCACACTGCTTAATCATAATAATAGCCTTTAATCAAATGAAAATTTCGGGTACACTGGTCCTGAGGTTGCCATTCTGATGGTGAGGGCAGATCAATCACAATCCCACAATAACACAGCCAGGGAACATTAACTTGCATCTTGGGATATGCTACCAGTGCAGAAGAGGTGCCAGCCCTTCTGTTAGGTTTTCACCACCTCTTCAGCAGTATTCAAATGAGTTGAGACAACTGCTTCATTTGGCGTTTGGATTCGTCTATTAGCTACTTCAGGGCTTGAGTGCTTAGTCACTTCTCAGCTCATGTCACTGACACTTTGTTCTCACATTTGACACTGACTCCAATCACCTTGTAGCTTCTGCCTTCTCAATTCCCTTGAAAACCCTGAGCAGCCTGCTTCCATGAGCACTCCTTTGAATGTCCTTCGGGCTTCTCTCTCTCTCCCTCTCCCTCTTCCTCTCTCCTTTTGACAAGGAAAAGAACTATCAGGTGTCTGGAACATTCTTGAATAGTTAATTCCTGGAGTCCTTGTCCTCACTTCTTCCCTCTATACTTCACTGGCATTTGCTCCAAGATCTGCTCCTTTTCAAACAACAACCTGGCACTGAGTTGAAGCTTCCAAATGTTAACGCCCTGGCACTGATCCTGCAGGTGCTGAAAGGAATTTTCCCTGATTTGCACACAAACCCTTTCATTTCGATGCATATCAGGGTCAGCTTGGCCCTTTGCCTTGCCTGCAAGGTGGTTTGGAGGCCATGGCCAAAAGAACAGAGAGTCTCTTTCCTCTATCTCGGAACATTTTTCAGCCACTCTCACCTGCACATATGGAGAAATACAGTCTTCCTAAACTCCCTGGGAAGAGCCTCAAGGTGGACACTTACTATACAACAGTTTTCAAGCTGCCTTTAGGGAGGTTTGCGGAGTTCCTCAGCAGCTCGTCCGTGCCACTGTCCTGCCCTCTCTCAGGGGAAGCTTGTCTAATAGTCCTTTGATGGAGGAAACTTTCCTCCCCAGGTGCCACCATCAACACTGAAATTTCAGCAGAGCACCAGGGGGTGGGGATACTGGCTGTGGTGCTACTTTGGGTGCAGAAATGGTTTCACCAGCCCCACATTTATTGGCTAACAGGTCCCCTACCCGATGCCCAGATTCAGCAGATAAAGTAAGGAAAGAGGGAAAGTATGTGGGGAATACAGGAATCAAAGAAAGCTGCATTTACCACTCCTCCACAAATTCATTAATTCACTAAGGAATCACTCATTAATTCACAAAGGTTTTCTTGAGCAGGACTGTGTGGGGCTGAGAAAGGGGTTAGGAGTTCAGAGATGGAATTGCTACATCCTTTTGTCCCCAGGAACTCTAGAGACTGTAGAGAAGGCAAAACCATGCCCAGGGCACTTAAGCAGGGCCTATAATTTCAGAGCAGTATTTAACCAATGCTGATGGAAGATTCAGGTTTAATAAAGGCTTCCTAGAAGCAGTAGTGCCTGAATTGAATCTTGATGGAAATCTATTCTATGACAGGCTTGCTGTAGGTCAGACACAGGGATCAGTGCTAAACCAATGTGAGCAAAATGGACCTTGTGATGTCTTGGAGCTTAAATTCCCTCAGCACATGGAAAGTATGTTTGGGGGATAAGAAAAGGAGTTTATAATTCAAGAAAAATATTACTTACCAATTGCTGAAAGTTCCTCGGATCCATGTAGCATTCTAAATATGTCACATTGAGTTTTTAGGGTACTTTGCATGTAGGAGGTATTGGTATTGTTATTTCCCATTAAAAAGTAATACGAGTGAGATTTAGGTGATGAACAACTGGCCTATCATTCCAGAGTTTGCCAGTACTATATCAGAGATTTGAGTGGAGTTAAGTCTTACTCCAAAACCTGGACTTTTATCCCATCAGACAAATATGTGCTTCTCTTTGGTAGAAAAAGGAGAGAGAGGGGCCATTCCAAGTAGAAAGAGTATCTTTTGCCAAGTTTTTGACATATGAGAGTGTCTATTTCCAGAAGCCATCCCAAAGGCAATGAGAGTGGATGCAGTGTTAAGACTGAGCTGCAACAGGACTGATGATGTGGTGACAATGACAATGTCTGGGGAAGATCATGGGGTCATTCATAGCTTCTTGTCATCAGGGCTAAAATCAGTCATAAGGACTTCCTATTTTGTTCCATGAAACCTTCAGAGGCTCTTTCTAGAAGCTCTGAATAAGCCTAACTCAGGGAAGTATATGATGAAATTAGAGTTTTTTTTAGAAGCAATGTTTTGATACCAAAGCTATACTGGAAGGTGTCATAAATGAGTGGTTAGGATAAAAGGGATTCACTTGACAGCTTTGAAAGCAGCTAAATAAACAAGATTTGGTGGTAAATATGATATGGCCATGAAAGTCCGGGAGGACTGATGATGGCTCACAGCCATTAGAGTTGCTGACATCTCTAAAAACAAGGCTATCATTGAGTTTTTAGGAATAAGACAATGTACTAAATTTGGGACATAGAGCTCTTATATGTTTGGGGGGGGAATCCCTCTGTGGTTAATAGATACTTGTGAGTCTGAAGCTTGGAAAGGTGATTTCAGTTGAGCAAATAGATGAAGTTATCTTCTATTGTCTCAGGAAGGTCAGTGTTATTGCAGACCATGATATATCTCAAGAAGGTTCACAAAGATAAGACAGATAATTGAGAAGAAAAACTGAGGAAACATCAGCATGAGTGATTCAAGTAGATAGATAAGAAGAGACTAATGAAGGGGAATAAAAAGGAGAGGCTTCCATGGACAGGAAAACACATATTGGCAGATAGTTGCCACTAGCCAGCATTAGCGTCAGAACTGGAACTCACAGTCCATGATTCCAGCACAGGTCAAACTTTACACGCGTTTGTCTTTGCTACCTAGAACAGCATGGGGGAGTAACTTGAAAGCACACACCATTATTACCTCACATTTTACTTTCCATGTTTGCAAAGGCATTGCTCAGATGTACATTGTTGGCCAGGACCTTCTGGATAGATTACCACAGAGAAATCCATGTCTACCCATATCTAATGGGCTAAATTTTTTCACTTTTGTTTAAAAACTATTTTATTTATTTGACAGAAAGAGCCAGGCATGGCATGACAGGGCCTTCAGCCACTGCAAATGAACTCCAGACACATGCACCACCTTGTGCACCTGAATTATGTGGGTCTTGGGGAATTGAATCTGGGTACTTTGGCTTTGCAAAAAAGTACCTTAACTGCTAAGTCAACTCTCCAGCCCTTTTCTCACTTTTTATATTGAGAAAACTGAGGAAATGAGTGCTTTAGAGTCATATACTAGAATGTATAGTCATTTCACAGTCAGCTGTGCTAATAATTTCTGGTTTTTATCTTCTGGGGTACATTGCTTTATCCACAGGTATGCTATCCTTAAAGGATCACTTTAGGTGGCAATCTCAATAATAATTAAAAGAATGTAGATTGGTTTAAAAGTTTTGTCCTCTATACTGGGGGACCAAGATGAATTCTTATATGGTGACATGACATTTTGGAACTTTAGTAATACCTATCAAGAAAGGCTTATAATTGAGAAGCAACTCCATAGTCATTAGTGGAGTCAGTTTTCTGCTCTCAGATCCAGTCCATCATTGTGCAAGAGCTTTGGTGCCCTGTGTTCGAAAGGAGTTAATGTAGTCACAATATGACATGCTATTTTTCTTTCTTCTCCAGACCAGCCACAGCCGAACAATGCACTTCAAAGTGCTGCCGATGAAAGCTCCACCTCAAGCCTGTCCTTTTAGATAAGTATCTTCGTCCCATTCATTGTTGCTAGAAAAAAAAAATAATAATCGTGCTGCACGGAGGCATTTTCATCTCCTTTGGTTCCAGGCAGAGATAAACCATGCCTGCTGCAAACTAATTAATACCAGTCACCTGGGAAGCAAAAATTGGGAGACAACAGGCTTCTCTTTCCTGATAAACAGATTGCTGGGTAAGGGATGCACATGGATGTGACCATTTATTTGGCAGGAGAAATAGCAGAAATGAGATGTTTTTCAATAGATATTTGGGAGGCTTGAGCAAATGTCCCCAGGCTCCATCCATTTGAGCTCGGGTGAGTCTTGTGCACTATGTTTCAAGCTTTTCTAAGTCCCTAGGATCAGCATAAATCAGTAGGCCATCAGGGAAATGCCCCTCAAACAGTAACCAGAATTGTTAAAATAACAGGAAGATTGCCTGGGTACCAGTCCTTTTGGCTTTCTTAGCTGACTCAGCTAAGAAAGAAAAGCAAAAGCTGTAGAGAAGCAAGCAGCGGGCAACTTCCGCCCCAGGAGCTTCTCTGGGCCTCAAGAAGTAAGAACACTCCCAGGAAAGAAGACCCACATTCTGTGAGATTAGCTCACCCTGAGTACCCTGCAGTAGCCTGAGTTGTTCTGAGAAGAGTCCTGCAAAGGAAAATGCCACCACACATGTGTTTCTCACACTCAACTTCTCAGAGAAGGACGGAAGGATCATTTTTCCGAGTCAAGATCATAGGTTGTCATGTTTAGAGTATGTGCAAAGAGTGGAGTTTCAGAACTAAATCAGAATCAGGGCATTTGGGGGTTAGTTCAACTCCTGAAGCCTCTATTCACTTTCATTCACCCCCCCCCCCCAACGTCCTCAGAAAATTTGTGATTCAGGAGTCAGTGCTAGGCTACAAGACAAAATAAAGACCATGGGATAAGGTCAAAAGTCTCAGGATAAAGTAAGGAGGGAATTGCTCAGGCAAGTTTTTATAACACAAAGAGCACTTGATTTAATTATTTTTTAAAAAAAATGTGTTCACAAGATGATGTGTACAAAATTCATGGCTTCTTTCAACTCAAGGGCAGATCTGGGAGATGAGGTTTTTTAAAATTTTTTAAAAAAAATATTTTTTTATTTCTTCACAAAGAGAGAGACAGAGAACAGGCATATCAAGGCCTCCAGCCACTACAAACAAACTCCATATACAGGTGCCACTTTGTGCATCTGGCTTTACATGGGTACTGGGGAACTAAACCTGGGTGGCTAGGCTTTGCAGGCAAGCCATTAACTGCTGAGCCATCTTTCTGGCCCTGGGATAAGAGTTTAATCTCTTCTGCCTGTCCCAATTGCCCAGTTCCACATATGACAACCAGTTCGGAAGCAGTGGGCTTTCCTGTAAAAGCAGAGGTTTTCCACCCACAGACCTTATAACATGTCTCAGCTCCTCACTCATCACATTGTGTGTACCCATTGTATGTCACATTGCTTGGGAACAGGAGAGCTCATGAATTATTTTCTATCACTTTGTTTATGGCTTCAGTATTGGAGAGATAATAAGTACTTATTTGCTTAATTTTTTTTTTTTTTTGAGGTAGAAACTAATGATTTATCCTTCCTGTGCTTGACACAGTACTCAAGGTCAATGTTCACTGAATGTTTAATGAAAAGGAAGCCCACTTCGATGTGGGCTTGATAGTAAATTTGATAGCACACTTGCTATGTGTCCCTTTCTCTGAATACCAGGGTCATTGTCCTTACCCTCTGCAGGCAGGGAGGATTTGGGTGTTCATAATTCTGTCCCCTTTGCTTTAATCCAACTCGCTCTCACCTTGAAGCCAACCAAGCAGGGGTGTTCCAGAACACACCATAGTTTATCTTTTCCAGATTAACTATAAATACACAAGTCATCAAAGGTTGACTTCCCAGTGTCACCTGTCAGCCATTGAGGATGCATTTGGAAGTAAAAAGTCTGTCCTAAACTTTTCAACTCCTTCTGTACATGCACCTGACTCATTGTAATGCCACCTGATCTTCTTTCCTTTCTGGCCACACCTGACTGGTCAGTCAATATTCCTGCTAACCTGGGTCCAGGTCATCCTGCATGAGTTTGGTTTTGTTCATAGGCTGCAGGTTCATGTTCAGGCACTGTATGGGCCCAGTAAGCCTGTGGTATAAGTGAAACAACTATATTCCCACTAAAACCATCCCACTGTGTGACCTGAAGGTGGGGTCTTACCTCCTGTAGCTCCGAATATCTACTCTGTGTCCCCTAGCACCCCATCCTGAGGTCAGGTCTAATTCTTTAAGCTTATTTATCTGATCAGATAGGGTCTATGAAATCAACCCATATAGGATTGTACTTCATCTTCTTCAACTCTCTTGTGAGTGGGATAGTAGCCTTGGAAAGAAATGAGAATGGCCATGGATTTTGTGAATTTTCAGTCAAGATGATTCATTAAGCTGCTCCAAAGGCTCAAAGCCCATGAAAGCCTCTCAAATAACTCTCTCAAGTCCAGCCATTGCCCTAATCTGTGCAGGAGTTTAGGAAATCCATAGCCACAAAAAACTATAGGAATAGAATGTTGTCTCTATATGCATGTTGGGTGGCAGGGGACAGCATCAAGAAGAAAAGACTGAAAGTTGTTTTGATGCTCAGACTTTACTCAGTGTCATCCCCTTCTTAAATTTAGTCATTTATTGATGATATTCAATGGCTTTAGATAAAGAAGGGCTAGTACATCATAGACTGGTGCCCTACAACCAAACTAAGTTCTAGCAAAATTCTCACAGAATCAAATACTACACTTCCCCCATTTAGCAACAATTCCCATCTTAATTGGCCCATGAAATGAATTATTAAGAGATTACTTTCTGGCCAAATTGGTAGAAAAATACTGACACAGACAGTTCTTCTGATTGTAGCCTGATTTCCACTTACTGAAGATCACATCAGGCAGTGGTTCAGGGTTTCATAGGAGAGTTCAGCAGGAGAGAGAGAGAGAGAGAGAGAGATTGGGAAAAACACATAAAGTTTTTTCAAGGTAGCCACTGCAAGATTCTCAGGTCATAGATCTAAATGTCAATGTGTTATGCCTAATTTGCACATTCCAACCCAATTTGGTTTTTTTTTTTCATTTTTATCTGCATGCATGAAGTACTTTGGAATACTTAAACGATTGAGAATCATATTTAGTTTGCAACAGTTCAATTAACTTAAGTGCAGAAACATGCGCTCCAGCTGGTAAGTAGTTTAATCAGTTACTATTACAAGAAATCACTTCTTAGGTGCTGGGGCTTCCCTGAGTCTGCTCTGGAAAGGTCATGGCCATACCCAAGTATGTAGGAATGGGAGAGAGAGAAGCCTGAAAAAACTTATGATTCAAAAGAAAAGAAAAACCAAAGGGTACACACACTGTTCGTTCTCTCTCTCTCTCTCTCTCTCTCTCTCTCTCTCTCTCTCTCTCTCCATATGTATGTTTGTATGTATGTATATGTATATATATAAAATCTCCACACACACACCTAGGTTTTTTTTTTCCCATTTTCTGCTGTAGTTTTATGACCTCATGTTCCCTTGGAATGACTTTATAACCACTTGCCTGGGAAGATGAGGGTGTGGACCAAGGATTGAAAACTTTTAAAGCTATTGTATAAAGTGATAAATAGGAAACAAAAAATATCAAGTGCAGCAAAGAACAATTAGCTAGGGCAGTTGGATCAGCTGCAAAGGCAACTCCACACACCAAATGAAGGAATCCTGCCTGCCTTCCACCACCTCAATTGTCCTAATTGCATTTTCATTAAAAGTCCCAGCTGGCAAATTTCAAAAGTATACACCAAGTAGAAAATTTATGCAAATGTTTAAGACACAAGACAATTTTGTATCTTACTTTGGGATATATGGAAATGAAACTAATGGGAAAACTGGATGGAAACAATACTTAGGAACCATTGGGGAGGTGGGAAGCTGACAAGAACTGGAAAGCATGTGCTTTTAAAATGACCATAAGTATAGACTTGTACAGCTCAGTTATATTATTCTATGTACCTATGTGTTTATTTGAAAGGTTTTCTAGTTAAAAGTTTGAATTTTTTTTTTTTTTTGAGGTAGGGTTTCACCCTAGACCAGGCTAACCTGGAATTCACTATGGAGTCTCAGGATGCTCTCAAACTCATGGCTATCCTCCTGCCTCTGCCTCCTGAGTGCTGGAATTAAAGGCATGCACTGCCACACCGGGCTCAAGTTTGAAAGTTTTCTTTTTTATTATTATCTTATTATTTATTTATTTATTTATTTGACAGAGAGAAAGAGAGGGAGAGAGAGAAAATGGGCATGTCAGGGATCCAGCCACTGCAAAGGAACTCCAGACGCATGTGCCCCTTGCGCATCTGGCTTACATGGGTCCTGGGGAATCGAATCTGAGTTCTTAGGCTTTGCAGACAAATGCCTTAACTGCTAAGTTATTCATCCAGCCCAAGTTTGAAGATTTCTAAGTTTAAAAAATTTTTAAAAATTAAGTTGTGTTTTGCAACCACCATTAAACCAGTCATTTCATGAAAATGCTTTGCCTACTAAAGACACGACAGTGGAAACCCAAGGTTATTTTTATGGAAGTTCCTAAACTTCCAAGATGAAAACCTGTACCAATTTACAAGTCTTTGCCACTTCTATATTTTAACTGACCACATTCCCCATAAGCCCAGCTACTGGAATGGGATGGGGCCCATTCTCTGCAGTATTGGAAAACTGACCCCACTTCTCCCCACCACTGCTGTAAGGCACGAGGATGCTACCCCGAACAGGCTATCCACCCATGTGGACTGTGAGAGTCTAGTGATCAGAGTCCACAGTAATCCTAACATGTACATGTAGAGAGGTTAGCATGGTGAGGAGAAATCCAGATAAATGTAGTTGAGAAGTCCACAGAGGGTTCCCCATCATCATCTGCTGGTACTTAACTGGCATTGCATCCTAACCATCAATAACTAAAGAAATGAGAAACATTGGGTCACCAAACAGCTTGTGAGTATGCCTAATGCTTATTATGTACCCAAGCCTCAGTCCAAGATTCATTAAAACTGTTTAAATAATGATAAAGAACTACTACATATTATACTTTTGTTACAATTCCTTTAATAGTAAGGGGAAAGCATCTTAGACCTTCAAAGTGTCTTTTAATGTAATTACTGGTTTAACAATACCTGCCAAACAGACATTACTACATGCTCTTTAAAAATCACAAAGATTGGGTCTGGAGAGATGGCTCAACGGTTAAGACGTTTGTCAGCAAAGCCGAAAGATCTAGATTCAATTCTCCAGGACTTTCCTAAGCCAGATGGACAAGGTGGTGCATGTGTCTGGAGTTCGTTTGCAGTGCCAAGAAGCCCTGATGTTCTCTCTCACTCTCTTTCTCTCTCCCTCCTTGAAAATAAATAAAATTTTAACAGATAGTTTGAAAACAATTCCCATTCACTAGAAATTATATTTACATTTTGATTTTTTTTTCCTGGGTTAGCAATATACCATGCAATCCTCTCTTGTGATGTCAGACAAAAGGCAGTGAACTGTAGCTCCAGATAGCCAAGTGCTCATTTCAGGAAGCAAGGAGTCCCACACAGTGCACTGTGCTCCTCAGCTGCAAGCCTTCAGAAGTCAGGTGTAGTAGATGCATTTTTGACTTACAATGCCATTAACTTCTGATGGATTTTATGTAATATAATCTTCATCCTCCATTGCTGTACAGTAATATACTTCTCAGAAAACACAGTATACATAGAAAAAAGACTGACTTGCCCTAAGATCATCCTACTGCTACTCTCAGAAAATTCACATTTTAGTTTGTTTTTACACCGCCAGCTACATGTGAAGGAGAATCTGTGCCCACACCCTTTTGTATTGTGATTTCTTATCCACTAGAGTTTAATCAATGAACAGTGAAAGGACATGACATAGGAAGGGTGTGGTTTCGGCTTGAAGGAAATAATAAAACTGCAATTGTTTTTACAATAATCGATTACCTCCACAAGAAAATATTTTAAGCATTAACATTTGGTTATTAGAATATATATATATTGCACAATAGATGAGAAAAGAGGTTTTCAATGTTAATTGGACTTTGCCCAAATCCAGACATCCACTTCACCAAACCTCCATTTCCTTATCTACTACATGAGAAGGACTGTGTTGATACGTATATTCTGGTTAGAAGGACTGATTAAGGAAATACACTATGAACAAGTAAGACAGTAAGTCCATAGTATATGTTAGATGATACCATCATCATAATTGTCATCATTTTGGCCTTCTTCATAATCCTTGTAACCTACTGGATATTAAATTGAGGGTGGCTTGTCATGACGGCCTTCTTTAAGCAAAAGCATCTTTATTTTCAAATGTTAATGTATAAGGAAAAGTGTGAAATCAACCAACATCATTTTGAAAGACGAGGCCTAGCTAAAAGCTTATTTTACAAAAGTAAGTCTCTAAGTTGTTGAAGTTTCTAAATGAAGTTTATAAAGTTTTTAAGTGAAAAAAAAAAAAAACCTTTTAGTACTCCCCATGACATGACTTTACATATCCTCAGGTTATCTGCTGTATGACTCTTAAGGGTATTCAGGTTTAACCATTAAACGTGTATAGTCTAGGAAGGTCTCTTGCTATAGTGGCTATTTTGAGATGAAAAAAAAAAATTGAGTCCATTAGAAGAAAAGATGACTTTCCTGGGAGCATAATTAAAATACAATGAACTTTTTTGTATTATGTGTGGGAAGAGTCATCTTTCCATCACTGCACAAAATCAATGTTTAAAAATTCTATCCAAAATTCTTTCTATGCCCACATCAATCTAATAGTGAGGCAGTAAGCAGAATTTTAATCAGCTCTTGTGAGCCAACACATAGAACCACGCCCACACAAAGAACCAGCATAGCAATGTACATTCTATTTCTTCTTTGCAGCTCTACCACCTACCTGTACAATTGTCTCCTCTGTTTACATAATCCCATGGAAAGTGTCATCATAAAAGGCAAATCAGAAGCCATGGGAAATCTTTGCTCAAATGTTGATTTGTACCTGGTGTTTAAATGTGTTTGGTTAACCTTCTATTTATTCATTCTCTTTCCTTCATATAACCTTTCTCCTCCTAGGCTATGTCATTGTGTGCCAAGGCAATGGCTCAATGATTCACAGGCACCATGTGACAAAGGAACTCTTATGGGCTGTCTATGAATTATTTCATTCATCGAGCGTGTACTCTGGTGCTCCCTTTGTGTGCCGCCACACATCTGCTCCTGAAAGCAGGAGAGATGTCATCCCAACACATGGGCCCCTCCCCCTACACTGTAGTGGCTAAAGCTAAGCTATGAGTCATGAATTCCAAGGTTTGCTTTTCCTCCAGGTGCTATCCTACTGGAAATCACAAAAAGCTCATAGAATTAGCACATAGAAAAGAATTAGAGAATCCCATTTGATCATGGAGTTACCAGACACGGAAATACTGCAGCTGCATCTCTTGCTGTGTGTCCAGGTAACTAAGTTCCCTTTTATAGGATGCAGCATAACAATACATTTTTCTTTGATGGTGCACACACAGTCCTGCCAACAAAAAATGGAGTGCTTACAGAGAGGGTAATATGTCTAAACAATATGTAACATCAGTCATGCATTGAAAGAAACTATAAACCTAAGTGGTTAAACAAGAGCAAGTATGGTTTTACTTTCTGAGTATCATATTTTTTTAAGTATGCTGTCAAGCTATGATGGTACTAAGCAAGGTACCTTGCTGGAAAGTGAAGGAAGCATTGATACAAATGAAAGCAAAACCAAGTTATCACCACCACCAATGTCAATCCAAGAAAAGCACCTGTGAACTTCCTCTAATAATTTGCTGGAGGGTGTTGTGTGGTAACAGTATTACTATAGCTACATTTTTTAATTAATTAGTATTGTTAAAGAGAATCCTGACTATAGAATTACTAACAGCAGCAAAAATAAATTCTCTCCAATTAAGTAGCCTAATAAGCTATTTGGATTTTACCACTTAACATTTTTTTCCTTCCCATTTAATTTCAGCTTTCACTTGGATGTCATCTTGTTGAAAATCCATCACAGAGAACTATGTGTATGGGGGGAGGCAGGATAATGTTGCTAAGTTCCCCTGATGCTCTGAAACCAACAGAAGCAAAATATTTTTTTCTTATTCACCCAAGGATTTTTCCTAATAATTCAGCTTCTTCCTATTATAAATTAATATATGAAAATATATGAAAATGGTCAATATGCAAATTCAAATATCACACTGCTACTTGCCTTCAGTAAGTGCTATATGCATAAATTTGAAACAATACAGTGTTTTAAGATTGCTGATTATAATAATGCTTTGGTGTGCATATGTGCATGTATAATTGTGTTCATTTAATTTAATCATGAAAATATTACAGGATCATTTGCTTTTTCTCCTCCAAAAGCTCTATCACCTATTTTCAACTAATCAATTCTACTTTGTTCCATCAATAAGTCAGTTGGTCATGAGCAAAGAATGCTTAGTTTAAAAGGATATGGCTGTGATTCTATGTGATTGTGAATATCAATGTAGCATGTAGAAAGCTAAAAGCCTCTGGCCCTTAGTTATAGAACAGTGCTAGGCTTTTCAGTAGAACCTGGTCCTCGAAATACAGGAATTTTATGTTCATTTCTTCTGGCAAGTTCTCCATGTCCTTGAATGCTGAGAATTTGCCCTGGGGCAGTCACCTGATTACACAGAAGAGACCTGGAAACCAGCCCATGTGACCCACACATTCCACATGCTTGACTGGAGTGTAGCTTTGGGTACTCTGCACAGTTTCTGGAATCACATGGGATATGCTGAAGAGAACAAGAAGGTGAGGACATTTAATTTTAACCATGTCCTAGAAATACAGATAATGCCACAGTATGTAGAATGAACTCAGCTGAGGAAAAAATGAAGCCTGACCTGAAAGGTTCTGCATGATGTTCTCTACCCCACACCCCCATGCCAAAACCAAAAGAAGATATGTCATTCCTCACAGAAGAATTACGTTCCCTTTCCCAGGATGGTAACAGAGAGCAGTGGAAAGAAATAGGTTGCTTTGTACCCATCAATGGAATCTACACAATGTTCTTTCCCCCAGGGACTAATTCAGCTTTTGATTAAATCTTTCTGAGATTTAAATCATGATGTTACAAACCTCCAAGGAACTCCTCTGTGAGTTGTGACCCTCTTTATTACTCTCAGCTATTTGACAAAGTACAAAGACTGATTCATAATTGTGTACAGTGTGCTCAAAAACAAGCAATAGTGAGGACAGCTACAAAATGTGAGATTCATATAAAGTAAATATTGCAGAAAGTAGGCTTTGGTTAAAGTATGCTATAATTAATACTGAGTTATATATAACTGGGTAGCTTGTAGCTCCAGTGTCAAATGAGTATAATAATGTTATTAGGGCTGTAAATTATATCCAATGATTTGCTAAATAACCTACCAAGAACAGAAAACTGGTAGTGATGAAAAAGAATTCAGCTCAATATAACATATATAGTTTAGACAGATTTAATTTGGAGGACTTTTGAAATGACACAAGCTCATTTTAAACAAACTGTTCATATCCAGTGTTCATTTATTTTTTTCTTCCAATAATTATTTTTGCCATTGGAATCATTAATGCTGGAAAAGATTTAATAATTTGAGGAAAATATGAAAGGAATCCCTTATCTCCTGCCAGGAAGTTCCAGCACCAAACCACCTTCCATTTCTGCTCTTAAATACCCCATTTTTTTTCTATGCCCTATTTTACCTCAATGGTAAAAGTTAATCCTTTGGAAGGGTTTGTATGATTCACAAATTTTAGTATTGGTATAAAATGGCAATCAAACCATAGGCAGTGATTTTTACATAAATTAGCAGATTTCAATGAATATTATCGATAGTTTTATCATGTTTCTGATGCTCACAGCATTCTTTTCTCTCTAGATTTAGGCAGAAGGGACCCAGGACATATTTAGCCACTTTGCTCCAGTGTTATGCAATGTTGGTCTTTCAAGGCAAGTAGAAAGAACCATCTGAGTCAGGAGAAGGGGAAGTAGTGTCAGTACATTCTGTCATTGAAACCAACATCACCTATCAGGCACAGCTGACATTCTGACGGCAATATGGGTCACAATTTACCAGTTCACCCCACTAGCAACTCAGTGACTCACCTAGAATGTGACCTTTTTTTCTGATATAGTCTTAGAAAATTACTCAGTTCCTCTACAGTAGAATCACTTTTCACACTGCATATTAAGCTGCTTTCCTACTGAGTCAGTACCTTATCCTTAAAAATACACACTTTTCAGGGTTAAATGCAAAAATCCACCTAATCTACTTGACAAAGTCCTGGGTCACTTCACAACCTCACAATATTCATTAGAAAATCACCACATCTGTCTTTTACAATTTGAAAGAAGGCCACGTAAAATACTGGAAGCACACATGTCCTCAGAGCTGAAACACATCCATGAATATGGAAAAGCAGGGAGAATGGGAGAGCGAGCTCAAGAGGAAATAGAATAATAATAAGCGAGTAATGTGTACTGATCTGAGAAACATGCCAGCAATTTGGTTCCGATAAATAAGAAAAGCAGAAGTAGATTTGAAACATTCGTTTCCCTTTATTAGCTCAGTGAGGCCGATGTGTACTGCACATTAAAAAAAATCACAGAAATTTTCATACAATGAATAAAACCACAATGATACATGTAGAATTGGCAGGTGGAAATGAGCCCAGCAAGGGCTCAACTAATCGCTCACTTTCCCTCGTCAGCATAGTTCAACCAACAGTGTTACACTTTCACCTACAAATCTTAAAGTAGCTCCATCAAATCAGCAGTTCACATTATTGAAAATGTCTGTCACATAGGTACAAATTTAGAATCATCACATTATATTACATGGCTATTCTAGGTCATCTATAGATCAGATCTTAGACTACAGTGATTGAAGTTCTCGTTACAGCCATCAAAAAAAAGGACACATAATCTTTACCTACTGTAAGCTCACATCTAAAGGCATGAAAGGTTTCCTTTTTTTCAACCGACCCAAACATCATACCCAAATAGTGCAAGGTTTCCTCTGTGCTGCTTTTAATGTTGACAGCCCAACCGTTGTTCTCGAAGTCCTTTAGCAAAAATTGATTTTGTTGCACTGGAAGAATTTTTCTGCTACATCTCTTTAAAAATAAAGACACCCACATTTCTAAAGCACCAGTTCGGTTACCAAAATTGTAGATGTGGTACTTACCACAGCATGAAGGCAATGGCCCATGGTCATCTAAAAGTCCTAAAGATCTATGCTGAAATTGCCTCCCATGATGGTGGGGTGCATGTGTTTGTTGGAAATATTTTCTCCAAAAAAAATAGAAAAAGAAAAAAGGAACACAGCTTATATTTTGATGGGCTACCCACAGTGTCTGCATAAGATACAAAAGCTTCACTAATTGTAAATGCAACTTGAAGTCCATGGAGGAAAACTATCTTCATGGTAACAATATTTGTCAGGCTGGGGTGGGGGAGATAAATGAATCCTCAATGTGAAATCTGTAGTTTTGTCTATTGATAAGTAAGAAAAGAAACCCAGTATTTCACTCATGTCCACAATCCAGAGCAAAAAAGAGAATGTATTTAAAGTTGGATCACAAAAATTTAAAGGCAAAATAGAGAATGCATCTGGTCCTTAAACACATAATAGGATTACTAAATATTGATTTCTTAAAAATAATTTATTGCTCTTAATAGTCTTTTTATTATTTATTCTACAACAGAAGATACTCAAAATTCAGAAAGAAAGACTGTAAACTTCAGTTTGGCGTTCACAAAGAGTTAAAATACCTGCATTTAACCTACAGAACAACAAGAAATAGGCAGATTAAAGATGTGTTACTATTGTAACGCAGAGCCTGTGAACAAAGTTCTTTTATTTCATAGTATTTTTATTGCTTTCTATCTACTTAGAAATAAGAAGCCAAAAACTTGAGCAAGCATCCGACAGGACAGACAGTGGATTCACTCAGAACACAATATGCTGGTGATATATGAACGCAGCTATCAAAATTAGCTGCATTGGCCTGGGGGGTGAAGCCCACCTCATAAGATCATGTTGGGTGAGAAAAAGAAAGGAACAATTAAGTAGTAGGTCTATCACGTCTTCCAGAAAAGTCACGTCAGCCAAACAGTAATTGAATCTCAATTTGGAAATTGAGTGCATACTCCAAACATTAGTGAATTCCATTGCAGGGACTCCATACTCAGATGAAATCCTGATGCTCAAAATGGTGGTTTTCTGAAGGTTTGTTTTATTATCATTGAATTTAGCAGAAGCAATGTTATCAAACAACATCATGGTCACATTGGAGGCCATGCTAGTGCAAGTAGGAACACTGCTTCCACGACAGCTGAGTTTCCTAAATGAAGAACTTACACTCCAACCTGACAAATGTCATGCATCCTTGGTTAAAAAAGAAAAAAAGAAAGAAAAAGAAAAAGAAAAGAAAGAAAAAACAATTCCCACTGGCTTTATTATTTTCATCATCTTATAATTTATAATAAATAGGCTATTTTGCAACTGATAAATATGTCTCTTTAGTAAACAAAGGAATGAAATCTCAGTATTCATACAGGATGCATAACTGTAAAAAATACAGATAAATGCCATCATCATACTCTGCCAAGGGAAAGAGATACTGGCTTCAAAGATAGTCTTCAGACACACACTAATTATTGTAAAAATCATACTGTAATTGTTACCTCAGCATTTTGTATCAAATGAAAATCACAAAATTAAAACAAAACAGCATTTTTAAAAAGATTTTTTTGACCTCTAGTTTCAAAACTACTGTTGATAGAGAAAATAAAAACATTTCTTAATGGTTACCCATTGAGAGACTTTACATAAGATCATGGTATCTTCTAGAAAAATTTTAGATGAGAAAATTTCATTCCCCTAACAAATCCAGTGTATAAAACTTCAAAGAAAAACAAGCAACAAGAAAATGTGGAAAAATATCACAGAAGTGGTTCACACCTTTAGAGGGTTAGGTATTTTTTTTCTTTTTTTGACAATATGCTTAGATGGAAGCTCACCTATGAAGGGATGGATATGCGTGAAGCATCATTTTGTTCTAGTTGCACTCAACGGACACACACACTGTCTTGTTTTGTTTGTTTTGTTTTGTTTTTTTACAATCAAATATATATAAGCAGTAAGTTCAGCTTCTAAATATGTTAGTGTACAATAATTGTTTCACCTCATAATTACATTTGAATATTCTTGATTAAGAAAAATTTAGCAGTTTTGAAAAGAAGGCTGCATTTACAGTGCATAGCTGTAACAAAAAAGAACATAGTTGTATAGTATGTACATAAAATAAAAATACTCCATTTAACATCTGTAAATACTTAACTACATCAGAGAATGTAGCAATCACACTATCTGAACACATCCATAGAGTTCTATTCAACTCTCATGGTAATGTAACACCGTGTCCGCTCCTCAGATAGAACTGCTGAACACGCTGCCCGCATGACCATTGACAAGGCTTGTGTAAAATTTGCAGTGGAAGCTCAACATTTTGGACATTTACAGGGGTGTCAGGACAAAGGACGGACTACAGAAACTTCAAAATGTTAGGAAAGTTTAGCAGGATCCTCTCCCACCCAGATTCCATGGTGAAAGAAAAGAGAAAGAGAGAGAGAGAGAAAGAGAGAGAGAGAGAAACTGAGAGAAAGAGACAGGATATTAGTTCTATGGAACCTGCATTTACTTCCGATTGTCACATAATCAATGGATTAAGAGAGAAAGCTTGCTGCAAATTGGTTTGCACTTTCTTAAAAGACAGTACTGAGGCTGATGGCAGACATCAGCAGTGTCATCTTAGGGTGGTTGGTGAGTTTTCTTTCCTTTGAAATTGATAGATATTTTTCCTTTTGTATAGAATATGAACATTTTGAAGTTGTAGGTTGTAAGTGTGTCTTCTTGGAGCTGCTGCATTTGAAGTGCTTGCCCTGTATGTTTCGGTCAGGTGTCCTCAGTCCTTACATGCGCCCACATACATACTCCCCTAAACATGACCACACACACACACACACACACACACACACACGCAAACAAATGCACACACCTCACATACACTCTGTCACCAAGAGCCTCCAGGGAAAGCCAAGCTGACACCCGTGAATCAACCTGTGCTTACTGAATATCATTCTGTCTCTTGCCTCTTCAGCAGCTGTGTTCATGTAAACCATGGTTGTTGTTCTTGTTCTTGTTGTATTGTTGTTTTGTTGTTGTTTTGTTTTTGTACAGAGAGTGTAAAGTAGGAGAAACTCCTAAGTATGACTTGCAAGAGTCTGTTGGGGAAAGGACACGCTGTCCCGTGAGGTATTCACCATCTCTGTCATCCTCAGCCAGTGGACATGTTACCTGCGTAAGCTTCTCTGAGCTTCTTTCAGTAAACTATCAAAATCCAGAGAGTCATACTTGCTCTTGGTGGAAGCAGGGTCAAAGTCATCTGCGTTTGAATCTGAAAGAAACCCACAGTAGTTTAGATATACCCCTTGCTAATAGCCAGTGAGCTTCCACTTCAAGATCTCTTATTCAAGTGTAAAATCTCTAGTCAGTAGTCTTCAATGCAATGCCCAGATTGGAAACTAGATGGAAACAGAAATGGAATGGTGAGCTTTCAAAAACATGGACATCTTGACTCATTTTAGACTCAAACACTCCTAAGATACAGGTATAAAATTTATTTCCTCTGCTTAATAGATGGCCATTCTCCTCTTGTCCTTGGCATGTTAAGTGACTTCCTTGGGGTTCTTCAATGACATAGCTGCAAGGATACAAGTAAAAGCTAGAATTTTTTTTTTTTCTTATTCAATGTAATTAATTTCATTGAGCATAAAATCCAGTTGAATTGGTGAGAAAACATTACAGAATGTCACCTAATCTCCAATATACTACTCTACTATGAAGCAGTATCATCCATCTCACCAATACCTCTGAGAACACTAGTAAGATGGATGTAAACTGTCCCCAAGTTATAAGGTTGGTGAAATGCTTCTATCCTGAAAGGTTACATGTAGCCTATTCCCTCCTTGAGAGAGGGTGATGACAATCTGCAGGTAGAATTAAACCATACTATCTTTTGTATCTTTAAGCCACTTCAAGTCAGATTGTGTGCAAAATTACACACACAATATCAAAGAACCCTTAACAATGCAGATGTGTTTGGGCAATGTTGAATGTCAAGTTCAATGCTATCACTATCAAATATTCTGACTTTTTTTTTCACTGGAACCTATGGAAAAAACAGATAGTTTTTGGTGGCATTACAAGTGAGAAAGGTGACTAGGAACTCTAATTAAATGCCTTTTAATGAATTTATTGCTTCTTCAGAAAACATTCATTTGAAGCCTAGTGTGGTGGCACATGCCTTCAAACCCAGTATTCAGGAGGCAGAGGTAGGAGGATTGTCATGAGTTCGAGGCCACCCTGAGGTAGAACAAAACCCTACCTCAAAAAACAAATGAAAGAAAGGAAGAAAGAAAGAAAGAAATATTCATTTAGAAGGAAACTAAAACCTCCCTAGAATACCTTAACAATTCTAAATACATGAGCAATCCATGGCTACCCCCAAATTAAGTCAACAGAAATGTACAATGACAGAAGCATAAGTTTGATATGAGATTTATTTATGTATTTACTGTATTTATTTATTTATTTATTTTGCTGAGGCTGGAAGTGGTGCTCAAACCCAGAACACTTGTCTAGCAAATTCCAGGCCATGGATTCAATTCTTAGCTTGAACAAGGAAAAGAAAAAGAACAAAAAGGTAGTCTAAAAGATTGCAGTGCTCTAAGCTCTCAAGTACTGGGCTGGTTTTCTGCAGCCCAGATTTAATCAACTTTCACTCTCATAAATTTATGGACAAAGAAATCCCCCCACGTGTTTTTTTTTTAAACTGATTATTATTATGTATCTCTATTGATATTTTTCTAACAAGGATTTTTTTTTCTTTTTTTGTTCTTTTTTAAGGCAAGGTCTTGCTCTAGCCCAGGCTGACTTAGAACTCATTATGGACTCTAAGGCTGGCCTTGAACTCATGGTGATCATGCAGTAAGGACTTTTTAACATATAAGAGCAATCACAGAATCCTCAGACATAAAAACAAGGGCAAATTGGCCAGTTTTTCCTCAAAATCATCTTAGTCAATTCTTAATTTATATTGCTTTCAACACCTTCTCTTTATAGCCTCATAAATGGTTTGCTTACATTTCTAGAGTTTCATGCACAGCAATTATTCAAATTAAAAACTTTTGTAGTTGCAAAATAAATGTGAAAATTAATTAATTCTATCTTAGCACAAGAGATTAATTCAAAATCAGAATGTCATTTTCATTGTATCTCAGGGTGCAAGAGGAACATATTCCATAGGAAAAAAACAGCAGGGAATCAGGAAGGGCATATAAATAACATTTTTGAAAGGAAATTTAGGCAAGAATTAAACTGTTTAATGTTGGATTATTCTAAGGAAAGTCCAGAATTTTAGAACATATGTATTTTCATTGGCAAGTAATCAAATTACTGAGAAACAGTATTTCCCAGGAGTTTCTTCACTGTGCAAGAGTGTTCACATGCATGCTCACTCATACAAACCAGCAAATAGTACATCCCAGGAGTTATCCAACAAGCGCTTCCTTCCAGATGAAAAAGAAAGTAGTTCTATTCCACATATGAGGAGATAACATCTACTCCAGCATGCTCTTCTACATGTGTGGGGATATCATCTACTCTAGCATGTTCTTCCACTTGTGTGGGGATAACATCTACTCTTGCATGTTCTTCCACATGTGAGGGAATAGAATCTACTCCATCATGTTCTTCCACTTGTGTGGGGATAACATCTACTCTTGCATGTTCTTCCACATGTGAGGGAATAGAATCTACTCCATCATGTTCTTCCACTTGTGTGGGGATAACATCTACTCTTGCATGTTCTTCCACATGTGAGGGAATAGAATCTACTCCATCATGTTCTTCCACATGTGAGGGGATGACATCTACTCTTGCATGTTCGTCCACATGGGAGGGAATAACATCCACTCCAGCATGTTCTTACACATGTGAGGGGATGACATCTACTCTAGCATGTTCTTCAACATATGAGGAGATAACATATACTCCAGCATGCTCTTCTACATGTGTGTGGATATAATCTACTCTAGCATGTTCTTCCACAGTGAGGGGATATCATCTACTCTTGCATGTTCTTCCACATGTGTGGGGATATCATCTACTCTAGCATGTTCTTCCACTTGTGTGGGGATAACATCTACTCTTGCATGTTCTTCCACATGTGTGGGGATATCATCTACTCTTGCATGTTCTTCCACATGTGTGGGGATATCATCTACTCTAGCATGTTCTTCCACTTGTGTGGGGATAACATCTACTCTTGCATGTTCTTCCACATGTGAAAGGATGACATCTACCCTAGCATGTTTTTCCAGATGTGAGGGGATAGCATCTACTCTAGCATGTTCTTCCACATGTGAGGGGTATCATCTACTCTAGCATGCTCTTCCACATGTGCGGGGATATCATCTAATCTTGTAAATTCTTCCACATGTGTGGGGATATCATCTACTCCAACATGTTCTTCCACTTGTGTGGGGATAATATCTACTCTTGCATGTTCTTTCACATGTGAGGGGATAACATCTACTCTATCATGTTCTTCCACATGTGTGGGGATATCATCTACTCTAGCATGTTCTCCCACATGTGAAGGGATATGATCTACTCCAGCATGTTCTTCCACATCTGAAGGGATGACATCTACTCTAGCATGTTCTTCCACTTGTCAGGGGTATCATCAACTCTAGCATGTTCTTCCACATGTGAGGGGATAGCATCTACTCTAACATGTTCTTCCACTTTTGTGGGGATAACATCTACTATAGCATGCTCTTCAACATGTGAGGGGATAACATTTACTTTAGGATGTTCTTCCACATGTGAGGAGATAACATCTACTCTTGCACACTCTTCAACCTGTGACAGGTAGCATTTAATCTACCATGCTCTTCTACATGTGAGGGAATATTATCCATTCTAGTATGTTCTCTCACAATCAGAAGAGGATGCTGGAACTCAGTAAGATGCAGTGAAAAGAAACATAATATAAGTGTAACCTTAAAGCAACCTCATTTTTCAACTGAAATTGTTATAAATTATGATCCTGTATTAATAGAAACAAATCACCCCACATTTGTATTCCTGGCACCTGGAAAAGTGTTGGCACAAGGTAGGTAGTTCAAATTAATGTTTGTTGAATGAATGCATTAATCTCAAGCAACCTCATGTTATTAAAAGCATGGTTGCAAATATTTGTATTGAGATCTGAGAATGATTTACCAATAAATGGCATGGACACATGGAAAGGCATTGTGTAAACATTGAAGACACTGATAGTTTAATATCTTTTTTAAGTTAATAAAAAGTTTATGACAAATGTATTATTTTCATTCTCTTTCTTATTTAAATATAATTTCTTTATCATAACTAATTACTAGTCAAAAAGTTATGTTCATAATGCTGAACCAACCCATCCTTCAGTTCTGATGCTATTTTTCATGTTTTATATTTTTTATCAAGGTATTTTTAGAAAGATTTGTTTTTGTATAAAACAGTAATTAGGAACACAGATCACAGATTCATATACAGTAGGTTTTAAATCTTGGCTCCATGAACGTAGCCTTGATCAAATCACATTAATATTTAATTCTCATTTATTAAAGTGGCTAATAATTAGTAGTTGGGATCATTATCTTTTGCTCTAATAATAGTGTAGTCATCATTAACTAGTTTCCATGGTAGAGAAATAGGATGTGTGAGGAACTAACTTCACTTTAAGGAGAAAACAGAAACAGGATGAACTTGGTAGATGCTGTCAAAAATGACAACTCACTTGACTCTCTTGATAAAATTAAATTGTATCATATCCCATCTGTTTAATTCCAATCCCTCTATGTATCTAGTATGTTATTATTATGCTCACCATATTTAGTATTCATGCATAGTTTTAGTTATTTAGTCTATACCTTTCAAGGACCAAAGACAAGGCATATAAGATTTCATTGAACTCCAGTGTTAGTCCCTGGCACGTGTTCTTCCATATCTGAACAATTGTAAATCTCGACCTTCTCACTACTGACTTTTCTAATAATTATAACTACTGGTTATTGAGCACATTATCTTACATCAGGCACTGTGCTAACTAACAGCTCCATACTTATATGTCTTCATAATGGTATTATAAGGTTTTATTTTTATTTTTGTTTTTTTTGCAGAGAACAAACCAGAAATCAATGGAACTACAAGGCTTGCCTAAGGTAATTGCCAAGCTAAATCCCAAACACAGGTTGGCATGATTCTATAGCTAGGACTCTTGGCTACATCACAAGTATGCTCAGAACCAACACCACTCATGGCCCTGCAGATCTTTAGGGGATTGGCAAATCTCATGCTACTACAGTGCACATCAAACACACTTTTCAGAAAATGCGGCACAAAGTTAGCAATGGCAAAGTTTCTATGACTGCTGCTAGGCAGGGAGATAACGAGAGGAGAAACAGCATTCTTCTTAGAAATATTTCAAGGAGGTGCCAGTTCAATTTGGAAATACCATCCAATTCTCCCTCTACTATGATGAATCGTGATCTAAAGGCCCCTCTAGGTAGCTTATTTTAAACTCTGGATGTTTTGAGAGACTAGAAACACCACAGCCTTCATCACTAAAGAAAATAAGTCAAATCAACTCAAGGCTTCAATCTGTCTTGACTGCTTTTATCAGCCAACATTTGAAAAAATGACTTGCCACATTTTATATTCTCATCCCTAGGCCTCTATCTCTCTACCCAGTCATCTGCCTCTCCCCTGCTTCCTACCATCTATTTAGCTCGTGAAGTGAATTATAGTATATTCCCCCTGAACAATGCACAGCACCTATATCAATTACTTCAAGAAGACATCCCTTTTGGAAGGGACAAAAGAAATCCCAGTGTTTGCAATTCAATTCATTTCTGTCCCTATACCACATTAGATAGATTTCAAATAGATAAGTAATAATGCTGAGGAATAGATGTATGTGTTAATTTTATGCTTATTACAAATTAATTAAAATAATTATGTCATATGCACATTTATCACATTCCTTCATCTCTTCATCAAAGAATTAAAAGGCTTATAATGCACTCACTCAATAGGGAGTGGCATACAAAGGTAGAAAATTATGATAGGAAGGGCAATTAAGATGTCCACTGTGGCATTATTTATAATATCAAAAATTTAAAATTGAGCTGGGCATGGTGGTGCACACCTCTAATCCCAGCACTTGGGAGGCAGAGGTAGGAGGATCACCATGAGTTTGAGGCCACCCTGATACTACATAGTGAATTCCAGGTCAGCCTAGGCTAGTGTGAGACCCTACCTCAAAAAACCAAAAAGAAAAAAAATTAAAAATTGAATAGATATATAGCAGTAATGGAATTATTAAATATAATTATATGATTTACCCATTCAAACATTATGCAACCATTAAAATATGTGGATATGTTATGTGTAATCCTGTCAATCATATATTACATGACATTGTTGAGAAGTAGAATTTCAGTTTTATATTATATATATATAAAACATATAATATACATGCATACATACAAATACATACATACAGACTAATAGGGGATTTTTCTTTTCTTTAAATAATTCTATATATTTTTAATAGGAAAGACATGTTTACATATGTTTCATACTTATTATCTATAAATGGAGACAGTATATACCTCCTAGGATGATGGTAGCTCTCAAATGAGAAATCTGCAGTAATGCCAGTGCAATGGATATGATATGTAAATGCTCAATGTTTTATTTATATTTTGTTCTCAAGAAAGTAAGTCTGGGGTCATTTAGCCAATAAAACTCAACTTCCTACTGTCAAGTGTAATTCAAAGCAAGTAGCTGGCATATCAAAACCTTGTAAAATAATGAAAGCAGAACAAGACTATCACATATAGTTTTCCATAGAGTTTTCCACAGTGGTGGTAATGCTATGATTTGAAAGCTACAACCTGACACACACACAAATCTTAATCACATATAAACGCAATACACCACACACACACGCACACACACACATACACAGAACAATTTCACACATCATACACAAATGATGCAGTCTTATCCCCCATTCATAAAGCAAGAACTTACTTTTGCCCTTTTTTGTTAAAACCTACACATCTTGCTTTTGATAGTGTCCCATACAAAGTCTGTACTGATACTCAGCAAAATGAAGTAATGGTCCAACCCTGAAGAAAGTGTTCACTCCCATTTTGAGTTCTACATTCTGGTGTCATCATTGCATGTAAAACAGCAATGTGCCATACCTAGGTCTGCATAGTTAGACTTGAAAAATTGCTTGCGTCCACAAAAGTACAGCTCGAAGTCAGTTTCATTCGACCTGCGTAAAGTGTATCCATTTTCAAGAGCAGCGAAAGCATCACAGGTGTAACGGTAGGTGATGAAACCGTAGCTGTCTCTACAACGGACAGAGAGAAAGAGTTTCAGAGCTGGTCAGGGGACATCAGGGTACAGGACTGTAACCCTGTCTACTTTGGGAGGCATCACTGGTGCCAGGGCCTTAGCCACTGTATCCATTTATCAGTGTGATTGTCCTGTCAAGCAGCTAAATACTTCTTTCTGGGACAGGAGATCTCAACTAGAAAGATTAATAAATAGGGATGGAAGAAAATAAATAAGGTGCTGAACTCAACATGTCATCCGTCAAGGCACTTACACTGGCAACTCCCATCCCAGTAATCTTAAGGCCATAATTTTTTACATACGTCAGCTTCTAAACAAGAAATAATCTTGAAGATTCTCACCCATCATCCCTCAGATTTACTGTGCACTCCTCGATTTCACCAAAAACTTCAAAGCGGTCCCTCAGTTCTGTCCGTGTGGTGTCAGGTCTGATTTTGCCAACATAAATAACACGACGTTCTTCCTGTGGGCAGGGGAAACAAGGAGAAGGGGGACTTTAGCTAGTTCTAGAGATAAGGAAGAGGAAACACCCCAAGAACTATCCAGAACTGTGTGGTCACACATAAGAGAAAAACACAAAAAAAGCATGTCACTGGGAGCCAACCAGCAATTTGTCACCTCCACGGTATGGGCAGACTATACGGTAACCTGAAGAAAAGATTCCCCCCCTACTACAAAACAGGGGTGCATTTTAAGTATAAGAAGCAATCCTATATCTCTTGTTCTGCAACAAGGACAAAAGAGATGATGTCTCTGAAAACTGACAGAATTTTTTAAGAACAGATGGAGCTGACACAAAGAATGTACTAACCCACTGGTCTGTGTGTCTAACCGGGGACAACCATAACAAAAGGAACTTGATGTTAGGACAAAGCAAAGACAGGAAGCACAGGACTAAGAGACAGACTTAGCCACCCAAGAATTTTACTAAGAGTCCCATTACTAAGACTCCATGGTTACACTAAGAGTCTCATTCTTGGAAGGTGCCAAAATTATTCAGGCTTAAGGCAAACAGATATCTCAACAATATATTTCTTGGGTTGTTTCAGTTGCTTTTACCAAGTATTAAGCACATAATCTACCACAGAGTGAGCACTCACTTGTGAAATATAGTTGAGCAGTTCCTAGACTCTATAGCATCCTTGAAAGTCTGCTCACCTATTCTCCCAGTATACCAAGTGCAACACTCCTGTCTGTTTTCACCAGGGAAATAAAGCTCCTCTAGGCTGCACATTCAACTAACCATCTGTCAAACTAGAACAAAGTTGCTCAAACCAGATTCTCCAGCTTCACCTCCTCCCCAATGGAATCTTTTCCATGTTCTTGTATCAGTGAAGTTGACATCATCTAGCTCATTATCGGGGCAGAAGTCCAAGTACAGCCCTTGGCTACTCCTTTTATTGTCCCCTCCATATACTTAATTACTCATTAAGCTTTACTGAGTTTTACCTCCTCAATCTCTCTTCAGTTTGCATTTTATGTCCTGTGCCAACATTCTAACCTCTCCTTTTTTTAAAATACATGCAATAGCATTTAAAAAAAAATTTATTCTATTTATTTGAGAGAGGAAGAGGCAGATGGGGGGATGGGTGTGCCAGGACTCCAGCCTCTACACTACCATGTTCATCTGGCTTATGTAGGTCCTGGGGAATTGAACCTGGGTCCTTTGGCTTTGCTGGCAAGTGCCTTAACTGCTAAGCCATCTCTCCAGGCAACAACCTCTCTTTATGAATTAGAGTAATGGACTTTTAACTTGGGTCCCTTTATTCATGGTCCCTTCCTCTAATCTGCCTTTACAACATAGACAGAATAGTCTTTACTAAGTCAACAGGAATAACATTTCAATGACTTCCAAAACTTTGAATACGGTGGTTAAATCACTAAGAAAGACCTCACAGGTAGGTCCTGCAAGGGCAAGTTCTAGACCTGTTGCCATCATGGACTTTTCTCCTACATGCCTTTCTTATCTTGATGTTGGATTCTATGATAAGCTTCTGTATGCTGCCCGCCCATATACATTGTATTCCTTCCTCCCCAAAGCCTTTGCAAGATTCTCCACAGCTACCTGGAATACCCTTCCCACACTGCACTCCCAAGCCCTTCACCTATACTCTAGACACATGTTAAGCTCAACAATTATTCCCTTTCTGAGATATGAGATAAAGTCGGACATTCTTTTCTTAAATATTCTATTTATTAGAGAGATAGAGGGAAAGAAAGAATGGGTGTACCAGGCCTCCAGCTACTCTAAAGAAACTCCAGATGTATGTGCCACCTTGTGCATCTGGCTTACATGGGTCCTCGGGAATTGAACCTGGGTCCTTTGGCGTTACAGGCAAGCATCTTAACTGCTAAACCACCCCTCCAGGCTTAAAGTCAGACTTTCTATTACCTGCTGTTATGGAAAACTCTATTTTTCCTTTGTGATCCTATGCATTTTCTAGTTTAATAGTTATAATTGACTCACTGTTCAATACCTGCCTCCCTAGAATAACAAAAAAAAATTCATAAAAGTAAAGGCTAAATCTTTCCTTTTTCCCATTTTAAGTACAAATGAAACATAGCAATGTCTCAATAAACATTTGATGTAAAATGAACTGCTTATCAATCACTTTTACATTTATCCTGTCCCCTGTATTACGTCAAAGATGCCTGTGTACTCTTTACCCTCTGAGATGCTCCAAATAAAAGCAAGAGTAAAAGCTGAGTTTTGTGTTTCATCATGGGAGAAAGTTTGTCCCAGGTGGCTCAGCTGCGTGCATTAACATGAGCTTACACTTTTAATGAGGAGATGTGTAGAAGAGTCACATGTTCACAGCTTTTGCTTATAAAATAATACCTCTAGAAAAATAAGAGGTGGTCCTCCACTGAAACAGCTGGTAAAACACAATTCCCCTGACAATAGCCATCGAATCGAGTCTACAGACTGACCAGATGAAGTAAAACCAACTCGGGGGCCTCAGTGGATTCCATGAAGTCTATTTGTCTCAACTGAAGGCTGTTGCTGCGCTTTCTGTAGCATCCCGCACAGCCTGATGAGCAACACAGAAGTGACTGGGAAAGCTTAGGCCCCAGCAGTGCTGCACATCTTAGCCAGGGAGTCATCGCAGCACATGCCATTCTACTTACACATCGAGCTTCAGCCCCACAGCCAAATGGGATGGGACTGTTATCTAAACTTAAACTTCCTGGCGCCTGCTTGCACGGTGTTATGGATTTTTGTTAATGGGCCTTTTAGGAAAGTTACTACTGTATAGAGGAAAGGAGAGGGGAATGCAGAAGAGAGAAGAAATTGAGCCATAGCACAGGAATTGCTCAGCTACCATTATGGGAATACACACAGCCTATGTATTCAAGAAATGTGGAGTTAAAGCTAAAATCAACCATATGTACACCCACATACACACATGTTGGGGCATTTTCTGAAGTGTAGTTTCATACAATGTTGTCTGCAACAATGATCCCACACAAACAAGATAAACCACAGGGCCTATTATACTGAGTACTGGCACATTCTGCAAAGCAGAAGACAGAACCTAGGTGGAAAGAACAAGAAAGGAAAGGACTGCTCCAGAGTTTTTTAAATGACCTTTTAGTCTATCATCTCTTTCAATGAAACATGAATGGGCCATGCCCTGCTCTCTCACAAAGAGCAGAGATAATGTGTTGAAATTCTCATTTGGGAAAATTATTAAAGTGCTTTGTTTTCAACTTGCAAAAAGTGAAAATAGAAGGCATCTGAAGGTCTAGAAGGCAAAGACTAAAACCTTTCCAAGATGGCCAAGATGTCTAGGAAAGAAACCATTCTTTGAACATGTTGCAATTGCATTAGACACATGAATAGATTTCATATCTTAAAAAAAACTTAACATTTGCAGCCAATTTTTCAAGACATTAATTTCTAAACAGGAGATGAAAGGAAAAGAAATCAAAATGCTTAATAACATTTCCAACTTCTTAAAGGCTTGAAGGAACTCGAAACCTTTGGAAAAAGCCCCTTGAAAAATTATTTTCAGACCACTTTTCACTATTGAGGAGGACAGAACATTTATCAAATAACTTTTAGCTTCAATTTTCACAAGGGCTAGTTTGTGGATGGGATAGATAATAAAACTGAAGATTTATGCTGTATTATCAGCTATAGTAAATCCCCATTATTACCAAAACACAGAAGATGAATACAGGGAAAAAAATCTGACTGAATTAACTGACTTTACATTCCCAAAATCTTTATCAAAAGGGAGCCCTAAGCTTACTAGTTAGCTGGGGAAAACAAAGAATGGTTGTTTCTCAACAAATAATAACCAACTCTTGGTAAGAGGAGTTTCACTAAGAAAAGATGAGAAGCAGTAAGGAGATTAACATTTATTGAACTCTAAATAGGGCAAGTACTATGTTAATACATTTTTTAATAGATTATCTCACCAAAATGTCCTGTAAGCCCAGATACCAACAAGGAAGAGGCTGGTATAATTTTGATTTTTGTTCCCAGAACTCTTATGCTATATTTCCACATCAGAGTAACATAAAAATTCATCCTTCTCTGCTAAGAAAACTACAACCTTGTTGATGAAAGATATTTTTCAATTCCAGAGTATTTTCAGCATGACTTTAGAAAAAAATTATCAAGATTAGGGCTGAGAATATAGCTCAGCATTTGCTTCACAAGCCTGCTGTCCTTGGGGAAGTTTTCTTTGTTTTCCTGAGTAGGTGTGTGTAAAAATGTCATACATGAGATCTATCAGTTAATGTAAGTGAAAGTACACATCACCATATTATTAACTAAATGGTTGGTGTTGTCAACAAATCCCTAGTATATTTCACCTTCTCAAACCAAAAATGTCCAAATATCAAACTAAGTAACCATATATATATTCTTCTCTCAACTGAAAACTCTGAAAAGGCTAAATATTTCAGTATTACTAAAAAGACTTAAATAGGAAACTGATTTATTTTCTCCAAAAATAATAACTGACAATTTATAATGCTTTTGGAAGAAACTGATAATCAGTGTTGATGATGTACTGCCCTGGCTCCTGGGCTGCGTGGCCCAGCACTGCCGAGCACATCTGAGTTTGCTTTGAAGCACTGAGCCATATCATAATGTCTAGATTTGTTCTTTAAATGAACATCCCATTATCATGTTTTCTGGCAGGAAACTGTACAGATTGCAAATGGAATTGGACTTGGATTTCAACAAGAAATTAAAGCAGTGACAGTTTAGACACTAAGTACTAAACTCTGACTTTCACGGCTCCAACGTAATCTGAATTATTTTAAGTTTAGGAGACAGGGAAAGGCAGGGAATGAATTGGTTTTTGAAACAAGAGTTTAGTGGGAGTATAAGAAAACAGCCACTACAATGGTGATATTTAACCAGAATATATAATTTTGATTTAGCAGTTCCTATTAGTGCTGGCTTAACTCTCTGATTTAGTAACATTCAAATGGGTTCTATTAAGACTTTCTGAGGTACAATCAATGGAAAGTTTACTGACTACCGCTTCATAGAAATCAAAATAAATGCAATGCAACACACAAGGCAAAGAAATACTTATTTTGTCAAATATAATTAAAAAAAATTCTCCTTTAGGAGCTTCAGTTTCATTGGTCCCATAGGCACATAATTCCTCTGATTGATGGTTAATCCAAAATTTCATCCAAGACATACCAAATGTGTTATTCATTAGATACTTTAAGGGTATTTACAAAAACTGAATGGAAGTCATATAAGTGGCCAACTTAGGTGTCCTCTCTTGGCTTCCTTAGTTGTAGAGTGTCAGGAAGAAGGAAAACAAACAAAACAAAACCAAAAAAAAAAAAAAATCAGAAAATTTCTTCTGGGTAAGTTCATTGAATAATTCCTCTATGCCCTCAAGATAAAGTTCAAAATCTTTAGTCTGAGTCACAGAACTCTTTAGATTCTGCCTCTGCTCCCTGTTTTACCCCAGTGTTATAAACACCTCATAGTTTCCCAAAATACTGAGCTATTTTCCAGAAACAGTGAAAGCAGCGTCCTCTTCCTTGAACAGAAAGTCAATAAAAACATAGTGTACCGTATGGAATTTTAAGTTTTCTAAGAGCCACATTAAGAGAGATAAAAAGAAGATAAAGATAATGCTAACAATACATTTTATTTAGTTCAATATATCAAAATAGTATGATATCAACTTGTGACTCATACAAGATATTTAGGTCTTTGCCACTATTTGAGTGGGGGATATGGCTCAGAGCCAATTAAGCTTGAGTACCTAAGTCTGAATCCTCAGGACCCATGTAAAGCCAGATGCTGTAGTAGGTTTTTGTAATCCTAGAGAACCTATGACAAAATGAGAATTGGAGAAAGGAGACTTCCCCAGACACCTGGGCCAGCTAGCCTGGCAAATGCAGTGGTAAATGAGAGACTCTGCTTCAAACAAGGTAAAAGGGGAGAACTGACACCTGAGGTTGTTTTCTGACCTTTACACATGCGCCATGGCACACGTGTGCCTGCACTCACACACAGGAACACACACACACACATACAACTATGTTTTCTACTATTATTTATACTGTCTTCAAAATACAATCGCACAGTGCATCTTAGTTCTGCCTAACAAAACTCACCATATTCAACGTTCCAGATATTAAAAATACTTTCCCTTCTTTCCTTTCAGAGTTCATCCTTCTTAGCCTTCATATGGATTCCCTTCCTCATCCCTAGTTAGAGAGGGCCACCTATATGCCACAGACCTTAGATGAACCCTCTGTCATACCCTCTTCACAGTTCTAGCTTTATCTGCCAGCAGACTTGAAGCTCTTTGAATCTGGGTACAAGGTCTTACATGATTTTATATTTTGAGCATCTGGCAAATGTTTACCACAAAGTTATGAATTTTCACTGTGTTTAACAGAAATGGTATGTAACTTTCCAAGTGTGAACTGGTTCAACAGAAAATCCCAAATATGCAGTAAGCACTTACTACCCACAGATCACTGTGTGAGTAAATAATTTTCATTTCTTAGCTTTTACTTTTTCCAAATCTGCTTTTAAAAGCTAAAACTAAAAGCAATCATGAAAGCCAAAATTCTTGCCAGTATCTAGTTGATGCACAATGATTTCCTATAAGCCAAGTTGATATGTATACTATTTTAAGTCCTCTTTTAAAATTTATTTATTTATTTATTTGAGAGAGAAAGAGAAATAGACAAAGAGAGAGAGAGATACAGAGAATGGGCATGTCAAGGCCTCCAGCCATTGTAGTTGAAACCAGATGTATGTGGCACTTTGGACATATGGCTTATGTGGGAGAACCTGGGTCCTTAGGCTTCGCAGGCAAGCATCTTAAGTGCTAAGCCATCTCTCCAGCCCCTTAAATCCTCTTTTGCAGAGAACTTATAAATACTGTCTTGGTTAAAGAATTAAGTAAGGAACTGGAGACACAAGGGAAGACAAGGTATTGTGTTTGTATCCAAGCTGGGGATGGTGACATTACAAATGACTCCACTTGATATGTGCAGTAGGAGCCAGAACAGGAAAAACATTACTCCTTCCTTTTCTTTATTTTAATTAGCTGGCATTGACTTATATTTGGAAGAAATAAAATAAGTGCATGTCATTTACCTACATAATTTTTAATAAATATTTGGTTAAATTACACTGTGTTTTGCCCAAATGAGCAAGTAATACCCTATGTCTGAGGAGAAAGTCAAGAACTTTATAAGAGATAAACTTACAAACAAGAAAATGGAATGAATTGTCAAATGCTATTTTCTTATATGCTTGCTCAATATGGATCTCTTTTGTAATGATTAATTTTAATTTGTTATATTAAGAAGCTTTGTAAACTATATGGCATTATACAATTGTGAGTTATTATAATTATTAAATATGACATTAATTAAATATAGTGATTCTAGAAAGATTGAAATTTTCATTTTCATTAGTCTTCCTAAGTGTTAACTAATGATTCTCTGGCAAGTCTTAATATAATAGCTCATTTGTAAGTTGAGGAAAAAACGAGAAAAGTGTTACAATTAGCAAAAGGCCTTTCGTTCTATTTTTGGTAGATTCAGAGTTAAGTACCAGTAAATACTCAGAACTTTAGCCTAACCATTCAATAATTTCTCATTTCTCTCTCTTTGTTGTGCCTGTGATGAACAAACTTCATTTAACCTTTTCCCCAGCTGATAAGTAACTTGGCTAAGTTTAACTCCATCTGTGAACTGTTTTAAATAATGCTTTTTTAGTCAATGTTTTGTTGTTGTTTTTGGTTTTTCTTAAAGGTACTGTAGAGTCCAATGTGTATAGCTGAAGTCAGCTCCTAAATCCTTAGCTTATATGCCAGATATGCCAAACAGTGACTTCATAAAAGTGACTGAACAGCTATCACTGGCAAGTAGCACTTGCAATAACCAAAGCAGGACCAGAACTCATCGATTAGCCATGGCTCTCTGGAGCACCATGTTAGGAAAGACCCTGATACTCTGGGGGACCTTGAAGAGACAAGAGTTATGTGATTGATTAAGAATGTCTGCTATGGGCCTGTACTGGGTATTGATTGCTTGAGTGGCACATTTTTGTCACCCAAGGTCTGTTATAGTAGCAAAGAGCTGGGTGAAGCTACATATTAGCAGCCACTGAGAGAGAGTATTGACCTTCAGAGAATGAGCAGGTTTAAGAGAACCCAGATCTTTACACAGAAGAACCAGGACTGCCCACATCAGGTGACCATAACACCTTATATATGTGGTGGGGTGGGATACAGTAGGTTATTAAAAAGGAATGCCTAGGCAATCTGACTTCAAGCAGAACATGAATCCAGGTTCTTAACACGTCTGCCAAGAAGATGAATGCTGGATCGAAACAGCCACACCCCATCACTGACATTCAGAGCAAGAGGCAACAGGGGAGATAATCAGTAGAACTCATCCTTCCCAATGGGTATCAGACCCAAGCAATCTCTACTCCCTTCATTTTTCAAAACAAACTTTGAGAAAGGCAAGGAAGTATAATTTGAATAAAATAGTTAACATAATGAGAAATATACTGAATACTTTTTTTTCCCCAATGAGCTATAGTCTCTATGTATCAAAACACATTGATAGCTTTAAGTCATAAGGCTATTTGAACAAAGTATTATCATTATATTCTAATATACAAACCATGCGCCCCCCCCCCCCACACACACACACAAGCAGCACACAGAAATAGAAAAAGTCAGTTAGGCCCAGGCTGCTTACAATGGCTTTCTGCCTCTGCCTCTCCCGCTGCTTGGCCCTCTCAGATTCCCGCTTCTCATGCTCTTGGCGGTATTCTTCCCTCTTCAGCCTTTCGTGCTGATAGCTCTCATAGCTGTCGTACCTGGGAGACACAACTGTATCGTTAAGTCACCCACCTTATTTTGCATGCACAGCATGATCATCATTTGGGGAGGGGAGAGAAGATTGGGATAAATGTCTTGCCATCTAAAGGTGGGAGTAAAAGGAGCTCAAAGAGAATGAGCATGCCTTATTACCTGGGCCTACGGCTGTAGGGTGACCTTGAACGTGATCTCACATACACGGGAGAATTTCGGTGCATGCGGTGTCTATAGTGGTTTGACTCATAATAGTAGCAGGACCTGCGAGAGATAAGGAAATAAGGGACATTTCCAACTACCACATAGGCCATGCTCATTGGGACTTCTGAATATCTCTGGGAATACCTTGTTACATAAATGGACTTTTCCTTCCTAACATATCCTGAGATCTTTCAGTGACACTTTACAATCTGCTAGTCAGTTCCGAGGCTGGGGCGTGATAACATTCTCTCTCCGTGTGCCTCTTATTGATGTTAACATGGAGCACCAGGGCTGGTATGCTGTCAGTTTTATCTCGCATGGAATTGCAACTAGCCTGGCATAGGGCAGCCCTCTAGGTAATAGAAAAAGTTACAAGAGCGAGTTTCTTACAAATGGCTCTCTCTGATCTGACTGGCCAAGGCTCTGCGTTCAGGGCTGGGGCTGTGAGAGAACACTGTGGGGAGGGCTGTATGTCAGCATTGTTAGTTTCTGGCCACAAGGTGAGGAGTTAGGCTGGAAAGGAAGCCTCAATGCTCCCTGTGATTTCTGAGGAAAAGCCTATGGGTGAGTGTTGATGAGGTTTACCTTGAGGAGGATCTACTGCCTGGGGACCTTGATCTTGACCTGGAATATGGTGATCGGGAACAAGACCTGTGTCGAGAAAAGGACCTTGAACGAGAGCGCATCCTTTGGGGTCTTTGAGAAAATAAGGATTTAGGTGGTGACACTGAATCTCTACACGGAGAATTAAAAGAAGAGCAAGAAGGCGACACATCGAACAACGAATAGGATTGCGTGCCATCCCAAGGGTAGCTCAGTTTATCACTTTCATCTTCACTGTCATCAAACAGGCCATCCATGGCTAGTCCTGAATTGATAAACACAGGTAGTTTCGAGAATTGTTCATTACTGAAATCACTGTCCCTCAGTTCACTGGTCTTGTCTGCTTCGTCGTCAAAAACAGCTTGACTGGGATGACCGAAGTGCTTGTTCAGCTCGGCTCGGATTTCCTGGTCTTGGAGCTGTTTCCTGGTGCTGCAAGGAGAGACCTGCTTGCTGGCCTCTAACGTCTCTCTCAGGTAGCACTGGTCTGAATCTGTGGAAGAACAAATGTGCCCCTGCCAGTCACAGGAGGCATCTTTGTAGTCTAGTTGTCTAGAGTCTTGGAGCTCCTGTGATATATTAATGAGTACATCCGATTTGGAATTGATTGACTGACAGTAGTCATGGTCACCAAACAGTCGTAGGCTGGACCGCTTAGTCTTCCTTTCCTCATGTCCCCTGCTGAGCACTGAGGACTTACTGAGCTGGGCATACAACTCAGACTGCTCAGGCCCTCTCTTGGTGGAGTGACTGCCTTGGGCACCAGAAGACTCACTGTACCGGGGCTTCTTTGATGGTGGGGGCACCACACTCTTACAAGAGGGCTTCAGCTTGGGAGAAGCCCTGAAAGGGTTATCTTGGTTGGCTTTGTGAGGAGGAGTTGTGGGTGGAGTTAGGCCTAAGGCAAAAGAAAAAGAAAGAGAGATAAGAAAAAAGAAATGACAAGATCCATTTCTAATTTTTCCAAGATTTCAGACAATGGTTGAAACTGAGTAAAGACGAAAACTCATTCATGACAAGGCCTGAAAAAGGAATTATTACCCTAAGCATCTGTCATCCAGAAAAGATGGATGGATAATGCCAGGCAGAAGCAAGGGCTGTGATATTTTGTATTCCAAAGACTAATGATAACAAGTCCCACTTCCTAAAAATCCTAAAATGTGTCCCTGCCAGCTGCCTAACAGCAAGCATTACCAGCACTCACATTTTCAAAGGTGCCACATAGGGTGCTTAATGAAGAAGACATACAGTGGGACTTCAGAATCACAGAAATGGGCCTGACAAGATTGTTCAGTAATTGAGGCACTTGCCTGCAAAGCCTAATGACCCAAGTTTGATTCCCCAGTATCCATATAAAACCAGACTGCACAAAGTGGTGCATGTGTCTCGAGTTCATTTGTTGTGGCTAGAGGCCCAGGCACACCCATTCTCCCTCTCCATGTCCCTCCCCCCTCTCTCTGCTTACACATAAATTAATAAAATAAAATTATTTTTTAAAGTTTTTTTTTTTTTTTGTAAATAGAATCACAGAACTGCCTTGGTGGCATTTGTTGGCAAAGTATGTCACACAAGATGCCAGTGGTTCAGAGCTCTTAGAATAATCAAGAAAAGTCTACCTTTGAGATAAGAGACTAAGCAATTTCTTTAAAAAGGATAGAATAACAGCAAATATTGGTCAGAATAGGAATATCATTGACAACTTTGAAACAAATTAAGCAAAATAAGATGGCCCAGCTGAATGCCAGAAACCAGAGCCACTCCACATGATGGCAATGATTCTTGGTCTCTACAGTTCATTAACTTAGTAAACCATGGCTAATGCAGGTGTAATATATTCTTATAAGCATAACTAATATATTATGTCAAAAATATGGTTCTGCAACAGAAAGCTAAGTGTAGAGTGAGTCTAAATATCACCATTCCAAGGACCATTTTATTAGAGCACTGTCACTGAGTGCACTCAGACAGAGGATTGAAAGGAATCCAAAATTTGGTGACTAATTACATATGAAAGAAATAAAGAAAGATGAGAGATTCCACACAGTGATGGCCTTCCCTATGTTGCTATCTAAGGACAGATAATTCTTAAGCCATGGTAGGAGAGTCTGAGGTCTAATAGTTATCTCTAAACTTCATACCTGAGTAAATTCACCTCATCCCTTCTTTCCTGGGAAGAATCATTGTGAAATAGCTCCAGAGTCCAAGGAACTTTGAAGGAGGGCAGGCTATCATTCAAATGACTTTATGCTTACAAGGGAACATTTTAGTTTACAACACATTTTCTACTTAGGAGGAAGGGTGAGCATGCTATTCAGCAGAAAGAGATTCAAGTCCGTTAACAAGCCTGGGGTTACACTCAAGGCAACTGAGCATTTCAAGGAGAAAATTCCTACCTTGCTGGAAAAATATAAATATGTCAAGAACCAAGTAGGTCAGAGAAAGTCATATGAAATTTTGATATGACTAGGAAGATGCCAACTTCCCTTCTCCTTTATAATAGACAAGGAAGAAGTGAATGTTTTCCTCTACAGGAAATATTTTGCACCAATATTTGGCAATTATTAGCATGCAGAGCTAATTCTCTCCAGGGAAATAAAGCAAATGAAAGTGAAAAAGCGGTTTGACTCTGGAATTCCATCCCAGAAAAGTTCCTAAAGACAGAGGCATGCAAATCCATGGGAGAGGGCACAGAGTTTGTTTCCTGCAAGTACCCCACTTCACTGAAGCAGAAGTGGGGTGACACTGTCCTGCCACTGAGGCTCACTCCCTTTGGGCTTCCTCTCTTATGGATGAGTGTGACTGATCCTCAGACTGAGAAGTGACTATGGGATCAGTTTTCTCCTCTCTTCATTTTTCTTACTTTGTTTCCATTTTGCATTGCCCTGTCTATCTGTGCTCATTTCTTTCACACACTCCCTTCAGTTACCAGCATAACACGTTTAACAATACAGATGCTTAGAAGAGAAAAGCCATGTTCTCAAATACTTTGGGGAGCTTCAGAGGATTAAGAATGAATGATGAGTAAGCTGAGTAACAACCAGTCAAACACACCAAAAGGCATAGCTCTTGACTCGGAGGAAATGACGTTCAAATGCCCAAAATCCACCTGCAGAAATCTTTTCATGCTCACTGCAGTTTAGGATGACTTTTACTTCCAGCTCAGCATCCCCACACTCCCTGCTATTGCCTTTCCCCTTCTCTCACTTTCAGTGAGAGTTGTCTATTTCCGTAAAGAGTTCATGAGCTCTTTGCAGATGATGCTCGAACTGACTGGTTGCAATTCCTTTCACACTCTTTGATTTTAATTGTTCTACCTTCTTCTTTAGTGGTGAGTGCCCCATTCCAATGGCCCAAGGATTATTACAATACTAGTTAGATATTTTTAACGAGGTGGCTCCCAGACCACAAACAGAGAGCCAAGGCCTTTAAGTGCCTCTGTAACACATTGCCTTGTACTCCAAATATCCATGTTTTGACTGACATTCTAGATTTATAAAAAGAAACCCTAAACTTCAGAAATGCCAAATTAGGCCACTATAACAGAGAGACTGGTTCTAAAAATAGCTGGACTATCTAGGGATTTTAAATATAGAAATTCTTTTAGTCTTGAAGATTTGAAACCTTGTCCCAGTACCTAAGCTCATTATTGCTTAAATAACTGCTTTTCAAATTGCTCTTGGGGGTGGCACCACGCTGATTGTGCTTTCTTTGAGTTAAAAACAGAGCTTTCTGCTCCACTGCTTAGCAGACAGCCTAATGCCATTGCACAGAAACTGCCTGAACACCTACTATGTGTTGAATGTGTCACATCAGTTGCTGGGACTTAGATCCTAAGGACTGCATGGTTCATTTTAATAAAGAGTTGAAGGTTATTTCAATTTAAAATAATTGTATTCCTTCCTGCAGACAATGCTTAAAACGTACAGAAATTCTCAGAGACAGCCAACTATGCCCTCCCCCGCCCCCACCCCGTGAATGAAGATACCAGGTATGCAAATTTCTGTTCACATCATTTACTTACTAAACCAAAAATGCCCACTTATTAGGTAGACTTCAGGATTCATGAATGGGTGAGTAGAGGGGGGAACAATTTAAATAATTTGCTAAACTTTCACTCTTTACCAAAATGTCTTTAATAGGAGAATATATCAGTGCAAGACTGAGACATCTCATGGATGACAGACTCTGTATCACCCACTGCTTAATTGGAAATCTATTTCCAGATAGAGTCAAGACCCAAGGCAAAAATGAAGCAAAACAAGAGTGCAAAGAAGGTTGTTGTTGTTTTTTTAAAAATTATTTCTTTTAACACTGTGTCAAACTTTTAAGAGTTGCTAATGGGACAGGTTACCCCATTGGCCCCTGAATAAGCTGTATTTCTCTAACCTGGCCTCCTTTGCCCACATTTTCTTCCCCTGCGGTAGAAGGGAGGTCAATACTCAATTCCTTAATGTTCACTTCCTTGACTCATCTTCCCACAAGCCTAAATCAACAGTGCTAATGCCTCCCACGCCCTCTGGGTTCTTTCCTGTGTGTTGATTTTTCTGGGGAATGTGTACATTTTGGTGTTGACAGTACAAGGTATATTCCGTGCTCGCTCTTGAACTTAGCAGGTTTTGATGGATTTATGTGAGGACAGATGGCCATTACAGGCTGAAGGCTGACAAGAGGCAGTTCAGAGCATTGTTAACACACTTGCACAAACTCTCGGCAGTGGAGCTCTGTGCAGAATGTAATTCAGACTATAGCTTTTTTATTGCTGCCTATTTTCTTTTGTCAAAAGAGCCTGCTGTGCAGAGCAACAAATGGCTGCTATTACCCAGGATGTAATGGGTGTCAGACAAATCACGTAACACAAACAATCACGAGTATGTAGGTCATATTTCAACAGAGCACAACCTTAGCAATATTTATGATTACTGCATTGAAATGTGCTCTATAATAAACAAGTACCTCTATATCACTCACACTCTGTACTTCCAACACCAAGATCTGGGAGAAGCAGCACGCAATCTATAGTCATCTTTAAAAGAAACCCTATTTATTAAAAAATAATAATGTTTTGTTTTTCATTATGTGCTCTCAAGCGATTTCCTTTGAGGATCTCTCATTGGAGTTTAACTGCATGACTCTGATATGTGGCAAAGCTTGTGTTTCTGTTTCCGGTACTCTGAGGTCCATCCAAAAACTCGCACAGGATTTTGTTGGTGGTGGTGGTCCAGTTTTGTGACATAGTTTACAAAATGGTCCAGAACCTCCAGCTAACTCTGCAGCTTACTTTTGAGTTACCTGACAGAGGGATTCAGGTTTTCAAGAAAAAACAAGGAGAAGTCTTTAGTTAGTTTATTACCTCACCAAGTAGAAAGACCAGGCAAAGAGAGGTGGGACTTGTCTTTATTCAAACTCAGTCCCTCACAAGGTACAGTCCATTTCCAGGTAGCATACTCACGGAATCATGGCTACTATTACTCCAGTTGTTAAAGTAGTTTGACTGATAAAAGCTCTTTTGAATTCCTCCATTCTGCCTACTTTCCCAAGACTCAGTGGTAGTCCACAAGATTTTCCCACTAAAGTGTTAGGACTTTGCACACCAGGGTCTTCTACATGCTATCACAGTACTCTGTCTTTCATCAGTCCACACTGACTAGAGACATGATGACCTTATAATGTGAAGTATTTCTTATGTCACCTTTGATGATTCAGGACCCCACTGGCTTTGTAAGAAAGTTTCCAAACATTCCTCCAAAAGATGCCTAATATCTCAAACATTGCTCTTAGAAGATGAGCATATTACTAGTTGGTATTCAGGTACATTCCCACAGAGCTGGGCCAAGAACTTGACATTGCAAGTATCTACCACTGAAGCTCAAGGCTGGTGTGGGTTTGGAAATGGCTTTGTTATCCTTGGCTTAAATAGGAAATGGGATAGATAGAAACAAAAAGAGGTACAAAAGTGAACATGACATTAGAGCAACATGAAGGAGACAGAAAATAGAGAATAAAGAATCATATTAAAATATGTATGTGCTGGAGAGATGGCTAAGCAGTTAAGACACTTGCCTGTGAAGCCTAAGGATCCAGGTTCAATTTCCCAGTACCCACAAAAGCCAGATGCACAAGGTAGTGCATGCATCTGGAGTTCATTTGCAGTGGCTAGAGAAGGCCCCTGGTATGTCCATTCTTTCTTTTTCAAATAAATTATACACACACACACATGCACATATATGTATATGTATATGTGTATACACATATATATATATATGTGGAGGAAAGTCCTGCCAATGAGTGTACATGAACACTGAAGAAGTTGTTGGGCTCTTCATGCACAGGAATGGACTATATGACCTGTCAAAATTATTTTCCAGTTTTCTCATGCTATGGCTTTCCTGTAAAGCTGACTATTACTTATATTTTGTTTTCATCTATTTCCCCAAATATATCAGACACCAAAAAAGTATTCTGTTTAGAAAAATGCAAACTTGTAAGTGAGAAATTAACAAATGAAAAAAAATCCATATAAAAGAAATTAGAAATTAATTTGTTCATGGGTGTTTTTTAAGATATAAGCCCACTAAAATGTACTTTGAATGATTACTGATTTAAAGCAAATTAAAACCAGTAAATTATAAATGTCATCAAATCTATCCATTCAGATTAAGACAATACAGTCCATAATAAATCAATGGCAGCAAAAGTGGCCAAAACCCAGGGGTGTTAGGTTAAAAGATTCCTGAATATTTTGTTCTTTTGATTTTCTTAATTAAAAAAAAAAACTGGGTTGATTTTATAATGTTTATAATTATTAAAAAACTAGACATGCATATACATAAAATTTTATCCCTAGACACGTCGGTCCCTAAGCAAATTTCTTCATGTCTTGTGATTAAAACCATCACCTTGTTAAGCTGACATTGCTTGCCATTTCTATTTCAGAAACAAAGAGGCGATAGTTTGTGGAAAATCTTCATATGCAATAGATTTAAATGCCTTCTGCCAAAAGAGCATTCTTTTTACTCCCATCTTGCTTTACTAACAACTATTTTGAAATCAAATTAGTTTTTACACCTGTAAAAGAAAAGAGGTGTTTTTTTTTTTTTTTTTTTTTTTTAATAAGCCAAAATGAGCTAGTTTAGGACAAGCACAAAGAAGTCAGACCAGCTGGCAATACCTAAGAAAGCCAACTTCCTATCTCATCCCTCCTGACTCCCAAAGACACTGCAGATGGGCCACAGACATTTTTCTGGAGGTCTTAGGATTTTGTTGATTCTTTACATTTTTCACTTAAATGCTTGGAAATTTTCACTAAAATCTGTAAGAGAAAGTCAAAGAAGACATTGGGAGACCCAGGAAATAACCTGATTTACTTCTCCCATCTCAACCAGAGTAAGCATGTAGATCCACAAATCAACTCTATGGAGGTTATTTCTGTCCCAGCCCACCCTCTGCCACACCTGTGGCAAACATCACTAGTTGGCATGGCATTCCCCACTGAGAATAGGCTTGCCCTTAGAATCTCTGTTAAAGCAATGCTCCTGGCAACCAATAGCAATCAATGACACTTGGCCAGTGAAGTGAAATTTATTTAACATAAAAGATGTCACCACTATCATTAATCTCCAGGAAAGAAACATACAATCTACTTGGGCAGATCTACTTTGAACTCAGCGTCCACCATACAACTAATGTTAACCTATAGCTTTTTCCACAACAATGGAGTAGGCTGGGAGTCAAAATATAATTTGTGTAAAATGCTGATTGTGGAGTGATTAATCACCAGAAGGAGTAGTAATAGCAGCAGTTGTCCTTGAGAGAAAATGAAAGAGTTGCTGTTGGGCTGAGGAGTTCACTCAGTGGTTAAGGCACTTGCCTACATAGCCTAATGACCAGGTTCAATTTTCCAGTACCCATATAATGCCAAATACACAAAGTAGTACATGCATCTGGAGTTTTGTCTGCAGTGGCTACATGCCCTAGGCCACCCATTTTCATTCTCTCTCCCTCCCTCTACCTCTCTCTGCTTTTAAATAAAAATATAAAAAATAAATGTCTCTTGTTTCTTCCCCAATTTGCTAAATTCACAACTATACCAGAAACAATATTTATTTTTTGTAGCAGTGGGTGGGTATGGGGAGGTGGGCATTATAAAACAGTAAGAAATGCCATATATGAAAGTGGCAAAGAAGATGTAGGGCAAGAAAGAACAAGACTGCTACCGACAAGTGAGATACACAGAAACTGAAAAGGTGAGAAGCAAGGTAGATGGAGTGAACGAAGAATCAAGCAGCTAATATTTACTGAATACTTACACAATATACTATTGGCCATGCTTAATCTCATTTAATCCTCACAGTGGCCCAGCAAATGTCACTGGTTCAATTTAAGCTGTCTAACACCCAAGAAAGTTTTTTTTATACAACTTCATTATGCTGTCTGCTTTAATAGTGGCCAGGCATGGTAGAGCATGCCTTTAATCCCAGCACTTAGGTGGCAGAGGTAGGAGGATCACTGAGAGTTCTAGACCACCCTGAGATTACATAGTGAATTCCAGGTCAGCCTGAGCCAGAGCAAGACTCTACCTTAGAAAACCAAAAAAAAAAAAAAAAAAAAAAAAAAAAGAAGAAGAAGAAGAAGAATAGGCATTGTCCAACCCTCCTCCAAAGACAGACTGACACATTCATAACCCTGCTGTGAACACCAATAACGCCACTAAGGCAGGAAGGCCCTTAGGGGAATGAGGATGGAGGAGAGGAGGTATAAGAGGATAACATTAGGGGAATGAGACCAACACGTGATTTGTTCATTCAGTAAAGTTCATATTTAATTTAAAAAATAAATAATTTTAAAAAATCATAATATACTTTCATTTTTCACTTTTTCATGCATAAAGTATATACATTCACATTGAACCATGTGAAGTTGCCATTTTTAGAAAGTGAAATGGTTGAATACTGGAAATAATGTATTTCAACATATATTTTGTTACTTTGAGTCAGATAGTCAATCATTTAGTGTTGTGAATGTGACTTTAAAACTGAAGTAAGATCACAGACGCAGAAAAGAATCTCAGCAATCAAGAGACAAAGATGGGAACTGCATGCGTTCTATACTGCAGTCTCTCCCTCACTGGTTTCATCTTCCATATCAAGTCCATTGTCATATGACCATCTCTTCAACACCCCGCCTTCTTGCTTCTCTCCTTGCATCAAGATCTCCTCTCTTTTATTCCCCTGTCTCAAATTCTCTTGCAAATATTTTCTTGAACCTCCTCCCAAGGGTCTCTCCCTAGGGTAATGCATCATAATACTTCTTCCTGTCCTTCAGCCATCTTCACGGTTCTTTTAGAGCTTTTGTGGAGCCATGCCTTTTACTGTGAAGCCATGTTATAGTGCATCATTTTCTCTTCCCCCTGTTTTTTGATTCTCCTGAGGTACAATCAACATTTGCCACATTTTCCAAACAAAAAGCAATGCATTCTACTGAAGATTTCTGAGAGAAGATGAAGATCATGAACATCATTCATTGCATAGCATTTCAGAGCCAGAAATATTAACTATTACAATAAAAATACCCCTTCTTCTCCCCCACCTCCTTCTTATACTACAAAATTCATCTTCTAGAACTGCCCCCAAAGCACTTTCCAAGTTCCTCATCTCCTTGTTTTTCTTTAGTTCTAAATTTCCTCTATTATGTATTGCAATTTGGCTCCATCTCAACTTCTCACATGACATCTGCACAGTCACTGACGCCATGCTTAGCTAACTAAAACACATCCGCTAGGCATTTGTTCTGGTGAAGTACTATATACAGAATACTTTTCCTTTCATGCCACTTACCAACAAATGCTCTCACTTTTTAGACCATAACCACATCTCTTAACTAGAGAATTTTAATTTAACACCTACTATGTCCAAGTACTTTGGCCTGCACTTTTCATAGATTGTCTACACAAATGAAAATCCCACCAATAACTGACATGTTGCAGCATACAAGTAGAAAAAAATGTTGTTAAATTGATTTCCATTGTAGCCAATGATCTGTCATTACTACCTTAAATAAAGGGTACTAACTAAACATATAAATATTGAAACCCTCACAGAGTTAAATCCAGTATATAAAATTTTAAGGATGTCTATCAGGAACAATATGATTCTCATTAATCACTATGTGCCTTTCAATAGGCTAGTAACCATACAAAATTAGAAATAAATTATTTAAAACTAAGTGCCTGGGATGGAGATGCAGATCAATGATGGAGTGCTTGCCTAGCATATGTGAGGATTTGGGTTCCATCCCTAGCACCACAAAAATAAATAACTAAATAAATAAATAATTTATCTTCCACTGAGGATAATATTCAATTTCTGACAAGAGGAAAAATAAAAATATGTGCCTTTTATGATACCATAATTTCAATAATATAAAAACTTCAAGTTAATACATGTTCACATTTATAAAGTAGAAAATTAAAATGAAGCAACCAATATTAGCATAGATGTAATCAGGCAAGGATGCCCTCTTAGCATCACTGGTATGGCTAAATAGAAACATCAGTTCATAAAGTGATATAGAAATGTATATATCAGGCTTCTCTAAGATATTTACATACTTTTTTGATATTACCAATCTATTTGAAAAAATAAGATTAAAAACTTCATGAGAAAATATTTCCCCTAAATGCTATTTCAAATTAGTAATGTTATAAAAACAATCTAAATATGTAACAATAGAAGTTTGATTGAATAAATTTCTATATACCTATTCAAACTAATCTAGTATTCTCAAAGCCTGATAATAGAATTTTATATGACATAAAAAATCCTTATTAAAATATTAAGTGAAAACTTAGGATGCAAGATTATAAAAACAAAGGCTGGAAGATGTTTTAGCAGTTAAAGGCACTTGTTTCCAAAGCCTGCCAACCTGGATTCAATGCCCCAGCTACCCATGTAAAGTCAGAGAAGTTATTTGTAACAGTAAGAGATCCTGGTGTGTCCCCTCACATGCAAATAAATAAAAAAAAAATACAAATAGGACTAGAGGATTGGCTTAGTGGTTAAGGCACTTGCCTCCAAAGCTAAAGGACCCAGGTCTGATTCCTCAGGACCCACGTAGGCCAGATGCACAAGGTGGAACATGCAACTACAGGTCATTTGCAGTAGCTGAAAGCCCTAGTGAGCCAATTCTCTCCCTGTCTCTCTCTACTGCTCTCTCTCAAGTAAATAAAATACATTAAAAAAATACTTAGGGGCTGGAGACATGGCTTAGCGGTTAGGCGTTTGCCTGTGAAGCCTAAGGACCCCGGTTCGAGGCTCGGTTCCCCAGGTCCCACGTTAGCCAGATGCACAAGGGGGCGCACGTGTCTGGAGTTAGTTTGCAGAGGTTGGAAGCCCTGGCGCGCCCATTCTGTCTTTCTCCCTCTATCTGTCTTTCTCTCTGTGTCTATCGCTCTCGAATAAATAAATAAAAAATTAAAAAAATATATTTTAAAAAAAATACTTAGAAAAAATTAAAAATATGAATACACATTCTCACAAAATGATCACAAATAAATGCAAGTATCTATAGAAGTCAATATTATGGATACCTTTGTATTTTAGAGCTATGAAGAATTTAACAACTAATTTATATCTGTGACATTTCTGTAGCACATCTACATTACTTAGAGTTAGAGGATAATAAGTGTTTCTTTAGTAGAAAGCTAGTATTGGTATATGCTAAAGGAGCTCTTTTTCCCCTTCCAGAAGCATGCTAACTTACTGACCCTACAATAGTCTGGACATTCCTGGTTATAGGACTCGTTTCAGTCAGGTTGTTACTAAGAGGCACAGTGGTGTGTTCCCCCAGTCCCACTGATGACCACTGCATCAGTGATTAAAATTGGTGAGATAGGGCTGGAGAGATGGCTTAGCGGTTAAGCGCTTGCCTGTGAAGCCTAAGGACCCCGGTTCGAGGCTCGGTTCCCCAGGTCCCACGTTAGCCAGATGCACAAGGGGGCGCACGCGTCTGGAGTTCGTTTGCAGAGGCTGGAAGCCCTGGCGCGCCCATTCTCTCTCTCTCCCTCTATCTGTCTTTCTCTCTGTGTCTGTCGCTCTCAAATAAATAAATAAAAAAAAAATTTAAAAAAAAAAAAAAAAAAAAAAAATTGGTGAGATAACAAAGTACTACATAAAACAAAAAAATAAATAAATAAATAACAAGTGTACAAGCATATTTCTATTAAAATGTGCAACAAAGATAAGTTGCTACAAGAAATACTGCCAAATTAGTTGTGGAAGGCCAGTATTATAAAAGACTGGAAAACTATAAAACAACTAGAAATATTGTACTTGGATTAGCATACAAAAGTCTTTAACTTTTTTTTTCTTCTGAAAACAAGAAACAAAAAGTAGATAACATTATGATATATCATTATTGTGACTTGTTCAAGAGAAGAATGAATCCCTACTTAGCAGAGTCAAGCTTAAAGGCATGCTTCAAACCAAAAATATGATAGTTCAAGACATATTTACATGTTTTGAGTAAAAGTAAAATGTGAAATTATGTAGGCCATAATCAATTTTTTACAACAAACCCAATATTTATTTGTTATGTTCACTGGCCAGATAAAAAGACCTGTACTATATATTATATGTACCCCAGAATTTTATTTATTATCATATATAAGATAAAATTTATTTAAAATTTCAAGTTATGTCTATGCTTATAAGTGAATATATACACACATATATGTATATGTATATGTATATATATATATATATGTATATGTATATAAAACTGTATGTATGTGCATGCCTGAGTATTCACATAAACACATTATTTTATATACAGTGAAAATTAACTACTCCACTGCTTGACCAAATCATGCAATCATGCAGTAGACCTTTCCTAGGGAGGTAATTTAGCAAACTCAAAGTGTGAAATTAAACTTAGTGACAATGACCGTGGTGCATGTAGGCACCAGAGTTCTGGCTGAAAGCATCTTGTTTAACTTACTGTTCCTTTATCCTTATCAGAAATACTCAGAGCCAAGGAATTTCTTGTTCTGACATCCTAAGGTTCACTTTCTGGTGAAGCTCAAGTACCTCAACCTAAAGTACTTGGTAGAGGAGTACCGTTATGACCAACTCAGAAGTCTGCCTAGGACCTCTTCCATGACTCCAAACTTTAAATCTCTTTCCCCTCCATTTGAAGCAAGGACTGGCTAAAGGTGCTCAGAAGTCCTAAGTGAAGAAAATTGCCCTTGTTGAAAAATACATAAGAACATTTTGTTTGCATGAAAGAATGTATTTTCAGTTTTCTCCTTTACTGGAAAGATATAAAAATGGTGATATACACAGGATGGAATTATGCCACTAAATATGGCAAAATGAGAAAATATTATAAGTGAAAAATTGATGGTAAAACTTAAATTCCAACATCTACCCCTTGCCTTCCAGCTTGATGATCTTGTGCGAATTGTTCAATTTTGTTAAACTTTAGTTCTTCTTCTTGAAAATAAGAAAACTACCACCATTCTTATGTATAGGTCTGGATCATTTATTCAGTGAAAGATCAAAAATGTTTAATTCTCCTCCTATTCACACTTTGGTATATTCTTTTGAGATAGGGTTTTTCAAGAATCCAAAGCAAAATGCTACATCAGCAGGTCTAACATAGTTCTGATACACAATAAGTGTCTTTCCTTTAATATATTTTTCAATTCATTTTTTTAAATAAGTAACTGAAAATATAGATAACTTCTTATCTAGTTTTGTTTGTACTCTATTTCAGTAAAAATATAAAAATATAGTTTACTAACTGATTTTTTTTGACACAGAAAGAGAAGTTCCAACTGAAATATAATGCTTACCTGCAGTTCCAGAGAGTTCCACACTTAAGGTTCGTTCAATAGTCTTGTTCTCAAATGGGGAACCCTTGGGGTCACTGGAAGATATGGCACATTTATAAAAACAAACTGAAATGGAGTTGCTGTAGCCAAATGTATTAGAACCCCCTTCCCGTCCTGAAAATGGTTACATTTCTTAATACTTACTTTGGTGACTCTGGAGTCAGAGGAAGAGATAAAGTTGTTGGTTTGGCTAAAGGAGAAAAGGAGAAACTAATTATAAAATATTGAGTATTTATCACATTTACACAGTTCTGTACACTCAGATTGGAAACACAACCAGGAAACCAGAAGACTAAACTAAGGAAATTCTTGAACATTAAATCAAAGTCAGGCAAAACAAGGTCCATTATGCTAAAACGAATTCCAAACAACATTAGCATTAGTAAACTATCATTCAAAAACACATAGAAAAACAGAATTTTCTCCAATATGTACCATCTCATTAAGGACACAAAATTTGCATCATACCATCAAAGTGAAATATTGTTTTCTGTTTTAATTTGGAATACAGTACACGGTTTGTTTAGACAAGGAAATAGCAAAGTAACTACACAGTGACAGAACGTTATGAATATTCAGTTGACTTAACTCCTAAAATCTATCATTTTATATCTAGCCTTGAAAATAGGAAATTTCTATGAGGCCAAGCCTATTATGGAAAATTACTTGAGAGATTATGGGAAATTGTGGACATTGACCCAAATGGCTTTAATGGAATTGGCACCCCAAATCTGACAGGCAAGTGAAGAAAGCTATCATCTTTATCAGTTAAGAAATCTACAGATTATAGAAATTAAAAAGAAAAAAACACTCTACTTACTTTCCTTCCATAGTCTTTGCTAAAAGTTACTACAGAGATATTTCCCAGTAATGAATGCCGGTGATGGAGTAAAAATCTTTTCACACTAATCTGTCAACCACTTCTTCATGTCAGTCCTGTCAGTCTTGTATTTTTGAGCAGGAAGAGGGGGAATATATGAAAAACATTATGCATATATATGCTTATCTATGGAAATATATGCGGGTAGGTTTTCGTCCATTTATTCTCATTAAATAACCACTTTCAGAAGGTCAAGAAGTAGTTATATACATAATGAAAAATCATAAAGTTGAAACAAAAAGGGCCTTTGGAATAAAGTTTCTTAGTTTGTGGATGAGAACATCAAGACTCAAAAATGTGAAATAATGTCTACAGGGCCACTAAACTGAATCTTGAGAGAGTTGGCCGAGATGATGTTCCCTTTCTCCCATTATCAGAAGGAATTATATTCGATAGACTTTAAAGAAAGTTAATCAATCCTAGTAATTAAGGTCCTTTGAAATGTGAAAATATTATTTATGTCCAAATTAGCCTGAAATTAGTTACTTTACATGGATAAATAGTATTTACATATTTAATTTGTAGATTTACTTTTGAAACAATTGTACAGTATACCATCTATCCAATGTACATCCAGAAATAGAAAGCTCATACTGTCTTCTATAAACTAGGTGTATCAGTTAATTGGGTTTTGCATATATACAAATAAATGAGCTGATTGTATATTAATTTTTGAGTATGCATAATTAAATGACCTTTCAAAAAGGAATGAATTTATGAAGGAACTTTACCCATTTTATGGTGTTTCTCTAATAACTAGGATAATTTATATAGCTTCTATAGAACATATAAGCTGATAAGGAACTATGAGCCAAATCTCACAATAAATGTACATTGAAAATTAGAAAACTGAAATTCCATTTTTTGAGATGTGGACTAGACTACTTGAATGTTCAAGAGAAGATGTCCAAAACTGATATAAGCTGGGTTCCAGTTAGAAAATAGCAATGGGAGAAGAGCAACAAGGAGCAGCCATGTTCAGTAGGCCTATTGGCCAATAGGAAATGTGAGGCATAGGAAGATGCAGTCTCCAGACCTCCTTGGGCCTGGAATCCTTCACCAGACCAATGCTTTCACTAGAATACCAATTTTGTTTATAGGGAACTTTTATGGCTCTGCTCCAAGAACTGGTAGACCACAGGCTACTAGGGTACTTGAGGATCTTTGTCAGGCAGACAATAATAATCTTGAATCTATGCACTTGCAGAATGCATGGATGAGACCTCGACACATTCCTAAGACTAGACAATTATCCTCCTGAACCAAAAAGGGAGTGATGTCACAATATTACAGAAAGCACACAAAGTTCTGTGAGAAACACAAAACATGAAGAAAGGTTAGCTGCCTTCTTACTAGTCTTTCTCCACTCATCTGTGTGCTTCTTACTTCCTGATTTTTAATAATAGCTTAAGTCATTTTGGAAGCTGAGTGCCATTGGTTGTTAATAGCCAGCCAGGTTTCATGTTCTCTTAGGCCTTTAATAACTACAAGATTTCTTTTTCTCTCAAATCAGCAGGTTGTGTTCTAAGATGAGCCTTTATGTCTTATCACAAATCTATACCTTAAAAAAGTTCATTTGTAGCTGATCTTGCTTAGAGAATAATCTTCCAGAGAGCTGTTCAATTTTTTTTTTTTTTACTGTCCTGATTTATAAATGTTTACAGTAATATTTAGTAGTAACTGAACTTTAGAAAACCTCAAAATCCAAAAGGACCTTCAGGGGAAAACAAAAGCTTTAGACCATGTGCTAATTGGCTCGGTTCCTGAACTCAGGGCTTCACAGAGCTCAAGACTTTAAATTCAGCACCAGAAACTGTTGTCTGACTAGAAAGAGGTGGAGGGAAACCCAACAAACAATGACTTCTTCATTCACTCAGTATAGTAAGCTCAGTGGGCCCTCTTCTCTCAGGCTGTTAATACCATGAAGTTCTACTAAAAAATAAAATTTAAATTTAAAATAAAGAAAAACCGTAGCAGAGCGTGCAATTAGGAGCTCGCCCTAGAAGATTGAACTGTGGGAGAATTTGGCCCATTTAGCTAAATTTATCTTCCCAAACTGACAGAGAAAGATGGACAGCAAATTTGGCCTATTCAACAGGGAAATAGTAATTGAAAGCCAATCCAAAATAGTAAAGAAAAGTTCCTAAAGGTCCTATGAGGTAAGAGGAAAGAAGGCATTTCAAAGCCCTAGGGAAGAAATACTTATTAAAATCAGCAGCAACAACGGCCTACCTGTATGAAATAATCATGGCTCAAAGTGACACAGAGGATACCACCCTGCAGCTAGAAGAAGTTGGAGAAACAAGAGGAAAAAAAAAAAAAAAACGAATAAGTTGATGTTTGTAATTACTACTTTAGAATATGCCTTCTTCTATGCCAAGACTTGAAGTAGAAAGTGGGAACTGGCATATTTTAAAGCAATAATTACTTTCCACAAGCTCTCCCTGGGCCTTCCAGACTACAGCACTGAGGAGAGGGTTGAGAAAGAAACCTGTATGTCTGCCAGAGAGATTTTCCCCAAATCAACCCAATCTGCCTCGGAAGCATCAGCCTCCTAGCTACATATGGGACTAATAAAAATCAACCCAGATGTTTTGTTTAATCTATGCAATAATTTTTAAATGCAAAGGGCAAAAGAAGTCAGGAATTCCGGAATTCTTACATACAAAGTAAAATCTGTAATCCTAGCAGGTGGTCTTAAAAAAAACACAAAACAAGAACGCACTTAATCAGAAAGACTGCATAAGTACTATTTACTACTTGTTAGGGTGTAGAGAGTGATACTCTGGTGCCTCATTTTTCCTATTGCTAGAAGGGAAAGTAGAAAAGCACTTTAATGAATTGATTAACCCAGCTTGCACCTACCGTCAGTGGTCTCTGCAATCCAATGATTTGCATACCCTCAAGGGCATCCCAAATCCCTGCCTCCCACACTCTACCCAGCTTATGTTGCATGTGTCTTCTGGTGCCTATCAGATGAACAGGATATGTTCAACCTGTGTCCAATGAGGTGCTGAATTCTCTTTCACACAGAGACACACTAATGGAGTGGACTAGAAGGTCTGCCTGCCCGGACCATGCAGGATGCACGGGGTAGCCCCATCTACTCCTCCCGGCCCTCACCTACCTTGTACATGTTGTGACTGTGATTGTGTGTGGGACTTCTTTTTTGAGGTGCATTTGTCTCTGCTGCTGTTCCTATTTTCTGTGGGTTTGGTGTGAGGAGGGTCATCATTTGTGGTCAGATACTTGAGAAGCTCGGAGCAGGGACGTCTCTGTGGCTTTTGCTGTTGACAAATGCTCTTCGCTTTACTGCTCCATGAATTTTCGGTCTTAAAAAACAAGGCAAAGAGAAAGCTACAATGAGTGAAGTGAACCTTATCAGAATGGATATAGGTTTTCTGAAGAGATGAGATTTTCAGTGAAGTGTTCAGTCTAAGTATACTAGGTCTATGAGCTGTGAATAATTGTTTGCAGAACAAGGAAAGAAAATTACATTTAAAATTCCTAAATGACATTTATGCAGCTTTTTATTTCATTTCTCCTACATTTCAATGTTCCTACTCAGCAACATGTAACTAACAAGACCCTACAGCGCCTTTTCTGTGAGTACAAAAATAAATAAATAAATAAATAAGTTGATTTAAACCTTAATTTAGCACTGATGGCTGAAGCCAAGGATTCACAACTCTCTTAAGTACCCCTTAATGCTTCATTTTTGCTCACAGAGAATGGCAAGACAAACATTGGTTAATACAGCCTGCTAACTGAATTATGTCATTGGCAGAATTTTCTCCAATTAATGACAGAGACATATCTTTCACAGTGAATGGAAAGTGATCCTTCTTAGGTTAGACAGCTGGTGAAACAGCATCCTGCATCTTAAAGTTGCTCGTAGACAGTACCTACTAGCCCACCAGCAAATTCTATAGTAGTCTGCATTGTCACATTATTAATAAAATAGATGAGAATTTGCACATTCCCATCCAAAAACAAAGCATAAATGAACTCTTCGTGGTTTCCACTGGCCTCAGGCAGCTTTTGGAAACACATTTCATAATGTGCATCACCATTCCAGGCAGCTGCTCATTCCCAGATGAGCTAACACATACAAACCTGTTACATAAGTGCATGCAAAAACCCTTCCTTCCTTCCTGCCTGCCTTCCCCCTTTGTGTTAAAATGTCTGCAAGCCTACCTTAACAACTGCAGGGCTTGTTCTGGTCCTGTGATTGTGGCTTGCATGGTTCTGGGTGCTAAGACCACTGCATTCATTATAACTCAGTTGAGTGTTGGCCGGTGCCAGTAAGAGCTTCTTAAGCTAGAAGCACACCAGGGAAAGGAAAACAAGGAAAGTTATGCTTCTCTTAAGTGGACAAAAAAGTGTTAGCAATTATAGGAACTAATTCTATCCTTCTTTAAGTCTATGACTCTTTAGCACAAGAGTAGTAAAGGAAGCTGGTTGTGGTGGTGCACACTTTTAATCCCAGAACTTGGGAGGCAGAGGTAGGAGGATTGCCATGAGTTTAAGGCCACCCTGAGACTACATAGTGAATTCTAGATCAGCCTGAGCTAGAGCGAGACTCTTTGAAAAAACAAACAAACAAACAAACAAAAAAGTAGTAAAGGAAACATTCTCTTTTTAAGTAAAAACAAGTTTATCATTAGAATAGAATACTAACTGTGAAAGTAGCCCCTTTCCTTCATTTGATTTTTCCATAAAGGAGCAATTCCTAAAAGTAGCATACCATGAGGTGAGAAACGGTGCCTTGATAATTTAGGAACAGAGAAATAGGTATGCATTGTCTCTTCTAGTCCAACCAGAATCAAATGACAATGACAGGAAAGATTCTAAGATCTTTGAAACACATCTCACAATCAACTAGGCAAACTGACTGACTCAAATAAAAAACAATAGATTATTAACAGTGGCTATCAATGGACTTCAGAAAATAAATGAAGGATTCATAAAGAAAATCATGGTTGATGTCTTAGGTGTGAGCAATAAAACCAGATAAGAATTTACTGTTTTGTTTGTCTATTTGCTGTGGCTTTGTGTTTTGAGACAGGGGTTTCCAATGCAGCCCAGCCTGGTCTCCAATGGGCAATGCTCCTACCTCAGTCTTCTAAGTACTTGGATTCTAAGTATGTCCCACCATGCTCAGCTTTAACATCTATTATTTCCTGACCTCGATTTGTTCATTTGACTGGATGACTCTCAGGGACCTCCCTGCCCTGATATGACTTCTTGTAATTGAACAAACTGTACAGATGAAAATGGATGTAAAGAAATCAGGGAACTAGACCACAAACCTATGAAATGGGGGAACTAGAGACTAAGAAACAATTACATATGGATGTTCTCAAGAATGGAAATCTCAAATGCTTATCTGGAGTTCTTTCAATGCTGAAAGTTTTAGACCTAGAGAAAAACCACCTCCAAATGGCATGCTAGAGTATATTAGTAGCATTTGAACAACAGCATTCTGTAATTGTATAAATTTACACTGCATGTTCTTAAGTGAGGTTTATGGCAAATAACAAGTGTCTGCTATCAATGAGATATCTCAAAACTTGTCACATTCTGGTAAAGCACTTCATTGGAAAGCAACATCACACTTTGTGACCAAAAGTCTTACTCTGTATTGCCTATCATAAATATTGGTATCTTAGGGTGAAAATGAACTATTATTTTTCAGCCTTCATAAGGAATATAGATCTTAAGTCCTAAAACATCACATGCCAGATCTATAAAATCTGTTTTAGAATTTTTTTAATTATTATTATTTTATTTATTTATTTATTTGAGAGCGACAGACACAGAGAGAAAGACAGATAGAGGGAGAAAGAGGGAATGGGCATGCCAGGGCTTCCAGCCTCTGCAAATGAACTCCAGATGCATGTGCCCCCTCGTGCATCTGGCTAACGTGGGACCTGGGGAACCGAGCCTCAAACCGGGGTCCTTAGGCTTCACAGGCAAGCGCTTAACTGCTAAGCCATCTCTCCAGCCCCTGTTATAGAATTTTGTACACAAACTAAAAATGCAAACTGTTGATTATTTTTTAATTCATATTAGTGAAGAATAGAAAGATAAAAAACTAATTATCTAACCATAAATGATTGCTTAATAAATTGTCATAGTTCTATCAAATAAACTACTAAAAATTACATATGTTAAAAATTTCAATGATAAGTTCATGTTAAATCACAAATCTAAATAGTTTTCAATAATTTTTATTTATTTCATCTTTGTTTAAATCACAGGTGAATGTTCAGTCCCTTCTTTTTAGTTGTCTGCTACTTAAGCTTTCACCATGAATAGAAACATTATTCCAAGATATAAAAACATACACACATAACAGTAGTATTGTCTTAAAACAAGCTATTACACTTATGTATATATTAAATGCATTATCAGTATTTTAATAGAGAATCACAGAATTTGCAACTCTGAACTGGCTTGGGGATTGTTTTGGCATTGGTCTAAACTAAAATACAAACCTTACTGTTACTACACCATACCCATGCAATGTAGCCAGAGGCAACTCCAATTGCCATTAAACAGTACGAAGGGTTCTTACTAGAGACGGCTCTTCTGCCTCCTGTGGTGGAGGGGTGCCGTCAGGCATGGAGGAAGGACTGGCCTCGTTGTCAGTGGTCACGTCTCCATCTGTCAGTGCATCAAAGGAGGGCAATCCGTCTTCATCCACAGGAAGACTGTCCAGTGTCTCCGTGAGAACTGCTAGCAAGTTTGCCTCATTTTCTTCATCTATCTTCTACAGAAGGAGAAAAAAATAATATAGAAGAAAACATGAGTGAGTTGACATCTAGAGGAAGGCAACATTATTAATCAGCATAGGCTGTGCTTGTCCAGATGAATGTAGACACTGTGTGAAACCCTGAATGCCCACACGGGAACTCACTTTTTGTCCAGCTGAGCAATCTGTTAGGTCAGTGCTTAGTCCTGATGCTGTGTATCTATTTTGTTGACATTTTCTACATCCTCATGTCTTCTTCCACCAAAAACAAGGAAAGACTTAGAGGGTCTTGGGTCCTGAGAATATGTTAACTATAATGTGTTTAAGTTGCATACATAGTTCTTAGATCTCCAATCTGGCATACCATCCAAAACATTTAGACAACCTTTTTTTAAACACCACTAGGAACTTGCATTATACCAAGAGAATCTACACACTTTCATAGTTTCAATTATAACCTCATCACTGAACACTCAAAAATCATTTATTTCTCCCCCTGACATCTCTGCCATCTTTAGTCATAAATCTCTCATTTTCTACTTCCAACACACTAAGGAGAAATTTATTTTGTGATGTATGTTGTAGTTACTTACATGTTGCTAGGAGAAAAAAACTGACTAAAAGCAGCTGATGGAAGGAAAGGATTTATTTTAGATTATACTCTCAAAAGGAAGCTTCATGAGGGCAGGGAACAGATGGAAGAGCAGAGGCTGGACATCACTTCTGCCACAACAGGAAGAATACAGAAGCAAGAGAATGAGGCAAGTTCTGGCAAGGGGTAGCTGACTGTAATACCCCTAAGCATGCCCCTAACACCCCACCTCCAACAAGTCTCTGCCACCCAAACTACCACCAGCTGGGAACCAAATATTCAAAACATTTGAGTTGATGTGAAGATCTGATTCAAACTAGCACAGTATGTATGTGAGTGTGTATGTGTGTGCAGGTGAAGGTCCTACATCTATGTTGATGGTTCTTCTCAGTCCCTCTCCACCTTATGCTTTGAGGCGAGGTCTCTTGCTAAAACTAGAGATTATTGACTCAACTAGACCATGTAGCCAGTGAGCCTCAGTGATTTCCTGTCTATGCCTCCCCAGGGTGGGGATTAAAGGCATGTACCACAAGGCTGGGCATTTTACATGGGTTCTGGGGATCCAAACTCACGTGCACATGATTGTGTAGCAAACATTTTGCCAACTAGGTCATATTCCAATCTCTTGCATGTCTTCACCACACTCATCACTTGTGACCAAGTATACAGTTCAAGCACAACATTGTTTCTAGTCAGAGCCTCTGGAAATACATTCTAAATAGATTTTCTTTCTCCTACACTCATTAATAGCAAACATATACCAAAGCTAACTTTGAAGCAAGCACTCCACCAATGTCTTTGGGCACCTTAGTCTGTGCCAATGTCATGGTAAGGAGTACAATCAATCAATCAATCAATCAATAACTCTATTCCTCCAATAGAAAGGAAGAAACTCATGAACAATTTATTATTATGAACTTTGGTAGTCTACAAAAACTGAAGTGCCTGGTCCTTGTTAATGGGACAATGTGTTATTGTCTATACCCACAGGTATCGAGTCAATCAATACCAGCACGTAGTCAGTGTTACTTGCTAAATATTTGATTGTTGTGCATTTCTTGTCATCCTTCGATGTGTGGAAATCATTTCCTTTTCCTCCTGTTAACACTTCTTGTTTGTCCAATTGGACTTGCTTCAAAAGTCCTGTTTTTAAAAATTCTATATGCTGTGACATTAACAATATGGCTGAATTATCCCAACAGATTCCATTACACAAATGCACCTAAGCTGCTAACATCTAATGAAGCCAGCAGAACTCACACTTCCTTTCTCTCTAGCACTGAACTCCAGTTAATTGACCTGACAAAATTACAAGAATCACAGAATAAGACAGCTAATCAGAAAATCAAATTGTATTACCAGCGAAATTAGGCAGGGCTTTATCACACAGACATTCTATTTTCCCATAAAAATTGTTTTTCCCTCATTAATGATCACTCTCTAGCGAGGAGTTAAGCTATGCACTTCTCTTTCTTTGGGATTCAAGAGGCCAAGAAGAGACATTTGTACTCATGGTGGATTTTAGCTGGCCATTTTAACATTTGCATATTGCAAGTCCCTGCTGCCCCTGTATTTGAAATTATAGTCAAGTACTTTGGATACAATGTGGTATGACAAGTGGAGAGAGTTTTAGGCTCTAATGAAGAAGATAAATTCATACCAGGATTTATGTTCAGTGGCACACTTACTTGCAGAAACCGACTGATTCATTAAAGTCTAAACTGCATAGTATAAACAGCTTCTGGCACACTCGCCCTACTCCAATTCTTGGACTCTGGTCCATATAATCTTAATAATAAAAAGGAAAAGGATTTTCCATTGTTTTCTACCTAGAATCATAAACTAGTTTTCAAAAATTCTAATTCATCCTTTTTACATTCCCCTATATGCAAAAAGCTTAGATCATTACCTTTTTCTCAATAAAATTATATATAAATGAAAACGCATTATTTTAAATCATATAAATATAATATTTTCATTACTAAAATATCCCCATATTATCTAATAAAATAAATAAAATACCTTCAAAAATACCTCAAATGCATATCCTTACACAGACATATGCATATTTTGATTAAATTGGATATTTTCCTCAGATATCCAATTTTTCAAAAAGGGTTATTTTACTGAAATAGAAAAAGAAGAGCTCGAGAAAAATAGTTGAGTGCTTACCAACAAATGAGTAATTTTGTTTACTCTGATTTAAATTTTGTGTTCGGCTTGCCAGTAATAGTACAAGCTGCTATTTGTTTTCAATCACAGAATACAATAACACCTCAGCTCCAGTCCCTGTATAAACAAACTGTGATGATTCCAATCAAGTCAAAATGACAAAGAACACTTAAATTAACTAGTTTCTCCAATTCTGTTAATAAGCCTGAGTGAATATATATCACATACAATGGTATAAATATTGGAACTTGATAATGTCATAATTAATTTACAAGATCTGATTAAACCACCAACTATTTTAATTCCCTTCTCTCCTGGAACCACAATGTGAGGGGAGTGCCTGTAGGACTGGAGAATGGCATGGTGTGTGTGTGTGTGTGTGTGTGTGTGTGTGTGTGCACGCACACGTGCACTGAGATTTTTGGCAGGGAGGGCCAGTTTTCAGACAGGCTATACCAGTAAGGTCATTTATATATGTCATTTTACTGTGTCAAATGGAAGCAATTATTATTATTTTTATTATTATCCTTGTATGTGAGTAGTTCTGAAAGGTGCTTCAAGACCATTTATTTGAGTAAAATTCTTTTGAAATTAAGAAAGAAAATGTTGTGATTTCCATCTCTGTGTTTTCTTTAATTATGGAGAGAGAAAACTTGATATTTACTGAAGACACTTTTGTATTGATGCCTAAAAAATATTTCTATATGTAAAGCTAAGTGGACATTATTTCTCACTGTGACATGTAAAGCTGAATGGACACTATCCCTCACTGTGGCATGTAAATCGAATGGATGTTACCCCTCACTATGACATGTAAATTGAGTGAATACTGCCCCTCACTATGACATGTAAGTCAAGTGGACACTTCCCCTCATGGTAACATGTAAATAAAGCAGACACTGCCCACCACTATGACATGTAAATCTAATAGACACTGCCACTCACTGTGACATATAAATCTAGTGGATACCACTCCTCACTGTGACATGTAAATCAAATGGACACCACTTCACACTGTGACATGTAAATCTAGTGGTCACTGCCCCTCTCTGTGACATGTAAATTGAGTGGACACCATCCCTCACCGTGAATTGTAAACTGAGTGGACATCGCCCTTCACTGTGATGTGCAAAATCAAATCTAGTGGACACTGACACTGTGGCAATTTCAATGAGTTTTGTATAAGTTCCAACAATCACTGTTGCAGAAAAGACAATGGATGTGACAAAGAGGACTCTGTTAAACAATTAATGTCACTTTCCATTATTGCTCTGGTCCCAATTTACAGAGCAAATAAATCAAAGTCACCACAGATGAAGCCCAAGGCCTACGAACACGTCTGTTCACAAGTAACAGGTTATGGAAACACATTAGTGAGTAAAGTGACATTGTAAGGTAAACCTTCAAAGCCTCGGCTCTCATACTGCTCCTCCAGTGGCTTGAAACTGCTAGTCTATAAAAACAAAGGATACTATAGAATTTCTTGGCTCCATCTAAGTTCAAAGCCTAGAAAAGCAGAGAGGTCAGAATGAAAGACCAAATCACACTAGTGAGGAGAGAGCTACCGCTCCACCGTGGTGCTGGCAGCAGAGGGAATATGAAGAAATGAGGCCAACAAGCATTTCCACAGTTTCTCTGTAGCTATCAAGGGCATTTCCTACGGAGGCTTCAACCTTGCCTTCTCCTTACGCTGGATGATTCTGACAATATTCTGCCGACCTAAATAAAGGTGTGTATATCTATAAAACTCCACTCTCCAAGGGCTCCCCAGGAAGCCAAAAGCCATATCAATAATGCCTCACTGCAGGTATAAGGAATTTCCTATGACAGATGATACACTGGCATTTATACCAACAACCCAAAATGTAGAATCTGCAACAATTCCTAAACCACGCCACATCATTAATAAATGATGGTGTAGAACCATCAACAGAATCTGAGGCTCATCACTGCTCTTTGGGACTGTCCTGTCCTTATATGACCTCTACTAAGTGTGACATAATCCAAAAAGCAAAACTGAAAGAGGGCAGACCGTGCCTTTTTTAGATGGCTAAGGACACCTGAAGATGGCAATTCTATATCTAAGGCAGACTATGGGCTGTCCTGGGCTACAGGAAAAAATAAATCTTCCAAGCACAGAGGTGTAGTGGGAATGAGCATTCATCTCAACCAACTGCACCATAGAGTGAACAAATCCAGAACATTAGGAAGGAGACCAGGGTTTCAGATGACCACCCACACCTGATAGGAGTCACACAGAAGGAAAGCTGCATGTGGCATCCCAAAGGTTTCTACATGCTGGCAATTATGGAAGGTCCATGCCTTGCTTATGATACTAATTTTTTCTGCATCTTGTAGAATTGCAATTACACTCTGCATCCCCAGATTCTCACACTCGCTTGATCTCTGTTTGATAAAAATAGTTTAATAGCCATTTAATCACAGCTTCATTATCTTAGCTCTCTTAATGCGAGTTAGGCCATGAGAATTCTTGCTTCCTCATTATTCAAATCACCAATAAGAAGGAAGGAGGGGGTCTTCTTATCATTTATTAATCAGTTTCAGTTTCTTAGGAACTGTTTACTCAGAGATCAATCTGTGTGAGAGGTCACTTAACCTCTCTGAGCCTCTGGAATTTTGTTGTTGTTGTTATTGTTGTATGTGTATATTTCTGTACAAATTTTTAGCTTTTTTTGTTCCTCATTTCTACTATGGAATTTTCTTGCACTCATAATTAATAGCATAATAATCTTGTTAAAACATGAGATGTATCCAAGATGGTGCTCAAAACACCTCCAGTGCCCATGCCCACCATCCTGATTACTAATATTTGAATTACATTCTTTGCACAGGATCTACCACCAACTTTCAGCTCGAGCCAGAGTCCCTGAATACCCAGCATGCCCTGGGCTTCCTCTTTGCCCCATCCTGCTGATTTGGAAATAGCTAATGAAGACAAAATTAACTTCTACTTTAAGTGTGGTCTAATTAGGAAGGTAAATCTGCTACAGTAACATCTGGTAGTATATTCCAAAGCCAAATATAAATGACATTTCTAGATTATCCACTATTTTGGATTATTTGTTCCACTAGGTGCCACCAGGAGCTTAAAGAACTAAATGAGAAGGAACTTTTATGATACATTTAAAGTCCAAAGGAGGAATCCAGTAGATTATGAGCATTCCTTGCCAGAATCTCCACTTACAGAACTCTATACCTTGTTTTCATGCATGAATTGGCAAAATAATAGTAATAATAATAAGTTTGTGTGTACAAATTTTGGTGTCATTCAACTTTATTTAAAATTTGAAAGAAATTTAACTCAACATAAAGAAATGAAATTAGAAGATAAGTCTAGATTAAATTACTAAAATAGAATTAAGCTTGTCAGTGTCTTCTTTTCAATGTCACTGACTGCTCATTGCTCAAGTCAGCATGAGAGGTCTCAGCTTTTGTGGAAAAGGCTGTGGGTTAGTTGGGACATTGTCTCTAAACAAGTCTTTCTCCTCTTTACACTCTCTACCATCCACTGTGGAATTTCTTGCTCCTCCACATATGGGCACAAGTTTTCCTCCCTTCTCTTTTACCCAACTTCTGGATATAATCTTTCCTTGACACTACTTACTGGCCCCTGGCTTCCACCCCTTTCAATAAGAGGAGTACCTAAACTAGCTTGCATTGCTTAGCATGTGAAATATAGGAGCATGAAAAAGGTATGGGTATTGTAGGTAGAAAAAAATAATGATGAAAACACAAGCATATGTGTGTAACAGAGAAAAATTGAAATGGCCTTCCTTACCTTACAACATGCATTATACAATACATGCATATGTTTCATTTCTCACAAAGACACTGAGGGCTTGCTTATTGCTAGTTTATATCCAGGAGAAACAACCTCTGCTAGATGCTAAAATTGCTAGAATTTAGGGGACAGTAGCAACAACATGAATTTTAATTTCATTGTCTAGTTACCTTGCTGTGGGCATATACAGTACCTGAAACATAATGAATGTTTGTGTCTCTCTGCCTCCCTCTGAAAGCCCACATATTTATATAACAAATACATATATGCAAAGTGGCATCTAGTACCTAGGCACATATACATCTCAGTCCCTAGAGTTTGTTCTTATATAGTCAATTGTAGTTGACTGGATAAAAGTGTATAATCAACACATAATATTCTTCCTCCCACTTATCCACTCTACCCAGGGAAAGTAATGATCAAGAACTGAAGGTAATTCTTACAAAGATAAAATAAAAATCAAGTGGAAATAAACTACAAGCAGATCTGAAGAATTTTCTGCATGGATATATTTAGAACTGTAGGAATCCATTTAATTCCCATGAATACGTATGCTCTTATTTGAGCAGGCATAAAATTCATATTCACATCTGTACTTAGACTCCATTCTAACTTATTAACTTATATCACAATATTCATGAGATAATAAGCATGTACTGAACATGTGGAGTTCATTATTCTAGAGAGGTTGTAGGAGCCGAAAGTGTAAATATAGAGGTTGAACAGAAAGGTTGGTGTGGGCAAAATGAACTACTTCAGGGGAGAAACAGACAAAGGCAATGTTTTGGGACTATTTCTCACAATGGGAAGAAAAGGGAACTGAATGGTGCCATTGAACAGGAGGCTTAATAGACCTGAAAAGAGCTACCAAGACATTTCATAAGTCCTCAAGTTTAAATGAAGGGAAACAGAGCACTGCAGAAAGAATACAAGACTGCAAGTCAGGAGAATGGATGTTACTTTTATTTTCACCCCTAGCCAGCTGCGTGTCCTCAGGTACAGCAACGTGGCTCTGGCTGCACATTCTAGAACGACAGCCCTCTATGATCACCCTCCTCTGTGCTCTCACCCCTGCCACTTGCCAGTTCTCATTCATATTCCATGACCAGCACAGAAGCCTAAGTAAGTGACCCTGCTCAGGACTATTTCATATCCCTAAGAATCAAGCCAAAAAATCTGCAGTTACCTACAAGGCTTGATTTACCATGCAATTCATTATCCAAACTAGGTGTGACCCACTCCTCAGAGAGAGAGCCAGACAATCACAGGCTACCCAGGGCAGGTGCTTACCCTATCTATATGGGTCAACATCATTGCACTTGCCGATGCTACCTGTCGGAATCCTTGCACACTGCTCTGACCTCCTCACTGGTCCATAACATGCCAGGCATCCTGCCCTGTTAATGCTTTGCACTTGCTATCTCCTGTGTCTAGCATAGTGTTCTACCAGACAGCCCCATGGTTTCCCCTTCATCCCTGCATTTACTCAAATATCACCTTCTCAATGAGGCTTTCCCAGTGATTCTAGACACTTGCTACCCACTTTCCCTGGGGTAATAGATATTTTGGTACTTATATCCAGGCTCTAGGTATATCTTAGTGATTTCTCTTGTCCATGTGGTATGTAAAATAGAAGTTCCATGAGTACTATTTCATGACTATTAAGATACTTGGCATATAAGCATATAAGGAGGGTTAGAGTGGCTAGTGGGAGAGAGCTTGAGGCCTTGGGTTCAATCTCTGGCACAGGAAAACAAAAAAGATACTTGTCAATTAGAAATAGCAAATTTAAATAATTAAAAATAAATTTTAACCTAGAATGCAATATAACATTTCCTTTTTCTTGTTTTTATTGTTTTTTTCTCTAGTTCTCAACTCTGTGCATGTCCATCCCTAGAATATTTATCTTCTCAATAATCATCTTAGGGCTGGAGAGGGTTCAGCACTTAAGGCACTGGCTGCAAAGCCTAATTACTCGGGTTTGATTCAATAGAACCCACATAAAGCCAGATGCACAAAGTGGTACATGCATCTAGAGTTCATTTGCAATGGCTAGAGGCCCTAGTGCATCCATATATTCCCTCTCTCTCTCCTTTTCTCTCTCTCTCTCTTTCTCTCTCTCTCATTCTCTCTCCTCTGTGTGTCTCTCTACTTATAAATAAATAAAATATTAAAAAGTAATGACAATATTTATCTTAACCTATGACTTAAAATTGGTTTGCATTCATTTCACACATACCAAGCTGCTGGTAGGCCAGGCAAACAGTCAACATATTCTTAGTGAGGAAAAGGAAACATGAACAGAAACTAAATACAAAGGATCTAATTCTGAAATGACCCCATGGACTCTGAATCTATAGGGATAAATATAATTAACAATCTTCTGTAAAAGTAAGGACTGGGATCAGTCTTAGAAATGCAGGGATTAATCCATTCAATCTCTGTGTGGGGATGACACTTGAACACGTCACCAGTCAATCTGCAAACATCTAAGAAGAATCAACAGGGCTTTGTGCAGACAAAACTTACCATTTGCCCACATGAGAGTGCACCCCCTCCAAATAAAAAATCAAAACATCAATTCATTCTCTGAGAACCAGAGGCTACAGCATCAGGGCACAACACAGTCTTTTACGAGTGGAAATGTGTGTGTGTGTGTGTGTGTGTGTGTGTGTGTGTACATATATAACTAGAGGTTTTGCATCTGTGGTGGACGGAACTCTAGACATAAGTGGCAGTAAATTTATCATGAATATTATACTATTTGATATATTTCTGCATATTTATGTAGCTAAATTTAAATACATAAAGTCAAATGTATTATTTATCTTACCATGATCACAGTGGAGACTACTGCCGCATTAACCTGAAACATTGAATCACTTTGTTTTAGTCTCAGGATAAAAAGTGCCTTGCAAAATGAGGTAGAGCATTCTTAAACCTGGAAACACTTGTACACACTAATTTTTGTGAATCAGAATTTTTTTCAATCCTCTTTGATCAAACCTAAATTTCAAAAAAATCTTCACTAGGCATGGCACACTCCTTTAATCCCAACACTCATGAGCAGAGGTAGGAGTATCACCATGAGTTCAAGGCCACCCTGAGACTACATAGTCAATTCCAGGTCAGCCTGGGCTAGAGTGAGACCCTACCTAAAAAAAAAAATAATAACTTCAATGTCCAAAGTTGATTATAACATCCATTAATCATTATCCTTGATCCAACTTTGTTTCTGGTCATTTAAATAGTGTCATCTTTCTCTTAGAAAAATGTTATTTTAATTTTAAAAACTGTGAATAGCAGTTAATTTTTTTTAACTGAATGTTTCATATGTCCCTGATGCTGAGTTAATTTCTATATATAAGTTCTTCCATTTGAATTATCCATTCAGCACTATTATTAGTCCCAAAATCATGTGGCGAATGAGAGGTAGAGTTAGATATCAAACCAAATAAATATGATAGATTATTGCTTTCATTTCCTTTATTTATTGAAATTATATAGACAAGACTATTATAAAAAAAGAAGTGAATTAGTGCCATTAAAATATATCTTTACTATAGAGGATATAAAATAAGTTTAGAAAGGCATATAAGTATTTATCAACAGATAAAAAGCAAGACACAGAAGCAGTTATATTCCAGGAAAGATAAGGCCACTGTGGAACTGATTTTGAAGGCTTGTTGCTGGCTAAGGTTATGTCCTAACCCATGATTGGCCCCATTTGGGTGTGACTGGCTCTTCTGTTAGAATGTTCTTCTTTTTGTTTTTCTCTTCATTCATTCCTATGTTATCTCTTCCTCAGAGGCTGCATTGATCATTCTTTATAAAATGGAATTTAACTAAAAACTCTAAGTTCTAACTTCTTTATCAGAATAACAGGTCCCCAGGCTCAAGAAATAGAGTTCTGAGCTTCATTGTGGACTACTAAATAAAAAAAAAAAACTCAGCATTTTTTTTTCCTTCAACACTATTGACATTTTGAGCTCTAAAATTCTTTGTTGTCCTGTTTGTTGTGGGATTTTTAACAGCATTTCTGATCTCTACCCATTAATGTCAGCTATGGCACACACACACAGACACACACACACACACACACACACACACACACACACACACACACAAATAAATAAATAAATAAATAACAACCTCCAGATAATGCTAGAAGCAAGCTATTCTTATGTAAGAATGACTGTCCCAAAGGAACAGTCCAGAATACTGTAATTTTAATAAGTTTCCTAGGAGATTCTGAAAATTAGTCAAGCTTGGACAATTTTCTATTTTTTGCATCTATTGAGTAGTACAAAAATTATGGTGAGAACTACATAAATTATGGTGAGACCTACAATTCCATGTATGGTGGATGCATTCACCCTAATGCATGCAAGTATAGAATATTAATGGTTACTAATCATTTTATTTGTTCTTTGTGAATTGTACCTAGATTCCTAAGGAGTCTTCTTCAATCCTAGTTATTAAGGATCTTCTTTCACATACTTTCATGGAATTCTTACAGATGCTTAGATGTGTATTTTTTTCTCTTCCAGGGTTTATGCATTGGAAGCTTAATCCCCAGTAGGACAATGTTAATGGTAGAACTTCAGTGGGAGGTATTGCAACAAAGTCATTGGGCAGATGTGCTGCTCTCAGAGGGGATAAAGATAGTTCTTATGGGATCCTGGTTAGTTCTCTTGAGAGGGCTGTTACAAAAGAGTGAGCCTTATTCTTGACTCATCTAGAACTTATATCTTGCCTTTAGTCTCTCCTTTTCACATACATACCCACCATGATACTCTCTACCATATGATGCAGCCAGGGGAGATCTCACTAGAGCTTAGTCAAGGCTTAGAACCATGACCTGAATCAACAATAGTGAGGTAAATGCACCTCTTTTCTATGTATTCAGTCTTGGATATTTGGTTACATCACTGGCAAACAGACTAATACACTGAATGTCTTAATATCTTGTTAAAGTTCAAAAAGAGCATCAAACAACTAACATCTTTATATTCTTATACAAGAACTGAGATAAAAACATAGATTTCAATGTTAACAATCTAATTTTGAATCTGGGCCTATTAGTTATAAAGTATTTGATTTTCAATTATCTGATTTCTTGTCTGAGAAGTGTATTATAGTAATAAAGCACATTTGTGGGTTATCTTGAGAATAAACAAAGGTAATCCATGCAAACATATACAACCTCATATATAGAAATGAATTATTTTTATTATTGTGTTCTCTGTCTTCATTCTTATGCAATAGATTGAGTTCAAAATAGTGAAACAAGATATGGATTGTTGAAAAAACACTCCACTATAATAGGAACACTTAAAGTAGACCTTTAGGTAGGGATAGGATATGAAAAAAATGAAGGAAAAGAGAATTCTATACTACATAACTACATAATATAGAAAATGTATGATAGTAATACTCAAAATGTACAAAGCAGAAATTCAGAAGCTTCTGAGAGCTCAACACTAAAGCAGACTTAAAGCACACCTACCAAGGCTCAGGGAACCATGTAGCAGTATGAGCAGAAAGAATGTAAGCGTTACAGGATGGGAGGGAATATCCACAGACATTGCCCCCCCACAATAACTGACTGCTGCTCTCATAACTCATAACTCACAACTCCATGGTAAATACCAGCAATTCCACTAAGGAGGACCCTCAGTGGTGTGAGGGCAGGGAGGTGGGAAATGATGGTACTAACATATGATGTGTCCAAAGTTTCTACTGAAATTTTTTAAAAAAAAATTATTATACAAATGAATGATCAAAAATATCTACAGTTGGTATAAAGTTCAGTGCCTACCAGTGATTTGCCATGATTGATAGTATGGAATTAACAAGCAAGCATGGTTTGATGTTGTCAAGTTTACTGAATACAGCAATATCATAAAATCCATATTGTATTGAGCAGTGATATCTACAGCTGACATATCCTTTACTATGTACAAATATACAGCTTATATTTCATGCATATTTAAAAATACATATATTGGGGCTGTAGAGAAGGCTCAGCAGTTAAAACACTTGCACGTGCAGAAGACACTAGAAAGTGGAGAAACATCCCTTGTTCCTGGATTGGAAGAATCAATATTGTGAAAATGGCAATCTTACCTAAAGCAATCTACACATTTAATGCAATCCCTATCAAAATTCCAAAGGCTTTCTCCATGGAAATAGAAAAAACAATCCAAAAATTAATTTGGAATCACAAAAAACCTCGAATATCTAAAATAATACTGAGCAACAAAAATGAGGCTGGTGGTATCACCATACCTGATTTTAACCTATACTACAGAGCCATAGTAACAAAAACAGCATGGTACTGGCACAAAAACACACATATAGATCAGTGGAACAGAATAGAGGACCCAGATGTAAACCCAAGTAGCTATAGCCACCTGATATTTGATAAAAATGCCAAAAATACTCATTGGAGAAAAGACAGCCTCTTCAGCAAATGGTGTTTTGAAAACTGGATATATATCTGCAGAAGGATGAAAATAGATTCTTCTCTCTCGCCATGCACAAGAATTAAGTCCAAATGGATTAAAGACCTTAACATCAACCTGAAACTCTGAAAATGCTAGAGGAAAAAGTAGGGGAAACCCTTCAACATATTGGTCTTGGCAAAGACTTTCTGAATACAACCCCAATTGCTCAGGCAATAAAACCACAGATTAATCACTGGGACCTCATGAAATTACAAAGATTTTGCACTGCAAAGGACACAGTGAAAAAAGCAAAGAGGCAACCTACAGAATGGGAAAAAATCTTCACCAGCTATATATCTGATAGAGGATTAATATCTAGGATATACAAAGAACTCAAAAAGTTTAATAAGGAATCAAACAAGCCAATCAAAAAATGGGCTATGGAGCTAAATAGAGCATTCTCAAAGGAAGAAATACGAATGGCATATAAGCATCTAAAAAAATGTTCTACGTCACTAGTCATCAGGGAAATGCAGATTAAAACTACATTGAGATTCCACCTCACTCCTGTCAGATTGGCCACCATCATGAAAACAAATGATCATAAATGTTGGCGGGGATGTGGAAAAAAGGAACCCTTCTACACTGCTGGTGGGAATGCAATCTGGTCCAGCCATTGTGGAAAACAGTGTGGAGGTTCCTAAAACAGCTAAAGATTGATCTACCATATGACCCAGCTATAGCACTCCTAGGCATATATCCAAAGGACTCATCTCATTTCCTTAGAAGTACCTGCTCAACCATGTTTATTGCTGTTCAATTTATAATAGCCGGGAAATGGAACCAGCCTAGATGTCCCTCAACTGATGAGTGGATAATGAAGATGTGGCACATTTATACAATGGAGTTCTACTCAGCAGTAAAGAAAAATGAAGTTATGAAATTTTCAGAAAAATGGATGGATCTGGAAAGTATTATACTAAGTGAGGTAACTCAGGCCCAGAAAGCCAAGCACCACATGTTCTCCCTCATATGTGGATCCTAGCTACAGATGATTGGGCTTCTGTGTGAGAATGAAAATACTTAGTAGCAGAGGCCAGTAAGTTGAAAAGGAGACATAAAGGGTAGAGAAAGGAAGGGAGGAGGATACTTAATAGGTTGATATTGTATATATGTAATTACAATGATTGTAATGGGGAGGTAATATTATGGAGAATGGAATTTCAAATGGGAAAGTGTGGGGGTGGGGAGGGAGGGAATTACCATGGGGTATATTTTGTAATCATGGAAAATGTTAATAAAAATTTTAAAAAAAAATTCTCTTGAAAAAAAAAAAAAACACTTGCACGCAAAGCTTGATAGCCTGGGTTTACTTCCCCAGTACCCAATAAAGCCAGATACACAAAAATGGCACACATGTCTAGAATTCATTTGTAGCTGCAAGAGTCCTTGCCACATCCACTCTCCCTCACCCCTTGCAAATAAATAAATAAAAATATTTAAATATATATATTAGTTATATTATATCTTATCTTATATTATATCTTAGCTTATATAGATTTGAGTGGCTAGCATATAATATATCTGTTATATAGTAATGGACGTTTTATTCTGTCAGAAAGACTGTACCAATCATTTACTTCCAAAGACAAGTAAGAGATGTTAGATAGATAATAGCTTAATTATACATATAAAATATATGCACAGTAAATTAAATTATATTTATATATGCATATATGTCATGCACATAGAATAGAGCATATATTTTTTTTCAAGACTCAGTAGTTATTATTAACTCAAAATAAAAGAAAGCATTGTGGGGGTGTGGAGAGAGAGAAAGAGAGAGAGAGAGAGAGAGCGTGTGTGTTTGTGTGTGTGTGTGTGTGTGTGTGTGCCTGTGTGTGCCTTTGAAGTAGCAGGCAATAAACACAGAAAAAGAAATGTTCTGCACAGAGAAAAGAGTAAAATAAAGTCAAACGCCCTAAGATGAGAACTTGCAATGAGCAAGATAATTGTTTTTCATAGTTTGCATGTAGGTGTAAGTGGAAAGGGGAGATGTATTCGAAACATTTAACCAAAATTACAAATATGCCTGCTCAACCCAAGTATCAAAAAGGAAGGGGTCATAAATAACTCTCAAGGCTTTATTGTTGCAAATTAGCAAATTATACTCACCATGGGCTGAGCAGTATTTTTTCAGACTGATGGTGTAAGCAATCTTCATAATAATTTCCTATTATAAACTACTAAATATTCTGTAAGATAGTACATTTTCTGCCTAGGACAAGTGCTTAGAAGGCATGATTGTAAAGGTCTCTGGTACTTGCTTGTAATGACTTAGCACCACGAGATAAGTGTGAAGATCTGCAGCTGCAGCTCCTCCACACCTGGATCGGCACAGCATTTCAGGTTGGCTACACTAAGATGTAGGTAATGTTAAATGATCTGATGACAGTGATATCCCAGTGATAGCATTAGAATAAGAGAAAATTGTCTGGAGGTGGCTAGCAGCCACTGAAAGGCAAGGCTGTCCTCTGTGGGGCCATCTAAGGTAAAGGAAATCAAAGTGTACTTCCTGATAATCCTCTGAACTGTCCCTGGCCCATCCCCAGGACAGTAGAAGCCACCTAGAGCTGAGATTGGACCTGTGGTTCCTTGGGGAACTTTACATTCCCCTGAAGTGCTCAGCAGAGGGGGTGCTTGTCGTTGAACACTTGCCAAATACATACAACAGGACAATGAAATTTTTCCAATGATTTTTGAATCTAGAAATTCTACATGAGTTTGAATTTTCAAAGTATATGCTTAAGTTTGCAGTCTCCTAATATTTATTAACATAGCTTCTTTTTTATTGGCAGACTGGGCACACTTTTTGTGAAGCATTTTTAGATACTTTTCCTTGAAGCCCATCTCATTGTAGTCCCATTCATGACCACTGGTTATCTGTGCTTATTTGCTATGAGCATGCAGTCAGGCCTGTGACAAAGTGTCTGATGACATCAATGGGGGAGGGGATTTTTTTGTTTTTGTTTTTGATTTTTCCAGGTAGGGTCTCCCTGTAGCCCAGGCTGACCTGGAAGTCACTTGTAGTTTCAGGGTGCCCTTGAACTCACAGCTGCTTCCCAAGTGCTGGAACTAAAGATGTGCCCAACTACACTTGGCTACTTTGTTTGTTTTTAAGTGAGTTTGACACCAACATCTTAGAAAGCACAATTCCCTGTAATGGCATGGGCAATAAGAGAAGACAAGCTTATTTCAATAAGAATTCAAATCTAAAGAAAATAAAAGTGTTATTAAAACTCCTGTAAGGAAATCAATAATAAAAATATCCTCAACTACAAAAAGTAAAAGAGCTATGGGACAATAAAAGGACAAAACAGGTAGTTTAACCACTTGTCATCTAATGACTTCCATCCTGACAGAGTGTGGAAGCATACAAATAGTGAACAGTAAGAGCCACAGCATCAAAGCAGGTGGTATATTCCAAGTGTGAGGCAGACTTTCTCATGATGCATCAGCAGCTGATCTGAGTCTGTCTTGTTCCAGGCCAGCCAACTCCTTAACATGCCCTGGGGCTTCATGGAAGATTAAGAGGAAACAAAACAGAAACAGTATCTTCCTTTTATATTTGCTTTTGTTCTTCTGTAAGTCCTGGCATTATTTAAAATATTGCAAATGGGAAACTCTAATGTAATGACTTCTAAAGACATATTGGACTATAATTATTAATCTTATTAATCTCCAAGTCTGTATTTTCCAATAAAATAAAAGATATATATATATATATATATATATATATATATATATATATATATATATATATATGGCTTGTTGGTTTTAGGAATTATGACTTATACCTCAAAATGAGTATCAAAAATATTAAAAAAATATTTATTGAGTACTTACTATGTACTAGATATTCATGACCCTGGGGATATAGCTATGAACAAAATAATTAAACATTCCTTCCCTCTAAGAGTTTATTTTAAATAAGCAAAGGCAAATGTTTGACAAAATAAATTACTATAAACACAGAAATAACTGTGAGGAAGGTGAACAGATAAAGTAATAAGAACTCTACTTGTGATTAAGGAAAGTCAAACATTTAAGAAACAGATTTAGTTTTAAAAGTAGAACATGAATAGATTTCTTAGGAAATATTTTACACAAGATTAGTTGGAAACACTCAAGATTTAAAATATAACTGGTAGTACAAAAACTTGACTCACAATAATTTGCCATTATCTTTTACTCAAAATGACAGATGCCTGTTGGGCAGTGATTCACAACCTTGGTTATTTAATAGATTTATGTATGCATTTACAAACATTTATACTTAGACTCAAGCCCGCCCCCCCAAAAATTAGTACCTTTGTAGGTAGGATTCAGGATTGTTTTTAATTAGTTATAGACATACTCAGTACGTTAATAGCACATGTTGGTACCATCCTTTTCCTCATCCCTGCCCCCTCCAAAGAGACCCTTCTCACTGGGTAAGCTGGTCATCCCATGGGGATTGTGAGTCTTGCATTGTGAATGCACTGGTCAGTTATGGGGAGGAGGTAATATCTCTGTGTATAACATCCCAACTAGTGGCTCTAACAATCTCTTTGGCCCTTCTTCCATGAAATTCCCTGAGCCATGTTGGGTGCATTTTACATCTACTTCAGTGATGAGTTCTTAGGAGCCTCTGGATCTCTGCTTTGGTAGGTGTTGAGTGTGTTTAGGATTTTTAAAAGCTTCTCGGGTGGGAGTCTAATGAAGACCAGGACAGAGGATCAGCCTCCACAAAAGACTGAGTGGCAGAGTCATCTACTTCTGTTCTCCCATTGGTAATCACCAGCTGGCCCTCAAGGAGATGCCCAGATTCCCTCACATGTTCTAGATCCTTCTCTTCATCCAGTATATACCAAACCTAGATCCTTCCCTAGAGAGCCTTTCTTTCCTAAGTTCTAGTTTTCTCCCCAGTTCCTTGCACAAACCTTATTTCACTACTTAAAATTTCATTAAATAGATCTCCAGTGTAGGATGGGGTCACCTGCCAACCTAGTGCTTTATTGCATCAAATTGGATCTTTTATTTACAATATCACATTAAAGTTGCCTCTGACCAAAGAGGCAAGAGTTGGGCCGGCTACTCAAACCTGGGGTGACAATGAAACAGCATCTAGGGGTTCCACCTATGAACTGCTCAACATTCACACAAGTGATGGCATAGGAACATATGTGTTAAACTAAAGCAAAAAGGTCACTTACTGATTTGCTGCAGGTGATATAGTTTAGCACATGTTATGAATGTGTTCTACCACTGAGCTGTAGCCCAAGTCTTCAATCATACATAACTCCATTTAAGAAATGGGCAAATAGCATTTGCGTCTAGCCCATGATGCAGCTATGTATACCAAAAAATACCCAAATGGCTAAACACCAAAAAGCTACAAGCAGTAACATTTCAGGTGATTTAAGTTTAAATACATCTGAGAATGCTTGTAGGCATAAATTGCAAAGATAAAAATTAAGAATTGAAGGACTATACTTGTGTTATAGAAAAAGAGAAGAGGGTTCAGAGAGAAAAGAAATTAATATAGTTAAGTATCTTATTAATAGCAATGTAAACTCACTCAGCTTCATAGTGCCACATTCAAATTTACCTTTCATAGGCCCAGGTAGCCTCATATATAGAGCTAGCAGTGAAATCTGCTAAGGCAATCTATAAGATTATTGTATATAAAAAAATCAGAATAAGTGTGCTTTGAGGAGCATTTAAGAAGCATTATATTAAATATAGCATCACTAAGATTGCATTTCATGAATTTCAGATAAAATAATTCAAAAAATATTTACTGAATTTAGACTTAAACATATTTCTTCTTCACAGCATTTAACAATAGCAAGGAGATGGTAACAGTGACAGAAGGTGTCTGATGCAGTGGTCACCACGTGCCCAGGTCCTAACCCACTCCCAGAGTCCTCAGGAGCCCAGTGGCTATTCATGGTTGAGACAAACTTTCCAGGGCTATAAAGATAATGTTGGCCAGCTGTGTCTGTTCATTAGTGGCTGCAAAATTTGATGCTAACAGCTATGGATGTCCCAGCTCTGAGGTGTATCCCTTCACCTCCAGGAATCGCGTGAAAACATTAGGCTTTAGCAATTGATAGAAAAATAGCTAGATGCCATTATAACATCAATATCTGCTCAATTTGTCTCTGGAAGAGCATTCAATATTCCCAAAACAGTACTCCACAGTCTGTCATTATGCTGCACACCTCATCAATATGATGTCCATTGTGAATAATTATAAAAAGTCAACTCAAAATCTTATGGGATTTAGCTTAGAAGAATTAGATCAGTTCTAATTGTATCATGTATGGGTTTGTGTCTTTTAGGAAGTCATCTGGGCCAGGTGAACCTAAAGCTGTCAACTGTAAAAGTAGAGATGGCTGTTTGATGGTGTTAAGGATCACAAGAGATACTGGGCATAAAGGGTCCATAAACAACTGTATAAATATCTCCTACTTAAAATAATTTTCAAACTGTTACATATCAATAGTGAACAAACAGTAAAAAGAAACCTGGGAAAGTATATGAATAAAATCCTAACATTTCCTGTGATGAGCCCTGCCACATGCTTTATAAATTGAGGTTTGTATGGTTCATAAAATGCCCCATAGATATCACTTCCCATTTGGAATAGCTCAACTAGGACAAAATATAATTTTTTTCTATAAATCCAATAAGTCATAGGAAATTTAAACACAGGATATGGAAAAAAGAGATATTTATTGTGTTTGAAGATTATAGAAGAAATAATGTAATTTATTTGATTTCAAAATAAGACTAGAGAGTTGGAGAGATCATTTAACAGTTAAGCGCTTGTCTTTGAAGCCTAAGGACCCCGGTTCGAGGCTCGATTCCCCAGGACCCACATTAGCCAAATGCACAAGGGGGCACACACATCTGGAGTTTATTTGCAGTGGCTGGAGGCCCTGGTGTGCCCATTCTCTCTCTCTCCCTTTCTCTCCCTGTCTGTCACTCTCAAATAAATAAATAGGTAAAAATAAACAAAAAATTCACTGCCCATGGATTTTTTTTTTTAAATAAGACTAGATGATAGAGGCTGTGGTAAATGTAGTAGGCACCTTAGTTAAATTGTTCATAGTATCAAAGAACAGGTTAATCATTACATGTTGTACAGATGTATAAATTATCATACAGTGCCCTTACATATGTCTAAGTATCATGCCTCAACGTAAACATTTCATAGTACATGATCAAGCTGCTTGAAGGCTAAGGCCATGTTTGATTTGGCTTTATTCTTTTGTTTCCTTTTTTTTGTTCACTTGTCGATTTGAGAAATTGTTTCTGTGTTCCAGGTGTCTCAGGCATGTAAAAACACAACAGAGGACTTGACAGACATTGTCACTGTCTGCATAATGTGTATCACATCCTAGCCACCCAGCATTCATTCACTCATTAGCTTACAAAGGTATATAATTATATGTTGAACAAAGATAAAAATAGCATAAATAGTGAGAATATAGAGGAAAAGTAACGTGAAAAATCAGAAAAGGAAACTAGAAGAACAGAAGAATGTGCAATGTTATTCTCACTTTGAGTTGGAAATGAAATACTCATTTCATATGATACTATTCTTTTGGAATGTGGACTTTAGAAACTAATTATTGTCTTTGAAATATGAATTAAAGTTTTAATCACCATTCATAACTCTTCAATAGCTCTTTATTCTTAAACATTGCCAATATTTTCTTTGGGAGCTGTAGCTATAACAAAGCCCAAGCAGAGAAGCAAGATTTCAGTGTGTGCTTCTGCAGCAGACATCAGAGCAATGTTTCTGTAATGGCCACAGAGAAGCACTACCATATACCAGGAAACCACCTACCAGCGAACCACGAGGTAAATTTCTGAGTTGCAAAAGCCATCTGTCTACCAGGCACTAGATCACAACAACATAGGGTCTCCTGACAACCAGGCAGCACAAGGGGCCCCATGCTTTTTAATGATTACACCTCTAATCTTCAAAAATTAAAGTCAAACTTATCTCAAGGTAAAAGCAAGAAGAAAAATATATAAGTTGACAAGTAAAAGAGAAACAAGGCTAGTTTTCAACTAAACTCTTGTGATGAGCTGGGGAGACTATGTATTAAGCATATAGAACATTGTATTTCCTTCTATCTGCCCCCAAATCCCATGAGTCAAATATTATTGTAGCATTTTACAGACAGGAGGCTGAGGCTTGAAAAGATTAAGCAAGACAACACCAGTGACCTACCTAGCATGGGCAATTGGAACATGCTCCTTTTCCTGATTGACCTTTTCTCAAGTATTTTTTTCCAGTTCAACAGTTCAAACCCTGTACTGCTTCACAGATATAAATTTAAACTTAATTGTTAATTTTATTTTCAAGACCTCTCTTTGGGGGAAAATATAGCTCCCTGAATATTCTTCTAGAAAAAAGAAAGAAGTCACATGTTGCATGGCTTCTAATGAGTTGTTGCAGTTCAGAAATTTCATTACATTCTGACAATTAAGTTGCTAATAAACTGAGGAACCACTAATTGCCTTATCCATTTCACAACATCAAGATCCAGCCAGCAACCTAGAACACAATTTCCATCCCTGGGTCCCAAAGTCACTGACATTTTGCAATGCACTTAGTGACTACGTTTGGGTAAATTGCACATTGTTCTTGCACTTGACATGAGGTTCTGACTGGGAACACAAGCCTGTGTGCTGGGATACATACTAATAACAACATGTACAGCTGCAGACAGTACCATGGGAACCAGTGACAGCATACCATGATGCTGGAGCCCTTGCCATAGCTATAGACCCAGTATCAAAAATTTATGGTAATTGAAACCAAAGGATCTTAGGAAATGCAGTCAATTTCACAGAGTACCAAAAGGTCACTCTATTCAATTTATACTTGAAGCTGAGCACAATATTGAAAAAGCACATGAAAGCAAATGATCTTATCAGTTGTCCAGGATTTAACAATTTACTGACTACATAAGACAATTTACTGATTACCAAGTAAATGCATTACCTGTGTTGCACTTTGTATTTGGCTCACAGGGTTCTTGTAAAGAACTTAACACTGGGAATGCATTGCTAAATATGTCAACATTACCATATTAACTGCTATGTTCAAGCTTCAGTGAGAGTAGATCTTTGTGGCGGTGTTGTCCACACTTCTACTGCGAACACTAAAGGCTCTCTGAAGTTTTCTCCCTGCTCAAATGGTTGCTATATACTGTCTGACTGAGGTGTTTTTTAACAAGAACATGAAGCATACCAAGACAGCTACTGCATTAGTGTGCAGGCAATGCCCAGCACTGAAAGATGCTCCAGTGCAGATTCTGATTTTGGATGTGTGGTGCGGACATCCTGAGCCTCTAACAAGAGCTCATGAGGATACATGAAGTAACACTGTCACACGATGGCAGAGGAGGACTCCAGGCCTAGTTTTCTCTTCTCTCTATGTGAATTTTCATTGTTTTTATAAATTTAAGTTAGTATATATTAATTGTACAGAACAATGGGTTTCATTATGAGATTGTCAAACACGTGTATAATATGCTTTGAGGATAATCTAGTCTCCATCAGCTCAGCACATTTTGTCCAGTACCTCATCATACTGGGCAGCAAACTCCTTCTGGATTATACTGAATCCCCTTTAGAGAGGATGCCACTACACATTGAGTAAAATAATAGATATTTCTACCATTTTATTCATGCTGGCTCAGGACACACACTGGAGGTCTCTTACCAGAACAAGCCCAGACAGAACTTTTGTTTAGCCAACCTGGTTTTTGCCTACAAAAGGTCTTTAAGCATTATTAGATTACTTAGTAACAATGGACTGAAAATTGCATCACAAAGTTTTCCATTTTAGAAATGAATCAAGAGATCTGAACATATGGGAGCTGAGGAGTAGTGGATCACTTTATAAAGGAGGTGCCATCTCTAAGTTGTCGCTCCCTATGTTATATGTACTGCCTGACCCTCCCAGTCATATTACTACTGCGATATCCTCATACCTCTTGTGGTGGTTTGATTCAGGTGTCCCCCATAAGTTTAGGTGTTCCTAATGCTACATTCCTAGCTGATGGAAATTTGGGCATTAATTCCTCCTGTAGGGAGTGAATTATTGGTGGCAGGCTTGAGGGTATTATAGTCAGTTTCCCCATGCCAGTGTTTGACATACTCTCCTGTTGCTATTGTCCACATTATGTTGGCCCAGGGGTGGTGTTCACACTCTGTTCATGCCATCGTTTTCCCCTGACATCGCGGAGCTTCCCCTCGAGCCTGTAAGCCAAAATAAACCCCTACAAACTGCTGTTGGTTGGGTGATTTCTATCAGCAATGTGAACCTGACTGCAACACCTCTCCAACATTGGATTCACTTTCCTCTCTAATTTTCCTTTCTAATTTTTTTAAAACAATATTTTATTGTTTATTTACTTATCTGAGAGGGACAAAGAGAAAGAATGGGCACACCCGGAATTCTAGCCACTGCAAACAAACTCCAGATGTCTGCACCATCTTGTGCATCTGACTTATGTGGGTACTGGGGAATCGAACCTGGGTTCTTAGGCTTCACAGGCAAGTGCTTTAGGCACTAAGCCATCTCTCCAGCCCCATTTTAAAATTCTTTTCCCACTTTTCTCCCTTCATGTTTGGCATCTATGATGCAAAATACTTTTTACACTGTTTCTTTCCTCCTAGAAATTTTAAGAGTTTAACTTTCTTTTGAGTTCTTTTATCCCATTAAGTATTATTGATTAAGCATAGGAACCCAACTCTTTTCAAATGTTTTGACATGTTTAATACTTATTACATAAAGACTAGTTTGGGGCAATTTTGTGTGGTATTGCAGATCAAATTTAGAACCTTGAAAACGCTCAGCACACATTCTACAACTGAGCTGCACCCCTTGCTTCCATAAGCACATTTTTTTTCATCCTCTACCTACAGAGGAAAATAGTCATGTAAAGATATATGACCCCGATATGCATACTCACATATGTGTATATAGGTGTATACTAGTTTCCTCAATGTCCAACTATGCTGTCACTGCTAACAGGGAATTTGTGAAGCACTGTGATGTTCCTGGGTTAACACAAAGATTTCAGGAAGTCATTAAGCAGGTTGCTATTTGGATTCTGGAGATATGAGAAATCTCCTTTCCTAAACTTTCCTTCCTGCTATAGGGTATTTGTGAAGAGTTCTTCAAAATTAAACATTCAACATTTAGGATGTCCTTTCCCTTTGTAAGAGGAAGGATTCCATTACAGGAAGCAAAAACACAGTCAAAACTTTTTAAAGCTTATAGCTTTACAGCTCCATAAAAGGTAAATATAAGAATTATTTCCAGTAGAAGGCACTCTTTGAAACAACTTATACAGTGAAAGTAAGTAAAAGATGTAAAAACAGAGTGATGGGTACAGAAACACTAAGCACTAAATAAGAATTTTAGTTAGTCCATTATGTTATGTCTGGTCTATTAAAATGATATGATGAGTTATTATTTATTAAGTAGGTAAAAAGATAGCTAAATAAGATATTTTTGAGGAGAAAAAGCATATTAAATGAATTTCAAACTTTAGGTCAGAAATGTTCCCATGTCTAAGTGTGACAAATATGTAGCTACTAGAAAACTTTGAGTGATAAGAATCAGGTGGGATCCTGCATAAACTTCCCTGCTGTATCTGAAATAATTCCTCTCCTCATTTATGCTCTTACAAAGAATAATCCTACCCAGAAGGGTAAATAGAAACAAGATAAAACTACGAAAACATTTAGAAAATTATTTGATAAGTGTTTTAATATTTTTGGACTATCATGTGTGAGTCAGCAGGTGGTTAAAGCATGAGATTTCTTGAAAAGCAATCAAATAAGTACATAAGAATCTGGTGTCAGATTGCTTGGGCATAAACACTCCTTACCACCTAGGAATGGGGCCCTCAGGAAGCTACTAAACTTCCCTAGTAGTCTGTTTCACATCTATAGTGAAGACACTGATGAAATATTTGCTTCATAAGTTATAAAGATTTAATAAATTAAAACATGAAAAAGGCTTAGTATGCTGCCTGACACAGAGGCCTTCCATAGATTTTAACAATCATGAATGTTAGTTTTATTATCCTCACAGGGTCTATAGTCTAGTCAAGGAAGTGAAACAGCAGTAGTGAAAATATAACTCCACAAGGCCATGTGTATATGACAAGTATCAGATAAGTCATTCATATGCTGGGTGTCAGTTATGAAACAGAATCATTTTGAGTTTTAAATAACATTTCTAAGTATCCAGGCAAGGAATCTCTTATCAGGCCACAGGAGTTCGAGCATGGTAATGTTATTTTGGTCATGGAACATTCCTCACAACAACTATCTCAAAACAGAACTCTCATCCTATTAGGATATAGGAAGGCATCCAGGTTTTCCTTCTGGTGGGGGGAATGTGGGCATGTCACAGGCAAGACTAGATTTCAAATAAACATTATTATGTACCTTGCCTATCTGCAGAAATTCATAGAAGTATCTGATGCCCTCCTCTTTTGTCTATTTACCCTGAGAATCTTCATAATCAAGCAGTACCCAAGACTTGACAAGAAACCTACCTTGAGAGAAGGAATAAAGAATAGTAAGTAAAAAGAAAGATGGTCTGGTCCCACCAAGAGGAGTTTTTAATCTAAATGAGGTAAGTGCAGTGCTGGTATGTTTCTCTCAAAGGCAGAGCTCATCTCTAAAACTGTTTAGTGGTATGTGTTTTTTGGGGAACATGTATGTGCATCTTTATATTCTAAAGCTCTAATATGATAGAGCAAGCAGACACTGGGTAACACAAAGTTATCTATGAATGAGGTGATGTAAAGAAAAAGAAGGGAGGAGGGAGAAGAGTATCTTTTTTTCAATATTATGTAGGTTGCAATATGTTACCAGTCTCTTTAAGTAATCCTCTCTCTCTCAGATATCTTTCAACCTCACCATTTTACAAATTTCCCTTTTAGTACTTAAGATGCATAATTTAAAATATTAGTTATGTTTTGAGGAATTTATCTTTATTTCCAAATAGTTGGTAACATCGTACACATTCAAAACCCATACATTAAATAATGAGGATGATGAGTTCCCTAGAGACTCCTTCAGTACTAACAAGTACCCACTGAGCTTGGTGCTTCCTGAAAACACCTAGTGTTGTGCTTTGAATAAAACACCAAAAATAATTTTCCACTCTACACCATTCAATATAGACCCAGTGAGCACATACTATTTCAGACACTCCATGAAATAATGAAACTAGTCAGAAACACAGTCCAGATGACCAAATAATTTCCTACCTTGCAAGAGAGGAAAAACAGATTACAAACAGGCAAAATGAGGGGCCAAGAAAGACTGCCAGGGACAGTCTTTCTGGTACTGGGCACATGGTAAAGGCACATGAGAATTGGATATGGTGGCACATTCCTTTAATCCCGCCACTCCAAAGGCTGAAACAGAAGGAGCTCTGTGAGCTCCAGGCCAGTCTAGGCTTTACATTGAGTTTCAGGTAAGCCTGGACTAGATAGAGTGAGATCTTAGTTCAAAAACCAAAACTGAAAACAAAAAAGGTCACATGACTAAAATTGGCTAGGCTTAGTACTGCAGAGCCAGTGACATAAAGATGGAAATTGGTTGATCATATTTGCTTACTAGTCATCAAATAAATGAATAATTACACTAGCTGACATTTGCAAAAACTAGATTATCCTACCCTGTACCAAAAAATAGTAGTATAATAAAACATAGTAGATGGAAATTTGTTACCAAAGGCATAACAAGGAGACAAAACCTTTCCACCCCCAATACCCATCTCATAGGGCTGACACAAAATAAATTCAAGCTTCCTGCCCTTCCAAAACATGCCACCACACAGTAAGGTAAAACAGGCAGCAGTCACTGAAGAAGCCAAATGCTAAACCTAGAGTGAGGAGTCTCTAGGCTGCTGTGTTCCGTAGGGTGGACCACTGCTTTCTGATATTGCCTAAGTCCTAAGCCGCTGCATACATGGCTGACTCGATGGGATTCGCATTCACATCCAAGTGCTTTTGCTTCCTGGTCTTCTTCAGCTACCTCTGAGAGAAGCCCTAGCCATGCATGGGGATGACAGGCACCACTGAGGCCACATTGTGCGTGCACATCTTCCTTTCAAAGGCGCATTTTGTGACAGAGATTAAACACTGAGCCTGTCCGAGGACTGCTTTGGAAAATGATGCACCGGTGATCCCTGCCGCTCAGGCAAGCAGCTTAGTCACATCCCTGTGCTTTTGGGCTAGAGTATCCCAGTTTTGGTCATCACTCCAACCACCGTTCATCAAGTGCACACTATGTACTAGAAAGAATGGGTGGTAGGAGGATGCAAGGTATATGAAACAGAAACCATCTGGGATTTGTCTTTGGTACAAGCCTACATTGGATCCAAACCGGGTATCTAGCACAAAATAGAAGCCCCATTCTCATCAAAGAGCTGTCACAGAGTCCAGGGACAGGCAGTTGGACACTTCCTTTCTGAAAATTGAATCCTGACCTGAATTCTCATACAATTTTGTTCCCAAGGACACTTTTGGTTTTCTAGACCTATCCAAGAAGTCTAGGGTATTGGCTGTTCTTACAAATTGCCATTTATTGACTGCCAATTAAGTATAGGCATTGAACTATGCACTTTCCTAGAATTATTTCTATATATATCATTCAAAAACTTTAAAAAAATGAAAAAGGTAATGTTTCTTGGCAGAGACACATAAATGGTTTTTTAGGGACTGGTTATATATATATATATATATATATATATATATATATATATATATATGGAATATGGTGCCACATGTCCCTGTACATTCCCAAAGCTAGCATAGTCCTGGGCTCACAATATAGGCTCATCTCTTTGTGAGTACTTCTGAAACTGTTAGGACAATAAAGAACCAATGAGGGCACAACAGCAAATACCAGGGACATCAAAGACCACAAAAAGGAGTGCTTACTTGTGACAAATAGCATCAGAAATGAAGTTGTATAAAATACATCCAGCACCAATATATGTATGCATACCTATATATGTACATAAAAATATGTATTTATTAACTATGAGAATTTTTTGTTTCGTTTTATTTTTCTGAGGCAGGATCGCAGTCTAACCCAGAATTTGCAACTCACTCTATATCCCAGGATGACCTAAAACTCATAGTGATTCTCCTACCTCAGTCTTTCAAGTGCTGGGATTATAGGCATGAGATTTTGTGCCCAGCTGCTTATACTATGTTTTAAGGGAAAGAAAATAAGTGAAACTTGAGTACAAATTTCAAGTCATGGAATTTCATAGGACAGCCACTGGGTGGTAGAATTCTCCCTGTTTCACTGGGAACAACCACCCCCCCCCCCTTTCCCTTCATGTCAAGCATGTTGTGCTTACAAGACCTTCCATCCAGCTGCAAGACCCAAGAGCTGTCACAGATTACTTCACTGTTGTTGTGACATTTTGCAGAATCACCCCTTCTTCCCTGGATATACAGTAAAAGACAGTAGGCAAAAGGCTAACTTTCCCCTCACCTCTAGGGACTGGTGTCCACCCAGTACCAGTCTAATCCTGCAAAGGGAATTCTAACCAGGTCCTCCCTGCAGCTTTGTTCCCAGCTCCCAGATGGCTCAGTTACCAAACCTAACTCAACACCGTTTTCATCAGTTCTACCACCATAGGTGCCTTCGTGATCTGCTCAAGGAAGCTAAAATTGATGGATGATGATGGAGGAGTAGGAGGACAGTGGCAACAAAGGATGATGATGTTTACAACTGAAGAGCTCCATAAGTTCCTGCTACTGCATCTAAATCCTGATTGATTTTCATAGAAGGAAATGGAGTACTGAAAGGTACAGTTTGTGGTAACAATGCATTGACTATGAGTGCATTTGTGGATGAAAAGCAAATGTTATCACTATGAACTTTGTACATGTGTCGTCAGTGACCATTAGTTTTGTGCGCTTGCTGTCTTTCAGACACCGAGTAAAGGACTTGCTGTGCAGTTACTTCGACCTAAAAACAAGGGCTCACTATGAAATCCCTAGCTTTCATGTATTAAAGGATCCTTGAATATTGGTTGAATGAATAAATGCCTCTATACATAGGTACTACCTTGAAAAAGAAGAAATGTATCCATGGCCTTACCATAAGCAAATGCTAGAGCTAAGTTGTATAAAGCAGGTCTTCCTAATGCCAAGTTCTTTAGCCGTTTTGCTATCATGCCTCTGTTTTTTGTTTTTTTTTTGTGTGTGTGTGTGAGATATACAGAAGAAAGAGAGGTTCTACAGACCTCAAGGTATTTAGCAAACACGTCCAGAGTCATAGTTTCCACAACATAATTTCCCCATTGTGAATTAGAGATATGTTCTTGGGTGGTTTCTGAAGGTTTAAGGTAGTCATATGGAAAAGTCCATGTGGAAATAATGTTATGAAACAGGGAAGTGTGTTTAATGTTCAGAAAAAGCACTTAGAGATCACCTCTCATCTTTTCTATTGCTTGTTCATGGGCCAGCAAGGCTCTTGACAGATCCCACACTGCAAAACATTTACCTTTTAATTCATTTAGCAAGCAAGAAAGAATATGTGAAATTTGTATGTACTGTCTCCATGAATTGAAATGTAAAGAAAAATGCAGTTATATAAATATATATTTCATATTTTATAGGATAAAGTGAACATGAATAAAAGGTAACATAAATTTGTTTATATCATATAAATGAGTATACTTAAAATGAAGGTGCTGCTATAAGGAGTTTTATATCAGCCCACTCAGGACACTGCAGAGAACGAGTTCTCTACTCTGCAGAATTCCTAAGGAAATAGATGAGAGTTGGAGACTACCTGCATGTCATCTGCAAACCATTCTACCTTGGGTTGTCTCTGTTAATTAGAGAAAAGAGGCTTTGCTCCAAGTACTGGTCCTGAAGTCAGGTAAAGAGAAGGTTCTCAGTTCAGTGGAGATGCCAATGCAATCAGACACAGAGGCCCCAGGGAGCCACAGCAGACATGGGCTGACTTGGCCTTTAGCTCAAGCCTATGCGAATGCCTAATGTGTAAGGGGGAGCTGTCTCCAGCATCTCCTAGTAAAGGACAGAGGAAAAGCAAATTCAGTGGAGGAGGGAAATTGTGAACTGTAACAAATCCTAATAAAAATTCAGTTATTTATAATTTAAAAACTAGTGGAAAAAGAAATTCAGTATGGCCTCAATGGGAAATATTCAGATAGCACAAAATTTCAAGAGAGCAGAGTATCATCAAACGATTTTTGTACTGGAGTACAGAGAAGTCACTGAGTACAGGGATGGTGACTGAGAGTGGAAGAGTTGAAGAGAGGAGACATAGAACAAGGGGTATAAACTTACAGTTATATGCCTGTGAATAAATCTAGAGATTTAATGTCCCACATGAAAACTATAGCTAACATTCTATTGTATACTGACATTTGGCCAAGAATAGATTTTAGGTATTACTGCTACAGAAAAAGTTACTATGTGCAGTGATACATATGTTCATTTGATTGACTGTAGTAAACATCTCACTATATATGTAGTTGCCAAAATACCATGTTGTGTACATCTTTAAAAATAATTTTATTGGGCTGGAGGGATGGATTAGCTGATAAGGTGTCTGCCTACAAAGCCAAAGGACCCAGATTCAATTCCCCAGGGCCCACATTAGCCAGATGCCCAAGAGGGCATACATGTCTAGAGTTTGTTTGCTATGACTAGAGGCCCTGGCATGCCCATTCTCTCTCTCTCTCTCTCTCTCTCTCTCTCTCTCTCTCTCTCTCTCTCTCTCTCTCCTCTCTCTCTTTCTTTCTCTGTCAAATAAATAAATATTTAAAATATTTTTAAAAAAATATTTATTTATTTATTTATTTGAGACAAATAGAGATAGAAAGAAAGAGACAGACAGAGCTAAAGAATGGGTTATACTCCAGGACCTCCTGCCACTCTAAAAGAACTCCAGATGCATGTGCCATTTTTGTGCATCTGGATTTACATGGGTACTGGGGAACTGAATGGGCCACCATATTTTCCAAACAAGTGCCTTTAACCACTGAGCCATCTTTCCAGCCCATGTCATGAATCTTTAATATGATTTTTTAAATAAGCAATAATTTTAAAAAAAATGTATTTGATGGCATCAGAGGAAGGACTCAAGAACTAGTGGATAAAAAAACATGACACTGTTTCCTCATCTTCCTTCAAAACTCAGAAGAATTATGAGTGCTTCAGAAAGAATTTACATGGAAGAAATGTACAACAGAACAATCTTTAAAGGCTGGAGAGATGGCTTAACAGTTAAGGTTCTTGCCTTCTAGAACCTGTGAAGCCTCAGGACCTATGGTTGAATCCCCAGTACCCACATAAAGCCAGAATCACAAGGTGATGCATGCATCTGGAGTTTGTTTACATGCCCATTCCCTCTCTATCTGCATAATGAAAATGTGAAACAAGCACTAAATGATGGAGGTAAGGGCCAGAATGCAAATGATGCATGATGAAGGGAACGGGTACCAACATGGTATCCTTCCATGATAGCACTACCGATCATATTCCCCTGCTGACCATTCCCACAAAGCCCTCTGAGGAAGAAAAGGCTCCCAAAAAAACAATCACACCAGGTAATACCACTTACATTCTGAGTATTTATCTCCATCCAATCAGCAGTACAACTGTTACTATAACACCCTGATCAATAATTTGCTCCTCAAGCCAAAACACTATGACCTCTAAGTACAATATACTTCAAACTCAGGGCAAAGACATACAGGAACCTTGCTCAGGGAGCCGCCATGGGAGGGGATGTGAGTATGCTCATGTTTAGACAGCAATAAAACACTGTTTTGTCAACGCAGCCAGAAATGTAAAATGGTGCCCACTTTATCTTAAACATCAAGATGCAAAAAAAAAAAAAAAAATCTTTATTATTTGAAACAAAGAATGACCAGGCTGAAATAGAATTGAAATCTTCCTCTAAAGATTTCGATATAGTCACCAACGGCCAATAAAGAGATTCTGTGACTGAAGCAATTTTCCAAGTCCCATAAAAAATATTTCCACAGTGGTTTTAAGTTAGATGGTGTTTGGTCATTCATTGATTCTTTATCCAGCTACCAAGTACTGTTTATGTACATAATTTTGAATCATAAACTCCAGAAGCTACAGAAGCTAAGAGAACACAGAAAGCAAAGGAAATAATTAAAAAAACTTCCTTCCTGCTTACAATTTAGCTGAGAAATGACATTCAGTCTTATGACATTTATTAATTGCAAGTATTATGTATAAGATGAAAAAGACACAATAGTACTCCTTAAAGCAGAGGAAGCCAAAATATTAAGACAAAATGTATAACCACTAGTGCAAAACAGATTACATACTCACTAAGAGAAGGGAAATGAGCAGAGCTAAATACAATTGTGAGAAATGGTGTATTTGGGGTGGGGGACATGTATACTTTCAATGGCATTTTTAAAAAGTTATATTTTGCAAAGCCAGGCGTAGGTGGTATATGCCTTTCATCCCAGCACTTGGGAGACAAGAGGTAGGAGGACTGCCTTGCTATGAATTCAAGGTCAGCCTGGGCTAGAGTGATACCCTACCTGGAAAAAAAAAATATTTTCCACTAAATTCATCTTACAGGAGGCCTTCTTAAAGGCATCCCACTAAATCAACATTACAAAGACCCAAGCCCACCCCCCAAATGACTTTAGAGACAAGTATAGAATGCATTATCAATTCTTTGTAATTGCCTTCCTTCTCAAACAAATACAACAAAAATCCTAGTCAACCAGACCACAGGTACCAAGAGCATTTGCAGCCCGATGAAGCACTGATGGTTCCTGCAGTCTCCCAATGGTCAAAGACAATATCTAGTGCATTCCTCTGCAGATGGCGCTCATCTGCTGACTGGTCTGAGACAGAAAGGACCCCTGCTGCTTTCTCCGCTGCATAGCACCAAAACCGCTGGGACAAGATCAGGTGGCTCTGCAGGCTGTTTAGGTAGAGGTGGAATTAATCAGGGAGAGTTCTTGAATGTAAGAGGTTCCTGTGATTTTAAAATTAGGAGGATTGAAACAAGAAGACAGAAATAATCCCAGGCATTCGGAAAATTTGAAAGAGTCTGGGAGTTGGAGGGGTGAGCAGCTTAGTGCCTGGCAATACAGGCATTAATTAAAAGGCAGCATAGGGAGTGGTTAAGAAGGCAAATTTTAGAGTTAGGCAATCTTACCTCTTCTGGTGACCGTTCTGAGACCTGACCCTGAGCAAGTTGCTTACTCAGCCCCACTTCCCAAACCATAATATGCGATAATACCTTCAACCCATTTATAGTGATTATGAGAATTAGCTGAGACTAGTATTTTTAATTTATTAAATAACTTGATAGAGCTACCATTTTCTTTTTACATTAAGACACTGTTTTCATGTGTTCAATCCAGAGCCTGACACTCAGAAATACAGGCCTTAGACCCTTAGTATTACCAAGAAGAAACCCGGTGAAGTGTGGACTTTAAAGAAAATGTGAAACATCTTTAACATGTGGGGAAAAGGGAAGCCCTGAGATCTTTCTGAGCTCTCTCAGGACATCTGTCAGATAAATATTTCATTGAAGACATCTCTCCTCACTAAGTGTCCATGACTCCTCCAGAGCTCATTCATTATATTTTGTTGACAGGCTTTTAATGGTCACCTGGAAATCTACATAGGTGACCTCCTGGATTCTGTCTTTCCTTCATCCTTCAACTGTATACTACCCCCGGCTCCACACAAACCTATTTTCATTAACTAATGTCCACTTCTCCAAATCACCTATGGTGGTTTGATTCAGGTGTCCCCCATAAACTTAGTTGTTCTGAGTGCTAGGTTCCAGCTGATGGAGATTTGGGAATTAATGCCTCCTGGAGGGAGTGTATTGTTGGAGGCAGGTTTATGGGTGTTATAGCCAGTTCCCCCTTGCCAGTGTTTGGCACACTCTCCTGTTCCTGTTGTCCACCTTAGGTATGCCAGGGGGTGATGTCCACCCTCTCATGCCAGCATTTTCCCTGCTATCACGGAACTTCCCCTTTGAGCCTGTAAGCCAAAATAAACCTCTTTTTCCTACAAGATGCTCTTAGTTGGGTGATTTCTATCAGCAATGCAAACATGACTGCAACATCACCCAAATGTGAAACGACAGAATTTTCACTTTTTTCTCTCTTGTAACATCAAACCTACCACTTTTTTTTTTATTTCTTTGCATGCATATGCTTGTGTGGTATATGTGTTTGCTTGTGTGCATGTTCATATGTGTATGGGAACACATGAGAAGGTGTGTGTGTGTGCGTGTGTGTGTGTGTGTGTGTGTGTGTAGAAGCAAGTTGTTCTGCACCTTACTATCTGACACTAGGTGTAGAACTGAGAGCAGTCTGATTCAGCTGCACTAGCTGGTCAGTGTGCCTTAGGCATCCTCTGTCTCCACTCCTGCAGCTCTGTGATTATAAGTGTGTACTGCCGTGGCCTACATTTTATGTAGGTGCTGGAATTCAGAACTCAGATTCCATGCTTGTGAGGCAAGTGCATGGTCCACTGAGCATCTCACCAGCCCCAAACTTACCACTTTCTACAATAAAGATCTCTATGGATTCTTTCATCCTATATTCATGTCTTCCTCTCAATGTCATGGGTACCCTCTTAGTTTTAGCACATTATTTCAAGTTTTAAAACTCCCACAACCATTTCCTCTCTGGGCCCCTGTCCACCATCTTTGTCCACAAGCCTTCTGTGTGACCTCTAGATGGGAGACTTTGGTCACTGACAGATCAGAGAATAGCTTCTCCTTGCAAGCTACTCTTGCAAGACATGTAATAGGCTTGGGCCTCAGTTTCCTCAATGGGAAATGAGTAGCTAGATGAAATTTTATGTCATATCAATTTTATACAATTCTTACATCTGCTAGCCCTTCTATCGAATTAGATTAATTCTATCTCCTAATCATCTCTTAGGCTTTCCTCACCCTCATTGCACTGCTTCCTATTTCTTTTGTAAAAGTATTTTTTGTTTGCATGTGCATGTGTGTTCATGTGTGCATGTATGTGTCAACAAATCTCAGATCTATGTGTCACATTCATTTTGCATCTGGTTTTAGGTAGATACCAGAGAACTGAATCTGGGCTGACAGATTTTGTAAGCAAGTGTCTTTCAACCCATGAGCCATCTCCCTAGCCCTATTCAATCCCTGTTTAATTCTAACAAATAATCTATATCCTTGCACACAGGAAGTAGTAAATATGTGCTAAACTAATGAAATGAAAGCTGGTATCTGAAATGCTCACCACTCCTCTGTGCTGATGGAAGACCCCCACACACCCCTAGAAGATCTATCAGAGTAACTTTTACCAGGCCAGCTTTTCTCCTCACACACAAATATTTTATATATTTATTTATTGGAGAGAGGGGGGGAGTGGGAAGGAGAAAGGGTGGGTGTGTCAGGGCCCTTAGCCACAGCAAAGTAAGTGAATTCCAGATGCATGTGCTACTATGTGTATCTGTCATATGTGGGTTCTGGGGAATAAAACTTGGGTCCTTAGGCTTCTCAGGCAAGCACGTTAACCATTAAGACACCTTTCTAGCCCTCACTCATAATTTTTTTAAACTATTTATTTATTTGACAGAGAGAGAGAGAGAGGCAGATAGACAGAATGGGTGCACCAGGGACTGGAACCACTGCAAATGAACTCCAGATGCATGCACCACCTTGTGCATCTGCCTTATATGGGTACTGGGAAATTGAACATTGGTCCTTAGGTCTGGTAGGCAAGTGCCTTAACCAATAAGCCATCTCTCCAGCCCCTCACTCACAAATTTTAAGAGCTTCCTCCCACTCCTAAAGCTCCAAGAAGTTTGTTAATCCCTTGTCAGTGGCCACATATTTCCTCATGTGACAATTCACTTCTATGGATATGAATGTAGGAGTTAGCTGATAGATTCTTCCAGTACATATGGGGCTCAGGACATGGCTTTGTAGAGCAACAATCCACATTTTATCCATAGCCTCTTTGTGTCTTATAAACCTTTTCTCCATATAAGGTTGTTTATGTCCCATAGAAGAAAAAATTCCTAAAGTCCAGATATTTCTGCTTTATGTTCTATACTTTCTGACAACATTCTTGCCATGCAATAAAAGCAGAAAAGCATGGAACATGAATTCATAGTCAAGTCTGATAGGTGTGGGATAAGATCTGTTTGGGAGAAACAGGGAACAAAGCTGACCAAAGGGAGAGAGACACTGAGATGGCCCAAGTACAAGTTGTAAAATGTTCAAAGAAGAAAGAAAAAAAAGGGGGAGGGAGATTGTGAGAAGTCACCAAAGAGTAAGAAGGAAGTAGTCAGAAATGGATAACAAAGAAATGAGCAAGAGAGGGCATGCAACAGAGAAGCTCAAGGGTTGTAGCTTTGGTGAAAAACAGAAAACTGGCTTCTGATCCCTAGGAGCACACAAACAAGGTGTTAGGCAACCTTGTATGCCCCCGTGTTGCAGTGTCAGCCTTGTGCTAAAGATTAACAGCTAGACTCAAAGGGGGCTAAAGATCAGGTAAGGCCAGAAATGCACCACAAAACTGCTCATGACAGCACACTGTCATGCAGGACCCTGACCGTCCCCCCGCCACATGTACAGAGAAGATGCCCTATTTGATCATGAAAGAGCACCTCAGGGAAGAAAGTATCCTTTTGGAGATAGCCATGTGACTAACCAGTGTTTTGAGGTCTTCCAGGTAGAAAATGCCAAATTCACTTACTACCAATGAAGAGAACCTGTGGGAACCAGGAAATTTGAGTTCTGGTTAAATACTAACTTCTAAATTCCTAATCTGTGGGAAGACAGAAACCAAGCATAACCAAGGGTAGTGCCTGGTACTTAGCAGGGCCCAATCAAATATTTATGGAAAATCTGGTGATTCAGGTAGAGTTAGACTCTGGGGGAACCTTGAGGTCCTAGGCATGGGGTCTGGGACATAGAAGGATGTCTGTTAATGTCATCTGCCTCTTTGCCCAGTATTCTAAGATCATGGAAACCTCTCTTCCTCAGCTCTGTAACAAGCATGCTAAAGGACTGAGGCCCTGTGATACACACTTCTTCCTCCCACTACATCTGCCAAACACCTTTGGAAGTAGATGTGTGATTGATGGCTCACAGAGAGCATCCATGGCTGACACCTTCCCACTCTAAGCTGGCTACTACAACCTTCTGAATGGAGCTAATTGTTCAAGCTCAGGATCATCTTAAACTTGGGTCACCAGCAGTATTGTTTCTGATAAACTCAGCAGCAGCTAATGTGTTGTTAACATGATGTCATCTACAGTTGTGGTTACATGATGTAGAGCAAACATCCTTTACCTATACCTATGCACCAGTGTGCACATGTGCACACACACACACACACACACACACACACACACACGCACACAGACACACACACATGCACACACTGGGATTAAGGTGGTGAACACCAGTGAACTGATAAAGTTGTTTGTATAGACTATATGGAGACAGACAGACAAGACCTGACAGATCAATAGTCTCACAAAGGCTTTTTAATACGTGAGAAAGATCCTAGGAATAGCCAGCCTACTGTTTTAATACTGCATTTTCTTTGCTTTCTGCTTTCAAATTACACTCTGCAAAGTCACAGAGGAGAAAGCTTTAAGAAAACTTTCATTTGCTATGGTACAGCTCGCCAGTCTTTCTTTGCCTAAAATAAATAAATAAATATATATATATATATGCCCTGGAAATGTTTCTTTCTTCTCATAGACATTAATAATGATAGCTTGAACTGTAAAGATTTGGTTTTACTGAAGGTAATGGAGTAATGTTTATTTCCATTAGGCCAGGCCTATAAAATCCTCTTTTTATAACCATGAGCCTACAATTTCAAAACAGCAAAGCTTGACATTTTGGTTTCTGACAGGCAACACTTAATATTGGGATGTTTAAAAAAAAATATATATATATATGTGTGTGTGTGTGTGTGTGTGTGTGTGTGTGTGTGTGTGTGTGTACACACACAGGCTCTTAATACAAGATAGCCTGAGCATTTTCCCTGCAAATGGTTTGTTTTAGCTATCGCTCTTCCTCCCGGATGGACAGATGAGGAAAATCAGACAGCTTATTGGCTTAGTTTGTTAGGCCAGGTTAAAGGGATGCAGTGCTAACAGGCTCTTAGAGGAGCTTACCCTTGGCTAAAAATAGCAGGCACTAGAGAATTATCTTAAATACGACCAACTTGCTCTGTACTGTGAATGCAGATAACTGTAATATGTTTCCATTTTTGGTCATTTTGGGGCATTTTTTTTTTAAGTTTGGCTTGCTGTAGCTGACTATTTAACTCATTTCTGGTTGTATGTGTAACATTTGCTCCCAGAGATATTGCCCAAGGGTATCTTGACTGGGGAGTCCTTCTTTGTAGCTGCCCTGCCTTTGTTCAAATCTAAGGACTGCGGCCACAGCATACACAGGGCTGGCTTAAAGGGTAAAGGCATTCAATCCTGGCATTAAGAGCCTACTCTGTGTGGTCTTTCCCTTGTCTTTCTACTTCCTGAAAATATAGTTTACTACATCTTTTACACAAACAGGACTGTGCATAACTTCTGACTCATTCAAGTCTAACAGGTAAATAACAATGACCACCTTGCCTGTCTTTTCTGTTTTCAATAGATTTTCTTACTGTCTGCTGCTGTGTTCATGTCTCCCTTCGCTGTATGCAGGACCCGCTGTGTATCAGTGAAGCCATTTAGGACTGTCATCGGTAAGCACACAAAGGGGAGACCCCGTGTCTTATGTTTCATGTACCTAACACATTGCTGGGTGTTGAAAACCTACTTTCATGCCTTCCACATAGTGGTTGCTCCAGAAATAGCTGATAAGTGAGTTCATCTAAGGATGAGCGAGATCAATTTCTGCACAAGAGCATCTAACATAGGAACGAACTGAATTATGACATTCAAGGCATCCCAAAGTTCTCAACCAGATGAACTGTTTCCTCTCTAAAGAAGCCCACCAAGGACATTGGAAAACAGTGCAAGTGACGATGATGGATTCAAATGCACTGGAGAAACCAGAATATGTAGATGCCTAAGGTGAGATGGATTCTTGTCCTTTTTGCTTCTGCACTGCGGTTCCCATGGTCACAGCTCATAAATGAAAGTAAAGGCCAGAAACATTCGCAGCTCCCAGGAAACCCAAACGCCTTAAGAATTAGCCATCACTCCCCACCCCAGGTTTTCTTACTGGCCTTTGGACCTGATTCTTTCCACAAGCCAGGTAAGCATTGTACAATATGGTATGGTAGACTATCTTTCTTCCAATCACTTGTACATATGAAGAAAATACGTTCCCCCATGATTATTGACAAGAAAATTACAATAGCAATGATAAAATACTTAAAACATCTTCAAGTTTGTGCCTATTCAGAGGGTCAAAAGAGACGAAGAAATATGAGCACAGTGTTGGGAATAGCATGTCAGAAATCTACAGACTTGTATTTTCATGAGCTCCCAGGGGACAGATGGTTCCTTGCATAGAGATAGACATACTTAAATAGTCTGGAACCCTAGAAAGATACCTGATCTTAGCTCTTCACTGAGCAAGAGAAATGTCCCACCTCATTTTGGTTCCATTGGGGGTTAGGAGTGAATGTTTTATATCCTTAAAATTGTCTTCTATATGAATAATGGTCTCATGCACCTATGTCCCGACTACCAGTGAAACTGCCTTCCTATCATAATATGAACACCAAGTCTGTTCTGTGGGTTAGAAGGCAGGTTCACAGCCAGGCTGGCAGGCACACAACATACTGTGGTCACTGCTGGCTCTGTTTATAAACCATCTCTTGGAGAATATGTTCTCAGATCTTTGACATGTCTTATTTTTAGCCTGATTGGTCAGGATGGCTACGAAGGTCATCTCTTTCTCTCTCTTCTCTCTCTTCTCTCTCTTCTCTCTCTCTCTCTCTCTCTCTCTCTCTCTCTCTCTCTCTCTATTCAGTACAGCCACTGTGAAGGCCATCATTAGGAAGCATTGGGGAAAGCCCCAATGTGTATGGTGGGCATAAAGCTAGATTTCTCCTTCGGGTGATTTATGATATATAGCTTGAGTGGCAAAGCCACAACCTGGACGATTATACCATAATCCAAAACCTTATAGAAAACAAAGATGCTTCCCTGCATACGAGACAAAAACTCACTATGTGCCAAAGGAGGCCACAAATACCTTCCTAAATTTAGGGACTTAGTAGCTTATCCTGTGCCTGGTAAAGGCTCCAACTAAACAGAGACCAAAACAACCCATCTTTAAAATAGCACATTGTTGCAAGGCCGTTTATGGAAATGGTGTCCATGGAAAATTTCCTTGGGATTCTCCCTTCTTAAGACTAATTTCCAGTGGCCCTCAAAGAAGGACTGATTTAATTTCTGATATCCCCCAACCTCACACCTCATTTCATTCCTGCCTCTGCACTTAATTTGCACAGGTGTACTTCCTGTTACTGAGTAGCTCCACGGAGGCCCAGAGACGGAGGGCAGGCTGCCTTGCATACAGCCTGGAATCAGCTTTTATGCCACTGGATGAAAGGTCGGGTGGAAAAGGCCAGAACTGGCACAATTAATCTGGTCACTTAGGGACCATCTCCTAGCTTAAGAATAGCTTGCAGGTGAGTGATGGACAGGGTCGTGGCTGCCTGACGGCATCAGGGGCCATTATGACAGCCATAAAGAGAAAGGGGAAAATTGGACACGGGGAAGAATTGCTCCTGAAAGGGACATGAAGAGAGACCCAAATGCCGCCCTATAAAGGATAAGCATGAGAAAGGGCCAGGGGGCCAGCACGGCTCATCCTGCTGGACAAGGACAGCACTCTTTGATACTGTCAAAGTTTGAATATCAATGAGGGGTCACCAAGGTCCACACATCTAGGCTGTCCACTGTCAGGTGCAAGGTACTAGAGCCTGTCATGAGAATCTGGATGAAGAGACAGCTAGAGGAGGAGTCCCCATGTTTCTAGACACAGGTTAGATTTAAGGAACTCCATTTTGTACATTAACTGAAACCATCTAGCCCAGAACAAGTAGTGGATTTTAACAATTGCTTTGTAAAAGTGAAAGTTAGTGATTTATTTATAAATTCTCTAAACAAAATAGAAGGCATTATTCTTGGTACTGATATTTGAATTTACTATACTCCAAATGGATCCAAACAGGTGAAGTGGGCATGGTAGAGTGGCAATTTGTTTGAGCACTAGACAGAGTAAAGATGGATAGCAATGAAGGGGGCATGTTTGTAATTTCATATTAATGTACAGAATTACACAATGACAACTACTGAAGTGTATTGGTATTCACTAAATGCAGGCTTCCCTCTAGCCAACGAGCTTTAGGACTGATAAGTAAAAGAACATGTAATCTTACTGGAAAAATTCTTAGCAGTTTAAAAAAAAAACATTTTTAACTTTATTGTATTATTTTTTGGCATGGGTGTATAGTGTATGTGGTGTGATGTATGTGTGCATGGTGAATGCACATGTGTGTGAATGTTGTTTGTCCCATCTGTACACATGCATAGAGGCCCAAGAAGAATGTAGGCTGTCCCCTATCACTCATCCACGTGTTGATAGGGTTACAGAAATTCATGGCTAGCTTTTGGCATAGGTGCTGGAGAACTGAACTCACATGGTCTCAAGCCCTTTAGGATTCTTATTTTTGCAGGACAAGTGCTCTTACCACTGGAGTCAGCTCCCAACAGTTGTATTTTTTAAGAGAAGTATAATCTAGCAGATTACAAAATGAAATGCAACATTTCACAGAGTACAGCATATTCTCTCAATTACCATGCATTTCTGCATGGGAAAGATTTATGGGATAATACCAAGACACTGAAAATATTTTAGATTTAAAAACTTGTTTATAGCTATGCCTCACTGACCTCTCATGAATATTAGGCATTAGAATACATTGGCCTCTGCATTAATGAAACAAAATAGTTGACTTTGTTAAACATCAAATTTTTATTAAGTATTTTTAATGGATTGATTTTAAAAATCATTTAAAAATTTCATTTATTTGAAAAAATTATGAGGATGGATTTATTTACAGTTTTGCACACCTACTGTACAAGTGAAGTACTGAGATGCCCAGGACTATTTGCCCTTAAATTAAACAGCCCCAGGTAGTCATACTTTGAATGTTTATTTTCTATAATTTTTAGTCTCATCAATTGGTCGGCTTGCAAATCTCCCTTATGATTTCATCATCTCTTCCTCCTTATTAATTTTCTTAATCATTTATTCTTATGCCCGATACACTCAAAAACCATGTAGCAGAGCCACATTTCAGTTGTAAGGTAAAGGGAAAAAGTGCTAAGAGAAGGTTGGAAAAGCTTGTCTGGGAGTTTTGAATGTGTTAAACATGAGGGAATCTGTCTGAATCTAGTCTGGCATCGCAACACCAACTTTATAAAACAATGTGTTACTTAGCTGTTTCAGACAATTAGTAATGCTATGTTAATAATGACCAGAGAAATGAAGTTTTCTAGTATAAATTATAAAAGTAATTAGTATGGTTAAGGACAACAGGCATCCTATCGATGAAACATATGACTTTAGTTTCAGCTGTGGAACATGTATGTAACCAGGAACAAAAATGAGCCAGCAAGTAAGGGTAAAAATAAGATCTGCGTTTTGTTTTTCTGTGCCACAAAAGCAGCCAGGTCACACAGTCCTGGTTCCTGGTAGAGGGTATCATCCCTTCTGCTGACTCAGAGAAGAAACACATTTGCCATTCAAAGACAAATTAAACAGGGCAGGGTGTGTTTTACATGGACTCACACACTCAGTTATCTGCCAAGTCCAGACAACATTTATTTACCTCCAAATGTACCTAAACACAGAAAATTCTTCAGCTCAGGATAGACAGAATGTCTTTGTCAAAATTTTCAGTTCCAACAAATACTGCAAAGCAGTCCAGGTTAGGTTTGTACCAGAAGAAATTGACACAAATTCCTTTAGGACAGGGGCAGCCACCTCAGCTACATTGCTAGGATTGTGGGTGATAGGATTAAAGGAGCTAGACAGTGGCATTGTGACCTAATGTAATGCTCAAATCTGCTGCATGCAGAGCCCTGGAATTGAGGACCAGCAGGAAAAAGAAGCCACTTATCCTGTGCAGCATCGCTGTGTTCCAATTCCTGGGCATTTGATAGAATCTCCCCCAGTGGGAAGAGGAGGTGAGCCTGCCCATCAGGCTACACTGCCTAGAAGCAAAATCCCAGCAAAGCTCTATAGCTTAGAGGGGAGCGAGGTGTTCCTGTTAAGCATGGGCTGGCAAAACACAAGAAGATCCTGACATGAGAACATTTCTGGACAGCATCTGAACTGGCAAGGTTCCTTGGATCCCCAGAAGAACTATGTCTGGAATACAGAGGCTCCAAGTTCACATCTGAGCAGATGAGATGACACCCAGGGAAGTTAATATCCTGAGGCCAAGAGCCCATGGAAAAATCAAGGGCATTCCTATTATAGACATTCTTTTTTCCCTAGGCAACAGCCATTCAAATGGAGAAATAGACTTCTCAGAAAGGACTAGAGAGAAAAGATTTAAGCTAGAGCATTATAGAAATCAGAAAGAAATCTAACTGAATATGGCTGCCAGTAGCATGTTTGTTGGATCCTCTAGAGAAAAGAGGTGAAAGATATGTGGCATTCCCTCTGTCCTGCCTCTCTCAAGGGGACAGGACAGCATCTGGGTTGCACTAGCAAAGAGTTATCAAGATACCAGTTAGAGACAGAGGGTCACAGAGGAGAGCAAAGCCACAAAGACAGGGAGGGTGTTTCTTATAGGCCAACAGCATGTCAGCCCTTCCAGCTGGACTGAAATATCATTCTCAGAGAGAAAGGTCAACGAGCCTAAAATGGTACAAAACGGTTCTCATCCATTGAAAGCTCGCACGCCCTGCCTGGGGTACAGGATTCCTGTCACGTCAGATGTGCACTGGGTCAAGAACTTTAATGCTGACGGCTCAGTTTTCTTCCTTCAGGTTGACTTTCTCTTGTTTGACCCCTCCCCCCAACAATTCCAATGAACTCTACATGTGGGACACCATGTGCTTCAGGTCTTCCCATTTCAAATATTCTCTACTCTTGACTAGGAAAAAGAAAGTTCCTGTTCTGCTTGAAATGTGTTTCAGGAAGATCCCACTTTGAGGTGACAGTGTTTCTGTAAGTAGGAGAATAGCAGAATTGATCTGTTCATGATGACTGGGATAACAAGTAGGTGGTGAAAGTCCTTGCCGTGTTCCCTCTGTCAGAGCCCTTATCTCCCTCCATTTTAAAGGTCTGTTTCCATCACTAACCAGCATGAGCTTCATGGAGACAGGGAACTGTGTCTCCTCTTAACTACTCTATCCCCAGAAAGTGTGAAGAAGATGAGCATACTAGCAGCTGATGATATATTTTTTTTTTGTTGAGTGGCTTAATAAATCAGTAAGAGCATAGATGAACCTTTACATCCAAACATGCAAAGAAATGGGAAAATGTGCAAAAGATGGAGACCAAGGGCTTTGACCAGGAAATGGTTTCTCCTGTGAGAAAATATGACCATCCCACCCCAAGCCACACCAGATGAAAAGTGCATAGTGAATGATAGTCTTCGGCAGTATCTGCATGGTGTTTTAGATGAGCTCTGGCAGTGTCCTGGGGTCTTGAAGTTAGCAAGTTAACCGGGTAAGTGAAAATGATTGCAGACACAGGCTGAAATGCTTTCTTGTCTTCAGGCCATCTGAAGAAAGATGGGGAGAGTTGAACACATCTAAGAGTTTCTCAAAAGCACAAAAAGACTCTCCTCATGCCTCTGGTGCCGAAATATCACCCACTGGAAACTAGTCTGAGTTGCTCCCTAGCTGCTGGCAAAAACATTTCATTCGTCTTTTCTCCTTTTCAATAAATTGCAAATTTACTTCCATAATTTCTTTTTTGTCTGTCTTTACATTTTCTGTCTCTGGAAAGTTTGAGTAAAGAGGCTGTCACTATTTGCTAATGTTCTGGTAATGAATTAAGAGTTAACTGGGGTGCAAAGGAAAAGAGAAAGCTGGCCAGAGTATGTAGTTAGAGAATCTCGTGACAATTAGCACTGATTTGCACTACAAGAATAGAATATTTTTAAAACAAAATTGTTTAAACTAGACCAACAACAATAAAAGCCACTCACACATGCATAACCCAGCAAAATCCTGTAAGCACTGACTGAAAATGATACCACTGGATGACAGAAAAATAAATAAATGACAGCAGATTAACCAATTAGCATCTACCCAAGAACATCTAACTACTTGGGAGAGAGGTAGGGAGAAAAGGGACAGGGACAGTCTCCACCTAAATATCAATGTCAATAGCCTTGATTGGTTATCTATGCAAAAGCAGTGCTACCTCCCATATTTTTTTTATGTGACCCTCCAGATAATTCTGGGGGAAAAATGTTAGTTCAACATTATCGCTAGCCAGAATATGACTCTATTTATGTGACAAGTTGACAACATACAATTTCATGCTTGTTGAACTGATCGGTGTTCTATATTCACTGTGAATATTATGAAGGCTCACCATTATAAATATGAAACAGTATACACTTATTCAAAATAACTCCAGCAGCGGCAATTTATAGCTCGGTTGTTTGTGTTCTTATGAAGTCCAAATGCCACCTTAAGAAGCTGCAGCTCACAGAAACAGATGTGCAGTGTGACTAGGACCAAAATGGTTTGACGATGACCTATGTGGAAGCAGGCTGCTACGCGTTAGTCTGTACTGCAGCTGACACTGGTTTGTATTTAGATATGTGAGTGTTGGGAACACTGTGTCCTTAAAGCTCTGTTTAAACATGGTCCAAGACATTTGTCTACTGGACTAATTATTTTACCACCCTTCTATGGCAAGGATCCTAGTTTCTTTTTTTCTTTATTATAAAAAGTGTGTGTGTGTGTATGTGAGAGAGAGAGAGAGAGAGAGTATATATGCACCCATATTCACAAGCACACTTCTCCACTCTGCTTCATAAAGTTACAGCAAGGACTTTAAACCCTGGTCATGTCAGGTGAATGTTGGCAAGATTTCTGGAATGCCTGCCTAACAGGATTGTACGACTTTCTTGATCAGGTGCCTGGGAACAGGACAAGGCCACAGACCATCACATCATAAGCTGTCAGAGCAACTTTTTTCGGTCAGGTTTTCTTTTGACTTTCTTTCTTTCTGTCCTCCCCTCCCCACCCTTTCTTTCGCTTAGCAAGCTTCAAGCAATTTGCAAGTGTTCGCTTCCACAAGGACAAATTTGGAATAGCAAAGAACAACACAATTTATCCAAATGTGGAAGGAAATGAAGGAACCCAGCACCTTGCTAAAGCTAGATATCAAAAATTTGCATAAGTATTTTCCCAACAACAACAGAGGTGCTATTTGGAACAAAATAAATGGTTTGTATTGTATGCAAGGCCACAAACCTTGGCCAACTTTGTGATCGCTTCCCCGCCTGTATATTTCCGAAGTATGCTCAGATCTTTCTTCTCAGAAGCCCCAGTTAGTGGCTTTCAGAAGGTAGACCAAAGCAGGTAATTGTTTACAGAAGTCATCTACATCTTTGATGAGTACGAAAAACAAATTTAAAACATTTGAAATATGAATTGACTTGTCCCTGCCCTCCGGGCTTGGTGTTTCAAGTAATAGGTTAGCTTCTACTATGAAATAAGCAAAAGACTCAGACTGGACTCCTAGAGATTTCTTGAACCACTTTAATGGTAATGTTTTTAGAACTTCCCTGATCCTAAGGACGTCTTATATCCACAAATCTGCATTTCTTCCTGCTTTTCCATTGGGCTAAAGTGAAGGTTTTGTTGGTCCTTCTAGTAAATCCAATTCACAAGATAACATAATCACACACATCCATTTCTCAGGGACCTTGGTGGCTCTTATCTCCTTGCTTTTATGATCACTCATGAACAGCCAGGAATAGCAATTTGCAGCCTGTTTGTAAAGCCATCTTAGTCTGAAGCCAGTCCTTTCCTCTTTTATCACACAGTGATATTCTGCATCTAAATCCCAGTTGCCACAGCAAAATGTGCTCTGAGCTCCATTTTAGAATAATGTAAGTATTCTCTGTGTGAAATGAGAAACATCAAACACCCGAGGGAGGGGGAGGGGGCAATTATCATTCCCATGGACTATATTTAATAGAAGATGTGTCGTGTGCTTTGCTTAGATTTGTTGATATGCTGCCTGCTGTACAATGTAGCCTGAAGCTATTTAGTTTCTGTTCATTGATGTCTCAGGCAAATGATCCTACCATTCACCCAGTTGTGACTTAGGAGTCAGAGTCTGAGGTTTGCTCAACTGGATTTTGCCGTTATATCACCTACAACATTAAACTACATGCTCGAGCAGTGTGTGTTAAATCACAATTGTTTCCTATTAAGTGTTCCAAGCTACCCATTTTTATTAACAGTTACTTTATTAAATCCTTAATAACACAGATAGAATAGTTAGTTAATTTGTGTGTTGAGCCATGGATGTTAATTTGTAAACATAATAACATATTGCAATCATTTGCATAATAGCATTTTAATCTTTTTAGTAAAAGCTGTAATTCCCTACAAAGTACACTGCAGTAGAAACTAAGTGACTATTGGTAATAATACAAAAGACCTTAAAATTCTGATCCTATTATGGTGTTGGACTATACCCAAACTGCTTCCATAATCCCTAAAATGTTACTGTTCTCTGATTTAGGTGTCTGTGTCGAGAATAAAAATGAAGTTTAACTGGTAGCCATAGACTATTTCCTAAATGTAATTTAGTATTCACCAAGCACGGGCACTTTGTAAATAGCTCTGAGGCCTTCCTTCAAAGTTCAGAACTCCAGCTATCCATACCATGTGAGAAAAACTGTGCAGCTCAATTGGGCTCAGAAGAGTGGGGCTGAGGAATGGTGCTGATTTGGCACCAGGAAAAACACCAGCCACTAAGGATTGAGCCACTGGATCTCCTTCCTCCTCCCTGACTGGATGTGCCTCTTTAAACTGCTGCCTGTGGACAGAAGTTGGGAAGAGAACAGAAAAGCAGGAGGATGCTTAAAGTGGGTACTTCTGGGGATGAAGGTCTATAGAGATTTCAAATCTAGGACCTATATTAGAAATCACAAAACTGGCATAGGGAAATAGGAAGAGTCAGAAGAAGGGAGAGAAAGAGAAAGAATGTGAGAGGGAAAGAAAGAGATATTAGGATAAGGCATTTTCTCTGTGATCTGGTAATAGAGATGAGTACCTCTACATAGTAATAGCATTGGGCTGTGAAACTACCATTTCTCTATCATTTGGAAAAAAAAAAAAAGACAGTAAAGATATCTCCTATCATCATTTTCAGACAAATGGCTTCATGGTAAGAAGTCACTTATCTTTGAAAAATTTTGTCTTTGCCAAGAGTAAGCATATGTATTTCACTGATTTCACTGTAGACCTGCCCCCTTTCCACACACACCTTCATCCTAGCTACTTATAAGTTAGCATCTTTGACATGAACTATAGTATCCTGCTTTGCTTTCAAACCAAACCTCTGAGTGCACAGTCTTAAAAAAAATAAAATTAAAAAAACCTAAGAGGTTAAGAAAGAAGATAAAAATGGTCCTTCCAAAATTGTTTCACATCACAGGCAATTCATTTTATAAAAGCCACAATAAAAGTTTTCATTGCTAAAAGAATAGGCACATAATTAAAGGGACAAATTAACCTTGTTAAAAATGTGAAGTGTGGGATAGGGAACAGTGGAGGAACAATTTGGCTCTCAGTTTAACAATGTCTTCATTAATGTTCATCTTTTTATCTGCTCTGTGTGTTCCTCTCACACAGAGGTGAGCCATCTGCTGGGCTAGGCTTCCATGACACCACATGACAAAAGCACTGCACAGCATATGTATGAGGTGGCCACATAGAGCCCAGGTGCTGTATCCACAGATTGTTTGCCCAGTGCAATGTTCAGAACCATGATTATTTTAACATAGACTGATATCTTTGCAGTAAAACTAAGAGGCAAAGAGTCAGTCTTTTCCTGATCCAAGTCACAATTTCGTCTTCATGAATTTGGTTCTTCCCTTTCTTTTGTCCCTAAATGTTTCCAAGCACAGGAATATTTATTATAAATTAAGTCACTTAAGATTCCAGGGTGAGGCTGGAAAGAGAGGGCTTAGTGGTTAAGCACTTGCCTGTGAAGCCTAAGGACTCCAGTTCAAGGCTCAATTCCCCAGGATCCACATTATCCAGATGCACAAGGGGGCACAAGCGTCTGGAGTTTGTTTGCAGTGGCTGGAGGCCTTGGTGTGCCCGTTCTCTCTCTTTCTCTCTGTCTATCTGCCTCTTTCTCTCTCTGTCTGTTGCTCTCAAATAAATAAATAAAAATATAAAATAAATAAAAAATAAATAAACAAACAAAAAAAGATTCCAGGGTGTTGGAAGACTCTAAGACAAACTCATACAATGGCTCATCTGCCTCTTGAAGCATCCAAAACATCTCACATAAAGTCCATGTTCTCACCCCCCCTCCAACCATGAAAGACTACTTACTAAAATCACTGCGCCTAATTAAGCATATAGATTCTCCATTTCCAGATTGCAAAGGCTAAGAATTGGATCAGCTCCCATGAATAAACAGCAGATAACCTCATCCCTAGCAACTTCCACTTCCATTCACAAGCTCCAGCAGCAGAGAAGTACATGTTGGGGATTCCTGATCATGCAACTTGCATCCTGTGACTTGCTAGTTATTAGCAGGTATCAATACCAAGAGACATAGTCCTTGTGGGTCAGAACTCCTGAGCCAGGGTTTTCCAATGGTCAGCATAATGGCAAGGAGAAAAATAGGGTGATAAACCAGATGTTCCCAAGATAAGCCAGATGTTATCACGCCAGTCTAAAACAGTGTTTAGCTGAGGTACCTGGAAGAACACACACACACACACACACACACACACACACACACACTCCCTAGTTAGTCTCCCTGCAAGATAAGCTGAGGCAGAAGTTGAAAACAAACAAGCAAGCCCACAGCAGAATGGGTCAGATTGCTGCTTCCTGATGTGTGTGTCTACAAGACGAACATCTAACTGATTTATACCCAGAATTTGGAATTTTGTGGTAGACTACAAATGTAAGGATAAGTACAACATAAATTTTAAAAATACTCCATAAGTCTCCATGAGCTTCAGCATTCCTCAGTGTTCTTATGTTACAGCCAATTATCTCCCTACTTAAATGGCCATTATTTTCTTACTAGAAGTCTATATTCTCTGTAAGTGCCATTACCAATTGTGGCAAAAAAAAAAAAAAATCTGGTTGTAGGCTGTAAATTTAATTTAAATGACAAATTTAAATGATTGCAAATTAGAAAATCAGGAAATCTTTAAAAAGTGATTATTGTAAATGAATTCAGTTTCCCCACATAACAAAGGAGAATTTACTCTCTCAATAATTAAATGAAGGTAAGATTGTTTTCCTGCACTTTCTTGTTGTATGATTTGTTTTGTTGAAATTCCAAGAGGCTGCCGTTCTCACAGTCTTCTGACCACAGGCGCAGTCAGGAACTGGAACTCATTACCATGGAAGGCTGCAGAATTTCCTCCAAGCAGGCAAGTGAGAATAAGCAGGCACCATGAAAATTTGTAGATTGGGTTAAATATGGTCTGCTTCGAGCTGGCAAAGAGATGGAGAGCCCCTTTTGTAGAATGATTCTCAGGGAGTGCTTCAGCCCCCAAAGGCGAGCAGACCCAACCAGGAAAGGTATCCATGAAGTTCTGATTCCCTTTGGAATGTGTTTGGGTTAGAATTCCTTGCCACCTCTCCCTCTATATATAACTCATAGTTACCTGGGGTAGATGGAATTTTCCTTCGAGGTGCTTTGAGTGTGCCCCTGGATGCCATTCCTTCTGCTCTCACCTAGTCCTTCCCCTGCCCTGTATCACACTGAGTTTGGGATCCAACAGGACAAGCTGTCTTGCTTTCCTTACTTCATATTCACCATTACCTCTTAGATCTGTCAGCATCATTTTTTAAAATATTTTATTTTTATTTATTTATTTATTGACAGAGAAAGAGGGAGAGAGGGAGGGAGGAAGAGAGGGAGGAAGCAGAGGGAGAGAATGGGCATCCCAAGGCCTCCAGCCACTGCAAATGAACTCCAGATGCGTGCACTCCCTTATGCATTTGCCTAATGTGCGTCTTGGGGAATTGAACCTCAGCCCTTTGGCTTTACAGGCAAGCGCCTTAAGCACTAAGCCATCCCTCCAGGCCCAGCATCATTTTTTGGTTCTATACCAGCTCCATTGCATTGCCCTCTTGATAAATAGCTTCAGGCAGGCACTAATCTCTACCACATAAACTCTTAAGTATTTCCAAATAGATGCTCAATGTCCACCATAATTTTGTACCTAGTCTATATCCAAACGTACTCCCTATGTTCTCAGTAATATATACATATATGAGCTGGAGAGATGGCTTAGCGGTTGAGTGCTTGCCTGTAAAGCCTAAGGACCCTGGTTCAAGGCTCGGTTCCCCAGGACCCACGTTAGCCAGATGCACAAGGGGGCGCACACGTCTAGAGTTTGTTTGCAGTGGCTGGAAGCCCTGGCGCGCCCATTCTTTCTCTCTCCCTCTATCTATCTTTCTCTCTGTGTCTGTCACTCTCAAATAAATAAATAAAAAATGAACAAAAAAGAAAAAGATCTTTTAAATATATATATTATATTATGAATAAAGCAAACTCTTCACCTCCATGCCCCTCATTCTCTCACCAGTGTTAAGCTATCCTGCTGTTTCCCTTCTAAGTAATATATATATGTAAAAACATATGTGTGTGTGTGTGTGTGTGTGTGTGTGTGTGTGTGTGTAAAAACAGTCTTTCAATGTTTGTCAATTACTAATATAAATAAAAGATGATAATCCTGTGTGCATATATATGTATTTACACATATAGCACTACATTATTTTTCTTTTATTGATATATAAAGTATGCATATGTATATATCATAGTATTTGATAATTGTTTCACATTTCTATATTTTACCTCTAACTAGATTTAAATTTCTTTAGAAAACACCTCTTTTGAGCTTTATAGCTACTTGCTTTCTGCTATTTTTTAAGCAAATGACTAGGAACACTACAGTGAACAAGACTGGCTGTGTCTTTGCTCTCACGATGCTCATAACCTGTTTAGTTATTTTCACTTTTTTAATACTATAACTGAAAACCCAAAGAAGAAAAGCTACCCAGTTATCTATATTCCTGCAAAGATTATCAAGTAGTCTTGAAAGCGTCTAGCACTCTCTGCCTTAGCTGTATGCAGAACACCTAGCCCACAGACTACCCAGAGTCACCACTCACCCTTCTCCTATAGAAGTTCGGAGCCTCAAACCTAGCTGAGGTTCACAGTCATTACCATCCCCGAATGCTGCCCATAGCTGTGAGGTCTCTCCCATCAGCACCAATGGGCCTCTCAGTACATTATAAATAATGGGCTCCAAACAACATTTTCACTTGCCACTGTGCTAAGGAACCCCAAGTAGTTGCATTCAGGAGTGCCAGGCAAATGAACAACAGTTGCCCACTCATTTGTACCACAGAGGCATTAAAACAGGTATTAAAATAAAGCAGGGACAGGGTGGCCCCCAGTGACCCAGAAAGGCGCAGTGCTACTTAAGTGATCCCCATGCCACCCATCTTTACACACTGCTGTGCTGTAAAAGCAGTCCTTTATTCTGCTTCAAACAATGCACAAAGGCAACAGGGGGAAGGAAGTTATGTTGCAATATTCTGAAACATAAATCTTGCTACCAGTCCTTTCAGGGAGAGGATCCTGTTTTCCTTACACATGGATCAGTCACTGAGACTGCCCCTTGATAGGCCTTGCACCCTGTTTGCCAAAGTGGCCTCTAAACTATACCTGGTCACCAACATTTACACTCCCACACATGGGTTTTGTGAGCAGAAGTTATTGCTTGTACATCCAGTTACTTACTCAACATGTGCAACTGTCCCTTGGCTATCTTGACTCTTCAAATTTATTCTTTTCCAAAATGTAACATTCAACATCATTCCCTTTATTATTATAACTTATTTTATTTTTTTGACATTAAGTAAAAATTATACTTAGATTCAAATGTATGGACAAAGCAGAAGGGAGAAAGCTCTATACATTCCAAACCCTTCAACCATCACATTGCCCTAAATCTCACTTTTTGTCTTGATTACTATTCAGAACTCCATGGCCAGTTTCCAGCAGTGTTATCAACATGCAACTTGAGTCGTGGGGGGTTGGGGGGCAGGAGGAAGCACTTAACTCCTTCATAGCTTATTTTATCCAGGAGTCAGAGGTATAGAATAATGCTTATGATTGACAGAGCCATGCAAGCAGAACCGTGACTGACTGGCCCACTCAAGGCCAAGGCCTTCTCCAATGTGAAGAGACCAGGCTTTGAAAATCATGAGAGAGGAACATAAGAGGAAGTCTACAGGAGTATGTGGCCCTTGGGAATAAGCCTTGTGAAAGTCTGCTTTGGTAGAGATCATACAGTGCTATTGTCAGACAAAGGGAACATTAGTACTTAGGGATCTCCTTGGCCCGGGAAGATACAATTTTAGAACTTCACTTCTGCTCACTTTCCTATCCCTTTGCGGTAGAGATGAGTGAGTTTAATTCTAGAGGGCAAAGTTTATAGAAGCCATCACATTGTGAGTGCTTGTGACAGAGTTGCTGTTGGTAAGTGTTGCTACATATGACTTTACCCTTTGCCTAGTCAAAGAAGAATGGCTCTGGGACATCAGAGGAAACTGCTATGAAGACATATCAACACAGTCATTCAGTCATTCTTGTTCTCTCTCATTCAGAGAATTCGGGACAGAAGCCCAAGGTGCCTTAGAAATCTGATGATAGTTTCTCATCCTTCATAGCCAACATCTCACTAAGCTTTGTCTCAGCCATCTGCTCAACTCACCTGTTTCACTTCATAAAGGGGAATTTTAGCAGCTTATCCCAAAGTAAAATAACAACACAAACAGGGCTTCTCAAACTTGGCGCTATTGTTGTTTGATTCACACAGCTCCTTGTTATGGTAAGCTGATCTGAGCACTGGAGGGCAGTCGGTGCCACCCTGAGTTTCTACTGCTAAATGCTAATGGCATTTTCTTATACCATAGTCCTAGCAATCAGACCTCCAGACACTGTCAAATGTCCCCTTTGGGGCAACATTCCTTTGGTTGAGACTCATTGGTTTAAAATGACCTAATGAGAGATTAAATTAAATGAACCTTGTGTTTTAGAACTCTGAAAACAATTCTATCAGCATAGAAAGTTATATAGGGAAACAAAAGGAGTGTCATTGCATAGATTAAGCATCTATATATAGATAACTGACTAGCTGCTGAGCCAAGTCTGCTGAGCTATAAATGGGAAGTCCCCCATAAAGAAGCAACAACATGCAATATGGGGACGTGAGGTCATAGAGAAAGTTGGCCTTTCTGAAACTAGCCTACCTGGGAGATAATGATTATCACATCAACCCCCCCCCCCCGACACACACACCTTGAAGTTAATCTAGAATTATCATCTACAAAATGCATGGCATCCACTCAATATAGACTAGCCATAGCTGATTATTAGATAAGAGGTCTGCAGAGATGGACATTTTTTAAGTATTGTTTATTTAATGCTGCATGACTTAGAATGGCCTGTAACCTGACGAGTGTACTGAATGAGGAATGTTCAATTTACCAGTTCAAACCAGCCAAGTCCTTACATGAACTTTCTGAGACCCGGCTGAGAAGCCTGGGAAAATCTAACTTAACCACAAACCTTCACTGTTTCCTCTACCTTGCTCTCACTCCTCAGCCCTGAGTCTCCCACCCTCCTAACTTTTTTTTTTTTTCTTTTAAGACCCATTTCATGTTCCAGACATGTTACAAAATCTTAGCCATCCATGGAACCGACAGGTCCTTTGGCTCACCAACTCGCAGGGGCCTCCACACTGACCAACACTGAAAGGAAACAGTCTGTTCTATTTTTAAATATATTGAGCAAAGAAGCAGCTGGTTACATCTTTGTAAAGGATGGCTGTCACCCAAAATCACTGGCTTCCTATTTTTGTCAATGATATAGACTTAGAAGAAGACAAACTTAGAAATTCAATACCAGGTCTTGATTTGTCAATTAATGAAATCACTTGAGCTCTCTGAAACTCAGTGCCCATGTATGTAAAATGGGGATAGCAGCAACAGATCCAAACAATCAGTTCTTTGGAAAGATGCCTGTGGTGATACACAGAAGTAGTATTCCAAAGTGTTGATGATTATTGTTAATGATTACTGGTTACCTACATGGCCACACTTATCATACACTTACTTTACAATTATTCAGTACCATCTATATACTGGACAGTAGAAAAGCTCAATTCATTTTATAAAATTGACTCTCTGAGACACTTGAGATATCACTCAAATAACTTTGAAGATAGCTACCAAACGTCAACACTGGTGGCTAACAAAGGATTTTTGTTTGTTTATTTGCATGTGCACACACCCATGTTTATATGCATGACGGTGTACATGTGTGGGTGCATATGCACATGTCAGTGTGGAGACTACTGGTTGAGATCAAGAGTCTTCCTAGGACACTCTTTGTTGACCAAGGAAGAGTGTTTTACTAGAACCTAGAGCTCCTCAATTTGGGTAACCCAGCTAACCACCCTGTCCCAAGGGTCCCCTATTTCCACTCTCTGAGCACTTGGATTACAGGTAGATCCTCACACTAGCATTTCTGTGCGTGCTGAAGATCTGAAATCTAGTCCTCGCATATGCATGGCAAGCACTTTGCCCAGTGAGCCATCTCCCCAGCCCCCAAGCACAAGTGTTTTTTTATGTAGTTTGGCACACAGGGAGTACTCGGAAAATGTTAGGCGATGATGGTGGTTGGAGTAGTGATGGTTATAAATGTTGAAACTGGCTGATTTGACAATTTTAACTTGAATCACTTGTCAGAGTACTCAGTAAAGGTTTATTGCTATAAGAAATGATTTATTTTCAAGTAAATGAGTACCAATCTTGTGAGAACAAACCTCTTTTCTCTAAGTAACACTTTAATAGGAGTAGATTAACATTCTTTATTATAGGGTAGGCTCATAATAGGTGTCTAGAGTCTGGGAGGTAATTCTCATTCCTGAAAGGTAAATGAATTTTGACTAATTTATAAGTGCATTTAGAATTTTTTGAGTTTAGAATTTTCCATCATACAACAAAATTAGGATTATGAAGCCATAATGAAATAGCAATAATGCAAACTAGTCACCTACATGGTAAAACAAACACAGGTAAACTTTAACCCTTTACTTCATAAAGAATGCCTTCTTGAATATTAATTTTTATACACTAGGTCTGTCTATTGCCAGGTTTCTTTCTGTGGGAACAGGAAGGTATAAACAGGTTTAGACTTTTGTTCTTCTTTGTCACCCATTCTTTCACAACCCCTTGTATTTCATCACAGTTTCATACACTCTGTTGTCAGTTTTGAGTCCCTTAATTCTCAAAAAGAAAAAAAAAAAGTCCATTTTTTCCAAAACTAGTTGTTTTTGTTTATTTGTTTGTTTTTTTAAACCACAAACTAGAAAATACTTAACTGTAATGGCAAATCTCCTAATGCAAATCTCTGGACATAGTAGGAGTCCATTATGAATTCATAGTACCATTTCAGTCCGGCCCAAGCCATGGTCAATGAGAAGTTAATTTCTCCAGAGGAGGCCCTTACCTCAAATATGTTTGAAGGCTCATTGTTGTACTGGTTGGAAATAATCTCTGATTGGTCGCTGCACCACTTCAGTCCACCCAGAAAGCTGTCTGTATCCAAGTCATTCACATCAAGTTCAGAAAGATCAAGTTCAGGAAGATCTGGGCAGAGAGGCTGGTCTTCACCAACCAGAGCAGCACACTGCAGGAGACAGAAAAGAAAAACAAAATAAGCTTTTATTAGCTGCAGGAGTTCATTCAACAGCAATAGCATGTGATAGGAATTGAGCCTGGCTCATTCAGTGACAACCACCAAAGCTGGCCCCTGGGGCTGCTGTCACCAAGGGAAACACCTTACATTCTTTGCTCACTTTGCTCCCAAAGGACACTTGGCCTGATTAATTCCATCTGAAATTTTACATCCCAATCTATGCTAATGACCATGCTTCCAGGAAGGCTTCTTTGATTCTTCCAATTAAAACTCAGTAGAATTTGTTCATACGTCTAAGTCTTAGTTGTACTCAGGAAACTTGATACCAACATATGGTTAACTGTTGGAGCGTAAGCCTTGGGACAGAAAGGACAAGGATTCAAACTTGATTTTTTTCCTTGGAATCACAGTCATACATAATGAACACCTAGTAAACAATTGCTAAATGAAAAACAGAATGCAGGAACTGCACTCCCTTTAAGCATTACAATCCATATAATTCATTTAGCAACTAATGATGTGAGTCCTTTGACTCATCTGTGGCTCTTTTGAATTGTGATTTAAATCATTTACTCTCACTTGACTTTTTATGAGTTTCTGGGTTATGGATGCATAACTGGTCAAAAGCAAGTTTGTTAAGATGAAGAACAAATGTGCTGATTTTTCTCTATGTGGTCTTTTTACTATGTATGACTTGCAAGGTCGGTGTGTGTGTGTGTGTGTGTGTGTGTGTTTGGGATCGCTTGGAACTTGGAAGAGAAACAACTAGAAAAGAAAACCCAATAGTGTGTCACAATTATATTTTGTGCTATATTTGGGTATATCAACTGCATTCCTGTGAATGAAACATGATTCTTTGGGGCTAAAAGTTGTGAAATAATTTCAATATATTGAAAGATTTAAAACATCATCTACAGTGTCTGGACTACTTAACAGGAAGGCTATTTCAGGTCATCATATCACTTCATATCTTTGCATGCATGGTGTCATCTTTTAACTACCCTGTCTTTTGTTTTCTGAGGCAAGTGGATTCCCCTTCCCAATGAGATGTCATTCTACACTGACTTGGCTACTTAACTGGTGATTACAGTCTTCTAAGGTCTTCTTTGACAGTTAGGTTTTCAATAAATAAGTTTTATATAGTTATTTTCCTGGGGAAGGACCCCTGTTCCTTCTGGCAGGGTACCTAAGGGTGATTATGGGCCACAGGCTAAAAGTAGGTACTGGGTAATGGCGTCAACACTTTGGAAGTGGAGGTGGGGAGGCTAGCTAGAGCCTGCTGATCACTGCAGTTGTTCCACAAGGCCCCAGTGAGATCTCAACCAGCAGGCACAGAGTCATGCAAACGAAGGGCTGTCCTCTCAATTAACACTTCTTCCTTATCTTTTTATTGGGCTTTTCTTTTTATTACCTGAGTCAGCCCAAAGTTACAGGTCAGCATACCTGGTGAGGTTTATAAGTAAGTGGAGGCAGGACCTGAGAGAAGAGTCTGTCCCCGTCTAATGTTAATGTTTTGTTATGAATGCAGCAATGCCTGGTTTCCTTATCCTTCCAGCTCAAACCCTCTGTGTCAACTGTTCCTCAACACCATAAATGCAGAAACAGGCAACGGTGCAAAAACCACGAAGATTTCAACAGAAATAATTTCCAACAAAAAAGAGCATCCAAAGCAACCTAGAAAAAAATATATACAAACAGGCTGTCTAGCCCTGGCTTCTGTTCCTGTTGTGAGCTCAGAAGCCATGTCTTGGAATGCTTGAGGTGTCACCCTCACTGACTGGTGGACAACTTACTACCACCTCTCTTTAAATGCCTTGGCCAGACATAACTTACCCAAAACACTTTAACCTTCTAGAAATATATATTTACAAGTAACTTTTGACAATTATTGAGTAGGCAACATCAATTTGTTTTAGCTTACTTCCTGCCCCTCTTTCTCTCTCCCCTTCCTCTTTCATTTTTACTTTATATTATGGTTCCAAAAAGTGCTAATGCATCACCAATGTTGACATCCTAGTAAAAATCAGTGCTTGTGAATGGGGAATGATTTTGCTAATCTAAAACACATTAGTAGGAGCCAGCGCTCCTGTTATTAATTTCTCCATGGCCTTGGATGATGCCAGACAGCAGACCAAGTCCTGTAACTGTCATCTGTGTCACTGTCATCTGACGCACTCATCGTGATCGCTCCTCTATACATCTCTAACAGGTGAGCCTTGCTGCTGTTACAGACACATCCTGCTGCCTCCTTGCACTGATGACAGCGATTCACAACTGTAGCCTTAATTTTATAATAAGATTTAAGAGGATAAAGCAGTCACTAAATACAAAAGGCTAATTATTGTGCGCTATTTCAACCTAACAGACTTTTCTCTTATTTAAGGAGCAGACAATAAATTAGCTTAACTGCACTGATAATAATGAATCATTATAATTAAGTATAATTCTCCATTAACCTTTTGGAGGTTTTGGCGCCATTGATGGTAAATTTTAAAGAGAGAGAGGGAGAAAAGAACAAGTGAACTCGGCCACATTAATTATATTACTGATAAAAAGAATCGTAACTTCTAGACAAAATAGTGGAGATCCAGGAGAGGGATGGGAAGAGGGACTAGGAGAGAGCAACAGATGTGGTAGAGTGTTATGTCATGTGAATTGTCTCCATCAATCTTAGTAACCTTATTGTACATCACCTTCATTAAACTGTGAAACACCAGGGACTCCAAGTGGCTCTAATGTTATGGGCCTTTATTAACCAATGTGCTGTCCTGTCATTATGTGTAAAAGGGCATAATGGGTTTTAGGATGACAGCAAGCATTAATGGCTCCAAAAACAAAATCGGCCTCCGTTACCTGCTGCTCATAATCTTTCAGACTGGCAGAGGTGATTCCCACAGTCGTTGGCTGGAAGGCAGGGCTCCTAGCAGCCGGCTGCCTACAGTGCAAACAGCCACTGGCCAGTCACAGCTGACCCAAGACTCAATCTTAGGGCTGGACAATTAGCCTGAGAACCCCTCCTCCTCATGAGAAAAAAAAAAAAAAAAGCATTTAAAAGGCCACTGTTCTAAATAGCAGGGAAGATTATTTGCAAATGACTGCAGGGATTCCAATGATGAAAGTCCACGTTCTTCATTTCCATACCACCGAGTTCCCTCCATCAGCTTCCTGCATCAGGAATAATACATGATGGGAAAATGAAAGTACAGCCAAGGAGACGCACAGTGCCGGCCAGACAGCCACCCACAGGACACTCCGGCTACTCAGCCATTAGGACTTTGAAGCCTCAGAACTCGGACTCCTAACAGCTACAGGACACATGAATTATCCATACCTGTGCCGCCTTACCAGGAAATCACAACAAGATGAGAGCAATTACTACCGCAAATCACATCTGCCAAAGCGAAGGAGGGCCACCGGAGCCAGCATGTGCAAAGCCCAGCAAAGAGTTAAGAATCCAGGGCATGCCTGGCTAGAGAGGAAAAATGCATTCGCAGGCGGCCTTGGCCAGATGATTTTTTTTTCCCCCTCTCTTTCCCTTTAGATGTGTATCGCTGCACCACACGGACATCTTATTTAATCAAATCACGTGTGGTCCTTGATCCTCCCCCTTACCCTACGTGCCCCCAGCTACCCGCAGGGAGCACTGGTAGTCCTCTGCCAGGTCCATTGTAAGCCGCTCCGCTCCGATCCTCCCCTCCGCGCAATTCAATTTGGGTCCATCTCACCAGAGTCCACAGAAAGTTTCGCTTGTTTTCCAAGTTGCCCAAACTTTCCGAGAACATTCCATTGTGCCGAATGCAAACACTCCGAAGGTCCTCTGTCACCCGCCAGACTCCAGAGATGCTGAGGAACCTGCTCGCGTCTCCCCCCTGTCTGAACCGGGGCCAGCAGAGACTGTGGAATTGATGTATCGCCGTCTATTTTTACTCGGGCAGGAGCTGCTCCGCACAGTCCTGCACACACTCCATTCCCTGCCGGCTTCGGGCAGCTCTCCGTGGTGGTACCGAGACATTTAACCATTGGCTTTCCTGACACCGACGCGAGCAGAAAACCTTGCACTTGTGAGCCTGCTTTTGCTTTTTCTTCCTTAGCCCAACCTTTCAGCCGCCAACAGAGGAGTTTGAAAGGAAAACAGTGCCGTTGTTTTGTGTTCTGTGGGGAAAGCGATCTAAACGTAGCCAGCCCCACTCCCTTACAGGATTATTTACAAATCTTAGAAGTTCTCTGTTTAATGAAGGGAGGGGGGATCCAGACTAGAGGCAAACCGGACTCTATCTGAACACATCCAATGTTAATGTTTATTTTCCTTTTCTTATAAATAGAAATGGCATTCATCCAAGCAGGCCACTAAACACCCCTGGAAAGACATCAGCTCCTGATCATATCAATATCTTAGAGCATAAATATTGCATAGGAGTAGAAACAGCGCCAGGGGCACATGGAGAGAGTTTCTAACTGCTACAGATACTGATGACAGCAGCTAAGCTTTGATTTGCTCAAGGCGTCTCGGAGCCACCTTAAAATAGCAAACTTATTGGAGTTAAGATAAGATTGAGATCCCGGTCCAAAAGCTCCAGCCCGGCTACTTTCTCCCTCCAGTCCTTTCTCCAAGCCCATCCCCCTTTCCAGGAATTCTTGCATCTGAGGGAAGCCTCCTTCCTGCAATGCTCAGCCCAACCCAGAGAGCTCACCTCGATGTCACTCCATACAGAGTCCTGGCTGCACATGTCCCACGCCATCCAGCTCCTGAATGAAGCCAGTCACGCTTTTTTTTTCAACTCCCAGTCCACACTGACACAGAGCACACACTCATGCAGGCGACCAGCCTCGTACTGAGAGTGAACTGAAGGCACCTGTCTTACTACAGTCCCCAGTCACATGACAAAGCTATTAAAAAGTAGGCTGGGCTGTCACTCACCCAGCCTCCCTTCTCCTGTGCAGCTTGCTGCTGAGACTTGTGACGTCACTCCAAGGCAGCCCTCTGCCTCAGTGAAGTAATGTTTAGAGAAAAAAAAAAAAAAGAGAAAAAAAGAAAAGAAAAAGGAAAAGGAAAAGAAAGAAAGAAGGAAACACTTGGACTTTTGGAGTCTTCAAGCACCCTGCTGTGATTAAAGCCAGATTTGAATGCCACATACTCTAAAAGGAGCCCTGGCTATATAATGACCACAATCCTCTACAATCTTTTTTTAATTTATTTTTTCTTCCAAAACAAGCAAGTGGCAATGTTCCCTGCTCTGTGGCAAAGTAACTATAATCTTGGCTAAAATGTGTGTGCTCTAAAGACAGATCTCCAAAGCAGAACTCGACTTAGTTTAGGAGTAAAGCAAAAACCTCTCCCATGATGCATGTTTATGAGATATTTTTAATTGGGGGAGCATTGGAAAGTAGTAAATCAGACATTTTTAGCTTGTTTGGTCAATAATACAGCTGAAATAAACACACTCCTGCACCCTGAAATCTACTGTCCCCCTAGCACGAGGGAGGATCAGCTCCTGAACTGTGACTGTTGTTTGCTTTGCTCCTTGTAAGGAGACCGAGCCACGGAACCCCATCCTTTCATGTTGCTTCTGATTACTCCCATTGCTCTCACAGGCTCCCAGAAAACAAATGTGAGTGAGGACAGCCACTGCTGCCAAGCCTAGAAGAACCTGGATTCTCAGCTGCCCTTTTCCATACATGTAGCATCTCTTCCCTAGCCGCCCTGGGGTGCCTTTTTGAATAAACATTGGATTCCAACCCTAGAGCCCTGGGCAGGGCAGTTATTTGAAATCAAGAATGTCCATGGAATGAAGGAAAAATACAGACATACTATAAGCAGAAATATTCATTTCTTGAGCTCTGCTTGCTATCACTTTTCAGCTCATACGTTGACACGAGGGCTAATGCAGGTGTAACTGTTTTATGATGACGTTACATACTGAATACATAACAAACTCATAGCAGCAGACACAGTGGAAAAACACTTCCCGTAACATCACAGTGGTCAGACTTAACCCTTCCCAGTTCACGGAGAAGTACATGGAGGTATCTTTGAGAATAGATATGTTTTCATAAAACCTCAAACCCTGTAAACTTTTAAAACCATTTCGTTTCTTTAGCTTGAGAATAATTTAGCTTAAAAAAAAAAACTCCCTATGCATCTTAAAAGAATTTACAAAGCACTATTCATTTAAATTCCTATTCTATTGAAGTTAATTTAACGAATTCTTTATTGTCCATACCTTTAGAAAGAAAAAAAAAAGTAGACACATTTCCCCATTACATATTTTATATGTTCATGTGCTCAAATAGTAAAGTGAAAGAAAGAAATTCAAAACAACAGCAACAACAACAAAAATGTCCCTAGCAGACTACTGCTGCTTCAGAGCATACATAAGAGACCAGGACACTGATATCTGCAACAAGTTGCTAGTAAATTTCTGAATAATGTGATGGAATTGATAGTTTGTAATTACTGAACATAAAAATGATGGCCAGCAGCTTTGACATTTTATATTAGGTGAATACATTTTGCTCAGACAATTTTCCTTCTTACAGATAGAAGAAAATTACTGGAGATTTAATTTTCCAAATCAAAACAAGAACAGGACAATACAAGCTCAGGAAACACTTTCATACATGCAATTAGTGACATTATTCTGCATTCCCCACAAAGGAACACTCATTTTCTTCCCAATTAGATTTTGACTTAATGTAAAACTTCAGTAAATTATTAAAATTCAGGACAAAGGTCATTGGCTTTACCCTCAGCAGTCAACTGTGAAATAATATTGGCCACTTAGCAACAAAGAGTCAATGTTTATTAATTATTATCAACTGAATCCAGCATCATGACAGTCACTGATACCTCTGTTTACGCTCATCTAGTGCCAGGCATCCGTCATACTTTTAAAAACTCCTATTCACACATTTTAGAGCTGTTCTTTGCACTAGATCATGCTGGATTATTGTTTTAGATATTACCACCTGTTCACATTGAGCTGGGACAGTTTTCTTGTATGTCTTCTGCCACCTAACTGCTTTAAAGAAGAAAATTCCACTACATATCCACCAAAACCAGAAGTGGTTTAAAATGCATTGTGTTTTATTTCTTCTCTTTTACCATCACAAACAGGCTACTTCAGGAACAAAAACCCTGAAAGGGTTGCTAAACTATAGCATATGGCATTTCCCTAAGTTTTCTACTACTATGCAATCAAAATTGAACAAATGATAGCACTTCAATTATTTCTCTAGGTCTCAAAATGGTAACTGTAATGAAAGGGCTTGATATTATAGAGGATTTATAAATTGGTAAATGAACACTACAAATTAAAAAATTCTCTTCTATCCGGATTTATTTTTTCTTTTCTCAGGAGAATTTATTAGTTGCTTACCAACCTTGGTCTTTCTGGCTCCCCAGGCAGTTTCTGCGTTTAATTTTTCTCTGCTTTGACTCTCCTGTAGCTTTACTTTCATTCCTTCTGCAACTCTTCCTCCAAGACTTGCAAATGTTTAATTTTAGTCAACAAGGATCTAATGAAACCTTACTGTGTCTACAGCAACACTGTGGAAGGATTGTGAAAATGGTATACGAAGATACAGAGGAGCTTACAATTTGGGGGAGACGATAGTGCTTAAGAAAGGAGAATTATTTTGTATAAAAAACATTATCATTTTATTTTTTAAAGCACATACTGCTTGGGTACAAGGTCCTGGCACTGATCATTATAATTTGCATCCAAATCAACCCACATTTTCTCAAAACAATAGGAAGAGGTATTTATTAGCATCTGCTGAGGGGTCATGATGTATACCTACACAGAGCCAAGATTACACACCCATAGAATCCCTTCCCTCAGTAAATCTTTGCTTTCCAAATCTCAACTTTGGAGAGACAGGAAAAGCTGTCCTTTAAGTCAATAATAAAAGAGGAGCCTTCGTATTCTCTATATATTAGTCAACTGCCAATGTTTAAAATAAATGAATGCAACTAAACCAAAGTACTCATATTCAAATTGAAGACAATAGGAGACCTGTGGGTTTTCACATCATTAATATTCAGAGAAAGCAAAAGAGGAACAGCTACTAGTATAAACATCTTTGTTCACTGATTCTTACACACTTACAAGAAACTATAGAAGAGCAAATTGAAGGCTAAGCTCTTTCTTTTTCTTTCTTTCTTTTTTTTTTTTTTTTTTTTCTGTTTGTTGTGTTTTGAGATCAGGTCTTGCTCTAGTCCAGGCTGATCTAGAAGAATTCACTATGTAGTCTCAGGGTGGCCTCGAACTCATGAAAATCCTCTTACCTCTGCCTCCTGAGTGCTGGGATTAAAAGTGTGTGCCACCACACCTGACTAAGGCTAAACTTAGAAAGGAAGAAATTTAAAATTGATATCAAAGGCAACCAAGCTTATGCAAGTTACACATTCAAATCAGCCCATCACATATAATACGCAAATTAATGTAGACCTAGTGTGTCAATAAAGTACAAACATGTGTTCACTTTACAACTGAGAAAAAAAATAAAGGAGATAAAGGTTCAAATATTGTCAAAAAGAGCAGGCAGATCCCAGAAAGTCTTCTAGGAAGAACAAAAGTTACAAGCCAAGAATAGTAATCACCCTCAAATCAGAGGCACTGCAAAGCCCCTGCGGGCAACTTTGAATGGAAAGACTGTCTCCATAAATGGACATCAACATTCCCAGAATTCTATCTGCCTAGAGCATTCTTCCGGAAAGGAAAGGAACCTATCCAGGACTGCTAATATTTATAGAGTTAATTATTGCTAACAGGCACTAAATTGTTTGGTTTTAATTTCTAGAGGGCCCCGCTGATCCTGATACCCCACATCCATTATTGAGCACATACTTTGGAGCTCTAGTTTGAGGCACCAAAGTTGGAAGCTGGGTACAGAGTAACAGACTCTCATAACTATTCTTAAATTAAAACTTATCTTACATGAATGGCTCTGGTGATGTCAATTGGAACAAAGATCTTTAGGGGAAACACGTGAGGGAAAGTTGGTGGACAACTCAAATGCCTCCTAGCATTTGTGTTTTCTCCGTTTTTAATAAACAGGGTTTGATAGACAATCTCAGCAACACAGTTCTCAACTCCAATAAACCCTGCTGCAGACCAGCACTGTGGAATTGAGCCAGCCTCGATTTTAACTGAGACTTCAAAATGTGCTTTTGTCATTTTTCAGATTATAACCAAAAATAACATGGACATTAATCTGAGCTGCATTCATCTAAACATAAAGCCAGACTTGTACTTGCTATGTACAAAGATATGTGATAACAAAATATTGACTTCTCTCTCTAGCTCTCTCTCTCTTTCTTTTTGCAGATAATTAAATAATATTTAAAGGAAGGAGGTGGAGAGATAGCTCAGTAGTTAAGGCACTTGCCTGCAAAGACCTCTGGGTCTGATTCCCCAGTACCCACATAAAGCCAGATGCACAAAGTGGCATATGTATCTGGAATTAGTTTACAGAGGCTAGAGACCCTGATACCTCCACTCCCATTCCCATTCTCTCCCTCTCTCTCTTTCAGCAAATAATTAAATAATTTCTAAAAATTCACTAAAATCTGATTTTATGTGATGCAGTGATTGGACATGTATGAAGTTATAGATATTTTCATTTACCTTAATAATTTTAGGCTAATCCATCTATTATGCAGATAATTATTGATTATTTATATAAGAAATATTTAACAAGACTATTTACCAGTTATTTTTCATGAATTATGAAGTTTGCAAGAAAAATGGATGGATCTGGAAAGGATTATACTTGGTGAGGTAACCCAGGCTCAGAAAGCCAAATGTCACATGTTCTCTCACGTATGAATTAAAAATAGGTCATACATTTTAAATTTTTCATTAAGTAAAATACTAAAGTGATACTGCACCTCAAAAATACAGAAGTTCATTGATAAGAATAATATTTTATCCCACCAGCTGTAATTAGTGAAGACTGGGGACAACAACAATGCACAAATTTTTAAATAAAAAAAAAAGAAAAATGCTGCTCCTGGTACTTCTTTATAGATCTTAGGTCCTAATTAATTTAACTTTTCTTGACTTTAGGAAAGTTTTGCAAATAATCTCAAGAAGGAAGAATGATTGTATTCTTCACCAATTCCTTCATCTCATCACACAGAGCCTGAAATACTTTTTGAGTATTTTGTTTTTCTTTCTAGTATGTTTTATTTTATTTTATTTTATTTTATTTTATTTTATTTTATTTTATTTTATTTTGGTGCTGTGATATTTGTATTTCATTCTGGTGAGAAAAAAATCTGTAACCTCAAAGTGTGAGAAAGAAAATAAATTTTCACCTTAGAAAGTAATTAGCTTTAAGTTCTAAGCTAAATCGTGTGGTGATATATGACATCTTACTTGATATTAGTTAACTCAGAGAGAGCATTTTTAAAGAAACATCCTTATCCAAGAAAAATGCTTCTAGAATAGACCTTAACTTTTAACAGCTCAATCAAAATGTTGCTGTCATATGAAAAAATGGGGAGAAAGGTGTTGGTGAGAGAAAGAAAGATTAACTTAGTCCTAGAATTAAGTATTTATGGCAAAGAAAATCTAAGAAGAACCATATGAATTCCTTTAATCTGTCTCTTTTGGTTTGTTCTTATTTTATTATTATCTATCACCGATTATGTAATTTTATATGACAGGGACACAAGGAATATATATCACAGACTTCACTAACATTGGTAATTTAAATTCTACAGCTACACAAAATGTTTGCTAAACAATTTTATCATCTCCAGCTCAACAAATACAAAGCTGAGCTTCAAGTGACTTGTGCATTATGTCCTCCTCAGTTGAGCTATTAAGATAACCGTATTTCCCAGAAAGTGAAGACCTGCTTGCTTGAAAGTCATCTGCAAATCAAGAGCCAAGTCCTGTTGATCCATACTTTAGCCCTCACACTTGCTTCCACATTCATCTTTTGATGGGCCTCTTATATTGAGTTTCTGTTTTTACTTTGCGTTCATTAACTATATTATCTTTACTGACAAGTACCAAATCAAAACTGAAAGTCTGATTAAAACAATAAAACATGATACATATGATAAAAAAATAAACATAGAGGTCAAGTACGACTAGAAGGGTAGCAAAATGGCATACTATTTTTAGAGTGCAAATAGGACATAGGGCAACATATGTCAAAATTATTTTAAATGAACACCAGATGCTTTGTGTCGGGCTTGATGTGAGTGCTGGAGAATCAAATTCAGGCTGGTAAGCTTTGTAAGTAAGCATTTTAAGTGACGGAGCTGTCACTCCAGCCCTTCAAAAATATTTTTAATGGATACATGCATAAATTCTTAGAATAAGATTGTTGGTGCCAGACTAGATGATCCTACATCATTGTCAAAAACTTAAATGTAGTTTAAATGTTCAACTTTAGATGGCCTAGTTGATAAATTATAAAGCAGTGTCTCTCTCTCTCTCTCTCTCTCTCTCTCTCTCTCTCTCTCTCTCTCTCTATATATATATATATATATATATATATATATATATATATAAAGTCAATGCTAACATGAGGTTTAAGATTAAATTTGAGTAATGATAAGCATAAAAAGTATTCCTCAAAACTTATACACTCATATGTAGGAAGAAAGAAGAGGAGACAGCTAATATATAGCAAGCTGTTCACAGTACTGATAACATTATAAGTCCTTGTTAGCTTTCTCCGTGTGTGTGTGTGTGTGTGTGTGTGTGTGTGTGTGTGCCTTTCTGTAATTTTCAAATTTTCTGTGATAAACATGAAGTATTTATATGTACAAAATAGCAGCCTTTCATTTTGAGAGGAATAGCGGAATACAGAATTATGGCCCTGACAACAAATAGGAAATCTCAGGCATGACAGTCTCAAATACTCCTCATATAGTTAAGATCACTGGTGGTATCTCTTTCTCCCATTGAACTGCATGTAGAATGGCTTCTTCCAGCTTAGCCTTATAATTGACCAGCCAGGCCAAATGAGCCAAGGGGTGCAATAGTGGCACATCTGTCATGGTAGAAACCAACTGCCCTCCAATTGGACTGGAGGCCCACTCTATGGGGGTGAATACATCCCTGATACTGAAAACTTAAAACAGGGGTAGTCATGAGCCCTGGGGTATAACATCTGCTAATGTCTGGATAAGTGTATATATTATGCTTATCAAACTGCCCAGTAAGCACTTCTCTTAGTATTCATACCCTTGTATTAATGCTACTCTCACTTTGGGTAGAGAATCTTCTCTTTTCAGATGGCAGTGATCTTGGGATGACTCAGAAGGTATCACAGTGCTGGAAAGAAGTGACTGGAGTACTGAGTAACATTTCGATCACACCTTCCAAAGCTCAGGGTCTAATGCGGAAGAGGCAGTGGAAAGAATGTAAGACCCAAAGGAAGGGTAGGACTCCTTACAACATGCTCCTCCTGACACAAAATGGCATGTATATCCATGACTTCACAGTGCCTGACACTACCTACACAAGACCATCATAAGAGGAGGAAAAGGTCATGACATAAAAATAAAAGAGAGACTGATTGAGATGGGGAGGGGATATGATGGAAATGGAATTTCAAGTGGGAAAGTGGGGGGGGAGGAGGGTATTACCATGGGTTATTTTTTATAATCATGGAAAATGTTAATAAAAATTGTGAAAAAAAGAAGATAAAACCATCTTTATAAAGCTAGCATACTAAGTCTAATAGCTCCTACAGTCAGGCTCAGAGAATAAAGCTCAACACATCTGTGAGTAACTACCTGGTCTCTTAGAAATCTTCTCAGGGGGGCTAGAGAGATGGCCCAATAATTAAGACACTTGCCTGCAAAGCCTAATGACCTGGGCTCAATTCCCCAGTACCCACGTCCCACGGAGAACCAGATGCACAAAGTAGTGCATACATTTATAGTTCATTTGCAGTGGCTATAGGCCCCTGGCATGCCCATTCTCTCCCTCCCTCTCTCTCTCTCTCTCTCTCTCTCTCTCTCTCTCTCTCTCTCTCTCTCTCTCTGTGTGTGTGTGTGTGTGTTTGTGTGTGTGTCTTCTTGCTGCTGTCTCTTTCTGCTTACAAATAAACAAAATTAAAGCAAATGAAATCCTCTCAGGCTGAGTTATAGGGGACAGAAGGTATCAACTACCAAGATCTTCTCAGAGGTAAGCCCAGAGGACAGACTCCCAGACATTACTACCATCTTCACTTCATTTCCCTACTTAAAATTTTATCAAATTAAAGCAAATGTTCCTTTAAAAATTAATTATCCTTGAGAGGATTAAAATTTTAGCCATTTATATAAAAGCATCTGCTTGTTATTCATTCGTGAGTTTCCCTTCGTTCTAGCATACAGCTGGGAAGCATAAATCAAATGAAAAAGAAGAGTAAGCGCCTTAGGAATCATCTGCCTTCCTGACTAGGAAAACTTCCCAGAAGAGAGTCCACTGGCTAGGAAGGGGAGAAGCGTAGTCAGGGGAGACCCTGCCAGCAGTTGCTAAAATGATAGCTGCCACCAAAGACATCTGAAATTGCCTTGATGAGGCAAGTGCAGTCCACATTTCAAAACACTGATGTGGCTGGCCTTCCAGAATCCAACCTGTCCCCCACCAAAGAGCTGCCTGGGAAAGGCTCTCAGGGTGCAGTCTTATTTGTAGGCAGGAAGTGCATTTAGGTACTGCTAAATATCTTATGTGGGATCAACTCACTTTCTTTCCCCTGAAAGGTTAATGATATCCACAAAAAGGAGGCTTTAGTGTTTGTCAATTAAAGTTAGTGTTCTTGTGGTTTCCTGGGTGTTTTCTGGAAGTTTCTCTTCTCATAATTGGATCATGATTATTTTGACCACTAGATATTTTTTGTAAGAGGAATAGGAATGGTAATTCCAAGGCCATGATGTTTAATGTAAGTACAGGAGACTCATGTCTATCTTACAAGGAGATTCACATTGTGATCCTTGGTTCTGCCCAAAGTGGAAGGAATGGGACAAAGCTTGGCCCTCACTCAGCTATGTCACTAGTCAGCAATCTGACTTTGATTCACTCAGTCATTTTGAGCCACAGTTTCCTTATCTGTCAAAGGAGGAGCTCAGATTCCACTTTCCCTGAGATCCCTGCCAGATGGAAAATGCATGGCACGGCTGTCTTCTCAGACAGGACCAGATTGGTCAGGTGAACCTGTGTGTCTCATGTCAGTGAAATGTTCAACTTCATGAAAGAGCACAACTTTGTTTCTTTAAATTGTAAATAAACACCTACTAATCCTCTAGGAAAAGAACACAAGAGACTTGTGACTATCACACTTAAAGCCACATGCATTGATTGGAAGGAGACTGATGTTTCTTGCCACGCCTGGGTAGTTGCCCAGAGCATCTTTTTACTTCTCTGTCTTTAATTTTCCTAAGTGTCATAAGTCACATTTCAAACTGAGCCTCTGTTTGCACGGTGAGTGTGAAAACAACACAACAGCTGTGGTAGTTACTGTTTACCTACATCTGCATATAGACGTAATATAATAAACAGGCATGTGGTTTAGTTTTGCAACAGATTAAAAAAAATGATACTGGTCATAGATATTCTGAAAATAAGCTGGTTCCTAAATTTAGTGTTTTGTATATAGAAATGGATCTAAAGAAAATAAGTCTTAAGTAATCTGCTTGCTTCCTAATATCAGAATACTGCCTCTCCAACAACAATCTCATGATATTGAAAAAAAGAATTGGGTCTCTTTAATTTGGTGGAAGGCATTTAAGTAAGACATTACTATAGGGTGGAAAGGAAGATCATCTGCCTGAATTATTTTAGCATAATATTACTAGTAAATGGATTAAATCAGGGCCATAGCATAGGATAGATACTTGTTGGATCCCTGGGGGTTAGTTTTCTGGTTATCTATTTTCTTTGTCCATACCTTTCTCTTTAGCAGGAGGTATAAGACATGTACTTCAGTGCTTTTCAGTGCTACAAGCATGGAGGTCTCCTTCATGGCTGAATGAATACCCATAAGCACTAAATTGTCACCAAAACTCTGGAGAGTGATGATGACATGAGACTGGGAAAAGACCAGGAAAATACTAAACATCAGTCAAAACAAAGCCTTGATGAGGCATTGGCTACTTTCATGCAATACTGTGTCCTTAGGAGCAGGGTTCACTGGCATGATGGATCTAATTCCACATTTTCCTGCAACCAGAGGAAAGAAAGAATGTGACAACTACCCTAAGGGAACTTGACTTCACTGAACATTGCCATTTTGAACAAGCCATATGCTCTCTCATTCTACAAGGAGTCAGGGTTGTACATTGCCCAAGTAGATGATCAGATTTGATGGGTTCTTTACTTCCTCTCAAAGCAAAAGTGTCTACTCCAGAGATGGAGCTCTCTGTACTCCATTTTGGCACATTCATGCCCATGCAAGACACCTAAAAATAGGATATTCCTAGGCTTTTTTGCACAGGCATACAAAGCCTCTAAGTGGACAGTCTGGCCAGTGCTCTGTGAGGATTGTTAACCTAGGTGCACTGTGTTCTCTCTACTGCATTCTCCCATGTCACAGAACATGCAAAAAGGTGGACATGAAGGTTTGATGCGATACATTATGTGTGAAAACCACTGAGGTACCATATTTCAGATTTATTTTGCTTTTATATTGTTCTTAATATTTTTATTTATTTGCCAAACTGAGAGAAAAGAAGGGCGGGAGAGAAAGAGAGAGAATGGGCATGCCAGGGCTTCTAGCCACTGTGAATGAACTCCAAATGCATGTGGCACTTTGTGTTCCTGGCTTTTGCGTAGGTATGAAGGAATCAAACCCAGGTCATTAGGCTCTGCAGGCAAGTACTTTAACCTCTGAGCCATCGCTCCAGCCCTGCTTCTACATTTAAACCAAACCAAAGTATGGCTAAGGATCCCCTAAAACATTGTAGACAATAAGTCATGATAACTAAAAGCTATTCATTCCCCTTTCCATATTTTGATTGTTGGAGCTGTAATACTTCATTATAGCAGAAGGGTTTACTTCTGTATACCTACATTCCTACTGGTCCCTAAATCCTACCTACATGAAGGGAGGCAAATGTGACCAGAAAGATGCACACCAAAAGATGCATTCTTCATGACTACATTTCTACAAAGGACCAAAACAAACTATCTAATTCTGTTGGAAGTCAGCAAAGGCTGTGAGTGGTGGCTCTTGGGGGTGTGCTACAACAGCAGTGTGCTGGGTGGGTGTCTGGGGATCCAGTTATGGTCTCTTTCTGGCTGCCAGTTGTATTTTCTTGGTTATGATCTATTAATCAAATGAATTCATCTATATTCTTCTGATATATGCGCTTTCATAACAATATTATAGCTCAACAAGAGGTTTGTAATACATTGAGAAGACATGATAATATTTTTATACCAAAGATTTAACTTTCGTTTGGTGATGACTAATAAAAACACTCCAAATAGAGGGCAAATCAGACAAGCAGGAGTGAGGCAGAAGTGGAGGAACCTGGTTCAAGGAACCGGATGTCTGGGTTTACTTGTTTGACTTTGGAAAAAGCCACTTAACATTCTAGAACAATTTTCTTTTCCATCAAAATATAAGGAAGGGGCTGGAGAGATGGCTTAGTGGTTAAGCACTTGCCTGTGAAGCCTAAGGACCCTGGTTCGAGGCTCGATTCTCCAGGACCCACGTTAGCCAGATGCACAAGCGGGCGCACGTATCTGGAGTTTGTTTGCAGTGGCTGGAGGCCCTGGCGTGCCCATTCTCTCTCTCTCTCTCTCTCTCTCTCTCTCTCTCTCTCTCTCTCTCTCTCTCTCAATCTCTCTCTCTCTCTCTCTCTCTCTCTCTCTCTCTCTCTCTCTACCAAATAAATAAATAAATAAGAATGAACAAAAAAAAATATGGAAGGATCAAGTGTTAATAGTATGTAATTCTTGAATAAGTAAAAGGTTCTTCCAAATCAAGATTTAAGTACTTTTACCTTTGTCTCAAAACACATTGCTGAAGAATGACATGTGACTTGGTCTAGGAGAACAGCCATGGCCATGGCAGTCAGATGATATGCATATCTGTCACTGTGGCTTGCCTGTGAGATCTCAAGTGAGACAGTGCCTGAACCTCAAGCACCTTAATCAATAAAAATGTCAGAACAAAAAAAAAAAGAAAGAAAGAAAGAAAAAAAAAAGTTAGTGCAGCTGGCTGTGGTAGCACACACCTTTAATCCCAGCACTTGGGAGGCAGAGGCAGGGGGATAACCATGAGTTCAAGGCCACCCTGAGATTCCATAGTGAATCCCAGGCCAGTCTGGACTAGAGTAAGACCCTACCTCAAAAACAAACAAACAAACAAAAAATATCAATGCAGCCACCTATTTTACCTGTTCACATTACTATTAAAAGAGAGGCATATGAACCCAGTGATTTACACAGAATAAGTTCTTAGTAATCACATCTACTACCTATATACAAGAACTTAAAATCAGTTTAAAATCAAGCAGTAATAGTGTAGATGCATGGACTTGACTTTTGATGGAGTCCTCATCTATAGGAAAGAAAAAGAAAGAAGGAAAGAAAGAAAGAAAGAAAGAAAGAAAGAAAGAAAGAAAGAAAGAAAGAAAGAAAGAAAGAAAGAAAGAAAGACAGGAAGGAGGGGAGGAAGAAAGAAAGAAGAAATAGAATGGAAGAAAAAAGAAAAATGAAAGAAGGAAGAAAGGAAAGCAAGGTGGGAGGGAGAGAAGGTAAGAAGAGGGGGAGGAGAAAAGGGAGGTAGAAAACGAGACAGAGAAACAAAAGAAGCTATAGAAGGCAAGCCAAGCTGACTTATTCTTTCAGTCCTATATTAAACTGAATTTCTATGCATGGCATAACCATCACAGATGACAGATATGTCAGTGTCTGCTGAAGCCTCTGTTTTACCTGAAGAAAAGAAAAGTGCCTCATACCAGCTCTGCCCTGGCTCTGTCGTGGCTCTGCCTCTACAGAGACAAGAGGCAGCAAGTGCAAAAAACAGTTGTGTTTGCAACAGGCTGGTCACAAAATTATTTGAGCCAAAAGTCTTTCAAGAATTTCTCTGTTAAGAAACAAGACAGCCACAACCATATGGCACATGAAAACTTACAAGATACCATGAGTTTGCCAATGTGGGAGGAACTATAAAACAACAAATTATGTTTTAAATTTTGATATCTGAGGTACATGCAGAAGAAAAGAAAGAGGAAAAATAATGTTTCAGGAGCGAAACAACTCAATATAAAGTCAGTTTTGTGCCAAGTGGCCTATGAAGTAAATTATCTTAACATTTACACTTCTCAAAAATCTGCAATTGATAATACAACTACTTTTGAAATTGATAAAATGGCATAAAGGATATCTTATATTTTGTTTCTCACATTTAAGCTTTCATTTTCAAAATTGGGATATTCTATAAAATGTACATGTAATTTAAGTTGCTTAGTATGCAAAATAAAATGTGAAATGCCACATTAATAATTGACAGATTACATAAGATGTTCTGGATGTCTGTCCTGTGCTGAAAATCTTATTAAAATTAATCTTTGCGGGCTAGAGAGATGGCTTAGCAGGTAAGGCACTTGCCTGTGAAGCCGAAGGACCTAGGTTCAACTCCCCAGAACCCACATAAGGTGATACGTGGACACAAGGCGGCACATGTGCACAGGTGGCGCACACGTCTGGAGTTCATTTATAGTGGCTAGAGGCCCTGGCAGGCCAATTCTCTCTCTCTCTCTCTCACACACACACAAACAAATAAAAACATTAAAATAAAATAAATCTTCATAAAAGATGGTTACTAGAAAAATTTTAATTGCTTATTATTATGAATAGTATTATTCTTCAATATAGAAAGCATTTTTTGTGTCTAGGCTTCAGCTATATTGTAGATGCAAATCAAATTAATGAATTATGGGGTTAAATATTTTCTGAAATAAAAAGAATAACTGAGAAGGGCTACAGCAATGCACAACTGCAGTGGGGTGCTACTCCCATTATAGTCTATAAATGATTCTTGGAGCTTCCTGGCGTTTTCATGGTAACATATTAAATACTGCATTATCTGTGTTCCCATAATATCATTAGGAAACCCTTCTAGAATATCCCAGGGGCAATCCTATAAATATTTATTTATTTATTTATCTGACAGAGAAAGAGGGAGAGAGAGACAGAGAGAGAGAGAGAGAGAATGGGTGTGCCAGGGCTTCCAGCCACTGCAAATGAACTCCAGATGCTTGCACCCCCTTGTGCATCTGGCTAACGTGGGTCCTGGGGAATCGAACCTGGGTCCTTTGGCTTCACAGGCAAATGCCTTAACCACTAAACCAGTCCTCCAGCCCCTAAAAATCTTTTATCTCCTTCCACACCTTTTTCCAAATATACACATAATACTGAGATGCAAATGAAGAGTGAGTTTTGCCCAGTATTCCAGAATCAAAAAGGAAGAAACTAGAGCTTATCCAATTATAAAACTGATAGGATGTTGAAGATGTTCACAGCATCAGAAAATGCATAAAGTACAGGATACATGTGGAATACTATGCTCTCAAGAAAACTGTTTCAGTCTTGGAGATGGAGGTATTTTCAGATAATACCATTTGCTTTATGAAATGTACCTAATACTCTCTTTGAAGGAAGAAAAAAGCCTCTTGTAGCCTTAGTTTTTGAAACCAAAAAATGTTTCGGTAAACACAGTCATGTTATGCTATCTTATTTCTTATTCAGTACTCAATTAATCTCAAGACTGTGCTGGCATTAATTCAATTTGACACCTGTACTTGGGATTTCACATAGGTGCCTTCATCCAGTTCTTCTTCTCTACAAATAAAATCTTAATTCATGGTAATATATTTATTTCTAGTTCAGTTCACATTAAAGAGTGCAATACTTTCCAGAAAACTAATTAATATCAATCATACATTATAACACTTTCAATGGTTCAGAGGAGAAATACACACTACAGAAAAGATTAGATGAACCATGGGGTCTTAGTCCATCCTATTTACTCTATTTTTAGGGTATGAGCAAAAGATACCAAGCATCATGTCAGATATAAATTTAAATGAAAGTGTGAATCATAGGAAGGCTGGGAATTAAAGATAATGATCCCTAATAAGACGTTGATTTGATGTGGCCCAAAAATGTAATTTATACCCTCAGACCTTGTTTTCTACCTCTTTTGGATAATAGGCATATAATTTGCAAGTTGGTAAAGATATTCAAATTCAGATGCATGGCACTATTAAAATAATGAACAACTTCACTAATAGCCAGCCACTTGCAATTGTGGGTAACAGTGCTCTATTTATGTAATGTTTGAGTAATGTTGATGGCATCATATTTTCTGGCATTGTATATACAGTGAGTCTTAGACTATGACATAAATGATACCCCCTGGAATCATGCAATATAGTGGCCCTCCCGTTTTCTTAAAGAGTTTATTTTAAATGTCTAATTCTTCCCATGCACAAAGAACTGTTGCACTGAGTTACATAGCTCAGAAAAATGTTAAAAAACACAAACAAAATGCAATATATTGCCTAAGATACACAATTTTTCCAGATTATGTATTTCATTCACTCTTTAATAATTTCTTTGCATTAATATATTACACATTAAAATGGAATATTACATGATAATCTCTTTTTGCCACTTTTTAAAAATTTTTTTAGTTATTTATTTGAGAGCGACAGACACAGAGAGAAAGACAGATAGAGGGAGAGAGAGAATGGGCGCGCCAGGGCTTCCAGCCTCTGCAAACGAACTCCAGACGCGTGCGCCCCCTTGTGCATCTGGCTAACATAGGACCTGGGGAACCGAGCCTTAAACCAGGGTCCTTAGGCTTCACAGGCAAGCGCTTAACCGCTAAGCCATGTCTAGCCCTTTTTTTAAAAAAATTATTTATTTATTTATTTATTTGAGAGTGACAGACACACAGAGAGAAAGACAGATAGAGGGAGAGAGAGAGAATGGGCTCTTTTTGCCATTTTGATGTTAGATAGATAGATGATAGATAGATAGATAGATAGATAGATAGATAGATAGATAGATAATAGATTATATGTATAGGACAGGAATACAGCTCAGCAGAGGAGTTCTTGTCTATGGTGTGCAAGGTCCTAAGTTTAATCCCTAGTACTTAAAATATGTTTAATAATATGCACATAAACTGTCAAACAATGCAATTATTTAAAACATCATCATCATTAGAAATAAGATAATCCTCCACCACATGCCAACAGTGTAGCTCTTAGGTATAGAAGTAACACCTCTGATACTCACATTCCAACCAAGTCCATGGATAGCAACCTCAACACCCGTGTCACTCATTTCAGTGCAGTACAAGTATTCCCATGGCAGGCTGAGAGAGTGCTCACAACAGGGGCTTACACACGCACCTTTTTAATTCACATGGGTATGGTCACATGGGAAGGCACCTTGGAGTCCCTGTTCAATAAACTCCACAATAGGGTACAAATCTGAAATCCAATCTTAGCCAGATATGGACGTAAGAGCAAATATGTACAGTATCATGTGCTTTCCAACAGGCCCGAGTCCCGAGGGAGCTCTCTGACATCAGCAGTTGAGACAGGTGGTTCCCTTTCCAACTGTGGAAAATAAAACCTTAGTGCACAGGCACTAGGTAAATATAGCAGTACTGTAGTGTTTCTGTGGTGCACTCTCCCTGTGATTTCTGTCCTGTGATGATACTTCAGCCAAGAAATCACTTCAGGACACCCTTTCAAGTCAGTAATGGAGTGAACATCTGCAAAAAGTTTGACCAGGGCACTAAAAAGGCTGGCAGAGGGCTCTGTGTTGTTGGCATAGTTGGTAGAACTGGAGTTTTCTCTTCTGCTTTATTCAGAACATGTTGTCCAGTGTCCGCCCAAACCTCTGCTTGACTATGTCACCCTTTGTCTCCTGTTATTACCACAACCCACCAGAATGACAGACAAACGTCAGACCATCTTAAAATCACATGCACAGTACAGGTTAATACCAATCACACCCAGTTTGAGTCTGTGAGCTCAGATCAGCTGAGAGGTACTAAGCCCTCTGTGGTCACAACTATTTGCTTTTGAATTTAAGAATTACTAGCAGAAAGGCACCCTGTAACGTGTGTATAAAATTACTTAATTCAGCTTCTGTTTCCCTCTTTGAACGTGGATACTTTTACACTCTGACAGCCGCTGGCTCTTAAAGCATTCTCCTTTTTGTTGTATCTCCTTAGAAACACAAATCTTGTTCCCTGGCAGCAGCGGTGCTAAGAGCTATGCCACATGCCCACACTAGTTCTCCCTCACGGCTTTAACCACAGTAAGTGGCATGAAAGGAGGTCAATCCTTCTCAGAAAACACTGGGAGTTCTTTTCGGCTGCAGAATTTATTTCAGAGAACCACACTCCCCGGCATATAAGGAGTGGCTTCTCATTTGCAAATTCTGGCCACAGCTATTGACAACTTTATGGAACGAATGGTCCACAATGGAGAAGTGCAGGGAAATGACCCCAGTTTCAATTTCTGCTTCTGGGTCTCAGTGAAGATCGCGAAGTCTGGTAGGTGAGAGAGTCAGTAGCTGCTACTACCTCTCCCACACATAACCTTGCATATGGAAACTACTTACAGTATCCATACATCCCATGGCTTCTCTTTCCAGGTCTGTTCAATAAATGCTTGGCTCAATAATGCCATCTTAATCCTGGAAGTTCTCAAGGCCACCTACAACTGTAGTAAGCTCGAGGGAAGGGAAATGAAGCAAGGTCCTCATGTTTCTCTCCACTTACCTTCCATGTTCAAAGAACCAGGTCTGCATGGAGGGGCGGTTTAGTTGGTAAGAGGACTTGTTGTGTAAGCATAAGCACCTGAGTTTAATTCTCAGCACCAACATAGAAACCTGGGCATGGCTACACATGTCTGTAATGCTAAGCATGCTGTGAGAGGACAAGACAGAAGGATCACTGGAGCTACTTGGTGAGTCAGTCTAACTGAAAGATATGGAGCTCCAGGTTCAGTGAGTTTCTTTCTTATGGATTTAACCAATAGACGAGGACACTTGACATCCACATGAGGGATGTTCATCTGCACACACATGTATGCACCACACACATTACATATGAGAGAGAGAGAGAAAAATAGAGTGAGAAAGAAGGAAGGAAGGAAGGAAGGAAGGAAGGAAGGAAGGAAGGAAGGAAGGAAGGGAGGGAGGAAGGAAAGAAGGAAAAGAAAGAAAGAATCAGGTCTATCTAGTATCTTTAATTTCAGAGTTCATAATCTTTGGGCTCTAATGAAAATAGCACTAATAAAGAAATGACTGCTGATTTTGGGGGACTGCACTGTGCTGAACAGTTATGCAGATTATCTCATTCAATCCTTATGCTAACAGTAGGAACACTCACTATTGTTCTGCTGACTACAGGGATAAACTCACTGAAGTTTAGAGAGTTTAAGCAACTTTCTAAAGACAAACAGTGGGATGAGGAAGAATTGGAGCTTTGAGTAAGTCCTGTACCACTCCATCTTGGTTTTAATAACCAGAATATGCAGAAAAATATCATGTTTTATTTGTGGCCAACAGTCATATAACTTAGCCATCTAGGATTTTCCCATAAATCTGAAGGAAACATATAGCTTTCTCTCAGAAGGAAAGTAACAGAACTACACACATCTAGATAAAGCTGCCAGGGAAATTAGGCAAAAGCAAGATTCAAAGAAGAACAGAGATGCACAGGACTCCCTACTTTGATCAAAGGAAGCTTTACTTCAAGTTTCTACAAGTGTGATCAGGCATGGCATTTAAAGGAATGTACCCTTCTTTGTAGATCAACATCTAAAAATGAATTTGGGGTATTTGGTTCAAGACACTAAAGAGCACCCACAAAGAGAAATACCGCTTTTCTCCTTCAGTGCAATGAAGGCTCCTTTCAAAGGTGGCGATTCCAAATGATGGGCAGATGTATAAACTCCATGGCACACCATATCACATCACAAAGTTTTTTCAATGATACAAATATGTTTCCATGTAAGTATGTTTCATAAAGTGCATACAATACAATCTTCTAAACTAGACAGATCTCAACAAAGAGACTTGACCCTCTACCTCACAACATCAGTATTAGAATCAACTTCCAGTGTGTATTTTATAGCCTATGCTTAGAAACACGGTCAAATTTGGGAAAGCCACAGAATCTAGGGGATTTTACAAATTCCTTTCAGTGCAAGTCTTCAATAAAAGGGATTAGAGTATGTGGGTTTCTATTTTACTTTATTTTATATTTTATTTTATTATTTTATTTTATTTTACTTGCAAGCAGAGAGAGGTAGAAGAGAGACAGACAGAAAGGGTGCACCAGGGCCTCCAGCAGCTACAAATGGATTCCAGATGTATGTGCAACTTTGTGCATCTAGCTTTACATGGATAATGGGAAAGATCATTATGCTTTGCAGACAAATGTCTTAAAATACTAAGCCATCTCTCCAGCCCCACAGTGTGAGAGCTTGTAATCTCCATTGTCTTAGGAAATATTTCCAAAATACACTGAAAATGCCCCCCTAATCTTTTTTTTTTTTTTTCAGAAGTTCGTGGCTTTAGTTTTATAAAAACTACAACTGAGGTCAAAAGTATGCAGGTTCCCTGGTGAACTGGCAGGCCATCATCCAGTGGGGAAATGCTCAAAGCCAATAGCCCAGAATACACAAGCAGAAGAACCTGGATGCTCTGATATCTTCATACCTTTTGAGCCTAGGAGATTGAGGCCTCTGCCTGTGGGGGAAATATGTGTGCACATATTAGAACTAAAACCCTCAGTGCCTTTATCATTATCACTAAATATACTTAACCCAGCCACACTAATTACAATGTAAACTAGGTATGAGTGAAAGTGTCATGACTTGAGTTACCTATTACATTGAGGTATTTTGTGAACCCAATGTTTTTATTTTTAAAATTTTTTAAATTTTTTTTGCAAGCAGAAAGAGAGAGAGAGAGATGAACTAGGACCTCCTGCTACTACAAGCAAACTCCAGATACATGCACCACTTTGTGCATCAAGCTTTACATGGGTACTGGGGAATTGACCCAGGCCATCAGGCTATGCAAACAAGTGCCATTAACAGCTGAGCCAATCCCAGCACTGGGGAAGCAGAGGTAGGGGAAGATCACTGTGGGATCAAGGCCAGCCTGGAACTACAGAGTTAGTTCCAGTTCAGCATGGGTCATAGTAAGACCCTACCTTGATAAAACAAACAAACAAAAAGAGGAACACAATTATTTTAAAAGTAGAAAAACTCACTTTCTAAAAATAAAACATCAAAGTACACATCATCATCATCCCTTTACATGTATGCGAACGATGCTGCTAGGAAAGGCACTTCCAAGTGGAATTAGAAAGCTGGTGGATGTAGAATGCATTGTCTGCACTGACCACATGCTCAGCGGGGAGAACCAGAGACACACTAGTGGGAGTCCCCTTCAGTATACTCTACCTCAAAGCTACCCCTTGAGCTAAGTAACTTCTGAGTTTCATTTAGTGATGGACAAAAGGGGAGTTCCTGCCTGTCTTACCATAAAACCCAACAGCAATGGGAGAGAGACAAATCACCAGTGAAGATTCTCAACAGCAGAGACTGCAAGCCTTACATCTGGCCAGCTAGGCCAAAAGTGCTAACTGGTGCAATAGTGGTATGTCTGTCATGGTGGAAACCAACTGCCCTCTAATTGGATTAGAGGCCCACTCCATGGGAAGGAATACATCCCTGATACTGAAAACCTACAGCAGGGGTAGTCATGAGCCCTAGAGGTGTAACACCTGCTGCTCTCTGGCTAAATGTATATATTATGCTCATCAAACTGCCCAGTAAGCACTTCTCTTAATGTTAATATCCATGTATTAATGTTACTCTCACTTTTGGTAGAGAAGCTTCTCTTTTAGGATGGAAATGATCTGGGGATGACTCAGAAGGTATCCTGGTGCTGGGAAGCAGTGACAGAGGAGTGTTCAGCACTGCAATATCTCTATCGTACCTTCCAAGGCTCAGGGCCCATTGCAGAAGAGGTGGCAGAAAGAATGTAAGAGCCAAAGGAAGGGTAGGACTTCTTACTACATGCTCCTCCAGACACAAAATGGCCTTAATATCCATGACCTCATAGTTCCTGACACTACCTGCACAAGACCATCATAAGAGGAGGAAAAGATCATGACATCAAAATGAGAGGGAGAGGGGATATGATGGAGAGTGGAGTTTCAAAGGGGAAAGTGGGGGAAGGGAGAGCATTACCATGGAATATTGTTTACAATCATGGAAGTTGTTAATAAAAAATAAATTAATTAAAAATAAAAGAACCCAACAGGACTCACTGGGGAAGGCAGTAACATTTCCAGATCCTAGCCTGCAGGGGGCAATGCATCATGCTCCCTTCCTTCTGGGTTCAAGTTTTTCAGCTCCAACAGGTTCCATGTGTTCATAGACGTTTAAAATGAAATATATTTATGTTTTTCATTCCAGAGTTGACTTGGGTTGGCTAAAGACACAAACATGAAAGGCAAGTCATAGCCCATGTTTTCTTTGGATGCCTTTGCACAGGTGAGGAAAAGGGAGAGACAAGCATGCTTGGATATAATGAATGTAGAAGAGAAGACCTTTCCAACATGAAAGACATTCATGTAGAGAAGAACCTTTGAAAACTTTAAAATGGATGTTGAAAACGAGGTTTGAATTCATGGTCATTGCTTAATCACTGCAAGTGTGAGCAAGAGTCTGAGCAGAAACTGTGCAAGTGCCACCAGGCAAAATGCTCTAAGGTACATAATAGTGGTGATCTTTTCACAATGGCAAGTGTCTCTTTAAATATTCATGGAAAAAGTCATCAATGATTAAATATAAAGAAATCAAAATTTGAAAATTCCCTAAGTAGATAAATTTCCATTCAAAAAAAAAAAGAATTTATGAAAGTCAAATTGCTCATACTCACTGAAGCCAGGCAGGGAGCACCATAAAACTATGGTATAAATGTCAAGAATTAGAAATGAGTAAAATAAACTGGTGCCATAGGAGAGGAGAAATGTATTTATATCATTCATATGCTATAGATTATAAATATCATCTATTACCAATACCATAAAAGGGGAGCAGGAAAGAAAACAATATCCTTCTTGGAAAAGTAGACACAAGAAATATGTCTCTTTACTCCATGTCTACAGTTGTTATTTATAGCCTCAGACTGGAACTCCAGATGTATCAAAAGGGACAGAATGGACTTTCTTCTCCCTTCCATGGACTCTGCCTGGTACAGCTTGAGTATCACATATCTGAAATTCTAGGGGCAAAAAAGTGATTAGAATTTCCAATATTCTTTGGGATCTTGAAATATTTGCATCTATGTAATAAGACATAGTGAGCATGGAAACATCAAATTTACTTACACTTCATATAATCCTCACCTTGCTCGAAAGTACTTTCATGCAATAGTTTTAATGCATATGACTTTTAACAAGAGATCAAATGTGAAATTTTCCACTTTGGTTGTCAAATTGACACTGAAAAATTTGTGTTTCAGGTTCTCAGATTGGGGATGTTCAACCTACAAATATGACTGGTCACAGTCTTCTTACCTTGTAAAGGTAGATGAAGTCGGCACTAATAAGTTAAAAATCAATGAAAAACTAAAAATTCTCACTAAAAGTCTACACTGGGGAGAGTTTATTATCACAATGCAACTGCATAGACACACAATACACACCTCTCACATATAGACACGTGTATGGCATTACATGCCTTTGCAAATGTATAGAACACAATTTCTATGCTACAAAAGATGGTCCAATAATAAGCCAGGTGCTTACCTTTTGTAAGATACAATGACTGTCTTCCTGAAAGCACTTACAGTCTTAAAGTTAGACACATTATTAGCCAAAATATCTACATGTAAACACAACAGTGTGTGTGTGTTGGGAGAGAAAGGGTGGGGATGAGTAAAGGATTGAGAATAGTTCTAATTAATCATATAAATATATGCAGACCCTATAAAGACATACCTGTCCCATCTGTAATTCAAAATATAAGTTAGACTCATCTCTAAATTATGCACACATACAGGTGCTCCAATAAAGTTCTGATATTTGTTGTAAGAGCTGCTCATTGCAGACTGTAAAAGATCAAATATAATAAGTAGTCTTTCAAAGGAAAAAATGTTGATGGACTGAGTTAATTCTTGTTTGCTAGATACCACCATCACTGACTTATTGTAATATTTGGCAGCCTTGTATGGACATTAACATACAAATAAAGGAAGCCAGTCATGGCTTGCTGAGGTGTTACCCATCCATTCATGGGTCCTCTTCCATAAAGTCTGGGATCCACAAGAAAACATTGCAGGAGGCATCCTTGGCTAGTAAAAGAGTAGGTGGATGCTCCTGCCTATGAATGGGTTGATGAGACCAATGTATGCTGGGTTTCTAGAAAGACACTGGTCAGAGGAAAGATGGATAATGGGGAGGGAGCAGATTTTTCTTTGATATGGGGAAGAACTAGGCATGGCACTTCCTAACTCAGTATGATTCACGATACTTCACCTACGTGGCTTCTGTAAAGTAGAGATGACACCACTGTCTGTATGAGTATAGGGACAGACAGTAGGATGGCACCTCACAGACATTTGGCAACTGTTAAGGTTCCCTATTGCTAAGGAAACAAGAAAATAAAAAGTCCCAATGACCAATAGTGAGCAATACAAGGTCCAGTGTTAGCTGCTAAGAGATGCAAAGAAACAGGGGAAGTGTATTAATCCTGGACTCCCAACCAGGCAGTAGATATGGCTACTAACATTATTTCACCAAAAAAGTTGGTTATTAACCCCCAACATGCCAAAAGTCAGTAAAAGACCAGATAGATCAATTAGTGATTTAAAATAGAAATAGGGGCTGGACCCAAAATATTACAGGCCATTGCTGAGGCCCTTGGTTTCCCACCAGGAATAGATGGCAAGACCCTATTGCTGAAGATGCCACATACTTGGACTGCAAGACCACTCAGAAATCTTGCAGAAACTGAGCTGATAACCTCCTCCATGTAGAACAGCTGACAGAGAGATGGAATAAGCCATTCTGCATGCAGTTCAATGGAAGAGAGCAAAATCACCAGTGAAGATACTCAACAGCAGACACTGCAAGCCTAATATTTGGCCAGCTAAGCTAAATGAGCCAATGGATGCAATAGTGGCACATCTGCCATGGTGCCCACTAATTGGACGAGAGGTCCGCTCCATGGGAGGGAATACTTCCCTGACATTGAAAACCTACAACAGAGGTAGTCATGAGCCCTAGAGGTGTAACATCTGATGCTATATGGCTAAATGTATATACTATGCTCATCAAACTGTCCAGTAAGCATTTCTCTTAATGTTCGTCCCCTTATATTAATGCTACTCTACTTTTGGTAGACAACCTTCTCTGTTCACATGGCAGTGAGTCAAAAGGCATTATGGTGCTAGGAAGAAGTGACAGGAGTGCTCAGCACTGCAATATCTGTATCACCTTCCAAGGCTCAAGGTCTACTGTGGAAGAGGTGGCTGAAAGAAAGTAAGAGCCAAAAGAAGGGTAGGACTCCTTACAATGTGCTCCTCCAGACACAAAATGGCCTTGATACCCATGACCTCACAGTGCCTGACACTACCTACACAAGACTATCATAAGAGGAGGAAAAGATCATGATGTCAAAATAAAAGAGACTGAGAGGGGGAGAGAATATGATGGAGAGTGGAGTTTCAAAGGGGAAAGTGGGGGGAGGGAGGGCATTATCATGGAATAGTGTTTATAATCATGGAAGTTGTTAATAAAAATAATAATAAATAGAAAAGAAATAGGGGCTGGAGAGATGACTTAGCAGTTAAGGTGCTTGCCTGTAAAGCTAAAGGACCCTGGTTTGATTCCCCAAGACCCACATAAGGCAGATACACAAGGTGGCACAATCATCTAGAGTTTGTATGCAGTGGATGGAGGTCCTGGCACACCAATTCTCCTTCTCTCTATCTGCATATCTCTCTCTCTCTCTCTCTCTCTCTTTCTCTCTCTCTCTCAAATAAAAAATAAATAAAAATGCATTTTCAAAAAAATTAAAACAAATAGGGCTGGAGAGATGGCTTAGCGGTTAAGCGCTTGCCTGTGAAGCCTACGGACCCCGGTTCGAGGCTCGGTTCCCCAGGTCCCATGTTAGCCAGATGCACAAGGGGGCGCACGCGTCTGGAGTTCGTTTGCAGAGGCTGGAAGCCCTGGCGCGCCCATTCTCTATCTCTCCCTCTATCTGTCTTTCTCTCTGTGTCTGTCTCTCTCAAATAAATAAATAAATATTTTTTTAAAAAAAATTAAAACAAATAAGATGGAAATATAAATAGGTTACTTGTTTCTAACTTAACCTAAAAGGTCCATCATGAGCTCAGCACAATTCCAAGTGTTTCATACATGTTTTGTAAGGACACAAGAGGGCCTGCTCTTTCTTCTTTGTCTAATAGAGAAACTGATGAAGAGAGATAAGAAATATGCTAAAGGTCAAACTAAATAAGAGAGTTGGGATGTGGCCCCGGACAACCTGGTGGCAGAATGCATGTTCCTAATGTGCATCCAGCCTCCAACCACCTCCTTCCCTCTATCACCTGCCAAAGGTCTTTATATATTCAAGCTTTGGGAAGCACTCAAGCCACAGAGTTGAGCAAGATGAGCTCCTGATATCTGGAATAGAGAGTCTGAATCTTTAAGTCTGGAATCACAGAAGATTCCAACAGATATAGTCAGTGAAGTGCAAAAAACATGAAAGATTCAGGCTGCCTGGTGGACAGCAAGAAAGGAGAAGATGGCACCATAGGAATAAATTCCCTCCCTCCAGTGCTTTGAAACCACCCTAAGTGTTGGTATACTAAATTAAAGCAACTGCCTTGTCATATTTCAATCATTGTTAAAATGGCATTTTCTACTGATTTATTTATAAATATAAATAATATAAAGTCTATCACTATGAGTCATTTATGATTTTGTGGCATTAGAAACATGGACCTAATCAATTCTAATACACATTCCCAATTTTTGTGGTTTGACCCAAGATAGATCCCAAAATGACAAGCAGGACACAGAATTATAACTGTGACATAATCACAATGTCAACTTCAGTTACCTGATGAACTTAAGGGGCTACAAGTCTGAAAAAATTTGCTGTTAATTATAGATGAATTGAGATAAGTCATCACTATAATTAGTCATTCATATTCCAATTGAACGAAAAGATCACATCATCTATCAATAAGTAGAGAATTTATGATAAGTGCACATTCATCAAGGTCTGGCTAAATGCATATATTATTCTCATCAAACTGTCCTGAAAGCACTACACTTAATGTTCATATTCATATATTAATGCTACTCTCACTTTCAGTTAGAGAATCTTCTCTTTTCAGATGGTGGTGACCACTGAGATGACCCAAAAGGCAACATAGTGCTAAGAAGTTATGGAGGAGTGTTTAGCACTGAAACATCTCACACCCTCCAAGGCTTAGGGTCCATTTCAAAAGAGGTGGCAGAAAGAATGTAAGAGCCAAAAGAAGGGTACCCCTCCTTATAATGCAACTGTCCAAACAGAAATTGGCCTTGATACAAACCTCACAGTGCTTAGCAATATATTCACAAGACCCTCATAATAGGAGAAAAAGAAAATGACATCAAAAAAAAGAGAGACTAATGGAGAGAGGGAGGGGATATGATGGAGAGCAGAATTATGAAGGGGAAAATGGAGAAGGAGAGGGAAATATCATGGCTTATTGTCTGTAAGTACGTAAGTTGTCAATAAAAGTGAAATATGCACTAAAATGTATGTTGGTAGCTTTCAATATGAACCCAATTTTTATTATTGTGTCAATAATCTATTTTCTTAAATTTTAATATGTACGTCAAAGTATTGCTAACTATAGATACGTTAAGTAATACATCTCTAGAACTTAAAAATCTTATATGGCTGACCCTAAAAGCACCTGGCTTTCTGCTGATTGGTTTGTTTTGGTTTTGATATTGAGCTGGAAGGATTTTGAGATGGTACCTCAGGCACCATTTGTAGCCCAGGAACTAGCCTGGAATTCACTATGTAGTCTAGACTGGCCTCAAATTCATGGCAATTCTATTGTTTCACTTGTCAAGTACTGGGACTACAGGAATGAATAACCATGCCTAGTGGAGGGAGGCACCTATTTGAAAGACTGAGATGTGTGTAATGCTGGTTGCTCTTCTGGGTTTGGCTAACCCCAGATATACACAACTGCTCTGAGTCCTCACAAAATGGGAGAGTAAGATTGAATAACAAAGAGATAATTGGGATTAGTTTGGAAAGACACTGAATATGAGAAACAAAAATTTTAATATTTTGTTTATTTATTTGAGAGAGAGGCAGAGGAGAACAGGTGTGCCAGGGCCTCTAGCCAATGCAAATGAACTCCAGACGCTTGCACTACCTTGCACATCTGGTTTATGTGGGTAATGGGGAATCAAACCTGGTCCCTAAGCTGAGCAGTGAAGTGCCTTAACCACTAGGCAATCTCTCCAGCCAAAGAAACATTTTTAAATTAAATTTTGTTAGAAAATATTAGAAAAAAGAAACACAGAGAGACAGAGAGAGAGTGAGTGTTGTTCTAGGGAAAACCACCTTTTCAAAAGAGGGCTCTTCTGAGTCAGTTTTCCCCTGTTATCTTGAGTTTAGTGGAGCAGAATCTCACAGCTCTGATTTCTGATGTTGACCTCGGCCATGACCATGCAGTCTTAGGAACATATCCATGCTGTGTGTGTGTCAGTTTCCTTACAATTAAAGTGGGTCCATCATGTCCACTTCTCAGAGTTTTAGGAAGAGCCTATCAGAATCATTGAAAGTTTAGACAGCTAACAGTTAATTTTATATGTCAGTATGGCTAGACCCATGATGCTCAGTTGTTTTTTCCAAACACAAGTTTAGGGATTCTCAAGATGTAATCAATATGTGTAATCAGCCATGAGTGGGCCTTGTCTAGTCACCTAAAAGCTTAAGGGCAAGACCTGAAGTTGCCTTGAGGGAAAGGTTCTGAGATACAGATCTTACCTGATTCCAGCCTGCTGGGCTGACCTGTAAATTCTGAATTCAAGACCAATACCTTTAACTGAATTTCTGGACTTACAGATGGTCCTAAATATGGTAGCCTTGACAGCCCAACAATCAGGTGCCATCCACGCCCCAACACAATAAATGAGCATAGAAACCACTGAAGAATGGAAGCCTTTTCTCTGCTGTAGATAACTCATGAAAAGTCTAGAAGTGCAGGATTCAAGTTCTTTTTTAAAAAAGAATATTTTATTTTTATTTATTTAGTTATTTGACAGAGAAAGAGGGAGAGAGAGAGAGAGAATGGGCATGCCAAGGCCTCCAGCCACTGCAAACAAACTCCAGACGCATGTGATCCCTTGTGCATCTGGCTAGCGTGGCTTCTGGGGAATCAAATCTGGTCCTTTGGCTTTGCAGGCAAATGCCTTAACCACTAAGCCATCCCTCTAGCCCAGGATTCATATTCTTAATGTGACCTTATTGTTCAAGCAAATCCAGATGTGTCTGAGAAGAAATAAGAAGAAACTGGAGCTTGAGGTAGGTATTGAGAACATACATTCCATGAAGACAAGGTCATTGTCTTGCTCATAATTACATTCTTAGCTCATACAGCAGTGACAATCAACTCAGTCAACATGCGCTAGATGAATAACAGAGTTGTATAGCTATGGACAAGCAAGTGAAAAGTCTTTTTCCTAGTATTCCATGTCAACTCACATAATTTACCTTCTGAGCTACTAACAGAAGACCACAGAGGAGACACGTGTCTCTTCATGATGCTACATGCATTTGCCACTTTCCTCCACCTGGACTAACCTCAGATCTGTAAGATTCAAACAAAACCATCACCTTTGGAGCACTCACTGGCTATCACATGAATAGGCAAATGAGGAAATACAATCATATCAGTACAATGTATTGGAATAAAGCCAGGCCACAAATGCTGGGTAGGCCCAGAGATGGATACCTCATCATTCTAGCAGGAAATCCTATTCATTCATGTATGTATTGATTTCTTAAATGAATCTTTACAAAGCCCAACTTTTTGCCAAGTACTACTTTCTTTCTTGAAGGCAATCAGAAAATATAACCTAGACAATTAAAAATAACTAGCTCTTAGTGATAGCTTCTTACTACCCCAATATTGTTCAAAGTTTGAGATATGTACATAGTACTTATCTTCAAACACTAGAGAATTGGTTATATACTTTCAGACCCCTTCATACAAGATATTAGTACATGTAGAAATTCATGTATTGATTCCTCAAACACTTACCGAGCCCCTTCTATCTAAAAGGTACACACTGTAGGCACCAAGTTAAACAACAAACACCCATCTTTAAATCTAGAAGAGAAGACAAATGGATCCACAAACAATCATGATTTATGACTGACCCTACAGAATGGCAAAAGCCTTGTCATAAATATAGGTATGCCACCTTGCAAACTTGTCCATGACATAAGAATATGATTGTAGAGTGCTTTATTTGAAATGATCAAATAGCAATGATGTTAAGATGCAGGGTAGTACCTTTGAAATTACACCTGAAATATAAATCACACTTTTTGTGACTATCCATGTTAACTGCAGGTCATTGTGGCCTGACCCTTGCTTGGCCACCAGGCTGTCAATCCACATCATCACTTTGAAATACTTCCCAGGCAATGACGGTGGCATGAACCACCATTTCTCAAACTCTCTATGCTGAAACTGTGAGCAGAACAACATAAGATGTGGGTATAGATATATTGAATTATTGATAAATAGCATGTGTTTGTCATCAATTAGCAGTAAGTACATATTGCAGCAATTTCTAAATGAAACCTCATAAATAACTGCAGTTTTTAAATATTTTATTTATTTATTTATTTATTTATATGACAGAGAAAGATGGAGATAGAGAAAGAATGGGTGTGCCAGAGCCTCCCGCTACTGCAAATGAACTCCAGACACGTGCACCCCTTGTGCATGTGGCTAACATGGGTTCTGGAGAATCAAACCAGGGTCCTTTGTCTTTGCAGGCAAGCACCTTAACCACTAAGCCATCCCTCCAGCCCTAACCACAGTTTTAATTATGCTAGAAAACTACAACATCCATCAACATTGATGACTTCTAAGAAGTGTCATGAAGGTACTAGCAAGTCCAACAGTAACTCATAAATGTCACAGAATTAAATAGCAAATATTTTAGTACCTTAAAGACAATAGACCATTTGTAGTCAACAAAACCAAACCAAGTGAAAATCTTCCTGGAAGTAATAGTACTGAGCACACACATGCTCACATATATGCTCATGTGCTCATCTGTGGTGTGTATGTTCACCTGTGAATATTTGCTTACTTGTGAGGATGTGAACATACCATCTTGATGGAATGAAACAATCAAAGAAGAGGAGAGTGAGACAGACTGCTCCACAGTTAGTGTGAGTGAAAATAAAGAGAAATTCCTTGGGTCACGAGGGAAGTGGACTGTCTATCTTGTTTCTTTTGTACTTTACACTAACTCCATTCATGTTTTGAAAGTTTAAAACTTGTATCTAAAGGCTATGGGCATAGCTTGGGGGTAGAGCACCTGAATAGCACAAGCAAAGTCCAAGTTTTAATCCCCATTACCACTCCTACCCCACAAAAAAAGAGGAAAAACAAGTTTTGTGTTTACTGTGGGAAATTGGAATTTAGGGATACATGCAAACTTAGGTACATGAAATAAGAAAATAAATGTGAAAAACAGACCAAGGCGGCTTCAAGAGAGCAGGAAGTGAGAGCTGATGTATGCCTGGAATGTGCTGTAGCCTTAAAACCAGCTTTTGCCTTTAATTTGGAGTTTTCTGACCTGCAAGTTTAGACAATAACTAAAACGTATGGAGACAAGTATTCATTATCTGATGAAAGGAAACAGGACTTCCCCATGCTCCTTAATTCAGTCATAACCCCATCTCCACTCTAGGAGCTTAGACATTAGTACCCCTATTTCTTGAATATTTTTCTCTATAGTCTTTCTCAATACTCTAAATTCTTTATGTATTGCTTATTTTCTTTTCATTTCTCTGAAATGTAAAGTTCACAGGGACAGTAGTCTATATTTGTATTCACTATTTTATCTCTGGTTGCTAGAGTAGTGTTTGGCACATGATAGGTGAGACAGGGAGAGGAAAAGAAACAACATGTGAGGAGGGAGAAGAGAAAAAGAGTGAGAGAGATAACTAGGGAGGCAGGGAAGGAGAGGAGAAATAAAAGAGGGAGTAAAGGAAGAAGGAAGACAGAAAGGGAGGAAAGGAGAGAGGGAGAAAGATTTTATCACCAATTATGAATTCCAGAAGTTTATAATAAAAACTTACTTAAAAATTACAACAGCCTATAAAACTGCTGGGATACGGAGATTATAGCCTTATAATCCATGATCGACATCGAAAAAAGGGCACAAATGTGTATTGGCAAGGGAATAGAATTTGGAGCCAGAATCTCTAACTTCAGCTGCCAAGGCCACTACACCCCCCTCCTCCCACTGCATCTTCTATCAGGCATTGTGGTGGAACTGAAGTATGCAGAGTCTGGAACCATGTGACCTGGCTTTCTTCAATCCTGGCTCTGTAACTAAGAAGCTCTGTGACCTCAGACAATTTTGTTAGTCTCTCTGTGTCTTCTTCAACTACAAAATGCGGATAATGAAGAAGTACAATAAAAATTCATTGAACTTAGATATGTAAATCAGTAAGAATGTTGTGTGGCACTGAGGGAAACTAAGTATTAAACCATTTAATTGAAGTTCTGTTCTTCATAACACATGTAGGATGGAGTTAAGGCACTTGCCTGCAAAGCTTAAAGACCCAGGTTTGATCCCCCAGTGCCCACATAAACCAGATGTACAAGGTGGTACATGCATCTGGAGTTTGTTTGCAGTGACTGAGGCCTTGGTGCATTCATTCTCCCTGCCTTTCCTCTATCCCTCTCTCTCACAAATTACATATATATATATATATATATATATGTGTGTGTGTGTGTGTGTGTGTGTGTGTGTGTGTGTGTGTGTGTGCGGTGATATGTGTGTGTGTGTGTGTGTGTGCGGTGATATGTGTGTGTGTGAGTGTGTGTGTGTGTGTGTGTGTGTGCGGTGTGGTGTGTGTGTATGTGTGTGTGGTATCACATGCATAGAGAAAGATTTCCATGTGAGAGTTGTAAATATCATGTAACCTTAATAACTAAAATTAGTTAAGATTTTCAGTTCGTGACTTTGTTTTTTTTTTTTTTCTTTTCATAGGAATAGAATGTTCATCAAAATGTTTTTAGGGGCTGGAGAGATGGCTTAGCAGTTAAGGCATTTGCCTGCAAAGTCAAAGGACAAAAGTTTAATTCCCTAAGACCCATGTAAGCCAGATGCACAAGGTGGCACCTGAGTCTGGATTTTGTTTGCAGTGGCCTGGAGGCTCTGGCATGCCCATTCTGTCACTCTTCCCACCCCCTTCTTCCTTTTTCTCAAATAAATAACGTAAAAAAATAAAATGTTTTAAAACATGCTTTTAGAACACACAGAAACACAGAAAGAAGTAAAAGATTCCCTGTATTCCAACAATGAAAACCACCTTTTCTTTGCAAATTTGCAGACTTAATTCTTTTCAATAATCACATATATGTATGTTTTAATGAAAATATAATTTTCAAATAATTGGATATATATGACATACTACTATGTAATTCAATCTCCTTTCAAAAAACTTGTGAATGTTCTATCAGCAAATACAAAATACTGACATCATCCTAAATATTAGTTGCATAGTATGCCATGAAGTGTCATGATTTGCACTGCTGATAAACAGTTATACATACACCCTTCATATACTGTTAAGGTGCCTCTTGTTTGGGAAAGCGCATTATAAACTACAAAGACATATGTGTGTGCATGTGCCTGTGTGTGTGCGTGTGCGTGTGTGTGTGGGGGTGTGTGTATGTGTGTGTGTTAGCAATTATCACCATCACTTTTAAAATAAATAGCTAATCACTATTAGAAAAGTTTCAAAATGACCTGTTTCATTATTTCTTTTTAAAATATTTTATTTATTCATTTGAGAGAGAGTGAGAAAGATGAAGATAGTGAGAGAGAGGAAAGAAATAAATAAAAGAGAGAGAAAAGCACACCATGACCTCTAGCCACTGCAAACAAACTCTAGACACATGTGCCACCACATGCATGTGGCTTTACATGGATACTAGGGAACTGAACCTGGGTCTTTAGGCTTCGCAGACAAGTGACTTATCTGCTAAGCCTTCTCTCCAGCCCATCTTCTGTTATTTCTTAAGCATTCTTAAAGCAACGGTACTATCCAGTTGTGTCTGCACCACCATTTAAAAGCACTGCCTTTAGGGACTCTACAATTAGACACAAAAACTTACACACTTCTGAATCAGAACTAGGGGAAGGTGTTGAGGAATATTCCCAGGGGTTTGTTTCTCAGTACAAAGATTGTGTACTTTTCCCTGGCAGGGACTACTTCACTCTCCTTTGCTCATACACTGACACCACTTCACTGATTGCTGCCCTTTACCCCAGAATCTATGTGTGGCCTTAGAGTTCATTTTAGATAATGAACTCCAAGTAGCCATTAGAAGCAATTGAACCAGGCAGGAGAGATGAAATGTATTTGCTACCCAAGTTGAGAATATAAAGAATATCAAAGTTAATGACTATAAGCACTTACTGTGTTAGTTATGTTGTGAGAAGAATGTTGTAAGTGCAGGTTTTGCAGCTCTATTGATTTGGACCATCCTAGGCTCTGAGCACGTTGAGACTAAAAACTTCACCTCATATTTTTCTCTGTGCCTTTGTATCTCTTTTCCTGATTCAAAAGCATATAAGACAAGATGCTTTTTTTTTTGTGGATGAGCAGTTGAAATAAAAATGGAAACATATGATTTCACATATCTTCCTATCCCATTGATTAATAATTGAAATTAAAATAAAAGCAACAATTCATGGTCAGAAAAAAATAAACCCCGCAATATTATTTTAGGTAGAAAAGTTTGGGGTAGAATATTAACATGCATGAAAACAAAGAAATAGGAATCGCTACTCTTTCTTTCAACAATAAACTTTCTCTATTAGTTAATGTAGTGATTTAAAACAAATGTGCATGGTAAGAACTGGAATGTACTGCTGATAGCAATTTTACAGAGGAAGAGAGTTTATACATGGAGGCATGTTTCAGATGTATTAGTCCTGGCTCAGCTCCCAGCATGAGCTGGATGGATTCAGTTTATAAAACTCTAGCCTTTCTCCCATTCAAGGCTACAATTAACTCCTCCATGAGTTACACTCATTCAACAAATATTTACTTCATGCCCATTATGCACCAAGTACTGTAGTAAGTGCTGGACTTGGGGAAGTCCAACATGAGAAAAAATAATTTAAATACAAAACAGGCTATCCATAAACATCTTAGGCTTCTTAACAATGGATCATCAAGACAAATGTTATTTATGGCTATCAAAGGTAGAGTTTATTATTTTTAATCTTCTAATATTAAAATATTAATCCATCACTTAAACAAGAAAGATGTTTTTATCCCAGTATGGAGGTTAGTAAAAATGTTTCATTCACTGTGTCTTACATTATTAACTATTTCCTGCTGGCTACCAAAAAATGAGAGAAAGAGAGAGAGCAAGAGAGAAAACACTAGGAAAAACACCACAATCAATGTGGACTGCTGTGTTAAACAGTTGCCATTCGTGTCCCATGTATTTGATGTTCTCCCTACTTCTCTGACCTCTTCTGATCATGCTGCCTGCTCTATATCCCTACTACTGGCTCAATGGGACATATGTTAGGCTCCATCTAGCACGTCATTACAGCCTAGCATGGTTAATATTGAATGCTACTCACTGTTCCACTCTACCCTACATCATCTCACAGCTATCATGTCAAAACTTACCTTTTTCTGATTTCTAAACTTGGATATGTCTTCTATTTCCAAAATCATACCATAAGTCTCCATAGGGAAACCGCCTGATAACATCATTCTTTCTAGTGTGCACAACACCCAGGATCCTACCAGCAACATCCATGACAGCAAACAAATACACTTCATGCACCACATAGGAGAAAAGATCAGTCTGGCTACATACCCCAGTGATCTGATTACTATGTTCACAGTTTTGGATAAAATCATGCAAACAGACTGTACCTTCATTTCTTTATTTTAAAACATGGGCATGGTGATATAAAATGTCTAAAATCCCAAGTCAGGCTACTTACTCAACAAGTCCATATCTTAGAGAATAATGTGCTTTGGAGAGGATACTTACAGTTGGAAAATCTCTTTTTATCTAATAAAAGGGAATCTTTTCCCCTTTAAAAAAAAAAAGTGAATTGTAAATCCCCTTGAGAGGCAGCTTGACTTTTACTTACTCTGTATTCTAAGTTTCCAACAAACAAATGGCGATTCTCTCCTCTTGCTTCAGCCCTGGAAAAAAAAAAAAGTCTGCCTTCTTACTAATAGAAAATAGGATTTGAGTGATGGCCCTTACACTAATTGGTCAGGAGCCCTAGATAAAATATTGTTATTGACAGAATGTTCTCCCTTTCCATGTACTGATAAAGGAGCTTAGGGGAACACAGACAGCGAATGCAGGGAGGAGAAAAAGTACCTGAAACTTGGATTCCATGAAAAGAATCAAGTCAGCACCGTAAAGATCCATGCTAATAAAAGATCCTGCTCAGAGACTGTAACAGAAGCCAGCGTATTCAAGAAGACAAGGGGGAGAGCAAGGCAGTCCTCGCCAGTGGTAAGTGAGAGGCTGAAAAAAGAGTAAAGATTTAAAGGTCTGATGTGCTTCTGCTTGACCCTTGAGGTCCACATAGGATCAAATGTAAATGAAATCACTTTAGAGACTGTAATTTTAACTCAGCCAGAAAGAGTGGTGTGCATAAAGAAATCCCATCCCAATCTGTCAAAAGCTATCTATTGATTTGAAAAGATGAAACATTAAATGTTCAAAGGAGCATCATAACTAGAATAGTATGGGTGAAGATCAAGTGCAGAGAAGTTTCCACCAGTGGGACTGGGCTCTGCCAGGCCAGGTATGCATTTGCTCTGCATCGGGTAAGCTCTGTACAGGAAACGTGCCTGGCTATTATAATTTGATCTAAATTTTATTTATTTTTTATTTTAGTTAGCATATTTCGTTAGCATTTAGGTATCATTCATCAGGCATTTTCAAATATAGTTAATTTAAATTTTAAAAGAACAAAAATGGAACCAAATTTTGTGTCTATATGAGTCCCTGGGGCCAGGATTTAAGGTGTCAATTACCATTCAGCTACTAGACTAAGAATCTAAAACATGGCCAACAGCTGGGAAATGCATCCTGGGAATTGAATCCCAGGAGCTGGCCAACAATCCCTCTTTGCCCCTAAGTAATCTTCAGGCATGATCTGAGAACATAACCAAGGCTTAATTTTCCCTGAATCCCATCTATGAAGAATACTGAAATTATCCATCTTGCCTTTCCCCTCAACTTTCCTTTTAGTACCACCTAACACCATCCAGCCATCCATAGCCTCAGAAAAGGGAAAATGAGAACAGACTCTACTGGATCACTTTGATGTAGCCCTCCTCTGTCCCTGGGGGTTATCATCCAACTTCCCTGAGATCCTCTTCCTGCTTCGCCTTCAATTGAAATAACTCGGGATCCTGTTTGGAAGCAGGAAGGTTCCTCCACTTCTTCAAACCAGCCCAAGCCTCAGGGAACCTGTCCTAACCAGAACTCCCTCTCCCTGACATACCAGCCACAGGGAGAGCCTACTGTAAACAGCAGGGAGCCAGCTGACAGGGTGAGCCCAGAAGCTCAGAGTTCTATAAAAAGGACAAGTGACCTATCCCCACCCCTCCCACTACCTTTCTCAAAGGGAAAAGAGTGGGCTCTACCACTTGGGCATCCGCAGAGCGAACAATTCCTTTCTCCTACACTCGCCCCATTCTTCTGAGGAATGAGGCTGACTGATTCTTCAGATAAGTCCACAATTAAACTCTTCAAGACTTTGTACCCTGGGAAAATAGTAAACAACCCAACACTTGTCCTCAGATAACCAAGGGTGTGTGTGGGGTGGGGGGTGCAGTGTGTAAGGAATTCAATTGAATGAAAATATGTTTTTCACTCCCCCAAGAAAGTTTCCACAAAGAGAAATGCATGTGGGTGAAACACCTTGTAATTTAAAACCATATTTCTTCCTGCATCTCTAGACTGAGCCTGAGCCAGGCATAGGAACTGACTTAGCTGCCCTTATATGCGAAGATACTAGGTGCCAGGCAGCCCATCACATAAGGCCCCCAGGCACACAGAAAGCCAAGTTGCTTGACATTTCACTGGCAACAACAGAAGCGCCTAACAATGCTCCCATCCCACCAGGCACAGGCAGGTGGCAGAGGAGGGGTTAACCATATAAGCACACTTTGTAGAGAATGGCTCTGAAATGTATTGGGGAAAGCACACAGAGAAAACAAAAGGCAAGTGGGGTTTCACTGGTACATACTTTTGGCATTTAGTTGCTGAAAGAGGGGGAATTATTTGGGCTGAGTTTTCAGAAAGTGCAACCCCAAAAAGAAATTTAATAATAATTCTATGGTTTAAAGTAAAATATGGCATTCTCCTAAACTGCATGTCACTTCTGGTTCCCGAAATTAAAGCATGGTGCTGAAAGTTTTAGGGAACCCAGAAACATCTATGTTCCCACATATACTTAGTGAATTTCCAGTGTGTTCATGAAATGTTACTTCCATGCCAGAAGGTGGGTAGAACAAAGAAAAAGACCCCCAATAATCAAATGGATTTTGACCTTTTGGGATTTACAGGCTGATAGGAGACACGGGATATGCACGGCATACAAGCACCAAAGATCCTTCAGCATGAGACGGCCATGCCAGGCATGTATGTCAGAATGAGCCCTCTAATGGGCCAGTTGTTGGGCACTCCAACAGAGAGCGAGTCCAGCTGGAGGAAAGGATATTGCTTAGCACTGGTATTTAAGAGAAGATGGGGAGCCCTCAACATCCCATCATATCTAGAAGGGAACATCTCTCAGGCAACTTCACTTTTTCTCCAAAATATGCAGGTTCACACCTATGTGTGGTCTGAATTTTTATGGCTGCTGAGGGTTTCTGCTCCTTCCTTTCCCTTCTGTAGCAGCCACGGAGGACATCGGGACATGGGTTCACACAATAGCTAAGCTGCTTCCTCAAAATATCTTTAAAACTCTGAAACAGTTTAATTAGATTTTTAAAAAACATTTCTTTATTTTTATTTATTTGAGAGAGAAGGAGAGGAGCAGATAAAGAGAATAGACACACCAGGACCTCTAGGTGCTGCAAATGAACTCCAGACACGTGTGCTACCCTGTGCATCTGGTTTATATGGGTTCTGGGATATTAAACCTAGGTCATTTGGCTTTGCAGGCAAGTACCTTAACTGCTAAGCCATTTCTCTAGCCCAAATTAGTTTTATTAGTTTGGTAAGTTGGCTTTTCTTTGTTTATGTTAAGAAAGGGAATTGGCTCTGATGGTCCCCAGTAAATCTCCAGCTCTCTAAGGTCTGAGGTGAGGGTTTCTGTCAGCCTTTCAGCTTGCTGCATGTTGGTCTGGTCTACTCCTGACAGATACAATGAAATGCCTCAATGAAAACTGCCCAGTTTATTTTCCATCCATGAATGAAGAGAAGGAGTCCATGAAGAAGGAGAGACAAATATTCCACCTGCAGGGGCTTGCTGACTGCCCATCCTGTACCACCACTGCCCCCACTGGCCTCCACAAGCGATTTACTAAAGTTTGTGCTGTCTCAGGGCAGGGTGATTTATCACTGACACCTCTTTGCCACTTCAACTGGGGGCCACTGCAGTGGGGTAAGGTTCAAGGAAGTTGGCCCAAACTGAAGCAGACATTTTGTCAGCTAACTATTGCGTTTTCTAGTCTTGACTCTTTTCCCAGTAGCTTTAGGTTTTCATTTTATTGGTTGCCGTTAACTCTTCTGGTGCTGTTCAACATCAGGGCTTTTTTGTCTGTTTGTTTGTTTTGTTTTTTTTTTTCTGAAAAAAGCACAAACTCCAATATGCTGGAGTTCGCTTGTTTGCTTAAGGCTATCCAGATTTCTTACCCCTAACAACTGAAAGCCACCCCAGTTTAAAGAGTGGACAAACTGAGCTGTGCCTGGTGGCCCACACCTTTAATCCCAGCACTTGGGAGGCAGAGGTAGGAGGATCGCCATGAATTCTAGGCCACCCTGAGACTCCATAGTGAATTCCAGGTCTGGGCTAGAGTGAAAACCCTACCTCGGGGGGAAAAAAAAAAGAGTGGACAAACTATTGTTGAAGACACTGGCTAGGCAGGAACACTGAGGTGTAGAATTATATCAAAATCCTTAAAATGTGTGCAGGTCAGCAGAAGTAACTGCGAAGTGCTGCCGTATGCTGGATCTCACCCGTGTGAAAGTGGCTCTGTGCCACCGTGTGACATTCATAACTTCTTCTCTTGCTCACTCATTCATTTATGTATTCATTTATTCATGTATTTGACATGTGACTGCCTAATATGTGAAGTATTCCCATGCAATGAGGAGAGGCTCGTGGCAAAAGCAAACACAGGAAATATGAGTGTTTCTCTGAAGGAATTTACAATCCTTTAGGAAAATACTAAGATGACAATTATTTTTGATACAAAAAAGTAAAATAATTAAATGACTTCTAAAAGAGATGTACCATCAAAGAGATGTCAGGGTATGGAGGAGGAGGAGAAGAGTAAAAAGAAAAGAAGGAAGGGAGGGAGAGAGGGAGGAAGGAAGGAAAGAAGGAGGAGCAGTGATGGGAGGGAGGGAGGAAGGGTACTTGATCTGCTTGAATGCAGAAACTGATTTTTAAAATACCTTAATTGTACCAAAATAAAATTTTAACTTGACTTGCTGAGATTACAGAGATCCCTTTTATTCTTTCTCCTGAGATAAAATGGTTCTCAAAATGTTCACTTTTGGCCTGGAGAGATGGCATAGCAGGTAAGGTGTTTGCCTGCCAAGCCTAATGACACAGGTTCATATTCCCCAGTACTCACATAAGCCAGATACACAAGATGGTGCATGTGTCTGGAGTTCATTTGCAGGGGCTGGAGGTTCTGGTGCATCCATTCTCTCTATCTGCTTCCCCTTTCTCCAAGAAATAAATACAATATTAAAAAAAGTTCACTTTCAGGATAATCTTCCATCTGCCTCTCCTTTCCTCCACTCCCATCTTCCATACTTCATTCATATTTTGATCCTTTTTGCTCATTAAATGGACCACTATACAGAGGGCAAGGTAAAATCATGCCTGTTATTCCCAGAGATGGCCACAGTCCAATTCTTCACCAAGAGGAGAGGCCCTGTATGCCTCAGGAAATCAGAGCACCTCCCTTTCCACGTTGGCTCAGTTCTGGCCCCTCCTGGGCACAGGTAGAAATGATACCAACACACATGAGGAAGAAAATCAGTCATAGAAAATGGACTAGAACATTCAACATGTTTTATAATACTACAAAACAGGATGGACATGGAGTGAGATAGTCTTACACTTCTTGTTTTTACTCTCCCTGTTGATGCATGCTTCCATCACTCTTGTGATGTGGCTCAAGGCATTTGGGTCTAGAATATGAAGGAAGATTGCTCAATGAATGTTCATAGCAGCTGTCCATATGTCTAAAGCAAAAAGTCTTTGATTTCATTTCTATTCTTCGAAAGACCTCCAAGTCAAAGGCTCTGGAACATTTTCCCCTTCGTGTACATAAATTTCCATGCAACCCCAGACCCAGGCAGGACCAGCTTATTCATAGAGTTACACAGTGAATATTTTTCCCCACTACATCATCCATGTGTGCAAGGGATGACACTGAGAGTCATGTCCCACAAGCCACATGTAGCCTTCATTTCACACTCTTGCTCTGTGAGCCCCTTTGTACACCAAACAGAAAGAGGGCAGTCTCTCCCCATTTCCTGTCCTTTATAGACATGTGTTATGTTCCTGGTGCATAAGATTAGAACATGTCAACTTCAAGCAAAGCACATTATGTTTTGAACATTATGAGTGATTTGAAAGACAAACCTTCAAGTGTCCTCAGAAGAAATGTAAAAGCACAAATTTCTCAAAAACCACACACCTGAAGGACTAAATATGAAAGCATTTTTGTTTGTAATTAACTTTTTCAAAATCCCACTGACCCTTTGTCAACTAGAAGAAACAATTATTTTGGTCATTGAAAAAGTCATTTTCACCAGTGACCTGTCATTATCAATCATGCTAGGTTCCCCTGCACTAAATACAAAGATGAACAGGAGAATAAATCTGTAAGTGAATAAATTGTCTGCACACCAATTCCCTCAGGCCATGTGTTTATAAGTCAATAGCTTAAAATGAAAACATCTGATGAAGGTAATACACCTGTTAAGAGAGCATAAAATCCTCAACCCAATGGTAAAATATAAAGATTATAAAACCTCTTAAAGGAATCATCAAAGAAAACTATTAAATGAATACATCTGCTCGGTGCTAGACTCTATAAGTGCCACTCAAAATAAAAGAGATTTAGGACAAACATTTCATAAAAGGGTGTGAAAAGCAGTCAAAAGAACATATTTGGAGGATGATGAAAAAAATGGAATAGGTTCAGTTAAAAAGAAGAATTGACCTAAACTCAATCCAGGACTGAACGAAAGGTTTATGAGTCTAGCTTTCACTATAAGTGGGAGATGTAAAGAGACATATCAGGGTCATTTTTCATGTCCCACTTTAAATTTTAGTTTTAGTCAAAATGTAGGGGGAAATCAGTTTAATGTTAGATAGCTATTTGTAGTAAAAACCTAATATTTAAAAGGAAGAAAGAAAGATAAACCTTCTATCAAGGCAATTCCATAAAAACTCACACTGGCAGGCAAGCAGGAAGCACAGTGGTAAGACAGCAATAGGAACTGAGCATGGTTATATGTCGACCTGACCTTCCTGAATTTGGTTTTCACCATGATGTAGTCTTCCAGGTTTCCCTCCTCTCAAACTGCCATGTTCTGTGTGATGTCCCTTAGTTATGGTATGCCTGATTCTCACCCCACTCTGCTTGTTCAGCTATCTCCCTATGTGATTGCAATGATGGCTCCAACATCAGTCTCTCTGGTGAGGATTATCTCTTCATAGCCTTGGAATCCTCTGTGGCTGCATACCAACACCTTGTAAAACCAGGTTCACAAAATACCACCTTAGTGGGCTTCAGAACCTCCCCACTTTAGCTGCTTCTCTGTGCTATCTGTATCATTTGGAAAAGAGTAACAGCATCTTCTAAAACCTATCATCACCTTCAATTCCTCATCATTTTTAAGTCTGCACCTTTTTCTCAACTCCATTATAAATGCCTGGGTCCAAGTTAACTGAGTTCTTTAAACTATACCTTTAATATAGGTACTTTCCATGCCCACACATTGACTTAGTGAGTTCTTGACTGTGCCTGAGAGGTCTTCTCCAACTTGGCTCTTTCTTTGTCTCTAGCCTTACCTCATATCACTCAATGAGAGAGAACCCTACACCCAGATTTCATTCAGAATCTGGACCCTCTTACCTTATCTAGCACTCTTCTTCCTGTATAAATCACTTCTGCAAGGAGCCCTGAAGGCCAAGTTAGCCCCTTCTACTCAGAATTCCTTGAGTCTTGAATGTTCTCCACCACCATGGAAGCTAGCATGTTATGGCCATGGGTTTATGCCTCTGTTTCTCCTGTAGTCACGTGCTCACCAATGGCAGGTACTCTCTGTAATTCACCAATGTATCCTCCATGCATGTAACAGTCAGTAATGATTTAATACAAGCTACCTTTCAGAAAACATATTCCACCTTCATCTTACATATTATTTATTGCTTTAAATATCTGTGCTATCACATCGGCAAAATGAAACTTTCCTCCACATGGTCTGCACCAAGAAAAGGCTGTGGTTTCTTTCTTGTTTGTTTGTTTTGTTCTGCACTAATGTGGGAGGGATATTTGGGTCTCTTTCATTTTATTTTCAAAATCAATCTAATTTGTGCTTGAATATAACCAAACCTTCTAGTAATATAATAATTCATAAGAAATCTCTCCTGAGCCCCAGTCATGTTGAAACACTGTCCTCATTACTTTACATCGAAATTCATTTATCCTAGCCTCTGCTAGTGTTGGGTAAAGCATTATGATTCTCCCCATCTATACAAACTGAAGAGCTGATAATAATATATCCAAGACCATATAAATCAGGCAAGATGGAATCTAGACCCAACCCAGGCCTTGATTTCCACGTCATGGAACAGACTGGTGCTATTGTCCCCAAACATTCATAAGTATAGTAATGGGTATGGAAATGGATATCAACTAATCAAAATGTGCCTAAGGACTCTTGACAGGACAAGATCTAGTCCTTTTGTCCATGAATACTGAGGCAGTCAAATAGTTCTGAGACCAGGAGACACAGTGACATTAAGTATAGACACTCAGAAAGCCTGTCTAAAAGCTACTGACCAACAAGCGTCTTGATATTTGACAAGTGACACCACCATGATGATGTGTGCCAACCAAACAGCAAACTCCAGCTCTGATCCACCAGAATGCAGGAATAGTACCAAAGCTTCTAGTCCGTTTCAGAATTTGGTGTCATAATATCCCAAGGGTTGTGGTTCTTGGATGTATTCACTACTGACTAGTATTTCTTTAAGGGGAAAAATATCCACAATTTCTTGTTGAATAATCGAGGCAGTAAAGTGCTTCTAGGCTTTTCAATGCTCAACATGTATTACCAAATAGATGAGTATAGAACTTATCAAAACTGAATTAAATATTGGATCTATCAGGGAGCTACACATAGCACCAATCCAAAAAAAAAAGGTACTAAAACATTACCAATGACAAAGTGAGACACTATGCCATATGCAATGGAAAAAAAAAAACTTAGACCACTTGCTTGGAACAGAAAGATGAAAGCCACAGAGGGTGCTAGCAACATCGCTCATCTTCCTTAAACTACCACCGAGGGCTATAGCTCAGTTAACCACTGGTCTTTACGTGGGAGAGCAGTACAGGCATGTCTGGGACCAGAGCTCAACTGCATGGGACAACAAGGGTAAGAGTGAAGCTGCCTCCGAGGCTTTCCCATTTGTTCTTTGTGTCTATAAGCCATCTGAAGCAGTGCAGTGTGAACATTGCTGAATGCCAAGGGCAGGTGATGAATGAAGTACAGTGCCCATTGTGAGGGAAGGGGAAAGGTTGGAAATGGCCTCACCACCCACAGAAAAAAGAAGGGTGACATGGCTTCAAGGTCGAGTGACATTTCAATCATGCATTCACATGTTGCTGCCTTCCACTATTGAGCATTTTTATGGACATGATATTAACAGAATAGAAGGGTAGTACCAGACTTTGTACTAAGCACTGATTTGCTCTAGACTAAGTTTTAACAGGCTGTTCTTATTGAAATGTTACTAATAACCTTATGAGGAAGGTATTAGCATTACTCCATTTTATAAGTGAATACTTAAGGGGCCCTAACATGCATCAAAGAAATGCTTCGAACACAACTGTTGTCCAGCATCTTCTTCAAGCTTACCAAGTCTGTTTATGGTCCAAGGTAATCCCACCAAACGTTCTGGCACTTTAGTGACCTGCACATCTATCAAGGATAGGTCCTGAATTCTTATCCAGGCACCCTGTTTTATTGTCCTCTATGTCTCCAAATCAGCTTTAAAAGTCCCTTTTGTCAAACCTAAAGGCCATGTTTATCTTGCCAGAGCATGGCTTTAAGCAACACAAAATCCCTCTCTAGCATGTGGAGGACTGCAACTTTGATTTTTGCTGTCAAAGCCTTTGGGCAGCTGCCTACCATTGTTCCATTCCATGTACACTGAAGATAACATATAAATAATAAATCACAGCATTTTATATGTTTGCTTTGCACCATCCAACACGCCAATCGTACCGTGTGGACTAACACCCTCTCCCTGCTTGACATTTAGGCACAACGCTAAAGGACTATTTCTCTAGCTAGCACTTCCCTGCAGTTCCCTAATATCTTAATATCTTTAATATCTTAAAGATCAACCTTAACAACAACAACAAAGGCATAGGATTTATCAGACAAGGTGTAAGAAAAGAAAGGTTTTGAAATATGAACAACCCTTCACCACTGATTTTTTTTTTTTTTTTGATGCCCAAAATACTCCCCTAGCTATATGGGCAAAAATAAATCATGGTTCAAAGGCCATCCAAATGGGGATCAGTAGGACCTTTGGAACTCAATGGACTTTTGTAATTCTCTTCTCTCTTCTGCCTACCGAACACTCAAGGGAATAAATTCCTGTGGCAATGTGATTCCAGAGAGAATGGGTTAATATAAGTAACCCAGTGTACTTACTCTGCCTCTGCAGTGCCTTAAATAATCGTCACATGGTCCTTATAATCTGTCCCATGCTGTCAGCACTGAGTTAGTCATAATAATATCAGATAAGAGCTGTTCAAAGTGACATACTAACCAACATGAGAGCCGCATGACTTTCTGGCTCAGCTAATGCCCTTCAGATGAACTTTGGCTTAGAACACAGGCTCCCAGAGGCAGCCGGCACATGCCACCGCGTGGAGTGTCCGGTGGCATTTTCCGTTGCTAGGGCCTCTGTTGCTCCACAGTCCCAGCAGAGGGTAGCTGGGGCTGAGTTACAGGGAGTAGCCTGAGCACCCCCCCCCCCACCTCTGGGGCCAGTGAAGGGAGATTTGCTTCTGTGGTGGCTGCTGCCTTGGGAGCCTGTGCTGGGACTCCCTGTCCCTTCCACACTTGATTAGTCTTGCAAATGTGTGTGTCTCACGTTATGCCAAGTGCCACAGCAGGGAAACACGGACCCCCAAAGGGAGCTTGTGCTGGAAGAGGTAGGGAAGGAATGTGACTCTTGGCTAAGAGGACAAAAGGCAAGGGCAGGAAAGGAGGAAGGGTGAGAGGAAGAGAAGTGGCCACTCTGGGTGGAAGGTTATTCCATACTGGCTCTGCTTTATTTAGACTTTTCTGTACCATCCACCACCACCATGGATACCACACATTTTTTTTAACTTCTAACTTGTTCTATATTTTTCAATTTGTAGAGTTGCTATCTTTTTTGTTTATGAAGAAGGATACTAAAGGAAGCAAGGGAAAGTGGAGAAAAGAGGAAGGAAAGAAGGTGACCCGCTCACTTACTGGCTGGTTCATTCACAAAGCAGTGAGTAGAAAGGAAGTGAAGAGAGGTCATCTGACATTGTACTTGAGAACACTTATTGGCTGTGTGCCTCTGGCATACTTAATGAACATCTTTCTCTAAAGCTTTATCCTCTGCGGTAAAATGGAAAAAAATAATACCTAATTTTTAAGACTGTTAGGAATATAAAAGAGGTGATCTATGCTAAATGGCCAGTGAGTGGTCAGTGTTCAATAAACAGTAGCTTTTTGCAAACATAGGAGCTATGGTGATTTTGCAGTCAGACACCCAGGTCCAACATCTGGTTCCACCACTTAGTGTATGACCTCACTTTGCAAAGTCTCTGTATCCTAGCACAATATGGGGAACAAAATACAGAGCTATCTGGGTTGTTACAAAAATGACATTGAGCCTGAAGTTGGACACATGATAGGTCTAAAGAAATTTGTACTTGTGTGGGTGGCAGGGACAAAGGTAGAAGGAAGGCAAGTCTACCCATTTATTCAACAAATAGAGACCACAAGTTGTACAAATGACAAGTGATAGTTACACAAAGTTGTAGGGAATTTATAAACAAAAATGGAAAGCATTGACAACAGGATGGAACAATTTCTAGAAGAACCTAAGCATACAGAAGATGAGGACAGCACAGGAGTTCCTGAGAAGTGCTGCACCTCCTTCCTTGAGGATTTCCTCATCCCACTCCTCCCTGCAGGGAGAGAAAGCAATTCTTCTCATTTTAAGGACTGAACCTCAGAGAAATGCAGTGACTTCTGTAGGCTCACACAGCTACAAGGCAACAGAAGAGAGATTCAACCTGTGGCTGTGTTCCTAATGCAATCTTTTAGGAAAGACAGCTGAGGTAAAATCATACACATTTATATGTGTGCCTATATTCACACACACACACACACACACACACACACACACACACACACACACAAATAGAAACAGTAACTTCACAAAAAGTGATGAATGGTAGCAGAAGACAATTCTTGTTTACAATGAAAAAAATCCTATGGCTTATTTAAATAACTGGAATGGTACTTTGACAAAATGAGGGTTGTTTTTTGTTTTGTTTTGTTTTGTTTTGTTTTGTTTTGTTTTGTTTTGTTTTGTTTTGTTTTGTTTTGAGGTAAGATCTCACTTTAACCCAGGCTGAATTGTGTAGTTCACTATGTAGTCTCAGAGTAGCCTCAAACTCACGGCAATCCTTCTACCTTTGCCTCCCAAATGCTGGAATTAAAGGCATGTGCCAACATGCCTGGCTAAAATGAATTTGAAATGAGAAACAAATATTATATCCAGTGGAGGGACATCTTTCCAGAAACAAATCCAGGAAACTAGACCATTATGGAGAACTTAATAAAGAAAATAGGGAAGAATGAGTAAGGCAAAGATTTTTCTGGCTGTCACACACCATTGAGTCTAAGGATTTGGGGTACACCAGTTTGCCTGATAAAGGCTAGAACAGTAAAGAGGAGAATGGCACTCATGCACAGGTCCTGGAAACTGGAACCTCACTGGCTCAAGGTTGCTAGAATTGGACAGGTGCTGAAGCAAGAAAAACGTGTGTTGGCCAGGTGGGCAGATTCTTTTCCACAAACAGTAAAGCTAGTGAGATAAAAATGAGGAGATCCCAAAGTCAAAGAAAGACTCATCAAGAAAGGAATGCAAGTTTCTTCCCAATTATTCTGGTGCCAAAATGTTTGAAACCTGCATGCATTTTTTTTTTTCAAATGTGGTATTTTTTTTCCTAGAAGCCAGACAGAGTACTAGAACAGAAAACAATCATGAATGAAGGTGTGCTGGAGTCAAGGCTGTCCCCAAAGCTCTGTTCCTCCATCATCCTTTTATGATGTGCTCAAAGAAAGTACCCTGTTTCTGTTAGTGATTTGATGAGAAGGATAGGATTTGTATGTACTATCCCAGGGTAGGTTATGAATGCAACATCCTCTTCCTATCACATAGATGCTTTAATTGTTGGACCATCTTCTGCTTACAATATGGTGGCTCAAAACTCATGGAGCTGAGACAAGAGAAACTAATGTGAAAATGAATGAGAGAGGGAGAGTATAGAACGAAACATGATTTGATATGAAGGAAAACATACTACCAACCCAGCATACTATAAAATGTTAGGAAGCATTTCACCTCAGATAACTTTGTGACTATTACCTGAAGTGCATGAGAGTTAGCCTTTCCTTCTGTCATGTGCAGTAATCATCCCTGCCTATTTAATAGCAGTCATAACAGTTATTCTCTATAGAATCTTTTAGCTTAGAAGCTATTTTCCTGTAAATTACTTAATCATCCTGTGCCATGAGGTATCAGCACGGCCAGCCACTCCTCTTCCAGGGGTGGGCAACAGAAGTCTTTAGTAAGGTAATGACAAGGCCCACAGGCACAAGTTCCTTCACAGAAAGAAGTACTGTGACCTGTGTGACCTTACAAAGAAATTAAGGAATTGTCCACAGGGCAGAGCTGAGCAGATCCACATAAGGTCAAAGGACACCTGTGAAAATAAAAGTCAAAAGGAGTCACTTGGTGTCCAGTGTTAACAGAATCCTACTGTTAGAATGGAGAAGTTCCCATAAACAGGTCTCAAAGGCAGACCAAGAAAATGAGGGGTCTTAATGTGTAACATGAGGAATGCTAAATGCTACTGTGTCTTGCAGTAATATTACAGAAGGACTGAGGGTTATCAAAGAAAATATAGTGTGATGTCCAAAATCGGTGACATGTCTGGATGTGTACTAAAATTTGCAACAAAGGTCGAATACATCTCAGGACCAGAGCCTCCACTATGCTACACAGCATCAGCACTCAACAGTGACACTCTGTGGTAGCAGCTGAAACAGCATGGCAGACTGGCCACATACCACCCACTTCTTTCTGATATTAAAAAAAAAAAAGTCTCAAAATTCATCAAAGCTGAAAACCAGAGGCTGCGGAGAGTGGACCACTAAAGGAGAACATAACAAGGCTCAGGATACATAGTGGAAGATGTGGAGGAAAGAATGTAAAAGCCACGGGGTGGGAAGGTATACTCTAAGGCATTGTCCCCCACAGAGACTGATACATTCATGACCCTACAGTGAACATTGATAACCCCACTGAGGAGGATGGAGGAGAGGGAGCCTAAAAGCACAACCCGATGGAAAAATGACCATGAGGTAAAATGTTCATACCATAAAGTTCTCAGTTAAAAAAAAAAGTCATGCCATGCCTTCTACACAAAACCAATGCTTACCTCATTATTTGGAAAAACTAGGAATGTGACCCTGGTGGTTTGATTCAGGTGTACTCCATAAACTTAGGTCTGAAAGCTAGGTCCGCAGCTAATGGCAACTTGGCAATTAAAGCCTCCTGGAGGCAGTGTATTGTTGGAGCGGGCTTATGGGTATTATAACCCACTTCCTCTTGCCAATGTTTAAACTATTGCTGTTGTCTATCTGATGTTGCCCAGGAAGTGATGTCTTACCCTTTGCTCATGCCATTGTTTTCCCTTGCCATCATGGAGCTTCCCCTTCAAGTCTGTAAGTCAAAATATACCTTTATTATTTTTTTTAACACTTCTCTAGGTCAGGTGTTTTCTGCCAGCAATGCAAACCTGATTGAAACAGTGACCTATGATATGATGGAGAGACTTCATGAAGGAGACTTAAAAACGCCTTATGTGTATTTGTGGGGGAGAGAGAGAAAGAAATATGTATGTGTATGTTTGGTATGCTTGCCGGTAATTGCAAGGTGTGCATGTGCCACAACACACATGAAGAGGTCAGAGGATAACTTCATATGTCAGCACATGCCACCTTGATTGAGGCAGGGTCTCCTGTTGTTTGCCACTATGTATGCCAGGCTAGCTGGTCAGTATGTTTCAGCAATACTCCTGTCTTTGAAAAAGGAGTGCTGGGATTACAGAGGTATACTACTTCCTTCTGCTCTATGGGGATTTTGAGGTTCTGAACACAGGTCCTCATGGGTAATCTAGCCAGCACATTATGTGTTGAGCCATCTGCCCAGCCCATGGAGGAGACCACAACTTCCCACTAGCAGCAGCACCTGGGACACTGTTGACTAATAAGAACAGTAAGAGGCAGAAGTGAATGTGTGGCCTACCTGCAGAAGTTAACTGCATTGGTTAGATTCATTGTAAATGCTAATTGGGCAATAATTTTTGGTCAGACACAATAATGCAAGCAGAATATTTACTATTAACCTTGAATTATTGAAGAGGCAACTGAGGCACATGTGGATGAAGTGAGCTGCCTAAATTCATGGCACTTCAAATCTAGGAAATAGATGAGCAATTTTTGTCTCCAAGGGAGAAGATTTTAGGTCAGCAAGATCAATTGCCCTTGCATTTCCTCCTCTAGATCCAGGTGGAGGATCCCACTAGGCAGGTGGAATTATCTCGGCATGTGAGCTGCAGTATTCATAAAGGTCTTCTGTCTTTTCCACTCCCCTACATGGACTTGGGCAGAAACCAAACTCGAGGCTCTGCTCACATGCTTGTGGTTTGGCTCCCAGCTGGGGATCACATTCTCTGCTCCACAGGCCAACGCCAAGGATCTTTCTTACAAAATACTACTGGTGTCCTGGTGCCACCTCCTAAAAGTGCTGCCTACAATACCCGCGTGCCTGGCAGGTGGGGTTGGCCAGATCACGCACTGGCAACCAGGACACCCAGCAAGAAAAGATTACGTCTGCTCTTTCCCCTACTAAATTTCGTAATAGTCACAGACTTGGTCTTGGACTATTGCAATACACATTCAGGAAAGCCTCTCAAACATAAATTAGTAAAAATAAATCACAATAAAGGACAGCATATAACATACTGGCTTGGGTCATTTTGTCTCTGGTTGTATTCCTAGCAGAGAAAAAGCAAACCACCATGTGCTCCTCACTCGCAGTGCCTTTGCCTGGCTGCATCATCATAATAACAATGTTAGGAGCTGTCAGTTTTTGTTTCAGGACCACCTATGGTATAACTCCAGTGGATGCTGTTTACTGGGAATATAGTCTAACAGTACCCCTCCTGAGATGTGAAGGATGGCTTTCTCTATAAAATACTTTGCTTCCTCCCGGCATCAAAATTATTTACATGCAGTGTCTTATTTTATCATAATGGCAAACCATGGGGTAGGCATTACTATCTCTGTTTTACAGATACAAAAAGCAATGGACATCAAGAATTTATATTATTTGCCTATAGCACAACTGGTAAATTGCAGCATCAGGATTCAAACTCACAAATGTGTGCAAGTTCTTAACTCTTTCACTACCTTAACCAATGTCCTCATGTAATGAACATAAACTTTCAGAGGATAACTAAAGTGGGCTTATACTTGGAAATGAACCCCATATATAAGTAATCCTTTGATTCTATATTTACCAAATATAAAGCAAATGACCTACATTTTCTTTATTTTAACATGTAAGACTGTTTAACACATCTCTTTAATTTAGGAAATATTAATTATTGACCCTACTACATATTAATTCATACCACACCCAGAAATAAAGGTTAATGGATTTGTTTAATTTTAAATTAAAGATACTTGTTTTTCAGAAAGTATTTAAGTACAATGGTTTTAAGAGTTATAAACAACAGGGTATCATGTACTGGCTACCCACTATGTGACACGATGCAGTTCTAAGCAATTTTCATATGTCAAGCTGCCTAATTTCAAAGCACCCATATATATTGACCCCTTTGGTCCTTCTCATGAATGGAGGGCATGTCCCAAGACCCCAGTGGATTTCTGGACTAGTCACAGATCCTATGTAAAAGGGCTATGATTCCAGTAGATTTGATACCTCAGATGGCTGAATGACTAGAGGGCAGGCAGTGTGCACAGAAGGACAAGGGGATGAATCAGGATCCAAATGGGATGGAACAGAATGACACAAGTTTTCATCCTGCTACTCCAAATGACACAGCATTGAAAGCCCATGTAGTACTGTCTTCAACGCTTTTTCATTTGAAATTTCAAATAGAGTTTAACTACGTATAACTAAAATGACAGAAAGTGAAACTGTGGATGAAAAAAAGCACTGCAAAATAGATAGGGTTATTAGCCTTGCTTTATGGAATATGTGAAGGAATTTGTCTAATAAGATCATTAGGAGACAGAACCAGACTATGAGCTAGACAGTCTGGTTCAGGTTCTGCTCCACTCATAAAGATCAATTCATCAAGCTTGATTTGGTTAAAAAAAAAATTCCTACAAAAATATGCAAATCACAGGTTCATTGCCAGGAAAAGACAAAACACTAGGCCCCTCATACACTGAACATCACAACAGATACATTTCTAGCAAAGTCCATAAATGAGAAGAATCATCTGAGGTAAGCCACTAAGATGAGAGAACAGGCAGTAAATGGTAGTTTTGCTATAGTTACAAACCCCAAACTTCCAGGTTCATTGAATTATGTAACTTGACCAGCAATACTTGTATGGGTATGTATTTGAGTGTGTGTATGTGTAAGAGACAGCAAGAGAATATGAGTACAGGAGAGACACTGTAAGTGTTAAACACTCTCAAGGTCCCCATATGGTTTCAGCTTCTCCCAATTTATCTACCTTCGCTGTCTATAGGGCCTTTTTGCAAGTGAAACCCACGTTTCATTAATTTAATGTCTTTTTCCCACTAACACGCAATGCTGATTAATTTTCAAAATACTCTCATGCAGGATGTGCAGAAGCCTTCAAAACTGCTACTGATCCCATTCTGTACCAGGAAATTGGGACAGAAAGTTCCGCCACTTCTGTCCAAAGTCAAACTTGGCAATATACCAGATGTGGTTCTGTGGATCATGCCCAAGAGTCCCTATTCCCAGCCCACAGGTTCTTCTTTTTACTAGGAATAAAAAAAGGCCTATTATGGATAAGCAGAAATTTTGCTACTTTAATTGGAAAAATTATTGGAAGAAGTAAATAGAGTTTATGTACTGGGAGGCTTTTCTTTTTTCTAAGAAAGGTTGAAAGAAACAATTGACTTGTCTATCCATGAGCATATACTCACTTGTTGGACTATATTCTCACACTCTATATCCCACACATCTTAAAGAGTTAGTAGCGGTCTATTGGGACAAAAACAACCTCTTTGTATCTTTTACACCCTAGGGGAAGAATAAAGCTATACAATGGTAACTGTAATATTTTCTGCCTCACCATCAGAGTCTATCCACTTTTCCATCTCCTCATTATTTAGGATCAGTTTCTTTTCACCATGTCCCAAAGGAGAATTTCCTTGACAAACATCCCATTCATCTCAGAGGGATGTTTCAGAGTTATAATAATATGCATAAGCACAACAGTTCTTGGAGCCAGGTCCAAGAGAAACTATCTGTTATGTCACATGGAAGGTTTGAAATGGCCAAATGGTCCCATGAGGTCCAGACTCAAGGCTTCAGAGACATTAAAAATATAAGTGCACTAAAGATGTGAAAGACTGCACAAAGCCATGAAAACCAGCCAAACTTGGGTTTCTGCTAAGTATAGCTTCTAGTTCTTACCTTGGACTCCATTTCGGCATCTTTGAGTATCTGAAGCCCTGTTAGAGACAGTCTGGAAAGTCATGAAAAGTCCCTGTTGAAAAGCAGGGGCCTCAAGGGACATCTCTTCATTCAAAGAATTTTATCTCCTTCTCTTCCTCTCTCCTTCCCTCCATCCTTCCCTCCATCCCCCTTTTTTTGCAACAACTCTGTAGGTAATTCATTTATTCATCCCTTCATTATAGATTGCTCTCTTCTGACATGTTGTTATGTGATGTAGTCACTGGAGGATTTTGTGACAAGTGAGACATACCTTCAAGGAGCTTGCAGAGAGGACAGATAGCGGAGTCTAAAAGGGCAAGTGAGCTCTGCCACGCTAAGGGAGTGAATAGGCAAGATAGATGCATTTTATGAAAAGAAAGGTCTCTTTGAGAATGGGATGTGTCAGGTAGTATACACAATGAAGGGGAATGCAAGGAGCCCTAAGAATGTCAGAGAAGGAGACTTCAGGGGATTGCCAGTATAGCATAACCCATTTGATGAGGTTGGGGTCATGTAGAGAAAAGATGGAGGTCTGAGCCAGACACTTAGTAGAAAAAGAGGACAAAGAATTGGGAAACAGGAAAATAAACATTCCTTCCACCCCTATGGGGCTCTCCTGACATAATGGGAAAGAAAGAACTGGTAGGAAACAGTGTGTCTGCTGTCCAGCAAATATTAGCCTTTGGTGGCTATAAAGCATCCTGTGGCTGCCCGTCGGGTGCCCCCTTGGTGTCAGGAGAAACCTCCACAGCTGTGCTTGTTCCAATGTTCAACAAGGCTATTTTGAGCTGGATGGGGTCCACGGTGATGATTGCCCAGCCTGGGCAGCTTCCCCAATGTTGCTTTTTAGCATTCTGTTTTCCTTGTCATTTAGCTCTCTACCGTACAATTACTCAAATAAGGGGGGAAAAGCAGAAGAAGAAAAAGAAAGGGAAAAGAACATGACTCCATCTTATTTTTAGTATTCAAATCAATGGTGCACCCTCTTGTGCGTCTCAATAGGAACTTTTTGCATATCAAAATCTTCCAAAATAAAGCATAGTAAACATATTAAAATCCATAATGACATTTTTTCTGAGCTGTTTCAAAATGTGTTTGTTTGTTTTGAAATACCAAAATGCCTTAGCCAAATTAAAGATGAATGCATTGACAGATGGGCAACAATAATATCTCAGTATCACAAGCATCCTCGGGAATGTGCATGTCACCTTCTTATCCTCTAGGTCAAAGAACATATAGAATTTTAGTGGAAGCTCTCTGTTATTTCTACATGCTCTCCTTGTAAAGAACCCAAAGCACATTGCAGAAGTGATCATGGCCTGAGGATTCCATGACAGCTTTGCTGTCTTGACTGTATGCTTGAGCATTCCCTACGAAATGAATTTCTCTCATTTGAGAATTAAAGATAGGATAAGTATTAGGATTACTTCTCTAATAAATTTCACTCACCTAGCACTCCATTCCAGCAATAAACATGATCACCACAGACAATCATGTCTGTGTACAAAGACAGCTGAGGAAACCTGGCATATAGCAACACAATTTAGCTCCACCAAAACTCTAGAAAGTGGTGTATTAGTCAAATTCTCATTTCTGGGAGAAAAAAAAAAAAAAAAAAAAAAAAAACGCCTAACAAAAAAACCACTGAAGGGAGGAAGAATTTACTTCAGCTTACAGTTCCAGGTTATAGTCAATCATGGAGGGGAAGGCGCGGTGGTAGGAGCTTGAGGCAGCTGGTCACATTCCATCCACACTGAGGTAGCAGAATGATGAATGGAGTGTTAAGCCAGTTCTCTCCTTGTCTGTATACTCCAGGACTCCAGACCATAAAATGCTCACCACAGGTAAGGTGGGTCTTTTCACCTTAATTAACCTAATCAAGATTTTTACTCACAGATGATTCTAGGTCCTGTCAAGTGGACAATTAATATCAACATTTTACTCAATACAACACTGAGGTTCAGGGACATATAACTGGTAAGGAAAAGACACAGAAGTCCAGTCTTTCTTCTGAAACTATGTCATTAGATTAACCTATCTCCTATCATCTTCCCTCAAGTTGAAAGTGTTCATAAAGTAGCTATAAGGATTGAGAAATATATTTTGTTAGAATATTTTCTAAAGTTTCAAGTTCTAAACCACCCTCAATCATTTATCTAAATTTCTAAAATATAACTAGCAATTTAACACAAGCTGTACAAACTATCTTTGCCTTTGTACATTCAGTAAGTAGTTATCAGTCAACTATTTATATACTGAGGTGAAAAACTACCTTCCTTACTATGAGGAATTCAAGAGATATAAAGAAATAATTCATGTCACAGTAACAATCTCATCTTATAGCAGAGAACTACAGTTGATGCTTCAGGATATACAGAAGAGGATGTGCTAATCCTATCTCAAATTTCTGGGAAAGTCCAGAAATTTAAGTCTTAGAAGATAAATATGTTAGAGGGTTATTTTTGAGATGTCCTCAACAGGCAACTGTTTAAGAGAGAAAGAGAGAATAGATTGAGTAGAGTCAGATTTCCACTTGAGACTATGCTACAGCAATGGCTATCATGTTAAAAAGGAGAAGGGGGAGGGGAAGGAATTATCATGGTTTATTGTTTGTAAGTATGGAAGTTGTCAATTTAAAAACTTATACATTAAAAGGGCTGGGGGGATGGCTTGATGGTTAAGGTGTTTGCCTGAAAAGCCAAAGGACCCAGGTTTGATTCCTGAGGACCCACTTTAGCCAGATGCAAAGAGAGCGCATGCATCTAGAGTTTGTTTCTGGTGGCTGGAGGCCCTGGCATGCCCATTCTCTGTCTGTCTGTTTGTCTGTCTGTCTCTCTCTCTTTCTCTCTCTCTTTCCCTCTCTCTCCCTCTTTCTCTGTCAAATAAATAAATAAATAAATAAAAATAAAATATTTTAAAAATGCAAAAAGCTATACATTAAAAAGAAAGAAAAGAAACCGCTGATTCTTACTGGCTCACTATATCTGCTCATGATAATATTGGATGCATTGTGACTGTCATGAAACCAAATGACACCAACAGAGAAGAAAATGAAAAACTTAATTAACACATGACATGTGGGTACATTACCAAACTTATGCAACTTTCTTACTCTGAGCTGCATGACAATGGAAACTGTAGCTTCACAAGGAACCAGCTTAGATTACTCAATTCTAATTTTCCAAGGTTCTTCTTGGTTGCTTGCTTGCTACTTAAATGCCCCAATTTAAGCTTATTCCCCTCCAGACTCTATAATATGAAACTCTGGGGCCTCAGATATGATGAAGTATTCATAATCCCTAGGGAAATATGCAGCTTCCTAATATGGCCCATAATATGAATGTTTGTTAAACCTATATTTAACAAAAGTAATACTCTGAATCACCCGATCTACAATGGATTACCCAACCTTCACCTCTTTACAAGAGGAAAAGCAAGGGCTGGAGAGATTGCTTAATGGTTAAGGTGCTTGTCTGCAAAGCCAAAGGATCTAGGTTCAATTCCCTAGGACCCATGTTAGCCAGATGCACAAGGGGCAGATACAACTGGAGTTTGTTTGCAATGGCTGGAGGCCCTGGTATACCCATTCTCTCTCTCTCTCTCTCTCTCTCTCTCTCTCTCTCTCTCTCTCTCTCTCTCTCTCTCTCCCCCTTTCTATTTCTATATCTATCTCAAATAAATAAACAAATAAGATGTTACAAAAAGAGGAAAAGCAAAATGCAGTGTGTAGTTCAGAGGGTGACACCCATCAGAATGAATCAGACAAGCCAAGGGTATAAACAAACAATGTCAAGATTACCTTCTAAAATGGAAACAATAGCCCACCTTTAACCTTGCTCCTGAACAGACTTAGAAACTCTATAGATAGGATATTCTAGTTCACATACACTAGCATTAGGAAGGATAATGGCCCTGGTGACATATTTCCATGTCAGAGGGCACCTAGTGTTGCTTTCTTTGAGCAGGTATTATGACATGAGACCATTCTAGCTTTATGGAAGCTATGCACAGTCCTGGGGCACAGTGTCACCTCTAACTAGGCTTCATACCCATCGATCCTCCTAGGTGTTATTCCACTGGATACATGCTGGGTTCTGTTACAAAAGAAACTCACTGCATGAGCCCAACCACAACACTGACCACCACTCCAATTGCATTATAGAGAATGACTATAATTCCTTTCCCTTGGCTGCTTACTTGTGTTCCTAAGAAATATTTTAATTGAATTTGGAGACGTAAAGACTACCCATATTTCAGAGATTTCCCAGAGCAGTTTGTCCTCCCTATTTTAAGCTTAGCCAAGTCTTTAGCTCTTAAAATCAACAGCATACAACACAAACACTGCCTGCAAAGAGTAGAAACAGCCTTTCCATCGCAGACAGTAGTGCATGTCCAAACCGACAAACAAAAAGGAAGACCATCGTATGGATTTTTTTTCAACATAATGAAATTATTTCTAATTTCCCTTCTAGCCTTACTGATGCAACCAGTTTTTTACACAATACTGCCAATGGTACAGCCCTTCACTCGGGGACATGCAAGAAACTAAGGTGACATTAAGATGAATAAGCATTGAATTTGCTGAAGAACAGCTGAAAATATTTTATAAAAATGATTCCCAATTTCTTATAAAATCTCCATGGTCAGGTTCTATAAAACATTTGGGTTTTTCTATCAAAACCCTCAGAATGTTTTCCCATGTTGCTCTAGTTTAACCTACCTAAGATATAGTACATTATGATTATTTCATGTGAAACAGGGGTTAGGACAAAGCTCAATATCTCTAAAATGCCAGCATTACTGTTATTTAAGATTAATTTCTACACAGATTGTCTCTGCACATATTTTAACTGTATCCCATTTAGCACTTATGCACTTAGTATTAATATATTGGTCCCTCTTGGTATCTAAACTTGGGTACACATAACACCACATCAAGGAATTTTTTTTTTTTTTTGTCATAGCCCCAACCCATTTGGCTTCTATGGACTCACAAAGGCGAGTTTATTCAGTGAAGATCTGTTCAGAGTACAGATTTATGTAAACAACTTTTTTGTTTACAGTGTAGGTTTCTTCATGCACCAATAACCTCCCCATCTCTGCAGGTCTCTAGCTTTCATGATAAATAAATTTGGACATTACAAAAATACTTCAAGCAATCTTTGCCATTTTTTTTAACATGAAAAGACTAGTAAACAGTTTAACAAGGTCTTTTGTGGATTTTTAATGGAATAAATGTAAGTACAATTTGAATTGTAGGAATTATTTGAATTTTAGGAAAAAAAAATCAGAGCTTTTTTCATGTTGGATTTGTCCTTACACTGAAATACCCTTGGGAGTAGGGCCTACTCACCTGGCATATTGCCCTAGCAAGTACTCACTGAAGTAACTTAACCACCTGAGTTTGCTCCAGTATGAAATGAGAAAATGCAATCTTGATTTCTCAAAATAAGACCTACATTTTTCTTTTAGCTGCATAGCTATGAAATGCCTAAATTATTTGCTCATCAATGATTAAGAAGAACAATGTGATCATTGCTCTGGTTGGGTGAACCAGCATTCATGAGTGCAAAGGGGTATGGACTTTCTAGAGAGTAATTTATCAATATAAATGTATAGAAGTTTAGAAAACTTCTCATTTGTCCCAAATTTATAAAGGCATTTATTCTAAAAGATATTTGTAAGGAAGGTTCATGCAACATTGATTGTAATACTTGATAAAATTGGAAAACCTCAATGTATATCAATAGGAAATTTGGAAAGTCACATGTAGCAATCTGTCCAATAGAAAACCTCCTTCATGAACATGGGACATAATTCACAATCCTTTAAGTATGGGTCATATTTAGTTATCTTAAAGTATACAACAAGAGATATGGATAGGAAGAAACCTGGTATCTATAACACATATGCCCATAGCCAGAAAGCAAGAGTTGCCATGATAATTTATGTCAATAGCATGTATTCCCAATATGCTCACTGACAGTATAGTTCTTCTCTGTGTTCTCCACCCCAAAACCCAGGACCCCAGTCTAACCATGAATCAAACAACAAAAAATCCCAAGTGAAGGATGTTCTCCAAAATACCTGACTACTATTCCATAATGCTACCATCCAAAACAATACCTGAAGTCTGGAGATAGCTTTGTAGTTAAGGTACTTGCCTGAAAAGCCTAAGGACCCAGGTTCAATTCCCCAGCACACATGTAAGCCAGATGCACAAGGTGGCACCTGCCTCTGGAGTTTATTTGCAGTGGTTAGAGGCCCTGAAGCACTCATTCATTCATTCTCTTTCTCTCTCTCTCTCTCTCTCTCTCTCTCTCTCTCTCTCTCTCTCTCTCTCTCTCTCCCTCTCTCCCTCTCTTCCAAATAAATATGTAAAACATTTAACAAAAAACATACCTTAAAAACTGTCACAAGCCACAGCCTAAGAGACATGATACAAAAATGTGACATAAACGTCATGGGAAAATATATTATGAAAAATCTAAACATGAAAGGTATGAAATTTAGTTGTCACTGTATCAATAATGGTTTCTTAACTTGACAGACCACAGGTAATGTAAGACAACACATTTGGTGAAACTAAGGTATTTGACAATTCTCTATATTTTTCTGAACAAACAGTCCACATATCTAAACCAATATAAAAATAAAGGTTTTTGATGAATATGATCACAAGCAAATGTAAGAAATAAACACGTAAACCACCTCTGAATTAAATTACGTGATGCTGTTTGCTCCACAGTATCCTGAAATTCTATTGTACAGAATGTATCACATGTACTTGCTTTTGTAAAGTGTTTACCTCCTTTTCCATAAAGCAAAAGTTGATACTGTTCTCTGCACATCTCAGCTACTTAATAGATAGCTGTTAAATAAATGCATTATTATGTTGTCAGGTGAAAAAAAATAAGATTTCAAAACACTTCTCATACTATGCTATATTACAGACTAACTACAGGGCCTTGGGAAAGTCAGTTCATACCTCTGAGCTTCAGTTTCATCATCTTTAAAGCAAGGGTGATCATTGCACCTACCTTCACAGGAGTTATAAGTGTAAAGCATACAGAACAATGCCAGGTACAGGCTACACTCCCCTCCCCCTCCCTCTCTCTCTCCAATATCATTATTCAGATGTAGTGATTAAAATTTTTTTCAGGAGCTGGAGAGATATCTCAGTGGTTATAAGCACTTGCTCTGCTGACAGTGTTTAGATCCCCAGCATCCACATAAACCTAGACACAAAGTGGTGCACATGTCTGTAATCTCAATGCTCCCACAACAATGAGAGGTTGAGTCAGGAGAAACCCAAAGCTTGCAGGCCAGCTAGTCTGTCCTTCCCAGTAGAAAATAAGAACACAAGATATAATATCTCAAACAAGACAAAAGAAAAGGACCAACATCCCAAAATTGTTCTATGATCTCTGCATATGTGCAGTGGCATGTGTATGCCTATACACACATACCCTGCTCCACACACATCCCCACACATGGACAACAGAAATAATAATAAGAACTAATCACATCAAATTTAGTCACCTAATATGACTCACGTGTATATTTTCAAGATTTATCTTTTCAATTCTTTCAAATTTTTATTGTTTTTTGCTTGTCTTTGTTCACAACTTTAGGTACTTAAAATATACTGATTAAAAATATACCAAGACAATAATGCAGGCCATTGCCAAAACACTTGGTCATCCACCAGAATGAGATGGTATAGTCCTACTAATGAAAGCACCACATCCCGTTGATACAGGACACTGGGAAATCAAGTTGGAACTGAGATGGGAGTTAGCTCCCTGCTAGATAGGTGTCACAGTGTTGGAACATACTTTGTGCATTGCTAGAAAATAAAGATCATCAGTGGTTTGAACAAGCAGTGGAACCTGCAAGCTATAATACCAACTATACAGGCAAGATGTATCCACCAGTGCAATAGTGGCACATGCTATAGGGGTAATCAACTGCTCTATGATTGGGGAAAAAGAAGACCTGCTCAGTGGGAGGTAATTCATACCTGATACTTGAATTGAATCAAAACCCTACAGCTTAGAAGGTCATAGATCTTCACAGAGGGAAGCTTCCACTGTCCTTTTGCTAAACAGAGACATTATGTCATCAAACAGCCATTAAGTTTATATGTTTAAGCCCTCCTGATTTCACTTTTCATTAGACAACCTTCTTTTTACAGAAGGTGTAAAATACCATGGACATTCAGGACTCATAAACAAAGATAAGAAAAATCCCAGAGCTTAGCACTGGATGACCCAGGACTCAGGAAACATTGCAGAGGTAGTCATGAAGGGGTAAGAAAGAATGTAAGAGCCACAGGGTGAGTAGGTGTATCATCTACCCAACATGAACTGTGTGGTGTATTCAAGACTCTGCAATCAATAGCAATAACCCCACAAAACCAGCATGGTTCTGAGCCCATCCACATCTGTGATATGGAAAATGAAGGAGGGCAAAAAGAATAAGGCAACAAGATAGAAGAGAGTATACCTTGAAAGAAGAGATGGGGATGAGGTAGTGAGGCAGAGGGGACCAAAAAGGATAAAGGCATATGAACATAGAAAATTTTTATATGTTAATATATGTTCTCAATAAAAAGGAATATATACATATGCATAGATATAATATATATGTATATATAATTCATTTAAAAGATTAGGATAAAGGACATAAACATACATACATAACAAAGATTCATAGAATACTGTCCTTTCCTTCAAAGAATGTATAGTCTACATGAAGAGACTGGAACAAACCAACTACTGAGAAACTGAAGAGCCACTTGGAAAGACAGTATAAAAAGCAACTTTAGGGCTGGAGAGATGGCTTAGTGGTTAAGTGCTTGCCTGTGAAGCCTAAGGACCCCGGTTCGAGGCTCGGTTCCCCAGGTCCCACGTTAGCCAGATGCACAAGGGGGCGCACGCGTCTGGAGTTTGTTTGCAGAGGCTGGAAGCCCTGGCGCGCCCATTCTCTCTCTCTCCCTCTATCTGTCTTTCCCTCTGTGTCTGTCGCTCTCAAATAAATAAATAAAAATTTAAAAAAAAAAAAAGCAACTTTAAAGTGACTTTTATGAGCAGGATGATGACCAGAAAATATAATCCTGAATATAGAATGAGAGAACAAGGAAGGGACAAAATTCCAATGTGACAGCTGGCCCTGGTCTAGAGGAGAGTGAATGAGAAGGATGGCCTCACAAAGGCAGTGTGAGGAGAGTACAGGGCCGGGGCAGCTCAAGCGCACACGTCTAGTAGGACCAGCACAAATTCTGAGATTTGTTTGCTTCTTTACATCTACCTGGGTCTTTCCATTGTCCCCAAGGCCCTGCATTTGTTTTAGTCAAAACTCCTGATTAAACAATAACAAAACCTCTATCAAACCTTCCTAATAGGCTCTCATTGCATAGAAAAAGGGAACAAAGGACTCAAAGAAGCCAAACCTGATTTCTGAGTTTGTATTTGCAATGGCAGTGACGCATGTGTCAAGATGGTCAGCTTCATGTGACCTGCAGATGTGAGTCACAAGCAGCTAGAGACTCAGAACTGGCACTATCCAGAACAGCTGGAGGTGGACACAGAATGGCAGCTGGACCGCCCTTTTCCCTTGGAGGAACGAGCACTCCCCACATCTCAACCTTGCATGGATACCCTTAGGATAGAATCTGCGCTCCCAGAGATGGGTGAAGAGAAGAACAAACCTTGCTTCAGGCCCCTGACAGCACATTAAGGGGCATATATATTCTCCCTTTCCCCTAGAACACACAGCTTGTCTTCTAGCAGAATTTATACACTTTTAAAAATAGATTTCACCCAACAGTCGTGTGGGCAAATGCTGACTCGCAGTCTGGGAGCGATCTCTTCGTCAGGCCTGGTAAGATTAAAGTAGGCTCGCTTGTCGTGGAGAGAACCTCAAGTGGGAGTACGAAAAAGAAACTCACCTTTTGTCTCCATCAAGCAGAGCCTCCCACTTGTCAAAGCTTGGCTGCATCCAGCAACTGCCAAAATACAAAGTCAGCTTGAAGAACGGTCTTGCTACTGATACAAGGGCAGAACAGGAGGATTTCCCAGTGCCTAGCACAAGCTCAAAGCAGAGAAGCATTCTTTCCAAGTCTGGTGTGCCAAGAAGTTGACAGGAGAATACTATCAGTAAGAAGAACAGGGAAGACACAGTACAACCCAGACATACAGGAATGAAAGGAGGGTATGAATAAGTCCTGCTCGCACAGTACAGGAATTGCTTTTCTTTTATGTTTATTTTTATTTTCTCTGCCTTTCCCTCCTCCAAGCCCCTTGAGGAGAATTTGGCCTTCAAGCCCCAAGTCCAATAATACATTAGGGTTACATATATTCCACTCATTGAACATAATAAAAATTATACATGTATACTAAAATATATTATATATGTATACATACATTATATACATATATTCAGTCATGCTTCACTTAAACAAGGATATTATTTGTTCTGAGAAATGCATTGATTGGCAATTTCATCACTGAAACAGATGATTTAGTCTATCATCTGCATAAACTGGTATACATATGTACACATTATGTATAGATACACATACATGTATTTGTATGTATGTGTGTTATTCCTAAGGCCATGATGTACAAACGACAGGAGATTAAATCAAGCCCAAGAGAAAATGATGCAATCAAGACACAAGATAAACACAAGAGGCACGAGGCTACTGCTGGCACAACACGGCATACTATTTTGCAGTAAACTACTTTTTTATAAGCAGAAGGAACATGCTCTAAAGTGACAATTACAAGCATAGTGCAGTAGATGCATACTCAAGCCGGAAGCACAGTCATTTGTTATCATTACCATGAATTATGCATTGCATAAAGTTGGAAAGGTTACACTCTTATTATATAGGACTGATAGCACAGGCTTGTTCGTTCCAAAAGCAGCATCAAGATATGAGGAATGTATTGTACTGTGACAGCTGTGATGTCATAGGTGATAGGAATTTTTCATCCCTACTATAGTCTTATTGGGGTACTCTTGCATATGTTATCTACCAAAACATCTTTATGTGGACTATGACTGTGTGAATAACTATATGTATACATATATCTATGTATGTATATGTATATTTACCATCACTATTACTAAGTGCTGCAAGCATGGCACTTTTTAATATTATTCTCATGGCACTTCTAGTGTAAATATCTCCTCACAATAATCAAACTGAACCACAGAGCCAACTGTGCACTCTGCCTCTGGCAGGTTAGTGAGAAACTCAATTTGTACTAATCAGCCCCTGGCTATTGCAGTATGTAATATAGTTGATGTGACAAGTCCCTGCCTTACAATGTCTTCTTTCCTGTTATAGCCTGAGTTTCCTTGGTGGCAGCTCACTGGGAGGAATCGTTTCCTTGAGAGAGTTTGATATAATGAAAGGTCAGGTTCCCAAATCACCAATAGCAAACGCAATGGTGACGACCCTCCTAGTTAGTGTGGACACAAATAAATGTGTCTCTTAAATGCTTTGTGCCTGCCATGTGCCAACTACACTGAACCAAGTACTTGACATAGATTATTTCGTTCTACCTTCAAATCCATTCTGACAGGTAGATATGCCTACTATTACTTCTATGGGGTGAGAGACTTAGAGATTGAAAGAATGAGATGAGTCTGGCCAAAGTTTCCAAAGTGTCATTGCCAGTAAGAAATAGTTTTAGGACTGGGCAGTGTCACCACAAAGGACACATCCTCATTTACTGCTCAGATGATAACCATAGGCTCGTTGAGATTACCCAGTCATGCCCACCTTCCTAAAGCTTGTCTGCAATCTGTTAGTGCAGAAAGGAAACCAACAGCCACTAGGTTAAGACACAGGGCTCATGTGAGTTCCTAGCCATTGTATGAGCAACAACATACACTGCTCCCAGGGTCAACGGGAAAGCTGGTATTCTTGGGTTCCCAATCTTTCCATTGCACACTGGGCATGTGGAGGCCTGTTAGAGAAGCCTTGAGGAGAGCAGCTATGTAATTGCCAATGTGGGAGGCAGAGAGTGGGCACAAGGGAAATTACATGTGTTTTCTTCCTCCCTGCTGTGCTGGGCTGAGTGTATGCTTCGGCTCCATCTCAGAAACGCAGCAGCAGCTGGGAAGCCAAGTGGGTACAGAAAGGCCTGCCTCTTGCTGGGCTGTGACAGTTCCCCTTCAGGTGCCTTCCTGTTTTGTCACTTGGCTTAAATTTACATCTGGAAAAGACCACACCACCTTCTTGTGCTTCTTGAATTGTTATGAACCCAGAGTTCACCCTCACTTTTCTCTGTCTGCAAACATCTGCTTTGGAATCGCTGTCTTCTGTTATTCTTGATCTCACTGATATATCCAACCATTATTACAGGGAAGGGAACTCTGTCATAGGTAGCATGGTGGGCTGGGGCAGGGACATAAATGGTTAACATGACACTAGTGCTCCATGGCTGGGAGATAGCTCAGTCACTAAAGTGTTTGCCTTGCCTGTGTTAAGGATGTGAATGTGAGCCTCCGAACCCATATAAAAATGCCAGGCATGACGATGCACCTGCAATCCTAGTGCTGCAGAGACAGAGGCAGGATGATCTCTGGGTTCTCTGGCCAACCAGTGTAGCCTTATTGGTGAACTCCAAGCCATTAAGAGACCCTGTCTCAAAGGAGGTGGAAGCCACTCCTGAGAATAATGCCTGAGGCTGTCCTCTGGCCTCCACATGCACACATCTTCACATGTGTGTGTACATGTGCACACACACACACACACACACACATACATACACACCCTTAAAAATGGACACTGATGTGCTTCTCATAGTTTTTAATAGAGAATATAAAGCTACTTTACAAGCCTGTGTTAATTTTCTTCCCTATTGTACTATTATCTGCATGAGAAAGGTAGAGGGGAAAGGACAGAAGAGGAGGACAGTTATTGACTAAGAAACAATTCCTATGACACTCTCAATCACAGAGGCTTCACACACAATGCTTCCTAAGGTTCTGAAAAACAAGTATCATAATCCCCATCTGACAGCTCACATAAGTTCAGAGAGGCTCAGCACTGCATTTTCACAAAGCAATGGAGCCTTCAAAGTTTCTCTCTAGGAGGCCCTTAGGGATGAAAGTACTAGAGACTTAAGTCACATGTGCAGATCACACTGTCTCTACTTAAGGACACCACACACCATTGTGTGTACAAAACAGTCCAGTGGTCCCTGAGTCATTACTATAAATTCCTCTTTCTAATCACAGGTGGACCATTTTGATGGTGCAATATTTGGTCCCTTATACTTCATTTTGACTCTTATTTGAGGTAACCTAGGAAAAACTAGTAGATGTTGCTGAAGGGAATGTCTGTTTCCCAAACCAGCCCTTGGGAGGATCTAGGACTAGAAAGCTGGTTGGACGCCAAACCACATGTTCTTGTCCCTAGCATATCTGCCTCCTGTGAAAATCAAATCTGTATGCATGCTTAAAATTCTCACTCTCAAGCCCTGCTATTCCATGTTTGCTTTAACTAGTTTACTCCCTTTTTTATGATATAGAGGAAATAACTCAATGACACATCCCTGGTTTGGTGGACATCATGTATGTGACAGCTACCCATTATTGGGAAATGAGACTAAAGGTCAACCAGACCAACCAAAAACCCAAAGAGCCAACATATACTCATGGACCAAGGATATTTTTGTTTTTCTGCAGAAAGTCAATATGGGTTCTAATTTTCAACCATATTTGGAATAATGTACACAAAAGAAACAAAGAAAACATCATGAGGCTCTAGACTATCAGCTCTCTGTGCTGGGCTGGTCCATTGTGGAAGTCCCAAAGCATCCGGCAGAGCATTAAATTACATACAGGTAGAGGCTGGATATAGACTGCCAGCCGGCTTTCAGCAACATCCCCCATATGGCTGCGAACACTTGTGCCAGTTAATTAGCACTGGCATTAATTGAGAGAAGGAACATTGACCAGGACATCGGGGTTATCCTTAGACTATTTAAATTTGTCATGTGATCACTCGTTCCATCTGTTATCAACACACTTCACACTTAATCCAGTAAATAAACTCCCTACCATTTTAAGCAAATGGATTCCATTTTGCCTGGCCTCTTTAGACTGCAAATCTCAAGATGTTTTCTTGCCCCTAGAATCTATATTGTGAAGTGTCACTGGGTTCAATAACACAGCCAGATGTGACTTCAAGGGCAACAGCTATCCCCTCCCCACATTCACAAAACTCTAGGGAAGTATCCACAAGAGGTGGAGACTGAAAATAATCACAGCCATCAGTCACTCACAGGCATATTTTTCACTTTATAGCTACCCTACAAATCTGCCTTGTTTTCTTTCCTTGCTCTCAATTCTGATGAAAGCACACAGAAATAAGGCCTATTATTCAAATGAATTTCACTGTGCACTAAAAATGTGGCTGAGTTGAGATGGAAACCCATTTTAAAAGTGCTCTCTTCTGAAATGGATGGTGTCTGAAAAGGTATAAAGCACTTGCATACTTAGCAAAGCAGACAGGAAAAGGCTTAATCCACTACCCTCCATGGGCAAACTGACTCATCATAGGTATAGCCCCAATGCAAATTTCACATCCCCTTCCCAGAAAGGTATACATGCCATGCATCTTTAAGAACACTCAGGTAAGTATTACCAGGGAAATTGTCTTTGATATAGTCAGCTTTCTTACCCTAAGGAAAGGTATATATTTGCTGTCTCATCAACAACTTCTCTAAACCCCCTTCATCTCTGACGGCACCTCCAAATCAACTCTCTATAAGTGGACCCAGATATTCATCATTTTCCCCAGACTTGGAAGGACCTTTAAAAACATAGCCAAACCTTTGTCATCACTATATATGGTAGCAAGCAATGGTAGAAGACAAAAGTAAGTATAATACTATCAAAACAGATCCTTTCAGTGCTGAAAAGCATCTCAGAATAAAGGATGGCAAATACCGAATCTCACTCAGGAATATCGACATTCAATTGTATTTCCTTGAGAATAATGACTTTTGGGGAAAAAGCGGCTAAAATTTGACAATTAAGATCATTGTTCAGTCCACATCAAGTGGCCACAAGGACCTACTATGGTAGAGGGTAATGCCATTTCTTCCTTCTATGCTGCTGACTTGGCCAATGGTGATGACCATGGTTGATTCTCTTCACTATGACTTCTTAGAAAAGATGTTACCTTATCTGCCCTTTAAGCCTTAGCAGAAAGTACAACTTACTCTTTCAGGTAGCTTAGTGTAATGAAGCAGACACTGGTCTAATTTTACCCCAAGCATGGGGAAAATCCAGAAGTCATCTCAGGAGCCAATTAATCAGAGAAAGATAATTAAAATTTACACATTGGACTAAGTTTTAACTAGGACACTAGGGCTACCTTGAGGATTATATAGTTCTTTCTGCTTTGTTCTGCTTTGGGGAAAATGATAATTTTTGCAATTATACAATTGTTCAGTTCAACAAATACTTAGTGATGACTTACTGCATGCCAGAGCCTGCACATTCTGGACACTAAAAAGAATTAGAGTTTTCTGACCCAAAAAGTCCTCTGGCTCAATAGGCAGAGGCAAATGCATACAGTCAGGTATCCTTCCTGACAGAGAAGTGATGAGATGGAGAAATGCAGGTGATTGGGGATTGGTTCCCTACACAGGATGCTGGTATTTAACCACGGTGAGCATAGACTAAGTGGATGACTAGGAACAGAAATGGCATCCCAGGCAGAGGAAGAACACCCACATAACCTCATGTCTACAAGGAGCTGCATGCTGGTCTTTTCCACTAGAAAGTAGACATAAAGGAGCAAAGCCTAGAATATGATGCTAGAGAAAAGCAGATCACCAGTGAGTGGGAGATATGATGGAATGCATCACTAAGATGTTCTTTCCTATGCACACACCACGCAGCTTTCCTTAAAAACAATAATCAGGACACATAAGAAGAATATATTCGAGTTTGTGAAACCCAGACTTGCAACAGAATGCATATTTCAAAACCAAAATGGTTGCCTATATATGGACCAATATAGGGACAATAGTCTCAGGAAAATAGAAATCAACTAAACCTTATCTCCGAGTTAAGAGGGAAAGCTCTCCTAACAACTTTAACTTATTGACTTAAGTAACTTGCAGTGTCTCAATTTAGGGCCTGTTCCTGGTTAAAAGTATATATATATATATATATATATATATATATATGTATATATATATATATATTTACCTTCTATCTCCAAGATAATTCTCAGGAGTCAGGAAGTCATATCTATTCATCATTGATGTGCAAATATTTGAGTGGTTATTAAGAAAAGCTCGAGTTAAATGGTGGTTGTCTAACAGTTAAGTAGAGATGGAATAATTATTCGTAGCCCATAGTCTTCATTTCCTTCATACTATGTGAGGACATGGAAACCTGGTTGCTCTCCTGCCTGAGCTATGGTAGAAATTTACTTCCAGTGTACATGGAACCTTAAACACGACATCACACTGTATTTTTCATTCAATATATCATTAAAAGAACCTTCTCTGGTCATAGGTTGATAATGGTCTCTAAAGGAAAGCCTATAACATGAAATTGTACTTCTAAAACTTCAAAGTGAAAAAAACTTGTTACCCATTGTTGTTGTTAGCTATTTTAATGATTTATTCTTCTTCCCCCGCCCAGGCACCATCCCCCCCAACCCATTCTTCTTTTTTCCCTGTTCTAGTCTGTCCTTATAATGTCTAGCTAGAGTCCCATTGAGTTGCTTTGCTTGCTGCTTTCCTGTAGGGCTCACCCAATAAGCAGCCTCTTTGGGAAATCATGAGATGATGAATCTGTTTCTACAGCCTCATCCTCTACCTAAGGCTCCTGTCTTAATGCTAGTTTTCATGGAGCTCTGGAGTAGAATATTGTCCCTTCTTGTCCAAAAGCACAGGCAGGTTTTATGAGATTTAATCTCGTATCACTAAGTGTGCACATTTTATATAAAATCTGATCATGGAAGCATATTTCTGGTCCCTCGCAGGCCACTGGACTGCCAGCCTCTTGTCTCTACCAATTTATTCTCTTACATGGTCACATGACTCTAAGATACTCCTTCATGAAATTATCTCCACTGCAAAATTCTGCATAGATTCTGCATCCTGCAGAAATCCTTCCCCAGAAGCTTATAAGAATATTATGTGAAGATGAGGTGGGTGACCTTTCCTTCCCCTATTGGAAGAAACATTAAAATTTGCTCCAACTTGTTTAAGTTCACCATCTTTGCTTTCTGAATGCAGTAAGAAAAAAAAAAAAAGTAAAACCAGGCAGAGCTAAAAGGAAATATCTTACTCTATTACAAGCTTTCCCGAACATGTCATGAGCTAAATATGTTGGGTATGCACTCATTAAATGCATAAAAGAAATTTGATAGCACCCTCCAAAGATGTGTTTGGTCAACATGATTCTTAGTTGCTGTAACTTTAATGCAGCTATCTAGCATTTCTAAATTACTTCTGGATGATCCTCTTGAATAAACCTCTTAGTAGCCACCTACCACAATAAATTATTGTTACAAGAAAAAAAAAAACAGAACTTATTACAGAGTGATGTTGGCTTCACTTTAAATATGCAGACTACACATTCTGCAAGTATGTGATACAGGTATTAGAATGATCAGCTTCTTGCCTTCCTTGTCACATCTGAAGTATGAAGTAAAGATTAGGAATCATTAGGTTTTAGAGAAATACTTAAGTGCAGTGGTCAGGGTCTTATAGCCTTGAATAGTCAGTTTATTGAGATTAAACCTGTACTAAATATGCCTGACCTGTTGATTCTTTTCAGTTTTCATAGCCATGTCTTCTTGAATGCTCACTGATAGAATACTTGGGAACAAAAGAAAGGGTAACTAACCATGTTATAATAGATTTACACTGTCAAACAACTTCACTTGCCAAGGCTCAAAATTCTAAGAGATGTGTGTCAAAAAAAAAATTCAAGGCCACATTGTCACATGTGGAAACACACAAAGATATTCCAGAAACTAAATCTGATAAAAGTGCTTCAAATTAAAATGGCACATTTGATTGCTGAGAATGTTCTTAAGAGTTCATCCAGGCCAGCAGGCTTTGCAGACAAGCGCCTTTAACCACTGAGACTTCTCCCCAGTCTTCATATATTTTACATTTACTAATGGGCCAGTCCCAGGCATGTGTTAGTAACCAAACATTTAACTATTTTATGCAGTATTCATTCAATAGCTTTTTGGAAAATTTTATACTATTTATAATTTAAATGTAACATGTATTCTTGTATAATAAAAAACTCAAGAGATTTCTATGTTACAACTTAAGATCTTATAGAAGGAGTTCACATTTGAAAGTTTAATTTTAAAACATTTTATTGAGAGTTTGAAACATTCCCAATAATACAAGATAATTAAGCAAATCACTACCTGAAATAAAAATGTATGGCTTAAATTAGACTTATGAGGCACATTAGAACGGAGAATAAAAATATATACAGAAAAACATATACATATTTGTTTTGAATAGTTGTGAAGAAATAGACTGTTTCCTATTAAGGGGTGATATTTTATTCTTTTCATTTTTCATAATTACAACTCACAAGAAATCTGAGTCCAGTTTCTCCATTTATTTGAGAGTGGCACTCAGAGACAGCAGTTACAATAATTGAAGATATAAGGAAATTACCTGATACTTAACACCACAGCACAAATATTCTACTCACAAACAGGAAGTAGAAACACATAAATTCTCAGCTATGCCATTGTCTTGCTTTCTTCAATAAGCAACCCTGGCTATCAGTATTTGCTAGAAGAGATACCAGAGTGTAGCTAATAAGAAAAGAGAGCAGTAAAAAGGCAGTAACATTCACTTTTTCTTGAAGCAGTATCTTTCTTTTGAGGAAAAGTTATACTTCAATTGAAGAGATAACCAAAATGTGTATCTACATTCAATTTAAGTTTAAATCAAGGTCTCAGTATTAAATACCAACATACTTATTTATGGCACTCACTCAAATTGGGAAGACATCCATGGAAGCCCTCTCTTTATTGCTGCCTTTAAAATCTGTTCAAAATACCCAATGTTTGGGTTACTATTAATAAATGTTAATTCCTTACCTTAGGAAACCTCTGGAAATACACACAGCATCTGCCCAGAATATAAAACAGCATTGATTTATGCCTTGAAAGTAGAGTTACAATGAATAACAAACAAATTCATTATGATGGCATAAAAATATCAAAATAAATTACTCCCTATTATCTATACCACATTGTAGCTTATTAGTTATTAATGTCATTATTCATGGCAAGCCTAACTACTGATATAAAAGAGCAATTTTCTTTATTACTATGCATTTCTCTGAATCTAGCTACTTGGACAAGGGCAAAGACGAAGGCAACTTACACTGAGTATTCATATATAAATGAGGAAAAAAAATCTACATCCCAGGAAAATAGAAAATTGCAGCAAATGATGGGACATGGCTCAGTAACTTATATTTTTATCAACATGAACAACTAAGACATATTGATCATCTATATTGAGCACTTATGTGCTAGGCTTAGGAATAAGTAGAGTAAATGCCTTATTCCTGTTTATTCTGATGATCCCATGAGGGTGAAATTAAATCTTCAGTTTCTAAGTAGGAAGAGTCAAGGCACAAAGAATTAAAGTCAATAGTTATTTCATAAGTAATACAAAATAAAGTAGATTAAGTATTTATTTAACAGTAAATAGTTATTCATGTTGGCAAATAGCAGTGAGCTGGAAAAATCTAGATTCTGCTACCTCTGAAAGATCTCTCCAGACATTCTGCTCTCCCTCCCTCTCCACAGTCATCACCAAACCACATCTTCTAACAAGTCTTTAGTCTTCATCTTTTTAGTCCCTTTTCTTTGAAGCCTTCCTTCCATTTTGATGATCTGAAAGTTCTTTATCTCAAAATTCAATCCAAATATTTCCCTCCCTGATTTATACCTATTTCAAAATATTCAGAATTCAACAAAAATACAGTCTCTCCCAAGGCTGCCCTAACCAGCTCTCCCAGTTTCCTAATTCTATTATACATAATCTGGTGCTATGTAGAAGGCATACAACTGAATTCCACTCAGTCCTCTCTGTGGACTCTTGTGTGAGGCAAGCACTGTAATTTCCACTTCACAGATAAGAAACCCTAGCCACAAAGAACTTAACTTGTCCAATGTTCCGATGCCAGGATTTGAACTCAAGTACAATGTGTCCAGAGGCTACATTCTAAGCACTGTAGCCATTGGTTTCCCAGGTTATTTCATATGCTCTCCTTGGTGTATGGCTTAGAGGATGGCCCATGTAATTTCTTTCCACAAGCCTTCATGTCCTTTCATTTCCTACCCCTTGCTGCCATTACTCGTACTTTCTTCTCCTGTCTGGATAATAGCTTATGCCACTTCTGAATATCCCCTTTAGGTTCCTTTCTGACTAAAGAATAAAAGTGTCCATCATCATTTTTTTTTCCCGCCTCCCTTTTGAAAACTGACTTCACAAAAGATAGGGTCTCTCTTTTACTTTGATCTGGTAACAATATCACTTAATACTACTGTGCTTAGTATATGATGAGTGTTCAATAAATATTTGATAGATTAACAAGAGGAATAAGTCAATAAATGGTCAATTGATATAACAAACTTCTTTAGCCTTATTTGTACATATGTCTAAGGGAGGGATTGAACCAGAAAAAAATTCTAAATTATTCTCAACATGATTTAACATTTGTTCATTCACTCATCCATTACAATATTTATTGACTGTCTACAACATGTCAGGCATCCCTCTAGGTTCTGAACATATAACAAAAGAAAAACAGGGGCTTGTACTATTTATAGTCCACTGGCAGGAGAAAGAGGATAATGTGTGGTAGTGATAAGTGCTATAGACAAAACGGCATTCTCTTTCATATAGCTTTTCACATACAAATGGCAAAGTTATGGCTATAGATGCTATTCAAAATTTTATTGATCAGCTCTTAAGTATACAATTAAGAAGTATGTCCTTCTGGATTTTTTTGAAGTAAGCTCAACAGACTGGCCCCCTTTTATGACAGAGAGAGACCAAAGGGAAAAAAGACAGGGATTGAGGGTATATATTCATTCCTTTTAAGGTCTAAGCATTGTAAGAGGTTTGTTTGTGCTGACATAACCAAGTGATGGTAGTTCATATCATTAGATATGCACTTAAATAAGGATATTTCAAATTTTTAAAAATGGAGAGATATCAACCAAAAACTTCACATAATTTAAGAAACAGTTATCTTTTGAAAACTGAAAACACACATACTCAATTATATAGAAAGTACAGAAATTTTAATTTGTTTAACTTTGATTCAAGTCAGTGTACCTGAACTAATTGTAATCTATCCTAAAAATGAATTGAACATTATGGTGTCAATTTTTCTCAAATGCAAGGCAATTTTCAAATAAGTGTTCTTATATGGGTCATAATACATAGCTATGTTGTGAGTATAACTGATACCAGGATGGAGAGATGACTTAGTGGTTAAGGGACTTGCCTGTAAAGCCTAAGTACCCAGGTTTGATTCTCCAATACCCATATAAGACAGATGCACAAGCTGCCACACATGACTAGTGTTTGTTTGCAGTAGCTGGAGATCCTGGCATGACAATTCTCTTCTATATATCTCAATCTGTACCCCCTCAAATAAATAAATAAATAAATGCATTTAAAACACTGATGGAAGTAAAGTATTCATATTTATAACATTTATAGGAACATTAATTCTAGAAAGTGCTTAAATATATTTATGAAATAAAGTACAATTTAACTCATTCAAACATAGCATAAAAGTAAAATGATTTGTGCTTCCTACTTACATTGTCTAGAAAATATTAGGGGTGTTCTGTGAAAATATAATAGAAGTCATCTTAATTCTTTAAAGGTTATGTGTTTTAGGGTTGTTTATCCCCAAAAGGATTATTCACATTGACATAAAGAGTGGAATTTGGAACATATCCTAGAAGTTCAGTATGCAAATAAATGAGTCAGGCTAGTACTTCTGACTTATTTACCAGAAAAATAAAATAAAAATAAAATGAAGTCTCCAGCACATAGAAAGAGTAAATCCTGTATCATCCAGTCTTGCTCCAACACCAACTAGCTTCCCGTGTGGGACAGGGGTCTCCCCGCCATCAACTCATCAACAGCTGAATGCAAATGTGACTACACGGGTTGAAGAGACGGCATCACCCACCATATGGTCCTCCTCCGTGCTGTCCACACAAGGAGAAGCTCTTTGCTGACAGAGAGCTAAGCAGGGAACAAAATGAACACCTGGTCAGATAAAAATCCATCAGGACATATGAAATGGTTGCCCAGTCTCCAAATTATTTCCAAGCATCAAGTCCAAAATGAAATGTGCCCCTCTTGCATATTTCAACAACTATTTCAATGTTGGGATGTGTATGACACACTCCTAAACAGAAAATCCTCCTCAGTTGGCTGAAGGGACGCTTAATTCCACAGAAGGCGAGGGGCCATGAACAGAGTGTGAGAACAGAAGTTGAGAATCCTCCCGGCTTTTCCCGTGGAGCACAACATGGCTTTCAGGAAAATCATTTACCCTACATTCATGATGGACATCTGGGAAAATGCCAAAATGAGTATATGGACTCTGCTTCCCTTTTGAGCCCTCCATAGCTGTGGGCTAGACCTTCTAGGGAAAGTGTTGGGATGAAGGCCTGCCTCCTTTTAACTGTCTCTATCTGCCTCTCAGCTAGTAAGGTGATGGCAACGGCAGATTAGGAACAGGTGGACACTGGAGTATGAGTCCACTTTTCATTCGGCATACCGGGCCATGGTAAACTGAGAAAGTAAAGCAATGAGTGTCTAAGACCAGAGGGAAAAATAGAGTTTATGAAAAAGCAGCTCAACCTCCAAAGTTGGTCAGTCTGAGCAAGTACTCAGGATGGCATTTTCAAAGCCAGACTAATGAGCTAATAAATTATAGTCACTTCACACACAACATGGTATGATTTTTCCTGCTGAGTCAAATCAGGTAATAATCCAGGCTAACCTTTTAAAAACTCGTTTGAAATCTCCTGATAAGAGGCCAGAAAGATCCCCCCTCTATAGTACATGTAATGACCTGAATTTGCATCCTTTTACTGTGGAACTATCTCAAGATCAGTAGCAGTTCTCCCCAGAGGTGCCTTGGCAATAAAGACAACTTAGTGTGTGGCGACTGCCAGGGAAGAAAGGAGGAGTGTTACTAGTATCCAGTGGGTAGAGGCCAGAGATGCTACTTAACACTGGACATTACACAGGAACACCCCCTCCTCCCCACTGCCCCCAAACACAATTCAAATGGCAATGGTACTGAGGTATTGTGAAGACAATACTCTTGTCTAGAGCATTTAAAAGTAATTCACAGTCAATTTGCACAACAAAACTAAACAGGCAATCTTTAGCTACTAATTTGGGAGCTAGGAATGAGCCAAAACCACAAGTCTATTTGAATTCCACTGGGCACACTTTGGTCCAGTCAATTTTCCATGGAGTCCTGTTGGGAATCACTCACTTATCCTGTGAAAACGACTAAAAGGAAAAAAAAATATGTAAATGATTATTATTTTTGGCATAGGTTCCCCATCATCTTGAATTGCATGCTGCATCTTTGCAGATGGCTACGATTTAAGAAGCAGGCTGGAGAGATGGCTTTGTGGTTAAGGCAATTGCCAGCAAAGCCTAAGGACACAGGTTTGATTCCTATTCCCTATGTAAGCCACATGCACGAGGTGGCCCATGCATCTGAAGTTCATTTGCAGTGGCTAGAGGCCCTAACATGCCCAGAGGCCCTAACATGCCCATTCTCTCTCTCCTCTCTGTCTCTCTCTCTGTCCCTCTCTCTCAGAAAGAAAGAAAGAAAGAAAGAAAGAAAGAAAGAAAGAAAGAAAGAAAGAAAGAAAGGAAGGAAGGAAGGAAGGAAGGAAGGAAGGAAGGAAGGAAGGAAGGAAGGAAGGAAAGGAGGGAAGGGGAAGGGGAAGAGGAAGGGGAAGGGGAAAGGAAGGGAAGGGAACGGAAGGAAGAAAGAAAATTTAAAAGAAAAGATTTAAGAAACACGCTATTCAGCTCAATAACTTCTACCCAGGGAGAAAACCATCAGATTGGCCTGTAGCCTGAGGCCTCGGGCTCCCTTTTATTTGCCCAAATTCAAAACAGAATTAGGCTTCACTAAAAGAAGTCATCCTGATTTCTCCAGGAACCTGATTGTCATGTGGGTTTATAAGCACATGGTCAAACAATGGTAGTTAGGTTAACCACTTCCATGGTAAGTAAGTAATCTCAAAGCTATCAGGGAAGTAATCTGTGAAGAATTGTATTAATTATGTTTCCATGTCTTCATTTAGCTAAATCTAAATGTTGATAGAAAACAAAACACAGCCACAAAGATAGCATAAGGAATAGTGGAGGCAGATGATGTCTCTAGACAGTGCTCTTAAAAAAAATTTCACATCTATTTAGGTAATTATATTTCCCAGGGAGGAGAAGGTATACCACTTCACTTTTTTTTTTATCTCCTAACAATCCTGTCTCCCCAAAAATGGTCTGCCACCGTGGCAGAAGTTCTGATAGCAGGGTGGCAATTTACATCCGCTTTCCTTCAGATCAAGATCCCAACAGGGTAGAAAGCACAAGGTCAGAACCATAAGTGGAGGACTGAGGCCTGACAGCACCACTTATTGAGAATCCCAGGGATTTACTCTTTCCTAGCCTCCCATGTCACCTGTGATTGCATTGCAACCACATGGAGTAAGAACGGGCTTTTCCCTGTGGTAACTGGGACAGATATGGAATGACCATATTCTCTACCCATTATAGTCTTCCATGCACGTTAGTCAGTGAGGAGATGCTCGTCACACATAACTCTCTGAAATCACCCTTTTCCACACAGTGACAGCAAGCTACCCAAATGACACACCACCTAGAGGAGTTGAGGTGCATGCTTTAACTAATAAGCTGTGTTTCATGAAGGCTTTGGACAAAGAAATGGGTCCGTGGATCATGACCAATAAAGATAATGAGCATTTGCACTGTTAGGTGCCATTTCCAACTAAGTCAAACCCTCTGACCAGTTTAAAAAAAAAAAAAAATCAAATCTGCTGAGAAGGCCAAATGTGCCTATCTTCTTTCCACAACGCTTTCTCTATTTTTTTTAAATAATGCCAAAAAGAAAGCAAAAATAGTAAAGGGTTGTTTTTCTTCTCAAGTATAGCAGGATAGAAAAGTCTAAATGCCCTTATCACAATAATTGTCCAATTTTGTAATGCACTGTATGGAAAAGTGAAGGAACTTTGAAAGGCAAAACCAAGGTTGGTCACATAAGTACAGAGGTAAGAAAGCTTTTACCGATCAGAAAGCTGAGGTCCAGAGAAGGTAATGGCTTCTTCATGGTCAAACGATGTTCCAGAAAGAACACTGGAAGTAAAACTGTGTCTCAATATGTTTCTCTTCCCTGCTCAACTCAGAACTTCTCTGAGTTCAAGGCTGCCTGAGGCAGTTTAACAATTCCTAAATCCAAACTGGGCGGTACTGCTGAAGGCTGCGTCTTCTTAGCCAGGAAGATATTTGTTTGAGTTTGAACAGTCCCAAAATCAATACAAATCTCCTGTTTGCCTAGAGCTTATTGCATGAACTTGGGCTGCTGGGAACCAGTACATATATGGACTGCAACCTTGACTAAAGTCCAAATAGAGACCATTAGATTGTGCCTTTTGCCTCATCTATTTTAATTGCACTTGGCCCTTTCCTGAGCACATAGAGCCACACAGCAAGCAGCAGTGAAAAAAAAGGGAGACCCCTTAACCATCAGGGACCTGAGTTCCTAGCTGCAAATTTCATTTCATTCCAAAGAACTCTCTCTACCTTGTTTTTCTTTTTTTCTCAGCACAACACTTAGCATGCCCACGAAGGAAGGGAATGTGCTTCTCACCAGGAATAGGTTGTAGGTATATTCAAAAATTGAGATTCTTGAATTGCAATTGGCATCTTTCAGTGCCTTTCAGATAGGGGTCATCTAACTGTCAAGTGACATTTTGCAATCCTGACATAGTGGAGTCCCTACGAAAAAGAAAAATTGCAACCAATCAGTTTCTAAAACACAGGCTCAAGAAGCAAGGGTCTCACTTAAACCCAGATGATCTGTTATGATTTTTTTTTTTTTTTGTCAAAGGAAAGAAAAATAGCACGGGGCTTTCATGTTTCGCATGATTCTCCCTCCTTCTCCCTTCTGAGCCTCTCTTATTGCTAGTACCATGAGCAATATCATGCTTTACCCACTGCAGGAAACTTTTGTGAGCAAAATACCATTGCAAATCCTCACTTCTAAACCCATTCACTCCTGGCAAGAAAGAGGCTGCCTGAACTTTCAGAACACCCTGCTGAGTAAATGAATGACCTTTGGTTGATCTAATTTACTTGTCTCTTTTTATCCACATAAGATTTATATGGCATGGCTACTAAAGTCATGCCTTTGTCTTAAAGCAATTGTAAGTCCTTCCTAATCATTAGGTAATGCCTACAGCTCATTTGAAGCACAATGAGCACTCCTTTGCAGAAGTAGATAGGCCCTGGAAGACAGGGGCCATGTGGAGGCTGAGTATAAGCCTCAGCCCTAGAGAGAAGTTAATACAGTGTCTAGCACTCTCTGGACAGCTTAACTGTCCATAAATGTGTGACCACATACTTTCTTTTAAGAAGTTGTTGTCTAGGAACTGGGGAAATGACTCCACAGGTAAAGGTGCTATCCAAAGTTTGTTGGCCCTGTTTCAGTTCCTCAGCATCTGTGTAAAGCAGCATGAAAATTGTACCTGATACATGTGTGGCATGTGTGCCCCCACTGCCCCCTACAAATAAGTAAGTAAAATTTACAAAAAGAAGAAGAAGGAGGAGGAGGAGGAGGAGGAGAAGACGACGACGACTATTCCTGACATGTCTAAACTTTCTTGCTTCCAGTGCTCTTGAAAAGTTGACAGAGGAGATGGAAAGTGCCGGGCATAGGGTATAAAGGCAGAGGGAAGAAGAGCTGGAAAGGAAGGACATGCTGTTGATGCCCTCATGTTCTTCCTTAAGTCCGCTTGAGCTGAAGGCCAGCATGCCAGGATGGAAGTCTTTCCACTGTGAGGAAGCACAACGGGCATAGGCTTGACCCTCATTTGCTTGTGGGTTAGAATGCCAGCTTTGTTGTTCTGTGAATGTAGGGGTGATCTAGCTCCCTTCTTGGAGACTTGGTTTTCTCATTTCTAAAATGGGGCTATCAACCACCCCCTTAATGTTGGAAGATTCCATGAGATAACGCTGATGTGCTCAGCATAACATTCTATATACCATGGCTGATTATCATGGCAAAGCTTTGATGGAGTTCACCTATGCTATGAGCTCCTCTTTCATTCATGAAATCTCACAATTCCAAGACAGGTATTATACTTTGCACCTGATTTCGAGATGACAATGGTAAAGGCTGTAGTTACAGAGCTAGGACCCAAACCCACACTCCATCTCCAGGCTCTATACTCTTTAATTTTTATGTATTTACTTGAAAGAAAGAGAGAGGATAGGTGCACCAGGGCCTCCAGCTGCAGCAAACAAACTCCAGAAGCATGTGCCACCTTGTGCACCTGGCTTATATGGGTTCTAGAGAATCGAACCTGGGTCCTTTGGCTTTGCAAGCAAGTGCCTTACCTGTTAAGCCATATATCCAGCCCTCTGTTCTCTTTATACTGCTTTCAATAACACCAACTAGAATTCATTATGAAGTCACAGTGTAGAAACAGAGCTAAATTTCAGATATATCTAGCACTGGGTGTCTTGTGGGATGCAAAGATGGAGAGAAAAGGGGGCAGGCAATGATGGCTCCTGAGGTTTTACTTGTGTGATGTTCCGCAGTTTCTCTTACAGTGAAGGGGAATGAAGAGAGAAACAAGCTTGGGACACACGGAACAAGTCTATTAAAAATGGCTAATAAGGGCTAGAGAGATGGCTTAGCAGTTAAGTGCTTGCCTGTGAAGCCTAAGGACCCTGGTTCGAGGCTCGGTTCCCCAGGACCCACGTTAGCCAGATGCACAAGGGGTATACGCATCTGGAGTTCTTTTGCAGTGGCTGGAGGCCCTGGCGTGGCCATTCTCTCTATATATCTGCTTCTCTCTCTCTCTCTCTCTCTCTCTCTCTCTCTCTCTCTCTCTCTCTCTCTCTCTCTTTCTCTTTCTCTCATATAAATAAATAAAAATGAACAATATTTTTTTAAAAAATGGCTAATAACAGACGCACAAAGATGAGGTAAGCGCAAGGATGCACATGCCCACTAGGGGGTGCAAGCGTCTGGAGTTTGATTTTTGATTGATTGCAATGGCTGAGGCCCTGGTGCACCAATTCTACCCCCACCACCCCTAAACTTTTTTTTTGTTGTTTTTGAATGACTAATGAACATGCACCTGTATAATCCTGGTGCTAGGAAAGCAGAGATATGAGTGAATTCCTGGGTCTCAATAGCTAGCTAGTGCACTCTAATTAGTGAGCTCCAGGCCAGTGAGACACCCTATCTTAAAGGAATTAGATATTATTCCTGGTGAAAACAACCGAAGTTCTCTTCTGGCCTAAACATCTGCGTGTGCACATGTGTACCTACCCATAGACAAACATATATATACAAACGTGCAAATTTTTTGAGGTGATGAATATGCTAATGGCCCTGATCATTGCATATTATATGCATGTATCATTATACTGGACCCTATAAATATGTACAACTGTTATACTGACTTAAAATATATAAAATGAGGGCTGAAGAGACCGCTTAGTGATTAAAGCACTTGCCTGCAAAGCCAAAGGACCCAAAGCTATGTAAATGTATTGACACCAGCCCTGCTTATTTCTTAGGAAAGTAAGTGAGCTCATGTCATGAGCTGAGAAAGCGTCAGTGGAACTATTCTCCCATCTCTGAACATTAAAGGCCCATCTGCTCTCACAAAGATTTCTCCTCCACAAAACTCTTCCACATACTCCAGGTGGGATTAAAGAGGAGTTTCCTTGTTACCCCCAAAGAACTGCACATTGCCTTTTCAATGCAAGTTGGATCACAGTTGTTTGTATATCAGCTCAGTCACTTGCTAGACCAAAGTTCCTTGACAATAGACACCATATCTTGTCATGTCTGTACCACTGGTGCCTTGGTACTCTGCCTGGCATGTAATGGTGCTGAACAAATGCTGCTCGCCTTGAATGAATGTAAGTTTTTAGTGAGAACATAGCAAGCACATTCAAGTTGGCCACCATCTTTTTATCTGGTTTGGCCTCCTTTTCACAGCATCTCTTCTGTCACAGAATTTATGCACGTGGTTAAGCGAGCAAAAGCTAGCAGAGATTAAAGAACATTATACATAGAAAGCTCAAAACATAGCAAGCACCTGATACTTGTCTGGTACAGAGCAGATCTTCTGCTTGAAGGATGGTCTGACAACCCTTCTGCGGATAGTTTGTGCAGCTCCCTGCCTTCTCTGGGCTTCCCATGAGACCCTCACAGACCCAGGGGTCCCAGTCCCCAACTCATTCCTGTAACTCCTGTCCTACAGGATTTATAGTCTGACTGTGACAACTAATTTTGGAACTGTAATGCCTCCTGTCATCTTCCATAAATTTGACATAAATAAATCACAAAATACTCTTTTATATTGCTTTTTATCTTGCCATGCTTCTTGTTTCTTTTGGAAACAGTTTTTATGGCAAAAGCAGAGTGTAAATCCACCCGGCAATAAAGCATGCCAAACAAGCGTGTCGAACAGGCACCTGAGAGGAAATTACCCACCATTCACAGAGCTCAACGCAATTATCAGCAGGATGTTCTGGAGTGGGCCTGTTAAATGTGCCACACTAGATCCCTCAGCGCAATCTGCATAGCCCCGATGTAAACAATCAGGTGAAACAAAGCAAAGTAGGAACACACTGGTCCATACCTTCCCAGCAGCCTCCTCTGGTGGCAATGGGAGTGACATTTGGAAAACTGTCTAATCTGCCTGCTTCTTTGGGACATCTTCTCATCTAAGGTTGTGGTGGGCACTAGTACGTTCTGTGTCCATGCTTGCCAAGGCGGTGGCCACTAGCCCCATGTGGCTACTGGACACTTGGCATGTGAGTGGTGAGACAAAATAATTAGATGTTTACTTTTATTGTAATCAGCTTAAATGTAATCACAGTGGTTACTATATGGCAAGTAAAGATTGCTTAATACTTTCTATTTCAAATATATTTATCTACTTTTTGTTCCAAAGTAGGGTGTCACTCTTACCCAGGCTGACCTGAAATTCACTATGTAGATTCATGATAGATTCAAACTATTCAAACTCATGGTGATACCTCTGCCTCCCAAGTGCTGGGATTGAAGGTGCATGCCAAAATGCTCAGCTTTATCTATTTGTCTTTGGTAACAAGTAGCAGGAATCATTAATACCCACTGAGTACTTTTTCACCAGTCCTCTCTACCTTCATCCTAACAGTGACCTTGTGAGTAGTTATTATCCCATCTCTCATTGAAATAGGACATTTGAAGCTCAGATGGCTTAAGTAGTAAATTTAGGGTTTCTGAATTAATTTGTAGTCGAAAAACCCAGCTCTGTCTATCAAAACCTTGCTGCTCCTGGAATAGGTTTCAGAGTGGGAACTTTGGCTTGAGGTTATTAGATCTGAATCACTGGAGCAACCTGTGCATGAATCTGTTAGCCCTTTACGAAGGTTCCACATAAAGAGGCAAGGGTCTGTACCTAGCAGAGAGCCAGTGGCCATCATACCATGCAGGAGTTATTGGTGTGAGACCACACATTTCCTGATATGTCTCTCCATGTGTGAATGCAGAGGAAAATGCCTTCCCACCTCTCAGGCTTGTTGACAGCGCATCTGAGAGTCATTTGAGGGTGTGCAAAACATCAAAAGTGCTATATAGATATAAGGCCTTATTATTAAAGGACATTCTGATGAATTTTAACATGCCCTATTTGTTTCTTGCCTAAGTTGCCACAAAATCCATGCACAATATCATTACCCACATCAATACATACAGAACACCCCTAAAATCCTACACTCTGAGCGGCAAAATGAAAGGATTGCATCCCGTGGCTTTTTTGTAATACCAAATTAAAGCAATGACAACCCACAGCAGAAAACCCACCCCACCGTGCAGTGATTATTAACATGTTAATTTCTATGTCCTAGCTTTTGAAAATGATTCTGGGAACGACTTATTGAATTTTTAATTTGCAGATTATCGAACAAATTGGCTGCAATGGCTCTGAGCCATGGGGCCCACATATCAGCAGAGCAGGTAAAGCAGATGCAGGCAGACAACAGCTACGCACACTCTGATGGGACTGTAGGCCTACCCACAAGTAGGCTCTCATTGCCTCTTGAGAGCTTCAAAAAGAAAGTATATTTCCGGCATGTGTGTATGGGGAAGAGGAGAGATATGGCAATTCTGCCTTACAGAGGCTTCTCAAAATTATTCTGTACTATAAATCACCAAAGTTTATCTTATTACCAAGTTTATCTTTTGATATACTCTTTCACTTTCTTTCCTTCTTCCTTCCTTTCCTCATCCTTCCTTCCTTCTTCCATCTATCTTTCTTTGAAGTCCATAATGAACAACCTTATCTCTTGTCTTCTGAGGTCACAGTCTAGCTGAAAGTATCAGATATAGAGCAGGATATGATGCAATTGTATAGCAATGGCTATCTTGGAGAAAGCATAGAGGGGCACATAGCCCAGAGAGAAGAGATGATCAAAGAAAGCTTCCTAGAAAAAATAACCTAAAGAAATAAGGAGCAGGAAGAAGATGAGGGAGGAAGATGTTTCAGATCTGCTCTCCACCTCCTAAACTTACATGGAGGCAGTAGAGTCCTCCTCACTGACATTCTAGACCTCGACATCAGATCACCAATTTTGAGGCAGGGTATCACATTCCCTGGACTTCACCAATTAAGTTAGAGTATCTGGCAGTGAGCTCCAGATATCTGCCTGCCTCTACTTCCACTCTGCTGAGATTACAGGCTTGTGCAGCCCTGTCTCATATTTACATAGGTACATGGCCAGCTGAGATCTCTCTAACACAGTGACTTGAACTTTCTAAGTCTCAGTTCTCACCTCTATAAAATGAGGTGCATGAAAGGTTTTATTTTATTTTTCTGAGAACACACTGAATAATCCATACTAGCACAGGCATCATAAATACAGAGATTGCAACATTATGGTTATTACTATCCATGTCTTTATTCTTACAAAATTTAGTCTGTTGTATCCTATCCCTTCCTTCAGATCACAGCACTGATTCTACCATGTCTAACAAGCCCTTTCAGATCACTCAGTGACGCCGCTGTACCTAGCATATCTTTAGTGTTGCTTTGCCTTCCCATTCATTCCCTCTTCATTTTATTTTAACAATAGTCATCTTTTCCTTTTAAATACCTTCTTCTACAACTGGATGAGAGTAACCCAGTCTTACTAATAAATGCCTTGTTAAGATAACACCTACTGGGCCTTTGCACTTGTCCAGAACTATATTGCTTGCAAAGGGCTTTTACCAGCAGGGCTATTAGGGAGATCTGTAGGGAAACTCTCAGTCTGACTGACCAAGACAGAGAGTCTCATTTTACTGATGAGAAAGAATGCTGTTCACTTAGCCCAGCAGCTAAGTGGCTTTCTGGAGCCACACAACTGTTTGAGAGTTGAGCCGAGGCTGGGAATCAAGCCTTCCAACCACAGTGCCAAGGTCAGAGTATCGCTTTTAAATGCTACCATTTATGGAGTGCTTTCTGTGCATGATTTTCTAAAAAAAAAAAAAAAAAAAAAGTTATATATTCAAAGTAAATTGACCTCACCATATCCCGATGAAACAACTTCTACTATTATATACTTTATCACGAACAAGGAAACAGAGTCACACATGTTACATGGCTTTCTGGGGTCATGAATCTAGTCAGTGAAGCAGTTATGACTCACTCTACAACATGGATTCATAAACATGAGGCACATTGCCTCTCTTGATGATAGAACTTTGTTGACTCTGAGACACTTCCAGGTCAGGGATAATGCAAGTACTATGGAAGTGATCAGGGAATCCCTATGCACTAATCTTTATAACAGTTTTCTCTATCCTAAGAAGTAGTAAGCACTTTTGGAAGGTAGGACGGTTTCAATTGTTGGTATTCTTCCAAAGTTTCCATGATGATCACAATTATACACAAATGAAAACTTCCCCTAATGTTTTATATTCAGTCCCATTCCTAGACACATTTAGACATTTTAAAAATATTTATATTTGTTTATTTATTAATGAGATTGGCAATTAGAGAGAAGGGGCATGCCAGGGTCTCTAGCTACTGCAAATGAACTCCAAACGCATGTGCCACCATCTGGCTTACATAGGTACTGAGGAATTGAACCTGGGTCCTTAGGCTTAGCAGGCAAGCACTTTAACCACCAGGCCATCCCTCCTGCCCACATTTAGACATTTTGATAGTTGAGTTCTTTCTGCTACTAGGTTGCCCATTGATCCCATATACAGTGAGACTCCTAGACCTGCTTGCCTCAAAGACAGCTGCTGAGCACAATTAAGTTACAATGTGACCCACTTAAAAGATGGTGGAGTTAACACATGAGCCATGTGCTATGTTCTTCACCATGATCAACTCATTCATATGAGGGTTTGCTGATACTTACGAAATATGTTATCTATGTGTCGCTTCTTCCTATCTACATGGAAAGAATACGAGGGCAGAAACAATTCTCCATAGTGTCAATGACAATGGTTTTAGTTAAGGTCAGAAAAGATGATCTGAATTACTGTTTCCTTATGTGATTTTTCTATCAGGAGAAAAGCAATGACTATTTCTGTTTCTTAACATGACACATGCATGACTGATATTCAATGTAGTACACTGCCTCTGTTGCTAAAATATCAAAACACATCCATACTAGCTACTAGGATAAACAGATGCCTACCACACAAATTGCCAGATCTTTCTAGAGCCCAACAACTAGAATGACAGCACCTAGCAAAGTACTAAGAGGGCTGTAATCTCCACTACCAAGCCAGACCTAGTCTATGCTGAAGATTGCTTGAATGAGCTTACAACAGGTGTGAGTGTGTGTGCATGTGTGTGTTTTCTGAAAGTCATTCCTAGATATATGGGAGACTTAATATGAAAATGCTGGGAGATCCTTGAGAGTGAGGTTCTATATAAAGTTAAGGTAATGTAATAAAACAAAGAAGTAATGTTATCTATATGGTTAAGGCACAGTGTGTTCAGAATAGCCTAATTTGTTATTTGCTGAACGTTAATCCACTTCTTTAAAGAAACTATCCAAAGCAGCAATCCTCTTCTCAAAAGATAAGATACAGTACTTAGGTCCTGTTTCTTTTTAACTTCAATGTTGAATTTCTCATACTCATATTTTTAGGGGGAAATGGCACTTTTAGAGCTCATCTAAGCAAAAATATATCATCTATACTAGCATCCATACTTTGAAAGAGCCTGCTTTGGTTGCCACATTGCTTATGCCAATGATGCAGCTTAATAAGAATGAAAAAGAAGAAATTCACCCTCCCCACATGACACAGGAAGACAGGCACAGAAATTTAAAGAGACAGAGTAAAATGTGAAATGTAAAATGTCAGAGGTGGTACTTAGGAATAATGAAACTGTAAGAAGTCAAACACAATCAGGTTTAAAGAGATAATAGTAAAAATGAAAATCTGAGATCTCTTGCCAGTAGAATAAATCTAGGCTAGGAAAATGAATTCAATATTTCCTGAAAATAAACAGCAGTCTCTAAAGTTAGAACGCACAGATGTGCAAGACAGAAAGTTTCAGCGGGTCATATGTTGAGACGGGCAAAGTAGAACTTTTCCTCACTCCTTTGGATTGCAGATGGAATATTGTACCCCTCAGGTAACTGACATGGTGTTAAACTAGCAGATCCTTCTTGATGAAGGATCTCATTTTTTTACCCCATAGAAAAATTCTGGAAAGACAATTCTTGTGTGTGCATATCTCCAGGTGTCTGATAGTCAGGGTTCTCTGAGGGACCTCCTCATCTTTAGCCTATGACTTGCCATCTGTATCAGAGCTCCATCTGAGAGACTTCTGTTGCTGAGTAAGAAAAAAATAACTACATTATTATGCAATTCAGATGAGATCAATCCTTCCATTGTGAACTTCAGGGATGAGATGGAAGTTTGAAAATTCCCCTAATTCTTCCCTCTTCTCCCTTCCTGCCCTGCATTTTAAAAAAAATCTGTGGCTGCTGTTTGCAGCTCTGTAGATGAAGAAGGAAAGAGAAGTCAGAGCAAGTGCTTTCTTTTAAGGAGAGCAACCTTAGCAAAAATGTCACAAATTAGCTACAGATTCAGGTTCTCAATTCTTTCCTGATTTCCTCAGGTGCCTGCCCTCTGCTCTCCAAAGGCTTTCAAACTTTATTTTCCTTTCTTTGGTTGTGCTGGTAAAAGATGAAATTCTAAAGGAAATGCATCATAAAATTTATATTTGGGCAGTCTTATCAGCATTGGACATGCATAATCTTTCCTTGCAAAGTTTTTGCTCTGAAATTGCACACAAATTTGTTTCTTAAAAAAAAAAGAGGAAACCCTCTATGTTTCTATGGTGTTTGATGGCTATTTATATGTTTCTTAAAGATAAAGCATTTATTCTATGCATGATTTAAATTTTATGCATCCCTTCTCTTTGCCTTAACGGAAGTGAATTCTTATTGCATAGCCAAATTTCACACTCAATTTATTCTGCAGAGTAACTCCCTTCCTCCAGATGGGACTATAAACCAGTAGAAAAAAGTTTTCCCCCTAAGTGTTCCTAATTGAATATATGGGATGTACTTCTAACTGAAATCAACAGCTCAGGAGAAAACATAGAACATCATTGGTAGGGGATATGCTAACCAAGCAAACTTGTTGGTGCCTGGATGAGCTGGTGACCTCAGAAGTGCTCCATCACCACACTGTAGAAAGGGCCAACAAATGGTGGGATGTGGAGGGGAAAACAGTGGCTCATGAAATAAAAGGTATTTTCCAAGCTGCTCTGAAAGCTATTGGAAATCAATGAGGAGGACTTCTAATAGCCTGGCAGGATAAAAAGAGAGAAGAAGAACTATAAAGCCACAGAGAGCCAACCAGAGTGTTGGATTGAGGGCTAAACTGCATCCTGTCCATTACTTATTAATGATCCAAAAATGGTAATATGACAAAAAACTGTTCCTTGCTTAAGAATGTGTATATGTGTTTCCACAAAGATCCAAGGCCATATGCAAGAAAGACACACATCTTCAAAGGCTCCAAAATAATACAAGTAGTAATAATAATGATGATCCCACCCCATAGCAATGATCCAGATCTTGTTATACTGGGGAACTGTGTTCATCTTTTGCACATATTACTTAATTTAAATATTGTCATGACTTTTGAGGCCAAAATCTTGTCTCTCATTCTCATGGTCATAAAAAAGATGCTAATTGGTTTTTTTGAATTAATGAAATGCTGCTTTAATGTAGTTACCATTGTTTATCCTCATTTATATAAAATGTTGAGTCTTAGCCTTGGTCAGATACAGTTAATACTTGTACTGATTGGCCTATGTCCATGTTTTATTTAGACAATACTGCTTCAAGTAAAACAGCAGTGATATCTGTAGGTACAGGAGCCAAGGCTGTGGATGCAGACAAAGCCAGTCAGTCAGAAAAGGTTTTAATGCAAAGAGCCATTGAGTTAGAGTGTTGGGTCCATTTTAACTATGTGACTGTCTTAATGTTTTTGCTGGCTTCAGTTTCCATTATCTGCAAGATGAGGGCATTAATGATTATGTAAATCATACTTGTAAAAATTTGAAACTATATAGACAAAATGGTTTTTACATATTCAAACCTGATAAGTATTGGTTATCATCTGAAATAATAACCATGGGTGGTTAGTGTGTATTGGATAGCATTTCATTGTGTAGCCCCATAGAAATTACAATCCTCTGAGACCTTAGTTCCTTCATGATTTTAAGTAGTAAATTGAACAATGGAAGCTTCTATGTCATTTACAAATCTACATACTAGGTATTTCTACCAGAAAAAAAAAACAGATAATAGCACAAATACTAGAAAAACACTTCTCAAGTCAAAATGTATGTTCGGCCATCATTATCTTGAGCAAGTACCTCACTTCTTGAGTTACTTTATTTCTAATGCCTAAAAGGCAAATGACCTAAGGTTTTAGTTTCACACTTGAGATACATGAATCATGGAAGTAACTGCTGTATAGAGTTTAAGGAGCAAATAAGATAATATACTTCCGAAATGTCTGTCAAATAAGTATTGGCAATGATGATGGTGTTTCTCATCTGCCTATTGGAATTTGAAATTCACATAGTATAAGCAAGTTGAGTTTGGTTTAGCAAATGTGAACCATCAAAACAATCAAGGACAGAGTGTGAGGCTGAGGGCATGAGAGTAGGGCAGCTTTGATGTGGGGCAGAAAAGAGGAACCAGGGAACCTTAAAGGATTAATTAAATAAAGAAGATTCCTGGAACTGAGTGGTTTGGCAATACCACTCTGACTGTTCTTTAGGCATAGGACTTTGAAGAGGTGGGCAGTTGACTTTGGAGAAAGATGTTCTAGAAATGAGAAATGGAGTATTCAAGGGAAGGTGGGCATAGAATGGAGTGTGAGCACTTTGACCTCTCTTGGGGATGTAATATATAACTTTCACTTTCCAAAACAGACAAGAATCTCTTTTCATACAATAGTGATACACTTATCCAGGCAGTCATTACATTAACTATTTTAGATGTCCAGGGCGCCTCCTTCCCATATTTACAGGTTGAAGCCCTAACCTACTACAATCTAACTGCATTGGGAGACACAACCTTTAAGGAATTAAGATTAAATGAAATCAAAAGGAGGAATCTAGTTAGGGCCTACATTAAGAAAAGAAAGAGATAACACAAATGTGTGCAAAAATAAAAATGTCAGAGCCACATGTTGGGCCATGATATGCAGAGACATTTATCGTACCAATAACTGTGGGCTAACTCCACAATGCACGACCCATATACCTCAACAAGGAGGGGCCAATGGAGAGGGGGTATGTCACAGATGACCCTAATAATGATACCAAACTTCCCGTATTTGCTGAATACAAAACTAATAAAAAAAAACAAACACAAAAGCTACATAAAACGCACAGAGAACATGACACCCATCAGTCAAAGGAGAGAAGCCTCGTGAGAACTCCACTCTCCTGACCCTGCATTTTCAGCCTCTGTAACTGTAAGAAAATAAATGTCTGCTGTTTAAGCCAAGAGAGCTGTGGAATCTTGCACTAGAAACCCTAGTGGACTGATATAGTAACAATAATAACGTGAAGACTTCCCTGCTTAACTTGAAAAAGAAGAAAGAAAAGGGTTTTAGGAGGTAAAGAAACAAAGGAAAGGAAAGGTAGGGAAGGAGGAAGGCAAGGCTTCTTGGCTTCTACTCAAGACCACAGCACTGTCAGCAGTCCTGGCTGCTAGCACTCCCCTAACAATGGAGAGCTCATAGCTTGTCTCTCTATGGTGCTCAGCCCCCTGACAGTGCCGGACAGACAGAGCCTGCTAAACATATGCCACAGCTCTCCTGGCCACTGTAGCCACTGGTACAGTAAGCCTAGCACAAAACAGGATTTGCATAAAATCACCTCTATTCCAAAGAGAAGAAGCTGAGAATGGAGGTTTAGCTTTCTGTAAAACAAACAAAAATGCTAAACAAAAATTCAAAGGAGCCATCAACCTTTACATGGCTACAATGGAAAATTTAAGTGTCTAAGAAGTGGATAGCTTTAGGAAGAATAAATAATGGGGAAGAATAAAAGTATTCTTTTCACTTTCAACTTCTATGAACATCACCCCTGAACCGCCCTCTTTGTGATAACATGATAGCAGCTTTGCAGGAAATGAAAGGTGAAATGTTAATGTGTGCTGAGGCACTTCTGTAGTACAAACCCTGGATATATTTGCATCACACTTTATACTAGTTTGCTTTTTGAATTCACATGGCACAGATGCCATACTAATATTTAAAAATGACTAGTCTGTTGTACAACTGTGGCAGACAGTCATATCCACCCAAATGACTGTAGTCCCAGCTGGCATTTTATAGAAGGACTCCATGCAGACATGAGTGGCCATGGTTAGTACCTTGCCCCAGACTCTAAGCATCCTATTTGCATCCAGCTCTGCTTACTGGCTAAAGAAAAACCTCCAGCCTTACACTGCACCCATTTCCATGTGACAAGGGAGGGCCATTTGAAAGGAACTAATGTATTCTATGGTGAAATTCTTAACTGTTAACGTCCCCTGACCATCTTTCTCCATTCTGTTGGGAGTTTATGTTCAATTTATTATAAAGATTATACGATTTGGTTTGAATAGCAGACTTGCAATGTTTTATTAATCTATCACACAGTCTTTCTAAAAAATATGATGAACAGGTTAGTATAAAATGTCATTCTTTATGAACTTTATATAACTGAGGTTAATGTGTCCAGCCTCTGTAATTCTCTGAATTAAAGATTTTTTTGTTTTGTTTTTCTTATATGAACCAACCTCGTCCAAGTCACCTACAGAATTACAAAATATATAATAAATCCAAGCATTTGGAAGTGTTATTACTGACAGTCTATAAATGCTCATTGATAACCTCTAATCATCAGCAAGATTATACCAGATTAATGAAAATGCATCAGAAATGCTCCATGCCATTTCATTTCTAGGGAATTATAGCTAAGATACATTCTAAAACATTCACAACACATGAGGCAGGCTTTCTCAAAGTATGTTTTATTTAAAGTGACTGCAGAAAAAAAAAAAACCCACATAATTTTATGTTCATCCCATCATGTCCAGGAAGCAGCAACAGGAAGAAAATACAGTGAAATGTGTTCTTCACAGATGAACGTAAGCTTGTTTAGTTATGCGAATAAACTGGCTATAGAATTCCAGAGACAAACAGGTGACAGAACACGTGGCTCCCACTACTGCTTATATAGGAGAGAAACAAGTTACATTCTGTGCATAAAGAGAGACAGAAAAAGAGAAAAGAGACGTAAAAGTGAAAAAAGAACCATAAGCTGGACATTCATCTACATTTAGCTCAGATCACATCAAAAGGATAATTTCACATCTGAAAATGGTTTAATATGAAGAAGTAGCTAGATACTGGCTTGTGTGTAATTATTCAAGAGTTCTAACACACACACTCTCTCTCTTTAAGAAGATAAAATTGTCATATTCAGATGCTGACCTTTTCCTATGCAATATGAACCCATTAATAAAAATTTATTTTAACACCAACAAGCCCAAAATGCTTTGAAATATCAATTTTAAAGGATACTTTCTCCTGTGTCCTTTATTATAAATGTTACACAGACAAAGGCAGAAACTAAAAAAAAATCAATTTTAATATATTTCTTCCTACCATGGGGCATGAGAAATGTTAATGGTTTCTGCATCTACATGGTTACAATTATTAGCTTTACTGTTCTAACGTGGCACTCATAACGATGACTGGGCTAGCAATTTAAGGGATGGGGTGCTGTTCTTGGGGGTTTTCTGGATGTTCATTAATAAGCATTAATTCAGGAACTTGAGAGTCAGGCCAGGATTTGCTTCTTCTCCCATCTAGCATCCCGATAGTTACACGATCCTTTACTCAGAGACTGCAGAACAACTTAAAACCCTATAGTGGGTTGAAAGGAGGACAAGAAAGGATGTGGCAAGGGGTCTTTGCTATCCAAGGAGGAAAAGGACCACTCAGAGGGTTTTGTGTCACCTCTAGTCAGATTGCTTCAGCCTGTGTTTTTGTATCTCTGCACTCAACAGTCTGCATTGCTTTAAGGGATCTCTGAGGACAGATGGAATGGGCACCAACTCTTTCACCTGTTCCTAACATCAAGTCTCACCAGAGACACACCGCTTTCTCTAAGTTGTCTTACTGGGGAGTTACTCATGGCACAGAGCTCTCCCCTAGCCAAGGGTGAACATGAGAATCAGCCCATCACAAAGACAGCTCTATTGTTCTCAATACCGAGCTACTCGGCAAGGCTCTGTTTCCACAGGGCTGATACCTGGCTCTTCCCATTTACCTTTGATTTAACACCTCCCCAGAGCCTCTGTTGGCTCCTTTGATCAGTTTATCCAGCATCAAATCCTGTAACTTAAATTCAAACCACTACCAGCAGGAAGAAGACTGGAAGCTTGGTCTTCATGTTCTTCCAAAATGATATTTGTGGCTGTCACTTATCTGCTACATATCACCACTAGGCTCCTGTCTGTGGTTTGAAACTGCTCTTCCTCTACAAGGCCTCGGAGCTCGGGTCATTGAGTTCCACTCCATCTAGCCAACCTTCACCACTGCTTCACACTTACAAGCAATTCACCTTGAAATCATTTGCTTAACACTATTCTGCGTATGTGTATGTCCTCCTGCTAACTCTGCTGAGGGATTCTGCCAGTCTTCATCATCAGCTATGATTCTTAGTTGCAGCCAGCACCAGCATGGGCAGAAAAATAAAGATCAAAGGATTTAAGATACTTCCCAGAAGCTCCAGTAAAAGTAAAGCATGGGCTGGAGGTTTAAGCAGCCAAGGGCAGTACCCAAATATCACTGCAGAACAGTGCAGTGGAGACTCAGTGCACTTGGGACAGACGCTGGTCACAGAAGGCTTCCACTGAATTATCTTTCAGGCTACTTGAGATATCAGGTTCTAGGTGAAGTTTACTTTTTGAGTAATTTGTTTCTAAACTAAAATCTCACCTGTGTGGAGAGTATAGATTGTGTGCCTGAACTCTGCCATTAAAGAAGCCTGGAAAAGAAGTTTCTGTCTTCTACCATCAGATAGCCTGACTGCAGAAACAACTGAGTGACCATGGAATTGATAAGTGCCCTCTGTCCTAGTGGAGGGTTCTAACTCCCTCATAAGAACTTCCTTAAGTTTTCTAATATATATTTTGCTCCCCTGTCTCTGTACTGTGTACATCCCAACTGCTCAGTTGATTAGGTAAAGGTAAACTGCATTATGAATTCCATAGTACTGCATGAATATCTCATTTGATCTTCCCAATTCCCTGGTCAAAGGGGACCCAAAAGGACCCTTTTATAGATGAAACAAGGGAGTTTTGGTGAACATGAGTGACTTGTCCAGTGTCCTTCCTCAAGCGTGCTTTCAGACCTCAGCAAACACACCATTAAGACAGAAACCTGTGTTCCTTGGATGTCTACTGCTGACCTCCAACCTAGAACTTATACAGCTGTGCATGCATGCTTTTACCTTTTCACGGCATATTGCAATGTAAAAAGCAGCAGAGGCAACTATGGGGCAATCATAGTCTCAGGATAAGAAGGGCAAGTCCAAAGAAATCAGTAATGGAAAAAGTTTCTTCTAAGTCTCTTCTTAGAGCCTCTGGAACCAAGGTGCATGGGAAGAAATAGATATGAAAGGAAGATGAGTTTTCTTGTATGTAGGATGGATATTATCTACTAGGGAGAGGTGCCAGAGATAAGGAGAAAGTGAGTTCCTTAGCACAATAAGCAAGAGCAGAGGTATGAACCCTTCCCAAAACACCAACCACCAAGGACTTGAGATATCTTACATGTACGCATTCTTTAATTTTACTGAGCCCTGCAATTCCTCTACATGAATTATTTTTACTATCAGTATCCCATGTTTACTTTCAGCTTTGTTTTGCTTGATTTCAAAATGGTACTCTTTTTTTTTTTTTTTTGAGCTTTGTTTTGCTTGATTTCAAAATGGTACTCTTTTTTTTTTTTTTTTTTTTTTGAGGCCACAAAGAAAGAGGAAATGGAAATGCTGCTAAGTTGATGAAGAAAGGAAATCCAGGGCTTATAGAAGAGTGATTGAGTTAAAGGAGAAAAAAATATAGTCTTAAGAAGAGGCAAGAATGAAAAAAATCAGCTCAAGACAGAAGGAAAGAATTAAAAAAAAAAAAAGATTCTTATTACTAAACTCTGACAGCACATATGCTCCTACCCATAACACAGTCACTACTAGAACTCCTTTCAGAATAGTCTCTTCTACCCTGGAAATGAATACTGATCAGGAAACAGGCACAGACGTATCAACAAAGATACTCATAATAACAGTGGTTTAAAACAAGAGAAAAGATTGTTTCCCATAGCTGTTGAGCCACCACACAGTTCTGGACTGAAATGCTAAGTTTGTATCAGATTCTAAGCTCAAATGATGCTAGGTACTCAGGTGGCCTCTCTCCCTGCTTCTAACTTCTTATCTGAAGAGCTGCTCTAGCTTGTGCAATCATGAGAGTATTCCAGCCAGTGAGCAGAGTCAAAACGATGTGATGGCCATGCTCTTCTCTTTGTGGGCTGGGCCTGGAAACTGAAGACATGCACACCCTTACCCCAGGGAGTACCACTGTCCCATGGTCACTCCCCACTCCAATGAAGGCTGAGAAATGGAGTCAATAATGGCAGAAATGAGTTTAGCTGACCCAGAGATAGGAAAACAGGGGTCTGGCACAATGGCTCAGTCAGTAACATGCCTACCACACAAGCATCAGGACCAGAGTTTTGGACACCACCCAAGTACCCATATGAAAGCAGAGCAGGCATGGAGGCCTGCCTATAATCCCAGCACTAGGGAGATGGAGATGGAATCCCCGCGGCAAGTTGCCTAGCTAGACTCACTGAATTAACCAAGTCTGGGTTTACATAAGAGACTCTGCCTTCATAAATAAGGTGGAGAGTAATTAAAGAAAATGCCTAATGTCCACCTCTGTCTGCAGCATCACATGCACGGGCGTGCATGTGCGCATACACACACACAGACACACACACTCAAGCACATATATGCACATATGCACCAAATACATACTCCAATGCAAATACACCATGTTTCCATCTACATGTTTTAAAAACAAAAAGAAAAAAAGAAATGGTGGATATTGAGAGATGAACAGCAGCATTTTCCATCTGCATACCAATAGAACAGACTGAGGACAGAATTCTGGCTCTGACTAGCTGTTTAACCTAAAGCACATTACTCAAGTTATAAGATTTTCCTCATATTCAGAAAGAGGATTAAAAAGACTTTCCATAGAGAAGAGGTGTGAGAACAGTTGAAGGAAATGTATGTAAAAGATTGGCACTTGATAAATAGCGGAAATTTATTTTTATTTATTTATTTCATGTTATTATTTTAGCAAGTATTGGCAAACTATAGCCCATAGGCTCATTTTGGCCTATCATTTGTTTTTTATTAATAAAGTTTTATTGGAACTGAGCCATGCCCATAAGTTTATATATTGTCTATGGATGTTTTTCTACTGGAATGACAGAGTTGGGAAGCTGTCATTGAAATGATATGTCCAAAACAACTACAATATTTACTAATTTCTCTTATACAGAAAAAATGTTTGCTGATCCCTTATCTACAATACCAAAAATCTTTTATTTTCTTCTGGTTGGTATATGTTCCATAGAAACATAAAGAAAAATTGTAGGAAGTATGTAGCACAATGCCAACTGCATGGCACTCTGCAACTTTTAATCCCACTTCACCTTCACTGATACATGTAGCATTGGTCCTCTGAGAACTTGTAAGACACAACCAAGTATTTAGTTTCAATGTACACATGTGTTGCACTCATATGCAAAGTCTGTTTATCACTGGAACACCCACCAGGGCAGTGATGTCTTGTGCTTGTGCCATGAGTAGTGTGATGACTCTCTGAAGTGGCAGTAGAGTCCACAGATAGATGTGAGAGGAATTCTCCATCAAATGTGCCCACAATAAAATAAGATTTTAGACAGAAAATAATGTGAAATTTAAGCCAAAAATGTTGCTATATGTAGGATATAGAAAAAGACAGAATGGAGCTGAAGAGATGCCTTAGCAGCTAAGGTGTTTGACTGCAAAGCCAAAGGACCTCAGTTCAATTCCCCAGGGCCAGGTACACAAGGTGGTGCTTGTGTCTGGAGTTTGTTTGCAGTGGCTGAGGCCCTGGCGCACCCATTCTCCACCCCCCTTCTCTCTTTCTCATTGTCTCAAATAAATAAATAATTTTTTAAAAAAAGAAAAAGACAGAATGACTCATGGCCCATTGAAATACATATGGAATGAAGAAAGGTATTAAATGAGAGGAAAGAAGGAGGTGAAGGAGGGAAGGAGGAAGGAAGTGAAGGTGTGAAGGAGGGAGGAAGGAAGTGAAAGAGGCATAGAAGGAGGGAGGAAAGAAAAGCAGGAGAGAGGAAGCCAGCAGTAGCTTTCAGTGGTTTCACAATAAAGACAAATGTTCTTTCCATATACTTTCCTCTGTAGCCCATCACACAATACCTACTCCTCTAGTTTTTTGTCTCACTGACTTTACTGCCCTTCTCCAAGCCTCTTAAGAGTGTCCAGATCCCTTTTTCATCATCCTTTATGCATCTGGTTTGATCTCATAAAGATAGCATTCTCTCACCCTCTGGCTACTTTTCTTTTATAAAATGCTTGAGCACCTACTCAAATCTATGAATATTCACTATTTACAAATTATATATGTAAGTTCTATACAAAGGCCAAAATAAACAATAAAAGTTGGGGCTGGGCTGGAGAGATGGCTCAGTGGTTAAGGTGCTTGCCTGCAAAGCCTAAGGACCCATGTTTGACTTTCCAGATTCCACATAAGCTGGACGTACAAAGGTGAGGAAAGTGCAAGGTTACATATGCCCACTAGGTGGCACAAGCATCTGGAGTTCATTTACTTTGGCTGAGACCCTGGTGCACCAATTCTCTCTCTCTCTCATTAAAAAAAAAAAAAGAAAAGAAAAAAGAAAAAATTAAGGCTGATGAGATGGTTCAGCAGTTAAGGTGCTTTCCTGCCAAACCTAAAGACCCCAGGTCAATTCCCCAGTACCCACATAAGCCAGATCCATAGGGTGGCGCATGCATCTGGAGCTTGTTTGCAGTGACCGGAGGCCCTGGCATACCCACACACAAACACTCTCTTTCTCTATCTTTGCAAGTAAATAAATAAAATATTTTTAAAACACAATATAAGATCTAAATTGCTATGATGCTTGTTTGTTAATACCTTCCCCACACCTGAATCTCTCTCCCTGGCCTCCACCCTCTGTCCATCATTTCCTTCAGGGAACCCTTTCTGTGCCACCAGGGTCATGCAACTCTTGGATTCTTTCTTGCTGTCCTCCTTGATAATCATCATAGTTGAAAGTACATGTTTGTTTATTCAATTCAATCAACATTTCTCTTGTCCTCCGCGGGGCTCATCCAATCAACTGCTCTAACATCTATTCAAATATCTGTTCTACTCTCTGATGAAGGTGAGTATCACATCAGTCCTACTTTCCAGGATGTCTTATCAGTTGTGTTCAGATGCATTGTAGATCATACTAAATATTGATTAATTAAGAGGATACATTAACTATTCTATTAAAATAGATACTTCAAAAAAATCTCAGGGTTAATATGGAAACTAAGAAATGCCTTATCAAGAGGGAGCTGATAAGGTAAAACCAGATGAATAATCACATATCACTTTCCCTAGACGTCTTCATTTTTCAAAAACGCCTTTCCTATCTGCCACTGTATCAGATTCTCCCAGTAACTCTTCAAGTCGATGAGGTTGGGGATTTTTATCCCTGTTTTACAGGGAGGGAACTGAAATTCACACAGCTATAAGGAGAGTCCTTAAGCCACACAACTAGTTCTAGCAAAATAAGAATTAAATCCCATGTCTCCCAACCCCTAGCCCACAATGACCATTGTTGGGCATAAAGTGGTGAGTGAGGGAAACTGATTCCTTTGGGAAGATGTGAATTAGAGCTGTCAGGAGAACCTGCTACACGCAGTACCCCTTAACACTGACAAACACTTCAGAGTGCCCAGAAGACAGAAATGGCAATAATCAAAGCCTTAGGAATCTGAACCAAGAAAGATTACAGGGCCAGCAGGAAAAGTGTGGAGGACAGAGGAAGACAGATGAGTTACTAACAACCTCCAAGCCCATGGGTATTATCTCACAGTGCCTGGGAAATCAGCTGTTCTTTACACCCAAGAAGGTCCAAACAAAGGGAAAATGGATTTATCTTATGCAGGGACACACTCCACTCATACATACATATTGGGTGAGCAAAATGTTGCTAGAAGACACTTTGGGCATTTTGTTCTCTGATGCCGGAGAGTGAGAAGGACTGACCCCTGGCCCACCAGAGTGTCCATTATAATTGATGGCAAGCTGGTGGGAGAGTGACATTGACTTCTGCTGGCCAGCATTGCCCATGTGCAATGGTAGATATGTAAAGGCAGGAAAGGCCAGTAAAACAAAGCACACACCTGGAGTTTCACCTGATGACCACAGTTGAACTGCAGGCAATGACTCTTAGTTTGAAGAGAACATATTTTGGCTAAATAGAGAAAAACATATCTAATTAGCATGATAATTTGACTTATCACATACTTAAGTTGGGAGATATATTCAAATTTGATAATGAAGGGAGAAAAACCTACAAAGCAAAAAAACAAAGCACAAATCTTAAGGGATGAGAGATAGAGTAAAGGAAATTTAAATGTTTCTATTTTATCTTAAAATTAATGAAATACTATGTGTATCTAACACATGTGCACATATATGACTTGTGTTCATATTATATGAGTGCATAACTGCTTGGACTGTCACTCAAAGTCAAAAGCTCTGTTACCAGACTACGCCGTTAGTGGGAAGCAGTGGAGCCTTGAAGAGGCTGAGCCTAATGGAAGGAAATGATGTAAATGGGGTGTGCCCTTGCCAAGGAAATTGGGACTCCACCTGTCTCTTGGTTTCGCTTCTCAGACAGAGAAGTGAGTCACTTCATACTCTTTCTATGGAGTACTGCTTCCCTCAAGCCCAAAAGTAATAGGGAATTCTCAGGAGGTTCTATATTTCTGCTTTGGTACATTTTGGGTATCCTCAGTGTCTGTCTGTATCACCTTGGTGCAGGTTGTCAGGCTCTCCATGCAAGCAGTACTCTTGTTCATCTCACCAGTTCCTCCATGGCTTCACCTGGGCCCAAACAATATTTTAATAAGGTGATGTCAAAGTGTGGTAAACTAAGCTGAGTGACACTGATCAAGAAGTCAGAAAACCTGATCCTTTGGCCCAAACCCTAAGTAAACCTCAACAACCAGCCATGTGACTGGATTACATCCTTCCTCTTTCTAGATCTCAGCTCCCCATATGTGTAAGAAAAAATTTGAAGGGACACAATTTAAAACAACCTGACACTAATGTTAAATTTTGAAGAGTTGTTCAAGGTAAGCTAGATTTGTAAAGCCACCTTAGTATCAAGAGAAAATTAGAGAATTTCTAGTAAACATCTGGAAAGAAAAGTGTTTACTAGGATGCATCTCAATATTAACTGAAGTGCCTTAAGGCAACATTTTAAAAGCCTCTAAAAAATTTTATACACTGAGAGAGATCAGCTAGGGAGAAAAGGAGATTTCACTATAGTTTGGTTCATGGCATTCTTCATCAATTAAACTTGAATGTAATACATCGTGTCTCGGGTTCTCAAATATAAGTGACTTGTATGTGTACTCTAGGTAGCACTCAGTCAAAAGCAACAAGTTCCGCTTGCAGGATAAACATGGTGCTTATCCAGTAAACACAGCCAGCACCATGAGACTTCTCTAAAGCTCAAAGCGACTGAGTTACCCTAATAGGAGGTAGAGCCATTCATTCTGAGAGAAAGAGCCTACAGCACCCCAAAATATGTCAGATATTTTATATCCCTGGCCTCATTTCATCATTTCTATTTCACAATCACACTTGATAGAAGCTATACTTTACAGGTGGTGAATTGAGGCTAGAAAAAAACAGGGTAAATTTGCCTTGGGTCATAAAGCTCAATATCTAGCAAAAACAGAATTCAAACTAAGGCAGGCGGTTCCCACGATTATACAATTTTGCCTCTCTGTGGACCACTATCCAACACTGTGGCATGATTGAGTCTTCATGTTTAAAACAATGACATATTCAAGGAGACAGTCACAAAGGAGCACAATGGATATCAACCATCACCAAGATGATCATTTCTCTCTCTGACCTTCAATTTTCTCATGTAATACACCAATAACAAGTTGTTTAGTGGTATTTTGTTATGCATTCTACAGCCAAGAAAATGAGCAGAGAGCCTGTGAAAGTGAACATCAGGGTATCCAGGCTTACATTCAGTTCTAACCTCCCAGAATAATTCTGAGGAGATGGTTCCCTGACACTTCAAATGGAAGCTTTATTTGGGTAGTCCATGTGGCAGAAATCTTAGACCAAAGATGCAGAATGGTGAAATTGTTTGTTGAAAACACTTTTGACATTATTGAGCATGTCCTCCACTCTCTTTCATCCACAGCTCCACAGCCAAGCCCTCTCAATCTAAATGAAGAAAGTGATCAATCCATTATATGGAATATCTTCTACTATAGGCTCCAACCTTCGCCTGCTCACCAGCTCTCACATCAGCACTGACTCTTCAGCTGGTACACTCCTGCATCCATTCCAGCCTGGGAGAACCGCCTTTAATTTCTATGACCATCAGGCCTCTCCTTGCCTCTGTGTCCTAGATGCTGGTCTCACTATCCAGACCACCTATGGTCCTCTGCCACTGCCCACCTAACTCCCACCTCCCCTGCTTCCATAAATGCCATCTCCATGCAAGGTGTCACCCCTATACACTCCTGAAGCCTTCATCATCTCTGTTTTGTAGCATATAACTTCCAAGTGAACACTGTTACTTGCCTGTTTCCCTACACTCCATAGTTAAGTCCCATAAAGATAGTCTTGAGGAAGAAAAAAAAAAAGATATACCTTCAGTTTGTTGCCTTTGACATCGACAGCAAATCATTCAATGATGGCACAATGTAACCTATAAATGCTTGTTAAATGAATGAAAATTAAGAATTCTGGCCCTTTATATTGATAGAAATGTCCATATTCAAAACCATTCTCCAACAGATAAAACTTGGAAAGAAAAATGTCTTAGAAAGTCATCATGCTAAAGATTAATAACTTTTCTATCTTGAGTTTTTACACTACATCCATGTTTTATAACAGTGTAAATCATCCCAATTGTATATACACACTTATTTTTATAAATAAAATTATATTAAATATGCACATACGTTTTCCATTCAAATACACACACACACACACACACACATATATATATATATATATATATATATATATATATATATATATATACACATACATGCCTAGATATCAAGGCATTTTATAAATATAAATCATAAAATATGAACATAGTTTAAATATAATTGTATTCATAAAACATAAATAACATACTCATGTGTATATGCATGTATATTTTGTACAGATGAAAAGAATTATACTACTTCCATGACATCTAAAGAATAAGTCTTACATTTAAATGTTTCCTAGGACAGACATTGTTACATAAGAAAGCCAGTTTGGAAATGTTGCTAGTAATTGTATATTCATCAAAGGTTTTCTAGTGGGTCCATTATTACAAGAGCTGATACCTTATAAACTTTCAGATTAATAGCTTCAGAATTTTGGGAACAGTTTTCTTTAAATGCACATTTCAACCTTGCATCAACAATAGGTCATGTCAATAGAGGATGGCTTCTGGAGCAGTTGAACACCAGATCGCCATCTTGACATTTTTTTAAATGCATGCTTTGTCTTCATAATTAAGTGCACCCATGTGGGCACAGGGCTATGGATGTATGGCACTGGGCTTTATATTTTAACCTAGAAACTACAGCATTCCCTTGTATAAGCACCACAGTCCTGTGTGAGAAAACTGGGGTGAGAAGGCAAGAATAATAGAATGCACTTCCTGTGGTTTAAAGAGATGGAGAAACTAAAGGGTGTAAGAGTTACATAATTTACTAAGACTATAAGCTCCATGAGAACAGGGATGTTGCCTGCTTTCCTTCTTTTGTTGCTTATCCCCAGCCTGGTAGATGCCTAATAAGCACAGAATGAATAGGGAGTGAATGAACACAGGACTCAATGAACACCAGTTTTCACTAAAAAGAGGACCTCTGCCTTATCCCCATAATGATGAACTTCCTCATATATGAAATCTTTTGTCCTTGAGCTATTCTTTGACAACATTAAACACATCTTAAAATAAAATAATTACATATATTTAAAGTTGACAGCTAATAAATGTACCCCCACACCCAAAAGGCCCAAAACAAGTTATAATACTTCTAATTATGTTTCTATCTCTCTTTATTTCCTCCTTTGGATTTTTAGAGGTAGGGTCTCAATCTAGCTCAGGCTGAACTGAAATTCACTATGTAGTCTCAGGATGGCCTCAAACTCATGGTGATCCTCCTACCTCTACCTATTGAGTAGTAGTATTAAAGGCATATGTCACCACACCTGGCTATTTCTCAATTTAAATTGTTTATTTATTTAAGAGAATTAGAGAAGGAGGCAGATATATAGAGAGAGAAAAAATAGAGAATGGGCACACCAGGGCCTTTAGCCAATGCAAATGAACTCCAAATGCATGCACCACCTTATGCATCTGGTTTAGGTGGGTCCTGGGGAGTCGAACCTTGTTCCTTTGGCTTTGAAGACAAGTTCCTTAACTACTAAGTCACTTTTAATTGACTTCCTTAAATAATTTACCCATACAATTATTGCTAACTTTGAATCACTGAGATATACTATTATATATGCATAAAATATTTAAGATTCATACTTGCATAAACACATTCATATTTAAACCATTACCTATAGTATTATCATATGTAGATATCATATGTATTATTCATATTATGTTATATATTATGTATTATTCATTATGTTATATTATTGTATTATGTATTACCCATATGTTAAGTTATTACATATTATGAATTATTCATAAACTATCATTCTGTTTTAAGTATATATAATAGTGTAGTATTTCCTTGACCTCTAGCATGTATGCATACATATCTATCACATGAATATACTATTAAAAAAATCAAGTATGTTGGAAAATTTACTAGGCATTCCAAAGGCCAAAGTTAACAATGCAGCCACAGTAAATTCTGTCCTGTCAGTACTGCATTTGGGAATACAGAGCTCTGTGTCATGCATGTACTATTCAGTACTGCCCGGATTCCCTGCATCATGGCAGGAGAGCACTCTAGTAAGCACAGCTTACACACAATGGAATGGAATAGATCATTTTCCCATAGTGATGACTAGAATACTTCATTATGTGGCCAGTCTCTCTGAGAATTCAGCTCACATGGAGGACACCACATTTCCCCATTACAGAAGATCCAGGTCTCTGTGTTCCTCACAGCTCTCTACTCTGAGGTAGAACTTCTGGTGGCATCCAGAACTCAGAAAGGGAGGAGCATCCAGGACCAGCACACAATTTATAATCAATTTCTTTAATACTGAGGGAACGAAATAATGTCATTATAAAACACAGAAACCAAGTCCAGGGAAGAGGTGAGGAGAGGCATCTCTCTCAAAGACAGAAATCTGCATCTGTTGCTAAAACTATTCCCCCAAATGCCAACATAAAGAATTGTCTCCAAATCTCACCTTCTGAGTGTTTGGCAGCTGCTACCAAACATCCCTAATGTAGAAAACTTGTTTCAATACAGTTTAGTTTCCATATACCCACTATAAATGACAGAGTAAAGAGCTCTCCAGAATCCAATTATTCACAAGGAGAGCCTGCACTTTCAAAATCTAGCCTTCAATGATAGGTACAAAGGGCAGGCTGTTCTCTTTCTGCAAATCAAAGCCATTCCTCTACATACTGAGCCAAGCTAGAAAAAGGACCAGGTAGATAGGTGGCTCTACCCTGCTCAGGAGTGGAAGATGGTAGCAAAAGTTCCATCAAATTAGAATGGATGTTTACTCCTCTCTTATTTCCCCATGTCAACAATAACACTGTTCAATAAATATTTATTCAAGTCATCAAACAATCAATCTTGAATTAATGTAAAGCAAGTAGTTAAGAGAATCCCCTGACCTGGGTGTAAGACTCAGTAAGATGCCTTCTATGTTGTCTTTCAGTCTATAGCTCTCCTGCTCCCACCACCACCCTGAAGTAACATGCTTTCCTCTCAGAAAGAGCTTCATACAAAGTCCTAAGAAGACAAAGTTGGCCAAGACAGCATATACAAGAGGCAAACCTTACTTCAAGGGCCTGACTTGTGCCCCACATTTATTTCCCCCAAAACATGCAAAGCTATTTTCAGAAACTGTATTTGGGATGCCTTAGACCAGTTTCTGGAAACTTCACCAAATGTATGACTTCTGAAACCCACTGTGAAGCTCTCTCCTCTGCAAATAGATGGGAAAATTAACATGTAACAAAGGTCAAAAGCCAGGGTATAAAGAAACAGAATGATAATGAGAAAAGAAAAGAAAAAAAAAAAAAAACACAGTAAGAAGTCTTAGTGGAACAATGGCACAAAGTTGTCAATGAGTTTCCCAACATCAAACAAGTCCAACTATCTCCTCTTCCCTTCAATGCCAGATCAGAACATTTCTTGGCACTGCAAATGACTTCAGCTTGTGATTCTTTTGGAAATATGCATTAAACAATATAACAAATAAACTTTGCATTAGCTTGCACTAAGCCACTGCTCTAGGGAGTTTCAATCCTATTTCCTTATATCTGTCACATGGAAACTAGAATGCTCTTAGTAAATCTATTTATGCCATTGGGCTAGTACAGAAGGCAATGACACAACTGTTTGGACTGTTACCAATACCATTATGATTATCAAGAAATGTCATAATTACAATTATATTCTGTTCTTACTGCATGCCAATAAGCCTATGTAAAACTCTGTAAAATGGGTATTCTATCAATTTCTCCTGGTTGATATTATATATGTATACATACATATGTATATACATACATATATATTCAGGATACTTGAAGTCTTAAGAGGTTATATAACTCATCTACCAAGTTTGCATCCAGAAAACAGCAGAGTGGGAATTTGAAGCCAAGTGGGTTTGACACCAGGGCCCATTTTTCAGCTACAACTAAATGGAAGATGCTGGGCTCTGTGAGTGTTAATCGTACCTTTTGACAAGCTGCATGTTCCCATTTTAAAAGAATGATTGAAAGGCTTGATATAGCCCATTAATTTTATGCCCACTTGTATCAAAATCTCTTCAATTCCCTTTGCAGCTTTCCTGCTTTCATTTTAAACTCTTCTTCCCTCGGCTGCTCTTGCCCTCTATGTGCACACATGGAAATGAAGTCTACGGGCTCCTTCCAGCAAAATCCTTCAACATCTGAAGAAACAATAAAAGCATATGCTCTGCTTTCAACTAAACAATTCTTAATTCACAGGTACATTCTTTCTGGAAAAATTGACAACCTAGGTATTTTTTATCAGAACCTCTTAGTAAACCAAAGTGTTGCTTCTGTTTCATTGTGATCCCTTTAATGACAAATTAGCTTCATACTTTACAGGTAAAATCTGAAGGAAATTCATTCTATTACCTTCCCTTAAAAAACAAAAACCATTAAAACAAACAAAGCCAAATGAAACTAAAAGGCAGAGTTTGTGTACATAGTAATTTTTTTAATATAGGAAAAGCTATGTTTTCTAGTACCCCATTATAGAAGCCAATAAGAATAATGACAGTAATGATTACTGAGTAAATACCATGTGCCAGGTAACACACCAACTGTCTGTAATAGTTTATTTCTCCCCTAACACTGAATCATAATGTCACATTCCAACTCACTGCAGATGGAGTAAATATAACCCCTGCATAATGTAAAGAAAATGACAAATAGGTACAGAAAAGACTGGATTGACATAGTAGGGATACGTTGCTGGCACTTAATGATCCTCAATTAGAAAAAGTTTACCTGCTTTCTACATGAAACAGGATTCATGGTGGAAAATAATGCACGTCTGTGGGAGCATATTTGAAATGAGTCACACTTTGTGTGTTTCAGCCACTCAATATATTCTGTTCATAGTTGAAGGACATCAGGTAGGTTATCAACAGCTCTATTTTACAGATGTTGAAACCGAGACCCTCAAAGCAAATAAATTTGCTCAAAGATAACAGACAACCCACTTCGATAAGGAAGAGATGTGAATCAGGCCCAAGTTGACAGCTATGTCTAACTGTTATGAGGATTGCTTATCAACTACCTATGTAGACACTGGACCACTGGAAATTGATAGAGTATCCACAGGACAAAATTAAGGAAGTTATTTCTTCTCCCAAATAGCATTGCACAGGTGTAAAAATAGAGAGGGGCAAGGAGGGCATCCAGAACCTAGAAGGGTAATTTTCTTAGTGATGTCCGAGGGGGGTTAACACAACCCCTTAGACAACTTTCCCTTCCTAAAGGGACTTCACTATTTAAAAGCTTGTTATTTGTACTTCACAATTTCTCCTGAGGTTAGAGAGAGAGAGAGAGAGAGAGGGAAAGAAAGGAAGAAAGAAAGAGTAGAAATTATCAGAAAATGTGAACTGGAGATAAAAATACCCCTCAACTGATGAGTGAGTGATGAAGATATGGCACTTTTATACAATGGAATTCTACTCAGTGGTAAAGAAAAATGAAGTTATGAAATTTGCAGGAAAATAGATGGATCTGGAAAGGATTATACTAAGTGAGGTAACTCAGGCCCAGAAAGCCAAATATTGCATGTTCTCTCTCATATGTGGATCCTAGCTATAGATGATTTGACTTCTGTGTGAGTAGGAAGAAAACTCAGTAGCAAAGGCCAGTAAGCTAAAAAAGAGATATAAAGGGACAGAATGGAAGGGAGAGGGTTACTTGATAGGATGGTAACATATATATATATGTAAGTAGAAGGATAGATTAATAGGGGTGAAAAGGCCCAAGTGAGGTCAGGAGAAGAGATTGACTAAATGAAAGGTGGAGGGAAGACTTATCAAAACCTAAGAGGATATAAATAAATCATATGGAATCCTACTTTTTTGGACAATGGAACACTCAGGAGCCATATATTGTTACTAGAAAATTTTCAGTGCCAGGGATGAGATACCTTCCAGTTAGTTATTGGGCAGGGAGGTCCCCGATGCCCCTAAACATTATAGGCCATTGCTGAGGCCCTTGGTTTCCCACCAAAAATAGATTGCTGAAGACTCCACATACTTGGGCTGCAAGTCCACTGAAAAATCCTGCTGGAACTGAGCTAATAACCTCCTTCATGTAGACCAGCTGACAGAAAGCTGGAAGAAGCCATTCTGCATGCAGTTCAATAGGAGAGAGAGAAATCATCAGTGAAGCTACTCAACAGTGGACACTGCGAGCATTATATTTTGTCAGCCAGGCCAAATGAGCCAAGGTGTGGAATAGTGGCATGCATGTCATGGTGGAAACCAACTGCCCTCTAACTGGAGTGGAGGCCTGCTTCATGGGAGGGAATATATCCCTGATACTGAAAACTTAAAATGGGGATAGTCATGAGCCCTAAAGGTATGACATCTGCTACTGTCTGGCTAAATGTATGTACTATGCTCACCAGACTTCCCAATAAGCACTTCTCCTAAAGTTCATACCCATATATTAATGCTACCCTCACTTTTGGTAGAGAATTTTCTCTTTCAGATGCCAGTGACCTTGGGATGACTCAAAAGGCATCAAGGTGTTGGGAAGAAGTGACAGGAGTGCTCACCACTGCAATATCTCTATCACACCTTCCAAAGCTCAGGGTTCATTGCAGAAGAGGTGGCAGAAAGAATGTAAGAGCCAAAGGAAGGGTAGAACTCCTTACAACATGCTCCCTCAGACACAAAATGGCCTGGATATCCATGACTTCACAGTGCCTAATACTACCTATACAACGCCATCATAATGGGAGGAAAAGATCATGGCATCAAAATAAAAGAGAGATTGATTGAGAGGTGGAAGGAATATGATGGAGAATGGAATTTCAAAGGGGAAAATGGGGGAGGGAGGGCATTAGCATGGGATATTGTTTACAATCATGGAAGTTGTTAGTAAAAATAATAATAAATAAAATTTAAAAAATGTCCCAGCTTGGTTCCACGTTCCCAGCCAGGAGCTAATACTAAACTGAGGATTAGAATACTAGGCTCCTCATTTCCAACCAAACATTCTCTGTCCTAATATGCTTGCCATTTCCCACCACTGTCCCCCAGCCCATTTTGGCTTAACAAGCTTGTCCCACTCCTGACTATGTGATACCCATGTTACAGGCAGCACCCAGTTAAAGGCCCCTGTGTCTATTTAGACTGTTCTGAGCTCTAGGAGCATGAAGCTTTTTTGATCCTGCTTGGAAGATGCAGCAGAGACACTTTAAAGTATACCAGTCAGAAGGTTTGTTTTCAGCAGTGAAAGTCTTCCAGAGGGCTGATGGGAGAAGTGGTCTATAAGGATGTTGGTCTTTCTGCTGATAAAACTGGTTCTCCTAGTAGAAACAAGCACTCATGAGCACTGTGTAGACAAGGGGAGGGAGAGCAACATTCCTGCTAATAACACCATGGGCAGCTCTCATTCACTAAGCAAGCAACTGCAGCAGACACAATGCTAGACACATTACACAGGCATCATTTAGTATTAATAATGACCTGTAAGGTAGGTGCTAGAAACCTCATTTTAACCATTGAAGGAAAATTAGAGAAGAAAATATTTTTCCAAGGTCACAAAAATAAGAACTGATACCTCCAGACTTGAACCTCATGTATGTGAGATTATAAAACCCACATATTCTTTGCAATGCTCCCCTTTGCCTTAAGATCAAAGAAATGGTAATAATTTAGAAGGAAGGAACACATAGGAGCAAAAGGTGTAAAATTCACAGGACAGAAAGAAGCATAGATGGCAAAAGAGGAAGCTAGCCAACTTTGCAAGAATGATCCTAGGGTCCCAATAGAACTGGTATTACCAAAGGAGTGGATTTGATGACTACAGTATACATAGGAGATGACAACAGAAGCTAAGAAAGGAGATGAAATCAACAGAGTGTAAATGAGAGTCTTACATACTTAGAATGCTTACTAGCTCTGTCCATGAAGGATCACTGGCCAAAAAGAAACACACACATGAGTAGGTTTGAAATCAGTGGCATTCTACCTAAGTGAGCTTCATGTAAGTTGGTATGAATAGAATTGCTGTCATAATCAATCACTTGTGGTAGCAAAGGTATTGATCATATCAAAACTCAGTGAAAATATTAATCATGTAAAATTACAGGTCTAAGCAAAGTTTCTAGCCTAGGAAATATCCAAGCGAGGAGAGACAGGTTTCCGCTGGTCCTATAAATATCCTAGGCCTCCCAGCAACAAACAAAGTAAGAGAAATGGCTCTGTGGAAAAGAGAAACAGACATGTGCACATGTCCTGTGCACACATGTACAAACATGGGGAGCACCTTACTCAAAATTTTCCATCCTGTAATGAGTTTATCCACCTGGCAAGTGCCATGCTCCTCTCTGTCCTCCAAAGGACTGCCATCTTTCACCATTTAATCATGTCACTATTGAACTTGTTATGTTCCTCGGTAGTATGGCAGCTGGAATTCAAATTCCCTTAGTTTGACACAGACATATCTCCGTGGTGTCCTTCACAATGGCACCCGCCACTCACTGCCAGTATCCAACTGTGTGCACCCTCCTCCCCTTGGTCCTCACACTCATGAATCTTCACTGCTCTTCATGGGCTCTGCACTCTTGCGCCTCCTCCACTGCTCTAAGATTTGGCTAGAGTTCCTTCTCAGGAGGAGGATTTGCTGACCACTGCATTGAGGGCAGCTACACTCTCTATAGAAGCCTCGGTATGGTCCCTGAGCCTATCACTTCCTTCCTCGTCCTAATTGTCATTTTACCTGCTTGTTCTGCTGGTGGACTGTGGGGAGGAAATGAGCTGTGTTCAGTTATATGCTCATTGATTAGCTGGACGAAACAATAAAGACATCCCTTTTAGCAATGTAGAGTGCTTTTGAAGGTGAGGTAAATTTTAGTCAGCATTCCAAAGAACACCTGACAGTGAGCCAATCCCAGAAGCTTCTCAAAGGCAAGAAAGACTAGAGGTGCCATAGAAAAGGCACACTCTCAGGGCTGAGGAGATGTATCAGCAGTGAAAGCCACTTGCCTGCAAAGCCTTATGGCCCAGGTTCAGTTCCTCATTGCCCACGTAAAGCCAGATTCATGCGTCCAGAGCCTGTTTGAGGTGGACAGAAGCCATGGACAGCCCATGTTTGCTCTCACTCATGCTCATGTGTCCCTCTCCCCTTCTCACACACACAAATACAAATAAATCTTAAGAAAAGAGAGAGAAAACACAAGTTAGTCTTCTCTACAAGACAGGAAATGGAGGACTATTCCTGAATGCCTGGATCTGAAACTTTTCAAGGACCTGTGCAGATGTGTTGGCAGTTTTTTTATGATTTCATGTCCAACTGCAATGAAGAATGAAGTCACATGAGAAGTGAATAGTGATCGTGTCCCTCACTCCAGTGTGATGATGGGGAAACAAGAGCTCTTTCTGCTGCACAGCAGCTGAGCACGGCAGCAGTCCTGTCTGCTGGCCTGAGCTTCTGTCAGCGAAGGGATTGCACCAGCTTCTGTAAGAACAGGAGCTTGCGTGAAGCAATCTTACTACTTCTCACTTCCAATCTAACCAAATCCTGCACCAACAACTCCCAGGAGGTGCATACAAGGTTTTTCCTCTCCCCCTTTCTCCATCTGCTCAACGCTATTCGCATCCTGTCTGTTTCTAAACAATAACCTACAAAGACCTAGGTCAGGGGTCAGTGGTCAGCAAAATCTTTCTGTAAAGATTATAAACTAAGTTATGTGGAGAGTGTTTTTTCTTTCTTTTTTTTAGTATCCAATAATAATTATTCAATTCAGCCATTCAAGCATGAAGACAATTTTGAACAATATTTAGATGAATGAGCATGGCTACATTACAATAAACCTTTATAAAATGAATAGCCCATAGAATTCAGAACACATATGGGAGTCACCTTTTAAAAAACTGGAGATCCTGGGCTGGAGAGATGGCTTAGCGGTTAAGCACTTGCCTGTGAAGCCTAAGGATCCCGGTTTGAGGCTCGGTTCCCCAGGTCCCACGTTAGCCAGATGCACAAGGGGGCGCACGCGTCTGGAGTTCATTTGCAGTGGCTGGAAGCCCTGGTGCGCCCATTCTCTCTCTCTCCCTCTATCTGTCTTTCTCTCTGTGTCTGTCGCTCTCAAATAAAAAAATAAAAAATATTAAAAAAAAATGGAGATCCTGCCAGATTTGGCTTTGAGTTCCAGTCTACTGATCCTAGTTCTAGGCCAAAGACAGCAAACGATTTTCATCTTTCATATCAGCTTTGATCACAGAGCAGTTGTAGCTTCGTAGAACTTGGTGTTCAGGAAGACTCTGGGGCTCCATTGGGAAGGGTGCCATGACCAGTCAGTGATGTCTGGCTCAGGTCTCAGAACAATAGTGGTACATTTATCCCATTTGCTATCATTGGATAAGCTCTGAGTATACAAATGTGTTTTGAAAGGAAAAAAAAAAAGACAAGAAACAAGAGAGTTTTCAAGTAGCCTGAGAATAAGCAGTGCTGGACAACTGATTACTGTGCCACTGCCTTGTTTCCTAGTAAGATTTTTTTTTTTTTTTAATCTCCACTTTTCTAAAAGGGTCAAAAATCAGGAACACCTGATTTAGAAGCAGAAGAAAGCCAAAAGGTGCATCTAAAGACAAAAACCTAAAAGTAAATCACACTTTGAGTAGTTGGATTAGGCAAGAGTTCCTTTTTTATCTGAGGTTTGTAGGTCAGATTACATAGGATTAAGGAAGCATCCAGCTCTCTCTGTAACAGAGGCACCTGAAGCAGGCAGGATTGGTTTTCTTTAGAAACAGGCTCACCATTAATAACTGCCAGGAAAGCCCTTTCTACAAGAAATGTTGTATTTAACAATAGAGATGGTTCGAGATGAGTACTTTGAGTTAATATTGCAAGTAAATACATAAAACTCCAGCACCATAAAGCTAATTTAAAAGGGACATTGCACTTTACAGTTCCCTGGGGTGTTACAGATATTCTTCTGCCAAAGTATAGGATCTATTAAAGACCTGAAACCATAATTGTCTCGATCAGTACATATGGGCTGACTAGATAATCTGTTTAAATGAATTGGTTGAGACAACTTCCAGTCTGTGGTAGCAAGCACTTCAGCTGGTCCCTGATGGCCAAACAGAAAACCTAAGGCTGAGTTTAGTTATGAGAGTAGCAGAGAAGGGAATTCTATGAGAATTTCCCAAGCATGATAACCTTTACACACATAAGATAATTTCTACCTTGTAATTTTACTTCTGAGGAACAGAAAATGATAAAAATAGACAAAATCATACATGCATAAAACATAAGTATCCTACCCACTGATGCAGTACTCTTATCTTGGCTACTCAGGAAGGAAGATCATGAGTTCAAGGATTGAAAATACTATAGAATGAGTTCAAGAACAGCCTGGACAACTTAATGAGACCTTGACTGAAAAGTAAAAGCACAGGGCTGGAGAGATAGCTTAGTGGCTAAGGTGCCTGTTGATGAAGGCTAAGGATCCATGTTTGACTCTCCAGGTCTCACATAAACCAGACGTACAAAGTGTCACAAGTGTGCAAGGTTGAACATGTACACAATGTGGGGCATGTGTCTAGAGAGTTCAGTTGCAGTGGCTGGATAACCTGGTATGTCAATTCTCTCTCTCATAAAAAAAATTCAAAAAGTAAAAGCACAAAGAGCGTTTGGGATATGCAGGGTTCTATGTTCAAGTCCTAATGTCACACAAACCAAATAAATAAATCAAATATATGAATGTATATGCATCTCTAAGACCTGTAATAATTATGAATATATTCAAGGTCATCTATATTCTCTTTCTTATTGCATATTCTTATTGTTATTTCTTATTGTTTCTATGATTTCCTTTCTATAATGGCAAGGTAAAGACACAAAGTAACAAAGTCAAATAATGGTTATGCAGAATGGTACCTTCCAATTAATCTATGGAAGGTCTTGCATTGGTAATAAATTTAAAGTAATATAACTTTTACACTAAACTCAGTTCTGGTTTTACTGACAATGATTTTGGACAAGTCAAAAAAAAAAAAGCACTGCATATCACATTGACCAGATATAGATATAATTCTGTCTGTTTAAGATTTCTGTGCATTATTGTTCATAAAATATGCATAACTTTATTGACTGCCTGAGGAGAACAAGAGGTTGCTTCCCTTTAGAACAGAAAAAGTCAGGGAAAAGTTGAAGAGTCAATAACATTAGTAACTAAATGCCAGAGTCGCTTGTTGTGTGGCCTATATTTGAATGTTTTGATCTCTTTTAGTTGTTGTCAAGCTTTTGGACCATTTCCAATGATTAAAATTTCAAATAGGAGACTGTGAGTAAAATCATACCTGAAGATACTCGATTCATTATGTATCATGCCTGTTGTGATTAACCTATGAATACATGTATATATGTATTACAATGAAAAGCATCATCTACAGGGATCCCTGGAGGTCCTTTTGCCAGTGTTGTTTTATTTGAGCCCACTGCAGACAAACAAAGCTGGCAACTTATGCAGTCCTCCTGGCAAATGTATATCTGCAAGAACACCCAGGGCCACTTCCCACGTGTCTGTCTAAGTCACCGTACTCCCTGCCCACTCCTGTGGAAGTCATTGCTGTATTAGATGTTGTAGAACATACCTGATATGAAAGCATTGTCTGTTTGCTACCCGCATCTAACGAGTCTCTCCCCTAGAGTTGCCAGCGAGGTGCTGATTAATTAACTGAAGTAGTGAAGCTGAATCATACAACAGCTGTTTCCAGAATTGTCATTAACTTGGTCTCCTTTCCTGTCTATTAGTTTTCTTGCAGTCCTCCCACTAAAATGCAAACCTGGAACACTCAGCACCAGGATCTTCCAGTGCCCTGTCCCCTGATGGATGAGAAAAAGTGTTCTCCTGTGTATACATTTTTAATTTTTTTTTATTTATTTACTGTATTTGAGAGAGAGAGAGAGAGAGAGGCAGACAGAGAGAGAGAAAATGTGCATGCCAGGGCCTTCAGCCATCGCAGATGAACTCCGGATCCATGTGCCACCTTGTGCATGTGGCTTATGAGGGCCCTGGGGAATCAAACCTGGGTCCTTTGGCTTTGCAGACAAGTGTCTTAACCACTAAGCAATCTCTCCAGCCCCATGTTTCCATTTTCTTTTAAGGGAAACTAGATGAAAAAGCAGTTCTGGAAAAGAAAAAGGGGAGGAGGGGGACTATGGAAACTTCCCAGAAGCCAGTTTGTCTTGTCACTCGTTTTTGACAGCAGGACAGCCCTTGGAGGACATGCCCAAAAGGGATGGCTGATCGTGAGACTTTAGTGGGCTACTTCCTCCCAGGTCCTCCTGCCATGGGTAGGAGGCTCTCTGCAGGTCTGTGTGGGGGGCCAGTGTAGACCAGAGCCCGAGAGGCAGACATAGTGGTAACTCTGGAATTGGTGACATTTGCCAAAGCATTCTAACCTGTGGCTTCTGCTGCCCCACAAACACGATGATAATTCAGAACGGCGGATCTATATGAAGTGGCAGATTGGGAGGAGGGCCATGTTGATGAGACATGAGCTTGTCATTTAGCATTCTCTTGTGAATTGTGACGACTCAGGCCAGGTTAAAAAAGAGAGAGAATTTTCCTTATTGTCTCCCTCTCTTCTTTTTCTCCTACCTTCCTTCCATCTTTCTTCCTTCTTCTTTTTCTTCCCTTCCTTCCTTTCCTCTGGCTCTTCATTTCTACTTCCTCCTTTCCTCTTTCTTCTTTTTTCTTTCCTCCTTCCTCCTTAGCTCATTTCTTCTCTTACTCCTTTTTCTGCTTTCCTTTTCCTCCCTCCCCTTCCCTTTCTCCACTTTTCTCTCCTTCCTGCCATCCTCCCAACTTGCTTCTTTCCCTTTCTCCTCTCTCCTTCTTTCCATTTATTCCTTCCTTCAACCTTTCCCCTTTTCCTTCTCTCTTTTCTTCCTTTCCCCTTTCCCTCCTTACTTCCTTCCCTCCATTTCTTTATTCTGTTATTTTTCTTCCCCTTTCAATTGTCCCTCTCCTTTCTTTCATGTATATTATTTTTCAGTCTACTTCAGGTTCTGTGAAAATCAACATCTGTTACAGGCCAGCCAATGAAATGAGTTCATGATGTAGGCTGCCACCAGTTCATCCCAGGTATCACCTGGAAACCCCACTAAGCTCTGCTTATTCCTTCTGAGATGAATCACAGAGGCTTGATACAGAGAACTTGATGTTAATACCTTCTGCCTCTGTAATGCTCACACTCTGCCATTTCACTTGCTGTGAGTTCCCTTCATGTTTGGACTTAACTTTCTTAAGGAGCTGGGGAACTTTCAACTTGTAAGAAGAAGAAGAAAAAGGAGAAGAAATTAAGGGTGTGTTTAAATAGCACTTAATCAGGTCATCAGGGCATATGTTATAAAGAAGTCAAATACATCCCCCAAATGCAGCAGGTGCTTTTTGTGTTAATGAAGCAGATAAATGCAAAAATGAATGCACTGATATAGACAGAGCATCTGCCTCATGATAAAATTAAGTCTTGTGACAGAAATAAATCACTGTGGGGGAGACTGTAAGCCATTCTCCAATAGGATTTTTTCTTTCTTTCTTATGTGACAGGACGTATTGGATTCCCCCAACGCTAGGCAGCTAAGTGCATCCACGATTTGATGATAAATCAGAAAGACTGCAGGATTGGAAATTTAACAGATACTTATTTTCTGTGATGTGGAGATAAGGGAAAAATTTTGGTGAGTAGCTGTTAAATTGGGAATCTCCTCTCTTCCCGATAACCCAATCCTCTGATCCTATGTCACATCATCAGGAAATGCCAACAACCAGCAGTGACTAAAATAGATTTTGGACTACGATAAATAAGAGAGCTACTTATCTCCTCTTTTCCTTCCTCATATTCAGTTTTATCTAAAGAGTACCATGGAAAGGTTACTTTAGACATAAAAATATACTGTTCCTATTACACTTGTTTTTTATCCCCTTAATACTTAAATAAAATGGCCATAAAAGCTTGTTTTTCTCTTTAAAATATTTGCACATTTGAACAATAGAAAAGAGAAGTATATATATCCTGTTAAAAATACACAGGAACTAGTAGAGTTAAGGGTTATTTTACCATGTTTGATAAGTGTGACTTGCAAAAAAAAAAATGCCTTCTCATTTTAATGATTTCCTTTCTTGCAATATGCTATGACTTAGTGGGACTGAGGGGCAAATGATCCACCTCTCCAGGACATACTTCTATTTTTCCACATTGAGTCTTTAGCAGAACCCTGAGTCCTTTGCTAACCTTTGCACCAATCAAACTCTTGTGCTGAACGATACAGATTGTCCTTGTAAGAGTCAGAGAGGTAGAAGCAACTAATTTTTTTTTCTCCCTGGTAATTGTTTCTTAAAGTGAAAACATTGTACTATATATCTTCAAAAGGAACACTGCCTATTGTACAAAAACATAATCACAATAGAGCAACCAACATCTCAGAGAAGATGCACAGTTTAAGTTTAGATATATTTATTTCCAAAGCAAAGCTAGAACTGTTTCTTTTTTAAGTGAAAACAGTCACAAAATAAAGCTGCTATTGCTAATACCCACCGTCACGCTGTCACATGTATCTTGTTGGGTGAAAGGGCAAAGGTGAAGCTTGCTGGGAAGACATTAAACATTCATCACTTGCAATTACAGTAGCTCCTTCAGTTTTAACTGCCGCATCTCAGCATCCTTTCAGACAGAGCTCACTCCGCGTGACAAGACAAGCAAAGCTGCTACAGAGCTATACACTAAGACAGCTGGCTCTTGCCTTTTTCTAGAGTGTGGGCACCCAGCACCCAAAGAGAGTGATCTAATAACACAATGACTCCAAGAGAAAAGGGATATGATCAGTCAAATCATATACTGAGGCCCGGGGAGAGGGCACAGTGAATAAGCGCACTTCCTATGCAAGCATGAGGACCTGAAGAGGCCAGAATACTTGCTCAAGAGTTCACTCCATAGGACCTAAAAAACCATCTGGGCATGGCCACACACATCTGTAACCCCAGTCCTGTGGGAGAAGAAACAGGAGAATCTCCAGGGCTTGAGAAAAATCAGAAAACTCCAGGATCAATAAGAGACTTCAGCTCAAATAAAGCCAGATGTAAGGGTGTACAGGGTGTACCCAATATTCCCCCTGATCTACCGCAGGCAAGCAAGCCTCACATCAGATGAGTATACAAGGTGCTGCATGGGCACATATAGATGCACACACACACACACACACACACACACACACACAAATCATACAAAATATACCCCAAAATGGAATAAGGACACATGAATTCAGCCACGTGTCTGGTTGTCCACTTGTTCTGTTTCATAGAAACCAGAGCATACAAGCAGAAACGGAGAACATGAAGACAGGCATTCTAGTGAATGGCAGAAAACCTGGCATGCGCCTCTTCCATAGACATTCAGTTGGGCCTGGTTCAAAAAGCAGTGATTTTTCAGGTTGGTACTTAGATAGTAGAAAGGGTGTTTTAATGGATCCAATTTAGATGCTTACCAACAGAAAAATTGAATATGAAAATGTGATGGTATACTATGTATATGTAACAGATATAGTGGAATTTTATTCAACAGTAAAAGAAAAATGAAATAATTAAAATTGCAGGAAAATGGGTGCATCTGAGAAGAATTATATTAAGTGAAGAAACCCAAACTCAGAAAGCCGAAAGCTGCATGTTCTCTCTCCTATGTGAATCCTAGCTTTTGACATTTACCTTTATGTATATAAATGAAGACAAATATGGGTAACCCCTAAAATCTAGGAACATAACAAAGAGAGGATAAAAAGAGATGACAAAGTCACATACAGAAATGGCTCAGCAGTTAAGGCACTTGCTTGCAAAGCCTAACAACCCAGGTTCACTTCCCCAGTACCCACATAAAGCCAGATGCACAAAGTGGTATATACTTCTGGAGTTTGTTTGCAATGGCTGGAGGTCCTGATGTACCAATTCTCTCTCCTCTCTCTCCCCTTGCAAATAAAAAAAAAAAAAAAGACAAGGAAGGAGGGAGGGTGAAGAACACACATGTGACATGAAATAGAAAGATACAAGTGGGGACAGGAATATAGGGCAGATGGGCTGGGGTGCGTCAACTAAAACAAATTGTGTTTGAAAATACCATAATGATACCAAATATTTGCATGTTAATTTTAAATATAAAATCACCAAAATCAAGTGTGAGATCCTGGCATAATTCCAACTTCAATTATGGTTCTCAAGAGTGCATGCTGCTTTCCCTCGGAACAATCAGGGCAGTATCTTTCTGTGTTTGGTTTCCACCACAACACAGGCAAAAGGACTAGAGGTGCAATATTGAATTAGCAAGTACACCACAGGAACTCAAGCTAAACAACCAGAAAATACACCTCATAGTGTCCTTCATTCTATGTCACTATCTCACAGTTTAGATTCAGTTATCTGACATGTCACCTATGTCCTGTGTTATTTTCCCTGTGATTTGTCCCTTTCACACATACTAAGCACAGTTTAGTGGCAGTGAGTAAGAATGTCCCCACATTTCATGGGACCAGATTTCCCTTACATAGTCTTGGCTTCCAAAGCACATGAAACAAATTTGAGCCAAGCATATTGGCACACACCCATTATCCCAGCACTTGGGGTGTTGAGGCAGAAGTGTATCAAGCCCTAGGCCAGTCGGCACTACATAGTAAGACCCTATCTCAAAAGAAAAATGCTGAAAAATTTTGAAATGGGAAGCTGTGTTCATTTGAACCTTATCAGATTTATTTAGCATGAATCCTCTCTTAACCAACACAGAGAAATCCATTTTTATGTCCACACATGGAATCGGGGTCATGAATGCAAGCATGGTGAGCTCTAGTCTGAAGCTTCTCCCTTCACAGAAGAGGAAACCACAAGAACTAGAGGGATGCACGTGTTCCCCACATGCACTGTTTATAAGCAACAAACTAATCTGAGACCACACAGCCTCTAACACCAAGTTTAATGTTCTTCCCACGACCATATATTTTCTCACCCTCCAAGTGAATGGCAGTGAAGGGAGAAAAATCCCAAGGAAACTAAAGCTTCCCTTCTTTAGCCTCTGGGAGCTCAGCAGACTATATTTCTAACAGTATACATGGAGGAAAACAGATGTTGCAAAGATGAGAGAATAGAATTAGAATGGAAAGACTTGTTCAGGAAGAGTACAAAGTTGAGCTTTGAAGTGACTCATTACATCCTGAGTTGTTACTCAGACCATGAGTATCATGTACTACCTGTTTTAGGTATCAAGGAGAGGAGTCAACTGCAGACATCTGAATGAGAATCACTTTTTAAATAAGGAACAGAAAAAGACCAAAGAGCAGAGATGAGTTCTAGAAATAGGAAGAAGACCAAGATGACTACACAAGGAAAGGAGGGTCAAAGTAGAGAGGCAGGTAGTCGTCAGCTACTATAGGCACTTTCAAACCATGAAAGGGAATTTGGAATTTGTTTTAGTGACAACAGGAAGTAAATGGAGGTTTTAAAGCAGGGATATGATAGGATCAAATTGATTTTTTTTTAAATCACTTTAACCACAGTGTGAAGAATGGATTGAAGAACTGAGATAACACACATGAAAGCACTTTTGAAAATATATGTTAAGGTAAAATCTAAATAGAAGCTGTGTATCTCATTATATAAACAGCAATGCAATCTTCAAGTATCATAAAACAGATATTTCAGAAAATGTCTAAACTTGGATACTAGTCAAAGGCACATGGTTTGTCCATGTTCTGAAACACTGAACAATGGACTTTGAAAAAGGAAAATGGAAGTGATGGGCATCACTGGGTTGGGTCATCACTGGAATTCATCCATCTATGACAGAAGATTATGATGCCCAAAGCTATGGCCATTTCAGAATTGTCACCTAAGCTTTCCAGGTTGAATAGAGAGGAAACAATGCTTAAAAAAAAAAAAAAAAGAAACAGAGATGGTCTGATCTCCAAGGAAATGCATGAATGATCTTCAGTGCAGAAATCAGCCCCTGCACTGAGAGCAACAACATTTCACAAAATTAATGTCCAAATAAGTTGAATGATAAAAACACAACTGGCAATGTGACATGATAAAGAAGTAAAATCCTGGCCTAGAGATAAATTAAAATGAACTGAATTCATTCTACCAGCAACAACTATGCACTATGAACCAAAAAGAGAGTCACCTCAAAGGCAAGGCTTGTGGATGATAAAGCCCAGGCATGTTCAGATAAGACAGAATATGAAAGAACAGTCCATTAATCTCTTTAAGAAAATCACTGGTGGTGTTACTGGTCTCCAGTAAGAAAAAATAATGGAGGGCTGGAGAGAGTTTAGTGGTTAAGGTGCTTGTCTGCAAAGCATAAGAACCCAGTTCAATTCCCCAATACCCACATAAGCCAGAAGCACAAGGAGTTTTCAGTGGCTGGAAGCCCTGGCATGCTCATTTTCTCTCTCTCTCTCCCTCCCTCTAATAACATATTAAAAATATATTATGTACATGTATAGAATTGTTAATAAAATAGTTTTTAAAAAAGAAATAACTGAACAGTTGACCAGCAACACTAGCCATCCATTATAAACAGTTGAAGTTCTTGAATTTGAATATGCCATGTGGTGGTTTGAATTATATGTCCCCCATAAACTAGTGTATTTTGAATGCTTGGTTCCCAGCTGGTGGCTATTTAGGAATTACAGCCTTTGCTGGAGGAGGTATGTTGTTGGGGGCAGGCTTATGGGCATTATAGCCAGCTTTCCCTTGCCAGTGTTTGGCACACTCTCTTGCTGTTGTCCACATGATGTTGGCCAAGAGGTGATGTCCAGCCTCTGCTCATGCCATGTTTTCCCCTGCCATCATGGAGCATCCCCTTGAGTCTGCAAGCCAAAATAAACCCTTTCCTCCCACAAGCTGCTTTTGGTTTTGAGTGCTTTGGGCCAGGAATGTGAAGGTAACTAAAACATGTCAGCTGCTAGAAAATGAGGCTTCATAAAGAAATATCTTTGGTTTTCAATCTTGGCTCCACATCCTGCTACTTCGGGGACTTTGGTTCAAAAATGAAAATGATATTGACTGGCAAGTTTAGGTGGACAGATTATGTTTGGGAGGCCCATTGTAGGCACCCAGGAAAAACTCATTCCATGCCCATTTCCCCCATTTTTCCTCTCTTGTGGGCTTTCTCTCAGCCTCCCCCTGCTTATAGAAAGGACATCTCATCTCAAAGGAATGAGAATCCTTAAGATAGGACCCCAAGGAAATGACTTAGGTATCTATGTCCTTCTAAAGAAGGAGAATTTAAATGTAGTGTGAGAGTCTTCAATAGGCAGCATAATGACAACTAAAGCATGAACCATGTGAGGGAATTCATACTCTTAATGTGAAATAAAAAAGCATTTGATGGCTGAAGAGATGGCTTGTCAGTAAAGGTAGTTCCCTGCAAAGCCTAAGAACCCAGTTCAATTCCCTGGTATCCACATAAACCAGATGCACAAGGTGGTGCATGTGTCAGGAGTTTGTTTGCAGTGGCTAGTGGCCATGGCATTTTTCATCATCTCTCTCTCTCTCTCCCTCTCTCTTTTCCCCTTACTCTCTCCTTCCTATCTATCTATCTGTTCTCCCTCTCTCTCTTAAATAAATAAAATATTTAAAAAATTTAAAACTTTTGACATTTAAAAAATGGGTTTTCAAAGCACAAAATAGAGTAAATAGAAATTTAAGATAGATGGTATAGAAAGAAACCTACTATAACTAGTCATTACTAAGAAGGAAATCAATGTGGTGAATAGGAACAAGTTAGGGGTGGCGGCCTGGAGAGTCATGTCCTAATGTACCACCACCCACTGGGTCACCTCTGATGAAAGCCAGGTCATCTGTTAAAGGAGCTAATTAGCTGAGACATCCCTACCAATTGGGCATAACCAGCACCATTATATTTCCTTGACCTCACTGAGAGAGTGGTGTTCAGTGCCACTTCTAGATGTAGGCTCGTGGACATGGGGCCTCCAACTGAGCTAGGGAGGAGGACACAAGGTTAGACCATGAGAAGAGCAAGCACCAAGGATAATGAAAAAATGAAACAAAATGGAAGATGTGGCAGAATACACAGCACAGTGACTGGTTCTGATGTGTTGGGTGGCTCAAAAGAAAAATGGAGTAGAATTATGAGCAGAATGGAAGGAAGAGAGAACATATCCCAGAATCATATGACTTCCTTATCATGTGGGTTGAAGGGTCTCAGATAAAGCTAGACATGGAAGATTAATGTAGACATCTCATCTCACTGAGGTTCATGGGAGTGAAAGGGCCTACTCAGGTCATTTAACTATAGACTCAAGTCTAACTGCAAAATCTCTAATTTTTGACGAGTTGACCTTTTGCCCTAGATTTCTACCAAATGAGAAGGTTAAAAAAAGGATTACAAATGCCTATGTAGGGAGGAGCTGCTAGGGTCAGAGTTTGGCTGACTTTAAATGCTATTGTTGTACCTATAGACAATGGTTCAAACCATGATTACTCCATTTCTCTTCCAAGGAGCAGGCAGCAGAAACAATCTTGATGAGACACACAATTGCATTACTGTCTAAGAGCTCAAGGGAAAGAGTGGCCATGGCAGCTCTTGGTTCTGCATTGCTTGTGGCTTGCTACTCCATTGGCTGGTTATACTGCTGGGTGCCACAATATCATCTACTTGCCAAACTTTAGATTGAACCCCTTAGTCCCAAGCACAGGAAATGCAAGTGGTGCTTCTTAACAAATGACCAAAGTGCTAAGATGTGACAAGATATGTCATAATCCAGGTCACCATGTCATAGAATTAGTATAAGAAAAAACACTGCACACGTGCATGCACGCACACAAAATGGGTGTGGTGGTTCCTGCCTTTAATCCCAGCCCTTGGGAGGCAAAAGTAGGAGGAGCACCATGAGTTTGAGGTCACCCTGAGACTACATAGTGAATTCTAGGTAAGCTGGGACTAAGGTGAGAGCCTACCTTGAAAAAAAATAAAATAGAAACACTGCAGAGTTCAAAATTCTGAATTTAGCATATATGACCAATCACATGATCTTCATTCTTCAGCCCGCCCTATCAATTCAGCTCATTTTTCCTAGGTTTATTGTAGCTTAACTCTAATATGTATCAATACAAAGACATAGACATTCCTATATTTTGACATCTGAAGCCCTGATAAAACTGGAAGTCATCTTGCAATGAATATTGTGCCATAGTTTAATTGGCAGTGTTATTTTTCTTTCTTCATGACATATAATCATCTATCAGACAATTATGGGGTCCCACAGTCAATAAAAAACAGTATTTTAGGCAGGAATGGACAGGTATACCATTGTTACCTTCCATAGGCTACCAGTGAGAGAACAAATTAATTGTTCCTCTCTCTCTCCCTTTATCCACCCCTCTTATATGAACATGTGTTATAATTATCATTGCCCCCTTTCCTCAGTTTAACTAAGCTTTATCAAATGTTTTCTCTGTGACAGGCAGAGTATCAAGTATCAGAGATGACATAATGAGCTAAAACCAGTTATTTCTGTTCTTGTGAAGCTCACTTATTATCTTCTAGGAGAAAAAGACTTTGACCAAATGGGACAAAAACAAGCTACAAATACAGCACACTACTTCAAAGGAGAGATACCTGGTGTCAAGAGGGAGTAGAGAAGAGCATTGACGACCTAGTCTAGCTGGAAGGTAGTGAGCTGAGACATCAGTCAGAGGTGACAGTGAAGGTTGAAGACAGAGTATTGTGTGTGAATGGAATGTCCAGGAGGAAGTTTGAGAAGACCATGTGGCAGGAGCCCAGAGGGACACAGATGTGGGGTAAAATAAGCAGGGAATCAGATGATGGCAGGGCTCTGTCTTCATCTCAGCAGTAAGCTGGAGACAGGGAAGAAAGAAATCAAGGGGAATGTAAGAAACTAGGACGCTCACATCCAATGCGGCAAGCAATGTGGAGTTGTCCAAGAAGCTCCAGCTATGAGTGGACTGCAGTAGTCCCAGTGAGAAGTGATGGGAAAAGGTACAGTCCATGCTGCTCTTCTGTTCCAGTTTAGTCATGTCACTTGCCACCTCCTACTCTCTCCACAGACCCCTGTCCTGGGACAATACCCACAGAATGATGTCAGAATATTCACTAATGTTTCCTGCTGCAGATGGGAGCAAACTATGAACAAAGGCTGACAAAGAATGGCTGGGGGAATGCAGGAGCAGAGGCAGGAAGGCCAGCCCACACACTCTGCCAAATCTCACCCAGCTGGGAAGTGATGTATGGAGCAGGTCTCTTTGCTCTGAACTCTCTAGTACCAAGTTCACCTTTGTACCAGGTTTGGTCTTCATTAGATGCCCTGAAGACCTCACAATCAACTTGGGGAAGATAAAAAGAGTATTTGAAGCCTGAAGAAAAAGAACTCTTTATTTAAAGGCAACACAAAAGATCCTTAGGATCACCCCCCCCCCCTTTTCCTTGGCAGATATTGACTTACAAACTGATCTTAATCCACTGGTTGGAATATATCTATTTCTTTCCCTTGTATATATACTCTATGAATTGCAATTTGATGAAGCCATATGACCAATAAAGCCTCTCTATGAAAATGCTATATGTTTTTAGGGAGGAAAAACATTAAATTTCATCCATGGTTTATTAAAATCCCTAGATAGTACAGCATACAAACTAAATGCCAATAACTATAATTCACCCCCACCCCCACAGGGCCCAGTCATGCTGCTAGTGATACAGGACAGCTTTCCCTGATAATGGTCAAGTCTGTTGCCCTTCGGAAGAGCTGAAGATCCAACTCCTAATGGCTTTTGTATCTGAACACTCTTTGACTGACAGAACCTAATCACTGGAAGGGCAGCAAACAAATGCTGGGCAAGGCACAGTTCTCTATTATTTTTCTTTTCTTTCCTTCAACATATATAGGCATCTGATCACACAGTTGTACAATTATTTGCTATCTGAGGATGGTATAATTCCATTACTGTCTTAGAAAAATAGTGACCTTTCTCAGCAAAGATAAAATTATGTGGGTTCTTTTCCCGTAGTTTATATATCTTAAATCTTAGGTCATTTTTACAGCCTCTTTCTTCAGGACTCCCACCATTTATCTTTCCATCCTCAGTAAAGGCTAGTTTACTTAATACAGGAAGACCTTCACATAACTTTCTGGCATTAATTATGATGGTGGCACAAACTCCCCTGTGAAATATTTGCTGCCATGAGTCCCATTGTATATTAAAAATATATATACAGTGAAGGTTAAAAAGAGACAGAGAGAGAGAGAGAGAGAAGGCAAAAACTCCTGATGACTTGCCATTTATATAATTAGTTGCATTTAATAGTAAAGCACAGGACCCCTACCACAGAGCCTTGTGCTATTAACCTAATGGAAAGAAACATGTTTAGGCTGTATTTACAGGAAAAGCAAGCAGGAAGGAGGGTGGCTAAGCTCCTTCCAGAGGCTTCATTCTGAGTACAAGATCTGATTTTGTTCTTGTTAGAGTCATCTTCTCGCAATGGTATGAGGGTTGTGAAGCAGTGTGGGCTATACTACAATAATGTCCTAAATGAAGTGTCAGCCCTAAGTGAAAACATATAGGCCCTCTGAAGAGCCAGTCACTCCACTTGGGTGACAAGCAGTAAATAGATGTGCATTGCAGGACTGACAGGGTATCACCAGCTTCCTTCTTTACTACTCCCCGTAGCAACAATGCTCTATAAAGTTTCCCTTTGAGAAGTGAAGTGGGGGAAAAAACAGGTTATGTTGGAACTTTCAGGGACAGTTCTTGATTTAGCAAGACTGAAGGGAATTGACACAATCTCACCTCCACAACTTATCATCTCAGATAATTTTGATATCACCAGTAACCTCTTATAGTTTCTATTTATTCCCAATAAAAGGTTGGGAATACCTACAAACATTTATCTTTACACTGAACACCCCCACATGCATACCTTAGCACCAAACACTCAACATGGTGCCTGGACTCCCAACAGAACAGGTTAGTAGATGAGCTGGCTATCTAAATGAACTCAAGAGAGACAGGCTTTGGGAGGCATTGGGAATCTATAGTGTTTCCCAGGAGTGGCTCTGTAGCTAATCATACCTGAATTTAATTCTTAGCCACTCCTCTTAACAATGCTGTGCTCTAAAGCAAGTCTTTAACGTTTCCATCTCTTCCTTCTCTGACTGACCTAAGGGTATCATCATAATACACTCCCACAGGTGTGTAAATGCAATGACTCATTCATATGCTCAACCAGACATTAACCCAAGGAGCACCTATCACACAACAGGCTCCAATGAATGTTAGCCTTCACAGTAGTTATGTGAAAGATGAAGGATTAAAAGAAGAGCACAGTTCAGAAACACCGGCAAAGTGGATTTTACCATATCACCACTATAGCTTCATTTACCCTATCCTCATGAGTGATCCATTCACTTCTGCATTTCTTAAATGCCTACCACATGCCTGGCCTATGAAAACATCAGTAAATAAAAAATATTAGTCAACATAATGAGAAATGTGTGACATATCCAAATGTGTTGATGCATCTAAATTATTAATTAGCTTAGTGCATATTTATTTGTGATTGTGTTTTATAAAACATTGAAAGTTATAACTTTTTTGAGTTTTTAGTAAATATGTACTTAAACTATCCAAAACTAGAGAGAGAAAAGAGACTGGTACTATCAATATGCCATCATCCCAGGATACTACATCAATGCAAAGCTTACCTAAGAAGCCAAGAAATGATGAAAATGGTGACTGCTGACACACATTTCACCAGCCCTAGGATCTTGGTTTTAAAATAAGTCTCCCCAGGAGTGTTAATTTTCATTTGGCATCTCACAAAAATCCTGAAAACTGCCTGGGACCATCTGTTCAACTCTGATAATTAGGGGCAGTGGGCTTCTCTGGGAAATGTGCTGGGATATAGGAAGACCTGGTAGCAGAAATGGAAGGATCATGGCCATTTCAATAACAAACAGAGGTGACCACCATCAACCTGTTGGCTCTCTAAAAACCATAGGCTGTCATCCTTTCTTGCTCCTGTTAACTGCAAAATAAGTAATTTACAAAATAACTAACTTGAAATTGACATTATCATTTTTAAAGAGGTCAGTGTCTGTCCTATCTTTCTGGAGCCCTTGGGAAAATGTATTCAAGTAAGGATATTTCCATGAGCCATCCGGACACTTGCTTCCAAGCTTAAGAACTTGAAGGAAACAAAATTGTACCAATTTTACATCCATGGACACACACACTCACACTCATAGGTGCCAATGCATATTAGAACTCATTCCACTCCAGTTCTTAGAGATTAAGAAGACAATTTGGGCCTAAGAGACTCATGCTAAAGTTGCTTGCTTTCCAACCTGTGGGCTTTACTGAAAGTCACCTGGGACTCTGTGAATGATGCTCAAAGATTTCTTGATTGTGTTTAAAATGTCCTAGATGTTCCTTCTCACCAACTTTCCCTGGCTCTCAGGCACCACAAGTAGTTCAAAGGACCCAATCCTTCTACACTCAAGACCTGACGTCAGCCATCCACAAACCCACAGGGAAATAGCAAAAAGAGGATCGTCACTATGAGCTAGTGGCAGCAGCTTCATGTGCAAGCCACAGCCACCTGTCTTGAACATGTATTGCCTCTTTAAGAACAATTAGGTATTGGGTGTAATATGTAATTTCTTCTAGATGTTACCAGTTTATGAAGGGGTGAGAAAGTCGCCAGCTTATCCAAACTGCAGTTATGAGCCATATCTAGGGCTATAATTTACTTTTGAATTCTATCTTAAATTAATGAGGTATATAACATACAATCTAGGTAAAGGTCTTTTGTGTGTATAACCTCTTCTTACGCAAAACAGAAATCTGGTTTTTATATTATACCTTTAATATTCTAGGTTCCTCAGAGTAGCACTTATAATAGTCACTTAGATATCAGTGATAGAGTGACTTCACCCTTTTGTGAGTACTGTGCAGATTGGTTAAAGCCAAAATTGTACAACTGCAAAGTGAGCCTTTGGTAAGAGATGTATGTCATGAACCACCAGCCCTCCTTGGCATACTCCAGAGCTGGTAGTCTCTAGGTGAGAATGGGAGTGTTAGGAAACCTCATTGTCCAGTGTTAGGCATCTCTCAGTGGTTGACTTGGATGTACCATGCTCCTGATGCATTTGACAGATGGCACACATTGTTTCTACGATTCACCCTCAGAGCTGATCCTCCAACCTTCCCTCCATAACCTGTAGCTGGATTTCTGCCTGTGACATATCCCATGGCCATGGTCTGTCCACCTGAGTGTGACTCTATCTGCATTAAGGTTTGCTGTGTGCTAACTACTCCTTTGGAAACTGGACTTCATAAGGGTGTGTGTGTGTGTGTGTGTGTGTGTGTGTGTGTGTGTGTGTGTGTGTTGGTGCAGGAGGTACACATGTATGTGGAGGCCAGAGGTCAACAACAAGTGTCATCCTCTCCTGTTCTCCACCTTTTTCGTTATTTCCAAGACAGGTTCTCTTCCTGAGCCCAAAGCTCACTGGTTTGGCTAGACAACAAGTCCCAGTAATTTTTCTGTTTCTGCCACTATGCTCAGCTTTTATGAACATTTTAGAGATACAAACCCAAGTCCTCATGTTTACACAGTAGGCACTTGACCCATGGAGCCATGTCCCCAGCCCTCAGAGAACTTTCAAGATTGAAGTCACTTGTCTTGCACACAAGCCATCTCCCTTTAGCCTCCAAAACCTTTCATTGTCCCCACAGCTGGTAAAACACCAACCAAGACAACCTTCCAGAACTTCACTTCTTAAAAGTCAGGTGGGAAGGAAAACACATGACTAATAAAAGAGATACTATTTCTGATAGAACATAAGGCACTCATTGAATCCAGTAGAGCTATCTGTGGGCTCACTTGCAGAATTTCTTTGGTGCTTTGCTTTAATGCATGGGAAATAAAGACTGGCATTAAGCAAGTGTTGAACAAGGAATCACATGGAAGTACTTTCTTATCTTATTTTACCTGCTACATACACAATCACATAACTGATCTTATTAGAAATTCCTTGTGACAAGTTTCTCACTGGTGTGATTCATTCTCGCAGCCTCCCTCCCCATTGTGGTGAACACCCATGACAGGTAAATATCCGTACAACAGCACGAACCTGGGAGAAAATAAGGTACAGGTGACTCCCGCCCTAGCAGCACTTGTATGTTATAAACTCTCGATCAGCAAAGAATAAATTATTACTTTTTAATATTATTTATTTATTTATTTATATGTGTGAGAGAGAGCAGCAGATGGAGCTAAAGAGAATGAGAGAATGGACACACCAGGGCCACCAGCCACTGCAAACAAAATCCAGATGCATGTGCCACCTTGTGCATCTGGCTTGCATAGGTCCTGGGGAATTGAACTGTGGTCCTTTGACTTTGCAGGCAAGTGCCTTAACCACTAAACCATTTCTTCAGCCCCAATTACTGTTTGTTTGTTTTTTTTTTATTTTTCCATGAATGAAGAAGTACAAACATTTTTACTGAAATTACACTTAACTTCAAGTCCAAGTTCAGCGTGAGCTGAAGAATTAATTAGTTTGTTACCACCACACAGTTTCTTCTCCTCCTGGACCCATGTCCTTTATCCTTTTTGATGCAAACATCAGTTCCCTGATGTCTTCTTCACTGTATCTGATGCACTTTCTCTCACTGTCTTCTTCTGCTTCTCTGTACTCACACTGTATAGTCCACCAAAATTTGGCACAGGATAATGTCTGTCTGGCTGATTTCTGAGAGCACCACCTCCCCTAAATCTGAGCCATGGCTCAACTTCCTGGTACTTCCTGGAACGTCTTTGCATAGAAGGGAACATGAAAATCTAGACTCCATTCTCAAGGATCCTTATAGGAATTCTATCCTTCTCTCCAACACACTCGGTCTCCATTCTCTCCCCCAAAAGGGTGAGTTCAATAAATGATTAAATTTTTGGCAAAAAAGAGATGCAATAATTGCACATGTACCAAGCCTGGACATTTAGTCTGTCAATTCATACTGAAGGAAGTCACAGTTGTGAAACACTGCCATGATGCCAAGAATTAATTACCCCGAAATAAGTTCTTGGTGCAGCACCAAGTTTCCTTCATCAACATTCAAGTCAAATACCATAACACAAAGGGGAAGAGGAAGAAAAAGCCCAGAAGCCTGAGCAGGGAAGAACACTAAAAAGAGAACAGTAGAAAGGAAGTATATTATGATGCCCCCCCCACTTTTTCCTCATCCATTGCTGTAGGATGACATGTCTACTTTGGTTCAGTTCTAAGACCCCATTCCTAATATCAAGGGTCTGACATTTCCAATCCAAGAGCAAGCTAAATATTTTTGTCCTGAAAGAACTTCTCCCCATGATAGTAACAGAATAAAGAGAATAAGAATAAAGCTGAGTTCACAGCTACTGAGCCAGAATGAGTACGAGGCTCTCAGTGTGGTGTGGTGGGCTCTTTCTTGGATCCATTCCTTGATTTTGCTTATGGAGGTGGATGAAGGGAGATGCTAAAGAGGTAGGTGTTGTCAGACACAGGTGCCATCCGACCTGCTATCTGAACATACAGTTCTTAATGCTTACTTTACATTGTGGCATTAGGAATCATTAAAAGCTACCTGTCTTAAAGCCAAACACACTTATTATGTTGTATTTGCTGCATGTTAGAGGATGCACAGATCATAGCTGTGTCATATGCTTGGGGCTTATAAGGCTGTGAACAAAGGCAGGCTATGTTCCCAGCAAAACACAGGGTCCTCTTCCACTGCCTGTCAAATTCTTAGCAGGATTCAGTATTTCAGGTTGTAAGGTTAAGGCTCTCAGCTCCGAGAGGCCATCTGCCCCGATATAACCTCTCCAGCTGAGGAGAGACTTTCTCCTCAGAAAATACCTGAAGCTTTTACCTGATAAAGTCAGACCCACCTGGGCTAAGTGTTTGATTAAATCACATCAAATGATTTAGAGATTGACTGCATCTGAGAAATTTCATCTTTGCCTCATGTCACCCAATCATGAAAGTGTCACACATTATACTCAGATGTCTTAACCACACTCAAAAAAAAAAAGTAGACTGTGCAGGATCTATAGCCTGGGCCAGAGATCTTAGGGTTATGGTAAAATTCTGTCTAGTGAAACATAACAATTCTCACTTGGCACTTCTGGCCTCTAGTTATTTCTCTAACACGGAAATAAATAGGATAAAAATGGAAGGACTAAAAAGGCAGGAACCCATTCTGTGATCAGAGTTATAAGTTGAACTATATGAAATGGCCAGTATTTCATCATATGTGGACAACAGATATAGATAATACACAGTAGGACAGACCATACAAATATGTATATGCATGTATATTCACATGCATAGAAGTATACATACAAATATAGAAACATAGATTAGATCTAGATGTAGGTATGAGTGATACCTCATGCAGTGGCAGAGATAGAAAACCACTTTGCATTCATAAAGTGAGGTCTCCAAGCCCTTCTCGGCCCCACTAGGCCACATGAATATGCTCTTCAGTTTGGTATATCATATTTGCATTTAAGAGACTTCAGTAGTTTTATAGGTATAAAAGTTACTTACTTTTATTCTAATGGGCATAGTAAGTCTTCTCTTTCATATCTTTTATTTTTTGCTTTGATTTTGTTGTTTGTTGTTTCAGCAACAATATCTGAAGGAATGAATAACCAAGGAAAGCTTTCTAGATCAGACTTTTATCTCTATCCCAAACTAACATCCTGACTGCCTATCTTCAGTTGTTTGTAATCAGCAAAGCTGTTCTCAATGTGCAATGACTCATGTGCACATGTGGGTGAGTGTGGTACACTCCTGTGTACAACTACTCAGGTGACTCTGAAAGGAAATGTTTTCTAAAAGGTATATCTTGGGATGGAGAGATGGCTTAGCAGTTAAGTGCTTGCCTGTGAAGCCTAAAGACCCCGGTTCCAAGCTCAATTCCCCAGGACCCATGTTAGCCAGATGCACAAGGGGGTGCAAGTGTCTGGAGTTCCTTTGCAGTGGCTGGAAGCCCTGGCATGCCCATTCTCTCCCTCTCTCTCTCTCTCTCTCCCTCCCTCCCTCTCTCCCTCCCTCCCTCCCTCCCTCCCTCCCTCCCTTTCTCTTTCTCTGTCTGTCACTCTCAAATAAATAAATAAAAATAAACAAAAAAATTAAAAAAGGTATATCTTGCAGATAACAGATATGATTTATTTAAAGCCTCACAGAGGAAGTTCTATTCAAAGCAGGAAAACAAAGCTAATATTCATTTTATAACATGGCAAAACTTTAAGACCACATATATATTCACATTGCATCAAACAGGCCTGCTTCATTGCCAAGTTACTGAAAGAGAAAAGATTCTTCCCTGGGAATCCCAATACTGCAGAGAACTGCATAATATGAGTCTTTGGAGCTAATATGACATTCACAAATACGTTTTTGTGTGTTCTTTGGCTTAATAAAACAACCTGTAGAATGGTGCCATAGAATATCGAATTTGCAGTAAGTAGGAAAACATGACCCAAGTGTCAGAATCACACCAATGAGCTCAGCAAGGAAAAGTTTGTAAATGTTCTTTTTTGATATATGTTCTGATACTATTTTGGTGCAATTCCTTTGAAAATACAGATTAAAGTCACTATCATTAATGCATACAACACTTTCAAGTAATCAGAGTAAGTGAACACTGAACATTGTATTGAGAAGCTGACTCACAGGGTAGTACAACCAGACCTGTGAATGACGAGGAGGACAACTGCACTTTCATCATGCAACCAATATTCAAGCAAAATGACCTGATCTAACCTAGTTTCTCATTGACTTCATGCATGACCAAAAGAAATGTTTTTCAATGTCTGTCTCATGAAATATGTAAAAGTTAACATAGATGACAGGGTTTATCTATTTGACAAGCATCCATTATATGTCAAGCACAGGCTAAACACAGGTCTGCACTTGGCTTATTTTAAAAGCTCTCCACATCCAGAAGGGGCAACAATAAAAGGAATAATGGGAAAGCTCAGAAGCAATCCTATGAAAGTCTCTCTCCAAATCCCAGAGCTGCAGACATGCCAACGTCTCTGGGAGTGTGATGTGCACCCACCAAATCCCCAAAGCTGTTCAACTTTGTCAAATTGTGATAAATATATTCCAGCTTACTTTATACCTCCCTAAAATTTGAAAGAATGAATAACACACTGGAAAAATACCAGATGATAAATTATACTAGTAGATTGAAATGGCTGATTGATGCATATCACTGACCTTGAAGGATACTACCATGTGATCAGCACTTTTTGTCTTGGATCTAGTTTTGGTTTTGTTTGTTTGTTTGTTGTTTTCTATTCCCCATTGTTTTAAGTAGAGGGAACAAAGAGTTTTCAGGAAAAGAATTTCAGGAACAAGAAAACAACGTAACAAAGACAGCAAAATGAAATGTCTACTTCACTGAGAGCTGTAGCACAGCTGAATGAAGACCTGCCCCACCCCCAGAGGCAAAGGCAGGGCAGGGCTTATTGACAACCAAGCCTCCCCCACCATCCCAGCTCACTAGTACATGTAAAATGCACCTAGTGTGGTCAAACCTTCTGATTATTTTTAAAAAATAAATCAAATTTTTCATGTAAAATTCAAAAATTTAGCCATCACTTGGACAAAAGAAAAATAACCAGGTTGCCAGTTATGGCCTAGATCACAAAACATAAACCATTAAGGCATGTTCATCTCCTAACATGATGCATGAAATTAGCCTGAAGCAGTAATTCTTGGCACCTAAAAGGCCACTGAAAATGAAGGGGAAGCTAAGACTGCAAAGCAGAATCAAGGAGAGGGGTGGGGCCTGGTACGTGAAACAGTGTGTTCCAGACACAACCACCGAGAGATGAGGTAGCCAGCATAGAAAGTCATAGGGAGGAAGCATAAGGAAAGAATCCTTGTTAGAAATTGGCACTTTAGGGCTGGAGAGATGGCTTAGCAGTTAAGGCACTTGCCAGCAAAGCCAGAGGACCTTGGTTCGATTCTCTAGGACCCATGTAAGTCAGATACACAAGGTGGCACATGAATCTGGAGTTCATTTGCAGTGACTGGAGCTCCTGGAGCATCCATTCTCCCTCTCTCTCTCTCTCTCTCTCTCTCTCCCCTCTCTCCAGCAAATAAATAAATACATGAATAAAATTTTAAAAAGAAATGGACACTTTAGAAAAAGTAATAGAGTTCATTTAAATTTGCAATTACAACACGCTTCCTAGGAAAAACATCATTTCTACATTTTGTGTGACAACAATAATGTCCTCATCATTTATAAATAAATGATGTAAACAGCAATCACCATACTTTATGGTGCTAAACTTTTGGTATATGGTAAGATGAATGAGATTCTAGAAAATGACTGGTTCTCCTTTGAATTAAATACTTAACAGACAAAGTATATATGGACATTTATGAGATATGGATGGGTTAGAAACAAACATAATATTCCTCCATGCAAAAAAATGGACTAACAAGCATAAAAGATTCATAAATGCACTTTAACTTTTTGGAGGAAAATAAGCCCATTTATAGCATTCAGGTATAGTCTTACATATATATCCTCACTCTAATAATATTCATCTGGAAGCTCTCAAATTTCTAAAACTCTAAGGGTCAAGTTGTAACATCATTAAAATGATAAATCTCTGCTCATGCAAATAATTTTCCATTTATGAAGGAAATTAAGGGACCTAACCCACTCCTTAGGTATGAATATAAATAGATATTTATAGCAACCGTGTACTCCCTCCAAACATTCTTTCAATTTTTACAAAATCCATTGGGATTTAGATCCAGCTATTTCAATAAAGACTTGATATGAAACTCTCTTCAGTTCTCCCCACTTTTTCTCTCTGAACAGGTACAATTTTCTCCTTGCTTTATTATATGTTTTTTTTTTCTTTTTTAAACAAGACTCAGTAAATGTGTTTAAAATGTCACAAGTTACTTTTTTTCAATTTTCTATCCAGATAAGTCATATTTTAAGAATGACAACTAGTCTCTCCACACATAGACATTTCGAAAGTTTTACAGTTTATACAATTTAATTCAGAGGCTGGATGGGTGAGAGTTTGGATGTGGGGCTAGTGTGGCAGAAGGTGGTAAAGAAGGCCTTATGCTGCCCATAAATGCCAATCAACCTCAAGTTGGTGGCATAGGTCTCCATTTTTCAAATGTCAGTAAGTCTTCTAATAAAAAAAAATATATGAGGCCAAGCAACTATAGAGTTCTCATTCCTCATGATCTCATTTTCAAATGTTCCTGATCTTTCATCCCTTGCCTCCATTTTCTGATGGAGTGACCCAACCTCCCACATGTTCCATGTCCACATCCCCAAATTCCAGATGAAATCTCACTGACACTTTGACTTTTTATAACCATTAGAGAAGATCCCCCCCACAACACACCTGGGATACTCACCTCATTTTAAGACTGTGTTCCTTCCAAAACTTAAAAAAGAAAAATGGATTTCACTCAAGAAAAGCTTGCGGACATTGCAAAAAAAAGTATTAGAGACCATACTCCACAAGCAATGCCATCAGGGATATATTCCAGCTATGTCTTTGTGCATATCCTTCTACGTCACCTTCACCTATACTCTTGACAGGAGCAGCGTCAGTAACAAAAGAAGTAATTTTTACTGAAGGCATAAATTTTTTCAGGCTCTTTTCATACACTCTTTCATTTAATCTTTGTACCAATCCTAGTTGTACAGGTTAGAAAATGGACATATGAGGCTAGGAAGAGAAGCACTTTCTATGCAAGTATGAGGGTGTGAATTGTGATTCCTTATACCCATGTGAAAGAGTGTCAGGCACAGGGGCCTGCACCTGTGGTCTCAGCATAGAGGGGTCAGAGACAGGAAGATCCTGGGGTGTGCTGGCTAGCTAGACTAACCTAAGTGGTGAGTTTCAAGTTGAGTGAGACACACTGTCACAAAAACATGAAGAGGAGAATGATTGAGGAAGATACCCAACATTGTCCTCTGACCTCCACAAGCACATGCACACACACACACACACACACACACACACATATTCACACATAAAAAGGAGAGAAAGAAAAAGGATACATCTGGTTAGGATAACAACTTGTCTTAGGAAATACTATTTTCAGATCTTCTAGACCTGTTTGAATGCCAAAGCCATTAGTTTAACCACTGAAACTATTCTACTGCCCTAGAGGTGAAGTGTTCTGCTCAACCTATATTAATGTTTGATGTTTTCTTGAGGCAAGTTCTCATGAGTCTAAAGCTGGCCTTGAACTTACTGTGTAGGCCAAGCATAACCTTGAATTTCTGATCTTCCTCGTTCCAGCTCCTGAACGCTAGGATTCTAGCTGTGCACCACCACACATTGTAGATGAGGTGCTGGGAATCAAACCCTAGGCTTTGTGCATGCTACACAGGCACTGCAGCAGCTAAGCCACATCCCTAGGCTGTTGCAAAATACTTTGATGTCACTCACCAAATGGCCTTGCAGTCATGCCAATTATCCACTGTTGATACGGATTCACCAGTTAGGTTCATCCAGCTCTTCCAGTACTCTCTAGAAATGTTTCCAGCACACCTTTCAGTTAGCTTTAACACCTCAGAAAACAGTGCCATAAAAACAAGCAGAAGAGTTGGGACTCAAGTTGAACATAAAAGTTGTCACAGATATTGTTTCTTGACAAACAGCTTCTCCTAACCACATAAATTGTCCAAAACCTCTTAAACCTCTGCAAAGGGAATACCACAAAGGAACTTCAGGCTAATTGAAAAATCATTCACTTGAGATGCAGTAGGGACCATGTTTCATTTCTACAGACATATATAGAAAGCAGGGTCACATGGAATCCTCCCTCAACTGAGCAATAGGCTAATCTGGACACTCACAGGGAAATTGTCTGCCTTTTCCTCCTGTGCATAGCTGACTTCACATTTAATAATTCATGGGAGTTACAGAAAAAGGGACAGAAAACCCTTTACAGGGGAGATCAGGTATCCAAACTCTACCCTTTCATCTGCCATGCTCCTGATTCAAAGAAAGACTGCAGTATTGACTGGCAAAGCAGCTCACCACCTAAGAGCTAATATATCTAAAACCTACTGTCCAAAGATCATTAGCATGGTTTTCCATTAGTTGGATCAAGCAAACACTTTCCCAAATGATCTTGTCAATGGTTTAAGAAACATATTTATTTTTAGAAGAAAGGTTCAATACAGTACTGGCAGGGGGATTCTATGGATCTTCATTTTGGAGAATTTTTCCCCCTAGTTATTTGGAGGGACAATTAATATTGACTGTACCTATCATTAATTTTCCACAGTCAGCAGGGAACTTTTAGGTTTTATAATATTAATACGGAGTATCTTAGGAACTCTTCTGTATTTCCTGTTTTCTTCTTGCATTCAAAGTTCTGTACGCTACCCCCCACCCCCTTCCAAAGACAATGTTTCACAGATTGAAGGTGAGTAGCTACTAGAGAAAGTCACCTTGATGCTTACAGGGACATGAGCTTTCTGGAAGGAAAACGCGAATAAAGCCTATGATGTCACAGCAGTGAAAGCCAAGGGTGCGGGTAGAGATGGGAAAGCAAGAGAAAGGGGAAAGATTAGCTCCTTTCTCATCTTTATCCAGAACTCAAATTCTCACACCCCATACCCTTTGGCTATCTGTGCCCTGTGTGGAATATATGGACAGCTGAACATGCATGTTGTCACCACCTTGAACAGCAGACTTTGGGGATAGTTTTGTTCTGTCAAACACCTCTCCCAGTTTCATCAAGAATACCCAGAGCATGAGAGAAGATACAGACCATTGTCAAAACACCGCCTCCCTGGCACTGCTCAGGCCCGAGTGGCCCAGGCCACAGTTCGCGCCTTCAGCAGTTGACCCAGTGGTTCTGAGATCATACGAACTTGTGTGTTCTCCTGGGCAACAGAGCCTTCTGTAAGCTTTGAAATGTCATCTGAAGTATTGCCTTACAGATAGAGCTCCTGGCCTCCCTTGTCCCTCTCCCTCTCTCAAGTACATGAGAAACCACCAAGATTCTGCTGGTCAAGGGGATGGGCCATCCATAGTCAAGGGCACCTTCGCCCTCAGCAGCCCTCCTCCAGAGTTCTATGCTACCTCAGGGAGTCTCACACTAGACACAGCCCCTTGGGCTTTTGCAATGCTGTTCTGAAAAGCAAACAGATTGCTTGCTAGCCCTCCATATACGATGTTCCAACTGTGACCCTTGCCTTCTTTAGTGATGTTGGTGCTGACTCCCTGCCAGGTGCTAAGCTATACATCAAAGTTGCTTGTCCAATTCTCAAATAGCTCACAGGATGTAGTATCTGGGACGTTGGTTAAGGAGGATGGGACAAAAAAGAAGGCATAGAGATATCACACACACAAAAAAATCGTGATTAAATTTAGTGTTAGGAATAGGTACAACTTGTACGTATTTGCTTAGGTTAGAAACATAAGCACACTAGTCCTTGTAAGCTGAGGTGTGTTAAGCAAACTTTAAAGTTCCTTCCATGGCTCCACCATCACTAACACGAAGATAATAAGCACATCAATAGTAAAGTAAGAAGATGAAGCCAGGGAAAGCCTGAGAGGTGCTCAGCAGTGTGCTTGGCCCATGTACACATGACGTGTGTGACGGGCACTAATACTAACTGGCCCTGTATCAGGTCACTGAGAACCGAAATGAGAAAGTGGGGGCAAGAGTTCAGAAAAGCCATTGAGGAGAAGATGATATGAGAGCCCTGTCAACAGGAGGGGTCACTCCACAACATGTGACTAACACAGAGGGTGACAGCAAGATTTGAGACTGGAAAAAGAAGACAGCCAGAGCTGAGGACAGATCTCAAGCTGAAGACTTAAGGGACCCAGGGGAAACAGGGCATGAACGACAGGGGCAGAGACAAAGTGGAGCAGGTGGAAATCTCTATGCCTTGGAATAGCTGCTCATTCCTCACTCTCTGTCTTCCAACCTAGTCATATGTGGGCCTCACTCTTCCTGCCCATTTCCCCAGTGCACCTCAAATCTCTCTGTCTCTCTCTCCTCCTCCCTCTCTTTCTCCTCATCTAACATAATCTAATTTCTGGTTATCTATCACTAGCCCAAGCTCTAGGAATAGGTCTCTTTTCCTTTTGTAAGCACATCCTGTGCGCCTGCCTTCTTTTTCCAGAGTATTCACTCACTGTCTCCCATACACAAATCACTCACTTTCTGGTGTTTATCACTTGTTGACCCATTTGAATACAAAGACCTCTGGCTGGCTTCTGCCTGTCTCTGGCAGATTCTTGGCATCCAGAAAAGTGCCTGGCCCAGTGAGAAACACTCCCCAAAGATTCTAGCACCTGTGTGAGTGGGCAAGGTGAGCGAGGAGGTGAGGAGGAAACAGGCACATAAAATGGCTGTCTTAGCAGGAATCTAAATACTTACACTGCAGTAAGAACAAACAGTCACCTTAGGCTAGAGCACAATCAGCTGCCCTGGTGTGCTGTGGCCCAAGGATAGGTCATGATTCACTTGATCACTCAGGTCTTCAGTGGCTTGCATGAGTACCCCTTTCAATCTTTCATAAACATGAACCCTACGTAAGACATAAGCCTTTGCTATTTTAAGGCACTGAGATTTCAAAGATGTTCTGTTACTATAGCAGAACGTAATGCATGCTGACTTACATAAGATTTAAAATACCTCATGGGCTCTATTTGAAATAAAATGTATGTCCCCACCTATAGAGGCTCATTGTTTTATTAAAGAAGGGGAAGGCTTATTAGAAAAAAGCCTTTAAAATATTATCTAAAATAACTCACAAACTTACTCTTAATTTCTTCAACTCAAGGTAACTATTTTCAGTTAATGCTACTACCTGATGTACATGCATATATGTTCATGATTATCATATAATGATTATATTATACATAGTTTGGGGAATTTTTTCTCATTTGATATTATTGATAAATACTTGTCATCAGTCAGCATTTATCATCACTGTGATCATAGAAATGCAATATCAATTAATCTTGATTCTTTCAGAATATTTATGAAGCAACTTTTAAGACAAACTCAACGCAACATGCTTATATTATTTCTATTATTTCATAACAGTTGAAGCCAAAAACGGTTCTAAAAAGGATTTGAAATGGGTTTCTTGAGACCTTCACAATAGAGAGATGATGCTTCCATATTGCATACAGGCTTCCTGCTGTATTGGACAGGACACTTGTGACAAGACTGCAGTATTTTTTAGTTATGATACCCTAAGAATATGGGGGTTTGTACCATAGAAAATATACACTCTTAGGCCCATAGATGAGTTTATTTCCTTTAGACCCTTAAAGCAGAGATACGTTAACCAAGATAGGTCAGTAACATATTTTCTCTACTTTCAGTCAAAACTGTTTATCCATTCAACAAATACTGGCTGAGCATTACATATCACCAGAGATTGTACCATCCAGCTGCAGGTAAGCTGGACCACACAGCAACGTGTCCCAGAGGAGATTGTAAGTCCTCAAACACAAGGAAGAAATACTAAGTGACATAAGAAGAGCAAGTGGGAAGCTGGTGGCAGCCCTGACAGTGGACAGCAGCAATCGCCTCATTCTAAACCTTCAAAGCAGATGAAATGTACACTTCTCTTAGGAGAGCATTCCAAACTGCAGCCAACTTCAAAAGCTGTTTATAGTTAAGCTGCTATCCCACGATGTCTATGTTGCTCATGGTTCATGATCCACTGTTTGTGCCTTCCCTCTGGTGTGATCAAGAGCTGGGGCCAGGGGCAGTCCCACACCTACCAGGCAGACCAAGCGATGGCAAGCATCCATGCTGTGTCTGGATCAGTATTTAGACATAACTCACTCACGGATACCTTGCAAAGGTCGAGGTCAGGCTTCTGATGATGCCAGGACCAGCATACACAATGACACCATTTGGCCAGCCCTGACCCAGGTATCTTGCATGGCTTACATTCTTCCCTACATTCCCACTTCACAGACAAAGAAATTGAAGCCAAAAATCAGGTCATATAGACAATGAGCTCCCATGGGCCTGGTCTTAGTAGCTGCTCTCTCCTAAAGCAGCCAGTGCTTTGTTTCAATTGACATTAAGCAGCTCCTACCTCCCACATCCCTGTATGTCTGCATCCTAGCACTTGGCTCAGTTTCTGGTCTTGTCTTTGCTCAGCAGACTCATCACATTGCTACCCACACCCAACGTGACAGTCCTTGAATTCTAACAGGCAGCAGTTCAGACCCACTTCATTCTGTCCAAATCCCTGGCAAAGGCCAACTTCAACTCTGCAATGGGAAGCCCCAAGCAGATGGGTCTATATTTCCTGTGATGTCAACTTCCATAATACTAAGGTGCCATGCCTAGAAAGTCCTGGAGCCTAGTCATAAGTGGTGGCAACTAATGATAAGTTAAACAGGCCAGCCAGTCATCAACACCCTCATTGTCTAAGTTTATGAAGTGATTCCACCTAAGTGAATACTTAACCACACAAGAGCACCATGCAAGCCTGAGGAAGTTTGCCAGACAGCAGTTGTGTCTTGCAGTCCTGTAACACTTATCCAGTAGCTAATACAATATCGGAGGACAGCTGAAACAGGCTACTTTCACCTGATCTGCTCGTGCTGTATGCAACACAGCTCTGATTCTGGCTTTTTCCTTAAAGCATGTAAGGCTTAATTATCTCTTTCTACTCTAGAGGTAATGACATTTTACTTAGTCCTTTTAATGCTAATAAATAAAGTCTTTCTGACAAGGAAGCTAAAAACACACCATTTATGAAGTTATGCTATAAATTATCAACAAAGAAACTTGGTGTTTGTTTCCTTTAAAGTTAAAAGTGATACCCAGACTCTAAATACAAATAGTCCTTGAGTTTCTTCTTTATCCTAGCATGTGTATGTGTGTGGGCACATGTGTGTGGGGTGTGCATATGGAGGCCAGAGGTTGACATCTGGTATCTTCCCTCATCACTCTCCACTTTATTGAGACAAGTGATCATTAGCACCAGAGCTCAGTGATTTGGCTCATCTAGCTAACCAGGTTGGTACAGGGATTCTCTGTCTGGGCAACCCCAACACTGGGGTTACAGGAGAACTGCTATGTCTTCCAGTCATCTACATGTGTACTGGGATCTGGAATCAGGTCCTTCCACTTGCACAACTGGTTCTTTACTAACCAAGGCTTCTTCCCTGCCCCCTCAAGTCTCTTAACTATGATCCACCTAGAGCCATGTGTTCTGTGGTTCCTCTTCACACAAGAGGACTCTCCAGGTGCTGAGGGGCACAGTGAACAAAAAGAGGTGAAAGCATAAGCAAAGAAAAATTGAGAGAGAGGCAGCTACGTGTTTTATTAACACAGAACTTCAAATAAACATTGGTGGGAGTGTACATATACTTGGCTGCAAACCATCATCTTTATGTCCTGGTGAAGGCTCTGGATTTTGAGAGTATAGTAGAGATTTATCTGCAGCGATAAAATCTCCACTTTCTCTTAATTCACATCCATTTCTGCCATTTTTCTTAAAGGAGAACTCTTTCTCTTTGACTTCCCAAAAATCAAGGACCTAACCCCTCTGGCCCCACACCCTGATAATCTCTCCTATTTAACAGGCTCTGATATATCTCTAATGCTTACTTAAAACTGCCTGTTACTTCTGCCCCATGCCTCACGATCCTCACTCTGTCGTCAGGGAAGGTGGCACGGATTTGAAACCAGAGTACATAGAAGCAACAAGGCCTCAAGTGACACAGATGAAAGAGGACAGGAGGAGAGACACTTCCATAAATATACAGAATGATCAATAGAGGAGGCATGGCTATCCACTGACCTACATGAAATTCTAAATTCAGGTGGACTTTTAAGTACCCCCAATTGAAAGGGTAAAGAAAAAGGAGATGCTTGTGTCATAGAGCTGTAACTATCCTTCCCTGAGTTGGTGTTTCCCTGGGTTTTTTGAACCAGAGTCCCTTTCTAAAATCTCATGAGAGTGACAGAATTGTCCTTACAGATGAGTGGCCCATGATGTGCACCCAATCCAAAGTCATGCTGTTTGACCTTCCACCATCCTTAAAGTCTTTGTGTGAATTGTTAGCCCTTAAGATTGAACTATTTTACAACAGAGCCAGGATGCTTACTGTTCCCAATGGTTCAAAGGCTTGACAGTCCTGTGGGCACTACCTAGTATCAACTGAATGATGTTGATATGACTTTTCCATAGAATTGGACATGTGGCATCCAGTTGGCCACAGTACCCTTGGCTCTATCTGCTCTCTACTGGACAATGTCACTCATTTGCATAACCTGGAGATTCCATGAGTTTTTGATCTTTGTTATAGACCTCCTCTTAAAAGAAGTATACACTCAGAATCAGGGTAACAGCTTAGAGGTATATGAACTCTTGGTATAGATAAGTCCATTATTAAGAGCTTCTTCACTTGACCAAAACACCTGTGTGACCCACAGCTCTCTCGTCCATAGACTAGTGTACATGAACATATTTTGGGTCCCATTCTTCTGTTGCATTTATGTGAGAACACAAAGGCTCCTTTTAAATGGATCCTCAAGATAAGCTCAGAGTTTCAAAGCTTTCTTTTTTCAAACCAACACATAAGCTACTAGCAATAGCATAGACAGTCAAAGACTCCATGGGGGAAATTGGTAGGTCTTTAGACACTCCCACCAAATAATTGTCCATCCACTGCTCTGAACCATGGAGTGGCCACTTTGCACCATAGGCGATCATGTGCAGCTTGTGTTAGGAGCCAGTGTACAGGAAAGCTGTGGACAAACACAGCCATGATGATGTCTCTACAGTCACAGTGCACCTGCATGTGTTTAGAAAGAGAGCCGGGGTCCAGGAATAAATCCCAAGTGAGGAGCTGGTAGTGAGCTTTAAGTGGCACTGTGGGGCCTCCCGTCTTACCTTCTTTCCCCAGAATTTTATAAATATGGCCAATGAAAGTGAAGACATTCACTTGATGGCTATTTTCTGACTGGTCAGTAGTATGGTAGACAACAGAAGGGGAAACTACATTTCAATTCTAATGAGAAGATGTTTAGGAGGCACCGATTTCCCCTTTTGTTTACAGAGAGGGACACCAAGAGACAGAGCAAGAAAAACACCAGATCCAAGAGAAAGGATCACACTCAGCCTGCAGCATGTGTGTGCATGCTTCCTACCCCTCCTTGAGAGCACAGCACAGATTCTAGAGGCAGAATGTCACATTCAAACCTGAAATCCTTAATTGTGACTTAAATTTCCATGATTATCTTGACTGTGTTTGTTCACTGATAAAGGCAGACATCATAGCAGTATTTCTCTGATGGTACTGTATGAGGACAAGATAGGATTATTCCAGTAAAATACCTGGAATAAAAGCCCAATGTATACAAGGCACAAAGTAAATAACTGACTCCACATGTATCATTGAGTTGGTCTGTGACTAGAATCAGCTGAAAGATAGTGTGAGGTATAACTGGATTTTTTTTGGCTTCACCTTAAGGGACCACTATGCACCAACACAGGACACTGAACAAGTAGCAAAGCTATCCTAAGATTGAATTACTGGTCAGTAAAATGCTGAGAAGATGCAAGGAATAAAGTGTGTACAAATGACTGGCACCATGTCCAACATGGAGCTGTTGCTGAAGAAAAATAGTTGTAATCATCAAATATTAATGTTTTCATTCATGTCCACAAACAGTTCTGACTGATGAAGTCTGTAAGGCTCTTCATAGAGTGAGCATGTCATGCCTTGGAATTCCACCTTCCCCACCTTCCCAGACACTAACTAACACCAACAGTAAGGACCAATCTTTGCAAAGTGTTTACTGTCTAATAGACATGATACTAACTATATTAAATGCATTGATTTATTGAACCGTTCCAACAACACATTATTATCATCATCCATTTTATAGCTAGGGAAACTGAGGCTTAGAAAACTAATTCAAATATACAGAGCAAACAAATGAAAGAAATAAAATTTATGATCAGACCTTAGACTTCAAGACTCCCAAGGGAAGCAAATCTGTTGTTTTACTGGCTCTCCAGTGAAACAAGATTTATTCTCATACCGTGCTTTCTATCTAGCCATTTCTGCTACAGGGTTCAGAAATAAACGTGTAGATGTTTTAAGTGATAACGTAAAACTTAATTTCTTTCATGGAATAAAAACCTGACAAGCTGTTTTCTGACAAACATGATGGTTGAGACACCTTGGCACATGGAATGGGAGCTATATTAAATTAAGTAATCCGCCCTCAGTCATTATCAAAGTGCCGTTTGGATTTCTGCCCTTGTCAAAATGAATGGCTTCTATTTGTCGAGCACCTATGCCATGCCAGGAGCCATCTATGAGCCTTGAAGATGTCACTTAATCTTAATGTCATACAAGTGCTAAACAGCCAAGTCAGGATTCACTCAGCATACATCCCATTCTAAGTTCAAGTTCTGTGCTATGAATCAAGACTGGATTCAGAGAAGCTAACAGGGAAGGTTTTGGAACCAACTGTCTGCTTTCCAAACTTCCAGTGCCTCTGCTCCCTCTTCTGTGACATGTTAATTGTTCAGAGAAGGGCTATTCACTGTGTAGTCACTGGGTCATGCTGACCTGCATATTCATGTCTCCAGCCCCTGGACAAGTGAGTGCTGACACTGATACCTGAGAATGTACTTCTTATATACATTGACTGTGATAATCATGAAACAAGGGCCTTGTTTTTCCTATGCCATTTATACTTCCATTTTCCTTTCAAATAATTATATTTTATTATTATTATTATTTGATTTTTTAAGGTAAGGTCTCACTCTGGTCCAGGCTGACCTGGAGTTAGCTATGTAGTCTCAGGATGGCCTCAAACTCATGGTGACCTCCAACCCCTGCCTCCCTAGTGCTGAGATTAAAAGCATGCACTACCATGCCCAACCTCAAATAATTATATGTTAATAAAGAAATTGCTCACAGTTGGTTAGATTTAATCCTTACCTCTCATGCAGAAAGTTCTTCTTAAATGCTATCAATGAATAGGTTTGGTATGGTGTCCCTCTACTTTCTACAAAAGGAGCCAAGCACTCTAAGCCACATCACAATGATAAAGGCATGGACACGGAATGGCGACAACTGTTGACAAAACCTCAGCTATCTCTAAGCTCTGACTCAAGATCTGTGGGAAGCAGCCATAAGGAAATTCTCAAGGCTAAGCTGGACCTGCTCATTGGACTTCCATGGTATCTATTAGTGGGCAGAATTCAAATCATTGACTTTTTCTCTGTACTCCACATCTGATATACCCCTTCCCCTTTACCCAGCTATAAATCTTTTCTTTGGCCTTGACTTAACCTTCCCCTGGGCCTTTCCTTCTCTTTGCCAATGGTATTTGATGAGATCAATCAGGTTTAACATGAAAACATACCTAGATTTGACATCTCAATTCTCCCCTAACTTAGCCTTATGATTTCATATGTATAATAAACCATCTCAGGTCCTTGATTTCCCCTCCTGGATACTTGGGATGATAATGGCCAGCGTAGAGTGAGGTCAACAGCCTGTCACTCGGCAGCCTTTATCTCCCTCTGTTCTACTTAACAGTGAACTAGGGGTGACATTCATTTGTAGAGGAGAATGGAGAGAGAGCACTGATAAATCTCAGAACACACTCCCTTCATTTTTGTTTTTTATTTAATGCTACAACTTGAAAATGGCTGGGAAGAAATTAGAATGGAAGACAGCAGTTTGAGAAAAAAAAAAAAAAGGATGTGTCAGTGGGCAAACCCATGCTGCTAAATCCTTGAGTGACGTATGTTACAGACTCATTGGGGATCAGAAGCATTGTCAAGGCCTCTACACAAAGAGGTGTGTCAGCTCTTCAAGGGTTTTATAAGAAGAAGTCAAGATGGGAAAAGGCTCCCATTCAGGACTGTACTGTAAATTAACACTAACCACCTATTGATGAGGACAACAGGCCATTGACCAACCTGAGTGATTCTAAAAGAACTGAATTACGGTACCACAATAGTGTGTGACAGACAGTCTATGGGTGATGAGTTGTGAATGTCTCTGCAGAGGACCAGAACTTCTGTTTCACTGAGGATTACAAGTGACAGATGATGTTACCTATAAAAAAGTATCTAAGGCATCCAGAGTTTCTCCCCATTCCCACATCTTAAGAGGAAAATACAGACACTACAAGAAAATATTATCTTTGCTGGGAGGATCATTTACAATGGTTAATGCCACCAGTCTTAGAAAGGTTTACATCCAATGTAAATAAGTTAGATTTGAGAAGCTAATGAGTTTCACTACCCAAGCTGTTCCTTATTAATTCACATAATTTAGACACCTACTAAAAATAATACCTTTTGAGCCATATACCATCTTTATGGGGATCATTAATACTTCTCCATAATAGAGCAGTTATCGGCCTATTTCCCTAGATCACCTTCATGCTTCTGACCCACCATGCCAGCTCACCCACCACTGTCACTTGTATTAAAGAGCTCTCAAATCCCAAACCCACTTGTGTGCTCCAAGAGAATGGTGCCTCCTTGAGATCTCAGCCAGAAAACTGCCTCCTCTTCTCTCTCATTGCTCTATTTATTTTTTTTTCCTGATTTTTCAAAGTAGTGTCTCACTCTAGTCCAGGCTGACCTAGAGTCCATTCTGTAGTCTCGAGGTGTCCTCAAATTCATGTCAATCCTCCTACCTCTGCCTCCTGGATGCTGGGATTAAAAGTATGTGCCACCATGCCCAGCACTCTCATTGATCTTTCTAATCTAAGTCACAAAGAGCAGTCTATGGTGGAAACTGAAAACTGCACCAAGACCAGGTATTGAAGCCATGCTTCATTCATTCATTCGCCCAATCATTCTTTCAGCAAACATTTTTGGAGAATCTGTTCAGCACCAGGCCTAAGATAGGATGTTCAGGATGCAAGAGGCTAGAAGACCTAGCCTCAGCCTCAAGAGACACAGAAGCCCCTAACGGGAGAAAGGGAGTAAGGAAAAGAGGTGTCTCAAAATAGAGTCCAATGGGTGAGCAGAGATTGCCTGGAAGATATAATATGGTGGGAACAGGAAACTTCGTGTTACAGAGCCAGCACTTGCTCCATTTTTACCTTTACTACAACTCCAGCCAAAGCCTGAGACTGGCCCACCATGGATGCCTCCAATAAAGAATGAGTTATTGGCACAAAGGAGTTTCATTAGAACCTAATACTCATGACCTGTCAGTCCCCTAGGAAGATCATATCCAATGTTCTTCATATTCTATACTCCAAGGTATTTGATCCCATTTCTCCCATAACATTGTCCCTAGCTCCTTGTTCCCAAGAAAGAGCAAGAAGAGGAAGCAAAGCTTTCCAAGTAACAAATCTCCATGTGACTCTTCAAACGGTGAGAACACTTCCAGAAAATAATTTATGCAAAGGCTACTGTGATTCAGCTCTTGCTGTTCAGAAAACATGAGGTAAGGTTTAAGTGAGTATTTCTCAACACAAGTAACACTTTGACCCAAGTCATTCTTTGTCATAGAGATATGACCTCTGAGTTGTGAGATGCTTAGCAACATCCTGGACTTACCCAACCCTTTGTTGTTGTAACAACCAAAACTATCTAGATATTACCAAATGTTCCTGGGAGGGTTTCAGAGAATATCTTCCTGGACTGAAAAGTACTGACCTAAGCATGAATGGTGGAAAAGGATGGATCTCTTGGCCATGCTTCACTATCAAGCAGTCAGTGATTATCACAGAGACTCAGGATTAGGAATTACCTTGGTGGGGGTTTGGAAGGATGGCTTAGTCATTAAGGCGCTTGCCTACAAAGCCTAAGGACTGAGGTTCGATTCCCCAGTACTATGTAAGCCATATGCACAAAGTGGTGCATGCATCTGGAGCTCATTTGCAGTGGCTGGAGGCCCTGGCATGCCCATTTCTCTCTCTCTCTCAAATATATACAATATATTTAAAATAATTATTGAGATTACTTTTGGTGGGAACCCAGCACAAGCCAGAGTCTGCCTATGAAGCACAGAATCCCAGAGAGGGAAAGGGGCTGTCCTAAGACCACCTGTTCTCAGTGGCACAACAGACAACAAACTTCTTGCCTGTCACAGCAGAAGCATTCATTCTACCATACCACCATCCTATATGGCATTCTACCACACTACCATCCTATACAATATTCTACCATACCACCATCCTATATGACATTCTACCACGCTACCATCCTATACAATATTCTACCATACCACCATCCTATATGACATTCTACCATGCTACCATCCTATACAATATTCTACCACACCACCATCCTACATGGCATTCTTCCACACTACCTCCCTACACAGCATTCTACCACACCACCACACTATATGACATTCCAACACACTACTATCCTATTCTACAATACCACTCTCCTAAGTGGCATTCTTTCTGAGGCTCTGGAAACAAAGAGAACTAACATATTGATTAGGGAGTAGTTCAGAAGCCTCCTTACAATAATAAAGTTATAGTGCTGATAATATATAATAATAATAAAGCCAATGCCAAACAATTGCAATGTACCATGCACCCTTTTGAGAACCATTTTGCATTTCCTCTTAACCTTTTAACATAAAAAAATAACAGAAATCCTGCTAGGTACCTATTATCACTTTTTAAAAATAATTTTATAAGTAAGGTACAGAAGCTCACCAATGCTAAAAAACCTGGTCCACAGTCAATTTCAGAGCAAGCCAGATACAGCAATGATGGTCACATGTGCTCCCACTTAGCATGCCTCTTGTCCTCCCACCACCATGGTGTCCCCAAGGCTAATGTGACTCCTGGTGGATAAATTCCCTGCTGACCACTGCCCTCCAGTTCCTAGTGACTTATGCAGGCTGCAGCTCCTGCTGAGTCAGCACTGCTCTACCTTCTGCCCTTTCAGACACATTTTCAACTGACATTTGCATTTTTAAACCCTGCTGGTGAAAGTTTAGAGCAGCTGATGGTGTCCATCTAGTCCAACAAGTATTTGTTAGGCCTCCTCTGGGGTCAAGTTCTCCACTCAGCATGTGAAACTAACAGTAGTTCATTTCTCTTTTAGCATATGTCGAGATAGGTCATTGTGAATTTTCCCACCTTCTTACAGTGAAGGAGGCTCCAAGGGGACATGAGCACTGTCTATACTGCTCATTCTCCAGTTCTGGAGCCCAGCACAACCATGTGCTCCATGAAGGCTTATAATCCAAGTTGAACCTATGGACCACCTGTTCTGTGCTGTGATTTGAATGTGAAATGTTCCTCAAAGGCTTCCGTGTTTGAACACTTAGTCCCCAGCTGGTGGCACTATTTGGGATGGTTATGAAACTTTCAGGACATAGAGTCTTGCTTGAGAAAGTTTGTCAGTAGTGTTTTAGTCAGCTTCCCATTACTGGAATGAACTTCTAAACCAGGCATACTTTAAGGGAGGAAAGGATTTACTGAAGCTTACAGGTTCAGAAGAAGTCCCATAATGGCAAAAGCAGCTAGCCCCCTTTCACAAGTCCACGCAGACAGAAATATCTCCACCAGCACCACAAGCAAGCACGCTACAGGAACCCCAGGCAGAGCTCCAGCACTCTGCATATCATTAGGATGGCATTCCAGATCTGCCCCTGAAACAAACCCCAAGGCTGGACCCTAGGATCCGCCCACAGTGACACTCCTCCAGTGAGGCACCTGGAAATCCAAGAAGCTTGAATAAAACTGAATCAACTTGGAGATATCTATATGAACTATCACCTGGGCTTGGGGCTTTAGGTTTTATAGTCTGCCTCCACTTCCTATTCACTCTCTGTTTCCTGAGTAAATGTTATGTGTCCTACAACCTCCTACTCCTTGCTGACATGTCTTCCCTTGTCATCATGGAAAGTGGCCCTGGAACTGTAATTCAAAATAAACCCTTCTTTCTTTAAGCTGTTTCTTTTCAGGTATTTGGTCAAAGTAATGAGTAAAGTAAAAAAAACACATAAGTCAAGAACTTTTAGAGACCTAATGCAAACTTATCTGAGCTCACAGAAAACTGTGCATGAGGTACAGCTCCATGTTAAAAATAAAAACCAGGCCTGGAGAGGTGGCTTAGCAGTCAAGTCTCTTGCCTGCTAATCCAAGGGATCCTGGTTCAACTCTCCAGGACCCATATAAACCAGATGTACAAGGGAGTGCATGCATCTGCAGTTTGTTTACAGTGGCTGGAGGCCCTGGCGTGCCTATTTATTCTATCTCCCCCCACCCTTGCGTCTTTCTCCTTGTCAAATAAATAAATAAATAAAAGTTAAAATAAATAAATAATAAAAACCAAAGGCCAGAGTTTTTAAAAGATTTGCTGAAAACTACATAGTTGGCATGCAAAATTGCCTCCCAAAAAGCTCAGAAGGAACAGATTAACCCCTTTAATACATTTCACACATGTTCATCAAAAGAAAGAGTTTTTTTAAAAAACTAGTTTAAAGTCCCCCAATTTTTTTCCCCATCACTCACAGACATGACTGAACTGAAGCTAAGTAGAGTAGTATTTAAACCACGGATATGGGTGCTAGGTTCATGAGTGTGCTATCCCAGTCCTTACATATCTGGTGATTTAGGTCAAGTAACTTCCCTTTGCCTATTTCCTATTCTGTAGAATACAGAGATTAGAACACTTATCTTAAAAATTTGTTATTAAATTAAACTTTTATCTCCATTTCATATGAGGAAACTCAAGCACAGTGATGTTAACTAAAGTGACACAGCTAGTCAGTTGTAAAGTTGTAGTTAAATGAGTAAATAAATATGCATGAAGTGCTCTATGTGTTGCATTTTATAGAGGAGTTCATGCTTGTTTGGCACCTATTTTCATAATAAAGAAGATAGAAGGAATACAAGACACATAGTTAGACACACACACACACACACACACACACACACACACACACCAATTAAAGAACAGAGAACAGTACAAGAGAGAATCAAGAATGGTACAGAGAAAAGGTGTCACAGAAGAAAATAATCTTTCTCTGCCCCACAGGAAATAACACCTTGCATTCAGGTTTTTGCTATTCCATTTAGAGTTGAAAGAACACATCCTTGTCTCTGACATAAGCCACCCTTTATACAAGCATTGAATTCAATTTAGATTTATATGCTGTTGGGAAAACACACACACACACACACACACACACACACAGAGAGAGAGAGAGAGAGAGAGAGAGTTCCAAAATGCCTTCGAGTGGTTGAGGGAGGGAAGAGGCACACATTCAGACATACAAAAGCCAGTATTCCTGCCGCATGCTGCTACTCACTAGGAAACTGACTAGGCGGAGTTTTACAGAAATGGCTTCAAATGGTTGGGAGAGATGGAGTTGTGTGGAGCCTGGTGACGGGAGGCTTAACTGGACTCACATTCATTTACTGCTCTACTCACAGCACTTTCAAACCAGTTTTGCTTCAAAAACATTCCAATGGCCAAGCTATGGCTCTTAACATCTGGGGGCTGAGGGTCTCTTTTCCCCCCATCTTCATAGGCGCATGGATGACCAGAGTCACATCAGATCAGTGGTGGCATAACATTATTAATAAGTCATCCTGTAGGTATCTGCTAGTCACCAGAAGTACACTTGAAAACCAAGAGCTAAAGAAGAGCTCAGAAGTCAGTCCTGGCTATTTTTTTTTTTTTTCAAAATTCTTAAGAAGGACAGAAAAGAAACTTTCCAATATCCTTCTTTAAATTTCTAACTCTAAGCTCAGAAGGCTGATGCCACTTATTTTTATCAAATAAATTAGAAAGTAAAACTAAAGAGATGGGCAATACAGAGGATAAATAAAACTTAAAATACACATCAACTAACAACAGCAACACATAGGCCTTATTTAGATGGAGAGAGCATACGTATTATTAAAACATAATGACTTTTATAAACCTGGAAATGTTAACACTGACACACATAGGTCATGATAATGACAATTATTCCATTTTTTTCATTGTGGTGATAGTATTTTACTTGTTATTCATTAAACATAAAATGAAATATTTATAGGAGAAATGCATCTTGGATTTGCTCCCATGTAATATGGAAGGAGGAGTGGATGAGATACTAAAGAAACAAGATGGAATGTCAATTGCTCTTGATGAAGCTGGGTAACAGGTACATGCTGTTTCCTTAACGTACTATGCTATTTTGTCTGATTTCTTCTATATGCTAAATCATAAAAGTGTAATATGTAATTTTTAAAGTAGCATGAAGAAAAATATTTAATGATGGTAACTGAGACTAGAGACAGAATGCCTTCTGCTCCCTCTAACCACAAAGTGACAAATATTTTCCCCACAGGATGTCTCAACAATCTAAAGGAAAGCAGCAGGGTGATATCTACCCTCAGAACCATGAAGGACAGCTACATGTTTATTTATCATAAACAAATATTCTTTTTTTTTTTCTTTTGGTTTTTCAAGGTAGGGTCTTACTCCAGCCCAGGCTGACCTGGAATTCATTATGGAGTCTCAGGGTGGCCTCAAACTCACTGCAATCCTCCTACCTCTGTCTCCTGAGTGCTGGGATTAAAGGTGTGTGCCACCACACCCAGCTACAAATATTCTTATTACATACCAAAGTGCTTCTAATTATCTAATTACCTGGCTTCTAATTATCTCTCTTTTTTAACAAATAGAGGTGGAATTCTGGGCAAACTATTTAATATCTCTATGCCTCAACTTTCTCAGCTGTGAAATGGGACTGATAATAATATTGTCAGCTTCCTGGAATGGTCAAGAATTAACTGTCAAGTATTCAGATGGAGATAGTACTATATGGAGAGAATATTTTGTGTTTGACATTATCAAGTATTGATATGGACATGGAACAAACAGATCTCTCAAGAATGTTGAGAACAAGACAGGGTTGTCCACTCTCACCTATGCTTTTCAAGATATAGTACTAGAAGTCCTATCTCAAGCAATAAGACAGGAGAAGGAAATAAAAGGTATACAAATTGGAAAGGAAGAAGTTAAGTTAGCTCCACTTGCCGATGACATGATTATATATGTAAGAGACCTGAGAGACACCATCCCAAAACTCCTGACGGTGATTAACTCATATAGCAAAGTAGCAGTATACAAAATCAATACACAAAAATCAGTAGCCTTTCTATATACAAATGACAAAGATACAGAGAAAGAAATAAGGGACACGGTCCTATTTTCAATAGCAACAAAAAAATAAAATAAAATTACCTGGGAATAATGTTAACCAAGGAAGTGAAAGATCTATACAACAAAAAATATAAAAACACTCAAAAAAGAAATTGAGGAGGACTTGAGAAAATGGAAAGACCTCCCATGCTCCTGGACAGGCAGAATTAACATTGTGAAGATGGCAATCCTACCAAAGGCAATATACAGATTTAATGCAATTCCAATTAAAATCCCTACAGTGTTCTTCACAGAGATAGAAAAAATGATCTCAAATTTCATATGGAAAGGCAGAAGGCCTTACATGTCCAAACATATCCTCAGCAAAAGAAATACCTCTAGAGGCATCACCATACCTCATCTAAAGCTATATTACAAAGCCATAGTAATAAAAACAGCATGGTACTGGCATAAAAACAGGAGTATAGACCAATGGAATAGACTTGAGGACACGGACTTTAGGTCAAGCAACTATAGCTACTTGATATTCGACAAAGGCCCTAACAATATAGGCTGGAAAAAAGACAGCATCTTCAACAAATGGTGCTGGACAAACTGGATAACCATATGCAGGAAACTGAAACTTGATCCACACATTTCACCATGCACTACACTCAAATCCAAATGGATCAAAGACCTCAATATAAGACCAAAAACTAGACTAGTACTGGAAGAAAATTTAGGAAGTACCTTCCATAATATAGGAATGAAAAAAGACTTCCTGAACGAAACCCCAGTAGCTCACAATCTTAAACAGTCACTCAACCAATGGGATCATATGAAGCTGAAGAATTTCTTTGCAGACAAGCATACAATAACCAAAGCCAATAGATTACCCACAAAATGGGAGAAAATATTTGTGGGTTATCCAACTGACAGACCCTAATCTCTAGAATCTACAAAGAACTCAAAAATGTAAACAGTAAAAAGTCAAACACCCCACTCACAAACTGGGGCAAGGAGCTGAACAGGCAGTTCACAGAGGAAGAAATACAAATGGCAAACACACACTTAAGAAAATGTTCATCATCCCTAATCATCAGAGAAATGCAAATTAAAACAACTATGAGATTCCACCTTACCCCAATAAGAATAGCCAACATCAAAAAATCCAATGAGAATAAATGCTGGTGAGGATGTGGAGAAGTAGGGACACTCATCCACTGTTGGTGGGAATGTAAGATGGTACAATCACTTTGGAAAACAATATGGAGACTCCTGAAAAAGCTGACTACAGAGATACCAACAGACCCAGTTATTCCCTTACTGGGCATCTACCCTAAAACTTTCAAACCACAGGCCAGAGAGATTTGCTCAACCATGTTTGTAATGGCTCAATTTGTAATAGCTAAGAGCTGGAATCAACTCAGATGTCCATCACTAGAAGAATGGATAACTAAGATGTGGTGTATCTACACAATGGAATTCTGTACAGCATTAAGAAAAAATGACACAAAGAAATTTGAAGAAAGATGGTTGAACATGGAACAGATCATTATCAGTGAACTTATCCAATCACAGGAAAAAAAAAAAAAAAACACATAGTCTCACTCATTTACAGCACCTAACCTGAATCTACCCAAGATGTCTTTCATACCCAGCAAACATCTCATGGACTAGACAATAGGATGGGTGGGGAGGGAGGAGAGGACACTGGAGGGGTAGGAAACACAAATCTAGACCCAAACAGCAATGGTACCATAAAATTCTACTCCTTAAAAAGCAGATCAAATGGCTGAGCCTTCACCAGGCCCTTAGAGGGAACACCTGAGTCACAAGACACTGGAGAGGGTATGATGAAGACCAATGTTAATCTTCTACAGTTTCCCTCCCTCCCCCCTCTCTTTATCTCTCTCTCTCTTCTCTCTAATTCTTGTATATTAGTTATCTTTTTCTTCCTTTTCTTAGTGGGCACTGACCTGTAAGTCCCAGTACCAGCATGTGGCTATCATCCACAATGAGCTTTTGATCAGAGAGACCTACAAGGTTTCCTAAAAGACAGACAGATTTCTGTCAGAGTACTTGATGACCCACCAAAGGTTAGTGGTAAGACCCTATTGCTGAAGACACCTTGTGTGATTGACACATAAAATGGAATGGCATGGCTGGAAGCTGGAAGAGAGTTAGTCCCCAGACAGTCAGCGTGTTTAGTGCCAGAAGGTGCTACATGTGCGACTGGGGGAAAATGACCAATATCTGTTCAAGCATCAAACCTACTTAGCAGCAAATAACCTGTTGTGATGCCCACACAAGTGCAATAATGGCACACAGCCATGGTGGGGAACCAACTGCTCTTGATTCGGCAAACTGGTTCCCTCAGTGGTACGAGACCCATAGCTGGAGCTGGGGAAAAAGTCAACCATATCCAAACATAAGCCCACTCTCCATTATCCAACTACCATCAATTGTGGGCTACAAGAGGGCCCACACCTATTAAATTCTCTATTAAAAAAAGTAAGGATTATCTCATTTGTCCTGGTGCTAACCTACTCTCTGTTGGAGAATCTGCTTCTTTTTTTCAGATAGATGTAGATCCTAAGGAGAGAGCCACCCCATCATATCTCAAAAGGGCCCCGGCTGAAACTAAGAAAAACTGGTGAAACAAGCAAGGGTGTTGCTTTCCTGGTGAACTGAATATCAGCACAAGGATGAAGGACATCAACACAGAGAAAAATCAACTCCTACGTAACCAGACAGCCAGAGACCCAGAGGCACCCAACACTTTATCATTGAAGCAGACCAAAAATGAATTCAACATTGCTCAGGGAAATTTTGTGGAAGAGGGGGTGGAAAGAATGTCAGAGCCACATGTTGGGTCATGATATGCAGAGACATTTATCCTACCCATAAATGAGAGCTAACTCCACAATGCACAACCCATATACCTCAACAAGGAGGGTCCAAGGGTAAGTCATGGATGAGCCTAATAATGGTACCAAACTGACTGCATTTGCTGAATGCAAAACTAATTAATAATAAAAAAAAGAATGTTGATAATGAGAGTTGGTTTTACCTGTGTAAAATCACTTGGCAATATCTATCTATCAAATCCAAACATGCACCTACTTCAGGCCACCGAAATTCCACTCCTGATTTTATATCCAAGAAAACTAAGTATATATGCTCACCAAAGCACAAAAGACTTTCTACTAGCTTTCATTATGTTAGCTCAGATTTAGAAATAACCTGGTGTTCAAGTACAGGAGTATTAAATAAATAGTGGTAAATTTTTAGAATGAAATACCACATAACAAAATATTGTAAACTAACACTGCTGCATGTCAAAACAACAAAAAATATATAGATAGTGGAGAAAAAGAAGAGTATAACACTGCCTAATTTCTTTTATATGAAGTACAGTTTTAGACAAAGTTAAATGATAACGAGAGACTCTTTTGGGTAGGGTATTGATTTGTATAGAGCACCAGGGAAGTTTCTGGAAATACACACCCACATAAACATGTGCTGAGCTTTAAACTTCACATTAATGCAGTTTATGCAATTTCGTGTATGTTTTATGAAACGTAAATTTTACTGTGAAGTATTTAACACAATGTCTGATATGTAGTAAGCACTTACAGGTGGATATGCCATTATTACATATTCTTATCTGCTCCTGCCCTGTATACTTCAGAGTCTATAAAATTTTTTTCACAAGAAGCCTAAATGTGTGTGCTAGCATGAGACAGACATTATCAAATACAGCCCTCAGTCTAAAGAACAGAGAAGTCATTTGAAGAGAAGGGCTTTTAGTTCTACTTGCTGGTCGGCATGCATCATGGCTTAGAAACAGGCTCTGACATAGGCAGAGGCTGCCTGGGACTCTCGGCCTGCCATTTGCTAGACTTGGCTATGTCACTCAACATTCAGTCTCAGTGTTTGTACTTTTTTTTATCTTGAACATGCAGCTGATCAGAAAAGTTGCTCCACAAGGTCATTGAAAATGCTTATTTAAAAGCTAGGTACTGAGACTACATTTAGATTGATTTAATCTTTAATTTTCAGAGAAAAATGATAAGGCAAATGCTGAAAATTGTAGTCATTAATTATATTCGAGGAGGCCATGTTCCCAAGTTCACTTTTGTTTGACTTCTTTTAAAATGTTTATGTAGATACCTCATAGGAAATGCCACATGAGCTTGCTGTCTTTATCACATAGGAGAACCAGCTCCAATTTATTTACAGCCTTGCTTGTGAAAACGTGTCAATATGGTAGTCAATTATGACTTTATTTTTAAGTATCATCTCCATTACCAGCAGAGAAAGCAGAGTTTCTCTAACTGTATGTCTGGGTCCCCCTTTGGATTTGTGACAGATTTTCCAATAATACTTAAAAATACACATGAGTCTGTGTTGCACCCTTGCTAGTGTTTGTGCCTTAGTGGCCTTGTCAAGCCACCTTTGTGCCTCTTTTTTTTTTTTTTTTTTTAATCTACAACATGCTGCATGTGTAGACTTTATCAGTGCATCTATAACCTCTTTGTCCATCTACCTGGCTGTCCACCCCAACTACATCCTAAACTATTATAAAAACCAGAAGCCACAGCTGGTTCATTCCATGCCTGCCAGTACTTTGCATGGAGCCTGTCTCAAAGTTGACTCTCAACAAGATTTATTTACTTAAGACAGAGAGGAAAAAATGGGTACATCCGGGCCCCCAGCCATTGCAAACGAACTCCAGACACATACACCACCTTGAGCATCTGGTGTACAGTGGTCCTGGAGAATTGAACCTGGGTCCTTTGGCTTTGTAGGCAAGCACCTTAAATGCTAATCCATCTCTACAGGACACTCTCAATAATTTTTTGTTGACCCAAATATTTGGAATTGTCCAGGCTTCTGCTAGCCTACCTAAGTGATAGGCTTGTAAAATTCTGAGGCAATGCCTTTTTTTTCTTGGTTTGTTTTTAATCAGTGTGCACATTTTGGCAACCTGAGAATGGACTGGGTTTCAGTCCTCCACTTGCCTTCACAAATCAAGCCTCCTTGCACAATAAGCAACACACCTAAACATAAGTGGATGACCAAAAGAATGTTTTGACCTTGCAGGAAAAAAATATCAGAGTGTCTATGGCTACACAGTATACAATTCTCTCAGTAAAGATTACCCAATGTCCTTTCTTTAAAACTGAATCTGGATGTCACTGTCACCTCCAGATGAAACTAGTATAACTCAAAAGCGGCTCAACCAACAGACTGCCCCTGGTACAGTGGAGGTTACTAACCCTGCCTTTCACAGGCAGAATCGATAGTACCCATCCTCTGTAAGCCAGGTTCCCCCAAGCCAATACAATTAACTCAAAGCTGGAACACCACAGTCTGTAAGTGATATTTATTTACAGTTCAGGGACAAGGAGCTGGAGTAGTCACCTCACCTGACTTTAGTTCTCCAAGGTGATTTGGATCCAGCTTGCAATTCAGATTCCCTATTCCAACTAAGTCTGGAGCCACAGCACTCTGTATCTAGTCTTTGTTGCCATTCTCACCTGCCATCCTAAGGATGACATTCCCCTCAGAGCTCCAAGGCAAAGAAAAGTCTCTCTATATGGTTTCTAGTTGAAATTATTTGATTTTATTCTCTTCTATGTAGTTGTATTGCTGAAAGTAAATGTCAACACTCAGCAATGGAACTAGCTCCACTCTCATCCCTATTTCAACCTCACAAGTATAGCTCAGACACCTCCCTTAGATAGGTGTACAGAATCCAAATGGAGCAGGTGATAGATATATGGAGGGAGCCAGCAAATCCTCCTTCCTTACTCCCTAGTCTTGGTATTTCCCCACAGCACCAGCAGCCTTGGCTCACATCGCCACAGAGATTTAATAGCTAAGAGCCACAGTGAGGTCTTGTCTTACACAATTTAATTATACTCGCAAAGCAGACAACAGTGCTTTTACTGGCCCACCATTAAGTATTATCATAAGTAATTTAAACTCAACATCACTTGTCCAAATATATGGACAAAACAACAGTCTGTCATCCCAGAGCCTTAATGTTCCCTCCATAACTGTGAATCATTGACAAATCCACAGTAATTTATTCTGCTTTTCAATTGGAAGCATATCTTGAAGGGAGAAAGTGAGAATGTGCAACACTTCTGATAGTAAACTTGTCCACCTGCTAGCCAACATAAATTAAGGAGCCGTACTTTAGTGATGCAATTACACCACCGAGTAATTGAAAATATGCAATTACAAGGACTTGAGATTCTTAGGAGAAATACAATGTCTGCATTCCAGATTCCCTAGGATTTGATTTATAACTGGAATATTGGCATAATATTCTACATTTGAGAGGAATAACTCCCCTTTGGATAATTGTTGAATCTGAGTATTTAAACCTACAAAGACTTGTAGAGCTCCTCTTGCTGATTCCTTTGTTTTACAAGTAAGGAAAGAAGACCAAAGATCAATCAGCTTATAAAACACAAAAGGGAAGTCATACATACACACACAAAAGAAGCCTCTAACTCCACTTTAGAAATTTTAAGAGTCTGATCAAATCCACACTCTCTGGAACGAGACAAAACTCAGCCTTGGTGATACACAAGCCACTTCATCCTTCAACACTTTTGTTTCTTCCTCTGTTAAAAAGAGATGGAAACAAATAGATAGAAACTATTATCTAGTTACACAAAGTCGCTTTTGTTTTACTGGGATGATAACTCCAAAAGCAGCCAGCAAGACATAGAAAATCCTCAAGCGGTTGACAGAAGTCCTTCTCTAATGACGCATAGGGCCATTATGCATATAGTAAGACCTCAATAAGAAATTAACCACCACTACTACCATCATTATAACCATGTCTCATGTTTCTCCATTATACCTTTTCATAGTCTTTCATTTAAATCCTGTTGATGCTTTCAATATATAACCAACAATTTGGCCACAAGATAAGATGGTTCATAATAATAGCTAGATTCATCTTTACATCTTTTTCTCAAGACAGCACATCTTACCGTACTCAATTTCAATAATTTGATGCTTGTCCATCCATAGGACCACATACTAACCAACCACCAAACATTCAACACATGAGTCATTTCTTAACTACCTAGTTAGTGGGTATGTTTGTATTAGGTGTAATACTTTGTGAAATCCATTTTCCTCTGTTAGCTGTTCCAATCCAACCACATATCTTGAAACAATCAGTTGTGCACTTTGCATCTTCATATGCAAATATTTTTTAAAAGCACAAATGATTCTTGCCATCACTGGCCTCCCTTCCATCTCCTGACAAAGGAATTCAGAGCTTCTTTAAAACCCAAAATAAGTGCATGTGATCAAATGCTAATTTAGCAATAAACAGAAAATTGACTTCAAATCATCTCTCTGTCACTCTAATTGATTAACAGTCACATGAAAATTGATAACATGATTTTCAGCAAGCAAGTGTGTGGCAAAGCCCTTCAGTTCTATTGGCTTTGGATATTGACTTCCTTCCAAATAAAGCCTTTTAAGAGTACATTAGTGAGTCTGCTAATAAACTTAAAAAGCAGTATAATCACAATAATGAACTCCATAGGATGAGTTAATGCAATACTAGAGCTTACAGATCTGAGTCTTGCAGAAATAAAAACAGAGCAAAAGTTCTGTCAAATGTAGGGCCATCACAGTTGGGTTTCCTGGGCATGAGGAAACAATTATTTTTCCTCCAAGTGTCTCCAGCATTCCTGGGGAACAAACAGGCTCACATGATACCTACCTACCTTAGAAAATATCCCAACAGCCATTACATCTACCTTAACATGGAATTAATTTTAAGCCACTTGCCCTATAATGTTTGTGTATCAAATTGGAAATCATTCTTGAGAAGTCACAGATTGAAAACCCACAATACTGCATCAGTCAGTTGTGACTATTTCTAAACCGAGAGAGTTATTATAGCCAAACTTGGCTGCCTTTCCCATTGGCAGTAGGGGAACGGACATTGGTTTATAATAAAACTTGCTGGTTAAGAGTCCCTGTGTAGGGCATTCTCTATGCTTCCAGACATCCATGCTTTGCCCTTGTCTACTGCCTAGCCCCTCCACCCGAGTTACTGACATTTAAAGATCCTGTCTGTGGGCTCCCTTGCCTTCCACTGCTGATTAGGCTGAGGACGACACTAACAATAGATCCAAGGGCAAGAAAAAATGGGATACAATGTTAAGCTAGTACCCAAAACTTCTCTGCTGAGTGTAGTTAGGAGGAATTGTACTGCCTTCAATATAACATGTGCTCTTGGAAGACTTCAGGAGTCCCCCTTAACTTTCCACCTTGTTTCCTTAAGACAGGGTCTCTCACTGAACCTTCGACTCGACTGGCCAACCAGTGAGCCCCAGAGATCCTACTGTCTCTGCTCCTCCTCTATATTGGGATTACAGGCATACATAGTGCTAGGGACTCAAACTCAAGTCCTCATACCTTCACAGCAATTGTTCTTACCCACTGAGTGACCTCTCCAGCCCCTAAGCCTATGCTCTTGAAATTCACCTTCCTTGTCTTGCAGTTCTCTCAGGTTCCAGAGCCAGCTCACTCTCCTGGCACCCGCAGGCTCCCACCATGGCTAGCCTGAGGGTCATTACTACTTGTTGATTTCTTAGCCTTTCCCAAACTCTTGAAAATAGTCTCTTCATTAAACTCTAACCCCACTTGAGTGTGCCATCTGTTACCTGCCAGAATTCTGACTGATGTGGCCACCTTCCATTAACCCAATAGTTCTCTGCCTGTGGGGGGTTACAAACCCTTTTGAGTGCCTAAATGAAAAAAAAAAAAAAAAAAAAAACAATGCAGAGACCTGTCTGCAGAACTGCTCATAGTCTATACATGGTCACATGTGTGTGGATTTTCTGGTACCACTTCATAGTTGACAGACATCTTACCACACATGCATGGAGCTCAAAGTATGATACTCCCATGTAGTAAAGTCAGGCTTAGAAGCTCTTTGTTGTCTGATGTCAATTACACGGGTGTCATCTTCAACTTGAAAGAGTCATACTTGGGGGGTGGGTCAGATTGTCCAACAGGGCATTACACGAAATCACAAATCAGATTATTAAAAAACAATCTCTGTAAAGGAATAACGAATCAATATGATAGGTATTACTTTATGTTGCATCATTAATTTTGCTTCATTCCTGTTTATTCATAACATGTGTTATATACTTGTAATATTGTTTTTTCCCACCAGCCATTGCTTTACCTACTTGTCAAGTTCATTATTCATCATTTCAAGTGCCATCTGGACTACTGACAAGTAAATGTCTTTTAAAAGTCTCCGAAAAGGATCTTAAAGTTTTCTCACCCACCAGACCAACACAGCATTCTAAAGCCTGAACTCTCTGGACGATGTTATGCATTCAGATGGTTGCTTTTTCATTAACACTTACTGCTTCATAATATTAAAAAATATATACACCATATTACCCAATAAAGAACATATATACAAGGAGATGAAAAAATAAATTCTACTTCAAGTTGTTCCTACCCTGCCTGTGTGCTTTCCCCTGTGGTCCAGCATGAACAGGTTTCTATAGGAAATAAAAGAGCATAAAGCTGACTTGAACTCTCCAGTGTGCTTGAATTTCTTGAGGTCTCTATCAGTGGCTATTAAAATTTAAAGTGCACTGCATAATCCTTGACTCTAGAAAACACACACTACTTCTATTCCTTAAGCTGCTAGCAGCTAAAGGTATTCTGTGTGGTTCAAAAGGGAATAAAAGAACCCATGCAACAGACACCACAGCACATAAATGCCACTGCAAAACTACGTAAAAGGCAACCATGGTTGATGTCTTCTTTTGAATGTCAGTCTTCTCAATGGTTCTGTATTTAAAAGTCACCTTATTTATTTATTTATTGGCTAGCAGAGACAGAGAGAGAAGACAGAGAGAATAGGTGTGTTAGAGCCTCTAACCACTGCAAACTAACTCCATATACATGCACCACCTTGTGCATCTGGTTTTACATGGGTACTGGGGAATTGACCCCTGGTTGTTAGGCTTTTGCAGGCAAGTGCCTTACCTGCTGAACCATCTCTCCAATCCTAAAGTCATCTTAAAAAAAATAAGTATATAAACTTGTTTAAATATCATAACTTAGATATAAAAATAACAGGCATGTAAATAAGCCTTTCTACTTTTAAGCCAAATATAAGATTTGTATAGACAAAATATTGTTAGTATCAGAGTTCTAAAGAATATGGATATGTAAACTAAGTATTAATAGTGTATTCATAGTGGCAAACTTTTCTCTAACAACCTACATTACTTCCTTTGTTAGCAAAGTTGTTCTTGTTTATTTTGGTGGCTCACTAGCCTCAGTCATGGGCAGTGCTAGGTCTGTCCTGAAGGCAGCTCTCTGTGGTCAGTCCACAGTGATGCTTCCCTTTCATCCTCTCTCTTCCTTGATCCTCTCCTACTGAATCAGGAGGTGGTTACTCTTTAATCTAGAATAAGTTTATGACTGAATTCAGAAGTACAGAGGACAGTCCTCTCCTGACACCTATGTACTCTGTCCCTGACACCCTCTAACGCACTGCTGCCAAATTAATCTTCCTAAAAGCACAGCCCTGACGGTCTCTTGTCACCTTCTCCCTGACCCATCTTGTTCAAAACCTTTAAGGGCTCTAATGCTCAAATAAAAGGAAAAACTGTTGTAAGTCTTCATACTGTATTCAAAGCCTTTGCTTCTCTCCCACTGGCTCTCTTGTAACTTCCACTTTTCTTCTCTGTGTCACTGTAGTTTCCAGATTGACTGTTTACCACTCAGTGGAGGAATCACACATTTTATAAAACTGCCTTTGCTACATTTTCATCTATCAATACAGAATGCATTTCCCAAGGCAGTTCAAATACATCCTCATCTATGACATGTTCTATGATGTCTTTCAATAATTTCCTTTCTGCTCCTCTCTAGACCAACCTCCAGTGATTCACCTGTAGTGGTTCACCTGGTTGGAAACCATCCGACTTGGTCTACCAATCGCTAAAATCTGGGTCATAATGAAAACAATAACACTATGCAAAACAATTAATGCATTTATGGTTTTTATGGCTATGATGGTCATAGTTGTGGATTTATCCAAAACAAGTTAATATATAGCAAAGAAATTAAAATTTTAATATTTTGTCAAATTTTGTATTTTACACTGCCTTCCCCCCTCCCCACCATCTACCACTTGGGAAGGAAGACAGGATGGACCTAAGTAAAGAAGTTACACATTATCAATTTTGCACAAAGAAAACCAATGGTGTCACTTTCTGAGCATATTATTGTGGTAGATCAGGGTGTGTGTCCACAGTTTTCCACTTAGCAAAATGTTATGCTTCCAATAATAGCATTACAAGAGCTGTCAACCAAAATTCCCTGGGCTGAAGCTCTTTCCAGCAGGATAGCCACTGAATACCTCCACCTGGACCAAGAGTGCTGCCTATCCTCTGTTCCCTTTCAGCTATCCTGAGTATTAACTCCTATGACAAGCAAACAAAATACCTCCTTGTCATCTGATTCCACTGTTTTACAATGCCACCACTCTTTTAAAAGACCTTAAGGGCCAGATTGCAACCGAGTTATAATATGATAAGTCTCTTAGGTGAACCATTCTGATGCTTGCAAGCACCACAGAAATAAAGGAGTGGCCTCCCGGAAGCCTCATGGGGAGGCAGGGGGTCTGGGGGCAGAATACCTACCAAGCATTCATAAACTTTGTTATTTCAAAGGATGCCATCTTTTGTCCTGAACCTGGTATGAAAAATCTGAGCTAAGGCATGTATAACTGCTCTGAGATATTTTAGGCATCGTCTACATTCCACTGGTAGAACCTCTGAGCTGTAAGAGCACTGGGCACTTCTCAAAATGACATGCAGTGACACAGAGTTCCATAAGAGCACAGGCCACCCAGTTAATTGGTAAGGCTGGTCACTGGAATGCACACTCCACTCCCCAGCAGCTGTAAGGCCACTTGTGCGACACCCAAGGAAACCTTTCAAGTGGACCAGAGTCCTCAAACCTCCCTGCACACCGCACACTTGACAGCCAAGGACGACTCCTTCTTTGTGCTTGTCTTTTTCACCTACCAGGAAATGCTCAGAGAGGGAGAAAAGGAAGCCTTTCTAAACAGACACGTATTTTAAGCCCTACTGAGCACAGAAGTTCTCCAGGGAATGACTCAGGCTACAGGGTCACTGCTTCCTAATTTCCCTGGATAGCAGCTGATGACTCAGCAAGAGCCTACATTCTAATTCTTGCATGGAAGGAATCACCCCAGTTCCAAGAATTTACACTGCAGGCAAAGGACCTCTGTGCCACTCACCAGGTATGTGAACCAAAGTGAGTTCCTTAAATCATTAAACCTTTGTTTCTTCTTCTTTACAGCACAAATAGTATAGCATGAGACTAGCTATATGAAGACAAGGTGATAGTTATAGAAGATAAGGCCCTTTAGATCAATGATAATTTCCATTAGAGTATATTGGTTATACATAGGAGGCATTTCATTATATTTCCATATATTTGTATATTATATTTTGATCATATTCCATCTCTATTGCTTTCTTATGCCCTGACTTTGCTCTGCTTTTCCCTCTTCTCTTTCCACATTTCTAATACTTCCCCTTTAAGTTTCATGATCCCTTTAGATGCTAAGTAAAGATGTATTACCCCTCTCTGTTAAAATCCCTCCTTGTTTATGATGCTTTCACACACAGCTATATTAGTTCCCGAGGGCTGCTTTAACAATATGTCCCAAACTGGCTAGTTAAAAAAAAAAAAAACAAAAACAAACAACAAAAAAAAGCAGGTATCTGTTCTCTCACATTTATAGAGTCTGAGCCTCTAAAATCATGGGTTCAGCAGGGCCAGGCTCTCTCTTAAAACACCAAAGCACACATCATTCCATGAATCTTCTAGCTTCTCTTGGTTACATAAAATCCTCAGCATTGTTTTGATTATAGATGTGTCACTCTGTCTTGATCTCTGTATGTCTGTGCCCAAATTTATCTCTCCATATAAAGATACCAATAATTACTTCAGGGTTCAAACTAACCCACTATGACTTTAACTTGATTGCTTATGCAAAGACTCTGTTTCCAAGTAGTTATTTTATTATTTACTTTTCTTGTTGTTGTGACAACATAACCTGACAATTTTTTAAAAGTAAGAGTTTATTTTGGCTCCCATCTGGAGAGAGCACTGCATCATGGTGAGAAAGGCATAATGGGAGGAGCATGAGGCAGATGGTCAAATAAAAACACAGTAAGCAAGTAGTGAGAGAGATAAATGTTGGTGTCTTGCTCTCTTTTCATTTGGTGAGATTCTAGACCATGGAATGGTGTGCTACCCACAATCAGGATGGTTGTTCCCACCTCAGTTCACTATCTCTGGATATATCCTAACAAACACTCTCAGAAGTTTGTCCCCAAGGTGATTATAAACCCAATCAAGTTGACAATCAAGATTAATTATCACACTCGCATTCAGTAGGTTCTGGGGTTAAGATTGCATGGTATCATTTTGGAGGGTAAAATTGAGCCTATAGAAAGCAAATTGGGCACCTGTGATCCAATCATCTGAAACCATGTAACTATTAACAGTGTTCTGTATAACACAGCTCAAGCAACCCCATTCTTTATCATTGGTCATCAAACATGCTTATATTTGTTTTTGGTAATACAGGCTGTCATTTAGTTGCAGGTTCCAAGCACAATTCCTGAGACATATTGATATCTCCAAAAAAGTCAGATGGACAAGTACTATGAATGAATGAGCATGATATAGAGAGACCATGAGATGCAAGTGACTGCTTCCCAACTATTCCAAAATAATCCTGATATGCCAGCCCAGCCACTTTACTGGTGCATATCAGGACATATGTAACCAAATGTTCTGAAAGCAAATTCACCAAAAATATAAATTGCTATAAAGAAATGGGGGTTGTTGTTCTGCAAACACACTATCTTCCCTTACCTATTTCTTTTTATTTTATTTTATTTTATTTATTACAGGAAGAAAGAGAGAGAGAGAGAGAGAGAGAGAGAGAGAGAGAGAGAGAGAATGAGCATGCGAGGGCCTCTAGCCAGTGGAAATGAACCCTGGCTTATGTGGGTTCTGGGGAATGGAACCTGAGTCCTTAAGCTTTACAGGAAAGCACCTTAACTTCTAAGCCATCTCTCCAGTCCTCCCTTATTTAATTCTTCTCCTGTTTGTTTGTTTGTTTGTTTGTTTGTTTGTTTGTTTTTCCTCAGCAAATGACAACTGGGAGATCTTGATCCTGCTCTATTTCAATTCCTGTCCTCTGTAATCTCCATTTACTCATTCGAGGCCTGGCTAAACTGTAACCCTCTCTGAAACTAGTCCCTACTCTCCATCCCTACCTCACCTCTTTCAGTGCAGCTCCCTTCTTCGTGCTGTTTCATGTTTACTTTGTTAACCTAGATGGTTGGTCCCAGCAATCTTTTTGCCACATTGACTTTTCTGAAATGTAAAGTTGGATACTCACTCACTTTAAGTACCTCAGTGATTGGTTTTTTCTCAAAAGAATAAATCCCAGAAGATTAACATGTAATATATGGGAGGGAGACACGGCTATGTGCTCATCAAAACTAATTTCCCTTCTTCCTGGGCACATAGCTAGAGTTTATTCCCAAGCCTTTGTTGGATGTTAAGTATGACCAAGTAAGGAGTTAGTGGTTTGAGAATGGAAATGCTAGGTACCCTATCCAGCCTGATACACACACACACACACACACACACACACACACACACACACACACACATAACACATTTCATGCCATCTTGCCATCTTTCATGTTCTGTCTCTTTCCCAGTTGTCATTAAATGCAGAAAGTCCACTATAGGTCCTAGGGTTTTGGTAAATTTGGTCACAAGTTTGAAGAAACCTGGGTTCTTGGATCAATACTGAGAACTACATACTGCATCAGTGAGGAATCCATTTCTACTATGCCAAGCAACTGAGCTGTGGTAGGTGCTCAGCCTCACAGCAAGCTTGCTCTGACTAATGCACCACTCTCAACTACTACCCACCTCTCTCATCCCAATAGTCATTCATTGTTCCTCTCCATCCTATACCATATTTGTGCACAGTGAGCTACTATGTTTTCCCAAACTCATTACCTGACTTTTGGCCTTGATCCTATGAATGGGTGATGTTTTCCCTACCCTCTGCTCCTGTCTCTTTGTCTTAATTATGTTTTTTCATCATACTTACCACTCCTCGACATATGCTATATATTTTTTTTCTCTCACTTGTCTCACTAGAAATTAATCCTTCTGAACAATACCATTAATTTCTTCACTCTGTATCCCTAGCACCTTGATAAAACTATTGTTGTGGTTTGAATGTAAACTGACCCCACAGTTTCATGTGTTTAAACATTGGATCCCCAGATGGTGGAGCTATTTGGGGAGGGTGTGAAACCTTTAAGAAACAGAGCCTTTGCTACAGAAAGTGGGTCACTGGGATGGCTCTTGAGATAGTATAGTCAGGCCTCACCACCTGCTTACTCTCTGCTTCCTGACTGGATGTAATGTCACCACTGCTACCATGCCTCCCTGTCATGACAGACTACATCTCCTTGAAACATAAACCAAGATAAATCTTTTTTTTTTTTTCTTAAGTTGCTTCTTGTCAGGTATGTGGTCACAGAAATGAATAAAGTAGCTATTACACTGGTCTACAGTAGAGCTGTGAATGCTTCATAAATAAATAACACCTAATAATTTCAAGTGATTCCACATGTCATGTGACCAGCACTGTGCAAGTAGTTCACATATATTGTCTTTCTGAATCTCCACAAGTACTCTTTGAGATTGCATTAGTCTTTAACCTCACCTTATACATAAAGATAAAAGCTTGAGAGAGGTTAACTTTCTTGTCAGATTCTATAGCTAGCATATAACTAGGTCAAGATTTGAACCCACACAGATAGGTGGATATATAACCCTTGCACTTAACCAGTCATTCATGAACCAGTAACTGCTTTGAATGAGTCCCTTTTGGCCAACAGTAAAATGTTCCAAGGCTCTAGCAATAACCCACCCACTGAATCAGGCTTATTCTTGGGTGCTGTGTGAAAGCTGAAACATCATCCAAAAATTCTATTCATGAGAAGGCACTCATCTCTCATGCTTAATGTCACTCTTAATCTTACAGAGCAGTAAGTTAATAATATCCTGCCTTGAAGGTAACATAAACACTTAAAATGTTTTCTCACTAACTCTTCAGACTTTCCACTTCACATCCTGCCTTTTCTGGTTCAGCACCATTGAACTTAGTGGGAAAATGGGCAAATATATATCTTCAGACTGTACTAAGCATGTCTTTTGATGTGCTCAAGTCCCAAAATGAATGTCACTCATATGACAACCTCTCTGGTGCTTAGAAGTATAAACAATTTCCCTTTCAATTTGCTCCTTTTTTCTCTAGGCTATCTATGTTATATTACTTCAATCTCTCTTAGTACAGTAAGTTATGCCCTCCTATCCCTTTATAATTCTTGACAACCTTGCTTGCAATCTTCCTCTTCATCTTTTTTAAAAAGCAAGATTATGCTCTAATAAATACACAGATACATAAACACCTAACCAATAAACTCCATTCTTTCCATGAGGATCCTCTCCTGGGACCAGAAGTAATTTTAGGTAGCTATCTTTCTTGGCTCCATTCTGGACAAAACTTCACTTTCTCTAATCTAATAACAATCAATGGTCACTTTTGATATGCTATGATATACATGAGAATTTTTATTTTTGACACAAATATGACTCAAAGTTTTTAATCTCAAGAATTCTAAACAAGGATGAATGTGAACAACTATCAATGGACTACTTTAGCATTCCATAGAATCATGCTTCAGCCCAGGTTCAAGCAGGACTTTCAAGTATCAATGCAACACATGTTACCCCAACTAGTGCCAGTGAGAATGTTGTCTCTATCCAACCTGATCTCATGGAGTTCATGTAGAAGGAAAATTATGCATTGCTATTTGCTTATTTTTTATCATTTCCCTCACAGGGTCCACAGATATGATTATACTTTATTATCCAGTGCTCACAATGCCGTCTTAGACAACCAACTCTCCTTCATTATCATCCAACTAATTTGGCTTTTCTTTTACTGCATGTGTATGCATGTGTCTACATGTGTATATGCATGTTCACACATGAGTGGGGGAAGTACGTGTACATAAGTGTGCACAAATGAGGAGGCCAGGGTTGATGCAGGCTAACTTCCTCTTCATATAGCTCTCCATGTTATTTATGAAGGCAGGCTCTCTCACTTGAGCCCAGAATTCATGGATAGACTTTCTTAGCATTGAGCTTACAGACAAACCACCACACCAACCTGGCATTTTATGTGGTTCTTGGGGATACAAACTATGGTCCTCATGTTTGTATAGCAAGAGCTTTATCCATGGAGGCATCTGCTCAGCCCTTTATTTGGCTTGTATTTGTAGTTTTTTGATTAGTTTTATTTTGTAATGCTAGAGATTGAACTCAGGTTCTCACAGACACTAGGCATGTACTCTACTACTGAGATATACACCCAGGCCTCAATCAAGTAATTTGATAAACTAATTAGAACTGATGGAAAGAAAGGAAATGTCTTCCTATCTGATTTCAGTTTTCTTATGTGTACAATGGTGATGATGTTATGCTTTATGGGTGTTTTGGGGGAACTCTCAATTATCCATATGCTTGGGGTGAGGACATTAATTTTCATAGCTTTCTGCTTAACTCAACGATCTTCAAGAAAAAATCCAGTATTAGTTTCCTCTGGGCCACAATATATTTATTAGGATACACATAGGATGAGAGAACCTAGAAAGACCCAAAATAAAGGTGATATATTCTGTGAAGGGTGAGAGAAATAGTATAAGAACATATTTGAGATACACACCACACCTGTGGTAGATGCGAGGGATTCTTGGAGGGACAGGAGAGTTAGTTCTTTGGGTCATGGCTATTGTAGACCTGATGGATGACGCAAGAGTAGAGGAAGAGGCTGTAATATCCCATGTGCCTTACTTCCCAGGTGCTTCCTGGGAGAGAGAATAGTGAAAGCAAAGTAATGTCAATGGCTATTGTACTTTGACTTTAAAGTTTATTTGTGGATTATTCACTTTTCCACTATCCAAGGCTAGGGTTAATTCCACCTGCTGAAATCCAGAACAGCACTTCAACCTCTGCCCATCCTTTGGACATAAGTAATGCCCAAAGCAATGCCACCTAGGAATTCCAGCATGACATCAGCAAATACAGTTAGAATGTTGGGTCTTTGATGATATCACTTACAACAAAGTAATGCTTGGAAAATTAACCACAATTTGATTTGTTGGTATTCCTCCCCATTAGTGTACTTAATCAATGACTAAATTGAATAAAGAATTACATGTTTTCTAATACTCACTCTATATTTTCTGAAGATTTTTCCATGAAGTGTTTTTTGTTAGTTCTTGAAGTTCTTGGAATAAATATGATCTTGCCTGACCTATGTGGCTTGGTTTCGTGGCCGAGAGAATTCTATGAGTTGGTGTCTTATGTAGCACTCTAATTCTGTTAACAAAATTTTCTTCAAATCTGGCTTCCACAAGATTCTTCTCACAGTAATATAGTGTAAGAGGAAGGCCAAAATTTCACATTGATTGCCTCACACCAGTGGTCTTTGGTAGTTCTTTCTTCATGTGATGTGGCCTGCCTGGCTCCGTCACATCCCAGTTCTCCATCACTTGATCCGCTTCACTTTGCAATTCCATGGCATCAGAGAAATCTGTTGGCCCCTGTTGTTCACTGGCATCAAGGAACCCATTACTATAAAATGTAATTTATCCAAGGCAAGTCAAATCTTTAAATACTCATTGACAAGCATTTTATTTCAAAAGCAATTTTATCAGCCTTGCTACCAAATCCAATCAACATTGTACTTGGAACATAGTCTCTTCACAGGACTCTATCCAGTCTTTCAAATTGCTCACCGAGTGCCAGGCAGACACTCAGAAGTGAGAGCTGGAGGACAGACAAAGACAAAGGGTGGGGTGGATTCAAAGGAATTACCTTTGCATGTGAGAAAAATGGAACTTTTAAAATTCTATCAAAAGCAATCAACAAGGAGGGCTGTTCATTGTGCACTGACCTGTGGATTCACTCTGCTGAGTGCCTTTAATATGCAAAATAGCCCACTTGTCCCCATTTTACAGAAAAACACTAGCTCCCAATCATTCAGCTCTCAAGTAGCATTCACACTGCTCTTCACTAAGAATGTAGAAGAATTGGGCTTGAGATTTTCTAGCATATAGTAGTTAAAGCAGTCAATGCCCAGTTTACTATAAGTTAGAAACCATGGCTAGGAAGAAAATAATGTGGCTTAAAGAGCAAGTGTGAGTCAAGGAAGCTAAGATGAATAGACAGACCATGATCACTGCTGGGAAGATGGAAACAGAGCAAACACCAAATACTGCAAGCACTTAATGGAAGAAACTCGGTCAACATATCAACTTGGGACAGTCATTCTCAGCAGTGATGTCTACAAAAATAAATAAATAAGTAAATAAATAAAACTGAAGAAATGGAACCTTCATGACCATTAAAAAGAGCAGCAGCTATTTCTTCTTAGGGAGATAATAATACATGACTGACAAGAATGGGTAGAGAGAGGGCCACCACAAAAACAGTTGGCAAGAATTGAGTGATTCTTCTGTTGAGAGAAATAAACTGTACAGGCTCTCAAATGGACAACTGATTGCTACTGTTGAAACCCACAGCAACATAAAGGTGTCAGAGTGAACTTGACAAAACAGTAAGTATGGAAAACACAGATATTCTTACAATCCAGAAAGTATAAATGAAGGTGTACATGCTGAATGAGTGAATAAGGAGTCTGAAAAAGGCCAGGTTTTAGAGAGATTGTTTTCTAAAATCACCCTAAGTACAATCAGGTCAAACAAAACTGTCCCTGGAGTGCTGGAGAGATGGCTTAGTAGTTGCTTGCCTGCAAAGCCAAAGGACCTTGGTTCAGTTCCCCAGTACCCACATAAGCCAGATGCACAATGTAGCACATGTGTCTAGAGCTCGTCTGCAGTGGCTGAAAACCCTGGTGTGCCTATTCTCTCTCTCTCCTTCCATTCCTCATTCTTTCTCTGTCTCTCTTTATTTCATATAAATAAATAAAAATAAAATATTTTAAAGCACTGTACCTGGAAACTGCATTTCCCAAAGTCTCCAACTAACTAACTTTCTTTCTTTCTTTCTTTCTTTCTTTCTTTCTTTCTTTCTTTCTTTCTTTCTTTCTTTCTCTCTCTCTCTCTCTCTTCTCTCTCTCTCTCTCTCTCTCTCTCTCTCTCTCTCTCTCTTTCTTTCTTTCTTTCTTTTGCTCCATGTAGCTAAGAGGGTTATTTTTCTCCATATTGTTCTCTAAACTCTTCCTCTAGTAGGGGGGTGGGGTTGTGGAGGCTCACAGCTATAATCCTAGCACTTAAGAGGCAAAGGCAGGAAGATTGATGCATGTTCAAGGCCTATCTAGGCTACATAGAGTTACAAATCAGCCAGGGCTCCGTAATAAGACACTTTCTCAAAAATTTCACAATTTCAGGCTGGAGAGATGGCTTAGCAGTTAAGCGCTTGCCTGTGAAGCCTAAGGACCCTGGTTCAAGGCTCGATTCTTCAGGACCCACGTTAGCCAGATGCACAAGGGGGCACAGGCGTCTGGAGTTCGTTTGCAGTGGCTGGAAGCCCTGGTGCGCCCATTCTCTCTCTCTGTCTCTTTCTCTCTCTGTCACTCTCAAATAAATAAATAAATAAATGAACAACAAAAATTTCATAATTTCATTTTTCTTTACTGCTGAATATATGTACCACATCTTCATTATGCATTCATCAGTTGATAGACATCTGGACTGATTCCATTTCCTAGCTATTGTAAATACAGAAGCATCAAACATGGCTAAGCAAGCATCTCTATAGTGAAGTGTAGAGTCCTTAGAATATATGCCCAGGAGTTGTACTGCTGGGTCAAAAGGTAGAGATGCATAGCTGGAAAATTGTCTACAGTAAGTGACTATTACATGCTCAGCCCTAAAAGTGACATTTAACCACCCTTTCCATGGCTCAAGGAACCTCACAGAAGAGAGGGAAGAAAGAATGTAAGCAGGAGGGTGGGGAGAAAGCTTATGAAATTCTGTCTTCTGGATATGATATGACTTTTATACCAATGAACTCACAGCAATTGTAGTTTTCTGAAATAAGACTGAGCCTATCAACATTTCATCATGGGTGAGGAGGGTTTCATATGACTCCACACTTTCTAGAGTAGCTAAGGGCAGCCAGTAGCTTCTGAAAGAGAGGGAGGCATGGTTTTTAGTGAGATAGCCACTAGTAAGTTGCCTACTGGCCAGTAGATAAGGTCCCATCCATGATCATGCAAACTCTCCTAATTTAACTCTGTGGGTAACAAAAAAGAAAAAGAAAAAAACATGGAAATGGGAAGAGAATTAAATGAGAAGAAGGGTCATAGTGGGACAGAAGAGGAAAAGAAAGGGGACTGTAGGGAAATAAGATCAAAACCCATTATATACATGTATGAAAATGTAAAAAATGAAAATAAAAATTTATTTTTTAAAAAGAGAAGCAGGGCTGGAGAGAGGGCTTAGTGGTTAAGTGTTTGCCTGTGAAGCCTAAGGACCCCAGTACGAGGCTCAATTCCCCAGGACCCACATTAGCCAGATGCACAAGGGGATGCACGTGTCTGGAGTTCATTTGCAGTGACTGGAAGCCCTGGCGCACCCATTCTCTGTCTCTCTCTCTGCTTCTTTCTCTCTCTGTCTGTCACTCTCAAATAAATAAATAAATAAAAATTTTTAAAAAGAAGCAAATGACTTTTCCTCTGACTCATTTCAGATAATGGGGCAAATAACCATGTAATAACATATATATATATATATATATATATATACATACATACATACATATACATATATACATATATTTTCCAACGAAATTCTTCTTGGAACAACTCAGTATTTCACAAGTTCAGTAACATGTGAAGCCCAGTCAACAATTTGTCCAGTTCAAAGTTTAGTAGCCCTTGTACACAATATAAATCAAATAAAAGATCCATATTTTCATACACATAACCTGTGGAATTGACCATAAGTTACACAATGGACATAAGATATATGAAGGAAAATATAAGAGAAACATGGGATAATATTGGCACCAAGTTATATATTTTACAGGCTAAACAACACCAGCTTTTTGGTTTTCCTTTAGACCATATGCACTACATAAATAAAAAGGATGAGTGAGGGGAAATAAGAAAACAATGACAGATTTCTTCCATCCTAAATGGAAATTGAGATGGGTCCCATCATCCATCTGCACACTACATTTATAGTAAGAACAAAGGTTTTGCCCCACTGCAACAAACACCAGAGACAACATCTCAGGAGGAAAACCTTGATTTTGGTTCATGGCTTCGGGGGCAGCAGCCAATGCTCATGGACGGGTTGTTTCCGGTGGGGCAGAACATCCTGGCAGGAGGGTGTTAGAGGGTAGAGAGAGGATGCCCTTCCTAGAAACTACTACCTTCTGTCCTTTTTTGGCCTGTCTGGGTCCTAGAATATGGTGCTACCCAAATTCAGGTGAGGTCTTTCTACCTTAATCATCTTGGGCAGCATCCTCACCTAGACACTATTCCATTCAGGTGAGTTGATGACACTCATGATTAACCATCATGACTTCAAAGTTAAAGAAATCTGCATGGGAACCTCTACCACTTTTGTCATTCACTGAGTGACATGGGGTAAAATGGGTCCTCATCTCTCTGTGACTCAGTTTCCTCAGCTATAAAGAAAGATAAATCCTTAGTTTAGTTGCAAATATAAAATGAAATAATGTTCTTACGCTCTTACTATCTGGGAAGAATTGATCAATAAAATGTGCTTTAGGTGCAAACTAGTACACTCTGCTAGGCACTAAGTATAAAAATTATTACACATCACTAGGTGACCAGGAGAATCAGAAGAGATCCATAGCCAGCCAAACAAATGCCTACCCATAATTGTTACCATCACTGGAGAACCATGAAGAGGATTAAAACAAATGTGGAGCAGTGGCTGGAGAGACTGCTCAGCGGTTAAGGCACTTGGCTGTAAAACCTAAGGACTGGAGTTCAATTCTCCAGTATTCAGATAAAGCCAGATGCAAAGAATGATGAGTGCATCTGGAGTTCATTTGCAACAGCTAGAGGCACTGGTACACCCATTCTTTTACTGCCTATCTTTTCTCTGACCTCTCTGTGCAAGTAAATAAAATAAAATAATGTGGAGCAAATTATAAAAATATATACCAATTAGTGATCTAACATTATGAATACTTGGGATTAAGGAGATTTTGGTCATCAACTAACAGCTGTTTCTCACAGTCATGGTAAAATCCCTAATGGAAAAGCAATTAGAGGTCAGAACTAGCTGTTTCCAATACTGGAAACAAAAGAATTTGAATATCTGAATGTGATTTTAAGAAGGGACTTCATAAGTAGGGGGAGGAATGATACTCTTTATAGGAGTATCATAAATTTGCTACTAAAGGAAGGTAGTGTCTTGGAGTAGGTGAAATACATTCTTTCTCAATATCTTTGAAAAAATATAAACCCTATATGGACATTTATACAGTTTGATATAGGATGTCTCTATCTGAGATAATGATCAGTCATTGAAAAGTTGCTAAAAACAAATAAATAAAGTAAAGTGTGTTAGAGACATTTACACACTTTTGACTTCATGCTTAACCATGTCTATTTAAGGTTCTGAAATGTGATTCTACTATCCTGGCCACCAATTCTGTTTATACTCTTGTTCTCTATTAAAAAAAAAAAAAAAAAAAAAAAAAAGCACTCTAGTGTGTAGGTGCTTAAAGATATCTTTTCAACTGGGAAATAATTCACATATTTTACACTTTACACTTACAACTGGCATGGCAAAACTTAATTGGGAAAAAAGTTACTATTGACAACCACCCTAATAATATGAGAAATCCTATTTAAACAAGATGCATGATACAATCCATTTAGAAATGGAAGCCAATTCCTAACAGCTAGCAACTGTATTCTAAGGAAGATTTCATGAGCTATATCTGAATCCAGGAATTGGTGAAAAAATGAGTGATGCTTTTAAATATCACTCCATCATAGGACTAGTCAAAAGGACAGAAGTAACAAGACTAATTGTTGTAGCAGCAGTGACAAGCACAGCATAGATAAATTACATCAGTTTTCTAAATACATTCTCTGTGTTACCATATACACTCTTCACAACCTCATGGATTAAATTCTGTTAAATTGTATGTTTACAGATAAGAAAGTTGAAGCACAGCAAGAAAGCTAAACATCACCCCACATTTTGCAGCTATGAAATTCAGAGTTGAAATTTATACTGCAAAACTCTTGAGAACTTGAGCTTTAATGCCAAACAGTTCCTTACTTGTATAGTGTGGATTCTAACCCATGTTTATGTGATTCCAAAATGTACTTTCTAACCATGAGACTATAGTTCTGTTTTGAAGGTTCCTGTGTCCCTTGGGAAATATTGGCTTCAGGAACCTATCCTATTTACTCAACATATATGAACAACCATTTCATTCAACCAGTAGCTACAAATTAGGACCACAGGTGGTGACAGAAAATGATGAGAAATGACCACACAGTAGGAAATGTCCATAAACCTGAGCTGTGAGAACTTGGTTAATTTCCAGAGCATAAGTGGGAGAAATGGAAAGAAAGATAGAAGGAGAAGAGAAAGGAAAGAGAACAATTATTTCAACATGTAATCACAGTATTTGTATGTGGTGTGTGTGTATGTGTGTGTGCATGTGTTTATTTGTGTAAGTACAAGCAAGGATCATGTCACAGCACACATGTGGAAGTCAGAGAACAGGCTCAGGAGTCGCTCCTCACCTTCTACCTTGTTTGAAGCAGGTCTCTTGTTCACTTCTGCATATGCCAGGCTAGCTGGCCCTGACATTTTCCAAGAAGTCTCTTATCTTCATGTCACCGAGATTACAGATGCATGCTACCTAATTCAGCTTTTACATGGATTCTAGAAATCAAACTCACATTGTCAGACTTGTATAGATTTACTCATTGAGCAATCTCCCCATTCTAATTGAATATATGTAAGTTTGAAGAAGAGTGCTAAGTGTGTGTCTGTGCCATACACATGCATGTCTATGACCCCATTCTATCTGAGCACATGCACAAGAAAATGAACCACATAAAATTATCTTTCTTGAAAGATTAAGAAAATTATATTGACTAATTATGAAAGGGAAATATTGATTCCACAGAAATGAATAAAACTGTATGTAAGAGAGCATCCATAGCCTGTACCGATCACATATTTAGATGGCTAAATCAGGGCTGGAGGAAGGGCTTAGCATTTAAGGTGTTTGCCTGCAAAGCCAAAGGACCCAAGTTCAATTCCCCAGGACCCACATTAGCCAGATGCACAAGGGGGCGCATGCATCTGTAGTTTGTTTGCAGTTACTAGAGGCCCTCACACATAGTCTCTCTCTCTCCCCCTCTCTTTCTCTCCCTCTCTCTCTCTCTCTCTCTCTCTCTCTCTCTCTCTCTCTCTCCTTTCTCTGTCAAATAAATAAATATTAAAAAGATGATGGATAAATCAAAGACTGGCCTAGTCCCTAGATTTCCATCTTCCTATCTGCATCCTAGGAAGACCAACTTTGTTGTGTCTGCCTCTTTATTTTTGTAGCCTGGTACTAGCACAGGTCTGATTTGTACCATCTTATCCTCCAGGGTTGTTTAGTGACAAAGTCCACTCTGAGTGAGGGAGGGAAACTATTCAGTGGTGTGAAAAGTCCTAAGCACTTAAGTACAGAGGTTTGTTTTGTTTTGCTCTTTCTTTAGAAAGAGGAGAACAGATGTTATGGGCTAGATATGAGATATCTTTATCCCCATTTTATAGACTATGAAACCAAGGTCCAATGACATGAATAAATGTGCCAAAGACTGCTAAGCTAGGAGGTGGCATATTTAGGGCTCAGATACAGCACTGCAGACAAAAGGTTCACCAGTGATAATAGAGTACTTATACTTTTATGTCTATATCTTGGACCTCAGATCTAAGACGAAACCTCTGGGCTATCAATTCTTTTTCTGTAATACAATTTCTTTTTTCTAATATATGTGTATGTATGTGTGTGCATATATATATATATATATATATATATATATATATATATATATATTATAATATATAATATTATATTATTGTATTACATTATATATATATATATAATTTGAAAGCAGAGAGAGATAGAGAGAAGAGTATGGGCATGCCAAGGCCTCCAGCTGCTGCAAACGAACTTTGGAAGTATATGTCACTTTGTTCATCTGGCTTTACATGAGTACTGGGGAATTGAACCTGGGTCGCTAGGCTTTGTAAGCAAATGCCTTAACTGCTAAGCCATCTCACCAGCCCCTGTAAAGACAATTTCTTTGGAGGATGAAAGCAAGCAGCCACCCTCCTTCCAATTCCAAGAGGAATCACTAGGTGTGTTCTTATCCACCCAATTTTAGAATAAAGTGTTCCATCTTTACTCAGTTTATTTTTCCCTTGCTTTGCTTAGAGCAAGAAAGGACAAACATATTCCTGTGTTCATATTCAAAGAGAAAGAGCTCTGCTTCCCTAAAAAGGCCTGTGACAACCTTAACCATTAGAAAGAGAATAGAAGCACATATTGCTATGCTGTCACCATGGCCAATACATAGAATAGAGGCCCTCCTCAAAAGCAAATTCCTGGATGCCAGGCCTGGAGTGTCTGTGCATTCTCAGACAATCAGCACTGCCTGCTTTGGGAAATCTTAGATGGCTCTAGAAGCAGATAAACAAATGAAACTGGAAATGGGGCTTTGAATAATGTTTTTGACATCAACCAATCCTCAATTTCCTGATCTATAAAATGAGGCAAAACATACTGCCTTTCACATTAGGTTTTGCTTTTTACAAGTATTTATCATTCATCTCACACCCATTAGGATGGCTCCTAACAAAGAAAAAGAAAAACAGGTCTGGATAAATTGCTTAGCAGTTAAGGCATTTGCCTATGAAGCCTTTGGATCCAGGTTTGATTCCCAAGAACTCATGTAAGCCACATTCACAAGGTGGCACATGCATCTGGAGTTAGTATACAGTGATTAGAGGCTCTGGTGCACCCATCCTTTCTCTCTCTAAATACACAAACAAATAAATAGAAATAATTATTTTTAATCCAGAAATGACATATGCTGGTTCAGATGGGGAGAAATGGGGCTCTTTGTCTACTGCTGGTGGGGACAGGAAACACTATGATTGCCAAAAATAAAAACAAAACAAAACAAAAAGATACTCTCTCACACACAGACACACACATACACTCTTGCTTTTGCTCTCTCACATAAAAAAGGCCAGCCAGCCTATTAGCTTGCTTCAAAAGAATAGGGGCTGGAGACGTGGCTTAGCAGTTAAGCTGCTTGCCTGCAAAGCCTAAGGACTCATGTTTAATTCTCCAGGTCCCACATAAGCCAAATGCACAGTGAAACAAGCACACAAGGTCACACATATGCACAAGGTGGTGCACACATCTGGAGTTCGATTACAGTGGCCCTGATGTGACAATTATCTCTCTTTCTTTCTATTGCATAAAACATGCCAGTTTGTTGGGCTTGTCTCAAAAAGAAGGAAAGAAAGATGGGGGGGGGAGAAAGGAAGAAAGAAAAGACATGTGGCCTCTCAACAAGATAATAACGGAATTACAGTATTCTATAGAAATCTACTTCTGGGTATATATCAGAAGAAAGTTGAAGAGAAATTTGCACACTCATGATCATGGTAGCATGGCTCATCAAAGCCTCAAATGAAAGTAATTTCTGGGCTGGAGAGATGGCTTAGCGGTTAAGCACTTGCCTGTGAAGCCTAAGGACCCCGGTTCGAGGCTCAGTGCCCCAGGTCCCACGTTAGCCAGATGGACAAGGGGGCGCATGTGTCTGGAGTTCATTTGCAGAGGCTGGAAGCTCTGGCGCGCCCATTCTCTCTCTTTCCCTCTATCTGTCTTTCTCTCTGTGTCTGTCGCTCTCAAATAAATAAATAAAAATTTTAAAAAAAAGAAAGTAATTTCTGAAAATACCTAGATGACAAATCAGCCAAATGGGGTATACCCATGCAATAGATATCCCTGCGTTAAAAACAAAGGAGAATCTGATACAGGCTACAGTATGGATGAAAGCTGACATGTGCTAAGTGAAACAAACCAACATGGAAAGACAGATACTGTGCGATTCCATTCCGTGACTCACCTGGAGCAGTTGGGTTCATAGAGACAGAAAGCAAAATGGTAGATGACCACTGAAGGACAGAGGATGAATAGCTACCATTTGACCAATCTAGACTTTCAGTGTTTCAAGATGAAAAGTGATAGATATGGAGATGGATGGTGATGATGATGAGCTCACAGCAGTGTGAGTGCACTAAATGACACCAAGCTAGCTATACATTTAAAACTGGTTATGGTGAGGAAAAGAAACAAACATCCCTGGGGACAGCCAGCTGGAGATAGGAGGAGCAAGGATATACCTCAGAATGACTGAAAAAATTTTAAATTATTTCTCATAGTTCTTGTCTTTGGTAAGTTTAAGGCAGAGTGAAGTTGGTTGAGGAGGTAGTAGAGATAGTTAGGGTCTTAATGCAGCAACCTTGGGATAGGTTGGCTTCCTGAGAGAAAAGTGCCCACTTTTCAGAACCACAATCCAGAGGAGCAACCTTAAGTGCATTCACTTCCTTTGCTGGAAAGATGATCCTTTTCAGGAACTAAACCCAGGTAGTAAACCAAGAGGGCTCTGTGTTGTGCTGGCAAGGACTAGCATCCAGGAAAATGCTCCTGTGACTGGAAAAATGTGTTTTAAATGGGCTGGTTGGTTGGTGGTTCCCAAAGCAAGTGGGATCTGAAAAGAAAGTAGGGAGTGTGCATGTATGTGCTTGAGTGTGCACATGCATGAAAAAAAGAGGAAAGGTGATGAAGGGGAAAGTAAATGACCTTTTGTACGCAGCCTAGAATGCCCTACATATGATTCATTCCAAGCACAGGGAGCAAATGCCGACACTTTGGGTTCCAGGTGAGGAGCCCTACCTAAGAGCAAAGTCCTGGAGGCCAGCCTCTGGTGCCTGTGCCATCTCAGCTGATGGGTAGACACTGCCTGCTTTGAAAAGTCTGTAAGGCAGCGGAAGTGAGCATCTCATGGTCCAAGGCTAATAACAATCATAAACCTCCAAGAACAAAATTGACTGAAAAGAATAAAATTTTTAAAGTGAGACAGTTCTCTGTCATTTCTGTCTTGGATTATGCTGGGGAAGGTTGAACTCAATTTTATTGAGAAATCAATTGCAATTTGGCACTCTACATGATCCTTGGCAAGGGATGCTGATAACAGCCTCTGCTGAAATCTGCAAGCTAATTTACCTCTGCAGCCTACACACATCCAAACAAGCCCACCTGAGAGACCCTCTGCCCACCACCCATCCAGGCACCATTGAGCAGCAGTCCCCTTCCCTTCTGTGTGAGATAAATGGCAAATGTGGAAAAGGCAAACAGAAGGAAACGGTTCAGGTCAACAAGAGTGGAGAGGCAAAGTTAAAGACTGGGGATGCGAGTGTGAGCTCAGGACGTGCAAGAAGGCAGCTGGCCAGATCAGTGATGGGGCGATGACTGGGTAGAATTGGAAATGTTTTACCAACGCAACCCATGGAAAGCTCTCTTAAGCTCATTTCCTTGTTGATTTCAATCAAGCTCTGCCACTTTAATGTACGAGAACATGCCAATACTGCAGCTATCCAAAGGGAAAAGATCTGAGCATAATGTGCAATGAGTTACCAGAAGCAAAACTTCCAAACAGGCTTTTGAATGCAATACTACACTGACCTTTTCAAGGGGAGCGGCAGCTGGCTCGCCAGGCTCGTGGATTATAGGACTCTTCTTAGAATTTATCCAACGTATCCATGCAAATCCACCCAGTATCATTTACTTAGGTGGGAATTGCCATGCCGGAGGCTTAAGGCTCACCCAAGTGTCCTGCAGAATGCCTTGTCCCTATAACAAGGCCAAATGAGCTATTTGCCAACATTACTCACTTCCTATTTAGCAATTCATCTTCCCCAAAAGCACTGAGCCTCTTGTGGGGAAGTCTTTGGTGTGGAAGAAAGAAAAATAAAGAAGCCACAATTGGCAGCTGTCTTAAGCCTATACCCTTCCTCCCAGTACTCCCTAGCCCCACAGTTGGACACAGCTGGAGCTGTCACACACTCTAGCCAACCCAACGGTCATTGTCCTGAAAAGGATCACATCAGTACCTCCTAACCTCTGCTCTGGGGTCTTCCTCCTGCTTTCCTCTTCCTTGGTAACAAGGATCCTTTTCCTCATAGAGCCACTCACATTTGGAGCAACATGGCTTAAAGTCACTGCTTCCTACAAAGCCAAAGCAAGCCAGAGGCAGCTGAGTCTCCATCTTCCAGGTCTGCGTCTCTGTCATGGGACCTGACATGCCACACAGATATTCCCAGGTGTTCCTCAGCAGATACCCAGCCCTCACACCATTTAGCATCTGGCTCTCCAGAAAGGCTCACTAGAGTTAGTTTTGGAGTTTATCTACCACACATGCCTCTTCCTTCCTTTCTACCTTCCTTCCTCTTGTTCTTGTTTTGGTGTGTGCCACATGCCTTTTCTTTCTTTCTTTTTATGGAGGGTGTGGTGTGTGTGTGTGCATGTGTGTGTATAAGAGAGAGAGAGATGTGTGTGTATGGTCTGTGCAATGTGTGAGGTATGTGTGATGCGTATGTTATGTGTATGTATAGCATATGCATATGTGTGTGCATTTGCACAGCCAAGCAAATCCATTGCGAGGCCAGAGGAAAATGCCAAGCAGCCCTTTCTATTGCTTCTTTGAGTTGTTTCCTTGATATAGGGTCTCACTGTACAGAAGCTGCCGTCCTTTTCACTCAGACTGGCCTATCAGTGAACCCCAGCAATTCTCCGATCTCTGGCCCCAAAAATGGTGTTACAGACATGTGGGGCCATGCCCCTACTTTTTATGTGGGTGCTGATGGTCAAACTCAGGCCCTCCGGGCCTGTATGCTTGCATGGCCAGTACTCTTACCCACTGAGCTCTATGCCTAGCCATACATGTGTTTTGAAAATCTGGGGATCATAGTAGCAAAAGACTAAACTCCATCTGATGAGTTTTTTTTTTTTTTTTTTTTTTTTTTGTAGGAAACAGTGACTCAGAAAGTTAAAAACACACAAGCAAAACCAAATCAAAGATCCAATCAACTCAGAAGCTGAAAGCATCTTCTGGCGCTGTGTACTACCACACATGCAGACGCTGGAAACTGTCTTTCTTTTTCATGCTATAAGCAAGCCACTACAGAGCAGGATTTCAGAAAATACACAGCATTAAAAAATATTACAAACAGCTTACCTCAGTAATACCTATAATTTTTCATTCACTTTAATATGCCTGCTACTCATGTTTAGAATTTCTAGTAACTCCACCTTATTATGTTCTCTGGGTTGATGTGCCTATATAATTGGATAAACATTTGTCTAATATGGGCTATGCTATTTTTAAAAGTACTTCTGTAGACTAACAACAGCAACAAACAAATAAAAGGACTGTAGAAACAAATTAACCAGAGCACTTCATGTTAACGGTCAGTATTCCTAAGGTTAGAGAAAGATGTTATCTTGGAATGGGGGAGGGAGGATGGAGGAGCTTTTACACACAGTCAGGTTGTCAGTAATCACAGGGTGCTGGCTCTTCCAACTTTTTCAGATGGAATCTTCCTTCTTACCAAGTGAGGGGCAATCATATGCTATTTGTGATGATGATGATGATAATAATAATAATAATACCAATGAGCCTGTGCCGGTAAAATCACATGAAGTGAGAGCTGGCTTTTATGTGAGGTAGTGTGTGCCCATCTCCATGGATCACAGCTTCATCCCAGGAGGTGTACATAGCATTTAAACCCAAATCTCAGTTGGGAACATGGAGGTATGTAGCACAAACCGAGGACTAGAGTAAATGTCTACATAATTATGACTTTCGTCCTTGCAACACTTGGCAGAACAATCCCTTTTTCATTCTAAACAACACAGGAAAACAGGAGCTAAGAGTTACTGTCTGTGTCAAACACCCCCAAGGGATTCAACCTGGAGCTGTCTCATAGAACGCACTTGGGCACAAGCTAAGGTAATGCTGGTCACCTTGCTCTAAACACTATCCCAGTTTTCCCTATTCAGCCTTACATGGGTGAGTGTGGTTGGATGGACAGTGCTGAAGGACAGCCCCCTGGGCAGGGAGCCAGGCTTGGCCTGATGACTTGATTCCATTCATTTCAATAATCAAGCAAAGGCCTCACCATGCACAGTGACTAAGTAAGGTGAGTGTGTTAAAAAACTGCACAAAGTGTGCAGCAACAACATCCTGTTTCTGCCTTCTCAGGACTCAGCATCAACCATCAGAGAAGACAAAGGTATTTCCATGCCTCCTGGCACCAAGAACTACTCTCAGCATACAACACATCTGCCCATGGGCTCAGGTGCTTCTCCTTCAAAGGGCAGTCCGGATGGGGAAGAAGACCATATACTGAGCTTTGATGCTGCAAGGGCTGGGGCTGTGGATATATGGAAGGAAAAGGTTCAATATGTTAAGTCAGCTTCCTCTGGATGCTCTGGATAGGTCCTAATATCCTCACCTCTCCAGCTATTGTCATTTAAATGCAAAATGCCCCTCATAGACTCAAGTGTTTAAATATGTGGTCCCCAGTTGATGGTACTTTGGGGGAATGTTGTGGAACCTTAAGGAGGTAGATCCTTGTTGAAGGAAGTGGCTTACTTGGAGTAAGTGGCTTGAAATTTTATAGCCTGGCTCCTACTTCTTGTTCACCTTCTCTTTCCTGGCTATGGATGCAATATGACCAGCCAGATTCCTACTGCTGCTGCCATGCCTGCCCCAGCATGATGAAAAGTTTCCCCTCAAAATGCTGAGCCAACTAAACCCTTTCCTTCTTTACACTGCTTCTTGTCAGGTGTTTTTTCACAGCAATGAGAAAGTATCTGATAAACCAACCTTTTTTTCTTGAACTGTTGCTCTAAATTGGTGTTTACCTATGATTGATAGCCTAAGACAGGCCTAAAGCTCAAATGGAAATCAGGAGAAAGAAAGTTATTTATTTCTACCCAATATGGGTAAAGAAGTACTCAATTCCCCAGCTGGCCAGATCTTAGATTCCAGGCAGTATGAGAGGAACATAATCTCAATGATCAAGTTAATATGTTTTCTGTCATCTTGTCACCTGTACAGTCTTCCCCTAGAGAGTACTTTCATCAGAAGATATGCCTGTAGCTACAATTGGTCTAGTAAAGACCTGGCACACAGGACCCAGGACCCATGCCACAAGCTTTGTCCTGATCTCTATTTATATCCCTACTAACAGCCCTGTGCAAATTCAATCCTAGGACATCATTCTAACAATCAAGAAACAGGGCTGCAGAGATGGATTCATGGTTAAAGTGCTTGCCTACCAAGCCAAAGGACTCAGGTTTGATTCCCCAGGACTCACGTAAGCCAGATCCACAAGACGGCACATGTGTCTAGAGTTCGTTTGCAGTGGCTGAAGGCCCTGGTGTGTCCAATCTCTCTATATGTCTTTCTCTCCCTCTCTCAAGCTCTCTCTCTCCCTCTCAAATAAAAATAAATAAAATTGGAAAAATGAAATAAGATAAAAACTCAAGAAACAGTGGAATGCTATGACTTTACCTCCAAGAGTGTAACTTTGACATCTTGACTTCTAGTAATACTCAAGGTATGGGGCAGATGACAATCACACTGTTGTAATACTTGGAGGATTAGACATGAGATTCTCCACTCCTGAAACCTCCTAAAATTCTATAGGACATGACCAGACTCAACTACGTGTTTCCGAACAGCTTTTGTTTACTCACAAAAGGAACCAGGCGGTCACCGTGTGATTCTAATAGGTAAAATGTGCCAATCTCATCAAAGCCATTCTGGGAAGAACATAATCTGCAAGCAGAACTTCCTCAATGTGAATCCCTTCTTCCAGGAGGCCCCCACTGCACAGATCTTTGAGGCGGCTCACCTCAAAACTCCACAACCATCTTCTCAGTGCCACTGTCCTGCACGATCAGGGTCTCCTGGGCAGTGTAGAAACTCCATGTTTTGTTGTGTGTATGAGTGTAGCTTGTGAATGCCATGGCACTTGTGGAAGTCAGAGGACAGCAGTCAGGCTGGTCCTTACCTCCCACCTGACTTGAGGAAGGACCACTCTCATTCACAGCTCCTTTTGCCGGGATAGCTGCTTGTGGGAAATTCTCCTGCCTCCATCTCTCCTCTCACTGAGGCATGCTGAAATTACAGAAGCCCACTCCAACTTCTGTTTTTAAATGGAGTCTGAGGACCAGAATTTAGGTATCCGTGCTTGCACACTGGGTGCTTTATCCACTGAGCCATCTCACCAGTAATAAGCTCCATTTTTGTGGTTCTGTATTCCTAACACCAACCGTCTAAGGTTCTCTTTAGAGCTTTGTGAGCAATTGACAGCAAAGTGGGAAAAGATGCTCCTACCACACAGCATTCTAATTTTCTTATGCGCCCCCCACACACACAATTGCATTTTCCCATTACCAACTCAAATAAATTTCTTCAAAATAAAGGCGTCATCTACAAATGTCTTCAAGTTATTTTAAAAGCCATGCATTTTTCCAGCTACATAAGAGATCACATACACACCAAAATGTGTAAAAGTCCCCTTTCTTTTTCCTGCACAATTTCATGCTAAAGTTACAAAGATGTCCATCCTGGTGGAATTCTGGTCCTATAGCCAATGTTCATCCTTTCTAAATTCCTCAGAACTCCTTTGATTTGGGGACCATCACATCTCAGCCTTCTTAATTTCAGGTGGGCTTTTGAGGCAGATTCCCTTTCCTCTTGAACATTATAGATGGCCTTACCTTTAGCAGGCCTGTTCATAACTTCCTGAAAATTCTGTGACAGAAACTGTCCACTGTGTGCCAGCCACAGATTCTGAGCTCGCAGATTTTAACTGGCAAGCTTGGCAGAAAAGAACAAAAGTGAACAATCCATAAGAGCCAGTTCCCTCAAGCCTATTTCCTCAAGAGGGGCACTCAAAAGTCAAAGAGAGAAGAAGACACCTGTCCTGTCTTCCTCGAACGTGTCCAGGTCACTCTTCTTCCACCATTAAACAAAGGACAGTCTCCCATTTTTGCTAGAGCTCAGCATACTTTTCTGGGATCTGTCCCAGAGAATGGCCCCACCACTCAGTAGGTAGGGAGAGTGACTTGTGCCAAGGCATTTAGCCACCCAATCTCAAGCTCCTCAGCTGTAAAATTGGGATAATATTTCTCAACAGACATCCCAGGTTCCTAGCGATAAATATTAATGTCCATGGAGGGCTTTGAGATCCCGGGGTGAAGGATGCGGCAGAGTGTTATTTTTATGACGTTGCAGCTTCCATAAAGCATCAAATTCAATGAGAAAGAGGAGAGAGGGGGCATTGGGCTGGAACCAAGAATAATGCGGGCAGCTGCTGTTCGTGCTTCCCCCACTGCTAACGCATCTCAACAATCTCTGGCAAGCCTGCTGCCCTTCCAGTCCCGGGCCTTTCGTTCTCACTGTTGACCTGCTCTGGGCTCCCCTCCCACTCAGCCACCACCAGGAATCCCTATTTAGCATCATACTAACATGGAACTTCATAGCGCTGCTGTGGATCTGTGTATTATAGACATCAGAGGGGTCCGTCTGGTGGTCTGCAGGCATCAACATGCTACTCGGCAGGGAATCTGTGTTCCAGAGTCCAGAATGGGCCAACCTTCCAGGGCTGGCCAGGCGCCCACATCCAAGGGTGCAAGCAGCCCCTCCCCCTGACCTCTTCCTGCACAGAAATGGATTTCAGGCCTCCAGGCAGGCGTGCAGGCTGCTTCTCAGGCCTCCACAAGAGCAGTTGCTTTTCTTGGGAATTCAAAATTCAGAAGAGAACACCATAAGGAAAAATATCTACTGAAAACATGATTTAGTGTTAATAAGAGGGGGAGGGGGAAGTGGCTCACACAGGAAAGCGCCCACTGAGCACTGGCTCTGGTGTTGAGTTGGAGCCTTTATATCCTTTAAACCTTTCTCTTCTCATACCATCTGTAGGCCTGAGCAAATGAGCCCCCTCCCTGTGCTAGAGGGGAAGACCCTGAGGCTGTAAGGAGATATGAAGCAGGTGAGAGGTATAGATAAAGCTTTACCAGCCCTCGACCCATTCACATATCTGCACATGTCTCATATTTTTCAGACTGGTAGTTATTGCTGGTTTGTGAAAAAAACAACAAAAATAATATTAATATTTAAAAACATGTTCACGCTGAGCACTTTCAAAGTAGAATTATGATTCTCTTAAAAAAAGAGCTGACACAAATCTCTATTAGCATAATGACACTATTACAACTATCAAAGGCCTGTTAAATGCAGCCCTCTGTCTGTCTTCACGGGCCTGATAAGTGGAGCAAGAATATGAGTGAGGGTCTGTCCCTCCATCCATGAGGGGACAGTTGGTTCTCGGGGAGCTCCCATTAGTGCTAATGGGAGCCACAGATGGAAATCCTCAGGCACTGGGAGGGAAAAGGGCCTTGTGGGACTTTCTGCCAAGAAAAAAAGCCACTTTCATAGGTGCTGTGGGGCCAGCAGGTCCTCGCTCGTTAGCACAGCTCCACTCTCAGAGTGATTTGCAAGCTTGCCCCAAGTATGAAGGGCGAATTGGTCTTTCTCTGCCATGACATCTACAGCCTTCCATGTTTTCTTGCCTGTAGATATTGTGCCACTGAAACCTAGTCTAAGACAAATGCCATTTTAATTCGCTTTAGGCAGTGAAGTCCAGCACACATTTCAGTAGAGAAAGTTGTGTGTTTTAATTGCTTTATGAAGACATAGCATATGCCCTGACGCACTTAAATGATTAACAGATCGCTCCAAGTGCCTTTGGCATAGAATATCTATACATTCATTAGCCAGAACAATTTATCTTCTTGATAAAACTAAAATTACTTATACAGCAGGTTTACTTTCTATGATTAATAAATGATAAAAATCTAAATTATCCATCTGAAATGTCTCTTTTTGGCCATTAATCTCACATTTATCAGCTTCCATCATACATAGTATTAATACAAAAATTCAATGCTCCAAGTATTTTAATTTGCTAAGAAAAATGAAATGTATTTAATGCAAAGAAGCATCTCAATTAGGAGGAAATTCAGCAGTGCTTCCTAGTCAGGGAGTAAACAGACAGTGAGCTTTAAATATGCATTATAAACACAGAGGAAATCTATGGCACACATGGGCATCAAAATCCCTCCCTCACCAAAGATCCCTCTCTCACACACAGTTCCAGCAGCAAGGCAAGAGAACTGATGGAGGTCTGGTACCATTCTGTGTGCATTCACAGGATGAAATTACGTTTATGCTCAGAAGCAAAGCTGGCATCCTGCGATGTGGAATCCACTAAAGGTCACTATGCCAAGCTTACACGTGGTGAGAGACTGAGCTTGGGAGTCTGGGTCTTGGCGAGAGGGGAAGCCTTGGGAATTAGACCCTTCTGTCAGCTTTTTTAAATGTTTAAGACCGTCTGGCCTCCAATTAAACTGATCAAGAGAGCCCAGGATGGTTTGTTAGCGCCTCTGCTCTAGAGAGCCCTCATTAAAAGTCCCGAGGCTGATTACGGACTTCCTGTCTCTCCACTTCTGCTGTCAGCTGCTGATTTCTCTGAATTCCAACTGCCAGAGAAACTGTGGAGGCCAAACCATGCTTCCCAGCTGCCAGCAAAGCAAGACAGCGAGAGACATCTGCCACGGTCCGGAGTCACCTGTTACTCACCTTGGTCACTCACTCCCCAGAAGGGCCAGGACAACATGGCTCCTGACAGATGTGCACACCTGTACCAGTGTGGTGTGCACACATCCCTGTGCTCACAGACATACATGTAATGGGTCCTCCTGGGAGATGGCTATCACTATAGGGCTTGGGACAGGGGGTGCTGGACAAAGACACCATGAGAATACTGGCGCGCAAGGTAAACGACTAATCAAGAAGAGGTTACAAGACTGTCCTGTGCCAAGGAGGATAGTATGACTCGAGCTCTATGTCACACTGCTTAAGTGAGCCTTGGAGGGTGACACGAGGATGAGTCCCATAGAAACTCAACTTTCTCTCATGACTCTCATTTTCCCAAAGTCACTCTGGTCACAGCCCTTCATTGGCATCCTAGGGAGCTGCATTTTGCACTGTGTGGGTGCGCAGCTCTCTAGCACATGCATGACAACTGGCCTGTACCAAATTGAGGCCAGGGTTAGGGTTAGCTCTGCATCCCCACCTCAGCTCGGCTCTGGGCAGGCACTCATCAGTGACGGCAGTCACCACTTATTGAGCATGTCACAGTCAGTGCTATGAGATAGGCACTACTTAGAGTGAAGAGGAGGGAAACTAAGGCAAAGAAAAGGTCAAGGTCTTGCGTGTCACATGGCAATCATTCTGCAAGCCAAATGGTAGTGCTGAGAGCCCGCCCCAGGAAATTTAGCTCAGTAGTGTGTGCCCCTAACCAGTGAGAAATCCCACCTCTCTTGAGTGCCTTGCTTTCCTCAAGTGCTAACTGGATATGCAATGCTGATGACTGGTTAGAGGAACTTCAGTACCCAGCCCAGTTTGCACTCAGGAATATGGAACTCCTCTGTCTTTCCCAAGCTTCAGGAAACACGTGTCCAGAGCTTAGTCAAATTTGTGCTATTTCACAGACTTCTCAAGACATCAAGTCTACACTGACAAGTTCCTTTGAAGTCCCTTCCAGGGTAACACAGAATGAATGGGGGCTCAGGTTATACAGGTCTATGTTGCTCTGGAATTATTTCAAGCTCTCTTGCATTTTCCAAGAATAGTACCTGTTCCTTGGGCCACTCATTAAGTCTTGTTTTTCTGGGTGTCTCCTGCAGGAGTCATTAAGAACATAGGTCTTCAAAAACAGTGAGGGATAAATGAATAATTTAGTTTTCCATATATATGAAAAGAAAATAAGCAATTTGTAAATCAGTTCAGATAAGAGTACTTTGTATCTATGTCCATCCATCTAATAGATATTAAAGCAGTGAACTTTCAAGTTATAGTCTAATCCTTTAGTTAAATTCTCCTGCTTCCTTAAATACCTATTTTCTTTTAGTGTACGAAGACAAAAATTCCATTGCTAACAGAGAGAAAGAGAAACTAATTGCTCAATAAACTCAAATGTGGGCATTCATTTTTCACTCTCAGTTTAAGGATTCAGGTTCCCTCTTACATGTGAGTCAATTCCTTCAGCTAAGGAAAGAGAAGCACATTAATAAAATGCATAAACACTCTCCACTGGCAATCAATTTTAAGAATAAATGACCTAATCCCGTCAAACTTTACAAGTGGCTTTGGACTCCAAGTCCTATAAACTAAACTAGAGGCAGGCTGCATGGTGAGCAATGAGATCAATGCAGCTGGTCTCTAATGTGGCTTTGGGCTGAAGTGCCCCTACCTTCGACCTGTGTGGTTTCCCCAAGTGTCACTTCATACCATGTGCAAAGGAGTTTTGTATAGGAGACACTTCCCAACTTGAAGGCTCAGCATGACTGTCATAGTACCAGTCAAGAACCAATCAAAACAATTCAGATTACAAAAAGGAATTCTTTTTTATTTTTTTAAATTTTTTTGTTTATTTGTTTATTTGACAGCAACAGAAAGAGAGAAAGAGGCAGAGAGAGAGAGAGAGAGAGAGAGAGAGAGAGAGAGAGAGAGGGAGAGAATGGGCACGCCAGGGCTTCCAGCCACTGCAAACGAACTCCAGACACATGTGCCCCCTTGTGCATCTGGCTAACGTGGGTCCTGGGGAATTGAGCCTCGAACCGGGGTCCTTAGGCTTCACAGGCATGTGCTTAACCACTAAGCCATCTCTCCAGCCCACAAAAAGGAATTCTATTGTATACAAGTAGGGGTGGTGGTGACTAGTGAGGGACATAGCTGGACACTCTTCACTGGCTTTCCTTCTGTGGCTTACTAGCAAAGCCAGCTTCCTATGACACATGGGAGGAGGTTAAAACCAAAAGTATATATGTAAAGTGCCCCCCACCATATAGACTCTATAAAGAACTAGGCAGAGTGCACAGTGCACTGCTGAATAACCAAGATCTTGAGAAGTGCCCTCATGTCCATCATGATGGCAAAAACTCTCAGTAAGGGGTCTGTACAGAGCAGTGATGCATGCTCTGTTTATCTACTAGAGTTCTTTGTAGATCAGGAAGGGGCATTGGAGGGAAAAGATCACACTCAGGCCTGGCTCTGCCTTCTGTCAAGACCCAGGATCTCTGGAAAAAAAATCAAACAAAACAGAAAGTACTCAGATTTCAGCAAAATTGCACAGTGAGAAGTGAGAACTCATCTCTTTCTATTTATTGGGACCTAAGACACATCTTTCAAAGTGAGATCCCACTCTCCACCTCTCCCCAAGGACCACAGTCAACACATGACAGCCTGTGGGCCAGTCTAGCACTCCATCATTGAATGTACTGCCCCAGGGCTTGGAAAGGTTCAAATCAGTATAAAAGAAGGAAAGTATATTTTAATATATGAAATTAAAATAAAATTTGAATTTCTGTGACCATAAACGAAGGTTTTTTGGACCTCAGCCATGTGCTTCTGTTTCTGTGTTGTTTACTTGCTTTTCTGCCACAAAGGCAGAGCTGAATGCTAGTGACAAGGACCTTATGGTTGGCAAAGGCTGAAATATTTACCAGCCGTCCCTTCAGAAAATAATTTGGCCAGCCCTTTGTCTAAATCAACTCGGTTTTCTTTTAGTTTGTGAAATTGACCTAACATGGTTTCTCTGCTCCCTAATCAAATTCCTTTTAACCTGAAGACAAATTTCAAATGTGTCAGCTATGCTAATCTTAATCTCCTCCCCCCCCCCTTCTCTCTCTCACACACACATACACTAGCATATTATTGATTTTGATTTCTAGGACTGCTATCTTAAGTATCAATACTGTCATATGTTTTCTATCTCATTGTCATGGCCTTCTATAACTTCTGAACCAGCAATACTCCTCTCCGCCCCTGCCCTCTCTAGATGGCCTAAAATGGCAAGGGGAAGAGTCCATCTGGAGTTCATGTTAATGTTAACATTGGAAAGTTCTTAGAAAGTTCCTGCCAGTTGTACTTCATAATGTTTCAAAATTTCCTCTCTCAATAACACTTAATTTGTCTTGCTCTGACCTATGTGTTTCTTTCTATTTTCTTGCCAAACTTGGTTGATTATTGGTACATTATAATTTTGATAGGTACATTATGCTTTACACTGGTCTTTAAATAAGAAATGTCTTGCATTGATTGGACTCACCTTAGCTATCATTTTAAAATAGATTCGCTTTCTTAAGACCATATCAGGATCACCCAAGCAGGGTTGAGCCAGTGCTGAGTTGTGTCAGAACAAAATCAAAGACTCACATGGCAGAGAGGAAGCAGCATCAGGCTTGGATTTTCTCCCTTAAGAGTGTCGTAAACATAACTGATTCTGCACAAGTCTCCTGAACCCGGTGTGTGGACTTTGTAGTGTGTATGTGACTTCAGGTTCTTTATGATGAATTTGTTTAGAACATGAGGAACTTTTCCTCACTAACATTCCCTAATTCTAGAAACATGCTATCTTATGAACTCTAATTACTTATTTAGAATCATATAAAATTTAAAATACTATGAAGTTTTAAGATCAGATATAAGGTTTTGTTTTGTTTTATCTTGAAAAGCAGAAGGGGTAATACTATTTCTCCTTAAGGAACATGGCTTAAAGTACAGGGAAGCCAAGAAACAAATGCTTAATGCTTTTTTTATTATTATTATTTTGTACCATTTGATTCTTAAAAAAGAAAAGAATCATAAGAGCAAGTTACAAATTTTTTCAAAAAGCACTTTTAGGCAAGGTCTGAAAAGTAAAGGTTGGTCTTGAACTCACTCTGTAACCCACACTGGCTTCAAACTTATGATCTTCTTGCCTCAGTCTTCTGTGTGCTAAAATTATAGGTATATCCCACCACATCTAACTTACATGTATGTATTTTTAAATGTTTAACTTAACACTAGAATGAACTTTTGATTTCCCCGAGTTCACATTTTGGAAGCTGGATATATTATTGAGTTTTCAACACGCACTGACTTAACATAGATTTCTCAAGTCAGTGTGGTGAGCAGGTGGTGTTCAGTGTCCCTAAAGTTCCGCCCAGCCCCAGACTCTTCTTGCCTCACTAGTCTCTCCTATTCTCAGCACCTGAGCAATCCCTCACTACTAAGAACTAGGCAGGTGGAAAGCTTCAACTTATAAAGTTCATTTATGTTTATGTCCTCCCAGAGCAAAAAGAAAATTAATGAGATTAGACTAAAAATATTTTATTTCTTCAAAACCTCAGGAAAAAAAATCATTTAAAACAGATCTTGCATGAGATTTGTCCCTTCAGGCTAAAACAAAGCATTAGAGATTTTCGTTAAGGGAAACATTTCCTCAAAATGAAAGGAAACAGAGCTGTAATGGAAATGTGCATGCGGGCTTTGTGGTTGCAGCCATCTAATATAACATTAAAATTGTGCATTCTTGAACTGTTTTAATTTTATGTACATATATTATTCCACAAGAATAGCATTTTTTTAAGTTTTATAGATTTTTTCACTCATTTAATTGGTGATATAATTACTTCATCTTATAAATCTGAACATTAAGAATTCAAACACATACACAAAGAGAAGCTTGATTCTTAATGGCTTAGCCATTTTCCCAATACATTCTCAACCTTTTGTTGGAAGTTACAACCCTTGTGCACCTAACCATCAAAGATTTCCAAAGTGGCCTTGGAAGGCACACATGCGCACACACACACACACTTCTCTAGACACCTTCATGTGTACAAGCACTGTTCTGCTTTCTGCTCTGTCTACTTGAACTCTGACCCTTTAATTTACCTCTAGTCCTGAAAATCCAAGCTTCCCATAGTTGAAGCCAATCTCAAGTGAAAGCAGAGGCCATCCTGAACACTTACTCTGTACAGGCTCTCAGCAGATACAGTGAGAGGAGAAGGAGGAGGAGGAAGAGATTTGACATTTTCTGAGGCTCTACCGTGCATCTATAGTTGCCTTCATCATTTAAAAAAATACATTTCTTTATATTTTATTTTTATTTATATATTTGTTTGACAGAGAAAAAGGGAGAGAGAGAGAGAGAGGGAGGGAGGGAGAGAGAGAATGGGTGCACCAGGGTCTCTAGCAACTGCAAATGGACTCCAGACACATGTGCCACCTTGTGCATCTGGCTTACATGGGTCCTAGGGAATTGAACCTGGGTCCTTAGGCATTGCAGTCAAACACCTTTACTGCTAAGCCATCTGTCCAGACAAACTTTCATCATTTTTTTTTTACAGAGTTGGAAAAACACACTGACATAAAGAGGGTGAGATGGTTTATATTTCTTGTCTACATCATAGGACCTAGAATCACCTGTGGGCATGCCTGTGAGGAATTATTTTGATTAGGTTAACTGAAGTGGGAAGACACATGGACTGTATAAAAAAGATAGAATGGTTGAACACCACCATCCTTTTCCCCGTACTTTCTGATTGAGAACACAATGTGCTCACCTCTCACAAACTCCTGCTGTCATTCCTTCCCCACCACCATGGTCCGCAATCTCAAACTATAAGTTCACAAAACCTCCTCCTCCTTGAAGTTGCTTTGTGTCAGGGATTGGTCACCTCGATGAACATTTAACTGACACAGAAAAGTAAGTAAATAAAAACATTCTTAGAACTACTGAGTGGTAAGCCATGGTTGGAACCATTTTGTGCTCAAACAAGCATTAAGCAGGGCCTCTCCTCTTTACAGACATCCAGGAAGAGCCTTCTGCTACAGGTCCCTATGTGGAATACACACATGGAAGAGAGGAGGAAAGAAGGCAGGGAGAGATCTGAGCTATCTGTGGGCCCTGGTGGCTCTGGCCCATACCCAGTGAGAGACAGCCAGATGTGGAACTGAGTCTTGGTAACCACAATCCTCTCCTTGCAGAGAATGGCATTCATTCAGCAAAATCGAACTATTACTGGAAATAAAAATGGATTGCTCCAGCACTCACTAGGAAAGGAGATGCCCAGCAAAGAGGATTTCCAGCCTGAAAAATGCCTAAGAAAGGAATGAATTGACTTTTCTCACATGAAGGGAAGAAAATGATAGCCTTTGAGGAACAGGGAGATTGAAACAAAAATATTGCCTCCTACTACTACATCTGTGAGCCTGGGTACCCTACAGAGAACTAACTTCTCCATCTTTTTGTGTCCTCGCCTGCAAGTGGAAACAATTATAGCCACAGGTTTGCCATAGAATTAAATGGAAATGACCTCAAAGGCACATAAACATTATCTAAGATGCCATTCACTGAATTCATGATTCAGGACTTTTTATTTCCTTGGATTGGTTAACCCTTTACCTTCAATCTTATTTAGAAATATCTAGGAAATAAAATAGTGTAGTTAATTTCCATTCCAAATAAAATTGTGTAGATACCATCAGCATGATGGTTTCATTAAGCAGAACATTTTGGTACCTTCTAGATATCACCTATCCCTGTGAAAGTCCATTTCCTTTCCCATAATACCTTTGCTTTCCTTCCCTCTCCCAGTCTTTCTATAATAAAATCCTGTATCCTTTCATTCCTTCAAAGAAGTCACTGAAATTGTTTTTCCTTCACAACTCCCAAATTGAAAATCTATGATCAGTGCAATGGAAAGCTAATTACTGGTTGCTTTCACATTTGGATGTATATGCCTATCCATTGGTTTTCTACATGAGAGACATGTATGGGTTCTTTGAACTACAAGCATGAACAGAGCGCAGTGAACATGAATGAACAGGGAGCTCCACCTCCCATAAGAGGTTGAGAGTACCTTCCATACAAGCAAAGTGGAAGGAGGTCTCTGACTCTCACAGGTTCCAGGGATTTGCTCTTGAGATACTAAGGTGAGCCCCAAGCATCCCTTCCTGCCCTTCAAATCTCAGAGAAACACATCATTTACTTGGATAGGTAGACACATTCTCTCATTCCACCCCTGTAGAAACTTTCAAATTTCAAGCCATTTCCAATTCATCTGTCAAAGAACAAGGCTGTCACCAAATAATATATCATGCCCTGAAAGTCTCTATGTCCCAAGTGGTGCATTTCTTAAAACCAAGGAAATTGCTACAGATACAGGTTTCACATGATAGACTAGGCAACCTAGCTGTCCACACTTCTTCATGTAAATACAGAGGAGGACAGTGGTCTCCACGGAAATCAACTTGATAAAGATCAGTCATGGAGTCCAAGCATCCCTCTGTTTATTAGCAACTTCCTAAACTACATCCATGAAATCGTCAAATGATTTTCCCACCTGCTTTCATATTCAAAGATGATTTCTGGAATTATTCTTTGGATAACTAGAAGAACAAAGCTTTGGATATAGCTCAAGCTAGTTCTATGTTCACTGGGTGGCACCATAACAGACAGGTTCTGACCCACATCAGTGCCTGGTGACAGCAAGAGACCTGAAAATAATTCCAACCACTCTGGTCTCGCAGCCTGACTCCATGTTTCTCTCAGACTTGTTCATAAAAGTCTTCAACATCAATGTAATATAACTTCATTAAAAATAGGTTCAAAGGGGGCTTGAGAGATGGCTTAACATTTAAGGCATTTGCCTGCAAAGCCAAAGGACCTTGGTTCAATTCCCCCAGGACCCACATAAGCCAGATGCACAAGGGGGCACATGCATCTGGAGTTTGTTTGCAGCGGCTGGAGGCTCGGGTACACCCTAGCATACACACTGGTATGCCCAGCTGATCTGTGAACCAGGATCTGTGGTCGACCCTTTATGTTATTTGATCCTGTAAGATGCTCACTCTTTTTAACCTCGTTTTACAGATGACAAAAAAACAAGGTTTAGAATAGATCAAGTAGCTTGGCCAAGAGAGGGAATTTTTCAGAAGATGAGTCAGCTTTCAAACCCAGTCCCAGAGTAATAAGAAAACCATACAAATCATAATTCATGTATATTTTCTGCTTATTCTTACAAAATAGTTGTCTGGACTGGATATTTTCTGCCTTTAAAAAAATGAAGCCACCATAAAACCCAATAAGAGCCAGTAGTGATCCAGCTTGAAGATATGGCAAGAACTATATTAAGACAGAGGAATCATTTATACTGACTTCTCTGCCATCCTTCACTAAGCCTAGGGCACCCGACAGCCAGGGTCTAGTACTGGCTGCGCCATGTGCTGGCTGTGAAACTGTGAACAAACCTCCAATCCTACACTTAATAGAGCATCTCACTAGGGTGCTGCGTCAGCTATCATTTGCTGATTTTTGGATATGAAAGAGGAGGATTAGGTACATATCAACTCACACATGTCATTTCTCCCTTCATCCTTCCAATACTTACTGCATGGTGTTGGTTGAATTAGTGTTTAATGTTTATAATATTGTTATAACTATTTAAATTTTGTTCACTTACTAAGTTATGTAGTATGTCATCATTATGTCTATTTCTTAAATACATTTTCATTTTCCTTAGATTTAATAATCACTCTATTTCTTCTTTTTGGGAAAAGAGAAGAACTGTACAAACTCTTTTCAGAGCTGAAAAATTCCTCTTAATACAAGTTAGCACATCAGACAACTGTTCGTTCCACCCATCCAGCACTGAAGGCAACTTTCTAGGAGCCCCGAATCCTCCGGCTGTGGTCCAGGCTGGCTTCTCTCCAGACGTTCTGAAGAGCAGCCACCCTGCAGCAAGTCTTCACCATAATCCTGAGATTTCTCTGGGTTTGGAATTCTTATTTCCTGGTTCTCACATCTTGCTCTGAATTGATTTACTCTTTTATTTTACAACACACATCCTTTAGTAGCTTTCTGAGAAATTTGTAAAGAATTTGCCTATCGAAAAATGCCTTAAGACATGCCAAAATTGTGTCAACTGTACATCCATTATCTTATTTCAGTTTGATGAGATGTTTTCTGTATTTATTTGCATGGCAGTGGGAGGCAGTAGCAGCAGGCCGTTGACTTTTAGGTTGAGAGCTGGGTACAATTTTGAACATAATGCTCTATCTTCTTTGGCTTCAAGTAATGTTTTTCCAGTGTGATTATGTCTTTTGTATAGGACTTTTTTCTTCCTGGAAATTTTAATGTGTTTTAGTTATTTCACATGTTCTAAAATATCTTGCTGATATGTATGGATGTCCATGTATATGTGTGAGTAAGTATATTTGTTCATTTTCCTTTCATTAAACTGACAAGTTAATGGGCCTTATAATCTGGAAACTCATTTCTCTTGGTTCAGGGAATTCTTTTTTGTTATTTATTTTTATTTATTTATTTGAGAGTGACAGAGCAAGAGGCAGAGAGAGAGAGAAACAGAGAGAGAGAAAGGGCACAACAGGGCCTCCAGCCACTGCAAATGAACTCCAGATGCATGCGCCCCTTGTGTATCTGGCTAATGTGGGTCCTAGGGAATCAAGCCTCGAACCGGGGTCCTTAGGCTTCACAGGCAAGTGCTTAACCACTAAACCATCTCTCCAGGCCTCAGGAAATTCTTTTAAACCATTTCATTAACAGTTCCCTGCCCTCCATTTTATCTCATATCTTTCTTGTCAAATTTTAAATTTTTTTCTACTCCTATTTTTTCCAGATATACTTCTCAAATTTGTTTCCTACGTCTCCTAGAACTTTAATTACTGCTTTCACGGAGTTGTTTTTTGTTTTTGTTGACAATTTCATATATATTAATATTACATATATTATATATGCTATATTTTATCATAATTCTTTTCTGTTACCTTCTCTTGATCTTCCTTCTGCTGAACTCCTTCTTCTTCCCAACTAATCCATCTTCTATTTTAAGCTCCTTTTTTTTTTTCTTATGGTGGGTATGACTCACTGAATTGAATTAGGTTTGCTTGCATAGGGAGGGGTGGGGGATTAATTTATCAGAGTACATGCATCCCACCAATGGCTATACTCTTGTATAAAATGTCTCTCTTCTTCCTTCTCCTGCCCCTCAGCCACCATTATCTACCTATAACTCCTCAGAATGATGAAGGCTGCCTGAACTCCTCTATAATCAATGACAGAATTTAGGCAGTCATTGTTTGGGTTGTGCATACCAGGAAGCAAATGCTGAAGGAAGAAAACAGGAGGATCATGAGTTCACGGCCAGGTGGGCTATACACTGCATTGATGGCTCAGGGGTGGAATTCTCGCCATTATCTTACCTTCTACAAGCTCCTTTTGACTGTCTTCAAGTTTATTTCTATAATGGTCCATTTGTAAATGAGACACAATGTGCTCTCTTATCTCTCAAAATTATTGAGAGGTTTAGACATTTTCCTCTCTTCTACATTGCCTCACTTTTTTTCCAATTATTTTGCTCTTCTGTTGGGATCTCTTTCTTTAATATTAGAGAATTTCTAGAAGGATGCAATCATCCATTCTGTTTAGGTATAAAACATTCAAGACTGCAGTGGAACATGGAGGAGAAGTGACCTTTTAATGAGGGACTGCTTTAGACTGGTCAGATTCCCCAGAAAAGAATCTCTTGCTTTCTCTTTGGCTAGTATAAGGCCAAATGTCAGTAATGTGGAGGAAAAGAGAGAGGCTGGGGTATCTTGTTCCCTGCAGAGGCTCTGAACAAAAGCCTTCTCATTTTCTTTATGGTTCCACTGTGTGAGATTGCCCTAGACCAGAGCTCTGGCTCAGCTTCATGAGAACATAGTTCTTTATTCCTTGGACCATGGAGGAAAACTATCTTGATTGGTTCTTTCTGAAAACCTGCTCACCCATTCCCACTATATACACTCACCATCTAAGATACGTGGCACCTGGGGCTACTCTTCACTTCCAGAATCTGGCAAAATGGCCTGCTTTGTTAATGGATCCCTTCTCCTACAAGCTCGCCTCTCACTGACTTCAATGCCGTGCCAAGTCAGTTCCCATTTGTGTCTTCTCTTCTGAGCTTTCAAAATGCAGTAAATGTAGTTAACATTACTTCACCAATGACATCTCTTTCATTTTCTTCATCCTTTGAGATTTAAACCTTCTTATGTGTTTGTTGTGATTTTGTTGGACTTAAGATGCTATATTTCACCCAAACTATCATCTCTACTCTTTTCACTTAATTTTAGATCAAAACTTTATTCCTAACAATAAGTGTTAAATCCACCATTTTGTGTGTGTGTGTGTGTGTATGTGTGTGTATGTGTGTGTGTGTGTGTGTGTGTTTGTGTCTGTGTGTCTATGTGGCTGACTGTCTAACCATTAACGTATGACTGGAAATGAGGGGTGACTCAGTATTTTCTTATTATAAACAACATCAGCATCAAAAGGCTATTCTGTCTTTCTGATAATTTCCTCAAGAATCCATTTCTGGAATCATATTGTTAAATTGTTAGAGCTACTTAAATATATGATTTGATAGATGACACTAAATCACTACTCTCTCCCTACCTGAACATGGTAGAAATCACACGGGATTCACCCCACCCTCACCAACACCATAGTGACATTATCAATGTTCAAAAATTTTAACAGTTGCATCTCATTTTTGTTTTTACATTTCTCTGATGATAAATGTCAATCCAACTTTCTTGTATTTATTGTTAACATATCTCCTGTGAGTTGTTCATAAGCCTAAACTATATTTTTCCATAGTAGCATGCTACATTATTTCTTATTGGTATAAATTCTTCATTTTTCATTTTAGTTATTTTTAAACTAAAAAAAAATTACTACTTATTTTCAAGCAGAGAGACAGATAATCTGGGAATGCCAGGGCCTCTTGCCACTGCAAATAGACTAATTTGTGTATCTGCCTTTACATGGGTACTGGGGAATCAATCCTGAGCCATCAGGCTTTGCAAGCAAGTACCTTTTACTGCTGAATCCTCTCTCTAGTTCTAAATTCTTCATTTTTTAAAAAAGATAACAATATTTTCTGGCCACATTTAACAAAAGCATCTCCCACTTCATCATTTGCTGGATGTTTCCATTTGTTTCTTATACTTCTGATGTAAAGAATATTCACATTTGGCTGGAGAGATGGCTTAACACTTAAGCACTTGCCTGTGAAGCCTAAGGACCCAGGTTCAAGCTCAATTCCCCAGAACCCATGTAAGCCAGATGCACAAGGTGATGCATGCATGTGGAGTTCATTTTCAGTGGCTGGAGGCCCTGGCATGCCCATTCTCTCTCTTTCTCTGCCACTTTCTCTGTCTGTTGCTCTCAAATAAATAAATAAAATAAAATAAATGTTCACATTTTTACAAACTCAAGATGATCACCTCTTTTTGCTCTATGCTCAGCCTTCCCATCCCACAATCAGATAAATGTCATATTTTCTCCTTCTTAAAAATGTTTTGAGTGGCTTTATTTTTCCCCTCTGAAATGTAATTGGTGCATTTTCTCCAAGTCATTTGACCAGTTGACTGACTGATTGATTAAATAATTTGTCAATTTCTCAACTAATGTGTAGTGTATCTATGTCCACACCCTAAAACTTTTACTAGGAACAGTCTGATTTTGGTTGATTTTGATGCCAGCAACCTGCTGATTCTTCTTCCAGATTCCCATGGTTTAACTGCCCTTCCCTTTATCAGAACTTGCAATGTCTACTGGAGCTTTGCTGCTCTTCCTGCTTCTTATTATTTTTTGTCTCTCTTGTTCCATTTATTATTCAAGATGAACTTTAGAATACTTGGAAAAGTTTCCAGAAAACAAGAGCAACATGATTTCAATGAGAATTTCATTAAACATGCACATTCATTTGAGAAAAATTAAAGTGTCGACAGCTTGCACTGCTCCTCTCTAGGAAGCTGACACCTATGCCCCTACATCCAAGACTTCTTTTCTACTTCCTGCTCATGTTTCATTGTTTTCTTCACACAAAGTCTGCATAATTACTCAATAAATTTATTCCTGGATATTTTATATGGCAATGCTAAGCTGAATGACTTTTATCTTCATATTTTTTTGAACTAGTTGTCAGTACTATACCAGAAAGTTGTTACTTTTCAAATATTTATTTTATAATGAATTGACTAATTCAATTCTTATTATTCCTAAGGTTTTTGTTATTCTACATATCCTCCTTTGCTATGGGAACAATGATCTCATCTGATAACATAATAACTTTTCACCTCCTTTTTCCCTATGTAATTCTTTTTAAAAAATATTTTTTATTTATTTGAGATAAAGAGGCAGAGAGAGAGAATGGGTGTGCCAGGGCCTCCAGCCACTGCAAATGAATTCCAGATGCATGTGCCCCCTTGTATATCTGGATCATGTGGGTCCTGGAGAATTGATATTTTCTTTTTAATTTTTGTTCATTTTCATTTATTTGAGAGTGACAGAGATAGAAAGAGGCAGATAGAGAGAGAGAGAATGGGTGTGCCAGGGCTTCCAGTCACTGCAAATGAACTCCAGACATGTGCACCCCCTTGTGCATCTGGCTAACATGGGTCCTGGAGAACTGAGCCTTGAACTGGGGTCCTTAGGCTTCACAGGCAAGCACTTAACCACTAAGATCTCTGTCCAGCCTGGTCCTGGAGAACTGAACTGGTATCCCTTGGCTTTGCAGGCAAATGCCTTAACCACTAAGCCATCTCTCCAGCCCTAATTCTTGAATTATAATGTAGCAACAGGTTGGCATGAGTGGAACTGTGGGTAACACTGTCACAAACCTAGTCAATGAAAACACACCTTCACAAGGAAACTTTTAATTTCTGGATTTTACTAACAAATTTCTATATGCTAGTTACTTTGCCAGGGAGTTTAGGTGTGTGACTTCCTTTAATTCTCAAAAAGATACTATTGGAATCATTTTAAAGATAATGAAACAGAAACTATGAAGTAAACCATATGGAAGGTTCCCCAACTTGTCAACAGAAAAGCCAAATTGGGGCTTCATTGGTCATACACCAGAACGACTTCAGGTCAGGAGTGTATACGAGTTTGTTGGTACTTGGAGTTTAAAAGAATGGATAACCATCAGTTTGCCTGTATTTGCTGTGTCTCTAGCTTCTTTGTTTGTCTAGTTTGAATGAGAAAGGCGACAAAAGAGGAAACAGCAGGTTAATCCTAGGTAGATATCATGAGTACATTAATGATGCAAACAAAATACAGTATAAAATGTCCCCCCTTAGTCTAAGATCATTTACACAGAACAAAAAGATATATCATGAAGATGAAAAGTGTATCTCAGAATTTTTGTCTTTTTATAACTATTTTATTTTTATTTATTTGTTTGTTTGAGAAAGAGAAAGAAATAAATGGAAAGCAAATAGGCATGACATGGCCTCAAGCTGCTGTAAATGAACTGCAGATGTATGCACCAGCTCATGCATCTGGCTTATGTGGGTCCTGGAGAATCAAACCTGGATCCTTTGGCTTTTCAGGCAAACACCTTAATACTAAGCCATCTCCCCAGTCCAGAATTTTCATATTATTCCCACATAAATTAAACTACTTGACCATTTTAGTTTCCAGATTTTCTCAAGAAAGCATTTGCGTTTCATTAACACTGATGTGAGTCACTGAATATTTATGCAAAGGGTGGTTGGTAAGGTGATTTGGGCTGTTTGAGTCACATCTTGGCAAGCAGCAGTCAGGAGAGATGGTATCCCTCCTTTTCCAGTGTGAAAAAAAAAATAATAATGGAATCCAGCAAAGCTAAAAATAATGTCTTTTAGAATGTTTCACAAAATTGTGCATTTCTGCAGCCTATGCCTAGATTACTGACTGTGTAATAGCCCTGCTGGACTCCCACCGCTGCAAGCAGCCCATGCCCCAAGCACTATGATCAGCTCAGAAAGCATGAGCATCTTGCCTTTCCATCAACAAGTTCATTGTCGGGCTTAGTAGGAGAAGTTCTTCCTCAGAAATGATTACATAAAAAAAAATTTAGCTTCAAATGCCATGTTCTTTTTGGAAGGGGACAATGGATTAGTGCTGGCATGGTGGTATATGCCTATAGTCCCAGCACTCAGGAGGCAGAGGCAGAAAGATCTGAGACCAATCTGTACTCCACAGTGAGTTTAAGATCAGCCTAAACTAAACAGTGAGACCCTACCTCAAAACAGCAACAGCAAAGGAGAATCCATTTTCACAAACTTTAGCAAAATTCACCCTTGACCAGAGGCAGCTCCATATGAACATAAAAACACAAGTTTGTTCATTGGCTCCAGATCTGACTAAGCACGACTCCTACCCTGTCACCCTTCCACCCCGGTGTATTTATTATGATGATTGGTACTAATAACATAGCTGCCATTTCCATGGTAGGGCCTCCTTGAGTTTGGGGAAAGGATTATAAATGGAAAAGTGCTTTTGAAAACTGAAATGCACTTGACATGTGTAAGGAAAGAGCCAACAGTTTTCAGCACGATCTCCCTAAAGAGCAGTCATATTTATTGCTCAGCCGAACTTCTCTGAAAAAAAAGACAAACAGTCATCAACCGTAATGGAGTTCTGCAGAGAGCCAGCCCGTTTCCATTTCAATTCAAAGCCCTGGAGGCAGAAAACTTTCAATCCAAGCACTGCCCCTGATTGTAGAGTACATGTGTCTGTTACTTCAATGTACGCAGTGAGCATTTTCAAAGCTCCTATTCTCCTATAAGGCAGTGATCCTAAGAATGCAGAAGCTCAAGGAGAAATGACCTATTTTACATGGATTTGATGAGCAGCCTTGGAGAGTGATGCCATGGGCTCCCAGGACCACTTGATAACTCAAGCTCTGGGTCACCACGTGGCTTCTGCCTCCCTCAGTCCCCTTGGCCAGTCATTTCTTTATACGCTATACCGCGGCTCTGTGTACTGGGGACTAAGCTTAAATTGAGCTTGAGACAGAGGCCAAGGAATGATTGAGTAGTGAATTAGATAGAAAATTGCAGCTTTTGTGCCCTAAGTAAGGCAATCACCACATTCAACCAGCTGCTACAATGTGAGTATTTCTCACTGCTTATGACATCTTTTCAAAAAAGGGTATTTGATGTAAAATATATCACCCTTCTTAAATATTCAAGGAGTATATTTTCTCCCCAATCTCTTTTAAAATTGGCCCTTCATATCTAGGATGGTACTTGGTTGATGTGACAGTTAACCTTGTCAAGTTGACTATATTTAGACTACACCTCTGGAGGCATCTGTGAGGATGTTTCTAGAGAGGTTTAACTAAGGGGGACTACCCACTCTGAATGTCGGTGGCCCCATCTAATGGGCTGGGGTCCCAGACTAAATAAAAAGGGAAAAAATGAGCTGATCACCAGTATTTCTCTTTCTCCCTCCCTCTCTAGCCTCCTTCCCTCTCTTCTCTCCCTCTTTATCTTCCCCTCCCCTTCCTAACTATAGATGCCATGTGACCAGCTATCTCACACTGTTACCACTGTAACTTCTTGGTTATAATGGGCTTATATCTTCAAACTGTAAGCCAAAATAAACGTGTTCTTCCTTAAGTTGATTCTTATCAAGTATTTGGTCACAGCAATGACAACATCCTGAACAAATACAGCTTCCCTAAGCATGTATGGTAGACAGCCTGTGAAATTATTGAAGAATGGAATTGTCAGGAGTCACCACTTGACCCCAGGTAGCAGGTAGCTGGCCCTCATCAGAGTCGACAGCCATGAATGTAGCCCTGCAGGAGTCCAGAAAGCTGAACGTGAAAGACCACAGGGAAAACTGATTTCATTTATCGGCTACTTGGGTTTTATACAAAACTGTTCCTGTCCCAAGAGGTACTTTAAATAGAGTCAGATTTGAAAACTATAGAATCCTAGCATTCATTTATATGTACACATTCACTCATGCATGAGCATAACTGGTTTGTTCTAGGCAGGTGACGGCACTGGTTAGACATGAACTTGATCTCACCATGGAATTGTGTGAGGCTTTGAAGAAACAGGCAAATCAATGAGATATGGGCTCTGGCTTCCAGGATTGACATAACTCCCCAGACAGAGGAGGAAAACCAGCACACATCACCTACTTTTTTGTCTGAAATGCTTGGGAACAGAGATGTTGCAGATTTTTGGATTTTTTTTTCAGATTTTGTAATATTTGAATATATGGCTTTCTTAGAAATAGTATTCACACCAAAAATGAAATTATCTGTGTGTGTGTGTGTGTGTACACCTTATACAACATAGGCTGAAACTAATTTTATTCAATATTTTTTAATATTTCTAAACATGTCTTTTTATGTGGAATTTTTATAATGCATGCTATGTAAGTGGTTTGTATTTGCACACATGCATGTGTGCTGTTCATGTATATATGCAAATAATCATGTTCACATGGAAACCAGTGCACAATGTTTGGTGTCCTCTTCTATTGTTGTTCTGCCTTATTTTCTGAGCCAAAGTCTCTCACTTAACCTGGAGCTCATTATTTTTGCCAGACAAGTCTTATGATCCTCTTGTCTCTGCTTAACTAGGTGCTGGGATTACAGGTACACACAGCCGCATACAGCTTTTTACATGTATGCTGGGAACAGAACTCAGGTCCTCATGCTTGTGCAGAAAGCACTCTTACCCACTGAGCTAATTTAATTTAATTCCAAAGCAACCCCTTGATGTGGAATTTTATACTTGTGGTTATCATGTTAGTGCTCAAAATGTTTTGGCCTTTGAAACATTTCAAATTACCAATTTTCAGGGTAGGGATGCTTGGTCCACAGAAGAAAAACATCAAATCCTTTGGCAGCCTCTCTAACTGATTTTCAGTTTTCTAAAATAGATGTAAAGCCAATGAGCATGGGTCAGCTTAAGAACAAGGCAAGCACCTCACCAAGGCCTCAGCCCCTGGTGCTATCTGACACACTATGCATCATACCCATGGCACAACTTGCCACTCTCATGGTTCTTCAAACACATATTGCCAATGTCCTTTATATAGGTCTTTGTTCACCTCAAATGTTTTTCTACCATCTTCACCACTAGACAGCCCTTACTCCTTCCTCTCAAACCGAACTCCATAATCTGCAAGGGGAAATTCCACAATATTATGTCGCAACAGTTCTTCCAACCTTGTGAGCCAGTGGCATGTTAATCTAAGAAAGACATCCATCCAGTTCATCTTCCTGACCCTTGAGGCTATTTCTTGATGTCCTGGGGATATTTTTTTTCAATCTCTGAGTCTCCAACCCACATGCTTCTACTCCTACTAGAGCCCTTCCCATGCTGAATTTTAACTAGTTGCCTATAAGTCACTTATGAATTCATCCTTTGAGGTAGAAGAAAGGCAATTCAAAACTGAAGTCCAGCACCTTATGTCACTTTGAATCTATTTATCAAACAGTTCCATGGCCAAGACAGGTAGCCAGGCCTCTTCTACGCATTCTGTGAGTGTTTGTTCATTTCCTCATCATGAGAACTCAGCAAGATAGCTATTATCATCTTGCTATATAAGAGAAAACAGATCTCAAGTTTAAAGTAATGTGATCATAGTCACCAAGCTGGCATGGACCAATCAATGGCATCACCCAAACTCATAATGGCTACATTTAGCCATCTTTTGCCCATCTGTTTTGTACCATCAAAGTCTAACTCCAAGATCTAACATTTATGTATTTTTTAGTTCCTGTGTGCATATCATGTATGTGTGATGTATGCATGTGTGAAAATGAGCACACACACATTCACTAGTGTATGTGTGAAGATCAGAGGATAGCTTCTGGTGTTGATTCTCACCTTCCACGTGGTCTGAGACAGGGTCTATTGTTGTTCACCATTGCACATGCCAGGCTGGTTGGTCTGTGAGCTTCTGGGGAATTCCCTTGTTTCTACCTCCCATCTTTGGATAGGAGACCTGGGATGACAGACACGGACTACCATGTCCATCTTTACATGGGTTCTAGGGATCTGGACTCAAGTTCTCATGCTGTGTGGCAAAGTACTTTACTCACTGAGCCATGTCCCCAGCCCAGGGTCTAACATTTATAACAGGGAGTTCAGTAAGTATTTATTAACTGATTAAATGCATGATCAGATAAGGCCTGGTGGGTCCTGTCTAGACCCCCCAGGTATGTCTAAGCTATAGAAGTTAAGGGTGATGAGCAGATGTAGAGAAGGTTCAGGGGAAGCAGGAAGATGGAAATGAAGAATGATACCCAAGGATTGAGGCTGCTCAGCCTTGAGAAGGAAAATCTAAGGACTGGTTTCATAATGATCTTCAAGGCCGGGAAGGCTGATGCCTGAGGACAGTGACAGAGCTGTTTTTCTCCACCTCCAGGGAGGATGAAAGAACAGAAGGGGGCCTCCGCAGCTATGGGCACAGTTTAAAGCTGCTACAAGGAAGAATTTCCTTAGCCTAAGCATCGTTTGTTAGATCCAGGAATGAGTTATGGAGAGAGGCAATATTAGGTTATCCATCTTCAGCCCTTTGGACTTGCTTCTGCTCTGAGTGAGGAACATGTAGCATGAAAACAAACAATTCCAAGGTCCTTCCCAGTCCTATGAATCTATAATATTTGAATCTAAGAAATACGTCTAATACATCACCTTTCCTGATCCCATGAGTTAATAAATGATTGTGTACCACACTTAAACACAACAAAAAATGATGACAAGCCACAAGAAAAAAGAGTCTTCTCAGAATACCCCTTTGATCCATGAATGAAATCATAGGTTTAAAAAGAAAAAGAACTTGGTTTCTAATGAAACAAAACTCCTTTAGCTCCTACATTCAAGCCAACTCTTGTGAGGGTCAATCCAATGCTGATATAAAGTTGGAACAGGTCATTTTATATACTCCCTTACTGATTTTGGCCTATCTTCATCACCTAGTCACTGGTGGGGTATATTATCTTGAAGTAGACTTTTCTAAACATTAATTAAATGCCAAATAAGGATGGAAATCAACACCCGATACAAAGCACTTCCAACATGAAAAGACAAAGCAGGAAGCAAGCAAAGTATACTTACTTGCCTTCCAGGGAAGCAAAGAGTACAGAAAACTATTTTGTATTTGGTATCATTTCAAAACATGTGATTCTGCTTCCTTTTTGATTAGTCAAATCTTTTATAGTGGGCAAAAGTGTGCATCATTTGACTGAACTTTTCTCTGGAAAATGGGTAGTTTTTTGTTGTTGTTGCTGTTTGTTTGCTTGTTTGTTTTCTGAGAGCACAAGCCTGAGGGCAGCAGACCTCCAGCCTGGATGCTAGTTTCCAGATTGACAGTGTCCAATAAACTCATGCTGAGCACAGACCTGATGCCCTCTGGGCCAGTGTCTCTAGGGTTCCCTCAACTGCACAGCCTCAGCTGAAAGCTGGGGAACTAGCCTGCAAGACTCTGATAAACTTATGTGGTCCAAGAGTCTTGGGATACCTGGCATAAAAGAAGCAATTCTATTTGTGCCCAGAAGAGAAAACCCACCAACAGCAAGTCTTGATACTAGCTCAGGCTTTCCTTGCTTGCAAAATTCTCCTCCCTAAAGACTGGGCTCACTTGCCCTCTGCTCTATGATGGCATTTCTCCTTGCTCTCAGTAGACAGTCATAATCCTAGCATGATTAGACACCCTGGATGCATACTGCTTCAACCTCAGTCCCACATGCCCACACAATTCTAGGCTATATCAGTTTCAGAACTTGCTGGTTGATTCAAGCCAGGATGAGGATGTGGGAGGATTCAGGTGGCCCCCATATTTCTTTAGGATGGTTATCAGAAACTCTTTGAAACTACCTCATCCAAAAAATGGAACTATAACCATAGCTTCATAATTTACTCATGGTGATGAGTTCAGACAAGGAAATCGCTATGGGAAGAGGGTAAGATCTCTGTCAGCATTAGCTTTTTCATGTCATTACTTTCTAATCTTCATGTGGCCCATTTTTCCTTCTGGCATAAAACAGTAAACACATATACTATGTCTTCTTTATTTTGTTACTATCAAACTCCATCATGTGCCATCTCTGTAAATGTCTTTTCTGATGTCATCTCAACTTTAGCACCCCAAAGAAATCTGAAGGTCCCCTGGCCCCTTCCACAACACCTCTTCCTGAATGGATGCATCAATCAGCAAATACATCTTATTTCCATGGTCCAGCCAGCCCACACTTAAAGTTTTCTTTCTTTTTTTTTTTTTCTTAAAGTTTTAAAACAGCTCAACTGTATTTCTGGCCTCTAGTCTTTGCACAAACCAATTTATCCTCCATGTTGAAGTTGAAATGATCTTTGTAATGGACAAAACTTATATCTGCTTCTCCTCTGTCTGCTGAAGCTGTTTGGTTTAGTGACTTGGGAATTTTCTCTTACCTGTCTCTTTAAAATGGTCTTCCTGAGTCTTGCCTCACTCTGAATGGTTGCCAGCATAGGACAAGTGGCTATTTCCTCACTCCATACTTAAGCACCTTTCTTGTCTGAGTGTGCTCTCCCTCTGCCCGAAGGATTATCCCAGTTCTTCTTCCAGCTTCATTCTTTGTGTGAAAGAACTAGTATCCCCTCCCTTCATATATTCTCAAGGCCAGATTAGAGGTGACTCCTCCATGCACCCATGGTATTGAGAACAGTTTGTGGTGCCCCACAGTCATGTTATCCCTACCAGGAGCTTACATTCTAATGCAACATCTCCATCCACTTTCTCACCTACATAAGTACACACATGTTTTGCACATAGTGGGTGCTTAAATACATAGAATGTCTGAACTTGTTAAATCAAGAACAGTTAGAGAATAGCTGACATGGACTACATACCTACTAGGTCCAAACAATACTCACAACTTCCCTAAATGACCTCATTCACCCCTCACAGTGACTTCATACCATAGCTGATGTAATCATCCCCCCTTCACATGTCTGAAAACTATAAGCACAGAGAGGCTTTTCATGAGGTGACCAGGGAAGCCAGGGTGAGTCAGTGTACCTTACATGACCTGTTTCTGTGCTCTAGTTCCTTTACAGAGAAGGGAAATATTGTAAACAAGGATATCCATGCAGACATGGGTCTGGTTTCACAGATGAGGAAGTGGAGGTCTAGGAAGAAGTTTATATCAAAGGGGTACAGTGAAAAGGAGGAGAGCAGGCCTGGTAGAGTGTGATCCCAGCTGCTCACTAACAAGTCCTGAAACGCAGGGCCATCACTTTCCCTCCCTCTTCAAGTGTAAAATCAAGGCCTCAGGGCTAGATCATGTCTGGACTTCCATACAGATCAAATACGCAATCCCATTCCATTCAGCAAACATCCATCGAGGGTTTATTGCGTGGCAGGCTCTGCAATGCACCTCTGCCCTTGAGGAATTCATCTTCTCATGGGGAGACAGGCACAGACAGACAATATTGATAGATGAGTTCAAAATGGCCACACAGCAGTTGTGTGGATTTTAAAGGGAACCACCAAGCCAGTAGCTGTGACATGCACCTGTAATCCCACCTGCTTGGGAGGCTAAAGCAAGAATATCAAGGCTCCCAGGGATTCAAGGCCAGACTAGGCAACATAGCAAAACCTTGTCTCAAAAAAATTGAACCCTTGGGCTGGAGAGATGCCTTAGCTGTTAAGCGCTTGCCTGTGAAGCCTAAGGACCCCAGTTCGAGGCTCGATTCCCCAGGACCCACATTAGCCAGATGCACAAGGGGCACACGCATCTGGAGTTTGTTTGCAGTGGCTGGAAGCCCTGGCGCACCCATTCTCTTTCTCTTTCTCTCTCTCTCTGTCTCCCTCTTTCTCTCTCTGTCTGTTGCTCTAGAATAAATAAATAAAAATGACTTAAAAAAAAATAAAGAACCTTTCTAAAACAAAAAATTTGAACCCACCACAGCTCAGGAAACCACAACCCCATAAGGAATACTTGCAACCCCACTGAGGAGGGTCCCCAGTGGAAGGGGGCAGGGATGAGGGAAAACAGGGTGCCAACACATGATGTATATATACAAAATATGTTGTTAATTAAAAAATAAATTCTGAGAAAAATTAAATTCAGAGCTGAAGAGCTAGCTCCCTGGGTAAAGTGATTGCACGCAAGCATGAGGACCTGAGTTTGGACCAGCAGCATGTAAAATTGCCAGAAATAGCAATATATGCCAATGATCCCAATGCTGGAAAGGCAGAGGTGAGAGGATGCCTAGTGCTTTCTACCCAATCTAGTCTAAGTGGTGAGCTCTAGATCCAGTGTAAGACCTTGTCTCAAAAAAATATAGCGGAGAACGCCTAAGGAAGACACCCAGTTTTGACCTCTGGTCTCCACATATATGCACACTCCTCTGCGCACACGCACATGCCCATACCTGCATGCATTCCACACCCAAACATACATGCAAACGTTAAAGTGAAATCTATTCAATTACTAAGTGAAGACAGCCACCCAAAACACTTTACAATACATTATTAGAAGTCAGTCCTTGGCTCTTGCACAGTTGCTTGGGTGGATGAAACATTCTCAAAGACTCGCTCTTAGTTGGCCAGTATAGAAACCCAGCAGCAGATCAAATTAGTAGTGACCAGGTTCCCTGAAGGTAGGAGTCACTATCCTCTGGGTTCCAGACCTCCCCTCAGACGGGGTGGGGCTGGGAAAGATGGGAACAGTGACTTGACTCTGACAGACACAGCTGCGGTTGGTGTACCAGTATGGGTTATATGCTTAAATGGATTTCCAGATTTACAGTTGACTCTAGAAATTGCATCAAGCTCATTTCCAACTCCATGGGTAAGCCAGTTCACTTAAGGCAAACAGCATCCAATTAAAACACATTCTGAAGAAGTAAATACATTTTGCCCAAGTCTTATTTACTTACAAAAAAAAAAAAAGTAACAACATCAGGAGGACTTTTCAAGGACAAACACCATTACATCATTATGAAAGAGTTCAAATAAAACTATGTATGACGAAAATGCAACTTGGAGATACCTGTGCAAGATAGCTGATTAATAAGAATAGAGGCTTCGGGGTCAGCTAGATGGATGAACTTCCCATTTTGAGCATTTCAGTTAGTTTTGTGACCTTGGACATGCTCTTCAGTATCTCTGAACCTCAGGTTTTCCCTCTGTATAACAGGAACAAATACTGTCTGTCAGAGTGCTTGTAACTGTTTTAAGTTTAGGTTGATATCCATTCTAGAATAAGGGTTATAAAATAAATGTTTAAGCCGGGCGTGGTGGCACACTTGGGATGCAGAGTTAGGAGGATCTCTGTGAGTTTGAGGCCACCCTAAGACTACATAGTGAATTCCAGGTCAGCCTGGGCCAGAGTGGGACCCTATCTTGAAACCTCACCCACAAAAAAAAGAAAAAGAAAACAAATGATTAGAAACATTTTATCAAAGTCTTCATGATTCAAAGATTAATTATTCCATTAGGAGATCATCATACTTTTTCCTTCTTCCCTCTTGCTTCCTGTCTGCCCACATCACAGCTGCTCACAGTGATTATTCCATGGGATAAAAAAAAAGGAAAGAAATTCAAAACACATGGCCCAGCAACAATAGGAGAAAGAGCCCAAACATGGAAATTAACATGCCTAAATTCAAACTGTGGCTGACTTTGGGAGGACATATAACCTCCCTAAGCCTCACTTTCCTCATCTGTAAAATGTGGGCAATCATGTGTACCACTCAGACTACACGCACATACATACATGCACCTCGTAGTTCTATGACTGGTAACTTCTAGGCAGGTAGGAGAATATTGGCTCAACTTCAGTAGGAAGTACAATATTTGTCTAAACTAAACCTGAGCATCCATCATAACTTAATTTTAGATGCCCTTATTAGCCTACCTCCATTACTTCCATGGATGGGACAAAAAGGAACACTCTTACAACAAAGGACACCCTTAGAGGCAGCTTAAGTGTTGACGGAAGTGGAGTGACTGTACACGAGGGGATTTGGCATAGGAGTACAGATTACCTGAGTGGAGGCAGTAGGCGGAAGTCATGAGGCATGCTTTCCCAAAAGCAGAGACAAGAGAAATTGAAGCTGACCCCTGTGACATTCTCCCCAATGACTTGGATGAACCAATAGTCAGAGACACAAAGGTAAAGATAGAATGTCCTTTATCTAATCACCACCTCTTGGCAGAAACTTCATTTATCACAACAAAAATGACCAGGGTATGTCACTTAGAGATCAGAGGCACAGAGAGCATTTTCATTATTTTCCTTCTGGGACATTAATAAGCTACAAGTTTATGGGATGCTCACAGTAACATGACATGCACATAAACATAAACAGTTGGATTTAATGTTTTAGTTTAAGTAGTTTATCCACACAGCCATCTGAGTCACCACTCTCCTTTGAAACAAAGATTATATATAGGATGACAGCTTTCTAAAGGAAAATGTAAATGGAAGATTAAAAAAATCTAAAAGTCACATTAACTATGCCATGAGATATCTGAATCTGTGTTGGTACTTCTGGACCCTCTCCACATGCCCTTCTCAAAGTGCCATGTCGCAGTTGATCTTGTTCCTGCTTTTTAAATAATTCTCCAGTTTGGTGACAAGCTAGAGGAGGGTCTCTCTCTTGGCATCATGTTACACAGAATGAAAACACCTATCCAGTAGCACTCATCACTAAAATATATATTAGAAAAGGAATCTTAAGAAAAGCCCCCTCTTTTATAAAACGGAGATTTACTCTTTACTTTGGGAATGAACATCAACTCATCCTGAATCACCATCTTTACATGAAACCCTCTGTTACAGACAAAAAGGAAATCAATTTCACTTTGGCTAACACACTCATAAGAAAGGCTTCATGCATGAAGTGTACTTTTTTCATAAAGCAGCAGCAGTGTGAGAAAAGTGCAGAAGAAAAACCAGCTCTGGCATCGCTTCTCCATACTGCTGTCTAATTAAATGGCAATGAGTGGATGCGTAGAAATGTGCATTAAAGGTATGTAATGTGAGGAAGAGTAGTCAAAGCCACTCAACAGGACCTAGGACGGGATTTCTGTTGGCAGCTTACAAGACAAGAGCATATAATTTCGCTAATTTGCAATAGGTATTATAACATATAAACATTACTGCTTTGCATATTTTAATAAAAACTGCCTCTATACCAAAATGAACCCTTTAGCTTGAACTCTCTGTATAACACAGAGTTTCTGCCTATGATGAGTTGGGCAGAATAAAGAAGGCACACAGTGTGCATTAAAATAATGGTCACCTCATTAAAATAGGTGAAAGCCAAGCCCCTTATTCCAAGCTACTCTCACACCATACAATAAGCTTGATGACAGGTGTTGTATTAAATTTTTATGTCGCAATGAACTTGTACTCACACAAACCAAATATGTATCCTTCCTCTGATGTACACCTGCAACTTTCTAATTCAAGGGCCTTTATTAGGAAAGTATAAATTTAACAACATCTATAGGTTTGTAAAGCCCTATTAGCTTGCTTCAGAATCTAAAGTAAATTCATTTGGAGTCTTATTTGTATGGTTGGCAAAGAAATAGAAACTAGCAGATGTGTCCACAATGAACACCTCTCTGCAAATGCATTCATGTGTAGTACCAAAACTTGGGAGGGGCTAAAGGAGTTGAGGGATTTGGGACCCCTTTGGGGGCTGTGGACAACACTTACCTGCCAGCCTGCTTCTCTTGGAAGTCCTTTACTCCAGTCTTCTTCCAGCCTGGGGGAGGTACCATCCATTGCTGTTGCTGCCTGCGCAAACTGGATTCATCAGCAGCAGTTTCTCTCTCCTGGCCAGCCTTTACCAGAGCAGCAGTGAGGGCAGTTCAGGGGTAGACTGTGATGGAGAAAATGCCATGCCAATGGGATGAGGGATCCAGCAGGAAGAAGCCACTCAGAGATGTGTGTAGGCTATAGGAAACTACCCAGATAGCTGCCAAGCTGAAGGACAACTATGGAGCATCCAGAGAGGAGGCTCAGGGCCAGCGGACAGTGGGTCATGTTTATGATTCTGGTATAAAAGTCAGGGAAGTGGGAAGGCAAAGTGCATGCTCTGGAAATATGTAGTTCTACGTGAACTCCCAGCTCTTCCCCAGCATGAGCACACAGAACACACACACACCAGAATTTGCAACATTGTGTAGGGTTATATTAATAGGCTGGTGTATTCTATAACAAACAATGTACTATACAGAGTAGCAAACACATTTCACTTAAATATATCCCCACTCAAAAGAAAAGCACTGAACGAATCACTGAGCTGCCAGTAAGCATGGATAATAACAACAAGCAGATTCGGGTGAGAATGGATTCATTCCTACAGTTAAATCCTAGTTTCTTCAGCCCCTTCCACCTCAACTCCAAGATGGCCCAAAGGAAGGAACTTCAATTGGACCATGAACCTCTACATCTTTCCATGCCAGTATCCAGACCCCTCACCCCCCCACACACACACACACACATTACAGGCTTCAGCTCGAATCATCTCTAAATATGGGCCCTAACCTAAGCCAACCCCAAACAGACTATGCTGTTCATAACCACTCTTCACGCCATAATGAGCCTCTGCTCTTCAGAACCAGGATTGTCCCCTGACATTCCAACTAAATTGGCCGAGGGTAGAGCCCAAAGCACTGGGATGGTTTGGGGTTTGATTTTGAGATAGGATTGTGCTATATAGCCAGGCTGGAATCAAACTCATGCTTCTCCTCCTTCAGCCTCCCAAGTGCTGAAATTACAGACACACACCAGCATTTCTGGCTTAACATTAGTATTTGAAAAAAGAAAAGAAAAAAAAAGAAAAGAAAAGAAAAGAAAAGAAAAGAAAAGAAAGAAAAGAAAAGAAAAGAAAAGAAAAGAAAAGAAAAGAAAAGAAAAGAAAAGAAAAGAAAAGAAAAGAAAAGAAAATAATTTGGATGGTTTTACTGAGAAGCCAGGACTGGAATCACTGAATATATTTCTGACTTACATTTAAGAATTATCAACTTGAATCATGCATCTGATGCTCGAATACCTCTGACCCTGCTAATATCCCCAGAAGCAATGATTATACCCCAAAGGACAGGAAGTTGTCTGACATTCAGTGCTCAAGGTGATTTGATACCCTTATCTTTGCATCTTCTACCACGGATACAATACTTCTTACGAATTCCCAGAAGGAAGGAGCCTGAAACCTATTCCCTGGGACAATCCTCTACATACTCAAAGACAGGCATCTCCCAGGCCCTCAAGGTTCAACTGGAGAGTCTGTTTTCCATGATAACGATCATTAGTTCCTTTAGCAAACCATGTAAGATAGTTCAGATTACTCCCCCACCCTGGCTGCCAACCTCAAAATATATCGCACTGTCATGAGTGTGCCAGAAGTCACTGTAATATTCCCACTGCTATCCGTCATTGGAAATAATATGCACTACATGCCTTATTTTAAAAATCCAATTGTCCACCATCAACATAAGACCAAGCAACATGCACGGTACAAGGGCCTACCTGTCCGACAGCATATTATTATTTCCTTTATTAACCTTTTCTCGCTTCTCTTTATGTTCACTGAAGTCACTGTTGTGCTTCAGATTTGTCCAGGAAGAATCCAAGAGAGATGAAAGCATTTCATAGGTGAAAAGGCCAGGAGCTAGACTAGATCTGACTGCAATGCCTACTTCCTTTTGTCAAAGCCCTTTCAATGATGCCACCTCAGATCCCGTTGGATCTTGTGGTCATCACACAGTACTGATGTGGAATCACACTCAGTGATTACGTTGAGGTCTGCTCCCAGTTTGGGCTAATCTGAGACCATGTGCCACAGGCTGTATGCTGCCACCCTGGGCTAACTTTCAGTTACTGCTCTCAACCATCACAGCACTACCCCTCCCACCTCATCTCCACCAAAGCAGACACATGCACTGCTCTGCCTTTCTTTGCTTGGTTTCAATGCTTCTGTTGGGAATACATAGATACTTACTTCTCAGAGTTTCTGATGAAGTGTGTAGAAGAAAGGGCAGAGGAGCAATAGTCCAAATAATTACCAGAGAGAACTTACTTTGTAACCATCAGAGCTTCCCTATTTCCTTTAAGTCCTCCTTAAGAGGACCACAGAAGGAATCCAGGGAGCAATTCTTCCTAACTTCAGTCATATCCTCAGGAGTGTGCCTGGACGTGTTCTTATGGAAGGCACTACCCAAACTGGTTGAGAGGTCAGTCTTTTGTCAAACAATCCTGTGATAAGCTATGCTATTCCTTCCTTGCTCTGTGACCCTAGGCAGGCTGTTTAGCTTCTCTGAACCTGGATCTCCATATCCATGAACAAGGAGCATTACCATCTGATGCACACTGTTCACCAATATCTCCTCTCTGCTGTTAGGGAATAGCAATTTAATGTACCTGCCTCCCTTAACACAAACACAGGCACAAGCACATCACCTCTCTGGACCAAAGAAGTATAAGAGACATGATGTGTACTTCAAAGATGTAGGCATTCATCTGCAACACTTGACTCTCAGCTTATCCACTCTCACTATCAAGATTGGAGAACCACAGAGATAAGACTCATCTTCATATCAGAGCAGATGAGAATGTTGGGCCAACTCAAGAAGAACACTTGCCTTGAGTGTCGATGTCATATAAATTAGAAATGATCATCCATGACTATTTATTGCCAAAACTTAGCCTAGCCTGCCCTGACCAATATATTGTCCTCAGTATACAGAATATTAAGGACAATATTGGGTACTGAGAAGATGGCTCTGTGGATAAAGGCACTGGCTTACAAAACTTACTATCCTGGGTTCAATTCCCCAGCCATTCATGAAAAACCAGATGGGCATTTGCAGCAGCAAGAGACTATGACAGGAGCACACACGTGGTTTTTATGCACACAGACACATAAAAATAACATAACAAAATGAAATAGAACATAGCCAAAACACGATCACAGATCACAGTGCAGGATAAGCCTGCACTATTATTTCAGATTCTACTAGAAGGCTGCTCCACTCCACCCTTTCTTCACACTTTCATACTGCCTCCTTATTTTATAGCTTTTGCTTTTCCTGCTATAAGATAGTAAGATTAAATGTGGTGATTCCTATAGACATCTCAGAAATATGGATTTTAAAAAGGAAGTGAAAGCATTCAATAATGTAGTATTCCTCCTTTCCTGAAGGCGAAGTCAGAACAGCATGACTTTTATGTTACTTATCACTTAGCAAGGAAATTAATGAAAGCAAAATTGAAGTCCCAGATAATAAAGGGAGCTCAGTATGAATTCACTAAAACAAAGAACGTGGCTCCCAGTGTAAACACAGTGAGAGTGTAAGTGAATACAGGAATTTATTAATAGCAGAACTTTTACTCACTAGTCTTACATCAAGAAATCAAAAATGAAATCAGTTTTGTCTTTGTTAGATGCTTTCATTAAATGAAGGCCCAACCATGAGAATAATGTGTAAGAAAAGCCTGAGTCAGATCAGTCAGACCGCATGGTGAATTTTCAAGAACTTTCAAGTGCATCATTTTTTTTTCTCAAGCTTGTATGCCTCTTCCTACAATATACCTGAACCATCTCTATACATCACCTTCAGATTCTTTTTTTATAATGTTTTAAAATTATTAAAATATGTTTAATGTATTAAATTAATGTTTTAACATATTAAAATATAAATGAGAACCTTAATCCCCAGTGTCCCAGAATATGATCTTATCTGGAGACAAGGTCTTTCTATAAAGGTAATCAGACTAAAATGAGGTCACTGGGGTTGGCTTTAATACAATACCACAGTACCTTTATAAAAGAAGGAAATCTGGACAGAGACAGATACAAAATGAAAAGAATGCCATGGGGCAGAAAGGCAGAGTTCAAGGTACTATATCTACCAGCCACAAACTGCCCAGAATTGCCAGCAGATGGGAGAGAGGCATGAAACACATCCTTCCCGCAGAGGTCTCAGAAGGAGCCAGGTATGTTGCCACTTTGATTTTGGGTTGTTAGTCTCTACCTAGGGAGATAGTACATTTCTGATGTTTAAGCTATCTCTGTGGTGGTACTTTGTTATAGCACCATTAGCAAGCCAATGCATTTTGCATTAAAATAAATTTATAAACATTTATTATGCCTTTATAAAATGTATGCTAGAGTTTAATCTTTAATAGCGAAATCTAGGTACCTTACAGTTACTTTTCTGCTATATTCCCTCCTGTCTGGATAAACAATGCACGATCACTACATCAGGAATGTTGCCCTCACTGAGGTGGTTACATAACCAGTACTATAGGGAAAGTAATATCAAATTGATGCCAAAAACTAATGGAAAACTCTCACTATTTTTTCCCTTAAGATAAGCAGAATATTACAAATATGCTGACTAATAAAAAAATAGAAAGAATTTGGAATGTATAACACTTCCCTTATGAAAACATTGCATATGAGAATTAGAGAAGGAAAAATCTATACAAAATGGATCAGTGCTCCCCTGATTTTAAGGAAAATTCCTTTAACTTAGAGAATAAAAGTGGGTGAATACTCATTTAAAGAATCAAAGACAAAAACACAAAGAGTTTTCCAAGTGAATTGACCATGAACTCCACAGTGCTCAATGCTGGTGGAAGGGGGCTCTGTATTCTGTGAGATGCAGATATTCAGTATGAAAGAAAAGATGAAAAGAAATTGGGTGTGGGAGGCTCAGGAGGACACAGAGTAAAATGTGTATAAAACCAAAAAAGAAGCTGGAGAGATGGCTCAGCAGGGAAGAGTGCTTACTCGCAGGTATATGCCTCTGAGTCTGATCTCCAGGACCCACATAAAATATCAACACATGGTTTTCTGCAACCCCAACGAGCAGAGACAGAAGGATTGCTGTGAGTCACTGCCAGGTCCATCAAGAGATTCTGTCTTGGGAAACTAAGGCAGAAGAGTGATAGAGAAGGGTGCCCAACATCTTCCTTTGGCCTCACACACATGCACACACACTTCACACACCATACATACACACATGCACACACACACACACACACACTTCACATACCATACCTACACACATGTGCACAAACACTTCATACACCATCCATGCACACACACACACACAGAGACACATACTTCATACACCATACATATACACACATATATATAAGCACATACACATACTTTATACACAGTCTATACACACACGCATAGAGGCACACACTTCATACACCATAACATATACACATATATTCACACACATACACACACTTCATATACCATATATAATCTAAAAAACACACACTTCATATACCATCCATACACACCCCCACACACAGACACACACAATTCATGCACACACAAAAGGCAAGGAGATCCCAGCATGAAAGAAAAGTGTCCATCTTTCACCATCATGGTACATGCTTATACTTAACACAGTATGAGTCTCTAAGAGTCCATGCTGTCTTTTTTGTTATATATTCCCACTTAAAATCCATTTCAATGAACTCTTCAAATATATGAAGGTACTAACAGAACATTTTCCCTATACACATTTCACTTTATTTATGGTTTTGGTTTTACTTTATAGTAGACACTACTAACACACAAAGTCTAATGAGATATTAAAGCCACTCTTGCAAAGGCCGCTACCTGTATATTAGCTCCAAAAGAAATGAAGGCAGATACATCAACCAGCACTGCCACAAGAGTGGAAGCTCTGAAACACACAAACCCTGTAGCTGATGTACTTCAGGAGAGAACACATGCTGGGTTCCAGGTTCAGTTTCACAGAGTGATTATGCTCCCTGCAGCCTAGATATACGATCTATACTGAACTGCCAACACTCACAGCCTCATGGCCTAGGAAGGCTTGTGACCAGCGGAACAAACTTTCTGCAATACTATGTCCTTTGGCTTGAATATTGTGATCACCAAGGCTCATTTGTATTTGTTCCAAATCCTGTTTATGCCCTTAGTGCTACTAATGCAATTACATAATTTGATCAAATAATTATATCTATAAAATACGAGGTTCCATATAAAGAACTTGCTGCTTTTATGAAATAAGCCAAATGCTTCAAAAAGACCCCATAAAGAGAAAGTGCTCTGGAACTGGAAAGATGATAGTTTAGCAGTTAAGGCACTTGCTTACAAAGCCTAAGGATCCAGGTTCTATTCCTGAGTATCCACGTAAGCCAGATGCACATGGTGACGCATGTATCTGGAGTTCATCTGCAGTGGCTAGACGGCCTGGCATGCCAGACTTCCTGTCATAAGTAAATAAATTAAAAATAAAAATAAAATTTAAAAAGAAATATTTCTCTGGGCTTGGAAGATGGCTCACTGCTCAAGCCTAAGGCCCTGAGTTTGATCTCCAGACCCCATGTAAAAAGCCAGAAGCCTTGGCAGGCTTCCATGCCCAGCACCTTGACAGTGAGACAGGAGAATTTCTCAGAAGCAAAGAACAGCAGCAGTGTGAGATCCAAGGAAACCCCGCCCCAGATGAGGTAGAAGGTGGGACCTACTGGAACTTATCTTCTGACCTCCACTCATGTACCATGGCAAATGTGCACCCTCACACTCAAACACACACACACACGCACACACTTTAAAAAAAAATTGCTCTGGGAATGAAATAGTCATGCAAACTCCTCAGACTAAGAAGTCAGATTCCTGGATAGCACCCATAGATTTTTACTTCATTCTACCTGAAATTGAAATTGTGAAGTCTTGATGACAAATGCAGCTTATGCAGGAAAATCTTGTAAATCTCACTCTGGATTCATACTTGGAACAAAAATCTTTCCCCATAGAAAATGGTAGTAAATAAATGTACATTTATGTACTAAAAGCAAAAGTCAAATGTTCTGTATCATACATGATTTAAGATTCTCCATCTTCATCAGTCCGCATGATTAAGCAGCCAGCCACCTCTCTTAACTGCATGGAATAAAAAGAGATGACTTTTATAAAAATGAAAATGGGAAACCTAGAAGGAATGGCTTTTTCTTAACTTATAATACATCAGGAACACAGATAGAAAGCAATAGATTCCAATAGTCCAACTATGAAACAGAATCCATATCAATACCTTAGTGGGAATCAGCCCAGCTACAACCATAAACATTGAGCTTTGTATACACCATGTACATAGTAATTAACTACTGTATTTCATTACTATGTCATTCTAAGACTGTCTAATAACACCAACTGCCTATAATCAGAAGGCTTTAGTAGACATTTATTGGCAGAAATCAGATGATTTCATCCACAGTGTCTGAGCTACTTTGATATGTTTGAGCTCAAAGCAAAATCATGTAATAAAAGACAACATATAGATGAGAACCTCAATTTTTCTCTGCATATAGATCTGTCCCTGCTTTGGAAGAATCAAATCTCAGTCCAACCAGGTGAAGACATTCCATATATCATCCTTCCCAATTCAGTGTAAAAATAACATTTGCCTTTCTAGTATGTTTATATCCTGTTCCTGACTTTGTGGATGTCACAAGTGCCCAGAGACACAGAGCATGAACCTGGTAAACATTAAGCACAACAGAGATGGATTACAGATCACTTTCTTAAAAGAGACTCACCAGTCATATGACCCCAAAGGAAACGAGTAGGCTAACGAGTGGAGTGGAAAGACAGATCTTAGGAATAGGCAGAATGAAAACTAGACCAATCTGGTAATGTCTTCCTCTCTTTCTCCTCCCCTAAAAAATCCTCTCATCATCTAACAATTCTACCACATTGCTTGGTTTTAAAACCTTTTCTGTCACTGACCATGAAACTAAATTACAAATGCTCCTGTGAAGGGTATCCCAGAGCTTTATTGCCTAACACTTTATGAAAATTATTTTCAGCTCAGCTTAGAGAGTAATAAGGACTCTTTGCAGCCTTCCAAGAACAAGGATGGAACAAGAGGGATCTCAGAAGAGGTCAAATCAGATGTGACAGATGCTGAAATGAATCCAGAGAGGGCCAGGAAGAAGACTTAGTGGAAAGCACTTGCTGTGCAAGCTTCATGACTTGAACTTGGATTCCCAGAACCAAAATGGACAGAGTTGAGTGAGCATATAATCCCAGCACATCTATAGTGGCTAGGAAGTGGAGACAGGAGAATCCACAGATGCTCACAGGCTGGCTAGCTTGGATAACACAGCAGCAAACAAGAAACACTGCCTCTAACAAGGTGGAAGGCAAACACTGCCACCTGAGATTGTTCTCTGACTCCACATGTGCACCCTGGCATGTGCAGCATGAACACACAAGAAAGATTTTTTAAAATATCCAAGGACATGAAAAGCGACTTTGCAAACAACCACATTCAAAATACTTTAGATTATTAAAAATGACCCAATAGGTTTCCAGATTTGTAAGCCATGACTGGGTTCTTATAACTATTATAATAGATATGTTGGAAGGGAGTAAGGGGAGCCCTCTACCTTCTTCAACCTGCACTAATAATAATATCCAAATGCCAGAGGAATCTCAGATACAATCTCAAATTAAGCAAAAGTATTAAGTCACCAATATGGTGAAGAGGCAGGAAGGCTTTGATACTCAAAGGGTACAGACCAGCATCATGAAGGAGTTTATTAGAAATACAAAACATTCAGGGTCTGGAGAGACGGCTCAACAGTTAAAGGTGCTTGCTTGCAAGCCCACTGACCAGAGTTTGGTTCTCCTGAGACACCATGTAAAAGTGGCCACTAAGCAGCACATGCATCTGTAATCTCAGTGCACTTATGGCAACAGGAGGCCAAGCAAGAATCCAGAAGCTCCAAAGCAGACACTGCAAAACAACAAGGAAGACCCCTATCTTGTTGTTGCAAAAGAAGGTGGAAAAAGAAGAGAAACATGCACATACAAGTCTATACAGAAACATAACACATCATATACTTACTCACACACACAAATAATAAAAAAAGGAAGGTAAAAATTCAGCCCCTCTCCAGGCCTATACAATTTTATGTGCATTTTAATAAGGTTGCTTCCTTAAGTTTAAGAATGAGTTAGTTAGGGGGCTAGAGAGATGCCTCAGTGGTTAAAGTACTTCCCTTCAAAGCCAAAGGACCCAGGTTCAATTCCTCAGTACCATGTAAGCCAGATGCACCAGGGGGCGCATGTGTCTGGAGTTCTTCATTTGCAGCAGCTGGAGGCCCTGGCATGCCCATTCTCTTTCTCTCTTTCTCTCTCCCTCTCTCCATCTCTCTCTCTCAAATAAATAAATAAAAATGAGTTTGGGGTATTTACCATAATTGTCTGTTCTTATATATTAATTCATTCCTTCATTTCTTCTTTTCTTGCTTTGGTTTCTTTTTTTTAATTCCTTTATAAATGACAGTGCAGGTTTGGAATGGCTGAGGAAGAGTGATTGACAAGCATGATGGGCAAGAATTTAGCCTCTGAAAACTTCTGCTTGATCTCTGTTTCAACATTCTGCAAAGCCTTCTCTAGGAATGATGCAGTGGGTGTGAGGGGCAGGACTCCAGGCCTTAAATCACTCAACACCCTCGACACACATGACTCTCCCACTTATTAGTCCAGAAAAACAGCTGATGACAAGCAAATGACGCCTCCTCTGGACATTCAGATGACTGATTTTGTATAAATCAATATTGAGTGCCACAAAATGTCAGAAAATACCAAATGAGGAAAAAAGAATCAATAGATAACCTTGGAATTAAATGAGTGATGAATAATCTTTACCAACTAAAATAAATTAAACTGTGAAAACCAAGTTAAAGTAACGTCAAGGGTCTGGCTTAAAACCACAAACAATATAATTTAGAGGTAAGACCACTTGCAACAAACATGACTCTTCAATCTTTTTCCAGACAAGCATTATGACATGAACTACAAAATAAGAGCTGAATTCATACTTTCTAGCTTCTGTCTGAACAGCAATAATTTTTTTAAGGTTCTACAACAAATGAACTAAAATTTACAGATGTGACCATGTATTAACCTGGCACCCATGGAACTGAGCATCCATTTCTTTAACACTTTCAGAGAACAGGTGGAGAGTAGAGAGACAAATTTTATGATTTATTTAATCCATTTTGGTTTAGATTGTAAATGTGCCTACCAAAGCTATCAAACAAAATATAAATTTGTAGATAGACCAAACTGCCCTTCAGAATTCAAATTCAGTTATTTTTCTGAATCCTGAACTACCACTGTAGATATTGTCCCTCCTGCCCATAACAGAAATCACAACACCTTTGTTCATGAGTAAATAGATGCAAAATCACATTTTTATGTCTTATGTTGCCCTAGGCTATCTGTGTGGATTTCAAAAGTGTGCATTATATATCTACTGTGGGTTATGGGCAGCATGGTCAGAGGCTTATCAGTAGGTGGAGAAAACACATTCATGCCTTCATCATACTGTGAAATAGACAGCCAGGCAAGAAAAGCATTGCACCTGTAATATCTGGTTCTCAGAGAAGTGAAAGTGTCCTTTCTACTCCAGGAATCCAACAGAGATCAGCTCCCTACAGGACATAGCTCAGTCTTTAGCCATCACACACACTATACACCGACCTCAGAGAAAAGACCTACTTTCCACTTAAAACTGAACTTACTGTAACCATATTTTTAAGTAAAATAACTTCTGAAAAGTATTTACTTCAGTGTAGAACACACACCAGGGATCACCTTTCCTAGCATTCTGACTGAGGGATTCATTTCTTCTTTTCAGACTCCTTCCTAGAGTTTTTCAAATCTAACCTAACAGCCAAAAGCTTGAAATGGGAAACTTCTTGAAGGAGGTTGAGACTGACCAGGACAGTATTTCATAGGCTTGGAGAGAAAGAGTGCAGAGTACTACCCAGGACCTTTTGATTTCAGCCTTGAAGAAGAAACAGTGTTGTTTCCAGCTGAGGTTCCCTTTTCAGGCAGGGTGGATGGGCTGCACTTGTTCACTGAGGAGCGACGAGCGACGGGAAAGAAAGAGCATGGGAGGCAGACAGCAGCACGCCTCTTCCCCTGGATGCAGCTCACATGGGGTATGGATACAACCTTTCTAGACATGAGTTCTCATCTGAATATGAGGTGTTCATGCTTCTCAAAACTGCACTGGGAATCAGTCTGAACACACAGAAAAAACATCAAGCCAATCCTGACCCCCAGGTGATACTGCAAACATAGCAAAACTAGGTATCCTTGGGGGACTGGTTCCAGTGCTCTTCAGATATCAAAATCTATAGACACTTGAGTCTCAGTATATAAATGTTCTTGTAGTTACAGCTACCTGAGCATGGCTTCCAGTATTCTCTAAATAATGTCTAGATTACTTATAATACCTGAAGCAATAAAATTGTTGTATAGGTAATTGTTCCACTATATTGTGTAGGGGATAATGACAAGGAAAACTGTTAATACAGGTTCAGTGCAGATGAATATTTTTACTAATATCTATGGTTGGTTAGACCAATGGATGTGGAGCCCACAGAGATTCAGAGCCAATTATTTATCAATCCAGGGGCTTTAAGTCATGTTCAGAAAGGTGATGTCCAGTGGCTTCATCTTTTGATGTCATGGCAAACTGAGAAACTTGACCATGTTGAGTGCTCCCTACACATGGAACCATTCATTTCTAAATCACTTCTGCACAATGTGGTCACTGTGCCCATTATGCAGATGAGGAAGCTGGAGCATGGAAAAGTGGAAGGATTTGTCCATTGCTCACCTCACCTCCAAGGTGTGAATCTCATGCCAAATAGTAAGGGGCTGTGGAGTCCTTCCAACAACACATGCCCTGCTACCTTTTCTGATTTCAGGCATCAAAAGCAATGATACTCAGAAGGTGACAATGGTCCCAGGTATCAGATATACACCAGGGACTTTTCCAATCCACATCTCAGATTCTGATGATATTGGGATTCACCAGAAACAGATGAAAATACTGGTGTCAAAGAGTGCAGGAACAGGAAACAAAAGCACAGAGCCTGGGCCTTCCAGCTACGGCAAGAAATCCAAGTCCATCCTTCCAGTCAAATGGATACTCACAAAGTTGTTTGCTTTTAAGATGTGCTTAATGCCTTCTTAAAAGAGAGAGAGAGAGAGAGAGAGAGAGAGAGAGAGAGAGAGAGAGAGAGAGAGAGAGAAAGAAAAAGCCTTGTCAGTATAAAATGAACCAGAATTATAGCTCCCACTTAGATGCTGTGTGTTATTTTTGGCTGAGTGTCCTGCTCTTCTGGATTCTGTTGGTAGGGGACTGAGACTCACTCTAGTAACCCAGGCTGACTGCTGTCCCCAAAGGACCCTGAGCAAAACTGGAGGAGCTATCTCACAGTCTTCAGCAGACAGGGAGGGTTTAACATAAATAAACTCCCACTTAACATTTTCTCCAAAAAGAATCCATTCATTATCTTTATTTCCGACACAGTATTTATGAATTTCCTTTCATCGGGGCCCATCAGGGCAAACGTCACAACTCCTCCGTGGTGAAACATGGTGTGCTCTTTCTTATCCTCCCAGGAAGATTAAGGCCAATGAATAAAAGAAAGGGGGGATGTGGCCCCTATATTTAGCTCTCCTTACAACAGCATGTCTCACGGGTATTAAAAATAGACCTAAATCACTTGAAGACATTCTGAAAAATCAAAGACAGAATAGCTTTCCAAGAGGAAGTTTGAAATGCTTTCTGCCTTCTCTTGGGTTGAGTTTTACTAGCAAGATTCTTAAGCAGCAAAAGCTCTTTAAAGTTGACTAGATGCCCCTTGGGTAAGAGGTCAGGTTGATTTTCTTCTTCTTCCTCTTCCATCCCCCAGCTTTTCTTCTTAGACTGTTGTCAACATTGCAAAAGAAACCTGGGTTGGGCCTGGGGAGATAGTGTAGAACAGTCCATGTGGATGAATTCTCCTTTACCAACAACCTTCCCCCACACCTGGGTTCTGACACTCCCAAGGTCTCTGTCAGAGGGAAATCAGCTCAGATTCAATTCACTGAACAAATATGTGTTATTTGTGATGGGCCAGGCACCATGCCAGGCAGGGCGCAGGGAGCAGAGGATGCAATGACCTTGTTAGCGTGGGTGCCAGGTAATTCTATGGGTAAGCAAAGCTCCAAAAACCACAGGCAGGAACCAAAAGGAGAGAGAAGTGATGACTTGTCGAAAAGAATCAGTTAGAGGGAAAGCTGAAGGCAGCATGAGAAACAGAATGATGTCCCAGGTAGGGATGGGACTCAAGATACCTGGGCCCAGGTACGGAAGGTTAAAAATTAGCTGAGTGAGATAGCTCTTTCCTAAAACATGTACTTGGGAAACCCTCCAATAAAGCAGCTTTGAAGCTGAAGAGAGGAATTTCCAGCTAGAGAAATCACAGAGTACTTACAAAGGAAGCTTTTTCCAAATATTCCACCAGCTATGTGATTTGGACAATTTCTATCCCTGCACTCAGCCTCAATTTCCTCATCTATAAAATGGGCATCATACATCATTATACTGCCATGCAAATTAAATTTCATCATGAATATATGACCCTCATTTACAGTGCATGGTCCATGGTAAGTACTCAGTGACTGGGTGTGCCACATTCACGTGGCAGCTATGTACATTGGACTTCGATTTCTCATAAGCTTGAAACTGCAGATACACCTACTGTCCTGGCACACAGGCCTCTTAAAATTAGAGTCCAGAGAGGGTAAGATACAAAGAACTTTCCCCTTGGCACTGTCTGATGTTCAGACTGCTTTTTGGTTCATGTCACTCCACAAAGTAAGAAACACCCCCAAACAACATTGGCTTGCAATTACCAAAACCAACATGCAACTTTGAGAAAGTAATTACCTTCTAATGGGACTTTATTTCAGTCCATGTTATTGCCACCCTTCACTTTAGAATCATGTGCAGGGGTGTCCAATCTTTTGACATTGTGGCATGCTGCTGTCACTTACAAATGTGTGAGGCTGCATTTGTAGCTATCCTAGGATACATATGGACCGTGGGCTGCAGGGTGAATATGTCTGATTAGAGGTACTAGAGGTTAATAAAAAGCTGAGGGGCACTTTCAAACCTAAAGCTAGGAGCAAAGCAGACCCATGGAAGTATTCAAAGGAAAAAAAAAAAAAAAAAACGGGAAGAGCAGGGAGCAAAAATCAATGTTAGCAGAACAGTGCAGGCAGTGTCTCTTAAGCTGTTGTGTAGACCTGAGTCCTCTGGTTTCTTGATAAAGAGCACACTTTCAGCCCACAAGCTTGGGATGGGTCCAAACCTTTTCACCCCTCATTCCCAGATGATACAAAAGCTATGGGTGCATGGACCACATTTGACTAGCAAGAAAGTGTTAAGGATGAAGAAAGGGCCAAGTAGGGGAACCAGAAAAGCCCCAAGTGAAAGAAGAGACATGAATAAAAACAAGAAGGCATGCATACTAGAGGAACTCAAGGGCTGCCAAGCAGAAGATGTAAATATAAAGACATGAAGTCCAAGGACAGGCTTGTGGAGAAGAAGTCTCAGCTCACAAAGTTCCAGTGCATTACTCACAGTTGTCATGAGTGACTCACAACCTTTTAGAAGGTTGGTGGCAAATATTTTGGGAAGGTCTACAATGAGGGATGTGCTACTAGCTATTAACTGTAAAGCACTAAGTCATTTTACAACCTGACAAAAATTTTGCTCCACACTTGAAAAAATAACTATGGATCAGCCCCTTCTTTCTTGTCCCTTCAGTACTCCAGTCAACACTTCCATTTGTCTGTCCCTCCTCCCAACATGCCCTCACTCACCTAACCAAATCTTTCTCAAACCAGAAAACATACTCTCAGACATTCTTCTCCTTTCTTATAGATTTTTCCTTCATAACACATGCCAAGAAGGAGCCAGTCCAGAAGTGTTTTTCAACAGTTCCACTTCCTATGAACTTCCCAATTTCTTTTCTCTGTCATCAAACCAAGTAATATATAATTTCCCATGTAGGAGAGAAGAAACTAAAAGGACATGAACAGGACACAATGTAGAATTAGCTTTAAAAGATTAAGTCACTGGGGCTGGAGAGATGACTCAATGGTTAAAGCATTTGCTTACAAAGCCTAATGACCTGGGTTCAATTCCCCAGTACCCACATAAAGCCAGATGCAAAAAGTGGTGCATGTATCTGGCGTTTGTTCACAATGGCTAGAGGTCCTAGCACACCCACACCCCCCTCTCTCACTCATTCACCTCTCTCTGATTGAAAACAAATAAATAAATAAAATGCTAATAAAAAAGATTGACAGGTTTTAGAGTCAGGTCTAACAGTCAGCATCTTCAACTACCAGTTTGAGTCTCAAGCAGAAAAGAGGAAGTTTTGTTTTTTCTAGCATCTTCTCTGAGCTCTTTCATCTAAGAAAACTCAAGGCTTATACAGTGTGGAAGGATGATCACAATGTGATCCATGGTGCTCTACTTCTCCTCATCTGTACATCCTGGGCCATGTGACTCTGAACCTTCTTCCATATAGTAGAATGGGTTGACTTTGTCCCCATCTATAACTTAACTGCTGTTTCAGTGCTTGCTTCAGCAATAGAATGTGGTGGCGATGACAGTGTATAATCTATGCCAAGTGGCCTTTCACATTTCTATGTTTCTTTCCCCCCTGCTTTCACCAAGAGAACACGCCAGGGATACCCCAATGCCACTCAGCACTATATAGCCAAGGTTATCTGCCACCTGGCCAGCTAACTGACAAGCTAGCCCAGACACAAAAAAATGTCCCAGAGCTGAGATCAACTGAGCCTATCTCAGACTAGCAGAATGGCAGAAAACCCTTACACTCATGACAATTAATGAACAGTGGCTGCTTCCAGCCACCAAGCTTTGAAGTGCTTTGGGGTATAGCTTTGGCAAAAAGTAACTGACATCACTTTGTTTGGAAAAGCCAAGATAAAAGAAGGCCAACTACACAAATAATTCCAATAATATACTGCTTTCCACTGGTGAAAGTATTAATGAACACAAATGCATGATAATAGTGTAAGTACATCATTTATAAAAACAAAGAACACGTTAGGGAATTAAGTAATAAAAAACTCATTCTATATTATTTTTCATTTTCCAAAGGGCTTAATCTATTAATTACTAGATATATTAACTTGAATCATTTATTTAGCCTCACTGGACTTCAAGTTCAAGTGGCCATTCCTTCTTTTGTTGAAGATTATGATGAACAAAATTGTGAGGACTCTAGGGGCTACTGAAAATGAATAAATAGCATACTGGTCCTGGATCTCAAATGGCTTCCATCTAGAAGGGTTGACAAAGGCCATGCTCAAATACACATCGAATGTATTAAGAAATCAATTGCAAAGGACATGCCATACTCTTGCTTACATCACCATGGTTTTAAATCTCTCTCATCTTCCCAGCTGAAGATAGAAGGGTTCTTTCTCTCATACCTCCTCTAATAACATCACTATTTTTTTCTTTCCCTAGACAGTTTAAACTTTAACAACACAGAGTAGAAGATCAAGAGCAGATGGAGACAATAATCTAGGGCAGTCAGGCAGTCATAAACTATAAGGTTTAAAATTACCAAGCTTATTATTAGGTAAATCATGAAGAGCTTGACTACTAGTTACAGTATATACTTTTAATTCTGTAGACAACAGAAGGCATTGAGGACTTCATGCCAAGGGAATGTGTTATTAAAGCTATCATTTAGGAAGGATTAAAGGTAGGCCTCAGCCCCCACTGTTGTTCCATTGGACCGCAAGGTGAGAGAGTTTGAGAAAAAACAAGATTGTCAATTACAGAGTCTCCATAAGGATAGAAATGGATTTGGCTTTACCAAGTGATAGTCACTGTATCTTTGGAAAATAAGACTTAATGAAAGAAGAGGGAAATGGAATGGAGAGTATGGGATAAGAAAATTCTCTTGTCCAAATTTTGCCTAGGAAGGAGGCAAAGGAGGATTAACCATCAGCAAAGGAGACCTTAGGGATGTGCAGCATTTGAGAGACCACTGGAGTCAGTGCCCTCTTCTAGTTACACATTGATATGATTTGTCTAAAGGCCTTAAGAAGTTGGGTGTTGCTGCTGTGCAGGAAGGACCAGGGTGAGAAGGAGCACAAAGTGTATGGCTACAGCCTTCTTGTTTCTCATTTTAACAAGGAAAATCTAATTTACTTTGTTATGCACAGGGTTCCATGTCAGATTTCATTTACTAAAAAAAAAAGTTCCTTCTCTAGATTAAGAATAAATTAAGGGACTAGGGAGTTGGTTTAGTGAGCAAAGCATTTGCCACCCAAGTGTAAGGACCTGAGTTTGGATTCCCAGAACCCACATAAAAGCTAAAGAAGTCATAGAATTTATAACCCCAGTGTACCTATCACAAGAAGGGAAGCAGAGGCAGGAGAATTTTCCCGAACCTCATGGGCCAGCTAACCTGGAGAACTCAGCAGTAAACAATAACAAGAAGAGGAGACCTTGCCACAACCAGCATCCAAAGTTATCCTCTGACCTCAACACAGTCACCATGGCATGTGTGTGCCTTCCCTCGCATTCATAAACATGTACACACACACACACACACACACACACACATCATGCACACACAAATAAATAAAGTATGTGAATGATTTGCAAACCATAAGACTAGATAATTTCCATGGTCCATACTAATTCTAATATACATTGCTTATTTTGTTTGTTTGAAAGATGGCTGTCTTTCAGACTTGGAATGAAGGAAAAAAAATCAGGAGGTGAAGTACCTAAGTATGTGACAGGCCAGAGGATAAGACATATGTACTGTACACTTTGCATGATAAGCTTATAGAATTCATATGGCAAACTTCTAGAGAAGAATCACCATTCCCATTCTGTAAATGAGAAAATGGAGGCCCATAAAAGTCAAATTACTTGCCTAAGACATCTGTGCTGATGCCACAGCTTGGCCTTTTGGCCATTATGTCACAGCCACAGCTGTGCACAGTTCATGACACCTACTGCAGCCTAAGCTTCTTTCAGCTGTTCCCAGAGGCATCTGAGTTTGAACTTCTAGTATCTCTGGGTATCATACAGGTCAGAAGATGCTATTCAACTTCAGGAACCAGAAAGGACATGTGGAGAGGAAATTAAGAAAGAATAAAGGCTGAAAAATGGGAAAGACTTGGAAAAGAATTAAAGGAATCATGAAACTTGGAAATATTGGTCAGAAGGGAAATGCTGAATCAAGATCTATGAAAATTTCACATGCAGGGCTGGAAAGGTAGCTTAGCAGTGAAGCGCTTGCCTGTGAAACCTAAGGACCCTGGTTTGAGGCTCGATTCCCTAGGACCCTTGTATGCCAGATGCACAAGGTGGTACATGCATCTGGAGTTCGTTTGCAATGGCTGGAGGCCCTGGCACCCCCATTCTCTCTCTCTTTCCCCCCTCCTCTGCCTCTTTCTCTGTCTGTTGCTCTCAAATAAATAAATATTTTTTTTTAATTTTACATGCATATCCATGAGCACACACCACAAATACACATGCACACAAACCCATGTACATATAAACTCTGCAAATGGTATTCAGAAAAAAAAATTTGAATAACAGAAAAGGCATTCTCTAGTATAGGTTGAAATAGATTTTAATTTGAAAAATTTAAACTCCATGGCAAAAAAAATATTAAAATATGGCCCAACAAAGCCTTATCCAAACTACTCCATTTCAAATTCAACCTCTCTCCAACTTCTAATCCCACTCTCTGCTTCATGTTTCTTCATAGCACTTCAAATTATTCTGTCTTTGTCTATATTTTATTATTAAGTTACTCATTCCCTGCCTCTCCCCATCATAGAATATACCTTTATTGGGGGTGGAGAAAGAATTCACCCTTGTTTTGTGATTGCTTACTTTGTATCTCAAGCACCTTTCATAATACCTAGATAAATATTTGTTGAACAAATGAATGTGTTACTTTGCCGTGGTATTTACAGAATGAGCCTTTATATCTATTCATCCCCAACCCGCTTGGTGTTATCTGGAATGTTAGAATCCCCATCAATTACAGGTCTATTTAGCATTTATATGGCACTTCATATTTAAAGCTCGTTGTTCAATTATTGATCCTCCACAATCGACCTTGAAGATAGACTTTGAGCAATGGTGTGGCTCTTACTTCTCTCCCTCTCTGAGTTTCCATGCACAAGTGAACAAGAGGATGGGAAGGAAAGGCAAGCTCAAAGATTCAGGAGAAGAGGGGGATAGGGAGGCAAGTGTACACCCTCAGCTACTTTTGCCTCCTTAGAAGTGGTGGCACAAAGCCAAGGATTCTCCACCAGTGGCTGTAGCTGAGAACAGCATCCCCACAGAGAAGGAGACAGAAGCCCCAAGAGCCTAGAGAAGAGATGGGGCAGATGTGGAGGAGGACTCCCCACAAGTCTCCCAGCGGGAGTTACCTACTGCCCTCAGAGTGCTCCAACCTCACAAGTGGAAACAGACTGCACTTCCTTCCACTCTACTTACTCATACTTCCCCATGCTTAATTTTCTACCATAGCAAGCACAAGTTCCTTCATCTGGATGCCAGTGACCTCATTTAGTCATCTGGTCTACCTTACCCATTCAACCACATGACTTAGATTCAAGTGGGAAGACCAATGAACATCTTATGTATGAGAATATCTAAACATGTCCAAAACAACATGAGATTATAGTGAAAGAGATCAGTAGGCTCACTTTGAAATACCTAAAGTCATGGCTTTTAAAGGAGTTCCCCTGTGCATGGGATCAGTTCTATGCAGTTACATTGTCTGAAATGTGCACACTGAAAACAAACACCTTGCTAAGCCACTTATTTAGGGACATAATTGGGACTTAAAACTTCTGCTTCTGCTCTACCAGCTCTTAACCAGCTACACAGGAAGAAATGTCAAATCAATAGGAAAATAATCAATAGCCAAGAAGGTCCAGGGATAACTAGCCAAGTAGGCATTTTCAGGGTTGGGGAGATGGCTTAGCAGTTAAGGCACTGGCCTATGAAGCCTAAGAACCCAGATTTAATTCCCCAGTACCCACTTAAGCCAGATTCACAAGATGGTGCATACACCTGAAGTTCATTTCAGTCGGTGGAGGCTTCCTGAGTACTGGAACTATGAGTATGAGCTACCATGCCAGGCTCAGGCCTTCTGATTAAATATCAGCAGTACATCATTCGTGCTGGACATTACACGTAAACAATTGAAATGTTATTTGATTTTCCACTGATGGGCTTTTTTTTAAGTCATTTCTAATTTTAGAGGCTTAGGAGAGAAAAACACTTAAGATATCTAATCTTTCTTGTTATTCTGAGATCGCACACCTTCAGTTGTTCTGAGGAGATCATTGCAAACATTACTTACTGCAATGCTGTTTGATCTCTGGGTATTTATTGAACACCTACTGATTGTTAATAGGGATTCCTAATTGACAAAAGGGGTAAATGAGACCAGTTCCTTTTTCACTGTTGTATATATTGACTTTATAATTTGAAGCTTTCCTCTTTGCCTTATGAACATTCTCCAGATATATTCCATGCAAAGGCATGCTTTCTCTCCTGACATTTCCAGTCTTCAGCAGGTGATACATTACATACACAACAGCTAGTAAATACATTTTAAAAGGTATTTTTTGACACTCATGAATTCACAACATAGGATACTTCATGTAAGAAACTTCTAAACAGCTAACTTTATACTGGGCTCTTAATAAAAAATATTTAGGGGACAGCCTCTAAAGAATGGCAATTAGCTATGATGATTAGACAAAACATGGTTTCACATTAAATTAAATTGATATTTAAATGTAATTGTTTTTAGCTCTGTGGTGTCAAGGTGCTGCATAAATCTGTTATTACTACTATTTAACAGCAATAGTAACAACAGCAATAACTCAACCACATTTTCCAAGATTGTAATTTGCAGTGCCCCAAAGAAGTTAATTGCATTATTGGGAGATGGTTTAACTCTTTCAAGATGCTTAAAATCATTTCAGGGAGTTCTAGAGAGAGTTAAATACCTCCTAGGAGAATGAGTTCCTACCCACATGTATGTGTATGACATAAATGTAATCTAAAAAAAAATATTTATTTATACAGCTAGATTAACTGTACCCAAATAGCTTTACTTCATTTAAAACTAACTGAAATGTCAACACATTGCTAAGAGGATCATTAGCAATTTAAATATGCATTTATGCTTGATTTTCAACAAAACATTCAGAAAAAACAATAAAATAGTTAAAGACAGTGATGAGCTCTGCTCTGAGGCCCTTGAAAGATCCATAGAGCAGTTCTCAAGTATGTATATCTGCTGGGTTTTGCCTAAATCTGAGCTAAAAACTTCATGGCAGAAATACCAAATTGAGATCCCATTGTCAGCCAAGAAATAGCCCAGGATTAGAGAATAGGATGCAGCTGTGATTGTGGCAAAGTAAAGATGGTATGCTTTGTCAAAAGGGGGTGAGGCTTCTTAGTTCCAGGCAATTGCACAGCAATTGTGGGCCCAGAATTTCTACATTTCTTACTTTAAAAAAAATATTTTATGGTCTGGAGAGATGGCTTAGTGGTTAAGTGCTTGTCTGTGAAGCCTAAGGACACTAGTTCGAGGCTTGATTCTCTAGGACCCACGTTAGCCAGATGCACAAGGGGGTGCACACATCTGGAGTTCATTTGCAGTGATTGGAGGCCCTGGCATGCCCTTTCTCTCTCTATCTGCCTTTCTTGCTCTGTTTCTCTCCCTGTCCCTGACTCTCACTCTCTCTCTCTCTCTCTCTCTCTCTCTCTCTCTCTCTCTCTCTCTCTCTCCATATATATATATATATAATTTTTTTTTTACTTATTTGAGAAAGAGTCATACAGAAAGAATGAGTGCATCAGGGCCTCTATCCACTGCAAACAAACTCCAGATGTATGTGCCATCTTGTGCATATGGCTTTATGTGGGCACTGTGGGTACTTAGGAATTGAACTTGAGTCCTTAGGCTTCACATGCAAGTACCTTAACAGCTAAACCAGCACTCTAGCCCATCTTTTTACTTTTTAAAGAGAGGGAGAAATTTTTTTTTCAACCTTTCTTAATTTTTAAAGCACCACACATAGCCAACAAATGTGGTCCCAGGCCAGATGTGACTCGGATGCCTGCAGGTTGCCCCTCTTCTCTAAATGCTTTCTGACAGCAAGTGTAAGTTGGCAGTTAGACCATTTGTCGATGTGTACCTAGGAGCTATTTATGTCAATTTGTCTTAAAAATGTAGCCAGGTACAGGGCTGTGGGCTTCCAAGAGAAAAAAAATTAGACAACATCAATGTCATGATCATTCATCACTCTTAATGTGGCTGATGACTTCTATTTCTTCTCTTGGTTTTTGCTGTAGTGATCTTGCCCTGGATGCATCACTTGGAGTCATCAGTGACATAATTCCAATAGCAATCTCATCAAAACCAGCCACCCAATTCATCCACACATTCAAATGCACTCATTATCAAGTGAGGCGAAAGAAAGTCAAGACCTATCTCTTGCCCTATCACCACTCTTTTCTCCACCAGAGGCCACTCTACTGTAGACATGTCACTAGCAGTTTCAGGGAGTCAGCTCTCACCCCTCAAAAAAAAAAAAGAGTTGTCAAAGATAACGCCTGAGAGAATCATGGAAATTTTTCAAATGATAAAGCTGCAGTAAGGGCTACTGTGTTTAATATGGGTGTTAGATAGACCTGACATGCTCAAATCATCTTCTTCCAGAAGGTTTCCCTGACTTACCCTTCCCACCCCTGGAACTCCTAGCACAAGAATATTATCTTGAATTATAATTATTTGGGCATCTGTATAATTTCCAAAACATATCAGAGTTCCTTTTAAAGCCTAATCCATGTTTGATTTAACTGTCTGTATCACAAAACAATTAATATGTACCCACCAGGTGGCAGTTACTTTGAAAATACTCAGAGGTTGAGCAAGTGAATGGATGGATGAATGGATGCATGGATGGATGGATGAATGGATAGATGGATAGATGATCTCAGGAAAAAGGAAAGATACACTGGAAGAATATTCTCTTTCTGGGTTCCAAGGGTATGAATACAGGTATGAATAATAGAAATATTTACTGTAGAAAAACAATATTATAAATTGTTCTGTGCCCCCCCCACATAAAACAACAAATGTTGTGTATCCTGTAGCCATAGCCCTACTTTGTCCACACTGTCTCCCCGCAGAGAACTCTAGCTCTTGAGCAGCAGAGTCCCTTCAAGTACCTTCCTTCAATCCTGGTGATGCCTGCCTTTTGTCAGGTATTTGTCTGTGGGGAGGAAGTGATCCAGTGTCCCCATTCTGGCCAATGAAATTTCAGGAGGCATATTTGGCATTTAAGGGAGGGTTCCCTTCTCAATGAATGAAAACAAAAAAGAGAATATGTTACAAGCCTTTGACTCTTGCCTTTCTTCCTGTTTATAATATACAAGGTATAAGGATATGATACTGGGAGTTGAGGCAGCTCTCTTGAGACCACAGGGCAATAAGCATGATAAGCAATAGCAGAGAACAACAGAGAACTGGGATGGAAGAAACTTGAATACTTCATGGCATTGTTGAGCAGTAAAGAAAATCTGGGACCACTAGTCTCCTGTTAAGTAAATAACAAATGTGCTTAGATAGCAAACAACTTGTGAGCTGGGTTTCCTGAATCTTATAGAGGAAATTATTCCTAAGTGATGCAGCCTTTCACCCAGACAGATGACCATGAACACCCAGACGAGATGGTAATGGAGCAGAGGAGCTAGGGAGCAGGTCTGAGTGACTTCTTTCACCCTCCTCTCCCTCCCACAGTGAGGCAAAGACCCAGAAAAAAGGCATAGTTTTAACTTTAATAGCTCACTTCTGCTGTATCTGACTAGGCAGAGTGGGTGAGTAGTGGCCACCACACATGTGAAATGCATCTTGTCTTAAGACAGATGACCATGTAGGTCTTATTCTTTGCTGCTAATCCCCTCTATGCATGGTCCTCCAGCACATTCATGGACGGTACACATACCTAGATATACAATCACTTAGGATGACAGAACTTCCTAAATTGGGCAATTTATGGCTTAGAGCTCAGGTTTCACTCACTCCTGATCTGAAATACACTAAAAGCACATTATTACTGTTTAAGATGCAAACTAAAGCCCTGAAAAATACTTATCTAAGGTATCTTATCTAAGGTAGACCAAGTTGCAAATGAATGATCAGTTAAGGGTAAGGTGGGTAGGTAATAGGAATGTCTTAGACCATGTGTAGGCCATGCTGCTAATGTGAGGAGCCTGTACTTGCTAGTGAATTAATTACTCTTTTCTTCAAACTTAATTTATTTCATACTTTAAGAAACCAAAATGTCCAATAGCCACTATGCTTGTGACAAAGAAACACAATAAAAGCAATTTCTCCAATACAAAAAAATAAAGTGTTCCTGGTAATGCATTTCTGAATACAGCATACCTTCCCCTAATGAGGTTTCAGCATCCTATAAATAACACTAATGAGACTTTGTCTTGCCCATGTAATATATTTCCTTGATATAGCCTCAGATTCTCTGTGTTGCATAGAAAACTAACAGCCCTAGAAAGAAATGTCGTCCAATATCACATTAAAACGAAAAGCACAATTAAATATAAATGAATTCAGTAATTTAATTGCACAATTGTTGCTTTAAAAAATTCAGAAGAAAAGTAATGATGTCATTTTTTTAAATCGGTAAATAATAAAAGTGCTTGTGGGGATGGTACAATATTTAAATAAACATTTTTCTGCTGAAGGGTGGATAGCAGAGACAACCCGACATGCTTGGGAAAATCCTGTGGCTTGCAAAAAACTAAGTATCATGGCGTACTTCATCCCCCCAAGTGGTACAATGTGCAAACACACATCTTAATTCCAACTTTATCTTGAAAGTTTATTCAAGATCTGGAAGGTTTTCTGATTCTGAGCATTACCAACCAGCCTTCATTCTCTTCCAATTAAAATTGCATACAAAATGGTAGTATACCTAAGAGGTTTTCTAGCCAGCTCACATGAAAATGAGTTTCGTACAGCTGCCAAAAACGCAATCATTTTCACAGACCCATGACGTAGCACTTTAATGCTGACAAGGTATTCGAAAATCATTAATGGCCATCCGTTAGTTCCCTATTCTCCAAAGACTGGCCCTACACATCCTCTCTTGACTGTCCTTCTGATAAGATCAGAGACAGGAAACTTTGTCTGAGATCTAAAGGGACTTTGAGGCTTTGCTGGACATTGATTTTTATTCAATTCCAATCAAGAACACATCCAAGAAATTTACTTACTCTGTTCCAGTAGCACGGAAAGGAGAATGTGTGTGTGTGGGGGGGAGCCTTTTTAACTCTGAGTTAGCTATTATCTTATACTGCAGTGATCAGAATGGACAACAGCAGATGAGGAACGGAGCTCCTATACTCACCCAAGTACATTTCTGCTGGTGCACTCTGATGCATCCGAACAGCCAGGCTAAGCACTCCTTCCATTTCAGTGTTTCCCCTCTTGATATTTACAATGATTTGAATGCATGAGTTTTCTTTCGTTGATCCTGGATAATCCTACAACTAGATGAAGTCATATATTATCCCATTTATTGTTTCAACAATTGCCTACTGAAGGTCCAGCCTGCTACAGGGTTGAGGCTGGACACAAGGGGTTGTATCACTAACCAGATAGTCAGTTCCACTTTCAGGTGCTCATTCTTCCTGCATATGGTATGGCATAGAATCAGCAAGTAGGCAAATAAAGAGATCATTTCTAAAAGAAATAAATGTGTCCTACGTGGTGGCACACGCATTTAATCCCAGCACTTGGGAGGCAGAGGTAGGAGGATTGCCATGAGTCAGAGGCCACCTGAGACTCCATAGTGAATTCCAGGTCAGCCTGGGCTAGAATGAGACCCTACCTCAAAAAAAAAAAAAAAAAAAAAAAAAAAAGGAATAAACACTAGCTGCCCATAGTGGCAATGCCTGTAATTGAGCACTGGGGAGGCAGAGACTGCGGGATCAGAAATTTAAAGCCATCCTTGGCTACATGGGGAGTTCTAGGCCAACCTAGGACACATGAGATAGTAACCCTCTGCCCAGGGAAGAAGGGAGAGAAGGAGGAAGGAAAGAAAGAAGGCTACAGGGCTGGGAAAATGGCTTAGCAGTCAAGGCATTTGCCTGCAAAGTCTAAGGGCCCTGATTCCATTTCCTAGGACCCAAGTCAGATGCATAAGGTGGCACACACATCTGGAGTTTAGTTGCAGTGGCTGGAGGCCCTGGCATGCCCATCCTCTCTTTCTTTATTCCTCTTCCTCTTTCTATTTTTTTTTCTCTCTCTGAATTAAATAAATAAATATTTTAAAAATAGAAAAGAAGGCTACAGATTATTTAAAGTAACACACTACAAGGTCAAGTAGAATGTGGATAAAGGATACTGACATGTAAGCCAATGCAAAGATCTTGGAAAGGCCATCATAGCAGAAAAAATAGAAGGAATGGGCCTTATAGAGATTGGGAGGGTAAAGCGAGTCTGGCAGAGAGCTAAGGAATGCCAAGAAATAGATAGGATGAGTCTCCTGTGTGTATGATGATCTCCTACTAGGATCGAAACCAAAGTCCAGAAGGGATTCTGGGGAAATTCAGTCTGAAACTCTGAACTCATGCCTTCAGGATCCTAATCCTGGGTCTCTCCCTACAAAGCATCTGGCTCTTAGGTTAAGCTTTTCTGCAGTGTCCTTTGGCACAGAGTTCATAGTAGTGTGTGGGAATCCAGTCTCAGAACTACTTATACCCCCAACTGGGTTCTCACCTGCAGGGGAAAAAAAAATCAATGACTTTGTTTATATGGTAAATTTGGTAAAGGTAAATAATTATAGGAAGGTTCTAGATGCCTCTGAAAGGAATGTGTTTGTATTGAGAAGGGTAATCCCAGAGAATTTGTGGGTCTTATATCACATCCATTTGAACAGTTTTGTGAGATCACTTGGCCTTGATTCAAATCCCACTGATGGATTTGTTAGCTACAGGACCTTCAGCTCATTCTGGGCCTTGGTTTCCTCTTTTATATGGCAGAGATAATAGCAGTTCCAAGGCTGTCCAGTGGCCATGACCACTTAATGAGGAAAATCATGCAGGGTTCCTAGAATGGCCCAAGCATACCTTGAGGATACTGGGTGCCCCTGCTTCCCAAACACTGTCTGCTCAGCCCATCAAGAAATTCAACAGGCCAGGCACTGTGGTGTGCACTTACTGTCCTAACAATCAGTAGGTGGAGGGCAGAGAAACAAGAGTGAATCCCAAGTTACATAGTGAGTTCAAGACCATCTTGGGCTACATGAGACCCCATGGGTGGGAAGGAGGGAGACAAACAGCTACTCTGCCCTGCCTTTTAATTTTAAAGGCCTTTCAGAGGACAGTTTCAGAAGGTTCAGTATTTGAAGTTTTATCATCTCTGTGTCCCGTGAGCCTAATGGGCAAAGAGAATGCCTCTGTGCAATTAACTTTTAATGGTACCTGGCACACCATGAAAACTCACAAAAGCTCAGTGGCTATTCTAAAATGATCACTGCCTCTTCCATAAATATCTGCCACTTGACATGAGGCTAAGACCAGATGACAGATATAGAGATACTGTGGAACTTAAAAGCCCTTTGTAAGAGCAAGCCACCATCGACTTAGTAATCAGCTATATTCATTAGGAAAAAAAAAAGATCAAAATGGGTTGAGGTGCTTTCTGCTCATGGTGGTTCAAGAATAGTCACCAAAAAGTTCTTCATTCTTCTTCCAATGTCTTCACTAAGTCCCCACTTTGTCGCCCAAGCTGAGTCTCATTTCACATTCCCAGCTCACCCCAGCAGAGTCTCTTTATGTGTAACCTCTGGAATTCCACATGCCAGGAGCAACAGCTGTGGTAGGCCGTCCAGTCATTCATCTTGCCTCTCCTCGCAGTAACTCAAAAAGCCCTTGATCACTTGGAAACCACCTCTGATCCGCAAGAGACAGTGGCAGACTGGATTTACAACAAAGCCTGCCTGCAGAAATCTTCCTGTCACCTGCGGTCCACATAAACCATTAGCATCCCAGCCGTAACGTGCGGTCAATGAGCTACACAGGCATTTCAAAACCAAGCACTTTGCCGCTATTTATGGGCCCAGGCAGGGGCTCTGAGCAGCTCTCTGATTTTCTTGTCGGCCTGCCAGAGAAAAGCTCCAAAGAACAGCTGTGAAACCCACCCTCCTATGGCTTGGAATTTGAAGAAAATTCAAAGATCACCAAAAGCTGAAAGGTGCTATCCCAATGATGCCTGCATCTCCTGAGGTTTTTTAGCTTAACTCTCCATCCCAGCCACCTGCTCAAGAGGAACGAGAAGAATACTGCCTCTAATTGCCCTAGTACAGCTCTCACCAAAGACAAGCCATGGTGGAATATTATTATTTTTAGAACACTATCCCATTTTAACATTTTAGCAGCCACGTGATCTCTTCAACCACAATGGTCCTTAAATGAACCATTTTCCCCCATTCTCAGAAACATAAATATAGATATATTTATATAGAGATATATATTTAATAAGCCTTTTATCCTTACATGGGGGTGATAAAAATGTGCTCAAACTCTGTATCCACATCTATTTATAAGCATAACATACACACATGGGATATTTAAAGTGTTGATTGGCCCTCCATAATAGTTTTTCCACTTGCATAGAAAATTAACTAGAGGTCAACACAATGAAACATTTTCTAAGTCACTGATGTTTATTAGGAAGTTGAGAATAATAGGCTCCAACCTGGAGGGAAAAAAAATGTCAATGCAATCTAAAAATAACAGAAGGTGCATAGCAAATTTGTCCTCATTTTATTCTTAATAGAAGGTGTTTCTAGTGCATCGGCAAGAATGACCTATCAAACGCATCACCTTGTCCAGTCAATTTATTCCTTTATCAGGCAGTCATTGGAGAGGGATTTTGTTCTGCATTATCTCAACATAAAACAGAATGCCAAGCCTGCTTTCCCACGCAGCTGCGGCGAGGGCGGCCCTTTTGTCAGGGACCCTTTTGAAAAGACTTTGATCAAAATAAAGGGGATGAGACAGGGACATTTCTCTGCTCCCTCTCTCCCCCCAAGTTCTGCTCCTACCTTAGGATAATGAAATGTCCCCATGGAAAAGTTAAGTTGGCAGGAGATGCCCACCTCCCCCTACTCACATTGCCCCGATCTCTCCAGGACATTTTGTATGTTTCTCAAGCATGAACTGCTTCCCTAGATTTGGAAGCCCTGGTAGGCAAAGGCTGGAGCTGTCCTGCCCACTGTTCAGCTATAAACATCAACATAAATACAGAGGAAATGGGGCTTCTCTATGGCCACTGAGAGATGGAAGTACCAAAAGATCCAACTGGCCTCTAGGGAGACACCTGGCAGGGCACCTTCTCATTTACACCTCATTATTTTGGCAAGCCAAAGGAAAATCAGAGACCTGCCCAACTTCACAATAATATAACATATACATTTGATGAGAAACCAGCACACACACATATGTCAATATTATGTGACAACATACATGCATATACACATATAATGGAGATATATATATACATATATGTGTGTATATGTATGTGTGCATGTTTAACTAGAGACAAAAAGTAAAGAAGAAATGAATGCATTACTTAATGTGGGATGACCTTAGGTATGAGGTATGATGACCCACCATCTATCTCTAAGTCTCACCCAAACCCACTTTCTTTTTTTCTTTTTTAAGGCAGGGTTTCACCCTACACCAGGCTGACCAGGAATTCACTATGTAGTCTCAGGGTGGCCTCAAACTAACAACAATCCTCCTACCTCTGCCTCCCGAGTGCTGGGATTAAAGGCGTGTGCCTATTTTGCAAACTCTTAGGAACACCCAAAATCATCTCCTTCTACTTACAAAAGGTACTCCTAGTTTTCCCACCTGAGACATATTCCTTCAGTCTTAAATCCTGTCTTTAGTTCTCATAATTCTCTTTCCCAGGTTCCAGTTATCCCTAGGTCAGATGATACTCTAAGAGGCCAATAGAAAACCCAGAACCAGGCAGCTAACTGTGAAAGAGGAAACAAAACTTCTCACAAGCAGCAGAAAGAAAAAAAAAAAAAAAAAAAAAAAGCATGTGATAGACCAGAAACACTGCATGTATTGCTTCATGTAACCTTTGCACAAACCTCTGTTCAATTAGGCATCAGTGTTTCCTATATACAATGAGGAAGCCGAAAAACCTGTGCTCAGCCAGTCAGAGAGCCAAGGAGACAGACCCCAGATCCCCTAGCTGGCTCTTCCCCATTCAAGCTGGGCAGCAGGGTTGTGGTGAGGCTGGCTCAGACAGAGCAGGCAGGCATAGCTCCATAGGTAGGAACTGGCAGATGGACCAGAACTATATTCCCAAGCAAGGTTTTCTGAGCACTTACTATGTACAGATCCATTCTTTAACAAGACATGTCTCATTTTACCCCTTAAAGACTTTGGGCCTAAGCACTGCCCCCATTTCATGGTTGATAAAATCCAGGCTCAGAGTGAATAAGTGATTCATGACAAGTTTCACAGCTGTTAAATGGCTGCTGGGGTCTGAATATATTGCCTCCAAAATTTATATGCTAAAATCCTTACTTCCAAGATATTAGGATTATTCATTATTAGTAAATGAAGACTTCGAGGGTAATAAGGCCAAAGGTCCTTCAATGGGATTAGTTTCAGAGTCAAGAGACTCCTCACTCCTATAGTGTCAGAACACAGCAGGAAATCTCCATCTAAAGCTTGAAAGTGAAAAGCCAGATACCAAATCTGCCTTGGATTTTGAAGTCTCTGAAAGCATGAGAAATTTGTTGTTCATAAACTACCCTCTGTGGTGTTCTCCTAGAGATGCTTGGGTAGTCCCAGAGAATAGTAAATCCAGGATTGCAACAAGGTAACTGGTCTCTTCTGAGATACTCCTCCAGCCCTAACTCATATGATGTCACTGAGCACAGCACGAAAACCACCATGCTGGTATTCTGCTCAACCTGTTCTGTTCCCCTGAAGAGCAGAGGCACAGATAAGTTCCTGGCCAGGGAAGCATAGAGTTCAGTGTCACAATACTGAGACCTTGAGTGTGGCAGAATCAGGAGCTATGGTATCTGGCCCTGAAGACTCCTGGTCACATGACTGTGGTCTGCCCCATGCAGAGAGACAGCTGCAGACAGGAAAAGCCAACCTAGAAGATCAAGGGCTTCCACATGGGAGTAAAGACTTCTTCCCTCTGTCCCTGTTTCTCTAGCAAATTTCTGACAGCCAATCCTGCTCTCAGAAAGACCTCTCCAAAGTCCATTATTGGTGGCTCATGCACTCCTCCTCTGCCTCAAGGTGGAATTTGCCTGAGCACCACAGATAGGGAAGGGAAGATCCCTAGAGAACCACACTGGACTGGGTCAGCACCACTGAAGGAGAGGAGTGAGTCATGCTAAAGACCTCCACTAGCTCCTCCAGCCTCATCAGGCCAGTCATCTCTGCCCTCCACTCTTCTAGAACAACCTAGAGTGACAAGGGAGAAGAGGCCAGAGAAAAACCACAAGCCCTATCCACAACTAAGTATTTTACACAACATCTCCTCTCTGTAGCCCTACGTGGGAGGAGAACATATGGTCGCACATTCATTACATTCCTGAGTTTAGGTTTGAAACATCATATTTTCATTACAAGTAAGCTTTGATGACACTGTCTATTGCAATGATTTCAACGCATGGTTAATTTTATCTGTGGCAGTGGTGACAGTGGCATACCAATTTACTGCCAGGGACAACAATCTTAACCCTGAACTCGAGTTCCCTTTGTTCCCGAGAACCTTGTTTTAGCAAGACTCAAAGTGCCAGGGAAGAATGTGTCACCAATGCTGACTCAAAGAGGTAGAAAAGTAGAGGGAGAGATAAAGGAAAGGAGTAACTTACGACTGGTGACGGGGTGGGGAGGACAAGAAGGTGGCTGACAGTTAAGCTCGGCGAGACACTGTGTTTAGAGCTTGAGCTTCAACGGGCATATCAAGTCCTCACAATTTGGCTGTTGAGCTGGTGTGAGCAGACCTACTTGTGAAGCTCTTTTCTCCTGCATCTGACTTCGGGCCAAGCCAGGAAGCTACAAGAAAGGCCTCCCTCCTTCGAGAAGCACTTTGTTCTGGGCCAGGAAGTTCAGAGACAAACTGGAATGTGGAATAATGTTACTGGAGGATGGAGTAAAGAGAAAACTAGTCTGCAGTACTCTGGCTTCTTAGCTCATGGGAGTGAGGCCAGACAGGCAGAGAAAAATACAGACAGATATCCATATGTATATGCACCTATCGATATAAAATTTTGCTTCATTTTTACTTAGAAAACTTTTCTGCCCATTGGACTACACTGATTTCATTTCTGAATTCAGAAGTCATAAGTCCTTTCTCTAATCTTTTTATGTATTCATTTGAAAGAGGCAGAGAAAGAATGGGTATGCCAGAGCCTTTGCCACTCTCTCTCCAAATAAATAAATACAAAATATATAAGTAAAGTTTTAAAAAGACAAAAGAAAATGACTCCAATCCTCTGTGTGGTCCCACTTCCTAAATGGGTAGGACTAAAATCTTTTAGGTAGGGTGTGGGGGTATGTGTGGGTGTGTAGGGATGCACAATGTGTGTGCATATGTTCATGTCAATGCATATACTATTCAAACATGCATATATTTGAATATATGAGACTGCCAATGCCACATAACATGTATTTGCTAATTTTGACTCCTCCAGTGAGGGACAATGTAATGAACAATAACCATCTGGAGATTGCTAGAATCACCATGGCCACTCCCAAACCCCTAGCCAAGCCAGAATGATTCCTCTCAACAAGCCATCCAGAACAGGCCTCTGACACCAGCTGGTACCAAACTATAAATGGGACCAGACACCTTTTGCTCGTGCACAAAGATCACTCCAACCTGGGTGACTACCTTGCCTATAAATTGCCCAGTCATTTTCTGCACCTCATAGCTTACGCTCCCTCCCACCTTGCTCTCCACAGATGACTCTCTGGAAGCCATGCCTCACATTACGGAATGTTTCATGCCAGCTGATACAGGATGAATATCACAGTGGGGGGCTGTGTAGATGAGATGGCTCAATGCACAAACCTCTTGCCACACAGGTGTGAGGATAAGAGTCCAGACCCCCAGCACCCAGGATGCAAATGCTGAGTGGGCATGAAGGCCCAGCTGTAATTCATATGTGGAAGACAGAGACAGGGAAACAGAGACAAGCTAGACTAGCTGAATTGATGAGGTCTGGGTTCCAGTGAGAGACCCTGCCTCAGCAAAATAAGGAGGATGGAGACTGAAGAAAACACCCAGTGTCAACCTCAGGCTTCCACATGTGCATGCACCACACATACACATGTACACACACATGCACACAGCACACACACATACACATGCAAAAGAAATTAGCATGGTGGGGCTGGAGAGATAGCTTAGCAGTTAAGGTACTTGCCTACAAAGCCTAGGAACCCAGATTCAATTCCCCATACACATCCATAAGCCAGACGTACAAGGTGGCGTATGTATCTGGAGTTCATTTGCAGTAACTGGAGGCCCTGGCACACTTGTGTTCTCCCTCTTTATCTACCTCTCTCTATTTACCCCCATCTCTCTTAAATATTTTTTTATTTTTTTAAAAAAAAATTTTGGTTTATTTTTATTTATTTATTTGAGAGTGACAGATACAGACAGAAAGAGGCAGGAGAGAGAGAGAGAGAGAGAATGGGCATGCCAGAGCCTCCCGCCACTGCAAAAGAACTCCAGATGCATGCGCCCCCTTGTGCATCTGGCTAACGTGGGTCCTGGGGAATCGAGCCTCGAACCGGGGTCCTTAGGCTTCACAGGCAAGCACTTAACTGCTAAGCCCTCTCTCCAGCCCTTAAATATATATTTTTTAAAAAAGTGATTAGCATGGTGGAATGGTGGGGATGGAGTGCAATGTAGGAAAATAAACATAAATGAAGGCCTCATCTTGAGTTGTATAATCCATGCTAAAGGTTTTAGGACTCTTTCTTAGGATCAGATGAGGAACGTATGCATGACTATAAGTCAGTGGGCCTAAGTCAAGACTATGCTGTCCTGTAACGTATTTGGCCTGGGTGAGACTCTCAAGTCCTTCAGTCTCTAGCTTCCCTTGAGAAACTGGACTGTGCTTCCCATTAGCCAGAACAGTATTGTTCTGATGGGGTGGAATGGAGTGTTTTCTCCTAATCTCCACTAGTACTGCCCCACCTTGCAGCTTCATGCTTTTATGAAGCCTGATCTGTGCAGGCATATAAGTTTGCTTAAAGGAAAAAAAAAAAAAAAAGAGTTTGCAACAGAATCAAATTTGCATGTTAAAAAGTTCACTAGAGCACAGTATTGAAAAGGGGTGATGGGATGGGGAGAGATTAGCAGCAGAAGAACCTGCTGGAAGGTTATAATAACCATCAAATTTCTACATGCAGAACCCAAGGAAATATGTCAGAAATGGCTGTGGATACCACCTTCAAAACCCAAAGTACATCTGGATGCAGTCTCTTTCTGTGCTAACCCATAACCCCATAATCTAAATGCAAATGTTGAGGTGTCATAGCTGTGCCACGGTTTGACAGTACTGATGGGAAACACAATAAATATGGAGGCAAATACACCAGTCAGGAGTAAAGTAAATTAATACTACAGCTTAGCTGGGATCACAAATGAATCACTCCAAAAGCAATTTTGTCCTGTTGCAAAATGAGATAAACACCTACTTGCCAGTTATTTTAGGAATAACACAAATCAGCCCATCTGTCTTAATTCAGCGGCACTCATCATACATTTTTAAAGTTATCACTTCCTGAAGAGTCATCCTATTGATGCCAACAGACACTTTATGTTGACAGTCTATGGCATGACCTGCAGTCTGGGTATCATTTCAGAACAGCACGGAAACCCTGAGCTCCATGTCTGAGCTGCGAGTGACTTGTTCTCCAGACAGCGGGGGAGGCAGAGCCCTGGGTTGCTGGCCCAGATACAGTCTTCAAATGACATTGGAGAGCAAGCTGAAGGTACCACCTCATTTTTAAGGGAGGAGATGCAAATGGTAGCACAGAGAACAATTTACTGCAGACCAAATGACTAATCAATATCGGATGGTGGGGCAGACTACTGTCCGGCATGGCTGTCGGGCTCAGATTCACTGTCTGATGGGAGAGCCCGGAAAGGGAGACTGCTTGGTTTGAATTTTATTCCGTGTTTTGTATTCAGACATAAATAAGCTTGCTGATCATATCACTGTCTCAGATTTATGGTAAACACAAGAATTTCAGAAAACCTCCCTGAGCCTTGCAATTTCTTGGAGTAAATACATCGCACTCCCTCCTTGAATGGATGAAACCAGGGGCTGACATGAGCCCATAGAGCCCCTGGGACCATGATAGACATGAAGCATCATACAAAATTCTGGGCTAGAGAGCCTGAGGCTGAGGATAGGACTGTGAAAAGACCTGCAAATATGGTTTATGACCAGGGCAAACTGCATGCAGAATAATGTTCTTCTGTTATATAGTGTCCAACACTGATATTTCACACATCTTAAATTAACCATGAGAGAGATCACATAATTAACTCCCACTTATTATCATCATCCTGGGCTCTTAGATTGCGTGCCAGGTCCTTCTTCAATGAAAGCGCCAACAAAAATGCCTATAAACTCATTTCTACCACAGACAGCAAGCACAGAGAGGCTGCCTCCTCCCTTGGTGGCTCCAGGGTGGTCTCCAAGCAAATACCCACTGAATTCCTCATTGTGAAGTCTAGAGCTCTGAACCCTGAGCTCTGGGTCTTCTAGAAGAACTATGTCTACCCTTGACCTCTGGGTCTTCTAGAAGAAATGTATCTACCCCACCACCACCACCACCACCACCAAGGATCTGTCATGGCTCCCAAAGACATCTATCTGAAACCTCAACAGGGAAGTCCTACACAACAAGTAAAATGAGATGCTTTTATGATGCTGCAAGGTTGTGCCAGAAACTTCTCTTCCTGCTCTCCTCCTTCCTCCTTCCCTATATCCTACCATCTATATTGTAGTTATCTATACAGAGGAGACCAACAATTGCCAAATGATGGTACCAAATCTGCAAAGTGTCTGAAAGGTTGTATAGCCTATTACAGAGCCCCAAAAGAAAAGTAGAGACAGAGACCTCACATGCCACGTATCTTAAATGGCGCTTACTGCTGCAAGAGGCCACTGGCTCCTTGGTTCCTTGAGGGGAGGCTGCAAGAAACTGTGACTCTTGTATTCACAAAGCTAACCATCTTCCTGACCAGAGCCTCCAAGGGCTCAGTAAATAAATCAGTGTACTGTCCTTGCCTCTGTGATACTGAAGCAAACTAATGTAAATTTTATACCCTCTGGCTGGCTCTGAAATCAAAGTTGTTCTTGAATCTTTCAAAATGACCTAATTGAAGTAGTCATAATTATCCTCACTTTACAGAAAAGGGAGAAAAGATTGAGGACCAGAGAGTTCAGTGGCTTCCCATGTTTTTGACTGACCACTGAATGTAACACAACTAGGTTCAAATCCAGATCTTACCAGCTCACCACCCCACTGTAGATGCCAATTTCATCATTTGACAATGACCAACTTCTCCCACACCAGCAAATATTGGAATAGGATTTTAAGCTACTGGCTAATCCTGACTTCTCAACACACACACACACACACACACACACACACACACACACACACACATTCGCACACACATGTGACCTAAGTCATATTTCACATGGATAAACTGACTCAAACTCCTTCTAAGTTATCTAATCAACAGGGCCCTGTGTAATCTGAAGTTATACAAGAGGATAAAACCATGTCCCTAGTTCCTTGGCTTCGAGTGCAATACAGAACAATGAGCTGACTTACTGGGACATGTAACCTCAAGAGAACTGAGTGACGCCTGGTAGCAGAATGAGCTGTGCACTTTCCTGAGTCACCCTAGGATAAATGAGTCTCTGAGATGTGGAGGCAGGAACACTGTGTTTTCCTGGCCTTTTCTCACTGCCTGAAGATGATGTCTCAGAGGCTGTCTGGCAACGGCAGGAAGCCCCAAAAGGTTGTCCCGGGTACATCAAATAGTCTAGCAGGGCTGGAAAAGGGCACCATGCACCAGGGGTCTGACAACATCACTGATGCTAATTGTGGCTTCCCAAGGGCCGTGTGCATTCCTGCAGCCAGTGCCCACACCTTTCAATTCTGGAGCCTCTGCTCTCTGCTCCAGTGAAACAGCCATCAAGGACCTGGCTGCCCAGCCAACTTCACAGACACAATTATTTTTTACGATGAGGTTCAAGGAAGCTCGGGGTATCAAGAGGACTTCTCAGATTCACACATCATACTCATAGCCCTTCTCCCATTTGTTAAAAGGACGAAGCAGCCTGGGTGGCCATTTTCCATCCCTGAACCAAGCCGTGGGTCACTGACTGCCCTGCCTGCTTCTCATATTGCAGGTGACTTCCTGAAGTCCTGGATCACAGCTGACTAAATGAACTGGATAATTAAAAGAGGGGATGAGCCATGCCTGGAGATTCTGTCTGCCTCATCGAGAACACTGTGCCCTTTGTATCCATCTACTTGGGGGTTTGTTTTTATTTTTCTCCCTTTGAAAAATGATTAGCCTTGAAAACCTTCCTAAGCATGGAACCATCTACCATTAGCTGTCAAGGCCAAAGTCTTTGAGAAGTTTTGAATTGCCCTACCTTCCGAAATTGTTACTAATAAAAGCTAGAAAGGAGGGTGGAGGAATCAGTAGCCTTTTCATGTCATAAACCAAAGCACCAAGGTTTGCTTTAAAATCTGAAAATTTTAGATAGCATTAAAGTATGTGTTTAGAATGGTTTAGATATGATGGAGATGGATCATCCTCTAATTAATATAGTTGCAATTCAATTTTCAAGAATCATATGATTAACTTATATATGTGCACATGTAAATGTATCCACATATGTGCATCCAGATGCATATTTGCACAAATGCATGCGGAGATGTATTAGACAATGCAGAGAGACAGTTCTTCAATGTCACAAAAACTTAACTCAGGCTGGAGAATTGGCTTAGCAGTTAAGGCACTTGCCTGCAAAGCCAAAGGACCCAGGTTTGATTCCCCAGGACCCATGTAAAACCAGATGCATAAGGTGGCACATGCATCTGGAGATCATTTGCAGCAGCTGAAGTCCCTGGTGTGCTCTCTCATTCTCTCTCTCTCTTTCTCTGTCTCTCTCCCCCTACCTCTCTCTCTCAAATAAATAAAATAAAATAAATGCTAAAAAAATAAAATAAAACGTAACCCACTGTTTCATGACCCCTTCCCCCTTCCCTTTCTTCCAGGAGAAAATTTTTATAATCCAGGAACATAAATGCAAGAGTTCATTGCTCCCGAATGGTTCAATGGTCTATAAGCTCTAGGGAGCAGGAGCTCCCTAGAGTAGTGTAGAGGAGTAAGCTCAAAGTGATTAACACATTAATATATCAGCAAGGTTCTACTGGATGATGGAGGTGGAAAGGCATCAAAACAGAAGAGGGGCTAGTTGGAAAGAAAAGAGATTCAGTAGGAGCTAGAAAAATAGCTTAGCAGTTAAGGTGCTTGCCTGCAAAGCCAAAGGACCCAAGGTCAATTTCCCAGGACTCACAAGGCAGGACATGTGTCTGGAGTTTATCTGCAGCGGCCAGAGGCCTGCAACCTATTCTCTCTCTCCCTCCCTCCCTCCCCCCCCCTCTCTCTCCCTCCCTCCCTCTTTCTCTCTCCCTCTCTCCCTCTCCCTCTCCCTCTTTCCCCCTCTTTCTCTCACTCTCAAGTAGATAAATAAAAACAAAGAGATTTGGTGGAAGGACATGGGGAAGGGGGATTCAAAAGAAAGTAATGAAAGGAGATTATGATTAAATTGCATTATATTTATGTATGAAAATTATCAACAGTTTTTAAATAGTCAGCAACAGAAAAGAAAAAAGAAAATGGCAATATCAAGAGAAAAACATAAAAGATATTAAAAACCAATAAGAACCCAGAGCTTGGCTGGGTCCCAGAGAATAGAATTGAATAAAGAATAATTAGGATTTGCCCTATGTTCACAGTGGTTCTATAACTAATGTTTACTCCAAATAGAAGTTCCAGATACTTCTAGTGAACTTCCTCTCACCCAAGTCACTGCATCTCTGACACCTTATTAGGAACAATCCCCTTTCATCCTCCATGTCTGTCTGTACATGGGAATGACAGAGAAGTAAAAAATTCTGGGTCTGCTACCCCAGTGAGAATATGCTCCTGGGAAGATGTTCACACACACACATACACACACACACACACACACACACACACACACTACCCAGCAGGCTACCATGATTCATCCAAATTCTGGCCTGCCATTCACCAGCACAGGACTTGAATTCATTTGACTTGATTTGTACTTCATTATAATGGGTGGTGTTACTGAGATCTCTTATATTGAGCACAGGGACGGTCAAATAAATGGATATATGTCTGAAAGCACTGAGGACAGTGTCTTGTGTATACTTTCCAAAACAGTAGCATTACACTTATCATTAGAATTTAGTGGAAAAGTGGGTCCAACCCTAAAAGCTTGCTTATCAATACCCAAGGAAACAAAGGCTTATCTCAGCCCTCAGTGTCAGAAAGAACATCCAAGCTTGTTGTCCTTTCTGTGCAGGCACACAGCATGTACACTGAGCAGAAGGAACAAAGATGGAACAAAGACAGTATATGTGTAAATATGAGACAGTGAGCAATTCAAACTTTATTTCCAAATTTTGCCACCCTATGATTCTATCACATTTAGAGAAATTAAACAGAAACAAGTCTGCCTCATCTTCTCTTGAGAACAGCTTCAGTCCAGCAATGTGTGAACATTACTGATTTCCCTGACGCCCAAATAAATCTCTACTTCCACTCATGGGAACAATTAGAATAATAATTAATAATGGATTGTCTTTTTAAGAACTTACAATGTTCTTGGGGACATTGTTTAACCTGAATTATCATTTAAGGCAGATGACAACCAGTGAGGTACATATTATTTTTATCTCCAATTATATCCAGAAAACTGAAAGGTTGAAAAATAAAGCTACTCACCCAGCACCATCCAGCTACAAAGAGCAATGTCCCTGGGCCAACTGAGAACCAAGACCAGGTCTTTATCTAATCCCAGTCTCCTTCCTGACTCTCCAGTACATGGCACTGTCCAAGCCCTTCCTAAGGAAGTGTTTCAAAGGTTCTATCTGAATACCAAGGTTATACTAGTACCAAAATCTCAATTCGTTGGTTGTGCTAAAAGTGTCATGAACTGAAATCATTTCCATCACCAACCTATAACCACAAGTAAACTTGGTTAACAAAGATAAAAGAACATCCAGGAAAGGTCATGTGTGGTTCTGATTCATCAAGAAGTAACACATGATCTCTGCCCGAGTTGAAGGAGTGTACTAACTGAGAGGCAAGTATGTAGTGCACATGCTGGCAGAGAGAAACTATTTACCACACCAAAAAAAAGGATGGTAACCATTCTTCCCATCATGTGTCTCCATGTCTCCAACTACTTAAATCAAACAAAAGGAAGGGAAGTACTTACTTTGATTCTGTTTCTTCTTCTGTAATGTATATAATTAGCCAAACAAAATAAAACTACACATTGTTAAAATATTGTAACTCAGGGCCAGACAGATGGCTACACAGTTAACACACTTGCTTGCAAAGTCTAAGGAACCAGGTTTGATTCCCCAGTACCCAAGTAAAAGCCAGATGCACAAGATAGTGCATGTATCTGGAGTCTGTTTGCAGTACCTAGAGGCCCTAGCATGCCCATTCTCTCTACCTGCCTCTTTCTCTCTCACCTCCCCCCCTCAAATAAATAAAATACTTTTTTGTCTGTCGTAGGGTCTCACTCTAGTCCAGGCTGACCTGGAATTCACTATGTAGTCTCAAGGTGGCCTCAAATTCACAGCGATCCTTCTACTTCTGCCTCCCAAGTGCTGGGATTAAAGGCATGCACCACCACACGCAGCCTAAAAACACTTAAAATATCATAATTTAAAACAAAAACCAGGATGTGAGGTATCCTAAAAATGTTCTTGGTTTTACTATTTTAGAGTTTAATGCTCCAATTATAATTGAACAATTCTCTCAAAACACTTTAGAAAGAGCTATTCTGTACATACACAGAGACACCTCTCAGGAAGTAAGCAGAGGCCCACACTGTGAGTGAATTAGGAATCGCTCCACTGAATCCTGAAGACCAGCTTATCCAAAGGGCATGATGAGATTCTCTGTACCCTCAAAACTGATGAACCCCATTATGTTAAAACATGGCACAATATGGTCTGTCACAAATTCTGCATTTATCTTCAGTACAGACTGAGTGATGAGGAAGACATTTTGCATGGGTTACCTTCCAGAACACCTGTGGGGCAGTACTAGCATTATCCCTGAAAAAGAGCACACTGGGCTGTAGAGGTGGCTTAGTAGTTAAGTTACTTGCCAGCAAAGCCAAAGGACCAGGTTTAATTCCCCAGTACACATATAAAGCCAGATGGACAAAGTGGCACATGTGGCTGGAGTTCCTTTGTAGTGACTAGAGGCCCTGGCACACCCATTCTCCCCTTTCTCCCATCTCCATAATCATGTATATATATATATATATATATATATATATCTCCATGTATATGCCTCTTTCTCTCAAGTAATTTTTTAAAAGAGAAAGGGTAGACTTAAGCAGAAACATTAAATGTAAACATGTCTGATGTTAGACTTGTGCAAGTGGGAGAGCCAAATTCACTTCAATTCTTTCCACACATTAATAGGCGACATTACGTTTGTGAGGCATTATATACAGACAATAAAAAAAAAAAAACTTCATTATCAAAATTGAAATTTCCAAATGTCTGTCCGGTTTATGAAACAAGGCAGTCACTTTTGGTAAAGCTCATTTTGAAGGTGGCATGAAGTCCCAGTGACTTTGCTGGGACAATGAACAGTGATTCCCTTGCAAGTAGTTAAACAGAGCAGAACTCTCTAGACCTGCAGCAGCTGCTAACAGCACTGTCACCGTCACATTGTTTAGTCAGCGTTTGTACCTCAATGACTTTCTTCTCTGGATGTGTGCTTGGGTTACCAAGAGAAATCCGAGCGCCCGCTAATGCAAAATACATCTCATGCAAAATGTTTTCCCTCCACCTACTGCTCTCCCCGAACTGACCTTCACATCGGGGTCTGGAAGGCAAACACTGGAGCGATTTAATACTTCATTCAAAGTCTGATGTAAGGGGCTTCTGAGGTATTCCCACATTAACATTTGCAGTTCACATGTTTTTGTTTTCTTCCCCAAGACAAACAGCATCTTTTCAAGGGTTCCTTCGGAACCTTCCTCACTTGACCTGCCTAATTTAGAGCAGTCCCCAGTGCCATCTTGGTGGCATCGTTGCTCTGTGACAGCTAATACACACGCATACATTACTGCTGACATTTCAAAACATCCCTAACAGTTTGTGTGAGTACATGGTAAACAGATGCTATGGGATTTTTTATCCATTATCAGTCATCTCTGAAGACTGCAGTCAAGTGACAGGTTTCAGAGATTTTTCAGTTTAACAGTGAGAGATTTATTCTTAATAGAATATTGATATTATGGTACAAAATGGCATTTGGTGTTTATTTTCTTCCCCCTCCAGCAAAGAAGTTCAGCCTGGTGGGTTATTATAGAGCCCTGGTACCCTCAATTCTCTCTGTGACTCTGTTGTGGATTTTTTTTCTGGGGGGGGGGAATTGCAGACTTTTATGAACTGTCTGATTAAAGTACCTCCATCTGAATGCAGATTAAAAGTTCCAACACCTGAGAGCTCAAACCCAATGAATATTTATACCAAAAACCAGCAGATGAATACACACTAAATCTTCAAATGCAAGTCTAGTCATGGGTTTTATCTTATTTTAGGACTTACTTTTTATTAAAATGAACTCTTGCATATTTACACTACAGAAATAACGTTGCCTGCAAACACAATACAGTGGAGACCTTACAAATGCATGGCCTCAGGAAAAGCCACTGCGTTCATCAGCACACTTTACTTCTTCATCTAGTCTTCGTACAGGGAGTTTCTTGTAGATGACTGGAGTCATTTGGAAACCAGAAAATATAGTCATTTGGGAAGATTATTCATTTAGAGTCTAAGATAATTATACAGACCATGCTAGGGCAGGGTTTTTGTTGCATTAACAATTTTCCAGCATTATTTTAACAAGTTAATTGGCCTGTTAGGTGGTATAACATGTTGTGGTTTTATGGTGAATGTCCCCACTGAGAGTTTATAGGAGCTCCTTTGACCAGCATGAGGAGCAAGCTTGAGATGTACCCTTGGTCATAATCCATTCTTCACACCTTCACTGGCTCTCATGGCTATCAGCTCTTAGAAAGGGTCGTGTTTGAACCAAGGCAGCCCAGAGCATAGGTTCCTAACCAATCTTATTCAACAGCACAGTGAAAGTGAGTACTGTCATACACCCACACCATGTAAGTAAATGACTCCTAAACAAATGTAAAGCGGTTGTTTCAATGGGAAATGCTCTGTCCCCTTGCACCTTCTTGCCATTCACTAAAATGCAAGAAACTCCACAAGAAAGGCCAAGTGAGGTTATCAGAAGTAGGAGAAACACAACTTGGGATAGCACCCACCCACGACTTGAGAGGGCCATGCCCTCTCATCACGAGGACTGCGATGAGCAAATTTACCATCCTGTTCCTGAACTTGTTCCTTCTTTTTCATAAACTAAGCTTAGAGATAAATGTTTACAAATCAACCCAGTCATCATTTCTTCATTTTAATGCGTAAACGCTTCATTTTGATTGCTGCCTTTTTGACATTTCACCAAGGAAATATGTTTGCGTGTTCGCGATGCCATTGAATCAGCAATTAGATCTCCATATTCCAGATGTCATGAGAGTTTTCAGTGTATCACCCAATAAAATTTATTTCTAAACTTCAAGAGAGAAAATTTTCTTTGTATAAATTAAGCACTTTATTCTTATTTTTCTAATTGCTGTATTGCACACTGTGAGGGCTTCTAAAATTATTGATTCAATGATTTTTCATCATTCTACATAATATTTTTCTTTGGAAGGAATACAAGTTTGGATACACTAAAGGAACAACTTACGCATTTTGACTCACTAATGTATTTGTTTGTTTGTTTGTTTTCCCCAATAGAATAGGATATATGGAGATGAATTTGAGCTCCAAGCACATGCTAAATTTTTGCATCCACATGAGTCTCTTGAAAGTTTGGTGCTGTGGAAACTACACAGGAAGTTTATTGTGGAAAATGGACAAAGGAAGATATAATTCTCATCCATGCCTTCATTAACACTTTTTAAAAATATCTTAACTCATTTTCTATAAACCTGGCATTACTACAATTTTCTTTCATGCTCAGGCTTTCTCAAAAGGACTGTTTCAGTGACCCAGTGGCTGTCATATGTCATTCTAGAGTGATCCAATACCAACCTTTTCTTCTGGCAGCCTTTGGCAAACAACAGATCACTTCTCACTCCTTTGCAACAGACTCTTAACTGACTCTTTAAAAAACACAATAAACCAAAATGGCTGCACATTGTGAAATTTGGCATCCATAAAACATTTCAGTGGCATGCAGTGCTATCTCCAGAAGGTGCCATCCTAGGTGACTTCAGGCATAGTTATGTGTGGGAGAACAGAATTTTCCACAGGTTTCTGGATGTGGACATCTGATCATGTTTAGCGCACGTGCAGGTCTACATGAACATGGGACTCCTTCTCTATGACTCTCCTGCAGATGGTTGAAGATCCACTCCCTCTTGCTATATTCCCAGTAACTTTTAAAGCCTCTATAGGGAACTGACACCCACTGTTCCTTCTAATAGAATGAGTTTGCTTGGCATTTACCCAGTTCCAAAGGATACCACCAGAAGTTTTTGATTCTCTGTTCTCCTCCCATCCACAAACGGGGTTTGCAGAGGACTCCTTGATGCCCATCCCACCTCCTGAGAAATGCTCCTGAGCAAAAACTCATCTGTAAGTAATAGGACTGAAAAATGCTTCATACTAGCTAGAAGTGGTATGAGAGCTGCTACTGCTCCAGCAAATTTATTTTGCCTTTCAAGGGTTTAATTGCACACAACATGGTGCAGTTTTGATTAATCCTTCAGAATTTAATATATACTCTTGGGGGGTCAATATGTTCATTCTTCATGCATCACTATCATGGGAGTAACTGGAATGTGTTTAAACACCACAGGAGGTGCACTTCTCAACCTTACCTGGCCCTGTCAAGGGTAAAAAGAGCTCATTAATGACTAGATCGGTTGGGGGAGGGAAGCCAGTAGAGGGGTGTGTTTCCTCTCTGACACTATTTCTGGTTTGCTTGGCAGGCATGTTTCCCTTGGGGAGGTCCCAGGTGAGCCACACACTGGAATCTTCCAGGCTTATGCCCTGATCATTTTAATGAGAAAGCAATGTCGAAATATTGGCACCTTGTATCTAACCAACATATGGAGATGCTGTACAAGTACTTAATTGAACTGTTTAAGGATTATGAAGGGTACCATCAACTGGGTCAATGCATGTTTATTCTTGAACTTGAACTAGAAAGACATCATTCAAACAAGTCCATTTGATTTATCTATAGAGTAGTATCTTTTTAAAAAAATCCTATATTTATTTACATGTGTGTGTGTGTCCAGTATGGGTGCACACATTCCATACAACATGCCTGTGGTGGTCAGAGGGCATCCTCGAGGTGTCAGTGTGGTATTCCATCTTTGAGACAGAGTCTCTAGCCTATGAGCTTTGTATTCTTTTGGCTCTGCCTCTCAGCATCATAGGTTGCTTTGGTCTCACACACACATGTGCCACTTTGCACCAGGCTTTATGTGGGTACTGTGGAGGATCAAACTATTGTCAGCCCACTTTGCAAGTAAGTGCCATCAGCCACTGAGCCATCTCTCTGGCTCTGAGAATGATCTTTGAAACTCCAGAATCCACACTCCCAGAGGTAGGCATCTTATGGCACATAAGACAGCCATGAGTTATAGGGAACTGCTAACTAACCACATAAACATGAGGGATCCAAATCAGATGAGGCCATGACAACAGGGTACTTGGGAAAGAAGTCACTCTACCAAAAGTCCCAGAAGGAGTTGTCCTTCAACAGAGGCAGAGAAACAAAATAAAGCATAAAGGTGGAGCCAGTCAGGGACTCATGCCTGGGCTGCACCTCCCTCTATGTGACCCTTCACAGCCTTTACAGCTTAAGCTTATTCATGTCACCTAAAATACTGTTCATCCAACATGGCTCAGGGAAATTTTGCGGAAGAGGGGGCGGAAAGAATGTCAGAGTCACATGTTGGGTCATGATTTGCAGAGACGTTTATCATACCAATAACTGTGGGCTAACTCCACAATGCACGACCCATTTACATCAACAAGGAGGGTCCAATGGGAGGGGGTAGATCATGGATGAGCCTAAACAATGGTACCAAACTGCCTGTATTTGCTGAAAAGAAAACTAATAAATTAAATTTAAAAAATAAAATAAAATACTGTTCATCACATCTGAGGGTTATGTAATGGGCTAAACTATGGACCTCTCACATGCTTAAAAAATATTTTATTTAATAATTTGAGAGAAGGAAAATGAGAATGTGGACACACCAGGGTCTCATATAACTACAAATAAATTTCATATGTATGTTCAACTTTGTGCATCTGGCATTAAATGGAAACTGAGGAATTGAACCTGGGCCATCTGGTTTTTCAAGAAAATACCTTTAACAGAATCTTAACCCACAAATGCCTCAGAATATCTGGAGACAGAAGCTCTATAGAGGTGATTATGGTGAAAGGAGGGGACATAGCTCAGCCAAAAAGTAATATGTCCAGAGGAAAAGGTTATGACACAAACACACACAAAGGACCATTGGAAGACCAAGGAGAAGCCAGTTACCTACAAGCCAAGGAGATGGGCTTCTGAATCAAGTCAATCCTGCCACCCCCTTGATATTGGACCTTAGCCTCCAGATTGGCAGAGAAATAAATTTCTGTTTTGTAAGCCAGCCAGTAAAGGGTACTTTGTTCTAGCATTCTGGCCTTTCTCAAACACATCTAGGAAACTCTAATAAAATCAGAAATCAGAGCTACTTAGCAGAATGTAAGTATTCAAGGAATGCTGGTTGCAGTCCGACTCTACCCAATCCCATCTTATAGATGCATCATGATGAGCTGCCAAAGCAGATGAGAAAATGAAGCAGGAGAAAAGTGCCTCCCCAAATCCAGAGGCCCCTCCCAGCCTATTAGATTTCATAAAGATCCACAGAATCATTTTTATGTATATGAACGAAAGAGAGAGAGAGAATGTGTAACATGAAGTAGAAGCAACGTTGTCTACAGGAACAAAGGGTTGGGTGGGAAACAGGAGGGGAGGGGAGGCATGAAAGAAAATATGCTCAATATGCCATATATATATATATATATATATATATATATATATATACATATATATATATACATATATATATATATATATGCACAGAAATAAAATGAAGTAACACAGTACTATATATTATGAAATAGACAATGAAAAAGAAAAGCAAAGAAATGGAAGTACATTGGATAAAGGAAATCATATCAAATAGCCTAAAGGACAGATCTGGCTCCTGGCCATGGGCAGAGTCATATCTCAGTGTAACTCAATGTTACTAAGCCACAAACATGGGGTCAACAAGAGATCACTGCATATAAGCCAACAGCTTTTACACAATCTTTTCTCTGAAGTGCTATCCAAACAATCAGGCAATGTCTAACAGATTGCTTTTAGTTCACGCATAAGTGAAACTACCTGATGACTCTATGATAAAAATTCTCCACGTCACCACCTTCTGCCTCCCAAAGGCCATCTTATATGAAATTTTCTCAGTCCTATTTAGACTCTATCAGGTAAGAATATGCCAAGCACCTTACCAAAGGGAAAACCAGAGCACCCGAAGACCAGGGACAGTGTGGAACCCAAGGTCCTGAGTATATAACAGCCCATACCCTTGGGCTGTGTGCTCACCAGATTAAACCAGCCACTAAATAAAAGTTAAAACAACAAATGCACTGCCAGGTCTTCAGTTAAACTGCAATCCAACAGGCCACCGAGTCATGTGTACCCCTCTTAATCCAACACACAGTCAGGTGACTCACCAGGGTCCTGAGAAACATGCATACCCACCCACAGCCTGTTCCAACTCAGTTTCTCTAGTTAAGTCAGGTCTTGCTCAACCTGCAATTCTTGACAGTTTTCAAAACCAGAACCAAAGAAACAACTGGACAGAATCCAAGTGCAGTGAAATTGGAAGCTGCCTTAGATACACCAGGGCATAGAGAGCAGGTACTTGTTTACTCACTGTATAAGTTAAGGTCAACAAGGGAAGGTACACTTCCTGTTCACAAATCCTTTAGGGCTGTTTGTTTTGGGGCCTCTGGTTTTTCCTGGTAAAATCCCAGAGTATGGGCCTAGGAGTAAGTGGCTAGGTCATATGAACAGTATTCTTCACAGGCAATCCAATGTTAAAGTCAAGAGGATTACTCTGTCTGTCTGTCTGTCTGTCTTTCTCTCTCTCTCTCTCTCTCTCATAGTTCTTTCCCTTCTTTCTCTCCCTCACTCTCTCTTTTCACATTAGTAAAGGCCTTTTGGTCAGTGACATGCTCAGCTATTCCTTCAGCCTGAAGACTCCATGCAGCTTAAAATACCAGAAGAAATCCACAAGAATGCAAAGACCCTAGTGTGTGTGCATGAATACATTTCACCTTCTCCAAAAACACAGCAGGGACTGTCTATTAAGCAAGAGTATTGATTTTGAGACTTGCTCCTTTAACCTGCCAGACACTCAGTGGCCTCAATCCAGCAACTCCTTTAACTTCTCGTGTTTGAGGCCATATATTGTGATCTTGGGAGGGAAGTTTGTTTCCATTAGCAATGTCTCCTTGGACACTCCACTGTCCAGGGCAGTGTTTCTTCCATTGAGTTGATGGTATGAGCAAAGTTGTGTTAAACTAGTTCAATTGAAGCAGGTTACCAGGTTGTTTCTTTCCACTGTCAGAAATTTCTGATACATTTGCTAGTAAATTTTGTCATATGATTTTTAAAAAATATTTTATTTGGGGTCTGGAGAAGTGGCTTAGCAGTTAAGTACTTACCTGTGAAGCCTAAGGACCCCAGTTAGAGGTTCGATTCTCCAGACTCACATAAGCCAGATGCACAAGGTGGCACATGTACCTGGAGTTCACACGGAGTGGCTGGAGGCCCTGATGTGCCCATGCGCGCGTGCGCTCTCTCGCTCTCTCTCTCTCTCTCTCTCTCTCGCTCTCTCTCTCTTTCTCTCTCTGTCTGTCGTCACTCTCAAATAAATAAAAATAAACAAAACATGTTTTAAAATATTTTATTTGTTTATTTGCAAGGGAAAAAAGAGAGAGAGAGAATTGGCAAACTAGGGCCTGTAATCACTACAAATGAACTTCAGATGCATTCACCACTTTGTGTATCTGGCTTTACATGGGTACTGGGGAATCAAACTTGGATCATTAAGCCTTGCAGGCAAGCACCTTAGCTGTTGAACCGTCTCTCTAGTCCTGTCACATGATTTATTTTTAGTTTTTTTATTTATTTGAGAGAGCAGGAAAGAGGCAGTGAGAGAGACAGAGAGAGTGAGAGAATGGGTGCACCAGGGCCTCTAGCCACTGCAAACGATCTACAGGTGCATGTGCCACCCTGTGCATCTGCCTTATATAGGTCCTGAGGAATCAAACATGGATCCTTAAGGCAAACGCCTTAAACACTAAGGCATCTCTCCAGCCCTGTCACATGTCTTAAAATAAAAAATCAGGGCTGGAGAGATGGCTTAGCAGCTAAGCGCTTGCCTGTGAAGCCTAAGGACCCCGGTTTGAGGCTCGGTTCCCCAGGTCCCACGTTAGCCAGATGCACAAGGGGGCGCACGCGTCTGGAGTTCGTTTGCAGAGGCTGGAAGCCCTGGCGCGCTCATTCTCTCTCTCTCTTCCTCTATCTGTCTTTCTGTGTCTGTTGCTCTCAAATAAATAAATAAAATGTTTTAAAAAAAAAATCAACTCATGATGAATCCATGAAACACAAACTGAGTAAATAATGATTGTTTGGCAAAGTATAAATAAGCAGACAGAAAAATATATTTCTGGTATTAATGGATACAATTGTCAAATGATGGCACTTTTGACAAGTCCACGAAGTTCCAATGTAATCATTGTCATGATTTGTTGGTTGCCATCCACCTGGCTCTGCGGATTCTTAGCAGCGCACATTATATCCTGCATGCCCTCCATGCAGATACCCTTCTTCACCTCCTTCATGCACATTAATAAGCAGTGGAGCCCATGCAGCAGGTAAAGGGGGTACTACGTAGCACACGAGAAGCAGTCATTTTTAAGCTTAAGTGCTAGAACAGAGTGCACCCCAAAAGAGGCCTGTAAAACCAGTCCATTACAGCCCAATTATCCACAGGATTAAACCTTCGAGGGAGGCCACACCCCTGAAACAAGTGTCTCTGAACACTCCATGGAATGCCTTCTCAGAAACAAACCAACCAATCAAAACAGGCTGACTCCTCCTCAGGAAGCAGAGGGAATGCTGGGTATGTTAAGTACCCAGGCCAAGGATCTGTCTTCTACTCTACTGGTACAGAGATGTATGGACGGTGCCACTGAGTCAAAAGCCAAAACTGCCCTCCACGCCAGCTTGCCATGTGGCCAGGAGACACAATGGGACACAAGAGCACGGGTGAAAGAGTATATTCACCCTCAGCACTGATACCAAGAGTAAACATGAGATATGGTAAAGACCAGGTCTGGAATAAATCCATCTTCAAATGCAAAAGACACATGCAGAGATAAAGGTGGGGACAAGTACAGATAAACTTGAGTTATACTCGGGAAGGCATCCGTCTTGGGTCACCTATCTGATCACAGGCCCTGTAATCACACAGCTTGGAAACAAGAACAAGGGATTTCTTTTGTTCACAACAATGCTGAGGGCCTGTGATGTGGGGGCTGATCACTGAACAACACCACATCGAAGTCTTTCTGAAAATAGCACTCTCCTCAAACACATGCTCCACCAGAAGAGGATGGTAATACACTGTGCCCTCGACTTAGTCAGATTCCATTCAGGGCTCTAGAAATTCCTAAAAGGAATGGCAGGCCTTGGTTGCAAGAGAGCTGCTGAATTATATGCCAGTGTCCTAAAAATAGGACATGGCCGATGAAAAGAGACACAAAGAAAGGTGAATTTCTTTGTGCTCACATGGCTGAGAGAGATGTGGCAAGAGAATTCTTTCAAACTAATTCCTGCTGAACATACTTATCCTCAGACACAACTGAGAGATGTCTGTCTTTTAAGACTGGTATTAGACATGTCTTCTGCCTAACTAAGTCTTTCTGAAAATTAAAAAAAAAAAAAGACAGAGTCCCATCCAACTATGATGAAGAGGTTTATTCTTGACAACCCCAGTGCCCACTCTTTGTTCTCTTCTGAAGCACACAGGATAATGAAGAGTTAGAACACCAACGAAAACTAAGCACGACGCATGGGCTTCAGCCATTGGAACCACCATGAGATGCTGAGCTCGGGTCTTACCTTAGCATAGTTAGTTAGGAATAAAAGTAAGAAGGTGGGGTTCAGGAGTCCCTCATTGCAGAGGAACTTCGGTAAAACACTGATAATGCTTTTGTTGTCTCACAAGATGAGCGTGTACCCAAAAGGCCCTGAGAGCAAGACTTGGCCACTGGCCTCAGGGTTCGGACATTCAAGCCCCTCCGATGCAGAGGTCACCCAACCCTTTAGGGCTTTAGCAGTTCGACCTGACACAGGGCCAGGGCATGAGTTCTCATCCCCTTCTACATTGATCCTCAGCTATGCTGCTGTGGTTCAACTCCAGCTGTGGGATTTGCTCCTCAGCTTGATGGTGTACTCCTCCGATTCATAAATCTGAGTATGAGCTGCAGAGATGGTTTGGCAGCTCAGGTGCTTGCCTGCAAAGCCAAAGGACCCAGGTTTGATTTCCCAGGATAAACCAGATGCACAAGGTAGTTTTTGCAGTGGCTGAAGGCCCTGGCATACTCTCTCTATCTGCCACTTTCTCTCTCTCTCTGCCTCATAAATAAAATTTTTAAAATACATTGAAAAATAAAGAGGGGGCTGAGGAGATGGTATAGTGTTAAGGCACTTGGCTACGAAACTTAAGGACTCATGTTCGACCCTCCAGGTCCCACATAAGCAAGATGCACAAAGTGACACAAGTGTGTAAGGTTACACATGTTGCACAAGGAGGCACATGTGTCTGGAGTTCAGCTGCAGTGGCTGGAGGCCTTGGCATGCTATTTCTCTCTCACTCACTCTTCGTCTGATCTTTTGCATAAAAAAATGGCCAGGGGCTGGAGAGATGGCTTAGCGGTTAAGTGCTTGCCTGTGAAGCCTAAGGACCCGGTTCGAGGGTCAGTTCCCCAGGTCCCACGTTAGCCAGATGCACAAGGGGGCGCACGCATCTGGAGTTCGTTTGCAGAGGCTGGAAGCCCTGGTGTACCCATTCTCTCTCTCTCTCCCTCTATCTGTCTTTCTCTCTGTGTCTGTCGCTCTCAAATAAATAAATTAATTAATTAAAAAAAAATGGCCAGTCTGTTAGCCTTGCCTCAAAAAATAAAAAGGAAAAAATAAATAAAGAGAAACTATAGGCAGAGTAGAGGGTGAATAACAGTCAACTCCAGATATCACTTCATCGTGTAAAAATAGAGGCTTTAAGAAAAAGGCGCAAGATGTCTCCCTTCCCCTGTCATAATTGACACAGGACCAGCTACTGTGGAAACACCACTGAGGTATGGATGATGCAAATAATGAGAACAAGGGAAGGTCTGGAAAAGGGGGCTGCCTGTATCTATGGCATATCTTACTTGCTTAGAGGCAAAATCTGTTGCTACATTTGGACATCTGAGAAAATGAGCTGTTTCTCTCCCTTCAGGATGTAAAGATGTGTCCATCTGAAGCAAAGAAGAAAACACTGTTTCTTTCAGTAAAAATGAAAAAGTTCTGAACATTGATGGGTTCTAAGAAGAGCTACCAGAACAAAAGAATCAGGCATCTAATCAGGGCATCAAGTCTGCTATTAAATCATGACCCACAAATGATGGCATAAAGGTGATCACCCACAGAACTCCCTAGTAACCCTTTCCAAAAGCACTCAAAGAACTGTTTAGCTCTCATAGAGTTGTTGCACGTGTGTGTGTGTGTGTGTGTGTGTGTGTGTGTGTGTGTACAGTTGAATCACTATGGCCAACAGGACAAAAACATATAACCTAATCCTATGGAGAAGTAATTCACTCAAGACTCAGGTACAGAGAACGACTTCAGCCAAGTGCTTCAGGCACTGTTCAAGGCTCTAGAGTTGCAGCAAAAGAGAAAACAGGACAAAATATGCTGCTCTCCTGACACTTGCATCTAGGAAATGAGGAAATGGAGCCTTAGTAAATAAGTAAGACGTGTATCACATAAGACAGTTCTAGGGCTGGGGAGATGGCATAGCGGTTAAGTGCTTGCCTGTGAAGCCAAAGGACCATGGTTCGAGGCTCAATTCCCCAGGACCCACATTAGCCAGATGCACAAGGGGGCGCATGCATCTGGAGTTCGTTTGCAGGGCTGAAGCCCTGGCATGCCCATTTTCTCTCTCTCTCTCTCTCTCTTTCTCTCTCTCTCTCTGTATCTATCTGGCTCTTTCTCACTCTGTCGCTCTAGCAACGGTAGAGGAACACAAGGCAGAAAAAGAAGAAAGGAGAGAGCTACAATTTTAACTTGAAAATAGCAGGGGTGATCAAGGTAAGTTCTGTAGAGAAAAATGGTAGTTGTACAAGACCAAAGAGATGAAGAGATTGGTTCTACCCCAGTAGATAAACAAAGAAGAGATTTCCAAAGAGATGGAATAGGATGTACAAAGTCTGTGAGGTTGGGGCATCCCTGGGATGTAAAAGGACAGTAAGGAGGTCATTGTGACCATGGTGACTGTAGTGTGGCATTGTAACACAGAAAGGGGCAAAAAAAAAAAAAAAAATCATCAAATATGTTAACTGAGGGGAAAGAATAGAAGAATTAGGAATGATTTTATATACTTTGTTTTTTGTTAATTTCTATGTTTATTCAGAACATGTTTATGGAGGCTTGGAGCGATGGTTTAGTGGTTAAGGCATCTGTCTGCAAAGACAAAGGATCCCAGTTTGATTCTCCGGGACCCATGTAAGCCAGATGCACAAGAGGCACATACATCTGGAGTTCATTTGTAGTGGCTGGAAGCCCCAGCATGTCCATTCTCCCCCTCTCCCCTCTCTTTCTCTCAAATAAATAAATAAATAAAATATATTTAAGGAAATGTTTACGGAGTCTGTTGTGTACTGGGCAAGGGTGGCATACTGGGGGTACAGACAGAAAGAAGCCCCTGGCCTCCCAGATGGGCATGTCACAATAGACCACCACTGTTGCCAGCTGGGACATGTGCTGTGAACAAACAATAGCTGAGATCAAAGGTGAAGGTGTCAGGCCACAGATGGCTTAGTATGAATGCAAGAGGATCCCGAATAGCAGAGGGAACCAGGGAGAGTCCTAAGAAGGGCTTCTAAATCAAAACAGCATGAAGGGACAGGAACACAAAGAACTGTTAGGGATATACAGATAACCTACAGCCAGGAGGCTGTAGCACAGGCCAGTAATCATCAGTAAGATGAGGCAGGGGGATCAGGAACTCAAGGAAAGACTTGGCTACAAAGAGAGACCCCTGTCTCAAAAAAAAAAGGATCAAAGAAAAGAGAAAGAAGAAAGAAACAAAGAAAGGAAAAGGGCATGGTCAGGGCTAGGAAGGTGTTGGTTGGTAAAGTGCTTGCCACACAAGCATGAGGATGAGAGTTCCGGTGCATCCCCCACGTACATGCAGGTGAGTGTGGCAGTCATCTGTCATCCAAGCACTAGGGAGTAGAGACAGGGAAGCCCCTGGCAAGCTGGCTGGCTGGACTAGCTGCACCAGTGAGGTCTAGCTCCAAGTGACAGATGTTGCCTCAATCTACAAAGTAGAGCATGATAGAGCAAGACACCTCTCATCAACCTCTGGCCTCCACATACATGCACACACATGTGCATGCTCACCTCCACACACATGCATGTGTGCCCAAATACACAGGAACACACATACATACATGCATGAACACCACACATGCATACTCACAAAAGCAAGAAAAGAGAAATTGCCCACAGTGGTAGAGGAGATAATTCCTGGTCTTGATCAGTGTGCCAAACGTTCTGGTCACATATTCATCAATAAATATTTATTGAACATATATCATACATACTCTGCTGTGCTGGAAAAAGAGTTATAAATACTCTAGACATGGTTTCTGCTCTGAGGAAGGCTTAAGTCAAATCAGAGGCAAAACTCAGATCTCACAACTGCCACTTGGCATGGCAGCAACCTGGGCAAGAGCCAGGAGTGCAGAAGAACCTGGCAGTCGTGTTGCAAGTTGCTGTGAGCTTGAAGTAAAAATAGCAGCTACACTGGTTTTCTTTAGCCTGATTTTTCACTGAACCCCAGGTACATGTGCCCTTCACTTACCCATCCATTCATCCAGCTCCAGCTGCCCACATACTCTGCACCTCCACAGTCCTAAGAGATGAAGGACAGAGTGGGGAGAATGCCCCATCAGGCTCGCAGCCTATTTGACAAGGCATGAAGGAAATAGTTATGTTAAACAGAGCATCCCAAGATAGTGTCTTGATGTCTAATCCTGGGATAATTATCAGGTATTTTAACAAATAAAGTGGACAGGCATGTCACTGCTTTGATGACCTTGACATCACAAATGTTCAGAATGTCCTCTCTGGTGCCGTGTGATTCACGATGTTATCTTTAGAAATGTGTAGAGGTTTACAAGGGTACTTGGCTACCTAAGGGACATTCTAATGGAAGCCTACGTAGGTCTATGATTAAGAAGTATGGACATCTGCTTGGTAGCTTTAAGCACAACTGCCCATGGGAAGGCCAGCGGAACCCAGTTGTAAAGGAAGTAGGAGTAAGAAAAGGACTCCAACATCTGCATGTAGATTTGCAAGTTGAGATATATAGCAGGAACCCTTCTCCCTGGTGTGCCTGGCCTTGTGTGCAGATCAAGGCACTGAAGAGAACCACTCACTGGGTTACTCAGATGAACACCAGTGCAGAAGGAGGAAGAAGAAAGGACACTTTTTGTTCCTCCTTCTGCTCGACCAGCTTGCTGTCTCCAGCTTTACCTCACCCAGACACACTGCTTTCTTTTCCACCTGTCCTTGAACCTACCCTGATGGTCACCTTGACTGGACACTACAATAGAACCCTACGAAATAGACACTGTGTTCCAATAAATATTAGCCTTCCTCTAAAGTTGACATTAGATAAAATCACCAACACGCTCTTTTGTGCTCAGTGGGGACATGTGTTTTCACTTGCAAGCTCTGTGCAGGCAATTAACATTGGGGTAGGTTCTTTTTATTCTCCACCTGGATCCTTATGATAATGATTACTATCTTGCACAGTTCTCGATAGTTTCCTACAGTTTACTTGAAGTGCAAGCTAGGGTGTATTGAGTGAGTGAGTGAGTGTGTGCATGTGTGTGTGTGTGTGTGGTATGCATGTATGAATGCCAAGCACAGCCTAAGCACTTTATTTAGATATTTAATCCCTATAATTTCCATATTTTCAGCTTTATTTGAGGAACAAAAAGATAAAGAACCTTGTCCAAAGTCACTTAGCTAATGTGAGCAAACATAACCAGGCCAACCTGGTTGCAAACCCACCCTACACTTGTCAGTCTAATGATGTGGTACCTTGCCACCCTCTGTGACAGATTAGATCTTATTATCATCTCTGCCAACTGACAATTGCACTGTTATTCAGTAAGTATGTGTCTTACCAACACTACACCATCAGAGATTCTCAGCCAACTTCTCTGAATCTATCTCTATGTGTTCTCTGTCAAACTGTGGTGCCCTGTAAACCATGTGACCAGCATGTCAAATGTCACCTCAGAATCTCAGAGATCATACTTTTCAGTTTTGTTTATTCCATTTGTGGGAGATATTGCTTTAGAAATCACCTCATTCTTTTTGGGTGGCATAGGAAACAAAAGAAACTAATGCCATATTTGACTTAGGCTTATGAATATCCAGTCAAAAGCAGCTAGAGATGCCAAGATAATTCCAGACGCATAACGAACAAATAGCAAATTTAATAGTGTGGGCCTTGTTTATACTTCTGCCATCAACTTTAATGATGAGCCTATTTATGCTAAACTTCACTACATTATCGAAGTCATTAGAGCCTGTAAGTAAGTGATAATGTGCTCAAAAACTTCCCAGAGTGTGTGTGGATTCCTCAGAGCTTTACATTTCCACACTGGGAGACACAAGTCAAGTAGGCTCTTACATACATCCTCCTACAGCAGCAACTCAGTCTTATTCCCCAGAAACTTGGACAAGTGGCCAGCAAGTTAAAGGGGTTTCTTTTACCTCCTAATCTTCAGCAAAGAATAAGGTACCACTGTGTCTCCTGGGTCTCCAAGATGGAATACACTGTCAGATTTTCTGGAAGTATTGACCCAAGAAACTTCACAAGGTGACTAATAATTATCTTTCTGGCTATCAGTCCATTAAGATTCAGCTTCACAGATTCTGAAAGAAAGGACTATGGCAAAATCCAGTAATGAATGCAAAAACAAAAGTCCACACAGAATACACATCGGCTCGTGTCTTATCATTAGCCATGCCTGTGCCTGAGCCTGGCCAGGGGCTACAATGCACACCTTTGCAAATGTGAGGTCCTCACTAAGGATTCCTTAAAGCTAACACTAACCAAAATATATTATACTTCTGAAACAGAGTGGTTCTTCTGTCCGTATTAGTCATATGACCTCAAATATTCCTACCCTTGGGACTTGGGACATTCGTTTGCTGACTGGAGAAAGCATGCCATCAATGGCCCCTGACAGGGGGTGCACATGGCCAATCCAGGCTGCATCAGCAATTTCCCCAGAGATGAGCCACAGTGATGCCAGTGAGGCCCTAACAGCAACCCAGAAGGGAGCACTAAGGGTACTCTCTTGAAGCAAACATACTTGCCTTCCAACTGGATCAAACAATTAGTAAAGTCTCCCCTGACCACCTTAACAGATAAGGCACTCTGGTGGCTCTCTAGCCCATGCCTCTATTGTTTCCTATAGCATTTATTATCTAATGTTATCTTGTAATATTTTGTTAGCCATATCCTCTCTCCAGAATAGAATCCCATGTGGCCAGTAAGGAAAGTCACCTTCATCCCCACAACCCCACACCTGGAACAGAACGTTTATCCAATAATGATTGCTGAATGTCTAAGGAATAGAATGCTTTTAGCTAACTTTGATTCAAGGAAACAAACACCCACTTTGGGGATGATAGCCTAAGGCTATAATTGACAATCCATTGGTAATTGTCACTTCTTACATTTACATGGTCCCCAACCTAATCAGGGCAAGATACATAAAGAAGTTAGGAGAATGCTGGAGAGATTGCTCAATGGTTAAGGTGCTTTACAGGCAAAGCCTAAGGACCTGGGTTCAGTTCACCAGTACCTATGTAAAGCCTGATGCACAAAGTGGCGCATGCATCTGGAGTTTGTTTGCAATGGCTAGGACACCTGGCATACCCATTTTCTCCTTTCCCTCTACCTCTCTCTTTCCTTGTAAATAATTAATTAATAAGTTAGTTTTTAAAAAGGAGTTAGGGGGATTTGGAGAAAGGGGCAGCCTCTAGAGAAAAGGCTGAGTGTCACATGTCCCTGGGATCATACTCAAACCAAAAGGACAGCTTCTACTGGAAGGGTTCATTATTGATATGCACCATGAGAAAGATTACTTCTAAACATTCTAAAATTAGAGTGACCAATGCTAGCTATGTGTCCCAGCCATGAGATACCTGCCAAGGCCTTTAAGTGCTCCAGAGGACCCTTTCCTGGGTCTGATCTTGCTTTCCCTCTCCACATGACATGGCACATTTGATTGTCTACTCTCTCCAACCCAGTTTAGAGACTCAAACCATCAATCACCTAGCCAGACTTCCATGTCTCCTTATCCAATCTTGACTAACTGGACTAGAAATTGTCTCAATTCACAGCATGTAGCCAAAATGGCCCAGTATAAAGGAGAAGGAAATGAATCAGAACCCAGAGAAGCTGGAGAAGACAGAAAGGAGGTCTTATGCAGTTCCTACAGCTAGGGAAACTATAGCAGCTGGCTTCATTGTCTTAGAGACAGCAACAGAGAGACAGAGACATCTCCTCCTTCTCTCAGGTGTATGATAGCAGCTTGCCTGGGGTGTAATTTGTTTTCATTTCTGTATCCTGTCAGCTCCCCACCTCAGACATGTTTTGCTTGAATGAGCCCATGTGGCCTTTCCTACCTCACAATCGAATACACTCTTGGCTAGGATACCTGCTTTGAGTCTAACTTGCAATGCATCCACTGGTTCAAAATTGATCCCTTCATGTGTGTTCTGAGAACTGTTCATGGAAGCTGTTTCCCACCCTTCCTTCATGGTCTGGCTGTCCTTTTACCAGAGAGCTTCTGTGGAACAGTCACTCTAATACCACATGGCTCCTCCTGTCACCCACCCTCCCTTCCCTACTTGTCAGACATATGCTATGTGCTCTGCCAGGTTCTAAGGAGATGACAAGAAAGTCCCCAAGTTTGCAGACCTCTTAGCAGATGAACAAGTATTAGCTTATCTGCCCATATTACAGCACAGAGTGTTGAGAAGTACACATAGCAAGATTGGGTTGAGAGCCTTGAAGTGTCTGTTAAAGTTTACAAAAAGAACAACCCTTGGGTCTAGAATGAACACTGTTACCACATAAACATAGATCAAAGCTAAAGATAATTGCTCAACGTGGGGTAGGGGGCAGACTATGGTCGTAGAAAGGCTTTTGTGATGTGGACATGAACCTAATATATGTTTGTCAAAGCAGATGGAAAATACCTCCTCTTCATCAGTAAGGACACTCCCCAGGAGTCACTGAGACAACCCAGGATGGACTGACAGAAGACTAAATGCCTTGGGAAATGCAATGTATACATGCACGCTTGACTGGTCTGTCAAAACACCCACATGCCTGCTGGCATCAAAGACTGCATTCTCATCATGCTGTGTCCAAATATTAATCTCTAGGTGGTCTTCCCCATCACTATGCCCATTAAAATTATTACTGCACTTATCCTTAAATGGGGCAAAAACATGCTTAAATGAATGACAAAAATAAAATGGGCAAATTACAGAGAGCGCTTACCACTGCCTGGGAATAAAGGAGAAAATGGGCCTGGTGGAGAGTTCTCTATATGAGCACAGTTATTATTAGCTCTATCTATCTTGCATGGTAAATCAAGAATAATGAAGATATGCCACCTATGTATATTCCCATAATTCATTATTTGCTCCTCACGCCAATATTTCTAAGAGATAAAACCAAAGTAAGCAGTATTAATGACTTGTTAGATGTAGCAATTTTAAAGAGATTTTAATATTTCACACCTTTTATAACAATATTCTAATCAAAACAATAAATTGGTAGTGAAAAGGCAGATCCTGCACAGAATCAGGCTAAGGTTGAAAACAGAGAGCCTTGTTGGGTTACTGTTTTTATTACTAATTTACTTCGTTCATTTACAGGATACATGTGCCACCATTAAAGGCTTGAATTTCATATTTGTTTTAGATTTACACACATTTCCTGATGTGAATGAGCCATGGAATGTATAAGAGCTCAGACAATCTCTCTTCTCATGGCCCAGCAGATGTGCATGTTCTTAAAATGCACTTGCAAAGAATAAAAGAGAAATATCAAGACGCCTTCTATCCTAAATAAGTAGGAAAAATGCAAGGAACATAGAAGCTTTGTTCTATGGGTATGTATATTAATAGTTGTTCATGCAATAAGTCAGTTATGAAATAATAGTAATTAAGAAAGGTCTTCCCAGCCTAAACTGTTATTATCTAAATCTAATTTTTCTTTACTTGCAGCAAACCTCGGGGAAAGACACCAAAATGCATTGATTTGGAATAGGATGAATGACTATCTTTTCAAAACCCCTTCATGGGGCGTGTCCCAAATTTGGGGGACAAAAGAATTTTTCCAGACCACAGTAAATCAATAACTCATAGACAGGAGGGCAGACCCAGAATATCCTTAAGATGAAAAACAAATTGTTCATTGAGACCATTAATCAATAAAAAGCTAACAAATCAGCAGAGAAAACAATTATTTCAACCTCAGTCATGCACTCAAAGATATACTGGGCCATGTCCTGTGGTTAAAAATTGCTCCCAGGATGGCATCCTAGGGAACCAGCAAGCAAGAAGGGCAGTGGAGACCAATGTGCTGTGGGATTTGCAATGCAGAAAGGACAAGTGGGTGGAACACAGAAGAACACACTCCACAAATGTCAATTAATGCACTGTTCTTCTCCCAAACTTCCTTTAGCCAGTATTCTAATGGCTTTGGAGCCTCCACGCCTCCCGTGGGATCAAGAATGAGAACACTTTCTGCTTCTTTTGATTAAATGATGTTTGGAGTAGCTGGGCGGGGGGAACCCCTACCAACATACACCAAACCTTTCACATTACATCTGCTTCAGTTGCAGGATTCAACATCTACTCATCTCACCCAATCAAATTTTTCTTGAGTGTTGCCGAGGTATAGGTGGATTCCTCCTCTGAGCCCAGGCCAACTGGCTGGGATACCTGGCACAGTCAAAAACTGTATCTTTTAGGGGGTTCACAGAGAAAGCTCTCCTTATCCTCTGCAGCCCTTGAGCTGCACACAGCAAAACGGCTGGCTCTTCGTGAGGTAAGATTGTCCCTCTTCCCCCACCCTGGCACTTTTTATTACTGTGCTTTCTTTGTTTGTTTGTTTGTTTTACTTTTTAATCTCTTTGAAAGTATACATCTTGGGCTGGAGAGAAAGCTTAGCAGTTAAGGCATTTGCCTGCAAAGCCAAAGGACCATGGTTCAAATCCCCAGCACCCACATAAGCCACATGCAGAAAGTGGCATATGTGTCTGGAATTTGTTTGCAGCAGCAGGAGGCCCTGGCGTGCCCATTCTCTCCCTCGTGCCCCCCAACACACACACACACACACACACACACACACACACACACACATCTGCCTCTCTCTCTGTCTCTCAAATAAATAAACAAAAGAAAATGGATGTCTTTTTAAATCCCTTTTCATATAGATAGATAGATATGCAAACAGATATATAGATATGTATGTAAATATATATATATTTATGTATGTGTGTGTATATAAATATATATATATATATATATATATATATATATATATACACACACACACACACGCACACACACACACACACACACACACACATGTATATGTAGTCTAAGGTTCATTTTCATGGGCTTCTGAACCATGTGGTGCATTTTCCCTCTCCCCACTTTACCTTCCCTTCCTTGGCCCTTTCCCTCCCTCACATGCCTGTGATATTTGAATAAAATGTAGTCATTCAAAAATCATTTTCTTGGGCTGGAGAGATGGCTTAGCGGTTAAATGCTTGCCTGTGAAGCCTAAGGACCCCGGTTCAAGGCTCAGTTCCCCAGGTCCCACGTTAGCCAGATGCACAAGGGGGCGCACACGTCTGGAGTTCGTTTGCAGAGGCTGGAAGCCCTGGCGCGCCCATTCTCTCTCTCTCCCTCTATCTGTCCTTCTCTCTGTGTCTGTCACTCTCAAATAAATAAATAAATAAATAAATAATCATTTTCTTTAGTCTGGATTGCCAATTCTTTGGTTAATGAACAGACACAAATTTAGGGCTTGGGGTTTCGGGGAGTACCTCAGTAACCCATTTTAGGCTAGCTCCTGTTTCATTGAGGGCAGAAACTGTGCCTAGGGTCTTGGCTAGGGCTGCCAGGACCAGATGCCATAGACTAGGAATCTTCAGCAACAGAAACTTCTTTCTCCCCAGCTGTACAGGCTGAAACACCAAAGTGCCAGACATTTGCTTTCTGCTGTATCTTCACATGAGGAGAGAGAGGATAGGGCTCTGGATAATTCCTTTGAACTAGGGATGCTCACCTCATCACAGGGCCCCCACTTTTACAACTCTATCAAAACCCCAACATCTGCCAAGGTCCAGTTAAGGATGAGTCCTTCCATATATTGGTTTTGAAGGAACACTTAGTAACTACTAAATGCACATATTTTCATGCAAAGTGCTCCTCTAGGTCTTCTGTTGATTACACATACTACTTCACTTACTTGTCACAACTACTTACATTCAGCCACCTATTCACCATGAGTGAGAAACCATCACCACTCCTACCCTGCAGATGTGAATGCAAAGCCACAGAGTGCTCAGCAACGTGCCCCAGCCATCATGGAGCTACTGAGGGAATGGAGACCTTCAGGTTTGAGAAGTCACACTCTCAACTCTGACACCAGGGACTCGACATGGGGCTGTGCTTCAGGACAGCATCCAGCCACGTGCCCCAGTCACTCTCAGGAATATGTAAGGAATGCAAGTTGGAAAGAATCAAACTTGACACAACTCAACAGGGTCTGGTCTTGGGAAGTAGCTGGCTCACCTGTTTGGACAGTGCTATGCAGAGTGGGGAGATGCAGTGCTGGGGCATCAGAGCAGCTCTTGTTAAACAAAAAGAATAGCCATGTTCGTGGTCTTCAGGAGTTGCTGGAGACAGCAAGGTTACTCTTTCCTCTTTGAAGCCACTTCCACCCACAACATGGAACTAGTTCAAGAAATAGGCTTTTTCCTTAACCACAAAGCTCTGGAGTCATTCTCCTATCTGTTTTTATATACTTCAAAAGAAAGGACCTTAAAAACAAACAATTTCCTTCATTGGTATTAAAATCAATGAAACTTGGAAAATCAGCCTTCCATTCAGGCGCTCCATGCCAAAGCACCTAAAATGCCCTAAATGACATAACTGGTCATAGAACACCATGATGAAAGCCACCATCCACAGGCAAGGAGGGGAGCTTTGTGAAGTGGGAAGTGCCAAGGATATCACCTTGCAGAGAACAGATGGAGGAACCAAAAAGAGGCAGCAGAGCTAGGGTTGGCCCTTGATGTTGAACGCAATCCTGATAGGCTCCATACACCATTCCTACAACAGGAAGTATGACAGAAATTTTGTAAAATATCTGGTTTGCCATTTATTATTTATTATTAATAGAAGCCATGGTTACAAAGTACCTTCCAATGACTGCAGAAGACATTAGCTAATTCAATTAATTAGCTCTGTATCTAGCATTCCAATGTTAACCACTGAGATGAAAATATCCCTCCCCTAACCCTGGGTCTTAAATAAATAGTCTATTGACATATCACAAATAAATTGGAATTTCTCCTACCTCACTTTGTTTGCCACTCGCTCACACTTCCATGTGCTAACACTGCTATTCAAGATAGAAGACATTAATTAAATAATTAGCCTTGAGCTCAGACATGTAAACAAACACAATTGATGAATTTGTTAATTGTTCTTCCCCGCTGTGGACAGGAGCTATTGTTAGCAACAGTAATAATAGCACCAATCTGACTTCAGGGAGACACACAGTTTCAGAAGGTAACTGCAGAAAAGCATAAAGTGTTTGCTGAAAACACTGACTCTACAATTGCTCTGCTTATAAGCCAAAAGGAAGAGGACCAGCAATACTGGTAAACCAAAAATAGCCTAGTCATTGGATATTTGAATTTGCACCAAACATAGACAATTCAATTATTTTTGCCAGGTTCCCAGAACTCAGAATTAAAATGATTTTAAAAGCATCTCAAAGAAATGGTACACTTTGGGGGAAAAAAAAAAAAGCTATCACACATTAGTTCCTCCTTCCCTTTCACCAACAGGAAGATATGATCAGAATAAAAATGAAGGTAGATGGTACAGATTGGTGCTTTAATGTTCCTCCAGGATTTCTTTATAAATGAAGTATAAATAGCAATTATCAGCAGACATGTGTACACTGGGCATGGAAGACATATGCCTGTTGACAACAGGTTTCCAATAGGAAATACAAGGATAACTAGAAAGCAAACCAAAATATCTTTTTCTGCTGTTTATTAACATGTCAATCACTCCCTAGTCCATAAAAATTTCATAAAACGCTGTAAACATTTCCCCATGTTCTTCATTCACTTGAAAAACTGATGATATTATTTTCTGGGCTGCTAATGGCAGTTGATGAAGACAGTGATGTGATATGATTTTCATACAGGGTTTCTATCAATACAACTCTGGAAAGAAGACCAAACTGAAATCAACCCCAAGAACATCGGAACTGTCAAGCTAAAACAGATTCCTCTATGTGACAAGTCCTCCAGTCCTTCATATGTTAGGCTTGTTGCCAGATGAAGGGCCTTTTGAGAAGTGACTGGATGACGACAGTTCTGACCTGATCAATGGGTTTGTGCATTGATGGGAGCGCAACTGAATGATTATTGAGAGTTTGCAGAAACCATTGCAGGGAGCTCTGAAGGGTACGTTTTATGCTTGGCATTTTTGCATTCCTCACCCTGCTTCCTGCTGCTGTGAAGACAGCAGATCTCCTCTGCCAGTCCTGCTAGCATGATGTGTCCAGAAACCTCGTCATCACTGGAACAAAGCACTCAACCTAAAGCAACTTCTGGGAGAAAACGCCCATTTCCACTTACAGTCCCAAGGGGAACTTTCTTCATGTCAGGGTAAGTATGGTGTGAGCAGGAAGCTCATCCCATCTTGTCGAACCAGCTAGAACATGGAAGCAAGAATGAGCTGACCCTCAACACTCAGGAGGACAGACTAACGAACTTCAAGGCCTTCCCCCAGGAACACAACACCAGCAAGGCTCCATCTCTTAAAGACCCCACAGCTTTCCCAAATTGCCACTAGTGGTGGACTAAGTATTTAAAACATTTTATTCAAACCACTGCATGATGTTTCTGCCTGGCCGTGGTCTAAAAGCAGTGGAACCCACCAGCCATGGACTGAAACCTATGAAATGTGAGCAAATTAAAAAAAATCTGGGGGCTGGAGAGATGGCTTAGTAGTTAAGGTGTTTGCCTGTAAAGCCAAAAAATCCTGGTTTGATTCACCAAGATCCACATAAGCCAGATGCACAAGGGGGGTGCATGCATCTGGAGTTCGTTTGTAGTGGCTAGAGGCCCTGGCATGCTCTGTCTCTCTCCCTCTCTCTCTCTCTCTCTCTCTCTCTCTCAAATAAATAAAATATATATTTTTTAAAAATCTGAGGTGGAGAGATTGCTTAGTGGTTAAGGTGTTTGCGTCCAAAGCCAAAGGACCCAGGTACAATTCCCCAGGACCAATGTAAGCCAGATGTACAAGATTGCATCTGGAGTTTGTTTGCAATGGCTAGAGGCCCTGCCACACCCATTTCTCTCTCTCTCTCTCTCCCTCTCTCTCTCTCTTTATTTATTTCCCTCTCTCAAATAAATAAATAAAAATATTTTTAAGACTTTCCTACTTTATTTTACTCAGGTATTTGTCACAGCAATGAAAAAAACTGACTAGCTCAATGATAAATGGAGAGAATAAAGAGAAGAGTATAGGTCCAAATTACCTGCAGAGCATTTCACAAAGGTGGAAATTCACTCAAAAAAAGGATGCCATAAACCCAAACTCAAGAGCACCTTTCCCATTGAGACACTTGAATTTGAAAACAATTGCTATTATTTTTCAATCTTCTCCAAAACTAAGGTCCAGCTTGCAGCTATCTCAGACTACCTGGATGCTTGGTCCTCTTACCTTGTGAACTTTTAGATCTGTAGTGCTTGCAGTATACATTCTACAAGATAGCGCATGTGGCCATCCTGCCTATGAGCTTCTGGGTGAGGCAAGGGGTGGAACAGAAGCTGAACTACTTTGAATTCCTAAATTCCCCACAGGTCCTGAGAATGATATACTCATATAACTGACCAAAAAAAAAAAAATCCTATATTACTAGACTAAGCAAGACTAAACATAAGAAATACGTTTTTTTCTGACAGCCAGTGAATTTGAAAATCTTTTTGTCTTGTAAAGTTTTGGTGAAGTTTTTGGGAAAATGCCATAGGAAACAACTTATAAGTCCTGGCATTTGGCATATGAATGAAACTCAAAATATGGCCAGCCAACCCCATTAAAGACCTTTTGTACTTTGTGTTGGGGAGGAGGTATATGTGCAAGTATGTGCATGCAAGGCCAGAAGACAATATTGGGTGTCACTACTCAGGAACATCTTCCACACTTTGGGAGACAAGATTTCTCACTAGCTAGGAACTCACCAAGTAGGCTATATTGGCAGCCAGAAAGACCCAGAGATCTTCTTGAGCCACCTCCCCAGCAGAAGGATTACAAAAGCACAAACCATCTTGCCTTGTATTTTACATGGGTTCTAGAACTTGAACTCAATTCCCCAGGTTTGCAAGGAAGCTATCTTACCAACAGAGCTATGTCCCCAGGTCTCTCAGGGCTTTCTTACTTCACATTTCTTGCTGACTTCAACATAAGCAAAGGAGTGGTCCCTTCCCTTCCCAGTAAAGTTACCCAGCTTTGCAGGAAATGACTGAATGAACACATAAACATGTTGGAGCTGGGAATTGAAAGATGAATGTAACTCTCAGCTCTGTTCTCAAGATGCACACATTCACTCATGAAACATAAAGCAAGATACAGATGATCCAAACAGTATTACAAAAGGCAATAGTTATGTTGACACAAGTCCAAGACTAACTAGTTGGAGTATTGAGGAAACTCCCATGTAAGAGCTGAGTTAGATGTTGAAAAACATACCAGCTATTCTCCAGTCAAATGAGGGACAAAGATATAGAAGACCTAGAAAAGCAAATTGAATCTAGCTACCAACACACATCAATGCCAAGGCAAGTGTGACTCAAGGCTTAATGGATGACCAATTGTATTCATTTGACTGAGGCTGAGCACCTTCCCAATATGTTGAGTTTCCTGTGGTGAAACCAGGAGAGCATTAAGCAAATCAAAATGCATCAGTTTCTCCCCCCCACCCCCCGCCAGAGAGGCATACCCTAGAAGTTCCACAAGAGATCCAAGAACTGATCTGGCACTGTGACCTGTACGATTAGCTGTGATGGTTAGTACTGACTGTCAACTTGACAGGATCTAGAAACTTCTAGGAGACTCTGGGCATGTTGATGAGGTAGTTTCTGAGTTAGATTAAACACCTCAGTTTCTCTAAATGCAGAAGGCACCATTCCATGGGCTGGTGTAGCTGAGTGGCAGCAGTTATCACTCTGCTCCCTGACTGGAGATGAAATATGTCCGGGTGCTTCATGCTCCTGCTAGCGTGTCTTCCCCACCATCTTGGACTGTACTGACTCCAACTGTAAGCTGAAATAAACTCCTCCTCCCTTAAGTTGCTTCTTGTCAGGTATTTGGTCACAGCAATGAGGAAAGTAACTAATACATTGGAAGAGAATCTATGTGTAATAAGGACTTTTAAGGCACCTAGAGCCAGTGGTTCCTTTTTCTTCCTATTTTCAGGATTCTGAACTATATTTTATTTATTTATTTTTTGAAAGAGAGGACCCACTCAACATAAAACTCAATTTGAAATAGGACCCTTGGCTTTGAATCTGAGACCTGGCTTTCTGTTGGGTACAGACTAATGTTGTTTTTCTCATTTTGGAGATAGTCAAACTGAGCTCCTCAGACAGGTTAAACAACTTCTTCAAATCAACGACACAGCTGGAAATAAAACTTGGTTTCTTTTCCTCCCAGTTCAGTATGTATTTGGGGATATATAACATGGACTTCAAACAGTGTTTAAGTTCTATTTAACTTTAGTGAAGACTATTCCAATTAACATATCCACCTCTGGGTATTTTGCCTTATTGAAATTTTCTTTCTTTTAATTTTTTCCCCTTACTAAAGTTGACGAATGTTAGTACCTTCATTGGTTCACATATAATACAAGGCCAGAGAAGCCTGAAATGTGTTCCTTTTCTTTTTCTTTTTCTCTTTTCTTTTTTTTTTTCTTTCAACAGTTAGGATAGGACTGTTCAGAGGTAGAAAAGATCAATCACTTGTGAAAAATGCTAGGTGTCCCATTATAGCATATGCATTTCTTGCTCTGAATAAATGGCAAACGTCAGTTCCCCATAAATTCAAAATGTATATTAGAACATGAAATCATATTTTAACTGGATTTCACATATTTCCTCTCTTCATCATTCTAAATAGCAACGATTAAGCTTGCCACTTGACTTTTGTGGTTCATATTCATTCTCTCTTTCCCTCCCTCTTTTATGCACACATACTTTTGTTTAATCGGAGATGAATAGTGGTTGGTGGCTTTTATTATTCAGGAAAACCTAGAAGAGAAAAGGGGGAAATGCACTTTGCCTACTCAGTCCATTCCAAACCACCTTTATTTTTTTAAGATGTATTTTTGTCTTTCTAACCACTTTAAAAATAGCATCATTACCCAAATGATGCAGTCTACCAAAATGCACTTGCACCAAGCAAACCCATAGGCCCCATGTCTCTGCTCCCTGGACATTGAACACTATCCTCTCTCCTAGCTCTCATTTCATTTTTTTCAATGTCCCTACACAGAGGCAGCATAAGGTAGTAATCACCATGTGCTCTGGTGGCTGAAATTCCCAGATCCATCACTTCTTCATAACATTGGCCATATTCTCTAAACCTTTAGTGTTTGTGTGTCTGTTGAGTGAAAGATGGCTACTCCTCAGATTACTAGTGTTATGTCTTGAGCAGGTCTCCCTCTACGGTGGGCTCAGTCCACAGCTAGTCAACAGCACCACCATTATGATCTCGTTCACAGCATCTTTAATGCCATCTACCTCTTAATTATTCTAAGGAGCACTTCTTCTATAGGTTTCTGAAGAAACTCCCTTATGGGTTCCTTCTTCTCTTCCTTCAAACATCTCCTAAACTCTACTTCTATTTTCTCCCTAGAAAAATCTCACCTTGACATTAAATGACATCCTACCTGTATCTATGCTTTTCCTCTTACCTAATGATTCATACATCTGATTGCACTCCACTTTGACTCATCACCAGACATCTCAGTGGTCCCTGTACTGCAGATGTGCTGGCTTTATCTACCTCAATACATGGTATATGGCATGACCATACATTCTGCTGCTTTGTCCCAATGCCTGAGAATATGTCTGCATTTGTTTCTCGCTGTCATCCTCTCAAATCTATATCTCAAGAGTTCCATCTACAAACAATCCATCTCTCTGCACTTACAGTCTGCCATTTTGGATTGCTCTGTGCCTCTCTGAGGTCTTTCTAACTAGTCTCACTGCATTAAAGTTTCCTTCCATCCTGGCTAAACAATCCACTTTCTTTATTCTGTAGCAAGAGAAACCAATAAATAAAAATTAGAAAATTAAAAATAAAAAAAAACCTAGATCTTAACCCTATCCATTTTAACAACACACTCCATGCCTCGCTGGTTTCCCTTTACATTTATTTTATTTTACTTTTACTTATTTATTGAGAGAGAGGGAGGGGAAAGGGAGAGAATGGATATGACAAACTCCTGCAGTATCATGAGCATCTGGTTCATATTGGTTCTGGGAAGTTGAACTTAGGCTTCACACACAAGTACCTTAACTGCTAAGCCATCTCTCCAACACTCCTTTATATAGGATAAACTCCTTTTTTGCTACTGCAGTCTTACCAGTGTCCACCATGGTCCATCCTTACTGACCCCCTTTTCCCTCTGTTCTTTCTGTTCCTCCATGATCTCCATCGCACAGTCCATCCCATTCCTACTAGAGAGGTCTTTGCTACTACTATGCCCCTTGGCTCCTATCACTCCAGCATCTGTCTAGCAGTGCCCTCCCCTGACGGTTCTCAATTACTCTACCACAATAGCTTCAGCATCCATTCCATTCTCTTTCATTATCCTGCCTTATTTTTGTCACTACAAGTCCATCCAAAATATTATTGGCCACTCATTTATCATCTGTCTCCTCCAAATTCCATGAGAGCAGGGACCTTGTCTAGTTCACTCTTTCAGTCTCAATTCTGAAAAAAGACTGGGCACATGTTATGCTCACCATTAATATCTGTTGAATGGATGAATGGCCAGCTTTTAAAACCTCTTAATTTCCTGAATTCATGCACATTACTTTGGTAAGATGTTTTGTAGGCTTGGATAATTATATTGTAATTAGTGTGAGGGAAATCTGTTTAAGTTATAAGTTAACAAGCAGATGAATGACTGTTCTGAGGATACTGACCACTTGCTCATTATCTCCAGAGTGGAATAAATAGCAGAGGCTGGCTTGAATTGTTGTGAGATAGTTTGACTTAATGTAAGAAAAATCTTTTTTGATTTTGAAGGTCATGAATAATTGAGAAAGGCTATGAAGAAATGTGCGAGTCCTCAACTCCTAACAGACCTGACAGACTAGCCAATTATTTGCTTTATACACTTCAGTAATTTATTGTCCTTATTAATGGGATACATAACCTGTAATACAAACAATATTTCAATCCTTCTAAAATGCACTTTTTCTCATCTCTGATATCAGGTTGTATCATACTTGAGAGGATATGATAGTTACACTGACAATATGTTCTCTCAGTGATCCATAAAACAGTGGTACTGGGCTGGAGAGATGTCTTAGCAGTTAAGGCACTTGCCTGCAAAGCCTAAGGACTCAGGTTTGATTCTCCAGTACCCACATAAGCCAGATGCACAAGGTGGTACAATGTCTGGAGTTTTGTTTGCAGTGGCTAGAGGCCCTGGCATGCCCATTCCCTCTCTCTCTCTCTCTCTCTCTTTTTCTCTCTCTTCCTTTCTCTAATAAATAAATTTTAAAACGTTAAAAATGGTACTATATTGTATCTTGGACTCAATAAAACTCATAATTTATGAGAAATCACATTAGGTGCTGGCTTAAGGCAAGCATTCAAAAATGTGTTCCTATTAATACAATCAACCTTTGGGGTAAATCACATCAGATCTATTTTATAAATAACTAAAAATCCGGAAGAATAAATAACTTTCTAAAGCCATATAGTTTATAAGTGCTAAAAAGCCATTATTTAATCCAGGTCTACCTGACTCCCCAAACTAGTCCTCATCATGTTCCTATGAAAATTGTTGCTAAATTAAATCAGATTTTATACCTAAAATCCAAAACGCCCATTGAATGACTCACACTATAGACATTCCATTCATCATTCATATCAGCCCCCTTCCTTCTCTGCTCCTTTGCATTCCCCTGAACAGCCAAAGCATGAACCATGTTCTGATTCCACGATTTATGTAAAACCTCTTGGAAAGCAAGCTTTGACAGGTAGAGTTTGAGGTCAGGCTTTTGAAAAGATCTGAGCCCATATCAAAGGAAGCAAGTTAGCTGGGAAGTCAATGAAACCCTATAATGATATCCCGGTTGAAGGACCACATCCTGATGAATCAGAGAGAGCAAAACAGCCAAATTAACTCCCTGCCTCAATCTCCACTAGAAAGACACTAATGAGATTACACTTTGGAAGCCCATAGATTCCACACACTAGACCAAGTAAGGGTGATAAGACACAGTGGGAAATGCATTGGTTTTTGAGACCAACCATCTGAGAGTCAAACCCTGGCTTTCTTCTTCATCACTTGACCCAGTTAACCTCCCTGAATCTTGTTCTTTTGCTCTGTCAGCTAGGGGACATACTGCCTCCTTTACAGGGCTGTAGTGAGGAAGTGTCTATTTCATAAGGATTCATGAAGCACTTTCTGGGTGCTAAATAAAACTGACAAGTAGCCCTGCCCTAACTTTGGCTTATATTTTAATAACCAGGGACCAATAGATATAGACGACTGTCTGGTGGGTCATTCAGGATTATTATTTAAGTACAATAGTCACATAATATATTAAAAACTAGAACCCTTTTCCACTTGAAAATTACCCAGGAATTCTGAATGAACACCAGGATGTTTCCTCCTACCTGGGTCTCTTCTCTCAAGAACTTTCTTTATCAAGATTTGCGTGGATAGACATCAAGCATACTCAGTCAAATGTCCTCTGTTCAATAAGAGGAAGGCAGTTAAGCCTCTTCCTTCTGCCCATGCCCTGAGCTTGGTTTGGCTTCATAACCTACTCCATAATTTTTAATTCTCATTGTTACACATGCTTGACTGGTGATTTTCCCATTCTCCTACTAGCATATTAGGTCCCTGAACACAAAGGCTCTTTTTCTTTATAGTCAGAACAAGTCCTGGTACTTAATATTTGCCTAAATGACCAACAATGATATTTCTTCCATTGCTAGGAGGAAAAAAAAAAAAGCTTCAATTTAGAAGTATGCTTTGAGCTCAAGGACAGAGCATGGGACTTCCCAAACAAAACGCTGAGACCACAGCTACAGCATCCAGCGAGATACCAGATTGGCAGCTGACTTTAGCAGAGACAGACTTGCAGACCCTGGGAAGATAAATCACTCCATTGCATTCTGAGCCCTGCAAACTTATATCCAGAGCTTGCAGATCTGTGCACAGTGAAAATTTTAAAAAGCCACCAAGAGGACAGGAGTGGAGCTAAGGGTGGAGACAATGACCTCCGGTCTGTGTGATCATGGAGGGCCTCTCAGAGGGCGAGTGGGGAAGAGCAGAAAGGAATTCATAGCATTTATTTAACTCAAAAGATGCCTGACAGTATTTCCAATCAGGGCCATTAAAACACTGAGTCATTCTGAGATTATGGGCAGTAGGTTGATAAGGAAAGGGGATCAATCAATCAACAAGATATTTATTGAACACTTACTATACACCTAACCAGTTTCAGGTAAATCATCTTAAAGGTAAGACTGAGTGCAGCTAGAGGAAGTCTCAGGGGCCATGCTGATATCAGACTTCTTGAATATTTTTCTAAATGATCTAGATAGAGGTATGTACTCAATTGTCCACCTTTGCTGAGCCAAACAAACTTTTCTGCTTCACAAAATGCTGAGCTGATTGAATGAAAGGGCAGGCAGAGTTCATCACACTACCTGAAACTGAGAAACCCAGCAGAGGCGCAGTTCTGAGAGTGCAGAAAAGGTTCCTTGTGCTGGGGAGAGTGCCCCTGGGAAGAGCATATGGAAAGGCTGAGGGAAGCAGACACATTATCTATTTTGCATGTCATGACATCCCTAGGTCTAGAACATTGCTGACCATATGACAGGTAGTGGTTTTGTGAAAATGAAGGGAAAGCATGACTAACTCAGATGTGCCGAGATTGTGTTGCCAAAGCCCTGATAGGGTAGAGATATTACAAACAAAGTGTAGAGGTGGCATTAAGACCCAAGGAGATGACGGGCTGTTTGCCAGGAGCAACACTCAATGCCTCTGACTCTCATGACAAGGGTGAAGGAGTGGAACAGAGAAAAGAAAGTGGACAAACTACAGTGTGGAAACTTCTGTCAAGGTGAACATTTGTAAAATAAAGACTCCTGCCTCAAGCAGCTTAGCAATGTAAAACCTGAACAGCTGAGACTCTCCTGTGTAGCATGATGTAAAATAAACATTTGGAAAGCAGGGTATCCCAGATTCACATGTGATACCATTTTTCTTCACAGCACAGTGGGTACACTCTGGTGTGAATTTTTTGCCATGTATATGCATGTATTACAGTGTGTAGGTACATTAATTATGATGTGTGTGCATGCATTATGGTGTGTGTGCCTTGTGTGTGCATGTATTAAGGTGTGTGCACATGTATTCATGTTTACATTTGTGTGGGTTGCTTCATGTGTGAGCAGGTACACAAACACATGTGTGAGCATGCATGGAGAGACCAGAGTTTGATGCCAGACTTCTTATTACATCGCCCTCTACCTTATTCATGAAGGCAGTCCCTCACTTTAACTCAGAGCCCACTGGTTGGGCTATTCTAGCTAGGCAGATTGCCCCAGAGGTCCCCTGCCTCAGCCTCAAGCTGTCACACCTGCTCAGTATTTGTGTGGGTGTTGTAGGTCCAAACTTAGACATTCATGCTTGTGAAATAAGCACTTACTGACTGAATCATCTCCTCGACCCATGATGTTTTAACTGTAAGAGGACTCCTAGCCTAGAAGCCTAGAACTTAACAACAGAGCAAAATGAGGAAAAGCTGAAGCATTTCATCAGGAATGGGCTGTCAAGGTGCCCTGGTCTTGTCAAATGCTCTCCATCCCCATGCTGAAACCCAGTTGTTCCTTGGGAAGTGACTCCAGCAAATGCCACATGAGACAAATGAGTGGTGGTCTCTTATCCACTGCCCCTGGCTTCAGAGAGAACACACCCAGTAGGACTGAACCAACCTTCCTCATCTAGCCCTAGACTAGAGGAAGGCAGTGTCAGGAGCTGTGTGTTGTAGAGGTCCCAAGGCACAAGAGACCAGTTGCACCCAGAAAGATGAATGATCAGAAATGGGGACCAAAACTACTCTTCCACCTCAAGTTCCACAGAACATCTTCAGTCAGGGAAATTGTCAAGAAGGAAGAACACAATGTTGTGAAATGACTCATGTGTCCCTTAGTAGAACCAGATCCTGATGATTTTATTCCCTCTTCCCAAGCCTGGCTGTGGACGTGTGGAACGTTGAAGAATTGCTCCTTCACCACCTAAAATGTCCACCTCACCATAGTTCCATCTCTTCCCTCAAGACCCAGCTCAGAGATCTGTAGCCTATAAGATGTGTGCTTAGAAGGGCCCCCTTGACTCCCCTGAGCCCCTTTCCCCATCTGTGAAAATGGGGCCAACAGAATCCACTTCATTTTTGAGGTTGTTGTGAGAGACTTGGGGGATTATTAGAATGAGAATGGAGGCTGTCAGGCTGCAAATTAATGAATGAGATAAGTAAGCACCACAAGAAGATTTTGATTTTTGTTGAGGATAAACTACAAAGGAAGACTGTGGAGCTGGGGAAAGCAGGGGGCAAGTTTGCAGAGGTATAGAGCAAACTCAGAAGCCAAGGAAGGGTCCAGTAGGGAGCATGGTTTCTCTAAATTGCCACCACTGAAACAGGCAATGGGAGACAGAAGTAAGGCAGTGACAGCAGCCATTTATTAATGAAATTTTCACTGTAATGAAAGATCCAGGCTGGTCTGAGTATAAACTCTAGCTCAGCCACATGCTGGCAACTGGCTTTGAGCTAGTGACTCAACCTCACAGACCACAGATGCTTTTTTTGACAACTGTAAGGAGATATTACTATTAGCCACCTTAGGAAGATCCTGTGAAGATCAAATGAGATACATATGGAAAGGTCTTCATGAAATAGGCATTTCTTACTTCTTTTCTATTAACATATTTTGCCCTGCCACAAATGCTCAAGTGTTTTGTTACATTTGATTCGACAAGTAATAATGTAAGATGTATGTACTGCAAATTTGTCCCATCTCCTTTTCTAAAAAGTCATACTTTACACAACATTGTCGTGTGTGCATTGCTTGAGGTATTGCATCAGGGCCCCCACACAACATTCTTTATTCCTTCTAGAAAACTAAAGAACTTAATGATTCAGTTGATCCACAGCCCTCATGATCAGCAGCAATGCCATTTAGTGTATGTTTCTACTAAATTATGTGCCATGCTAGATAAAAAGTTTGTTTTGGGAAAACAGCCACTTCCAAAATAAGAGAGTTTGTCAATTCCAATCATTATCAAAAAGTTAGTTGTCATATTTCAATAGTTGAAATGAATTTAACCACATAAATTCAGTACTGCTGCCGAATGGCTAATGAAGCTTCATAGAGCTGTCCTGAATCCTCGGCACAGGTCCCAGGTTCACCAGCAACATTTAATATCAGCACTTTTGTGTTATAATAGAGCCTATTAGCAACAGTTTGACTGACATTAGATATGGTCAAACTAAGCATCAATTAAAAAATATGCTGACCCTTCCAAAAATGAAGAAGCAATCCTACAGCCACCAAAGGGAAATCGGAATAATTACCATGGCATGTGAAAACCAAGTTATTTGACTAATAGACAGCAATATGTTTTTGCCGCCACAAAAATAAACCACCAGCAAATAAATACATTATGATGCCATAGCAATATTGATATTCATCAAACCTCATTAGGCCTACTGGAAGGCAAACATTAGCCAATCGTGCTCCCAATTCCTACTTACAGATCAAAGTTAAATACATGCGTTAGCCAGTTAGAAACAAAATTGAATTTGAGATCTGCATGGCTCTCATTAAGTACCACTCTATTAGACTGTGTTTAAGAAGAACAGCCCACGGGGAGCTTTTCCAAACCAATCAGAAGGCTTTCTCTTTCAGACTTGAAATGCTATGGCTGTTCATTTAAATAAACACATTTAAAAGCAGTCTAGACTTCCACTGCCCTACCTTTTCTTCCCCGCTCAGTTAACCCTCAGTGTGGCTTATTTACAGCAAAGGAAAAACTCTTTTGGAACCAAATAATTCTCATTTTCAAAATGAGCATCTCTACATTGTGTTCCATCGTAAAATAAGCAGCTATCTTCCTCACATTCTTATGTCTTCCAACTGGCATTAGCTCTTAATTAAAAACAAAAGACAAATAAACTGATCCAAACAGGTGTGGTGAACATGCTGAGAACCTCTCAGAAGAAAACCAAGTTGAATCTGTCTGTAGGGGAGTCATTGAGTGGGAGCCTGGTGCTGAGGCAAAATCAGAGTACCCCTAGTGGCTAGAATAGATCTGGGACCTTTTTATGGGATAAAGGCACGTTTTAAAATTCCAAGAAGCATAACAAACACAGCAGCACCAGAAAAATGTGTCTCCCTTCACGCTGAGATGGCTCCCCACCTCTCCTACATCATTTATAGCCCACAGCAGGAGGTGATTCCACAGGGTCACCAGGCCAGAGACTGACACCCAGAGATGGACAGCTTGGAGCCAAGCCTCCATCTCTGACTCTATCTACCTACACACACACACACACACACACACACACACACACACACGGCAGGTATGCACCATCTAGTTGGTTTATACAAGGGGCATCAAACAGAAAGGAGTTGGTGGGATTTTGTTTTACCCTTTCAAATTAGTTGCCTAGGAGAATCTGTTAAAATTGCTGAGAGGGCTACTACATTATCCACAAAGCCCTGCCTTTGCAGTCTGCATTGCATGGGGAGCCTAGTATTCAGTGTCTGCTATTGTACCTAGAGCACAGAATGATGTGTACAGAATCCTTCTGGCTGCACACAGTGGCAGAAGCAGAATTTCAGGAAGGGAGGGAGGACGGGTAAGCAGATGAGGGTGAGGGCTAAGGGACTGTCTCTGGATGCTATGTTGTATGCCCAGGGCACTACTTCAAGTTAGCATATTTATTTGGGATGAAAAGGAAGCCTGCTGTAGGGAAAGGTTCAAAGTCCCTCTAACCTCTCTGACATAACTATCAGTGGTAACTACAGTGAGTTGTTTTAGTTAGTATATGACTTACTGGACTTCTTTTTTAACATCATAAAATACAGAAGCACTTGTGGAAAGGGCAATCATTTAGTAAAATATCAGAACCTTATTATATAATGAGTTTCTAATGAAAAATTTAACAAATGAATTCTAGTATTAAAAGGTACTTTTACTAGGGGCTAGAAAGATTGCTCAGTGGTTAAGGCACTTGCCTGCAAAGCCTGATTGCCTGGGTTTGAGACCTCAATACACACATAAAGCCAGATACACAAAGTGGCACATGCATCTGGAGTTTGTTCTCTCTCTCTCTCTCTCTCTCTCTCTCTCTCTCTCTCTCTCTCTCTCCTCTCTCTCTCTGTCTGTCTTACACACACACACACACACACACACACACACATTCACATGCATGAAGATGGAAGCTTGTCAAAGGGATCCGAGATCCAACCAATGGCCAAAGCTGAAACAAGACCAGTAATACACAGCACTAGAGTAGACTTCAAAGTGTAAAATGAACATCTACAAGCCCACACTGATATAAGTGGATGATTGATTAACAGATAAATGAAGGAGAAGAGGCACATCTCTCAAGGGCATGCAACACAATTCCAAATAATGTCTCAGAAGTAGTGACAGGCAGACACTAATTTCTAAGTGAGAGCTGTACCAGGTGACTTCCTTCTAAGAGTACAGTGTGGGTCAAGGGACAGTGAGAGAATGACTCTAGAGGAGAACTTTGGTGGCACTGCTCCAGCCAGTGGCTCCGCACTCACAGTGGCAGTCACACTGACCATGTGCATGTTCCTTTGGTATCATGCTGCACAAATGGCACTTTCCTTGGCTGGTCTTTCTCCCCCAAACCCATAAACCCAATCTCACCATAAAACCAGTCTCAGCTCAAGGACATTCTACAAAATGCCTGGCCAATCCCCAAACCTTCCAAGATATTCTACCAAAAAGTAAGCAAATAAATAAATAAATGAAATAACATCTGAAAGGCTATCACAGCCAAGAAGAACCTAAAGAGATATGGAAGCTCCCCAAAGGGGATCCTGGAACAGCAGGGGAAAATAATGAAATCAGAATAAAGATGGACTTTTATGGCTGGAGGGATTGCTAAGTGGTTAAGGCATTTGTCTGCAAAGCCAAGGGACCCAGGTTCAATTCTCCAGGTCCCATGTAAGCCAGACACACAAGATGGTGCATGCATCTGGATTTCATTTGCAGTGACTGGAGGCCCTGGCATGCCCATTCACTCTCTGTCTCTCTGTCTCTCTCTCTCTCTTTTTCCTGCCCCCCCCATAAGTAAAATAAATAAATAATTTTTAAAAATAGAATGGACTTTAGCTAATAGTATTAATATTGGTTGATTTTAACAAATGTATCAAACTAATTAATGTATAATATTAATGGAAACTGAGCAAGAGCATGTAGGAGCACTTTACTGTCTTCATAAAATTTCTAGGGCTAGAGAGATTGCTTAGCGGTTAAGGCACTTGCCTGCAAAGCCTAAGCACCCAGGCTCAGTTCTCCAGAACCCACATAAGCCAGATGCACATGATTTGTTTGCAGTGGCTAGAGGCCCTGGCACACCCATTCTCTCCCTCTCTCTTTCTCATAAATAAAATATTAAAAAATTCTAAATACCTAAAACTTCTCTAAAATTAAAGATCCACTTTAAAAAAAAAAAAAAGGTAGTGAGTGTGTCTCCTCCAAAGCTATGCATGAGACAGGTAAGATATTTCACATGACAAAAGAATGATCCTTACTCTAGGACCAATAAAGAAATAAAACTCTGGGCTGGAGAGATGGCTTAGCGGTTAAGCGCTTGCCTGTGAAGCCTAAGGACCCCGGTTCGAGGCTTGGTTCCCCAGGTCCCACGTTAGCCAGATGCACAAGGGGGCGCACGCATCTGGAGTTCGTTTGCAGAGGCTGGAAGCCCTGGCGCACCCACTCCTTCTCTCTCCCTCTATCTGTCTTTCTCTCTGTGTCTGTTGCTCTCAAATAAATAAATAAATAATTTTAAAAAAAAAGAAATAAAACTTTGAGCCGGGCGTGGTGGCGCATGCCTTTAATCCCAGCACTCAGGAGGCAGAGGTAGGAGGATCGCCATGAGTTCGAGGCCACCCTGAGACTACATAGTTAATTCCAGGTCAGCCTGGACCAGAGTGAGACCCTACCTTTTAAAACCAAAAAAAAAAAAAAAAAAAAAAGAAATAAAACTTTGGTTTCTGTACTTTGATCATTGCAGCAACCTAAGTGCAATGCATATCATAAACAAATCCTAAGGCCATCCGGAAGGTGCAGCCCATCCCCCCTCATCCATGAGCAAAGCTGCGAAGGACCAGACAGAGAAAAAGAAAGCCCTAACAACTGCTTCATGTTCCGGGAGGCCCTCCTGCTACCATCCAATTCCAGCCCCAACCATTCTTCACTGAACAGTGGGGGAGGGTAAAAACTGTGCTAGGCTGGAGAATTGGATCAGCAGTTACGGTGTTTACCTTTAAAACCTAAGGACCTGGGTTCAATTCCCCAGTACCCATGTAAAGCCCGATGTGCAACATGGCACATGTATCTGGTGATCATTTGCAGCAGCTGGAGACTCTGGAGCACCCACTCTCTCTGTCTCTCTTCTCCCTTTCTCTTTCTCTCTCTCTCTGATTGAAAATTAATAAATATTTTTAAAAATATTTGTCCCTTACAGCTTGGGGTAGAAGAAGTACTAACTTCAGCTTGAGTGTGTCTGCTCCCACCAGTAAAGAGATCCTAAAGTTGCAACATTAAATGCCTCAGGTATTGACAGAGCAATTCAAGAGGCCACTAAGTGGATATTAATGCACTACAAAGCACCTGTTGGAGCTACACAAGCTAAATTATCCTCCCTCCTACCTATGTACCAAGACAGTATAATCTCAGGTATGTGTAGGCGGGGGGCGAATTCTTGATTTTTAAATTAAGCTAAACTGCTATGCCACGGCAGGGCAGGGGCCCAAGTAAGAATCTAGTTGTGAAATAAAACACTGTGCAGATCTCCTGGGAACTCAGTTCAGTTCCCACCCCTGGCTCAGTGAAGACAGAAGCATCTCATGTTCACTTGTGCACAGAAGAGAGGCACGCTACTTTCTCTCTTAGAGAATGCTAGTGCCATCTCAGTTTTGCTGGGGACCCAGGTTGCTGTGTCCAATTGATCGTTAGACATCTCAGGTTCACCTACAGCATCCCTCCCTGCCTTCTAACGCACTTCAGCATCACTCTCTCTGCTCCATCCTGATTTCTGACATCTGTCACTCTTTCTCCTTCTACTCTAACCAGCTGATCATTTGATGGTTAGTTCTGGTTGTCAACTTGACAAGCTTTAGAATCACCATGGAAACAATTCTCTAGGCCTATCTGTGAGGTGAGAGGAACTACCGTATGGGTGGCATCATTCCATGGGACGGGGTACCAGAATAAATAAAAAAGTGAGCTGAGCAGCATTATCGCTCTCTGCTTCCTCACTGTGGACTGAATGCGACCAGCTGCCCCAAGCTCCTGCTGCCATGCCTTGTCCACCATGGGGGACCATAACCTCCAACTATAATCCGAAATCAACTGTACCTCCCCTAACTTGCTTTTGTCTGAACAATTGATCACAGCAATGAGAAGAGAGACTAATACAGAGCTCTTCCCTGATGCTTGTACATGTCGCAAACTCTTCTGCCTCAGGACCTTTGCCCCTGCATTTTCTTCTTCTTGGAATATTCCCTCCCCAGTCCTTACATAGCTTTATCACTGCCCTCTTCTTGTGTTTGCCTAAGTGCTACATTCTCAGTGAAGCATCTCCATTCCCTTCTAGCATGCTATCCTCCTTAGCCATGTCATTTTTCTCTGGTGTTTATCATCACTTAACATACTTTGTATTTTTTAATATTTAATTTACTTATTTATGAAAGAGAGAGACAGATAGAGAGAACCGGCATGCCATGGCCTCTAGCCACTGCAAATGAACTCTAGACGCATGCACCACCTTTGCTTCTGGCTTTATGTGGGTACTGGGAAATTGAGCCTAGGTCCTTAGGCTTTGTAGGCAAGAGGCTTAACCACTGATAAATCTCTCCATCCCATACCATATATTTTTATATTGTGTTTCTGTTATTATTATTGTTATCTTGCTTTTCTGCTGGAGAATAGCTTCCATGAAGTGAGGTGTCACTGTTCTGCCCCCAGTATTCAGAAATGCAGTGATATATGTCACTACATATAAATTTGAAAATGAGTCAGTTCTTAACTCTTGAGCAAACCTATGTAATCATAGTGAGAGAAGCCACATATGTCATTCACAGATACACTAATTCAGGATATGTGGCATTTGTATGTGGCTGTTCACTATACTGTACTATGTAGAATTCTATTTTTTTCAAATTTTATTTATTTATCTACCTATTCATTTTAGAGGCAAAGAGAGAATGGGCACACCAGAGTTTCTAGCCACTGCAAACAAACTCCAGATACATGTGTCACCTTGTGCATCTGGCTTACATGAGACCTGGAGAATCAAATCTAAGTCCTTAGGTTTCACAAGTGCCTTAACCACTAAGCCATCTCTCCAGCCCCCTATTTATATGATATAATAAATTTTTATCAAGGTGGTGTTTTGTTATGACTGGGTTGTCTGTGACACAGAACTGGGAATGAAATCCTGAGCCTTGTGCATGACTGGCAAGTAGTCCACCACAGAGGAACATCCCCAGATGTCAGCATGCTTCTGTAAGACTAACTTTTGATTTGGAATGTATAATCATATCATATATTCAAAGTGATGATAATATCACAAATTACTTTTGTTTCTTACTTAGATACTGTTGTGAAATTTACTTATGCATTTCCTCTTCTGCATAGAGCCTGGCACACCACTCTCCATATTGGAAATGTTCAGGAACCAGCCAGGAAGCATCCTGTGACTGTGTTCTGAACCCATACAGAGGCCAGAGGCAGGGCCAGAACCGCCTCCAAGCATGTTCCACCACAGTTCAACTGTCCTCTTACTGACAGAGGAGGGAAAGACCATTTGTTACTAAATCCCAAGGCCTCCCAAGATGTATTTGTGTATCACAGCAGAACACTGAAACAGAAGTGGTTATAGCAAGCCTAACTTCTCTGGGTGTTTCCCAACTGGACAGAAAGATGTTCAGACAAACTCAGCATCCCAACCCATACATACCCTATTAAGAAAAAGAACAATTCACCATCACACATTCATTCATTCATTCACTTGAAGTGTTTGTTGAGCAGCTTCATTGTGCAAATACTTGCTAAATGTTGGGGTGACTCAGAGGAGGCATCACACACAGCAAAAGCTCCCTACTATGGGTACATAGCAGATCAAGGCCCACACACCTCTCCCTCTGGGATTCAGAAGGATTAATGCTTTGGCAGTGGAGGGGGAGTTCTAAGTAGTCCCCCCTCCCTTGAAGGACTGTATGTCTGGACTTTGGGGTTTCAGCTTCACTGTCAGTCTCTTTCTCACCAGCAGACAGTTCATCTGTTGAAATCAATATGAAGGAAATCAATGAAATGCAAACATGGCAAACTTTGCTGGTTAAGACCTTCCTCCTTCATTCCTAAAAACACTGTGGAATTCCCTTTACATCTACCCACAGTGACTGAAAGCACTCTTCAAGTTTCAACTTTTACCATGCTCCTTAGCTTAAAGGTGAATTTGTTTCAGTGTATGTCCAAAGAGCATTTTTTTCCTAAAACCTGGTATCCTGATTTATGCACATATTACTCTTTGAGCTTGGTATTTTGGTACCTTTGAGTATCCTCATTAGACCAACAGAAACCTTGAGATGAATCTATATGTGAAGCTTTTCCCTAATGTCCCAGACATCCTGGATGGAGACAAGTTTTCTATGCTTAGATGCATGCAAGTAGAAGGTTGACAGAGTACTCTGAGATGAATAAGACTCCAGCATTACATTGTTTGTGGGTTGGTCTAAGCCATCATGAAAGACCTTCAAATCTGAGATTCTGTTTCTTAGCATGGAGGTAATATAGACCCATAAGACTTTTCTTAAAAAAGGCATAACAGTAGTGCCAGCATTGAATTTAAAAAGTAAACTCCCTCCACACAAAAATTTCTAGAAATATCTAGATAAGGCAAATTGCTAATAATTACACAAGCTGGGATCAAGGTCATAGGATCTGGGAGTAATAGCCCTGATGGGACTAATTCAGAACCCACCTGCTGGGAAAATCAGAAACATCACCAGGATGCACCATGTAGACAATGTCCTAGCATGAAAGTTAGATGCTCCTGGTTGGAACTGGGTTCCAGGAATATGTCTACCAGTCATAAAAGAAGGGGATACATGGAATAGCATCTGAAATGTAAGGTAACCCCTGATCCCAGTGAAGCTGTCAGTATACTGTGGCTCATTAATTATCCCACTCTCATTTTCTAGATTATCAGCATGAGAAGGAACTTTCAGACTCCCTAAGAGCTATACTAAAGAGGTATGACTACAGAGAAAATTCCAGGCTAACTAGACCACGGAGCTAGTTCTGAATTTCTTAGGCACCTAGTTGATACCTGTCTGAGCCTCAAGGACAGGCCCATCACCATAGCAGGGAACATTTTAATGATAACTCGACACCATCCAACACCCGGCATTGACAGTGCATGGAGCTAGGCAGGTCAGCTCTGAGGAGGCTGTGCAGACCTGTCACCTCCATTTCTGTTGCTTTGAGAACCAGGACTCTTGAACCAATATTCATTTTAAGTTTAGAATACATCTGAGTGCCTTACAATTTGGATTTCTACCAACCAACAACAACAAAAAAATCCAATCTGTCAAAGCAATGCAGTCAGGCCATCCTGAGACAGTCATTGCACAGACACAGAGGACATCTGCTTCACATACCTGAGTCAACCTGTCACTGCTCATGACTCAGTTATATTGCTAATTGCAGGCACCAAGGGCCACATGCCTGGGATAGAGAGCAGAATGAACCATGTGCTCGGTTCAGTCCTATGGGTGAGCAAAAGAAACATCAAGAGAATATTTGGCAGCTTCTTTGACCCCAGTCCTAATTTTAACTTCTTCTGATGCTAACAATCCCCTGAGATAATCATTAAGTTCCCAGAGATGTAAAGAAGTACTGAAGCCTTCTCAGTTAACAAATCAGGCAGAAGACCATGGATCTGTAGCTTAGAATGTGTCCCAGGGGCTGGAGAGATGGCTTAGCAGTTGAGCGCTTGCCTGTGAAGCCTAAGGACCCTGGTTCGAGGCTCGGTTCCCCAGGTCCCACGTTAGCCAGATGCACAAGGGGGCGCACGCATCTGGAGTTCGTTTGCAGAGGCTGGAAGCCCTAGCGTGCCCATTCTCTCTCTCTCCCTCTATCTGCCTTTCTTTCTGTGTCTATCGCTCTGAAATAAATAAAAATTAAAAAAAAAAAAAAAGAATGTGTCCCAGGTCTTCACTGATTGCCCACTTAGCTTCTTTGTAAAATATCTTTTTTTATTTACTTATTAAGATAAAGAGTATATAGGTAGGTAGGTAGGTAGATAGATGATAGATAGATAGATAGATAGATAGATAGATAGATAGATAGATGGATGAAGATAGAAAGAATGGGCATGCCAGGGCCTCCAGCCACTGCAAACAAACTCCAGACACATGTGCCACCATTTGCATCTGGCTTATGTGGATAATAGGGAAGTGAACCTGGGTCCTTAGTCTTCACAGGCAACTGCTTTAACCACTAAGCTATCTCTGCATCCCACCATTTAGTTTCTTAATAACTGTTCACTGAAGGCCTGTTAAGGGCCAAGAACCTTCCTCAGTCATGTGCCATATTGTCCCTCAAAGTACTCTTTGGTTCTATGTGATTTGGAGATGGTTTCGCTCACCTTTTGTTGTTGTTTTAATTTTTAGCTAGCACACCAAATAATCAATGTCATTTATGAAATTTTCATACATGTTTACCTCCATTATCTGCTCATTTGCAGACAGGCAGTAAGGCTGTGTGAGAAGGGAATTACCCAATAATCAGAGCTAACATTCCAGCTCAAGTCTTATGAGTGTGTTCAGAACATTTTCTATGAGCTCATGGTTGCCTTGGGGATCTAAAGCATTCCTACATCCAAGGCTCTAAGCCCCCATGTGAGACTGGTCATGGGATCTTCCCAGACTGACTTAGACATGTCTTTCATAGCAGCAAAGAGCAGCTGCCTTCCAAATGGGTTCCCACTGGCTAGAGATGGCACTCTGCCCAACACATGGCCACTTTAGACACCCTGTGAAAATGTCCTAAGAATGCTCTTGCAAAGTGTTTATTTTCTCCAATAATACTAAATACAAATGCTGGAATGTGGTAGCACGGTGCCTAGTATATAACTTGAGAAAAGTCACTAACTGCTGCGTTCATGCAGGTTCCAACAGAGGCCCAGCTATATATATCATTAGTTCACAAGCTTCACTGTTAGCTAGAAACACCATTAGAAAACATATCATTTACCCAATAGACTGAAATGGATCCCAAGGAGCTATTCCAGTCTAGCAGGTAATTATGGGGGAAACCCTGTATTATTTACTGGAGAAAATGGAATGCTGCCCTGAGAGACACAAAGGTCCCTCCCCACTCCACCTGATGAGGGAAGATCCCCATTTGTGATAACAACAATTGAGCTCACAGTAACTTCTGGTGATTTTTTTTAATCCTTTTGTTGTTTTTCTCATATTGTATATATAGCTAATGGCCATGAGCTACACATAAATAATACAATATCCTTAAAAATACACTTGAATCCCATTCATAATTCTATTTACTGGAAGAGAGTGCAAAGTCCTCAGGAATGTCATTTATTTCATGACTACACTAATGACAACTGACATAGGCAGGATACAATGTCCTCTAATCACACAGGGATTTTGAAAGCTTAGGACCCAGGGGCACAGTCAACTGGCCCATCTTCAAGGGCAGCCACGCTGAGTTCTCTCTAGAAACATGCTGACTAACAAGTCTTAAAATTCACTCCAGCTATCCTGAGTTTTCAGGTTTCCTGGTTTTTTGCTAACCACTCCCAAACATCATAACAAAGCCACTCTCCAGAGCCTGATGGCTGGAGAGTAGCTACAGAACATGGCCACATTCCCAGGATCTACTCCAACTTCCAGAATCCTGGGGATATGTGATAAATGCTTATCACATACAGTAGGTCTCTGCATCTAGCTCTTTCTATTACTATAGCTCAGTTACTGTTCTTCCCTGCCTTGTTGGTAACCCACACAGCAGTAGAAATCAAGCCAGGTATGTTGGCACAATCCTGTTATCCAAGCACTTGGTAAGTAGAGGTAAGGGGAACAAGGGTTCAAGTCCAACCTCCTTAACTATATAGCAACTTGAAAGAGACACTGTCTCTAAAAGTAAGAGAAAGAAGATTAGAAAAGAAAATATAGTATTTGTTGAATTTATGGAGTATATGTAGTCTTAAGCTAGATACATAAGGAACTGATAGTTTATCTTCTTTTTGTTAATGATAAAATAGCTCTACCATTTATGGGACCTTTCTTTGTACCAGGATGGGGTCAAGTAATTGGCGCTCATGGTACAGTAACATATGACTGGTTCTAATTATGCCACAACTATAACAGCTGAAGGGCTGGACCAGTACCATGACTGAACCAAGGGCCACACTATCCCCGCTTGCCAGATGCAGGAAACCAGTAACCTTGACGATGCTGACTGCAAACTCCAAATGGAAAAGATAGGACTTGGGATAGGATGTAGAGACAAGGGAGAAAGGCCTGAAGCTAGAACAAGAAAACGACACACCTCAAGAACTACCATGACAGTTTGTCCTATTTGATACCTTCTGACAGAAATCAGTTAACAGTTTCCAGGCCTTTTGAGAACCCTTCTTCAATCCCCACCTTCACAATGCTCTGCTACTTCAGCATCGGTGAGTGAGCTCCTTCAGGGCAGGGCTGCCACTGGGGCTTCAGTCCATGAAAGAGTCTATGGATATCATAATGCCTGGTGGATACCAGGTGTTCTGAAAAGTGACCAGCCTATACGTGATAATGCACACTACCTACGGAAGGCTCCAGCAGGGAAAGGGGCCATTGCCTTGATCTCTGGGATGTCTTCGGGAGGAAGCATGTAATGAGTGAACCCTACTTATATAGGATAATTTAGGTTTCACCTCCAGGAAATGGTCTGCAATTTTGAAATTTACCTTGTAAGCATATTAGCTTCATGGTGATGGGGAGAGGGTTCAGCAGGTAAGAAAGCTTGATACTTAAGCATGAGGGCCTGAGTTTGATTTTCCAACACTCACATAAAAAACTGAGTGTGGCCGCATACATCTGTAGCTCCGCTGCTACTGACAGCAGGCACTGGCAAATCACTGGGACACTCAGCAAAAAGCAACAGCTCCTGGGTGAGAAAAACTCTGTCTCAAGGAAATATATGGATAAGTGAAAGAGGAGAGCACTCAACATTCTCCCATTTGAACACACATGCATATGCTACACACACATCATACCACACAACGTAACCACATATTCTACATGCAAGAGAAAGGAAAAACTGGAGGGGGGAGGGAAGAAGGGATGGAAGGAGGAGAGAGAGAAAAAGTGATAAAGAAAGACAAAGAGGTAAGAGGAAATGGAAAAGGAAAGTAAAAAAGGAAGAACCAGTCGTGGTGGTGCATACCTTTAATCCAAGTACTTAGAAGACAGAGTTAGGAGGATCACTGTGAGTTCAGTGCCAGCCTGAGACTACATAGTAAATTCCAGGTCAGCATGGGCTACAGCGAGACCCTACCTTGAAAACAACAGCAAAAAAAAAAAAATAGGAGGAAGGAAGGAAGGAGAAAGAAAGGAAAGAAAAGGGAGGAAGGAAAGGAAAGAGGAGGAAATAGAGCAGTAAAACCAACTAGTTTCTCTGTGTGACCTGAATTAGATCCTATATGCCAGCAGTTACAGGCGTGGTTGCATCATGATGAAAGCAGAACAATTAAAGAACATCTTGGATTAAAGGACAGCCTTTGAAACTACAACACAAAGAAGGCTCCACTGTCTCTGTAAGCCACCACCAACTCATTGTAGTGTGCTTTTACTTATTATGTACTCATTGTTTGCAATCCCTGAGGTTTCAGTCTGAGTTCCACAGCCTAGTACAAGAAATGGCAAGCTCAGAGCACCTTTGCAGGAGGATGCTAACCTGATCCATGCCTGCACTTTAAAACAATGTCTGCAGTGAGTAAAAGCCACAAATTCTAAATGGCAATTTGCTGCCAGTGGGAATTTTTTTTTTAATCAGCATTACTCAATACCATAAACATATGTGAAGCTATACTATAGGTCAAAAAAAGAAGAAGAAAGAAAGAAAGAAAGAAATAGCAAATGTATTGGGTCCATCTTGGCAGAGTTAGCAGTCTGAAGACCTTTACTGTCATTCTTGCTAATCTGACTTTGAGAAACAACACATCATGCTCTGCAGTTTACTGAAAGTGCATAACTATCTTGGAGAAGCCTGTCCATTTATACCTGGCTGTGCAATCTGAAATGACTACTTATATGCACCATCATTTACCTGACACATAATATTTAACTGAAAAAATTAACAGCAAGAGGTGTTGCCAATGCCAGCATTTGAGCACAGAGTTTTGGGGCAAATGCTAAAGCATTTCTCCAAATAACGAAGCACTCAACATTGCGCTCTTTGTTAGACAATAAAAATAAATAATTTCAGAAGCCATCAACTGGTGATGAACAAACACAATTTATAGCAAAGCTATTGTAGATTTGGGGGTAAGCTCATATTTCACTACAATGGGTCTGCTTTGTGTCCTGATTTTGTTTATTTTTTAGTCACAAGCCTATTCAGTATTTGCACCTATAGCTTATCTTCTTTTTATTAGTAACAAAGGAGCTGTTGCCATTTATGGAACTTTCCTTTGTGCCCGGATGGGGCTAAGCAGTTAGTGCTTGCAGTATAGTCATCTTGGACTGGCTCTGTTTATGCCACAACCATGGCAGCTGAAGGGCTGATATATCATCTCATTGTTGCACTAAGGACGCTAAGGCCTACAGAACGAAAATGACTTGTCCCCGATGATATTTCAGCCAAATGATTATAAGGGACTGAAAAATTGTCAGAAAACTGCCCTCCCCCCACCTCCTTTGTGATATAATCTTGTAGCAACTCTCATCTGAGAGAATTGAGTCTATCTTAAACTTATATCCATGGGTCCAAAAGGGCATAGTGATAGTCCTGGGGTCTTTTACTCTTCCATGTCCCTTTTTATTAGATTCTATCCCTGCCACAAGAAGTCCATACTAGCTTTCTAGATGATGAGAGACATTTGGCTGAGCCACTTCTATCGCTCAAGTGACAGGCAGCCATATCCCAAGTTCAAAGCTTCCCTGATAACCATCAGCTTTCTAAGACACTGTGCTTGAAACCAGGCAGGAAAATGGCAAACTACATAACCACAGAATTGTTCACTAAGTAAATGGTTATCTTAACCACTAAATCTTCAGGTAGTTTGTTACACAACAAGAACTAAATGTATCATTGTGGAAAGTTGAGTTCAGATGGTCATGGTCATCTCAAGTTGTGATTATGTGTTTTTATTTAATTTTTTAAATTTATTTTTTATTTACTTGCAAGTAGAGAAAGAAAGTAAAGTATGGGCATGCCAGGGTCTTCTTCCACTGCAAACAAACTCCAGATACATGAGCCTCACTTTGTATATCTGACTTTACATGGGTACTGGGGAATTGAACTCAGGCCATCAGGCTTTGGAAGCAACCAGTTGAACAAGCCCAATTATGTGTTTTTATTTTTCACAGGAAAAAAAAGTAGAATTTGAAATTAAAAGATAAAGCTTATGGTTGAGAGATTTAAAGGACTAAAAAAGATTAAAGATGAAATTAATTGAAGATCTGTGTATGTGATGAGGGAGATTAGTAAAACCAGCCCATCATTCTATCAAGGCATGATGATGTTTCTCCAGAATTTGCCACTATTCTTGCCTACTTCTATTAATCAACCCTACTTTCTCTTTTTTTAATTTATTTATTTTTTAAATTTAATTTAGTAGTTTTCTTTTCAGCAAATACAGGCAGTTTGATACCATTCTTTAGGCTCATCCATGATCTACCCCCTCCCATTGGACCCTCCTTGTTGATGTAAATGGGTTGTGCATTGTGGAGTTAGCCCACAGTTATTGGTACGATAAATGTCTCTGCATATCATGACCCAACATGTGACTCTGACATTCTCTCTGCCCCCTCTTCCGCAAAATTTTGCTGAGCCATGTTGGGTTCATTTTTGGTCTGCTTCAGTGTGCCCACTCTCCAATATCAAGCTACCATCAATCATGGGGTACAAGAAATCTTACACCTATTAAACTCTCTATCAAAAAATTAAGTGTTATCTCAATTTTCCGGGTGCTAACTTACTCTCCGTTGGAGAATCTGCTTCTCTTTTTCAGATAGATGCAGATCCTAAGGAGAGAGCTGCCCCAACATACTTCAAAAAGGCCCCGGCTGAAACTAAGAAAAATTGGTGAAACAAGCAAGGGTGCTGTTTTCCTGATGAACCGGATACCAGCACAAAGGGGAAGGAGACCAACACAGAGAAAAATCAACTCCTACCAAATCAGAGAGCCAGAGCCTCAGAGGCCCCCAACACCTACTTTCTTTTATGAATAACTGTGCCCATTCTGCCTACTTGCCCAAATTGAGGTTTGAAATATGATAAACATGAAAACTTTACCACCTTTCACATGCACATTTCACATGCTTTAGTCCAATATCTTCAACCTTACTTATTTATGTCTCACTTATCCAATCTGAAAACTATCTATATTGTTATTTACTGAATATTTTCCTGTAAATTAAATTCAAATCGACTGTTTTTACTTTCCTTAGTCTTAAGCAATAACCATGGGATAATTTGTTTTATAAACTAGTTGGATTTTATACATTAGTTAAAATAAGAATGTTGGGCTGGAGAGATGGTTTAGCGGTTAAGTGCTTGCCTGTGAAGCCTAAGGACCCCGGTTTGAGGCTCGGCTCCCCAGGTCCCACGTTAGCCAGATGCACAAGGGGGCACACGCGTCTGGAGTTCGTTTGCAGAGGCTGGAAGCCCTGGCGAACCCATTCTCTCTCTCTCCCTCTATCTGTCTTTCTCTCTGTGTCTGTCGCTCTCAAATAAATAAATAAATAATTTTTAAAAATAAGAATGTATATATAAACTTCTGTACAATTAAAATCATCCTGCATGCATCACACTGAGAAACACTGCTTGAATCATCTTTGAGCTGCTTCAGGTCTTTATCTTTGAATAGCAACTATATGGAAAGGGCAACTTCCAAGACTTTTATCAGCCAAAAGGACTCTGACGGACAACACATTGATGACTTACTTGAGCAAAGCCTTCTATCTAAAGACACATGTGTCACTGTAACTGTGGGCCAAACAAGGAGACATTTTTCCACCAGTCCCAGCTGAGGCTCTTACGTTTTTCACACGTGTGTTTTCAACAGGCAACTTGAAGCTGGACATGGAAAGTATCACCTGACCCTGTGATGGCTCTCAGGCTGTGAAACTGGTCAACCCTTTCCACAGGGACCAGAAGAAGAATGCACAAATGCTGTTAGACTATTTCCAGTGGCCCACAACATCCTGAACACCTTCAATCCTCAACACTGGCTTTTAAATAGCAGCATTTAAAGCCATCTTTCCTGTGTTGTTTACAAAAATCAATATCAAGATCATGCTATCACCCCTCTAGGACAACAAAGTTTTCCTATGTCTCATCCAAGCAGGTAACTACAAGTCCACAATAAACCTGCTGTCAACTTTGGGAACATGCTGAATGGAGTAGATCCAGTTTTCCGTAGTGAATGGTACTGAAGCCGAGGGCCATGCATGAGCTGGAAAGTGCTTACCACTGAGCTATACGCAAAGCATTCAGAGTGGGTCTTCACTCAGAGAATTGGATGAAATGCTCTATGGCTTCTTTGAAAATAACATGGCACACTGAAGCAAAAGAACTTTACTAACTGTTAGAAAAGTTTCTCTTTTCAGATAGTGGTGACCTCTGGGATGAATCAAAAGGCACCATGATGCTGAGAAGTGTGACAGAGGAGTGCTCAGCACTGAAACATCTCTATCACACCTTCCAAGGCTCAGGGTCCATCACAGAAGTGACAGAAAAAATGCAAGAGCCAAAAGAAGGTTAGGACTTCTTACAATGCACTCTTCCAGACACAAAATGGCCCAGATATCCATGAACCTGCAGTGGCTGGCACTACCTACATAAGACCCTCATTATATGAGGAAAAGATGATGACATCAAATTAAAGAAGAGATTAATAAAGGGGGGAGGGAATATGATGGAGAGTGGAGTTGTGAAGGGGACAGTGAGGGAGGATGGAATTATCATAGTTTATCATATATAATTATGGAAGTTGGCAATAAATAAGTTTTTTCTAAAACAGAAAAAAATATCCCTATGACCAAGAGGTACTGAAACCAGGAAGTAAGAGTCACTGCAACCTGGAGGTACTAATGTGTCAGAACCTGCAAAAGTGATCACAGGATAGTTTTAGATTGAAAAACACAGGTACTGGGCTGGAAAGATGACTAACCAGTTAAAGGCCCTTGCTTACAAAACTGGACCACCCAGGTTTGATTTCCCAGTGCCCACATAAAACCAGATGCACAAAATGGTGCATGTGTCTGCTTTGTTCTCTCAATAAATAGATAAATGTATAAATTGAAGAAAAAAAATTTTAAAAAAAACATAGGTTCAAATCCTTTTCTGATTGGATCCTGATCTTGCTTAAGAACTGAGTAAATTTTTGGTTTCTCTCTTATTAGTTTTTTCATGTCCTCATACATATGGAAGTAATAATGGTTGTTACCATGAACCTTCTTTGTAAGGAGTAAATGAGCTCATTCATTGAGATCTCTTAGAACAGAGCCTTCCATGTACTAAGTATCACAAGTATTATTTTCTGGGTAATTCTGAGCATGTCTTTGATAATCAACAACATAGGGAATCAATATTGGGTGTCACAGGCTCCATCTGCCACCACAGACTTGCCACTTCTAGAAGGAAGGAAGAAAGGTAGGTGTGTGAATCCCACAGGATAACAAGGTACAGGTTGAAATGATGATAAGTGAGCATTCATACAGTAGGTTCATAGTGAAAATTCTGAGACACTTTGACAAATAGAAATGTGGGCACAGAGCCAGGAAACTTAATTTAACAAGGACAAAAGTAGAGTCCTATCCAGTCAACTGCAATTTTCCAAGGAAAATCCTACTTCAGTGGATCTTTTTGGCCAGAAGCTAATGTGTATGCTACCTGCTGAAACAGTCAAGAAAAAAAAAAAAAAAGCTACCAAAATCTCATACCTAGAAAATATGAAGGTCCATTTCCCTGTGACAGAATGTACTCAAAGTCCTCTGGATTGACAAGATTAGGTCTGGCATGTGACGTTCCACTGTGGGTACATTTGAAGAGAAATGAGATAAACAGCAGGCTGGAGATGATGCTGAAACCAACTCACCCAAGAAGTAACTCAGGCTCATGGGGATACCTCTGCTGGACCAAAGAAACCAAATCAGTCAATATTTATTAGCATCCTAGTCATGCCTGGCTTTGCTGAGCACCAGGAATGCCACACTGTAATAATGGACACCAAGTACTTCTACCCTCCATAGGCCAACATTCCAGTGACAGTAAACGTTGGTCCCAAGGTATAGCATCAATGACCACAGGTTCAGAGAAGAGCTACAGGACAGATAAAATCACTTATGCAATGCCTTCCTAATGGAGATGCTTCCAAGTGAAAATGATGTCAAAGACCAAATGGAAATAAAAACAGTGACAGGTTTGAGGTGAAGCATTTGTCAAAGTGCTAGCAAATAGTAAGACCCCATAGCTGGTGGTGGGAATGACAATCACACAAGCACACAACTCTCTAGAATTTGTAAAGTGTCAAACTGCCCAAAGCACTCTGCATATATAAGTCAGTTAACACTGGCAGCTGAAAAAGCTTTACTGCTCCCATTTGACAGATGAGGGCACTGAGCCCCAGGGAGGTTGGGAAGTTGCGATTCTGGCTGTGGACTAAACAGCCTGAGAATTCCCAACTAACTCAGGCTTATCTCCACCTTGTCTGTATGGAGTGGTAGAGCAGAGAGCTCACACATATCAAAGATAGAAGGGAGGCTGGAGAGATGGCTTAGCAGTTAAGGCATTTTCCTGCAAAGCCTAAGGACCCAGGTTCAATTCCTCAGTACCCACATAAGCCAGAAGCAAATGGTGGCACATGTTTCTGGAGTTTATTTGCAATTACTGGAATCCCTGGTATACCCATATTCTTTCTCTCTCTCATTCCTTCCCTCCCTCATCTCTCTCTTTCCCTCCCAAATAATAAATTAATAAATTTTAATTTTTTTTAAGTAGAAGTGCTCTTTAATGACTAGCACCTCTGGGATGGTCATCAGGAACCTGATATGTTTCCATCACTCTGCTGGGCACTAGGTAGTAGTGACAACCAGTATAATCACAAAAGACCTGCAGCAAATGCATACTCATTCTGTGACATCAAATAATCTAAAAACGTGTGTGGTTTTCTCCCCTCACTCCTCTCTTTCACTCTCCCTCCAGTGACCTTGTTACCTATATAAAGAACATCTGATCTTTGGGCTGGAGAGATTGTTCAGTGGTTAAGTTGCTTGTGTGCAAAGCCTAAGGACCTGGGCTCAATTCCTTAGTACCCACATAAAGCCAGTTGCAAAGTGACACATGCACCTGGGGTTTATACGCAGTGGCTAGAGGCGTTGGTGTGCTCATTCTCTCTCTATAGATGACAGATAGATAGATGATAGATGATAGATAGATAGATAGATAGATAGATAGATAGATAGATAGATAGATATAGAGAGAGGTATGTGTGCCTCTTTCTTCCTCACTTGCTCTCAAATAAATAAAATCTATTTAAAAAAGGAAAGGAAATTATGATCTTAAAAATGACCTGCTTGTGATAAAAGGAAAAACACAAAACAACATAGTGCCTCCTCTCACGGAAATGTTTTTTGTTGAAATGTTACCAAAGTCTAGCTCCTGGAAAATGTTCACTTTACCAGTTGAAAAAAGGTACAAACTCCAGGTACACAGGGTTGGCGTGAAAAATATGTTATTACAAAAACTCTTACAGAATCTTTCCTTTACTGTTTTCCTAAAAGCTGTACTTCCTAAGTAGCTTGTGTCCAACTTCCTCCCTTGCACTTTGTTCTCTGACACACATGGGTGCAGTGTGATGCTGGGAAAGTATTGCTGGACTGCCTGGAGTTGGTGATAAAAATCCCCGGAAGCCACTGGACTTGGAGTCCATCAAAACCACAGCAGGAAAGCAGCTAATGATTACCAGATACCTCACCATGTTTGGTTCTGTTGTAATTCACACAGTACCTTCCCCCAGCTTGATAATTAGAAAACTGACCTCTTAAGAATATGAAGCTGGGCGTGGTGGCACAACCTTTAATCCCAGCACTTGGGAGGCAGGGGTAGAAGGACAGCTGTGAGTTCAAGGCCAGCCTGAGACTACATAGTGAATTACAGGCCAGCCTGTTCTAGAGCAAGACCAAAGAATTTAAATTTAAAAATGTAAATTTCCTGGAAAAAAAACAAAAATAGTCTATATTCTGGCCAAACAGATATAACCCAGAGCTAAGCATTAAATTCCATCCTTCTATTCCACTTCCTATGTTAGTCTTTGAAGACCTTGGAAACTCATATTGGAGTAGTGTATAAGAAATGTGTCAAGTCCTTACCAGGAGCTTGTGGGAGGCAATCTATACTGTCAGGTCTCCCAAGGCCAAGATGGTGTCTACCCAGAACCTTGCTACATGCTTTATACTCAGCAGGTGCTCCATAAATGCCAACTGAGTAATGGGTGTCCACCCTCGGTGCCCAGCCTCAGCCTAGGCCAGATGAAAGTAATGGTGAACTCATTTGGCAACTTTTTCTTTACTTGGAGCCAACTCAAAAATCCTCAAGATTCAGTACTGGTCCAGCTCCAGGCATCCCAACAAACATCATCTGTAGGGTCAAGAGACAGCATTCCCCAGAAGAGAAATAAGGACAAAAGCGAGAGCGGGGGGGGGGGGGAGGCAAAAAGATAAAGAGCAAACAATGTGAGAAAGGAAAGGGTACAAAAGAACTGGGGGCTCAAGAGATGGGTCAGTCAGTAGAGTGCTTGCTACTCAGGCACAAGGACTGGAGTTTGGACCCCCAGCACCTACATAAAAGCCAGGTGTGGCAGCATGTGCCTTTCACCCCAGCACTGGGGAGGCAGTGACAAAAGGACCCTGGGATTTGCTGACTACTTGGTCTAGCCAAGTGGGTGAGCTCTAGACTCTGTGTGAGACCCTCTCACAGAAAAATAACATAGTGGGGCTAGGAAGATGACTCCGTGGGGAAGAGAGCTTGCTGAATTCAACCCCCAGCACCCACGAAGAAAGCCAGGCATTGTCACCCATGCCCAAAGCCCAGTCTGGAGGGAGGCAGAGATGAGAGAATCACTGGAACTCACTGGTTAACCAGTCTGACTGGAAAATGGCAGCTCCAGGTTCCATGAGCAACTCCATCTCAAAGAAACAAGTCAGAAGAGTGACAGAAAAGGACGCCCATGTTCTCCTCTAGCTTCTTCAAATATACTCATTTACCTACCTGCACACACACAGGCATGCAGAGAGAGAGACTGAAAATAAGGTGGAGAGTAAGAGGCATCTGACATTGACCTCTGACTTCCACCTATGTGCACCTGTACCCACACATGTATATGTCACAACATGAACATGCATACACACATACACGTATCTCACACACACACACACACACACACACACACACACACACACACTCACACACAGATGCAAGTGAAGTAATGCAATGGAACCAGCTGCACCATGCTCCTCCTGTGATCCTGAGAGCCTCCGAAAACTCGCTGTGCTCTGGGCAGAGGACTCTAGTCCTGTCTAACAGATATAGACGCTTAATTATGATTTTAACAGTGTGTTTGAGAAAAGTGCAGACACTGATCGATACAATTACTCTCCTCAAATACAGACATTTTCCTTTGTTTTCACACATAGAAAATGAAATCATCACATGAACCAAATGTTGACATTTTTCCCTCATGAAAAACTGGATATTTCCTGAAACCTGGGTAATTATGTCCTTCACCACCCTCCACAAAGAAACTCGACATGTCACAAGGTAATTGAAAAATCATTAAAATTCTTAAGCCCTATCCCAGAGAAACTGAGAGGTGGCTGGCTTTCTCATCTGAAAACTGAAGGCTGAACCCTGTATCCATTTACTAAAGCAAACTATGGAATTTTCCAAAAGCCCTCTGTGAGCACGCCTCCAGTACCCCATAAGTGCTCATCTGTGAAGGCATTGTTCCAGGTGCACAAAATCAACACAGGTGACTGTCCCCTTTCCAGGGTACAGGTACTGCTCTGTGTGTTTGCCCTCCCAGTCCAGGAAGCAGGCACAGCAGTTTCCAACTTTCAGTGCAAAGATTGGGCTCTTTGTATGGGTGATTTATTGCATGTTTATAACCGGGAAGAATAGATTTGACTTCTAGTTGAGAGTAATGCTTTCTTTTCTGGATTTGAGATTTTTACCTGTTTCCCTCCTTTAAAGCAGCAAAAGTATTATAGGTGTGAAAAACTATCCATGGATTACATTGTACTTGCAAATATTTGAATGGACGGAAATAGGAGAAAAAGAAAAAAAATTATCTTAAACTCACCTTTGGTTACTGATGTACAAGTTTCATCTGAATGTTCATAAATCTGTGGCTTGTTGATACTGACTGCCCAAATGGTATGGAGACTAGAGACTGATGATGTGTGAGGCAGGAGGTAGGAACAGAGGAGGAAATGAGAGAGAGAGAGAGAGAGAGAGAGAGAGAGAGAGAGAGAGAGAGAGAGAGAGAGGGAGGGAGGGAGAGAGTGGAGACATACAGACAAATGGAGACAGAGGCATCATGCCACATGTCTCAGATTACAAAGTGGACCCTCTGCAAATCCAGATGCCCCAACAGAAATGTGGGCATCACATCACACTATTTGTCATACTGCAGCAGTGACCGCAGGATCAGGAACACCCAGCTATGGAGAATATGGGATTAGACCACCTGGGTTCACCACAGCCTCCTGGGATAACCTTGGGTGATTTATTCACACTTTCTGGGGTTTCGGTAACCTCTATGCACAGAAACCACTTCACAGGGTTGCTGAAGCAACCAGATCAATTGGGTATCAATCAAGGAAAAGAACTCCAAAGAGAGCCCATTGGTATAGAAAAACCTCCAAGCAACCGTTGTTATGTTAGCCATGCTTTACAAGGCAATTAGAGTCTCTGAAGGTAGCTTTAAAAAATGTGAAGACCCACTGGAGCCACTTTAAAGCACAGGCTTCTTTGCAAAGGGACACAGTTGATCCTCTAACCCACTCAGAGCCATCAGCAGCCAGGGTCATGGACAAGGCTGCCAAGGAAGGAAAGCAACGAAGTGCCAATGAAAACATGTGTGCCTGCTGTGACCATCAAGGCCATTTCCACACATGCAGCTTGAGGTTCTTTCTTTTTTTTATATCAACACCTAGGAGTTGAAAGTCTCCTTTATGGTTAAAGGCACTTGCTTATGAAGCCTACACCCATATAAGCCCAGATACACAAAGTATTGTATGCATCTGGAGTTCATTTGCAGCAGTGAGGTGCCCTAGATGGCAATTCATTCACTCTCTTTCTCAAATAAGTAAAAAGTTTTAAAAGAAAGAAAGAAAGAAAGAAAGAAAGAAAGAAAGAAAGAAAGAAAGAAAGAAAGAAAGACAGCATTTATTTGTACAAAAACTTTTACTAAGATTTTTTTTAATTGCCAAATAGCAGCCCCCATTTCCTCTTGAATGACATTGGCTATGTATGGTGGGTGGCTGGGTGGGTGTATATAGACAAGAGAAAAATCTCAGGAGATTTCCATCTGTTTTGTGGGTTTGTTTTGTTTAGAAATAGGGCATCTCAATTACCTGGACATCTCTCCAAGTAGGCTAGACAGACTTGCCAATAAAGCCCCAAGGAGCCACTTTTTTTCCTGCTTCCCTAACACTGGTATTACAAGTGTATCCCACCATACCTGACTTTTTGGGTTCTGGGGATTAAAATTTGGGTCCTCATGCTTGCAAGGAGCACTTTATCAATGAAGCTATTTCCCCAGTATGGGGACTTTGACAGCAATGAGATGTCATGACTACAAATCCTCTTTGCCTATGTGCCTTATATAGAGTCACTGGACATCTTCACATATCCTTGCTGACTGGTGGGAATAATGATGGAGCTGGTGGTATAATGATATTCTCTGAGAATTTTCCAAATCTGGCACTTTCCTCCAGGCTTTTCCTGGAGTACCTCATGTATTTCACTGCTCACCAATGAGGTGTGAAGTCTTTCATGCCTGACAGGTACGTGAGCAGCTGAGATGCTGACATGTTCATCCACAGTCACACAGCTAGTCCACACAGATCCCCGAATCTTCCCTCCAAACCATTACATTAGACCGCCTCTAACACTATCCAAAAGTAAAAACAATGGACTAGAGTTCAGCAAACCCAGTTTCTACTTCAAGATCTACCACCAATGGCATTATTATTAGTTATTAGTAGTAGTAGTATTTTAAAAAAAGAGAGGCAGACAAAAAGAAAATGGGTGCACCAGGGCCTCCAGCCACTACAAACAAACCCCAGATGCATGTGCCACCTTGTACATCTGGCTAATGTGAGTCCTATGAAATCAAATCTGGGTCCTTTGGCTTTGCAAGAAAATGCCATAATTGTTAAGCCATCCCTTCAGCCCCCATGAAACCCTTTTTAGTTGCCTCTACTACAAGTGCAATCCCCAATTTGGCCACCTATAGCTCATATCATTGTTAGCATTAAAGATCATTTTACCCCAACTTGTATTCACAACTTGTTCAAAAAACAAAAAGTTGGAGGCACCCTGCACAGGCTTCCCAGTCAGTGACCTCCATGAGCCCTTTTCTTTTATTTAGATGACAGGCACAATAACTCTCTTTCCTCCTCCTGCATCCAATAGACTACCCAGAGCTTTCTCATCATACACAGGTTTTCAACTATAGTTCTGTGCCTTATACCACTTTCCCTCATCCTTCACTCAAGCATAGCTTTCTATAAAACCTTGTCTTGGTTACAAGGCTGAGAATTTCTAGGCCTAATAACAAAATCTTTGTGAGCATGGCAGAGGTTCTCTTCCATCTAGCATGAGATTGTGACTCAACTTAAAAGCCCAGAATTTCAGATGATGTGTAAGAATTGTGAACTCTTGGCTAATAATGGGCTCTTGGCTGAACACCTCTCTGTGAGAGTCATATGCATGGGTGGCTACCAGCTCTACCTGTGGATATACCAGGCCCAGAAGAAATCTACTGGAAACAATAAAAGCAAGTATCTATTATTCCTGAGTCCCGGACAAGCTCCCAGGTTCTAATCTTGTCAAAGGTTGGTAATGTGGTAGTTTGAATATAAGGACCCATAAACTCAGGTTTGAATTTTGTACCTCAAGTGGGCAAAGTCCTACTGGGGAAGAGATGTCACTGAGGGAGGATCCTGGAGTCCATCCCTAAGGCATGTTTGGGGGTGAATTTGAATTCCATCCCAAAGGTGTCAAGGCAGCAGTTTGAGCCCTCGTGGCTCGTGCTTGCTGGCGTTGGTGTTTGCTTACTGCCATTGTTTCTCTCTGCTTGGATCTATGAAAGGCAGCAAGCTTCTTCCACCATTGATAGTGTTACTCTGGACTCTGTAAGTCTGAAATACACCCCTCTCCTCCCATAAGCTGTGTCTGGTTGGATGTTAGCTCCAGCAACATGGAACTAACTGCAACAATAGAGATTCATCACAGGTCTCCACAGCCTAAGTTTGTTCACCATATTACTGCATTCCTGTAGTAATAAAGACAAACTCTAGCCATGCTCAGCTTTCCTTCTCAAGCCTGGAACTGGCACTTTCCACTGTGGGCAAAAGGTCATCAGCATCCCGTCTTCTTTAGAGAACAGAGGGGTTCTGCATAGACCCGAATCCTGAAACCATGTACAAATCAGGGAGGCTCAGTAGTTGCCAGATGCCCTGAGAGAAGCAGCCCACAACCACACCTGTGTGTATGTGTACATGCTGCCAAAGGTATGAAAAAACTATGGGGTCCTGTGACCATGAATAAAGAATGAACTGTGTGTGTTTTCTGCACTAAAGTTACAACTCATCTCAATGGAGCCAGTGTGATCTTGGACATGAATGGGGGAAAAGAAATAACATGTAGTAGGTTCCAGGTATCAGGCCAGGCATTTTACACACCCAGCCCCTGAACTGCCTTCAGAAAGATGCATTAACTAGAGCCCTGATGTGTGGAGAAGTAAACTGAGGCTCCAAGGAGTCATTTGCCAAGGGTTGCACAGCTAGCTAATGGCAGGCTTTGGAGCCATGCCCAGGCCTGCTCACTCCCAGGCCAATGCTTTTCCCATTATCCAATAATGTCTCGCTTTCGCATGCTTTCTGGACTCCATTCGTTGTGATTTTTAGCTGCCTGGATAGATTGCATACTTGGAAATCCACCAGAAGTAGCAATCCTACATCTTCAGCAATCCATAGAAAAGTGAGGGCAAATTCTAGCCATATTTTTAACAAGAGAACTCTCCAGCCTGGGGAACGGGGCTTTAAAGGAGGAAAAAGAAGAAAGAAAGAAAGAAAGAAAGAAAGAAAGAAAGAAAGAAAGAAAGAAAGAAAGAAAGAGGAAAAAGAAAAGAGGGGAGGATGGCAACAAGTGGTCTTCTCATGCCAAGGAGGACTGGTGTAGTTGGCCACGGTGTGCAGGGATATATTCTCCACCCATCAAGAAAACAAGCATATTATCTGAAGAATGCCATTCATTGGTTCATTCAATAATTTATCTTTGAATGCCTCATTTGCACATAGCAAAGCACTGTAGGAATGACAGGAGCAAAAAACTTAGGCTCCACTGTCAGGGAGAACACATACTGCCACTCCAAGCTTTCAGAGAAGGGAGGGTATAATCTTACAACTGACTGTAAACTTTTCCAGACACACCTAGACTGACACCAACAGGTGGCTTTTCACTGTCTCAAAGCTCATGTGCACTTTCATCTCTTCTTTATTTTCCATTTCTGTATACTTCTAGTCATATTTCCATGCCTCTCTGGCAGATTATGAATGGGATAAATGATTTTTCTGGAGACAGAACAACTGTGTCTCCTCCTATCCTCCAACCCTCGGTCCTTGAGCCAGTCTCTAGGCCCCCTCTGCCTCTATGTGTTTACCAGTAAGAAGTGTAATGATTCCCTTCTCAAGGGTTATACAGGGTTAAGTGAGATAATAGCATGTGTACATCCTTTGAAAATAAAATAAATAAATAAAACGTTAGGGAAAATGTCCATTTTCTCCAGTGTTAAGAGTAATCAGACTATTATGCTACCAGTCCACACTCAGCTGAACAGAAAACCCTGCCAACTGACTATTAGTCTTCTTTGATTTTTCTTAGATTAAATCCTTGCCAGGCAGAAAGGAGAGCAAGACAACACTGAGTTCTCCCCCTAAAGGACAGCATTGTAAGTTTGCCATGAATAAAGAGCACAAATTATATTCAGCATGATATAAGTAATGACATATCAATTAACTGTGTCAACAAGGTCTAAAAATATGCAAATTACTGTACTTCAATTAGAAAAATCTACATCCTTAGAGAATATTGTAAATCAGGAAATTTGGGAGACATTAAGAGTAATCAGTGAGGGAAAGCATGTACTTTTTGCCGTATCCTATTTTTATACATACATAATGAAATAATTATAGCTACACTGTATTTATGCCTCTGCAAAAAATATTAAAACCTTAAGATCTTTACAATAATAAGTTAAATCTGCATTATGTTTTCAGACAACATTAATTATAAGAAAAAGAAATCTATTATCATTCAATATAAGTAAGTTGAAACCAATTTGGACATGTAAATTAGAAATGTTGTTTTTCTCCCCAGCATGAGAACATTAGGAAAGAGAAAGTGGGAAGAGAGATCTAGATCAATTACTGAGTCTATAAATACAAAAGCTTTAGCATATTTAAGTTGTAATGCAAATTTAAGGGTGTTTAGTAACTTTTCTCACAAATATCCAAGTATTTGGTGTTTCCATTTCTGGTTTTCTCTGCTCAAAATGCAGTCATCTATCTGTTGGCGATGTATTTGTCTTTATTGAGCTGGTCCCTAGCTATAACTACTGAGCAAATAGTGAAAAACTAGGCTGGAAATGAGTAAGGTAAGGATGCAGAAGTTCAATGGCTTAGATATTCGCCACAGAAAGAAGGAGTTGTGACCAAAGCTTTGCGACTCAATTCCATCAGTTGTACAGAGGCCAGAGGAGCTCAAGGGAGAGACTTTGAGTGGAAGCTCCTCCCCTCTTCCCACCTTCCAGAAGAGCATCATGGCAGGGAGCATCCCACAGTAAGACCCTCACAGGAACTTACTCCTGCTAATGGCAAGCTTTATGAAGCTTCATCAGGACCCAAGAGAGAGATACTTTCCTGAGAAGTTTCCACTCTCTGCTCAGTTTTCACATGTTGGGGTACCACTCATGATTCAGGACACAGAGATCATTGTTACATTTCTAAGAATCTTTCCCATGAACCCCTGCCTGAGCTTTATGAGGCCCAGGGTATGTTGATTGTGCAGTGTGTCCATTTGCTCAGCTGGAAGCTCTGTGAGGGCAGGCATGGTGCCTTTCCTTGGTGCTCTAGGGCTAAGCACAGGGCCCCCTCCAAAGCAGAGATGCAATCAAGAGTCCACTTAAGGTCTGAAGCAATGGTCTAGTGATTAAGGCACTTGCCTGCAAAGCTTAAGGTTCCAGGTTTCATTCCCCAGGCCCCACATAAGCCAGATGCACAAGGTGGCACATGCATCTGGAGTTCATTTGCAGTGGATGGAGGCCCCAGTTCACCCATTCTCTCTATATATCTGCTTCTTTATCTCTCTTTTCTCCCAAATAAATAAATAAAATATACCAAGAGACTACTCAATAAAAAAGAAAGGAAGAAAAATTACGATAGACTGGGTAAATAAGCAATACTCTACTAGGTTATTTTCTTCATGCTCAATATGGGACCTTCCTTTAAAATAGCTACCATGGATTCAACTCATTTCTCAGTGAATCTAGCTAAACAGGGTTAGAGCAAACGGCAAATAGAGAAGAAGGCATTTACCTTCATGTCCCTTGCTTTCCCCTTCCTGTGGCATTCCTCTCCAACTTCACAACACTGTCTGTGGTGGTTTGCATGTACAATGTCCCCCACAACCTCGTGGTAAACCTCATATTTAATCCCAAGCGGGTGAAGCTTTGGAGGTAGAGCCTTGCTGGAGGGGGTGTGTCGCTGGGAACAGACCTTGGGATGTTATAGTCCAGCACCTCTTGCCCATGCTAGAGAGCTCACTGTCTACACTTTCTCCCCATGGTGGTGACAGGAGTTGAGACTTACAGTTGTCTGCTTTGGCCCTGCTTTCCCTGCCATGATGAAGCTTCCCTTCAAAGTGATAAGCTGTAAACAAACCCTTTCCTTCCACAAGCTGCTTCTGACCAGGTGTTTTGTCCCAGCAATGAGAGGATAATAGCAAAACCTTCTAACTCCCACAAATGGTCATGTTCTTCATGCTTTCTCTACCTGCCTTCAGCCACATCTCCTTTTCTAGAAAACATCTAACAAAGCTGTTTACAATAAATGCCAGAGTTTATCATCCCACTTGGGCAGGAGTTCCATCCTTGAACATGACAAAAAAAAAAAAAAAGTATGCTAAAATAGCCAAGATCTAAGACAGACGTTTCAAATGTCAGTGGCCCAACAATGCAAGTTAGGAAGTAAGCAGCACATTTCTCTACTCTCTAAACACACACACACACACACACAGTCACACTCGTATGAAACGACTCTATATGCCTCTTTGAATGTCAGCTCTAATGAGGTTTGATGATATTTCTTAAAATAACGAGATGGAGAGATTGTTCCATGGCTAAAGGCACTTGCATGATGGCCTGGGTTCAGTTCCCCAGTACACACATAAAGTCAGGTGCACAAAGTGGCCCATGCATCTGGACTTTGTTTATAGTCACAAGAGGTGCTGGTGTGCCTACTCATATTCTTTCTTTATTTTTCTCTCCCTCCTTCTCCCTTCCCTCCTCTGCTTATAAACACATAAAACTGTTTTACAAAAAAATAATGAAGCTGGGCTGGAGAGATGGCTTAGTGGTTAAGTGCTTGCCTGTGAAGCCTAAGGACCCTGGTTCGAGGCTCGGTTCCCCAGGACCCACATTAGCCAGATACACAAGGGGGTGCATGTGTCTGGAGTTCGTTTGCAGAGGCTGGAAGCCCTGGCACGCCCCTTCTCAATCTCTCCCTCTATCTGTCTTTCTCTCTGTGTCTGTCATTCTCAAATAAATGAAAAAAAAATAATGAAGCTATACAGCAAATACTCTTAGAATGACTGTGATCCATGGAGATACTGGAACGAGGTAGGAGATGCTATTTCCTTTGTGAAGGGACTCATGCTCAGCCTTACAACTAATATCTTGCCAGGCAAGTGCTCTACAACTAAACTACACTCCTAACTCAAGGAATATAAATTTGGACAATTTATTTACATTCTTTTTTTTTTCTTTTTTTTTTTTTTTTTTTTTTTTGGTTTTCGAGGTAGGGTCTCACTCTAGCTCAGGCTGACCTGGAATTCACTATGTAGTCTCAGGGTGGCCTCGAACTCACGGCGATCCTCCTACCTCTGCCTCCCAAGTGCTGGGATTAAAGGCGTGTACCACCACGCCTGGCTATTTACATTCTTTAAGGCTTAGTTTCCTTATCTGTAAAACTGAAAAGATCATAATTTTACCCAAAGGGCTCTCGTGAAGATGAAATGATGCAAATCGAATGAAACGATCAGGATGGTGAGAATGAAAGTAACCCTCACATGGTTGTGATTTTTAAGCTTTATAATAGTAATTATATCTGCCAAAAGTTTTCATTCCAAAGGTGAGTTAGGGAGCAGCTGGTATTTTACAAGCTAGTACTCATCTCAGTGTTTCGTAAGCATTGTAACTATTCCTTGAGTCTACATGCTCAAAGTAATTCACATGCCTAATGTGTTTAAGAATTTAAGAAGGGAAACAGTGGGTCAGTTTTGCTTAATCAAGTGAATTTCAAAAAAAAAAAAAGCCAAAAGCAATAATAGCAAGCAAGAATTAGAATATGAATTTTAAGACCTTAAATTTAAGACTTATGTTTTATACAAACCTTTAGGATATTGGCATACTTTTTTCACTCCATTACCATTTACTCTATCTCTTCAGTTCATTTTTTTCCATTTCCCCATTCTCATTTTAATGCCTCCCTATGCACGTCCCCATGTAACATAGACTCTAATTCACCAAATTGTAGAGAATTGCCATGTTCACACAGTAGCTTAGACTCTGCAGACAATTATGCTAACTGGTAAATAGGTTTGAATCATCAACCTGTCCCTTAAACTTCAGACATTAGGTACCACCAAGTAAAACATTCCACATGACTGCGTTTTTTGTTTGTTTGATTGATTGATTGATTGATATTTGTTTGTTTTTTGAGGTAGGCTAGCCCAGGATGGCCTGGAATTTACTATGTAGTTTCAGGCTGGCATCGAACTCATAGCAATCCTCCTACCTCAGCCTCCCAAGTGCCAGAATTAAAGGCGTGCATCACCAGGCCTAACTACTCTACTGCTATTTTAAAAGTTAAGGGGCCAGAAGGGAAGAGATGTCATGAAATCTGTCTGCCTCCTCTCAATGAGGTCATGGTGGGGGTCACTACCCTGTCTACCTCTTCTCAGTGAGTTCACATGGGTATCTCTACCCTATCTCATCTGCTTTGTCACTCTGAGTTCTCAGGAGAAAGAAAATTCACCAATCAAGACTTGTAACACGTTAGGTTTGGTGAATGCCGCTGCTGCTACCCTGCTGTCTTTACCAGATGGAGATCATATTGGGATAAGGGTACATTCCACAACATTGAATTAGTCATTTAGTCTGTGTAAAAATCAAGGGAACATAGGAAGAATATCAGCCCCCACCCCCAGAGAAGAAATGGAAAATGAAAACAAGAGAAAGAAGAAATGCACGCTCCCTCCACAGCCCACCTTTCACTACTGTGTTCCTGCTCTGTCTCCTAAGCTTGGCAATTATTTGACTATCACTTATCTTTAAACATCAGCTAAAGAGATCCAGCATTTTGGAAAGGTAATTATACCATAATGCAGATGGTAGTAATAACAATTACCCAAGATAAGCCCTTGCAATGATCTTTACAAAGCAAAGCAAAGCAAAGCCAAGGAGAGGAGTTCTGACTCGTGCAGGACCTCCAGTGGAGAAGGCTGCAGGAAAGCGTTAAGCCAGTCCCTGGGAAAGGGACAGGAAGATGCCATTGCTCTCATTCTCAGGGGCAAGGCGACATGGAGGTTAACCACTTCTTGAGTTTGAAGACTTCTTGATGTAGAAACCATTCCTGGTGACCACTAGTCTACCTAAAGTGCTAGCAAAAAGCTAAAAAAAAAAAAAAAAAAGAAAAGAAAAGAAAGAAAGAAAAGAAATCTTCCCCTGCCTGGTGCAAGCCAACTCTGGCTTCTCTTCCCATAACGGAAAGTGCTTGCCATGCGCTTTTCTGTGAGGAAGGGTTTATCCTCCAACATGATCGTTGTTGAAACAGGGGGGATCTAATTGCTTAGAAATCATTAATTGCTATAAATAGCTGACTTCTGGGAGTCAATGAACTATAAGCAGAAGAGACAGTGTATTTGAATGTCACGCTTGTGCACTGGATATTTTTATGACTTGTCAGTGGTTCCGTAAAGAACTCACACAGTGAGAGGTGCCTAGTCAACCTGGACTGATGGAAATTGCCATTTAGAAATAGATTGCTCTTGTTTTAAACCTTGACCACACTTCTAACAAATCTGGATGTGCATTTATGATACATTGCTAAGGCAAGTTGGTATCAGCCATCTAAGAAGGGAGGGAAAGAAAGAAAAGAGGACACAGAAGAGACTCCATCTGATCTTTGCAATTTCCCAGGGCATAAAATAACACCCTGTCATCTACCTTTTGCAGGTCATTTTTATCACGTTGAGGGCCAAAATGAAATTTGACCTCCATTTTCCAGCTCTGCCAGTGATGATAAATTCAATGCACACAGAGCAAATGAACATGAGGCCAAGAGAAAGTCAGATTAGTGTTGGATTATTCATTCTTGAGTTGCCAAAAAGGAAAAAAAAAAAAAAGCATGTTTCTGCCTTGAACTTTTTATCATTTTTCTTCCTCTGGACCTCCAAGTAGAGTCCATTCCTGACCATCCAGCTTGGGTAATTCCACATGCAAACCTTCTGCGTCCCTGTGTTATTAGGCTCTTTTGCTTCTAAAACTTAGACAGGAGGTTATCTTACTCTGAAATCTGATCAGAGTGCTCCTCCAACCAAGCACCAAGCAAATGCCATAAATGCTTCTTTCAAAAGTACCAGCAATGGGGAGGATAAAGTACTTGCCTTGCATGCGTGAAGAACTGACTTTCAGCCTTAGTACCCATTTGATTTCTTGGTGGCATACACTTGTTATTCCAGTGCTGGGCAGGCAAGAACAGACACATTCCTGGGGCTTCCTGACCAGTCAATCTAACCTAATTGGCAAGCTCCAAGATTCTGCCTCAAAGAGAGGAGGATAGCATTCCTCAGGAAGGCACTTGAGGTTGTCCTCTGGCCTCTCTACACACATGCCTATGCTCTCACACATACATGAAGACATACACACATGCATAAAGAACAAAAGTCCCAGCAGTAAAGCAAGAAAGTGGTACTTACAGTGCCACAATACCCAGTCCTCTGTTCAGATCCATCTGCATCATTCATTCAGAATGAACTGGACTCCCCTCTTTGGGCCTAAAGCATCCCCATTTCCCCTCCATCTCATCTCCCACTCTAGGCTTTGACTGCCTCTGCTCCAGCTGTTCCCCTTAGCTATAATTCAAGCACAACCCCCCACTCAGGGTCAGGGAAGCAGTTTGATTTGTTTCTCCCCTCTATCTGAGAAACATTTCCTCTAGGCTGACCTGGAAATCACTGTGTACTTTCAGGGTGGCTCCCCAAACTCATGACTGTCCTCTTACCCCTACCTCCCAAGTGATGGAATGATAGTCTTGTGCCACCATGCCCAGCTGAGCTTCCTCTCTCTCTAGCCAAGCCCTCCATTCCAGGAGCCCTTCCCTGACTATGCCTTCATCAATTCACAGCCCCCAGCAGTCTCTTAGTTTGCATTGCTCTATTCTAAGAGCTGAGGGCTTGGGGATGGAATGTTTGTTGGAGAACTAGCTCCAGGAAGCTAGAGGGAGAAAATGGGGGAGTAACAAGGGAAGGAGGGAAATTCAATACACAGTAGAGAACTGAGATGGTGATCATGCAGGGCAATTAGAACTCCACCTGCCAAGGAAACAGTTAGGGCATCAACTGCAGCATGCACGCACACATGCGCGCGTGCACACACACACACACACACACACACACACACACACACAGGCACATGCAAGCTGCTGGTCCCAGGATGCCACAGCTCTTCAGCTTCTCAGAAAGCTGTAAGGCAGAAAAGGTTAGAGGAGCACCTCCAGTAGAGTTGCAGAAGGGATGTGATGTGGGACACCATTAGCATCTGCTCCCCTTGCTAAGACTTGACCTCTTGCCTTGACCCTTTATTCCTTGACATAGTGTACACTGATTGACATGCTGGTCTCTGTATTGCCAATCCCCCTCCCCACCTCAACAAGCACATATGTGTAAGTTCAGTGAGAACAGAAAGTTAACAAATTGGCCCTTTGACACATCCCCTAGACCTAGAAAAGGGTCTAGCACATTATGTTGGGGTAACATATTCATTCAATTGTCTCATACAGTTACATAAGTAGTTACATAACATTTGCTAATCTGCCTATAGGTGAAAAGCAAAGATAGTATGTTAACAATATCCTCACATCTTCATAAACCTCACAATCCAGTGATGGAAACACAGGAAATGATAAGATAGCATGGTAAATACAATAGATGAGACTGACTGAGAGCTATAGGAGCATGAGGAAGGAAACAAATGAAATTTGAGAAATCGGTACAGAGGTCATTTGCATTGGTACTTGAAAGTCAAAAAGATGCTGTCATTCAATGGCAAGAAACGCATCCTGGTAAAGGTGATGGCCTTGATCATGGTAAGAGGCCATGTGATATTTCATGGATCTGGAGTATAAAGCACACTGGTAGGAGCTGAACTTGGTCACACAGCCAGGACTGGCCAGAAATAAACTATTAGAGAAACAGAAGAGAACAAGGCTGGTGAACACAAGTGCTACCTAGAATATGGAGAAACAGGCATTGTTCTGTACAGCTAGGTGGGACTGACAGCTTGAATAGCTACAGGAGAACATTTTACCAATATCTAGTGAGGTTGAAAACATAATTCCCTAAGAGTTGAGCCATTTCCCTTCCAAGTGCAAGCCTAAGGGGTCTATTCTCACATGTAGAAACACAGGCATGAGATTGTTATGGCTAGCACAGTTATCAATTTGGAAAACAAAAAACAGGTGTGAGATGTAGGTATCCATCCATCAGGAACTACATACGTATAAACAGACAATCCATAGACCAAGAAACAACATGAAGCACTTGAAGTGAATGAATGAGATCTACATTATCAACGTGGAGAAATCTACCACAATACTGAGAGAGGAAATCAAGTCACTGTCACCAAAGGGTTCTCTACAACATACTGGCATGATGTAAATTTTAAATCACATGGGACTTCAAATGGTATAATGAAGTACATTTTTACATAAAATGTGAAAATATAAAACAAGTACAGCTTCCTATAGAAAAGCAACTACCTCTAAAAGATGAGACAAGGAAACAGGCTGGAAAGAGAGCAACAGAGCTGCCACATAAATTAAATGTTTTATTTCTTAAGAAAAACAAATATGATGTAAGCATGACAGACTGTTAGCATTTGTTAAATATGGATATTGAACACATGGGTGGTTCTTAGGCATTTGTATTCATTATATTATTTGCTCTTTTTTCTCACCACTCAACGTTATTTATTTTTGGCTGGAGAGATGGCTTAGCAATTAAGGCACTTGCCAGAAACCTAAGGACCTATATTTGACTCTCCAGATCCCATGTAAGCCAGACACACAAAGGTGAGGCAAGCACAAAGTCACACATGCCCACTAGGTGGTGCAAGCACCTGGAGTTCAACTGCAGTGGCTGAGGCCCTGGCATGCCAATTCTCGCTCTCTCGCTCTCTCTCTGTCTTTCTCTCTCTCTCTCTAAAAATAAAATTTTTAATAATTTATTTTTAAATATGAAATGATCCAAGGAATTCTGTGGGAAAAACAGACAAATTTTGTAGTTTTCAGTACATGACCACATTTATACTGAATGCACTCTGTTTCTATATATTTCTTATTAAAACCATGACAGACAGTACTCAATCCATTAATTTGGCCATGTAGAGAGCCAACAGGGACTTAAAAAGTAAGGGTTTAGTAGGTACAAAGGTACCATTTTAAACAATTATAGGAGCTACCTACAAGTTGAAAAGACAAGACTCCTAACTTCAATGAGAACACATACATTCAAATGGCTCTTTGCAGTTAAGTATATAGATAGCATATGCCATCAAACTACATCACCATAATGCATCTTATTTTTTATTAGTATGTGACTAGTATTGCTGTAAAATAAAATTGGAGCCATAAACGCAATATCGGCTCCTTCACCTCTCAGCAGTTGTCAAGAGCTAAGAAAGTAACTGAAGAAAAGCACCTTAGATAGTCATGCTATGACTTTCCTGAGGCCAAGGAGCCAAAGGTCACGGTGCCAACCCTCACTCCCATTAGCACAAACACCTCAGATAAGATAAGATAAGACAAATGGTGGGTCCCTCATGTGGGGTTTGGATCGCAAGCAGTCAGCCATTTTTAAAGCCATATTGATCATTGCCACTACTCCCCAGGTCAGGACTGAGGAAAACCAACTCCAGCCACATTCCTGGCCTTTCTCCCTTCAACACTAAGAGTGATGAAGGAAGACGCTGATGCCTTCCCTCAGTTCTGACACTTCTTAGTTCAGACCACATATAGTCTAGCACTTCCGCTTTCTTGAAATGACATAAGTAACAAGAATGTGTTATCCCTATGAAACAAAAAACAAAAGTACACTCATAAAAGTTATGAAATTATCTTTCATGCAAGCATCCACATTCATGAGCATATCTATGTGTGTTTAATATAAATGGCTTATTGTGAACATGAGATTACTTTTTTCCCATTTAATAGTCCTGACCATCTTCCCACATCATTTCCTATGGTTCTATTTGCAACATGCATTTTAACAGTTGTAGAATATCCTAGCTTGATTAGTTTGCCATTTTAAAATATTCCTACTAGAATGGGCATCAAAAGTGTTTTTAGTTTCATTGCAATTTCAAGGAATGATGCAAATTCATTTCCACATGAATCTCAGTTCTATACAGCCAGGCACTATTTTCCAGCTGTGACATGTCTCTATGCCTTGGTCAGAATATGATTCAAACAACACTTAGAAGGGAGTGACCATGTCATGTTTTGTGTGTATGTGGCGGGGGGGGGGGGCCTCTGAGCTACATACATGCATGGCACTGAGATGTGCATGAATTCATACAACCGTGACTTTGGTATTCCTATCTCAAATGTCCTCTGATGAATGGAGTGCTCTGGGGTAAAAAGTGGCCCCTTTTATGTAGTAGGCACACTAATAAATGTTAACTAATCTTAGCGACTTTAATGGACATAAGGATCGTGCCAAAACTTTAGAAAGCTGTCCATGTGAGCCAATTCTCTGCTTTCCTATCCTTTTGGGAGGAGAAAGAATACTGCCCCTCTTGCTGGGGCAAAAAGCCAGCCCATTCATCATCTTGCCAAGCCCCTCCCAAGCAAGACACCTGCCAGGCTCCTCTTGCCACTGTCTCTCACAAGTGGATCCGAGCAAGGTGATTACCTGGCAATACAAACTCTCCTTATCTGCCTGCCCTGTTTCAGAAGAGTCATTGACAGCTGAATTCAATCTCTCTTCTAAAGCCCTTGCCCTGATAAACAAGCTTGAAAGAGTCCACAATGCACATGACCTCTGCAGAGGAAAGTCAGCAAGCCAGCAGAGGAGATGGAGGTAGCGTCTTCCCACTTGCCCAGACAGGGTCTTCCTCAAGAAGGGCTCGGGGCTTCATAAGGGGGTTTCAGGAGGTGCTGATGATCCGTGGCCAAAGAAGCAGCTCTGCAAAATGAACTCATCTCAGTGTGCCAGGGGGAGGCTTTCAAAACCTGCTCTCCAAAGAAGGAAGGTGAGACATACTGGGAAACAAAAACACTTCCTGATGGGAGGTACTGGATCACCCCACAAGATGGAACACGCATGGGAACCCTGGATGTTTCACAAAGAACAGACAGTACTTGAAATCAGTCCTTTCAGTTAGGAATAATGCCAAAAGAGGAAAACAAGTAAAAAATGAACGAGAAAGAAATAAAATGGAGGAAAAAAATAAGAAGCACTTATGAGTTCATCTTTAAAATGTAAAAGCATACAACACCTTTTGATATTAAAAATGCACCCTTCTGCCTGCAGACCCAGATAGGGAAGGGCCACGATGAAACTCACTGTGGCGTCTGATGAGCAAAGCGAGGATCAAGGAGAGGAAGCGTACATGTTGCTCAGAGATCTGTAACAGAAAAAGGGATGTACCAAGAGACCACTGAATGCTTTGCATTCTGGGGACTGGTATTCAGTGGACTCTACTATGCCTATATGTGCTTTGAAGTGTTCATTTGAAAATATATGTCTCAATGTCACTATGAAATTAAGTTGCTGAAGTAGAGCGTAACCCCTAGAAATAAATGTGTAAGGGATTTAAGGGATTTGCTCAGTACAGATGTAAAGCTATGGCCATCACTGAGTCAGCTCCTGGGGAGACCCTGTTTGAAAACCAAATAAAAGTAAAAGATGTAAAAATGAAATTTTCATGGACAACTTGACTTGTCTCAAGAAACTTGCCCAGTCAGCCAACTGATCGACAGGCACTTTACGAGGGCCTACTATGAACACAGCACATTATTAACACTCACACTGGGTCAGCAGAAAGAAAAATGACTTACCAGGAGCCAAAGGGGACTTTCTGCTAAGACATCAGTGGCAGCAGCAGTAGCAATAGCAGCTTAGACTGTGGCTGGAATGCTGATACATAGGGCGTTGTCAGTGGGTCCCATGATATCACCAACCAGCTGCTCCCCTAGATGATAAGCTCTTTGAGGACAAGAAATTTGTCTGTATTTGTTATCCTGGTGTTTCTAGCCTGGTGAACTGTATCTGCTTCGTAAGTATTATTATATAAATCAGATGATCCATAAAATAATGAGAGAGAAGAAGGGGGATCTCCCTGGGATAGTTTTCTAGGACATTATTCCTGCCCATATCTTTAACCTCAAATGAAGATGGAAGCAGAGGAAGAGCAAGGAGGCAGCAGGAGCTCTGGGACACCAGGTGAGTGGCAGACACAGAGCCCTTCCTTTGCAAGGCCGTGGCACCTTGTTCATTGCTCTTCTGTTGCTCTTACTCCAGAAGGCTATGTTTACTTCAGGAGCATGGGGCTTATTTAGCTGGGCCTACCCATAAAGATACAGGGCCTGGAAGATACCTCCCGAGGGCTCACACTAATTCAAGCTGAGGGTTAACATTGAGAGAACACCACTATGCCACAGAGCCAAGATTTTCATCATGTTGTTTGCTGAGGCAGGACACATGTGCATCTAGAAATACCAATCCTGAGGCATCTTAAAAGCGTCACCCAACCCCTCATATCCTATTTCTCATCTTTTCAGTAACTTATATCACAGCAAGAGCACAATTTAGAAGTTTAGTTTAGGAAGAATGCAAACTTCCATTCAGAGCAGATTAGCAGCAGTTACCAGCAACACGATCAAGGAAAGGGCTGGGGAGATGCCTACGTAGGTAAAGTGCCTGCCTTGCCAGCATGAGAAGCTGAGCTCAATCCCCAAAACCTGCATTTAACAAGCTGGGAAATTGGGCTGAAGGGATGGCTTAGCAGTTAAGATGCTTACCTGCAAAGCCAAAGGACCAGGGTTCAATTCCCCAGGACCCATATAAAGCCAGATGTGCAAGGTGCTGCATGCTGCATGTGTCTGGAGTTTGTTTGCAATAGCTAGGCCCTGGTGTGCCCATTCTCTCTCTCTCTTCCTGCTTCTCTCTCTCTCTCTCTTTCTCCCTCTCTCTCTCTCTCTCCTCAAATAAATAAATAATAACTCTTTTTTAAAAAGCTGGGACTTGGGTTGGAGAGATGGCTTAGTGGTTAAGGCGCTTGCCTGCAAAGCTAAGAGCCAAGGGCCTTTTGCTATGTCAAGAAGACAAGTTAATGGTAGCAAAGGCCAGTAAGTTAAAAAGGAGACATAAAGGGAAGAGAAAGGAAGGGAGGAGGATACTTAATAGGTTGATATTGTATATATGGAAGTACAATGATTGTAATGGGGAAGTAATATGATGGAGAATGTAATTTCAAAGGGGAAAGTGTGGGGGTGGGGAGGGAGGGAATTACCATGGGATAATTTTTTATAATCATGGAAAATGTTTAAAAAAATTTAAAAATAAAAAAAATAAAAAATAAAAATATTTTCTTAGAAATCAAAAAAAAAAAAAAAAGACAAGTTAAGACCACAGAAACAAGTATGAGACCTGGAAGACAGACCTAGGACACCTTACACTCACTTGAATTCAGAAATGTACAATTTTGTGCAGTAAAAATAATGGATACAGAGCCAGGCATGGTGGCACATGCCTTTAATCCCAGGACTCGGGAGGCAGAGGTAGGAAGATCACCATGAGTTCAAGGCTACCCTGAGACTACAGAATGAATTCCAGGTCAGCTTGGACAAGAGTGAGACTGTACCTTAAAAAAAAATTAATTAATTAACTGATACAATCTAGGTGTCTGACAACAGAGGAAGGCTTTAGTCAATTATAGTCACTCATCGACACAGATATTAGCCTGCTGAAAATTTGCATCAATACAGACACATGACTATAAGATGGATGAGAGAATAACCAGATGCAAATTACAAGCATATGTGCAGTATTGTCTCAATTCCCTCAATGAAATTCATTGATGAAAAAAAAAAAAAGGGCTGGAGATATGGTTTAGTGGTTAAGACATTTACCTGCAAATCCTAACAACCCCAGTTCAATTCTCCAATACCCATGTAAAGCCAGATACACAAACTGGTGCATGCATTTGGAGTTCATTTGTAATGGCTGGAGGCCTTGGTGCACTGGTTCTCTGTTTCTCTTTTATTTCTCTATGCTTGCAAATAAATAAATAAATAATCAAACTTTAAAAGATGACAAAGGGGCTGTGGAGATGGCTCAGTGGGAAAGAGAACGTGTTGCACAAGCCTGAGAGACAGAGGGGGCTCGAGAACACAGCACCCATGTAAACAGCTGTATGTGACTACGCATGTCTATAATGCCAATCCTAAACTGGGCATGGTGGCGCACGCCTTTAATCCCAGCACTCAGGGGGCAGAGGTAGGAGGATCGCCATGAGTTTAAGGCCACCCTGGGACTACATAGTGAGTTCCAGGTCAGCCTGGGCTACAGTGAGATCCTACCTTGAAGAAAAGGAAAAAAAAAAAAAAAAAGCATGATGTCAATGCTGTATGGAGCAGAGACAAGAGACTAGCTTGATGAAAATGGCAAGTTCCCGGATCAATGAGAGACCAGTAAGGACTGTCTCAACAAAGCAAGTGGGTAAGAGTTAGAAGGACACCTGATGCTCTCATCTAACCTCCACACATACACACATGAGGCATGCACATCTGTACATACACAACTACACACCACCACACATAGTACACACATGCAAAAAAAGAAAGGAAAAAAGAAAAAAAAAGATGAATACTATGTTAAAATGCTAACAGTGGTGGCCATTAGGTGGCAGGTCATTATAAAACTTAATTTTCTCCTTTTTGTTTTTGATTTTCCTGATTTCTTTCACATATTTATACAATTACGGGAAAAGAAACTAGGAACCCTCCATGTGTCCATTATTTACTTCTCATGAGTAACAACATCCTTTCTTACACTCAGTGGGAATAAGAAGGCTTGTCTTACTCTCAATTTTTTTAATATTTTGATACAGATAAGCAATTACATATAATTTAACATGAAATCAGTCTTTGAGTGATGCCAGCCAAGGCAAAATGGAACTCCCATTCATCCAGTCCATTAGTACTTAAAGAGAGGTTATTCAGTGAAGTTGAGAGGCAATGTGGTTTTCTTAATACATGCTTTTGGAATAAAAGGAACTTTGAAATTGCATATCTCATTTAGATTAAACAAAAAAAACACATGCATATTTATGTACACAACACTCCAATATGTTCCCAATACCCATCCACACACACACACATATACAAAACAAGCCCAAACTGCTAATTTCACTTTCTTAAAACATATTCTGAAAATTATAGGTTTGAGGTGCTGAAATTTTGAAGAATCTACAACATCAAGTCAGAAAATGGTGGAAGATTTCCCCTTTTTTAAATGTAAAGATGTAAATCATCAGCAGTCATTTGCTAAAAGAAACTCACTCATTTTTAAACAAGACAGAAATTAAAATGGATGTTACCCCTGTGTTTGTTTGAGTAATGACGCAACTAGGCATTAGGCTAAATCAGCTATTGCTGCTGCCATCAATTTCCTCATGAATTTATCAAGCATTATTATGTCTGTCTTATAGATAATTTTCTATGTATTCCCAGTACAAAAATTTTTCCTCAACCTCGTAAGTTTTTTTTTTTCCTCTTTATGTAAAACCACAAAAGAGTTCTAATTTTTCTAAGACTAGCCAGGGGCTGTGGTGGGGAGATAAATCAAAAACCTGAAACCAGATTAAGTAAAGTTGTATTATGAGATGAAATTCAGGAAGAAACTATTTTGGAAAAAATCTCTGTGAAATTCAAGGGGACAATTAGACAATTCTAATGATTGTGCTTCAGTGTGTCTGTTATCTACATAAAATGATGTTTTCCCCTTGAACTTCAAGTCCTAAAAAAGAGAAATTTGAGCAGCCTTGCCTCCCTTGCTCTATGATAAGCCCATTTGCTAAACAGGGTGAGATGGGACAGAAAACTTCTACAGGCAGAGGTGGCCAAGGCCGTATGTGAGATGTTAGGGTAGAACAAGAGAGAGAACCATCACACGTTTGTTTTGAGGATGTGTAAGAAACAATACATGTCTCATGGGCTCATGACAATTACTGACCACCTATATATTAGTCAGATTTCTACCACTATTAAACCAATACCCAAAACAATAAGCTTATAAGAATGGAAAGGGTTATATTGGCTTACCATTTTAGAGATCAGGAGACAACCAAGAGTGGGTAGACCATTGCCTTGGGCCTCTGATGATGGGGGGATGTCATAAGGGAAAACATGAAGTGGGCTCAACAAACCAGTTATGAACCAGGAAACACATGACAAGAGGTATTATTTGGGGCAGTATCACAATCCCCTTCATCAGTACATCCCCAGTGACCTCAGGACCACTCTCCATAAAGCCCCGTGTCTCAAAAGCTCCACAAACTCTGAATACTGCCATTCTGAGAATCAAGCCCAAATGTATAGACCTGCAGGGGACATTTGGCAGTCTGTTACAATTCACACTGAAGCAGCGAATGGGGATCTAGTGACAAATAAGATAGGGCTGGTCTCTGCTTCATGGAATTTGTGGACAAACTCTAAACTCAGAAACATGTTATACATGTATTAGTATGTATTATTCATAAGTGCTGACTATGTACAAAGCACAAGCCTATATTTTATCATCATCGTCAAAATAATAGCTCCTCCTATTTAGTAAGAGCTAGAAGCAGCCATGGTCCTGAATACTACAACCGTATGATACTAGTATGCATCATATTGCAGCTCCTCAAATGAAGAAAGGGAAGCATAGGGAGGCCAAGGGAAGTGCTCAAGGTCATAGATAATTAATAGCAAAACTCAGAATTGAACACAGGTGTACCTGACTCTTAAGCCCAAGCACCTAGCTACCATGCCTCAGATTCCCCACATTAGACCACAATGGTCATCCACGCTGGGCCTTGTCAAAGTCCATCAGCAGTGAAGCGCATGGTACTAAAATTAGACATGATACTCATGGGTCAGTCAGGAGCCGTCCAAAGGCTGACATCATCTCTGAACAGCTGGACCTCCGTTCTGGCTGGCCAACCATAGAGCTGACGGATATAGATTGCAATCAAGCCCAAGGGTCCTTTGGATGAATCTAAAATGGGCTAGAGAAGATATCTTCCAGATATGCTGCTGGATGCCATCTTCTTAGGCCATAAGCAAGGTGAATACTCCTAGTGTTCCTAAAGCAGTGGTCTCCAGCTGGGGAAACTTTTATCCCCATCCTTCAACAAAGGAAATTTAGCAATGTCTAAAGATACTTTTAGCTGCCACATGAGGGATGGGGAGGCTACTGGCAACTAGTGGACAGAGACCAGAGACTCCACTGCACATCCTACAGTGCACACAGCAACAAAGAATACCCAAAATGCCAGGACTGCTGAGAAAGTCTACCCTAACGTATGTCTGTGTTGTCTGGCGAATTTTTCAAGTAAATTGAATCTGAGGTATAAACATTGTGCCCTGATTTGCTTAATGTAGTACTGTTCTGTTGCTATGACAAAATATCTGACAAGATGCAACTTCGGGATAAAGGGTTGTTTTGGATCACAGACAGAATACAGTGTACCATGGCAGGGAAGGCACTGCTATACAAGGCTGCTTGTCCGCATCTTGGTGGACTCAATGTGGCCACTCAGCCAGCTTTCTCTTTTTCCCCTGTTTATTGAGTCTAAGACCCCAGCCCATGAGATGCCCCTCCTCATATCCAAGATGGATCTCCTTCTCTCAGTACAGACTCTCCAGAAAGGCCCCCCACACACCTCTCTAAAGCTTTAGGTATTTCTAACTCAATCCAGTAGACAAGGAAGATTAGTCATCTGAGAATGCAGCACAGCTAAGCTTGCACCTTTCCAAGTAGGATCTGGAAAGAAAACAGATTGTCTTCTGTTCACATTTATGAATCTCTGTATTTCAAATCCCTGTGTGTTTTATAATGTACATGATGCAGAAGCCCAATTGTTCATGCATGTAGCACATACATAAACAAATACCTGTTAGTTGGAGGTGCTTGCTCAGAACTATTACTGATAGGAGCTCAGTCAGAGAGTGCTTAAAATTACCAGACTAGATAAACAGCATCCTCTAAGCGGGGTCTCACTAGCTTGAATTCTCAAGGCTTCCCTATGCTTGCTAAATTGCTATCTAAACTGCTTCATACCTGCTCCTGAGACATTTTCAACTTAATTCCACTCCTCCACATCTCCCATGCTCTGTTGTCTTGATGCTTGAACATTAGCCATGTAAAAATCAAAGACATGTGTGTACCTAGCACCTTTGATACCTGAACAGCACTGCAACATTTTTCTTTGTACCCAAAACAAACATCTATTGAGTTGCCTGCCTAACTTGACTGAACATTGCACATATATTTGGAGTAATGGAGACCTAGAATCAAATATCCAACTTCGACTCTAACTGGATAACCTCAGTTTGACTATCTGTGAAAATGGGAATAAGAACTCTGATCTCCATGGGATTATATAACAAAATGAATCCACTGAAGTATTCAATATCTAGCACATGGTAATTGACTGACTGACATCCACTTCTCTCTTTCTCATCTCCCCCCACCACACTTGTTCTAGGTTAAAGTACATTGGCCAAGGGAAGAACTCTCCGTCACCAGTTTCATCATTAGAATCTAATTATATATTTCCACATGCCTTGCAGCATTGGCATGAAGGATGAGATTAGTAGGCAATTATAAAAATGCTACCAAAAATACAAAGGATTTATAAATATAAAGTAGTTTCCTCAAATTACAATTGTGCAACCTTTTATCAAGGGATTTCTGATAATTACTCCTTCACCCAATTTGGAAACTCAAAGGTCAACACTCAAAAGAGAAAGGGTTTGATTCAAATGAATACATGTGGCTTTTTTATTTTCTGCTTACCCTGTTTTACCTTTTCAGCTGAGAAAGTGCTTAAATATTGCAAAATCAGGAATTTCGACAGTAGTATATTCAGTTAATCAGCATGATGTGTGGGGTTTTTTCTCCTAGAGGGAATTGATTTACGGGCTGTGGGAACACATTGCATCACAGACTGACCACGCACACCGGCACAGACGCTGTGAGCCTCCGGACTGGGCTGACGTCAAATCACAGGGCACGTGGCCCTCGCTCACTCCCAGATCAGCACAATCCTCCCACCCACGTATGGCCTGGGATTCATGCTTGATCATCTACAATTCCAAGTGCATATTTTTAAACTTTTGAAAATGAAGTGTGTTCATGCAAGCACTCTCCCGAAAGGTCAAAAGCAGGTAGGAGCCATGTTGGAGAGGACCCTTGTTGGAGAGAACTGAACTCTCAGAGCCTCTCCCAGTAGGAGCCTGGGAGATGCAGTGAGCTCAACCCCCAACCTAGATTTCTCTGGCATTTTCTGACTTTCTCCCCTCACTCCCTACTAGAGTTAATAACAGTAATGGCACACCATTTTAAAGTACTTCAGATTTTTTTAAGGCAGTAATGAATATTATCTCCTTGATTCCTTAAGTTACAATTGCCTGCTTACTTGTGTCAGAACAAGATGCTGATCTCTTTAAAGGCTCCTACAGGGACTTTTTTTTTCAACTTGCCTGCCCCAGAGCCTCCCCAGCATTTGCATGGTCCACAGTGGATGCCCAGTACTCACTCCTTGAACATAAAACCCACGGACCTTAAGCACTGCATTTGAGCATGCTTTTCTAAATCACAGGCAGGCCAGCACACAGGCCGTCTGATCTCTATTTCACTAGAGACTCGAATCTAAAAGGCAATTCTTACCTAAGTGAGGTAAATAGAAAGTCAGATGAGTGTCACTCCCCTGAGCACAGCCTCGGAAGGGTTGCCAGGATTCAGACAGCATGCCAATTTCCTGCCCTTGTGCCGTGAGTGCATTTTGTTCTGGGAAGCAGGCGTAAATGTCCCCATGAGCTTGCATGGCTAGCCTGTCTGCAGAAAGATAAGGTAGGCCGTAACACTCCACCTGGATGCAGGGTGTGGCACGCCATGCTAGCTAGACCTCTGGGTGTGGAATAAATGGGTTGGGATTAAATCCAGGATCTGCCACTTACAGAAAATGCCACCATGGGCAGGTGCTTAACCCCTCCCCCCGGCCCCTGCCATCTCTGCAGCTGTAAAATGGGAGGTATGATACAGACTACTTCCTGGGGTGTTATGCCACGTGAGTGCATGTATAGTTAAGTTCCTCAAACAATGACAGGCCATGGTGCACTGATAAATACTAGCTGTCATTATTCACACACTAAGGGGACTTGCCTACTCCCTGGTGCCATTTCCCATTGTTTCCCCACAGCACTGCCCAGTGCCTTGCTGTCACTCACTTGGGTTTTTACAAAGACTCCCTAAAAGTCAGCAGTAATTCAGGAGTGACAGGTAAACCCCTGACATGAGCAGGCAGCCCTTGCTACAAGCCTGACCTACAACAAAAGTCCAGCAGTAGCCACCCAAGAAGCTTCATTTCATACTGTCAGCCTGTCTTAGCTGACCCACAACCTCCATTCCATGGCCAGAAGGCCTCCAGCTGACCAGAGAATACATGAATATTCCACTCCCATGCTCTGTGCATGTAAACACTCACATAAGTCCAGCATATCTAAGAGGGATACATTCTGGAAGACAGCAGGGTCACCACATCGGAACTTTCCTCTCAAGAACTAGAGGCTGAGAAATCATTGCAACTAAGCAACCTAATAAAATACAACTTCTAAATAGGCAGGAAGATATTTGTGTGCATACACATGTAGTTCATACATGCATGTGTACGAGCAGACTGTGTGTCTATGTGTGCATGTGCTCTCTTGAAGATGGCACACGCAGATAGGGAATGAAGAAGGGCTTGCTCTGCCTGCCAAAGCTCCACCCTGGTTATCCAACCTGGCCTGTCAGCTCAGGTGATTGAGGAAATGGAAATTGTGTTTGTACAGAGCTATGTATGCTTAAAAAATATCAGGCCTGGGCAGAGGAAGGCTGACGAACAGTCTGAACTCACTTCATGAGCGCGTACTCCGGGACTAACACAGAAGCAGCGTTGTAGAGTTATGGGCCACCACATAAAATGTACCAGTTCACTGAGCACCATGGTGATGGGGAAAATACACATAAAAATTCTGATCAGAACAAAATGTGACGCAAAAGCACAATTTCCTTCCAATCTGGACTATCAGCAGGATTTGTGCGTGGAGTTTGTGGTTTTCTGGGGTAGATGGTACATTACAGTGGAGCGTCAGCACTAATGCTACATGGCAGCTCCTCGGAATACCATCTGCTTCGCGGGAGCTGTTAATATAGTTGTAATTATCTACTTCTAAGCACTTTATTGGGAATATCATTTGCAAATTAATCAACTATAGACCGGTAAAACAAATGACATGCCTCCCTGAAAACAACAGTATTGTTTCACATTCTTTTCCTAAGGATTTGGGAAAGCAGGAGTGGGTGAAAATCACAGCCTGTGTTGTTGAAAGTTAAGCAGAAGCAGTTAAAAGAGCAGGCTTTCTGTAAAGGTGTTGGGAAAATGGGGGCAACAGGGAAGATATGAAGGACAAGACACAGGTGACAGGCGGGCCAAATGAGCAGTCACACCTTGGTGGAGACAAGTGCCAGAGTGCCCTGCACCTGCAGCCTTGACCACAGTGCACAGCTGCAGTCACTATGCTCGCTTCCATGCTGCGTAGGGGATCCACCCCGAGGTCAGGTCTGTCTGTCCGAGGAAAAGAAACCTGGGAGGTAGCATTGAACAGGTGAACCCCCAACCGCCCGCCCTTCATTCTTCTGCCATAATAGAGATGCTTACTCCTAAGCCAGTAAAGATCTGAAGATCAGAAAAGAAAAGCAATCCTAGAAACCACGAAGGGGGGCAGGTAGAGTCTAAATGGCAGAAATGACACTGAAGAGTCGGGACCCTCGAACATCACATAAGCACCAAGTATGAAGTCAGCCTCCTGTTCTTTGCAACCAGTCAAACAAATGTAAACCTCTGAGTGTGGACGGCCTCCCTCAGAAGCACATCAGAGAAGAAGGGAGCCGGGACGGCCACTATAGAGAGCGTTGAGTGTGCCTTGAGCTGGCAGCAGGTCCAAGAGGCAAAGGTCAAGAGCGCAGCACCCTGGCTCTGCCTCCCCCACCCACCCCACCCAGCTATTCTACTTGTTCTCCCTGGGATATAGACACAAACAAATGGCCCTTTTGTAAATTCACTAGCATCTGCTCAGCTCGTACTTCAGGCAGCTGGAGAGGGCCGGAGAGTACCACGCAAAGCATGCATGCATGGCACTAGCCCAGGAGGACCACGTTGAATGCCATTGACTGCAGTGGAGGCTTCTTGGCCTCATTCAGTGATTTTTCAAGAATTTATTGAGAGAGGGAAGGAGAGAGAGATCTGATATATATTTCTAAATGTTTGATATAGGATCTTGCTATGTAGCCCTAGGAGGTCTTGAAAGCATACTCCTTCCTGCTTCAGCTTCTGAAAGTGCTAAGAGTACAGGTGTATACCTCTAATGCCCGGCTTGAAGAAAGTGTTTGAAATCAAGGACCCTCGTCCTGAAGCCTGCCTGGGATAATGACCAGTTTCTTAATCTCGTATTGGAGTTTTCTCTTTACCAATAGAGTATTGCCAGTCCATAAATGGTTTATTCACAGCTTTGAAATCACATTGCAATCATCAGGGAAGAAAAGGGAGATACAAATTGAGTATAAAAGCAAACAGAGTGTTCTGAGAGGGAGGAGATGAGAGAAAGGGAAAGACCATCCTCAGAGGTCCGTTGTTCTTCTGTAGTCCAGGTGGAGATACCAGATAGTCATGGGGGAGAGGCATCTACAGCCACACATGCAGAAGACAGTAATGGAGCATTCACCCTGCTGATTGTAGGGTGCCATACACTGGGGTATGTCTGTGAAAATGCACTCACCTGTGGAGAAAGCAAAGCCTATTCCCCTTTGTTCTTGAAACCCACTCTAGACCTGATAGAGTGATTTGAAGTGATGAATGCCTTAGGTAGGGAATAATAGGTCATTAGTAGTACTACTCAGTCTGCTTCAGATACCTCCTATTCTTCTCTGAGGTAAGAATTTCTATGGCTACATCTGAGATAGTTACTATTTATCCAGCCTGGCTACACCTCCCTGTGGCTCAGTTGGCAAGATGCTTGCCTAGCACACATGAAACTCTGTGTTTGATCACAATAATATAAACCAAGCACAGTGTTGCATGCTTATAATCCAAGCACTCAGAAGGTAGATGGGAGTAGCAGGAGTTTAAGATTATCTATGGCAATCTAGGAAGGGAGGTCCAAGCCAGACTTGGTAAGAGAACCTTTCTCAAATTAAAATAAAAATTATTTAAAAAATAAAAACAAGGGCTGGAGAGATGGCTTAGCAGTTAAGCGCTTGCCTGTGAAGCCTAAGGAGCCTAGTTCAAGGCTCAATTACCCAGGACCCACATAAGTCAGATGCACAAAATGGCACATGTATCTACAGTTTGTTTGCAGTGGCTAGAAGCCCTGGTGTGCCCATTCTCTCTCTCTCTCTCTCTCTCTCTCTCTCTCTCTCTTTGTCTCTCTCTCTCTCTCTCTCTCTCTCTCTCTCTGTCTCTTTCTCTCTCTGTTGCTTTCAAATAAAAAATCAACAAAAATTTAAAGAAATAAAAACAAAATGCTTGTAAAAAAATAATGAGACATGCATTATCTACTCTAGGAATCAAGGAATCCTAGATAAAACAGGATATCTAGATCCTTACCAAGCTTGGTACATCAAAGATATAAAGATAATCACTGGCCCAGGAGATAGAGTCCATGATGGGTTTAGGAAACCTCAAACAAAACTATGCATACAGTCATCTTCACACCTTGGAGGATACAGAGAAATGGTCAATAAATGATGTGGTCACAAGGAGAGAAGAAGGTGGCCTTTGTCAGCTAATGTTAACAGCACACAGGGCAGGACCAAGTCCTGTTGTTATTCCAAGCACCTTGACAATTAGCCACCTTTGAAACAAGACCTTTGCAGGGTCAATAAAGATTTACTCTGAAGCATGGCTGAGTGATTCAGATGGGAAGGATGGGCTGTAGATATTCAATCATCTCCGAAATGACCCCAGCAACTCAACTCTGGCTCTGACTTTCATATCTTACTCAGAATACCAGCCAGTATCTTCCTTCCAGCCCAAAGGGTAGTTTAGGAAGCAACTCCTTTACTCAACACACCACAAACTGCCCCCATTCCCAAAGAGCACAATCAGGAACTTCCTTTGACCACTTCTTAATCTTATCCCTAAGTGGAAAAACTCAACGTTGCATCATTCACATTCAGTACTGTTTTAATGTCTTTTCCAGACTGACATCCCAATAGCCCTGACTCTGCCTTCCCTGAGACATCATGAATGACATTAGTCCTCTTCCCATACTAGCACTGAGCCTATGATGAGAAACACAGGACCCACTTAATATAAATGTCATCTGTGGGTTGATGTGAGAATGGGGTACTGATTTCCCCCCTTAGAATTGAAACTTCCACCTGATTCAGAAATAATGGCAGCAAAAAGATGAGCACACAACATAACTGATACGCTTGGAGAACCTTCATGGCCCCATGACCCTTGGAAAAGGAGCCAAGGATACAGTTCTGCTTTTCAGCCAGCATTCCACTATGGGACTAACACCTGGTCCAGGAGCATGCTCTGAACTCTTGCTACCCAGCAGCACCTGACCTTGACTCTCTCTCCCCAAGGCTAAGAGCAGCTGTCAGATCAATGCCCGCAGCCTGGGATTACTCCAGTCCTGGATGGAACCTCACAACCAAGTTATTTGTTCCATCACATAAAGCTTTTGCTTCTCCTAAATTCTTGGTCAATTTTCTGTCACCACTTGCATTACCACCTTCACTCCAAGAAGGCCAATATCAAGATAGAGCCCCAGGAGCAGGGTCCTGCTCACTTAACAATCTATCAGTCAATGAGCTGTCTGTTTTATTCCCTTAACTCTTATCTGTCTTCACTAACCAACTACAGCCACTGGCTGGACTCCAGAGGCTCCTCTCCCCTCCCCCAAACACAGGTGCTCATGAGACTGGCTGCCGATATAGAGGTGGAAAGATGCTTATATAATTGGTGCTCTTGTACAGGGCCTCTGACTGGATGTTGGAGGCCATTCAGACATGACCTAACATAAATGTCATTTCTACTCTGAAACACACACACACTGCTCCTTCCCTTCTGCTGTGCGGCACATCAGAGGTACTTTCCAATGATAATGATGCTATCAAAAGGAAGTCACTTTAGATATGAAGTCTGAGAATTCCTTTCTCTAGAAATTCACCTTCTTCGTGTCTTGTAACTAATTCCCTTGTATAATTCTAGAAGCTACAGGTGTTTTTTTCCCCCAAAAGATGGTAGAATACAATGAAATATTGCCAAGGCTAACTAAAGAAACTGTGGCTTTTTTATTAATGTCCACGGGAAAAATAAACTTTAATTCATTCTCCTTTTTAGGAGTAGAAAAATCATAAATTTGAGCAACACATGAGACTGGGAGTCACTAATTTACAGAAAAAGAACAAGAAAAGATGAACTATTTCCCCAAAAGAGCTGGGCTGGAGCCTTATCTAAATATTTATAACTTATGTACTATTGTTAGCTAATTTATTGAATACTTAGTATGTGTTGTGTGTTGCTTGTGTGTTTTCTAAGCATTACTTCATTAACTTTACTTGTTCTCTACATGATACTTGTTCTCTACATGAAACCTATGAGACACATTGGGATTTCCCATTGCTTCATTCCTCAGGAAGTCAAACAACTTGTTCAAGGTCACAGATGACAGAGATGGTGGAATTGGGTTTTTATCCAGACTTTCTGACTCTAAAACCTGTGTTGTTGATCATTAGGCTAAATTAACTGCCAAGCAAAAATAAAATTCCATATCATTCTTTACAACCAAACAGAAAGAAGACATTTTCCTGTGATATAATAGCCTAAAATGATGTTCTTGATGAGCAATGGAATCATGGTAATTAAATCAGCTGGTTGGAATGGTTTGGTTTGTCCTGATAGCAATTAGACCTTTCTTCTCTCAAAGTTCATCATTCTTTATGGTAGGGAAATAAAAAAGGCATTACAAACATCCTACATACTGCAGCATTTGGAATGCCTGTGTCGATTTCAGCAAGCCCCAGTGCTGCAAACATCTGCTTCACTGGGAGATACCCACTGCAAACTCAGGGGAAGGGGAAGGGCACAGGAGAGAGCATCATTCAAGGACCATCTCCAAGGGCAAAAGATATCATCAGGGCGATGGCTCTGGACCTGAGTCAAAAGCAGAGGAGACAAGAAAATGTGCTTCTAGTTGTCAAGAGAATAAATCTCCTCCTCCATCCTAGGGGTGGGAAGTAAAGCTCATTAGCACACAGAGAGTCCTCCCAACTCCGCATCGACCTCCATCCACACTGCAGTGCGGTGCTCTACTCTGGTAGAAAGTGGTGCCTGGAGATAGTGATGAAAACGGGCTTAAAGTCACACTACATCATTTGGTATTTCTACTCCTTCCCTTAGGAGATACATCACTTTCTCTGGGTCTCAATTTCCTCACCCATCAGTAGGTAAAACTATAATAATCCCTATCCTAGGAAGTTACTGTGACAATTCAATGAGCCAATGCACTACAAGATGATGGTAACTTTGTCCATCAGACAGTAGATGTCATTTAGTAAACGTTTTCTGCTTCATATCATGTATTCAAAGTGTTTACATGGTTACCCACACTCAAGTATCCTGTGACAGAAACAAGCCACCCCAAAGTTCTTAACAAATTTTTGGAAATTCCAAGATTAGACTATAGGACCTTCTTTTAAAGGTCCTTGGGAAATGACAAGAGTCTAATTAGATTTGTTCTCAGAAACAAAAATTGATTTTCTTTTTCAATAATTCTATTAATTAAATCTCCTCTATCACCTCACCCAAGGGCCATGACTTTGAAGACTCCAGTCTTTGCCACCTATGTAAGAGCATCTCATACCACCTTGTCTGTAGTGACATCTTTTACTAGCAGTTTAGGAACACTAAATTTGATAATTATATTACCTCACTTCCCAAATAACAACAGTAATGCAAATATAAACTAATCATTCATATACAAAATTTATCAAAACTCCAAACCAAATAAAAAATGTTAATGCCCAACTCTAGTGAAGTTAAATACAAATATACAAGGACATATTTTGGGTAACAGTATAAAACATTGTATAAATAAGATGCAAAGGAAAAGGAATAGTTTCTCCTCTATGAACCTGTACCAAGAAAACCATGGGCACAAAGACTTTCACACCAAAGTGTCTTTTATCAAAAGTAACTTGTGGAATATACATACCAGAAATCATGCTTTCTTCTCCATTTTCAAGTACATTTTTCTGTGCTGGGAGAGATGACTTAGTGGCTAAGGTATTTACCTGTGAAGCCTAAGGACCCAGGTTAGAGTCCCAGGTACCCAGGTATGACAGCTGCCAAAGATGAAGCATGCATCTGGAGTTTGTTTGCAGTGGCTGGAGGCTCTCATGTACCCATGCTCATTCCCTCCTTCTCAAAAATAAAATTAAATTAAATTAAAAAGTACTTTTCTGAGTAAATATTAAGCACTTGTAAATTTAGGCTATATCTTGCATCCAATGGATAGATTGATGTGATGATATTTTGGGGATTTTTTTTTGAAGAATTTATGAAAGCAATGGTTATCTTACAACCAGTGACATCCAGAGTCTGGAAAATGTAGTAGGGTTACTGTGAAACACAGGAATTATGTAGGCTCACAAGATGGTCCAGTGGATAAGGAACTTGCCAAAGGAGCTTGAAGACTAGCATTTAGATCTCCAACAGCTACTTAAGTGTTAGGTAGACATGGCAGCCCACCTGTAATTCAGAAGGCAGAGATAGGGAGTCCCTGTCTAGTTAGACTAGCTAAATCACTGGGATCTGGCTTCAAGTGAGATATCTGCTTTTTCAATAATTCTATTGAGTTCTATTAGTAAAGATCCTACTTTAGTATAAATAAAGTGGTGAAGCAGTTAAGGAAGATACCCAGTTTCAAACTCTGACACCCTTGTTCCTACATTCATACACACACCCATGCATAAGACCCAATCACATTAAACTGTCCATGAACACAGACTTGAATAGAAGGGAAATATAGACCAATTCAGTTTTTCACAAGTAAGACTCTTTCTTTTACACTTAGAATCACATTAGTGTTAGTTACTGTGATCTTTTGTATGTGTTAATGTTTCTGTCATTGTTTAAAAAAAGAAACCTGCCTTCTTTTAGAGTTTCATGGGTGGTATCCCATGAAACCCTGGACCAAAATATTGTAACTAGAATGGAAGTAAAAAACTAGCTAAATATCTCTGTTATTACAGATCAAACAGAAACTGGAATTGATTCATTCCTATAACCTCTTTACCTCCCAAAAAGAGCTGAGTGGGACACCAGTGAGGAGCAGAGGGTGGGATTCCTGGACACATCTGCCTATCTTCACACCCAGAATGCTGCACGGTATTGAGAAGTTGTCCAAAACCAAGGTCACCCCCTAAGGTGGAACACATAACCTGCTGAGACTGAGTACCATACCTAGTCCTGTCAAGCCAAGAACCAGTGGCTAGAGGAAGAGAAGCACGAAGGAAAAATGAGAGACACAAGTGAGGCAGGTGAAAACAAGAGAGGGTCAGCAGGCTGATGGGAGAGTGGGAGTAGAACACTGAAAAAGGAAATATGTACTAGAACACATGGAGCACATCACACAAGTCCTCAAAGTGAACCAGTTAAAGGAATCTATCAGTGAAAGAATGACTGGTACCTAATGCTACTGCCATGCCTAACCATAGCTCACCAATTCATTCATTCAATAAATTTATCATATGTAAGGCAACGGACTAACTACAGGTGGTAAAACATTCACCAAAACAGACAAAAATCCTTACCTCAAGGAACTTACATTCTAGTAGGTGGAAGGAGGGATAGAGGTGTTTGGCAATGAATAACAAATAAATACATCAGACTACCCATAAGTACATGCTATTTGCCCTGGAATAAATGCAGGGATTCTAATGAGTGGGAGTACTTGCGTGTAAAGGAGGAGCTGTAAATTCTAAGCAGGGTGTTCAGGGCAAACCCCACTGAAAAGATGACAGCTGAGAAATGGCAGTAGAATGATAGAAGCGAGCTGGAGAAATTGCTTAGTGGTTAAGGCACTTGCCTATTTAGTCAAATGATCCACGTTTGACTCTCCAGATTCCATATAAGCTAGATGCACAAAGGTGAGGCAAGGTCTCACATGCCCACTAGGTGGTACAAGCATCTGGAGTTCAATTGCAGTGGCTGAGGCCCTAGCATGCCAATTCCCTCTCTCTCCCTCTTTCTCTTTCTCTCTTTCTCTAGCTCTCTCTAAAAAAAGAAAGAAAAGAAAAGGAAAAAGAATGATAGAGCAAACCAAATGGATATCTGAAAAAGACAGAAGCAACAAAAACAAAGGCCCTGAGGCAGGAGTGTGCTAAGCATGTTCAAAGTTCAGCAAGAGAGCCAGTGCAGATAGAAAGCAATGATGAGCTCAAAGGGGAGTTGGAGAATGTGGGATTTCAGAGACCATAGTGAGACTTTAAAGCTTTCGCTCTGAGTGACCACAGACCACAAGAGTGAGCCACCATGATGGCATCTGTAGCATGAGCTAGGATTAGTATATTCTCTCTGTCTTGCCCTGTGGCTTCACCCTCCATGTGAAGGTCATGAGAAGAAAGTCCTCATCAGCTGCCAAGCTGATGCTAACACCATGCCCTTGGACTTTCCGACCTCCAAAATCATGAGTCAAGTCAACTTCTGTTCTTTATAAATTAGTTCATTTTGGTATTCAGTTATAGCATTAAAAGTCAGACTAAGACCTAGTGATGTGAGAATAGAAGCTCTGTGTACTTCCTGGTTATATGATGGAAAGATAGAAGATAGTCCCCAGAAACCTCTGCCTTTCTCCATCTCACGTATAGTCAAGGATGGAGGGTTCCTCTGTCTGAATTTCTAAAGAACAACTGAGCAAGCTTAGTTCAGTGTAGCTCCACCCTTCTCATGCTAGAATGGACCCATCCTCAGGCAGCCAGCAAGCCACTGCAGCAGGGTACATCATGTAATGACCAGATGCATGCAACTTAATAATACTTGGTTATATTGGTGGATCAATTGCTTTTCCTGGTCAAGCCTAGTATGAGATTCAAAGGAAATAAAGATGATATCTGTGGCCTCCATTTCAACCCAATTTTCAACTTTTTAAAACCCCAGGTATAAAACAACAATTGGGCCTCCCTTAGCAGGACCTGATAATGAAGACCAGCCTGGTATTTGGTGTAATGCCATGTTGCCACATCCACAACAATTAATAAGATTAATTGTGAGTGTTTAAAGCTATAAATTGTTCAGTCTATCAAAATTCAGTATTATTTAGCCAAAGTTCATCTTCTGTGAACATGTGTATGTTGGGGGGGGGTAGTGTCTGTAGTTCAGGTCTTTACTCTCAGTGATCCTCCTGCCTTAGCCTCCAAATTATTGGGATGATAGGAATGACACACCATGCCTGGAAACAAAGTACATCTTGCCCTCCTCCAGTATTAGCAAAGTCTCCTGGAAAATTTGTTTAAAATTCATATGCCCATGCTGAAACCCTGAAATTCTGAGTAAGTAAATATGTATTTTATAAGTAGCCCAATAGATTTTTGGTGGAAAAGTCTTCTCTGATTGGTGCTTCTCTGCCTTGGTTGGACTAACTGTAAAAGTTTTGCTGGGACTTTAGGTCCACTCTCAGAAATTCCTACTTTATTGGCTGTTCATGAGCCTTCAGCACCTAGACTTTTAAAAGATTCTCCAGGTGATGGGCTGGAGGGATGGATTAGCTAGGTTCAATTCCCCAGGACCCTCATAAGCCAGAAGCATAAGGTGGTGCATGCATCTGGAGTTTGTTGGCAGCAGCTGGAAGCCCTTGCACACTCATTCTCTCTTTTTCTCTGCTTCTTCCTCTCTCAAATAAATAAATAAATAATTTCTTTAAATTCTTCAGGTGATTCTCATGTTAAGCATGAGTGGAACACACTGGTATATTCCTTCACAAGAAGCCTTTCTTTAAAGAATCTGTTGGTGGGGAGGCAAGCCTTCCACATATCATATGCTGCTGGTCTCTGGAGCTACCACTCCTCAGTAAAAGATTGTAAGGTAGCCAAAGGCACTTTTGGAAATGTAGACCCTTATCCCAAAGTCCCCACAACAGCATCAAAACTCATTACCAAGCTGACAGCCTAGCTCCTCATTCCACCTTGCTCCATTGTGGTTCTAACCTGATTTTAAATGAAGTGCACTTTACATCTATTTAGCTAGACACATTGGTGTCATTACCACTGTGATCCTATTGATTACAGTTCTGCTCTTAGCAACACATTCCAATGTTATCCTTCTCCATAACCCTGTATAACTGCATATGTACAAACAATCCCTGGTGTTTAGAACAACACATGTTTGGGGGTCAAAAAGTATCATGCTTAAATCCCTGACACGTGAAATAAACATGAAAAAATTAATGTTCCTACTTAGGAGTTCTTCTTTCTGTTCCATGGCTTGGTTTCATCTAGATGTGTACATTCCATGTGTATGTATGTACAGTGTGTGTATGCATGCTCATATGTATGTGGACACACATGTATGGAAGTGCCCATGGATATGTGTGTCCATGTGTGCTTAAGTCAAATGTCAACATCAGGTATCTTGTACCATCACTCATCATTTTACTTTATTTTTTAATACTTTTATTGGCAAGGAGAGTCAGCAAGCACATGGGCATGCCAGGGCTTCCTGCCACTACACAAAAACTCCTGACACATGTGCTACTTTGTTCATCTGGCCTTTCACGGGCACTGGGGAATCAAACCCAAGGTAGCAGGCTTTTATAGCAAGACCATTAATCGCTGAGCCATCTCCCCAGCCTTTACTTCATTTTTGAGACAGGGTCTTTTACTGAATACAGAGCCTCACTAATGTGAAGCAGAAGAGTGGGACAGTAGGGAACAATTGGCTCTGAGTGGCTCTGGGCTCAGTCATGAAATTGACCTATGACACCCAGCAGCTACTTCTCATCACTGAATTCCATATCTCTTGGGATCCTGACCTACAGATTCTACTAAAAACCTGGACCAATCAGAGCACATGGTTCCTCAGGCTTCCCAGCCAATGTAAGGCATTCTCCAGTGTGGTATAGTTTCTCTCTAGTGGTACCCAGTATGGGTTTGCCACAAGATCCACATAGCCCATCACAACGGGCTCAATCCCAGAAATTCTAGGAGACAGTTCATGTTTGGGAATAAAATCTCAATGAAAGTTGGGATTGACATTCTCCCCAGGTGAGCTGAGCAGCTCCAGACTGTAGAAGTGGTCAGATCTCATCAGAAACACATATTCTTCCAAAGAAAACACAAAGAATAAGGGTGCATATGGACTTTTGGGGGGGTATCTGGGGACATGAAGTTTTTGCCTCCCACACAAAATCCAGTTCTTTCCTCATCAAATGTAATACTTCCAGAGTGAGGCTGACAATATGTACGATGAAGTTGAGGAAGAGACAAACATAGACCTAGATTGTAACCTATTTATTTTTTCCAAGAGGAAAAAGTAACAACTATTCTCACAAAGAAAATAGCCCTGCATCTTGTCTCTTTTTTTCCTGTTTTCCCTTCAATTTAAGAGAAAAACTTTTTCAAATTCACAAAAAAATGGTATACAACTGTCTACTTTTCTGTGGCCATCTTCAAATGTATAACCTTTCAGGTCACCATGAAACACTTTTTTGAAATGTGTCTCAATCCATCTTTCAGTGTGACAATGAAATTACCAAGCAGTTCAGCTTGTGACATGACTGAATTAGGCTGTAGCTGACCAACTGCTATCATTATGACACTCTGATGCTGAGAAGTGGGGAAATGAGTGAAAAAAAATCTGGGACAGAATCACACAGCACTTTGCACAGGTAAAGTGACCTGGTGGAATTACATTGTTCCCTTCTCTATGAGATCGCAGGTCAGTGTAACTATGGATGCAGAACCCAGATTGCTGAAACTCATCTGTCACCACACTGCCAGCCTCCAAAGTGTGACTCTATTAGTCACATCTACCCACCCAATCCAAACCTTGGGACTACCAGGGAACATCTTAGAATGTTTTCAGAGTAACATTGCAACAGAAGTACTTGACCTTTTTAAGAAACACTGATCAAATTTGCCTTGAACATTTCAATATATCATGGGAACAATCATAAATGGCATTTAAAAATTCAACAGCTGCTGGGATCAATAAGCTTCCCACCCAGAAATATATATACAAAATACATAAATAGATTTTTTTTCTTAAATTGCAAAGCCATTCTATTACAGCCTTGGTGGAGTTGGTTTACTTCTTATGCTGGTACAAAGAAGCTGTCTGTTTGCATGACCACACTAGGAGACTTTTAGATATCAAATGACATTTTTACAATGGACACCCCCTGTGGTGATTTGATTCAGGTGTCCCCCATAAACTTAGGTGATTCTAGGTTCCCTAGCTGATGGCAATTGGAAATTAAAGCCTCCTGGAGGTAGTGTATTGCTAGGAGTGGGCTTATGGGTATTATAGCCATATATTGCCTCGAACCTGTAAGCCAAAATAAACCTCTTTTTCCCACAAGCTGCTCTTGGTTGGCTGATTTCTACCAGCAATGTGAACTTGACTGCAAAAGTAAAGTGGTACCAAGGAGTGGGATTGCTGCTAGATACTTGACTGTGTGGCTTAGTCCTTTTGGAGCTAATTTCAAGAGGAATATGGAAAGATTTGAAATCTTGGCCTAAGCAGCACCTTGCAGTGCTGTAAGTACAGCTTTATGGACTATTCTGGTGAGAGTTGAAAGACCTGAATGCAGTAAGAACTATGGGCTATGAGGTTTGGCTTGTGAGGATGAGAAAGAGCTTTGCTTGGACTGGGCTAGATGCAGTTTGTATGAAAAGCTTGCTGTTATACCCATGTCCTGAGAATTTGTGCAGGATTTCATTGCATAGAAATGAACTGATGTGAGTAGAGGGATATGGCACAGAAAAAAAAAATCTTTGAGTGAATTTCTGTCAGTTCAGCTGCAATTTAGAGATTACAACCTTTGAGATTGGGCCAACTGACCTGCACTGGGGCAACAGGAAGAATGTAGACTCATTAGAAGAAGCCTGAGTGCTCAAGGAGTGTCCTGTTCTTCAAAGTCTGCTTTATTCCCTTTTGGATTAACAAGTTGGCACCCTATCTGGTATTGTGGAGTATAAGAAATGCAGGAAAGAGAGGGTCATTGAGTTGACAACACAGTCTTGTGTTTTGGAAATGGCCATGGGCAGTGTGAAGTAGGTTTGCTGGATGCCTGCATGGAGACCTCACAGGGCCATGAGGATGAACAGTGGGTTCCAGTAGAGACCCAGTGGAGATGCCAGAACCACAAGATGTCTGCCAAGAAAAACTGCTGGTCCCATATGAAGTTTTACATGACTGTGAGTAGCCTAGCTGGAGGAGCAGAATTGGAATTCCAGAGACTTGTCACTGGCTAGAGTTGTTGGACTTGGAGCTAGAGAGTTTGGTGTTTGCCCTGTTTAAATCATATATTGCTTGAATATTTCTTTGCTATGCCCAATGCCAACTTTTGCAGTATGAATGTTTATTCTGTGTCATTATGGGTTTGGGGGGGATTATTTTGGTATGGCTCAGTTAAAAGACCTTGGACTATGGGGATATATGAACATCATTGGAACTGATAAAAACTGGGGGACTTTTAAACTTGGACTGGATTCATTATATTTTACATCATGTATGGATATAAGTTTATGGGAGCCTGGGGCAGCGGAATATGGTGGTTTGATTCAGGTGTTCCCATAAACTTAGGTGTTCTCGATGCTGGGTTCCCCAGCTGATGGCAATTGGAAATTAAAGCCTCCTGGAGGCAATGTATTATTGGGGGCTGGCTTACAGGTATTATAGCCAGTTTACCCATGCCAGTGTTTGGCACACTCTCCTGTTCTTGTTGCCCACTTATGTGGGCCAGGGGTGATGTCCACTCTCTACTCAATACCATCATTTTCCCTTGCCATTGTGGAGCTTCTTCTTGATCCTGTAAGCCAAAATAAACCTTTTTCCCAAAAGCTGCTCTTGGTTGGGTGATTTCTACCAGCAACGTGAACCTGACTACAACACATCTTTTGTGACTTAGGGAACTATCTTTAGCATCCGATAAAATCTATTAGTAGATCTACCCAAGCCCATCATAGTAGGAGGAAAAGATAATGACATCAAAATAAAAGAGAGACTGATTGACAGAGGGAGGGGAGATGGTACAGAGTAGGTTTGAGATGGGGAAAGTGAGGGAGGGGAGGGAATGATCACAGTTTATTGTCTATAATTATGGAGGTTGTTAATAAAAAGTTTAAAAAATAAAAAAATCTATTAGTAGATCAGTAACTTTTAACATATTTTCATGGGATATTTATTGATTTTGCTGGAATAAAACAAATGCTTGAGATGAGCTGGGTGGAGTGGAATCTAGGACAAGCACAGTTGATTCAGAATGTCCAAAAGCCACTGAAATACCAACAAATAATATACAAGGCTGCATTAGGGCTCTGGGACCATGGAGAGCCAGTGTTGTGGTTTGAATGTGAAATGTTCCCCTGTAGGCTCATGTGTTTAAGTACTTGGTCCCTAGCTGGTGACACTGTTTAGGAAGGTTGTGGAAACTTTAGGAGGTGGAGCCTTGCTACAGAATGTGGGTGACTGGGTGTGTGCCTATAGGTTTTATGTCCAGCCCCACTTCCTGTTCATTCTTTGCTTCCTTGGTGGGGTGTGGTGAGGCAACTTCCCACCAATGCCGCTGTGTCTTCTATGCTGCATTGACTATATCCCTCAGAATGTAAGCTCAAAGAACCTCCTTCCTGGGGCTAGAGAGATGGCTTAGTGGTTAAAACACTTGCCCACAACACCAAAGGACCCAGGTTTGATTTCCCAGGACCCATGTAAGTCAGATGTACAAGGGGGAACACACACATCTGGAGTTTGTTTGCAGTAGCTACAGGCCCTGGTGTGCCCATTGTCTTTCCCTCCCTCCTGCGCTCTCTCTCCCTCTCTCTCTCTCTCGTTCTCTCTCCCTCTCTCAAATAAAGAAAAAAAAATATGTTTTTCTTTCAAAAAAATCCTCCCTCCTTAAGTATCTCCTGGTCAGGCATTTGGTCACAGCAATGAGAAAGTAACTGACATGCCGAGTATCCCCTGCCTTTTCATAATTTCTTGGTCCCCTTTTTTTCTGAAGCAGAGGCAAAAATACTGTGTCTTCAATTTGCCTTTGGAATTTGTAAGAGTAACTCAACATGTCTCATACAGAGGCACATAAGATTTGATAATTTCTCCTCCAACTTAAAACCAAAAGAAGAATTTTTTTTTCAATTACCCAATAACCAGGCAAATATGCTGTGATATTTTGGACTGTTTGCAGAATGCTAGGCTTTCAAAATAGGTATCACACTAAAGAGTTGACTCTTAAGGTAGGCCTAGTGATGCTGGGCTATAATTCCAACTACATAGGAGGCTGAAGAAGAGGATCATGAATTCAAGACCTGCCAGGACTAAAGAGGAACTTCAAGGCCAGCCTTGGCAAGTTGATGAGACCTTTTCTCAGTGTAAAAAATTGGGCTGGGGAGATAGCTTAGTGGTTAAGCACTTGCCTGTGAAGCCTAAGGAGCCCAGTCCAAGGCTCGCTTCACCAGAACCCACATTAGCCAGATGCACAAGGGGGTGCACGCGTCTGGAGTTTGTTTGCAGTGGCTGGAGGCCCTGGCATGCCCATTCTCTCTCTGCCTCTTTCTCTCTCTGTCTATTGCTCTCAAATAAATAAATAAAAATAAACAAAATATTAAAAAAAAAAATAAAAAAAATTAAGACAGAGCTGGAGGGATGGCTTAGTGTTTAGAGCATTTGTCTACAAAGCTAAAGAACCCAGATTTGATTCTCCAGGACCCACATAAGCCAAATGCACAAGGAGGCACATGTTTCTGGAGTTTGCAGCAGCTGGAGGTTATAGGGTGCCTATTCTCTCTCTCTCTCTCTCTCTCTCTCTCTTTCTCTCTCTCTCTCTCTAATAAATAAATGAGATAAAAAAGAAATTCTCAGGCTGGAGAGATGGCTTAGCAGTTAAGCACTTGCCTGTGAAGCCTAAGGACCCCAGTTCAAGGCTCGGTTCCCCAGATCCCACACTAACCAGATGCACAAGGGGGCGCACGCATCTGGAGTTCGTTTGCAGAGGCTGGAAGCCCTGGCGCGCCCATTCTCTCTCTCTCCCTCTATCTGTCTTTCTCTCTGTGTCTGTTGCTCTCAAATAAATAAAATAAAGAATTAAAAAAAAAAAGAAATTCTCCCACACACACAAAAAAATGAAAGCAGAGGGATTATACATACGTGTCAGTACTAGAGCACTTGCTTAGCATTCATGAGATCCTGGGTTTGATGCCCAACACTGAAAAAAAGTCAAGAGTTGTTTTGGCATCTCTCTTCTCCTCCCTCACCTCTCACATGGATTTAATAGGAACTAAGATAATATCTCACTGAAATAACAACCAAATATTCTAAAAGCAGCTGGAGGAGATTTATAGATAGAGAGCAAGATACACATGTGGGGCTCTGATAGTTAAAGATTCCCTTCCTTGGGTTGGAGAGATGACCTAACTGTTAAAGTGCTTGCCTACAAAGCCTAGTGAGCTGGGTTTGATTCCCCAGTACCCACATAAATCCAGATGCACAAAGTAGCACATGCATCTGGAGTTCATTTGCAATGGCTAGAGGCCCTGGCATGCCTATTGTTTCTTTCTTTCTCTCTCTCTCTCTCTCTCTCACACACACACACACACACACACACACTCCTTCTCTCCTTCTATTTTTCTCTCCCTTACAAATAAATAAAAAATATTTTAAAGAAGGAAAAATAAAGATTCTCTTCCCTACATTGATTATAGCTGAGGACATATCCACTCATAATTACATGTGCAAACACACACACACACACACACACACACACACACACACACACATACACACACACACAGGTCTGGTCACATACTCCCTTTGAAGACCTTCCAAGCATTTCTCTCCAGCTACCTCATTGTCAATGAGATTTTCTATAAATTTGCTTCAATGGTCACATAGGTTAAAAAAAAAAATTAATAGCCTAAGAAGCTAGGGCTAAAGGCCAAAAAGTTAAAGCGCTTACAAGGCAAATAATTTGAAGAGGCAGGATAAAATCAAAAACAGAATTTAAATGGCCCCAGCCTCAGAATTTATAAAAGACTAAGTCCTGACCTATGACAGAAATGAGAACTTTATTGGGCACATAATTCAGAAAGACAGGAAAAGCTGATACATGGAACACAATGAGTGTCAGGTTAAGGATTTAGATCTTACTCTGACAGGGTCAGGAAAAACAATAGTGCAGGCAAGGAGAAGCTTGCTGGGATCATCTAGAGCGCTTGGGAACGTGGACTGCAAAATTAGCCCACGTTGTAATTAGCAATCTAGAGGCCCGTGGAAGTGAAGCTGATGGGGAGACTTAAATTGATCAGCCACACTGGGCCAGACTGCTTAACACAGTAAGTTTTCCCCAAGTTCCACTGAATCCTTTGATAGCTGCCAGCTGGCTGGACTCATAAACACCTTTGCACTACCTGTTTATCACACCTGTGACTGCCCCAGGGGAAGCCTGTTAAAAGTCCTTAGGGGGTAGTGTCATCTTTGGGCTTTTTAATGTAGCTTTCTTTGTAGCTTTTTTCCGGTTGCAATACTCTCTGATCAGAGGAAACTGAGTTCATTACAGGCATGAGGTCAAGATCTCTAAGCCAATGACAAACTGGCTTTAAAGGCTTATTTTATGTATTAAGACCCATGATATCAAATTTGATGGGAAGGAAGTAAAGAGTTCAACTGTATTTAAAATGAGCTCTTAGGAAGGCATCTACTACCAGTTTTCTAAAAATAGGACACAATGGCACAGATTCTACAGTTGTCTTAAAAAATCAAAGTAGAAAAGTAAGCAGCTTACCCATTACCACAGTTGTATGCTAAGTTCAAAACCTTATCTCATACAGAAGGAAGGTAACACAGGAGAAATAATACATTCTGCTATACTCACTGCCCTTTCATGGCCTCCAATAAGAGATCCCGTGGTCACAGGCTCAGCTTGCCATGCTAACTGGGGAAAGTGAAAAAACAAAAGGATAACTTTCTTTTTTAAATTTTTTATTGACAACTTGCATAATTATAGGCAATAAATCATGATGATTCCCTCCCTCACTTTCCCCTTCACAAATCCACTGTCCACATATCACCTCCCCGTCTCAATCAGTCTTTTATTTTGATGTCATCATCTTTTCTTCTTGTTATGAAGGTCTTGTGTAGGTAGTGTCGGGCACTTCGTGGTCATGGATATCAGGCCAAATTGTGTCTGGAAGATTACATTGTAAGCATTCCTACCCTTCCTTTGGCTCTTACATTCTTTCCACTACCTCTTGCGCAGTGGATCCTGAACCTTGGAGGGTGTGATAGAGTTGTTTCAGTGTTGAACACTCTTCTGTCACTTCTCAGCACTATGGTGCCAAAAAGATAACTTTCTTTTCTTTAAGAATAGTCAATTATGAGCTGGAGAGATAGCTCTGTGATTTAGAGATTTCTATAAAAGTATGAGGGCCTGAGAAAGCCTAAAAGGATGGGTGGAGTCCATCCCCAGGATCCATATAAACAGCTGGGTATGGCCAAACATGTCTCTAACCTCAGTCCCAGAGAGGAACAGAGACTGAGAACTGCCACGGTTCAAAAGAACACAATAAGCTCTGGAATCAATAAGTAACTCCAGCTCAGACTGAAAAGATGGGTTAGTAGTTAAGGTGCTTGCCTGCAGAGCCAAAGGACCCAGGTTTGGTTCCCCAAGACCCACATAGATCCAGGTGCACAAAGTGGCACATACATCTGGAGTTAGTTTGAAGTGGCTACAGGCTCTGGCACACCCATTCTCAATCTCTCTATCTGCCTCTCTCTTCGCTCTCTCAAACAAATAATTAAATTAAATTAAATTAGAAAAGAAACTCCAGCTCAAATTAGAATGAACTGAAGAGCAATGGAATAGCACACCTAACATTCTGCTCCAGCCACCACAGGCTAGCACATGGGACTCCACAGGGGTGCATGTATGCATGAACACACACACACACACACACACATCTTTTTTCTCTCTAGCAAAAAAAGAAAAAAGAAGGATTTGTTATGTCAACTATTCACAATATGGGAATAATACAAAATGTATTGTAGAGGATCTATAGAGAAGAACCAGTTTCTACAAGAGCCTACAATACAACTTCTTAGGTCCTAGTGTTTCCAAAATTCTCCTTTTAGGAAGACTTTTTAAGGCAAGATAAGATAATAATCTCATTTTAGTCCTGATGCATCATGGAAAATTCTGCTGGTCATTTAACATCCCCCCACCAAGGTACCCAGGGTAAAAAGAAAAGATATCAGAGAAGTCTGTGCTCCCAGGTTCAGGACCCTTTAATCCAAGGGAGGCAATGCCTTTAAGCAACTGACATTTATAAGAAGCAAGAAAGGAAACCTTCAGTAAAAATGTGGTAAGCAGAAGCTCTTGGGCCCTTAATATAGTTTATCTTCCACATAAAGGTATCTTGCAAACCTTTACACAGGCCTTTATGAGGGAATAATTTCTGAGCCTGGGCAGACAATGGTCTTTCAAATCCATTCTCAGTTTAGAAAGCATTTGTAAGGAGGATTTTTTTCCCAGCCACTGCCTGAGAAGTGTGTGATGCCCTTGGAAATCTCTGTAATTAACAGTAAACCTCTCTCGCCATTGAAAGTGGACCCTCACACCCTAAAGTAGCACTGATGTTTCTATTTCCAACCTGCACCCTTCGTTTTATGCAATGTCTTTGTGAAAAAAATCAAGGGCAAGAACAACCTGGAGAGAAATTTTCAAATTTTGGATCAGAGCCACCAAATCAATAATGGCGGAACAAAATGAATTATCAACCTCCACTGCTTCAATCACAGGGAAAAAGCAAGGAGCTAGCCAAAAGAGAAACTGTGGCCAATGTTAAGAAACAGAATGAATTGACTTTGAGGTAGGCTTATATCTAATTAAATGAGACTGGGGGCAAAGGCAAGGTAGACTCATCCAGAGCAGATAAGGAAGTGATCAGAGCAGGTGAGTCAGCTCAATTGAACCACCTTGTCCAAGCCTCAAAGGAGATACGGAGCTGGGAGACTCAGCAGGGAGACCATGAGCTCTTTAGAGGTGTGTTTTCTCTCATGCTGTGACTATAGGTATTAAATATCTTGAACTTCCAACACTAGCAAGGAAGTTAATATCCATCAATATCCAAAGCTTTTTCGTGAACCTAAAAGAACTCCTTGCTTGTATGTGGTGGGGGTGGGCATCAACAAAACACGGAAGGGAGAGGACTACTGGTATGTACCTACTACTGGTTTCTAGTGATGAGTCAATAGTTTGGAACATTTGTCATGTGTCTGGGAGCTTTATACAGAAAGTTCCAGATTCCTGGGCCATGCCATAAACTGCCATCCATCTGGCGCCATATGGGTTTTTGGGAGGCATGAGCAAGATATCCTTGAAGACAGAAGACAGTCTCAGTGGGTTCTTCACGCATCCCTGTGGCAACCTGGCAGTAGAGTCATAAGATGGGATCTTAGCTGAAATCAGCCCTATAAGTGACGGCCATGGAGGTTCTCTATTTTATAAATTGGACAAATCCAAGACACCAGTGTGATACCCTGAGTTGTACATGGAAATGTGTGTGAGGCTTAGTGAAGCATTTGATCTGAGCAGAAAGCCCTGTGAAAATGCTAAGATCTTGAAAGAAAAGTGAGATGCCATCTCTCCTGTTCCCCACTTACTAGCCATGCCAACATTGACCTCTAGTGACACTTGTATCTGCCCTGAGAAAGGGGCACAGTGCTCTGTAGCAGACACTCCATCTGCAGTAACAGCTGTTTTGCGCTGGACCCCAGACCTCACAAATATATGTTCACTTTTCCCATTTCATCTGAAAACACACAATGTTCTTTGAATGTGTACCAGTGACACCCAGGGCTTCAGATACACTTTTAAATAAACCCAAGATGACTCACCACCATTTTCTGGTCCTGTACAGCTAATTATATGTTCAAATCCCTTTAAAAGTCACATACACACACACACACACACACACAAAAAAAAAAAAAAAAAAAAAAAAAAAAAAAAAAACCTCTCCTGATGCTTTCGATTATTTCAAAATGCAAAAGGGTTAGACATGAAGGAGGGGGCCTGGCAATGCCAATAAGAAATTAACATAAACACTGAAAATAGGCTCTGGCCCCTCTGTAGAGCTAAATTCACAAGAGTTGTGCACATGCTTATCGGGAAATTATAGATCTTATTATTGGGGAGCCGGGTGGCAGATGCCAAGAACATTTAAATACACTCCATTTCCAATTCATGAAGCCCATTGTAGCTTTGTATTATGGTTTTATTAGATTTGTGCATTTAGCTTGGAATCCATTATTATAATAAAATACAAAATATAATTATTGTTTTCTTGCAGTGAGAACCTCAGAATTATCTAACATTTTATTGTTTCCCCATCAAAAGAAATCTCAACTTTGGATTTTTTTTTCCTTAAATATTTTTAAAGAAATTGTGCTATCTACTTTCCATAATAGTTCTTGCTTTATATTGCTTAACAGGGAAAGTACAAAGAATTGAGATGGAGGCTATAAGTCACATCAGTTTTCCTTTAATTACAGTGCTATACTTCATTTCTCATATTTCTATTGTTCTCTCTGCCCAGCCATATCTCAACTCAGTGCCCATTAACTGCGACAGTGTTTGGAGAAAACGGATATATAGATATGAGCTTCATGTGGCCATCTGCTCGGCCACTACTACACAACAATGGGGTTCAACCTCCACATACTTCCCACGTGATGCCCACACTCCTGTACTCCTGTGTCCACCCCTTGCCGAAAGTCATGTCATCACATCAGCAGGGAGGAAGCCGACAGAAAGAGAAGTGCAAGTAGACCCAGCCTGTAGTTCTTGAAGGCCCACCCCCCAGTGACACACTTCCTCTAACAAGGCTCTACCTCCTAAAGGTTCCACAACCTTCCTGAACAGTACTATCAATTAGGGATTGGCTACTCAAACACATGAGCCCATGGGGGCCATTTTGTTTTCAAACCACCATAATTAACCATCTATCTACATGGGAAGGCATTGCTGGCAAACACCTTTGCAATAAATATAGACTTTGGTGAGTTCGGTTCCTGGCTCTGTCATTGATCAGCTTGGGAACCTCCACTGGGATCATTAGCTTCTCCAACATGGCCTTATGGGCTACAAGAGATCATAACAGCACCAATAGGCATGCTTCTGGTATAAACCAGAAGTTCGCTCTGCCAGCTACTGACACAGAGTGATAAGAATCTGGGGCCTGCAACAAGGGATCTGATCACAACCACATTGTGAAGCATATGATGCTTTACAAATGTAAGCCATTCTATTTGTCACTGCAGTCTCCAATGGACAAGTAGATGTTCACTTCTGGGGGACTTTCTACCTAAACCCTCACCAGGGATTTTTGCCTCCAGTGGCTCTATAATTGTGTGAAGCCAAGGCTGTGTGTGTATATACATACATGAGGGTACTCTTGCTATGTTAAAGCAGGGGAAATAATAGCAGCTAACTCTTGAGCCATATAACATAGCAATGTTTCAGATACTCTGCTGCCCCCTCATGTGTAGTAAGATTAGTGAGATTAGTTAGACTAGTCTATTAAGTTAAATATCAAAAAATTAATCAGAAACTTAGACTCCTTAATATAAAGAAATTTATAGTAGAAACTAAGATTCAACTTCCTGTGATTTTTTTCCACCCACCCAACAGCTCTTTATTGAGCCTCTTCTGTAGACCAGGCATGAAGTTAGACCCAAAGACAGAGATCCCAGACTCAGGAAGCTGAATCCAGGCTGTCAGTCATATGTGTGTTAGAGGAGAGTGACAGCACATGAAAATGAACTAAAATAAGAACACACAGGCAAAGCACTATAGGTACAAAGTGGAACACAATGACTTGCTCTCTTGGAATTAAGGAGATGTTTTAGAACCTGGTAGAGAGACTCACACCTCTAATCCCAGAACTCAGGAGGCTGAGGTAGGAGGATTGCTATGAGTTTGAGATCAGCCTGGGCTACAGAGTGAGTACCAGACCAGTCTGGGTTAGAGTTAGACCCTGCTTCAAAAAAATAAAAAAGGAAAGAATGAATGAAAGGAAAGAAAGGAAAAAGGAAGGTAGAGAGAAGAAAGGAGAAAGGGAAGTGGAAAGGAGGGCATGGGAGAATCAAGAAAGAATACAGGAGAGGGGAGGGGAGGGGAGGGGAGGGGAGGGGCGGGGAGGGGAGGGGAGGGGAGGGGAGGGGAGGGGAGGGGAGGGGAGGGGAGGGGAGGGGAGGGGAGGGGAGGGGAGGGGAGGGGAGGAGAGGGAGGAGGCAGAAGAGGAGAGAGGAGACAGGGGGAAGAGGATAGGGGAGAGAGGAAACTACAGACATTTAAGGTGCAGTGCACCTCCAGTCACCTCCTCCCCCCCATGATTTTCAGAGTAATCATACACAGCTGCCCTTAAGATCCCTATCTAAAACATAAGGCTAAAGCTGGAAACTACAGCTAAGGATTCCCATACTCCCAGATTAAGGAGGATTCAAAAACTTCTGCAGGAATTAGAATCTAAAACCCACATATGTAAGAAGAGAATCCTGTGTGAACCGAATGCATACTGAGCTTCGTGACACACAGCTAGAAGAACAAGCATTGTTCTTGAACACTGGGTCCTCTCAGGAGGTGGCCCTTAAATGCATTCTCTCTCCAACCCCAAAGTGGCCAAACAGAGAGAAGGAAGATGGGAAGGAAGCATGCTGCTGGGTGGGTTAGCCACAGTGTGGGCTGCTTTACATTCATCTTGTCTTCCCCCACCCCTTTCTCTCTATCCCTCTCTCCCTCTTTCCCTCTCTCCCTCCGTCTCTCTCTGTCTCTCTGTCCCTCCCTCTGTCCCTTCCTCTTTTCCCCCCTCCCTCCCTCCCTCCCCCTCTCCCTCACTCTCTCTCTCTCTCTCTCTCTCTCTCTCTCTCTCTCTCTCTCTCTCTCTCTCTCCATGCTCCTATTCCTTTTCATCTCTCCCAGCACTTCTTCCTTCTCCAGCCCCACTCTCTCCCTAGGCTTCACATCTGAATTCAAGCATGTCAAAGGAATGTAAGGTAAACCTCACCACCTGTTAAGTCTTAGGCATAAACAGAAAGTGTAGTTAGAAATATCGGCAACTGTTACTAAGTTCAAGGTAATGCCTTTAAATGACTCTTCATAATTCTATGGAAAGGTATATCTTATACAGAAGCCTTTCAAGGAATTTGTAATAGACTTTGGAAGACCAGAAGCCAGGGAGACGGTGTCTTAAATCAGAGGCTTGGAGACGAGTCCTGAGGAAGTTGTGCATGTCAGGTAGGAGGAGGACTGGCATGCTTATGTCTCCTTTAATTATCTGATGCGCACACTACCCTCCTTTGTTCCCTTCAGCCAGGGCTGATAAGAAAAGGCGCCAATAAATATCATGGCAGTCTGAAGGGAGAAGCCATGTTTCATGGGACTCCCTGCTTCTACAGCTGTTGTTAAAATATTACTGCTAATTAGCTGGCTAGTTATATATAAACCCTTACAAAGGAGTATTTTTACACAATCATAAAATAAATTAAACTACCAAAAATTCACGCTGTTAATTAAAATAACCCCTGTAGGAGGGGGGGGGGATCGCTACAAGGCTGAGGTAAACAGGAGGCAATTTCACAAGCACGGACTGATTAATTTTATTTCCCATTACATGTATTTGCTAATATCATCAGAATTAGGAAAGAAAGCAATTTTGCTTTGACAGTAGTTCAAACGGAGGCAGGGCTAGCAGCTAGTCAGATATACCCACTCAGCCCTGGGGCAACTCTTGCTTGCTCTAGGAGGGGCAAGGGTTTCTGTGGCAAAGCTGGATCCCCAGGGGGACACAAAGGATAGGGGCCAAGAAAGAAAGCAAATGTCTCCCCCCAGTCCAGTGGAAACAGCCTTGCCTCACTCTGGGGCCTTCAGCCAGTGGAGGCATGGTCTGTAATGGTCACATCCCACCAGCCTCCAAACGTGAAGATACCTGAGGGGCCAAGAGCAATCCCCATGAAGGGGTGAGACAGGTGGGTGTAGACAGACAAGGGACCAAGAGCAGCTAAGACAGTCTTCATCAACTTAACAGGATGAAGTATTCTTTCATACATATTTCTTCTGCCTCAGATTTTATAATATTGCTGGACTTTCTTTTTTTAAATATTTTATTTATTTAAGAGAGACAGAGAAAGAAGCAGAGAGAATGTGAGAGAGAATTGGGCACACCAGGGCCTCTGGCCATTGCTAATGAACTCCAGACTCGTGCCCCTTTATGCATCTGGTTTACGTGGGTACTGGGAAATGGAACCTGGGTCCTTAGGCTTCACAGGCAAGCACCTTAACATCTAAGCCATCACTCTAGCCCTGATTCCTATATTTAAATGATTGCCCAAACCCCTAATGGATCATTAGTCTAAAACATCTTAACAAGCTAACCAAAAAGATTGGAATACACTTTTTGGAGCAATAACAAAAACTACTAATTAGGAAAGAATAAACTGAAACTCCAAAGTCTCTAGCTCTTTATCTGCCAGCCAGATAAAGGATCAGCATTAATTCAGGTGGAGCCCCTAATGTAAACACAACGCTGTAATCTCCCCAACCTCACCACTGCCAGCCGTGCACAAATAGTCATCTGAAAAAATTAGTCCTAAAAAGCTCAAATATACTCATTTATAATCTTTTTCAGTCAGCCAGAAAAGTTCTCAATTCTCTCTGGACCTATAATTAGCTTGGTTATCTTGCAGCACCTCTTTGTGCGAGTTCTCCTTTCTCAAACTTGAATGCATGTGCAGCTGGGGGCGGGGGCGTGTCAAGCATCTAGCATTACAGGACGGCCGTTCACAGAGACCTGTGGGGTTTGTCAGTGGGACACCAAACATCTGGGAGAAGAGGCAGAACTGTGGATCTCAATCCAGATATCTTATCTACAAATGCGTACTTCCAGATGCTTGGGGGGAGGGAAGAACTGCATCTTCTAATTAATACTCCTCTTTTAACAAAGGAGATGAGCAGGTGCATGAACAAAGCTAAGGAGCAGGTAAAATGGGGAAGACTCATGCTTGCTTGTGTCTGGAATCCAATATTGTATCATTTTGCTTCCCTGAAAAGTTGGTTTCCAAAACTTTTTTTTTTTTTTTTTTTTTTTTTACAGCGTGTATTTAATTAACATGAGCCAGAACCTGCCCAGCTTCAGCAAGGCAATAGTCTACATGAATGGCATGGTATGTGAGATCCCCAACTCTTATTCCTGTTGGCTCCCTTCTTGGCATTGAATGTCTTCACTTCTAGCCTCTGCCAAGTGGCAGTTCTACATCCCCAGCTAAGGACCTGTTCTCCCACACAGGGCTTCATCCCAGAGCATCCTCGGCCCAACACCTTGGTGGAGAAGGCAGGGATCTTGGCTACCTCACCATGCCCAATGTGTAGCATCATGTCTTCATGCAGGTTGCTGCTTCTGGCCCTATAGTCTCCAGGCCTATCTACTGCTATAGTTGCAGTTGCCCCCTCTGGAACATCATCCCTCATGGCTACCTCGGAGGACACTACTCGTGCTTCCCAAGGATTCCAGTGTCACCATCTCTAGGAAGCCTGCTGCTCTATCACTGGTGCTCAGTATCCTCTCCCTGAGGTGACCTGCTCCATGCCTTACCATGACCAATGTGGACAACTTCTCTCCAAATCTACATCCCCTAAAGGGCTGAAGAGCTCAGAGACCCACTCTCTGTTGGTGTCCATGGCCTGTTGGTCTCCACCATTCCAAGCCTCCATACTTGCTCCTGTCATGACACTGGGATGCTGGTCTATCTCCAACCCTCTCACCTCAGAACTTCACTAAAGCCCATGTGTCCTTCACAGTTCAGAGTAGGCTGTTGGGTGGGAAGACCTTTTTTACTCCTTCCTTCCTTCCTACTCAGAGTCAGAATCCATGGTTATCTACCCTCAGGATAGCCTCCTCCTTCACTTCAATCTTACTGTGCATTGACTCAAGTCAATTTCTGATAGTTTTTATCTCCCATTAGACTATAACTTCAATGGAAGCAGAAGTGGTGTTTTTGCTCTTATCAAGGTACCTGGTTCTCAGAAAAGCTCATGCTGAATTTTTAAAAAATGAACATTTACAGCCCTTCAACACATCACTATGACTGCACTCCTTTAAGGCAGAAGCTAGATTTCACTCAGACATGGATACCTCCACATAGTGGGTTGTTAGTAAACACTTGTGAAAGGATATTGGGTACAGATATGGAGATTACAGACAGATTTTTGCAGCTCTGACAATTAGACTCTTAACTAAGCAGTTGAGTATCCTGGCTCATGTGACAGGAACTGAGTGCCCTATTTCTGGAATCATGCAAGGACAGGGCACATGCCATGAGTTATGAACTATCTACATGCAATTCACTCAATAAAATTAGTGATGCTAGCTTTTCCACCCTCATGCTCCATGATGCAAACAGAACAAACTAGAAAGAGGGTGGACATGAGTCAGGGATGGTTGCAGAAATGAGGGAGACAAGTAGAAAGAATGGGATTTTTGCTAAGCTGGTTTTAATTGCTGGCAGGTAACAGCCCTGTAAGGCACTACAAAATGCAGGAGCGATGACTGAAGACGTAGAAACTCTGGTCCTAGCCAGCTGCCTGGTGCTTGGTCCCACTTCCTTAGCCTGGCTCTTACATTTAGATTCAGATATAGCTCAAAAGGGACTCTGACTTTGAAGAGCCAAGCAGAAAATTGCCCTAGTCACATGGAGTCATTTTTGACTGTTTTCTCAGCTGTTGCCTACGAAAACAGATCCAACATTTGTCACCTTTGTTCCTGAATAAGGAAAGCAACTTCACATTCTCCTGAAGCAAAAGAAACAAGGTAGATCTGGCATCTGTTGAATGAAGAATGGTGTTCAAATCAGTGGTGTGTTGAGCATTTCTCTGCTTTTACAATCTCCCTACATTTTCATATTCAAAAAACTAAATAAACTCCCATGCCTCTTCATGGGGCTTCCTACTTTTCTCTTCCATGTTCCTCATCATCTCTCTTTCCATTCTCCCAGGTTCATGTCTTTGGACATAAATAATCCATTTCTAGGGTGTAAGAATGAATGGAGAATGGAAGTAGAGGGACAGAGGGGGAAATGCAGAGCTGAGGGGCCAGAGTGCTGTCTTTTGTTTTTTGTTTCTCTGTGTGTCTGAGAAGTCAGTCACAGTATTTTATGTCAAGTCATATAATCAGAGCATCGTGTTTCATTACACATATTAGTTTTCTGGTTTTCAATTCCCTTAGTGTTGTGTGTCATTATCCCTTTGTGGTAAGTAAGGATGTCAAGGCTTAGATGAGTTGTAAGCTCACTCACAGTCACAGCCCAGCAGTACTAGAGCCAGGATTCAATCTCAGGCTTCCTGTCCCCAAGCTCCATAAAAGTCAGTGTGGTGGTTTGATTCAGGTGTCCCCCATAAACTTAGGCAGCCTGAATCTAGGTTCCTAGTTGATGAAGATTTGGGAATTAACCCTTCCTGGAGGGAGAGTATTGTTGGGAGCGAGATTATGGATATTATAGCCAGTTTCCCCTTGCCAGTGTTTGCTACACTCTCCTTTTGCTATTGTCCACCTGATGTTGGCCAGAGGGTAATGTCCACCCTCTGCTCATGCCATCATTTTCCCTGCCATCATGGAGCTTCCCCTCAAGCCTGTAAGCCAAAATAAACTTCTTTTTTTTCCCATAAACTGCTCTTGGTTGGGTGATTTCTACCAGCAATGTGAACCTGTCTGCAACAGTAAAGTGGTACCCAAGAGTGGGATTATTGCTAGACACCTGACTGTATGGTTTAGGTCTTTTAGAGCTGATTTTCAAGAGGAATGTGGAGAGATTTGAAGTCTTGGCATAAGCAATGCCTTGCAGTGCTGTAAGTACAGCTTGATGGACTATTCTGGTCAGAGTTGAAACACCTAAATGCAGTAAGAAGAAGTATGGACTGTAAGGTTTGGCTTATGAGGGTGAGAAAGAGCTTTGCTTGGACTGGGCTAGCAGTTTGTGTGAAAAACTTGCTGTAATGCCCATGTCCTGAGAAGTTGTGCAGGGTTGCATTGTGTAGAAGTGAACTGGTGTGAGCAGAGGAATATGGCACAGAAAAAGTAAAATCTTTGGGCTGAAATTGCTGCCCATTCACTTCTAAATTGTTTGAGAGATTGCAACCTTTCAGACTGGGCTAGCTGACCTGCACTGGGGCAACATAAAGAATGTAGGCTCTTTTGAAGGGGCTTGAGTGCTCAAGAAGTGTCCTGTTCTTCAAAGTCTGCTTTATTCCCGCCAGATTAAACAAATTGGCACCCTACCTGGTATTGTGGAGTATAACAAATGCAGGAAAGAGAGGGTCATTGAGTTCACAGTGTAGTCTTGTGTTTTGAAAATGGCCTTGGGCAGTGTGAAGCAGGTTTGCTGGTTGCCTGAATGGAGACCCCATGGGACCATGAGGATGAACCATGGATTGCAGTGGAGACCCACAAGATGGCTGCTAAGGAAAGGTGCCAGCCCTGATGAAGTTGTCCAAGACTGTGAGTAACCTAGCTGGAGGGGCAGAATTGGAATGCCAGAGACTTGTTGCTGGTTTATAATTATCAGACTTGGAGATTTGTCACTGGCTAGAGTTATTGGACTTAAAGCTACGAGTTTGATGTTTGCCCTGGTTGTTTTAAATCTTGTATTGGCTGAATGTTTCTTTGCTATGCCCAATGCCATCTTTTGCAATGTTTATGTTTATGCTGTGTCATTATGGGTTTTTTGAAGTTATTTTTTGGTATTATGGTTCAGTTAAAAGATCTTGGACTGTGGGGATGTATGAACATCATTGGGATTGATTAAAACTATAGGGACTTTTAAAGTTAAATGAATGCATTGCATTTTACATCATGTATGATTATCAGTTTATGGAGGCCAGGGGTGGAATATGGTGGTTTGATTCTGGTGTCCCCCATAAACTTAGGTGTCCTGAATGCTAGGTTCCCAGCTGATGGAGATTTGAGAATTAACGTCTCCTGGAGGCAATTATAGTCCACAATTTTTTTTGAGATAAGGTTTGTCTGTGGCCTGGAGATCAACAATTAGACTAAACTGGCTGGTCAGTGAACTCCAGAGATCCATTAGCCTTGACCGTCCCAGCACTGGATTACAAGCACATGTCACCATGCCTAATATTTCTATGTGACTTGTGGGGACCAAACTAAGGCAAGCATTTGCCCAACTAAGCCATCTCTCTAACCATTAGTAACGTCTTGATCTTCAGTTACGTGCTAAGCAATGTCTGTAATTGGCTAAAAGGTTGTTCTTAAGAATGTGTGAGAATGGGGAGATAAGAAAATAAAACAAAAGGAAAAGAGACAGGGAAGAGAAGGAGAAGAAGAAAGTAAAACTAATTAACAGAGAAGGAGAAAACTACCATTAGAGACCGACAATCCACAGCTTTCAACAGCTAGATCACATTACATGGAAATCAGCACAGTGACAGCCCAACAGCCGTCTTGTGTCTCCACGAATAACGCTATGTGCTTGGGAAATGCCTTTCCCCATTTAGAAACAGGTAGTTGATGGGAACTGATGTGATCCAATGCTGTGCACCCCAAGGTTACTTACATCATGGGCCTGGGTGGCCCGGAGCTCATAAATAAAGCATTGATGTGTCTTATTTTAGGTCTGGTCAGATAAGCAAGGACTTGCATCATGTGAACAGAGCCCACAGTGTGATATGACACTCAGCCTGGTAATTCCAGGAGCCCTTGGAATGTGACATTTCAAACACAGCACACTGAGTTCATGCCCTGTGGAAGCTCCGAGCCCTACCAGGCCTTAATATCCCATCATCTCTTCGATTCAGCTGCCGTGAGAAAACACTTGTCACTGAGCCGGACTTTAAATTATGCCAGGCGCATTCCCCCGCTATGCCGAAGTTAATTTGAGGCACATTTTCAACTTATAACTCTGATTTACTCATTTGCTAGTACGAGGGCCACACACAGCTTGACAGCCTGCCAGCTCACACAGACCACTCCATCTGAAAAGATTTGGCCCAAGTCACGACCCAGCTTGGCAGCTCAAAAGCCAGCTGCCGGACACTGGCGGAATGTGGAATGGGACGTGAGAAAAGCAAAAGCTCTCTTCTTTGCCTCAAATTTTTACATGTAATTATGTAATCATATCCCTATTCAGATTCTTTGACATAAATTGTGCTTAATTAAATTGTTGCTAATTTGTTGTTTCATTATTAGTTCATGGCTTGTTTGCTGATAGGCACCCACAAGCCATGTGCGCGTGCACACATGCTCAGTCACAGTAGTGTTGTTCTAAAAGTAATGGAAATGCTCCCTATGAATAATTTCTCTATTTGACACAGCAACTGAACATTTCAAAGAGCGCTTGTTCATATGGCATACAAATGGCTGGATGAATAACTTTAATGTGATAATTTGTTGGCATTATTGTTTTTTTTTTCCTCACAGATTTCCTATAATCTGATATCAATCAAATAATAAATATATCCCTTGTATGTAATAAATTCTCCCTGCCATAAAAATGAACAGCACACATAATAGACATTTCCCTGTGGTCTGTTTCTCATTCAGACTTTGGGATCTAAAGGGAATATCTCCAAGAAATGTTTGTGAACTTAAATTTGGGATAGGACAGCCTGTGTTTTCTATAAGATTGTGTAGCTAGCTAGTCACATCTTCCTGGGAAGTTTTCTCTGAGTACATACTTCTCTTCTCCTCCACAGGCTCTTGCTTAGAAAAATTATTCTGCCTCTGACACAGTTTCTCAAAGTGTGAGTCAACAAAACACCTGCTCATCAGAAATAAAGATGCTGGCGGCAGAGATGGCTTAGCAGTTCAGGTGCTTGCCAGCAAAGCCAAAGGACACAGGTTTGATTCCCCAATACCCATGTAAAGCTGGATGCACAAGGTACCTCATGTGTCTGGAGTTTGTTTGCAGTGGCTAGAGACCCTAACACACCTAATCTCTCCTTCTGTCTCTCTATATCAAATAAATAAATAAACAAAATATTTTTAAAAATATTTTGAAAAAGAAGTAAAGATGCTAACTGCACTGTTCACAATAGCTAAGAAATGGAACCACCTCAGATGCTGGTTCATTAGCAGATGAATGGATAAAGAAAAGGTGCCAAATATATACAATGGAATTTTAGTCAGCTATAAATAAGAACAAAGTCATGATACAGGAAAATTGGGTACAACTGGAGAGCATTATGTTAAGCAAAATAAGGCACACTCAGAAAGATAACTATTACATGTTTTCCCTCATATCCTCAATCTAGATGTGTGTGTGTGTGTGTGTGTGTGACATAAACATAGGAAGGGGACTACAAAAGGAGAGGAAGAGATCTTAAGGGAAAGGAAGGAGAAAGACAGGGTAGTGGAATATATGTGACATGAAAGCTGAAGAAGGGAAGAAACCAACAAGACAGGGGGCAGGGTAGGTGGGGGAAGGGGGACAATGAGAACAGAAGATAACAACATATGTATATGAAAACACCATAGTGAGCCAGGCATGGTGGCACACGCCTTTAATCTCTGCACTCAGTAGGTAGAGATAGGAGGACTGCTACGAGTTCGAGGCCACCCTGAGATTACATAGTGAATTCTAGGTCAGCCTGAACTACAGTGAGACCCTACCTCAAAAAAAAAAAAAAAAAAAAAGCCATAGTGAAACCCATTATTTTGCATGCTAATGTTAAGTTTTAATTAATATGAAAAACCCTAACATTCTTGTTAAGGTACATATTGGAAGTGAAGACTGGTAGATGCTACTCCAACCCAATTTGACCTCTATCTCTGAGAAACCGTATTTCTAACAATATTTTCAAGTGACATTGGCTTTGCTTTCTTCTGCTTTTTTCTTTTCTCTTTCTTTATTTATTTGGTGATGCTGAGGTGTGTGGTGGTTGGATGGATGTCCCCCAGTAGATTGAGTTTTAATAAAAGTTTAGTTCTCCAGCTGCCTGGCTGGAAGAGGTGTCGCTGTGCATGGATCCTAGGGTCCAGCTCTAAGGTGTGGAGGTGTATCTAGAATTTCCAGCAAAAAATAATATGTAGTCCTAGAGTTTTGCCTGGAGTTCCTAAGCTTGCCTGTTTTGGTGGTGGTGGTGGTGGTTGCCTTCAGCTTTTCTCTCTGCCTCGACCTGTGAGAAGAAGCCAGTTTCTTCCACTGTTACAGAACATCCCTTGGGTCTGTAATTCTCAGATAAATCTCTTCCTCTGTAACTGTGCCAGGTCTGGAAGTTCATCCCAGTGATGTGAAGCTGTCTACTACAAGGTTCATACACAGGGCCTCACACATACTAAAATATTCATTTTTCCATGAGCTATAACCCCTTCCCACTTCTCTGAGTCATGGAAAATATGGATTTGACATTCTTGGCCCTTTTTTGTTGCTCTAACTGAATATCACAGACTTGATAATTCATAAGAAAAAAAAATGGCTTTTTTATAGTTCTGGAGGCTTGGAAGTCCAAGATTGAGGAGCTGAGTCTGGTGAGAGTCTTCTTGCTGACGGAGACATTTTGCTGAGTCCCAGGGTGAAATAGGCTTCATGGTAAGAGAGACCAAGCAGGCCAGAAAGATCTACCTTTATAACAAGGCCACCATTTCAACCACATATGAATCCATTAATCGCAAAGTGATTAATGGGGTGGAGCTCTCATAAGCCACCTCCCTAAGGTCTCATTGCTCAAATCAAGTATCCAGCAAATGAAGACAGGTGGACACATTCAAATCATAGCAGAGGTTAAAAAAAAGAGTGGAAGTAAGGTCTTCCTCCCCAACATGAACAATACAAGTGTTATTACAGAGAACGTGCCCTTAAACTTGTATTTCAGGGAGGGGGAAAAACTAACGTCAAAACTTCTCTTGCTAAGATAACTAATCGACTTATGTTCCATGTCCTCTCAGCCCACCAAACACAATCTCACCTTCAGAATCATAACCCATCAGGCCCTACAAGAAGGAACAAGGAAGGACATCATTATGTTATATCCACTGACACAGCAAAATAGATGGATAAACATGAAGATACTGTAAAGGAAATTTGCAACCAAAGCACTTTGAAAAGTTTTCCCTAAAGGAGATAATAAGAGTTCATTTACTGTTTTTCTCTTTTTTATGAGAGAGAGCAAGAGAAAGAGAATTGGTGTGGTGGTCTCTATCCACTGCAGTCGAACTACAGATGTGTGTGCCACCTTGTGAGCACGTGTGACCTTATGCGCATGTATCACCTTGAACATCTGGCTCACATGGGTTCTGGGGAGTCAAACTAGGGTCCTTAAACTGCACAGGTAAGTGCCTTAACTGCTAAGTCATTTCTCTAGCCCAAGAGTCCACTTACTTTTAAAGAACTCTAGTTCACAAAAGGTTTTTCTGTATCTCACTACTTAGGTACCCCTTTGGTATTTTATTGAACCTTATCACTGTGATGACAGTAAAATGACTTTGAGTCAAAATTCCTAAAGATGATTAAAAGTGAGACTGTAACATAACTTACACCAAAGGGATGAGCTTTAAACCCAGAATGACACCTGAACTTGTATGACAGGTCATGGATTGCCAGCCCAACATAACATTGGGAGTCTTATTTCAGGTAGTTGCTAAGACTGCTAAGTAAACAGATTTGATTGAACAAGTGCAACTGCTCACTGCTATTGTGTTTTTGGCTGTGGTCCTGTGAATGGAGTCACACAGCCCATTCACCTTCTGTTCACTTCTGTTAGCCCACATGTGGAAGGATTAGGAGGTAACAGATTGGTATTCAACCATTTGCACCAATTAAAATGTAAGCTCTTTTTCATTTATTTTATTTATTTATTAGAGAGAATGGGTACACCAGGACCTCTGGCCACTATAAGCAAACTCCAGATGAGATGTCTTCCTTCTGCATCTGGTTTATGTGGGTACTGGGGAATCAAGCCTAGGTCCTTAACCACTAAGCAATCTCTCCAGCCCATAAGTTCTTTTTAAAAAATTTTTTTTAATTTATTTGTAAGTGCAGAGAGCCAGATAGACAAAGAGAGAATGGGCACACCAGGGCCTCTAGCAGCTGCAAACAAACTCCAAATGCATATATTATTTTATGCACCTGGCTTTACATGGGTACTGGGGAATCAAACCCAGGGCGTTCAGCTTGCAAACAAGCCCCTTAGCCTCTGAGCCATCTCCCTAGCCCAAAATGTAAGCTTTTTAGGGGGAAGAACCAAGTACTCTGCTTCCACCAACTTCTCCCATTCTGTCTGGCATCCATTCAGCTGGGTGTGGGTCTGTACTCTGGAAAGTAGCTGTGGCATGATAAGAACCATCACACAAGACTGGCATCTAATAGCGACAAAGAAAGTCCTCAACCTGGTTCTGTACTGACAAAGACCAAGTAACACACATTTTCTGCCAAGAGAATGATCAGCCTCTGGTCCCTGTAAGGGCTCACCAATAGACTCACAGAGAAGATGGCTGCCTCACCAACGTGGTGAACAAAAGTGTGTGTGTGTAGGGGGAGTGTGTGCAAGGTATTAGCAAGTCAGCTGCTTTCCCTCTGTAACCGCAGAGAATGAAAGCATTACACTCTCCCCAGAAACGATGGCACCTCTGTCCAGAATGCAGCTGTACTCTAGATTTACTGTGTGGCCATGGGCCACATTGAACCTCACAGTGTCTTAATTTCTTCATCTGGAAAATGAAGATGCTACCTCCATCATGGGCACAGCATGTCAAGGTTAATGCATGGGGTGGATATTGAGATGGAACTGAGCAAGGCAAATGATTTCTAATTCTGGGGAGAAAGGCAGGCACAATGGCACACTTCTGGGTGAGGAAAAGTGCAGGATCACAGCCCTGAGCCCTGGGGTAAGTCACGCACAAGAAGCCATTCACAGTACACCACCTGGAGTCTTTTATTGTTATTGCCCAGTGGAGTTGGTAAGGCAAACAAAGCCCTAATTCATCAAATGTTATTGATACGGATCACATATTGACAAGCAAAGGGCTGCTTTTAGATTCACACCAATAAATCCATTTCATAATACAGTCCAATCGCAGCACTTTGCCCCCACATCCATCCATCTAGATACCAGAAATCCATCCTTCTTTGCCTGCAGTCTGTCAAATGTCACCCTGGAATACAGAAGCCACTCTGCCAAGTCTATATCCTGAACTAAATCCCAATGGAGACTTCCCAGATATAAATAACCACTATGAACATACACGGGAAGAAAAAATAGCTATGAAGTTTTACTGTTGCTTTCGCGTTGCCCTTTAACCTGAGACAAGTAAAAATCATAGAGTTACTCACTGTCCAAAAACCAGAAGGCTTAACCAATTCAATTTTCTAGTCACCGTGATGACTGTTTTAGTCTGCAGAGCAGTGTGTGGGGCAAACACAGAGGCCCCCTCAGAGGTGTTTTTGTGGGCAGTTCCTGAAACTTTGGTGCCTCTGTTCACCATGGCAGTCATGTTTGATGATATTCCAGATCTTCCACCATGAGAACAGAGAAGGAGAATGACATCCTAGAGAACCACCTGTAAGAAAACCCCACTTTAATAGAGGAGGAAACAACTCACTCCCTAAGTGTTCGCAAGATGTCAAACAGAAAACAGCTATCAGTCTGAAGGTGGACGTGTCTCCCTTGAGCTGTGCAAGCCAAGTGTGTGTGCTCAGGCAAACCGTGTCACCTCTGAACCTTAGTTTCCCCATTGTCAGGAGGTGAAGAGGTCAATCCATAGGTGCTCAATGCACATTTATTCAAAAAAAAAGAAAAAGCATGAATCAAGACATGCAGAATTGGGTTGGAGAGATTAAAGTGATTAAAGTTGCTTGTTTGCAAAGCCTGACACCCCAGGTTCAATTCCCCAGAACCCACTTATAGCCAGATGCACAAAGAGGCATAAGCATCTGCAGTTTATTTACATTGATAGGAGGTTCTGCTGGGCCCATACTCACTCTTTCTGGGTCTCAAATGAATAAATAAATAAAATGATTTCTTTAAAACTAAAAAAAAGAAGCTGGGCAAGGTGGCACATGCCTTTAATCCTAGCATTTGGGAGGCAGAGGTAGGAGGATTGCCGTGAGCTTGAGGCCACCCTGCAGCCACATAGTGAATTCCAGGTCAGCATGAGCTGGAGTGAGACAATACCTCAAAAAAAAAAAAAAAAAAAAAAAAAGAGAAGAAAAGAAAGAAAGAAACGAGGGGTTGGAGAGATGGCTTAACAGTTAACTTTTAACACAAACCGTGAGCAAGACACACAGTGACGCAAGGGGGTACTCGCATCTGGAGTTTGTTCACAGCCGCTGAAAGGCCCTGTTGCACCCATTCTCTCTCTCTCTCTGTGTCTCTCCCCAAAACAATAAAATAAAATAAAGAAATGAGGAATAATTGTTATCACTCACTAGCCAAAGGCAATGGTTCATTGAGGGATGCATATCCAATACCAACCACAGCATGCGGTGGGAGTAGAAGGGTAAGATATCGCGTGTCTCTTACTCAAGTTGAGAGAGAAGATATTGGTAAAAGAGATGAGAGACCTAGCACGTACTAGGTGTGAGAACCCTGCATCACAGGGGCACAACATGGCAGCTATAGAGTCTGAGGGGCAGCCACCCAGACCATCTTAGGGGACTGTGGAGTTTCTACCTCTCCTTGCCAGGGCTGGGGGTGATTTCACCCTGCTTTCCTGCAGTCTATGAGTTAACACCTGTGCTCATTTGCTCAGGGAAGAAAAGCTTATTTTAATATTAGTCTTAAACTGGTTTTCAAAAAGGAAAATCTCTGCAAATATAAAAGCTTACGCATAGATTGGTTTAGGATTATCTGGGCTTCTAGGTTTTCTGACCACATCCAAATGAGAGATGCAGGTTGGACACAGGTGTCATCCTGGAGTGCTTGGAGGTAAATTAAAATGCCATCAAGAGTCTTAAACTCTTTTTTCCTATTGAATTGCATTAGGTATTCATACTCTCGGGGCAAGGTCTCTTTGAAATCTGTCCTCATGCACAATGAAAGAGATGATGGGGGTAGTAGAAGAAGAGACAGAAGAGGAAAGAAACAGGTAGAGGGAAGAGGAGGAGAAGAAAGTGAGACTATAAACTTTCTCCCAGGTCTAAGCCTAGCCATTTAACAGACAGATTAGGCCAAGGCCTGGGGGTGGAGGGGGGCATTGCAGCTGCCCAGTAGAGCACAGGGGGACAGTAGAGAGCACTCCTCAAGCTGCAAGCCTTTCCCTCCCTGAGCTCATGGCCAGGGAGAACCTGCGCCCTCTGTCTCAGCATTAAAGGGATTTATGCTGTGGCACACAAGGATGACGTGCAGAACATAACCCAATACCTCCCTTGATGTCCCCAGTCTTTCCTGGCCACTCTCCTTCACTGTCCCAGAATCTCGTAGCTAATCCATATAGGGACCATCCCCACTAGTCCTCGCCTCATGACTCATTAGGTCATTTTGTAAAACCATCTGCCATTCTAGGCACCAACATCTGCAGCACCATGGCTTTTCTATGCTGGTTATCTGTTCCTAGTACAAGCAACCAGAAGCCATTGTTGTTATTAAAACAGCATAGCCTAGCAATTAGTACAGGTACCATGTGTGTTCTGCTACTACTGGCTATGTTATCTAGGGCAACCTAAATCCTCACAACTCATTTTCATGCACTGTTAAATAAATAGCAAATTTATAGAGCTACTATCAGGATAAAATTAATGTTTGGAGTATGTAAAATCTATATGGATCATGCTTTTAGAAACTGGAAACTAGGCAAAAAAGAAAGGAAGGAAGGAAGGGAGGAAGGAAGGAAGGACCAGCCATCCTTTTCTTCATGGTTTTCTTATGTTGTTACTCCTCTTAGGGATATTCTGTCCCAACCAAAACCAAAACCAACCAACATCCCACTTACTCCTTCCTTCATTTACCGTCTACCTACTTTAAGATCCACCTTAAATAAACATCATAGTAGGGTTAGAGAGATTACTTAGTGGTTAAGGTGCTTGCTTGTGAAGTCTAAGGACCAGGTTTGGTTTCCAGGACCCACATAAGCCAGATGCACAAGGTGGCGAATGCATCTGGAGTTCATTTGCAGTGGCTAGAGGCCCTGGCACAACAATTTTCTCTGCTGCCCCCCACCCCACCGTCTTTCTCTTTTTCTCTCAAATTAAATAAATATATCATAGCAATTACAGACACTTGCTGAGCACCTACTAGCCCACAGGTGCCCTGCTCACTACTCTCCATATTGCACCTGCTGGAGTCTTCATCCTGAGCCTCTGAGGAAGTCCCAGGAGTTAAGAGCTTGAATGATCTTCCTAAATCTCCACTACTTATAACCATGGTCAGGATTCAAACAGAGGCTGTCTCACTACAGAGCCTGTGGATCCCACAGCACCAGGAGCTGTCACAGCCAACTACCCTCCCAGAGAGTGCTCCACAGCCCAGCTGGAAGGCAGCACCCTGTTCTTTCCCATCACATACACTTCTCTCAGTGGTCTTGCTGGCTCCACAGTATGATATAATTCTATAGTTATCTGTCTTTTTTCCTATTGTTCAGTATAGCTCTTCCAATTTTAAGCATTTTAGAAATAAACCATTCTAAGATTTCCTTGATTTTGAAAAAGGGCCACAGTATACTAGACCGAAGTAAACATTTTCTTTACAACTCCAGTCATCTTTATCAACACCGAATGCTGTCATGTTCTGGGAAGTAAACATGACCATAGGGCAAGCGTGAGATTCCCTGAGTGGTGCAGGGTGACTGTTAAGAACTTGGACTCCTAAGATCTACTGAATCAGAACCCCCATGGCTAAGGGCCAGGGCTGGCTGTGGTTTAAGAACCATGACCATAGGAGATATGCAGATGTCTGACCCACTCTTAGCACTCCCAGTATAGCGGGGCTTTAGTTCTGGTATCTGCTTTTCCTGGTTCTTTCCACCTCTCTCACCCTTCAACCTGACAGCTATCCCTTCTCATTGCCAACAGGCACAGCTGGATGGTTTCTTTCTATGTCGTCTACTCGCTGATGTTGTAATTCCTGGATGGTTTTGTAGAGTTTTGGGATGCTTTCTGGCAAACTGAGAGACGACACAGACGCCCCTGTTGGACACTGCCTCAGAACTACTTGCCGGGACACGAAAGTGGCCTGCACTTTGAGTACCACTCTGTCCCCACCACCACCCCGGCCACCGCCTCCTCACGCCCTTCCCCAGTCTTTAGGCTTCCACACGCAGCATCTCCCAAGCTACTGAAACAACATGGCTTTTTGCTACATTTTGTTATATTTTTATGACAGATACCTTGTGCTTAATAATTCAAGGTAGCCAGAAAAAGGCTGATTTTTTTTCCATGTAAGTTTGTCAGTGAGGTCCCAAATTGAGTGCATCATCCTTTCTTTTTAAAACTAGATCCCTAAATTTGTAATATGGCTTCTAAATTATGTTTGCAAAGTTACTCCTTAAAATGAAGATTCTTTTTTTTTTTTTTTAGGGTCTCACTCTGGCTCAAGCTGACCTGGAATTCACTATGTAGTCTCAGGGAGGCCTCAAACTCATGACGATCCTCCTATCTCTGCCTAAGTGCTGGGATTAAAGGCTGTGTGCCACCATGCCCAACTAAGGTGGAGATTCTTATCAGGAAAAGCTATCCATTGTTGTATTAATAATTAGATTAATATCTATTTTTGAAGCACTCAAAAAAAACAATGGTCAAGGAACATGCCTTTTCAAAAAAAATTATATACATATAAATCTTCTGTGGAAAAGAATGTTACAGCAGTGAGAAAACTCTTCTAACCTTTACATTTTTAGTTATCTTACATTGGTCATATTCTAAGCACATTAGTGTGTTACAGTCTAAAAATAAAGTTCAACTAGCAATTTTTAAGCTTGCTTTTTGTAAAATGTAAAGAACTTTCTTTTATTTCTATTATTGGCTTTTTGTTCTAAAATTTTAATATTCAGTATTTAGAAGATAAACTTGATGTTATCTGAACTATAGTTCAAGGATGGGGATACTGTTTGGAAGATGCAGCATAACTTTGGCATTTTGGGGGGGGTATGTGTGTTGTAGGGTATGTGTGGTATATTACATATGGTGTGTGCACATGTGTGTGAAGATGAACCCACTCCATTCACATGTGTACAGAAACTGAAGAAGAGCATTGGGCATCCTCCTCTGTTAGTCTTTATTACTGTTTCCTTAAGACAGAGTCTCTCACTGAACCCGGACAGCTGAGTTTTCTTTTACTCAATAAGACTGACTGATCAAGGAGCTCCAGATACTCTCTTGTCTGTGACCCCCATCACAAGATTCGGGCTATTGGCATGCATAGTTACAACCAAATTTTTACATTAATGCTGGAAATCACACTCAGGCCCTCATGTCTGTGTGGCAAGTGCTCTTGCCTACTGAGCTACCTCCCAACTCCCTGCAGGATGATTTTGTAGGGAATCAAGGGGAAGCACTTATACTGGGAGAAACAAAACACCAGTACCTGGTAGTTCTAAGTTTTGAGTTTTAAGTGTGAAGAATATTGCTTGGATTGTTCTTTCAACTATTTTGCAGATCTGAAATTCTTCAAACTATAATTGTAGTGGGGGTTCATACACACATACAAATAAAGCATAGCCAAACATGAACACATGAGAAGTTCATGTATATAATAGGACCTGGAATTTTAAGAAAAGTTAGGCACAAACTTTAAGGAAACACTTTAAGGATCTTTAAGGAAACTTTAAGGATCCTAAAGGTGACAGAATTTTTTTTTTTTTTTTTGAGGCAGGTTCTCATTCTATCCCAGGGTGACCTGGAACTCACATCATCCTACCTCTGCCTCCCAAGTGCTGGGATTAAAGGCATGTGCCACCATGCCCAGCAAGGTGACAGACTTTTTTAAATCTGGCACTTTGCCTCACTTATCTAATACACACCCCTAACATCCAGCAGTAGCAAATGTATCTACATTCACAAACTGACTGTGATAAACATTTTCTACTTATCAAGAAAAGGAGCTCAAAGCCCATTTTACTGGTGCCTTCATTTACCCAGTTATTGAACTCATGATGTGCTGAGGAACTACCCTGTACTAGGTACCTACTCCCTGCTAGTGAACTTCTTTGACTTCCAAACTAAATAATCACAAGCCAAATTGTGCATTTATGAGGTTCGAGGGACAACAATGACAAGTCAGGACAGTTCCTGCTAAAATATCTTGTCCCCACCAGACACTGATTTGATGTATTATTTTTGTCAACATCGTCGTCACCAGCAACATCATCTAATTACATGTCTAGTTTTATCAGTGCATTGAACTATTGCAAGCCAGGGATGGGGTTACTCATCTTCTGTTTCTTTGCTATCCATGGTAGTGGTACATGAAGTGTTCACTGAGTCTCTCAGGAATGGGCAGAACTGTAAGTCTACTTGTTTGCTTCTGCTTAAACACTTGCTGCTCTTCCAACGAATATGCAGCCTCACCCTGATTGCTTCATTATAGTAGCCACTATCTACTGGAAGCTTATAATTTGCCCAGTGCTTTCTAAGCTCTTTCCAGATACTAACTCAATTAAACCTTACACCTATATCAAGATACAAGTGCTGTCGGGCATGGTGGTGCACACCTTTAATCCCAGCACTTGGGAAGCAGAGGTAGAAGGATCACCATGAGTTTGAGACCACCCTCAAATTCACCCATAGTGAATTCTAGGTCAGCCTGGACTACAGTGAGACTCTATCTCAAAAAACAAAAACAACAACAACAAAAAAGATGCAAGTACTATGATTCTTCTTTTAGAAGTAAGTAAAAAGAGAGACTGAGAGCTTGTTCCACTGCCACAGGAGAAAGAAAGAAGCCATACCAGCCTTGACCCCAATGAGGCTTCATTCAGCCACCTCCCAACATTCCAGAGGGGCTCCCTATGTCAAACAGCATGCACTTTCAGATCACTCTTCACCTATTGCTACATGGAAGAATCTAGATAGCACCAGGGGCACTTTGAGCAGAATGATCCTTTATTTCCATGGCCTGAGCAGACAAGTCAGACTTTGGGGACTTCCTGCTTAATTTCACCTTTTCTAAATACAACCAACTAAAAATAGCCTGCACAGGAAGTGTCTCTCAGAACTGGAGGAGGAGCTGCGGACGCTGCAGAGGACTTGATGGGAAAAAATGATCCCGGCCTCCAGAAACACTGCGGATGCTTTTCAGCATCAGCAAGTTGCACACTGTGATGAGAAAACAAAGTTTCCAATTATTGAAATTCCGTAGTGTATTTAATTATGCAATTATCTTATTGTAATAACAAGTGTGAGAGCACAGCAGCAATTGCGGAGATTTTTGCAATTTGGAAGCACAGAATTCATTCTTTCCCCCAGCTGATTACTTCTTAGGAGTCCATCCATTTTTTTTTTTTCTGGGATTATGGAAATCATTCTAGCTTTGAACCGTTTCATTCAGAAATCCAAAGCCAACCAGACCCCCACTCTTGCCTCTCCAAATGTGAACCTTAGCACAGACTAAACATATTTCAGGGGATGTCGACAAATTCACATCATTTTGTATTTTCATTAATCACGTTAGGCTTTTTTCTATTTTGAAATTCAAATATAGTGTAAATATAAATTTTAAAAGCGGTTGTACAAATTACGTATTTTCAGTCATGCGAGCACAAATGGATTTCTGTTCATTTGCGTAATAAGGATTTATCCCAAAGAGTTCATGTATCAGACTGGAAAGCCCAGAGTACTCCATCAAAGCATTCAAAATAGGAGTTCTGTAAGACTATTACGCATTTCTATTTGCCTCAGTTACTTCAGCAAATATGAAATGTAATCATGCAAAATTAAGCATTCCATACATTTTCTATTCATTCTCTAACACTCTCTATATATACCAAGATAGAGTCACACTTTCAACTTTAAGGGGACAAAACATGAATCAAATTTCATGTTTCTGAAGGCATTAAAAGTAATAGGTCTTTTCACTTAGGGCTTTTCAGCTAAGACTCATCAAGCTCTTTATACACACACACACACACACACACACACACACACACACACACCACAAAAAAAAAAAAAAAAAAAAAAAGCCTCCTTGCTGATATACAAGCCATCCTTACGTTTTCTCAGCCCGAAGGGAGTCCATGCTTATAAGCATGACATTTCATTTGCTTGAGTATAGGCTAAGAGACATCATCATGCATAGGAAAATCCAGCCCTTCCTCCAAAATAGATAATAGCAAAGAGTATAAACTCTGGACACCAGCTTCCCTGTGTTTAAATAGCCACTGGGTAGCCCATTAGCCACAAAATGATAGAGTGGCCCTCTTGGCTTCCCTGCACTTCATCTCCTGTACTTCACTTTTGAATGGTAACACAGGGATCCTACCAGTTTTTATCCCACAGGAGAGTTGTGATACAATGAGTTAGTATATGTAAATTATTTAAAATGCAGCCTTAGTAACATCAAAAGGTGGTATCTTGTCCACCTGATAACTTTCAAAGTTATGCCACAACAATTACCTCATCAGAGCCTCACTGTCTTCCCATGAAGCACTGAAAATAGATGCTATCATTCCCATTCTAGAGATAAAGCAAACGAGACTCAGACAGGGCCTCCAACCGACAGAAGTGAACCCCCTGGAATGTCAGCCAAGGTATTTCCATTATTCCTCTTTCTATCCAGAACAAGCAGGCTGAGCGGTTGAGACAGGTCCCTGCTTCTATCGTGGGAGAGGAAGAAGGTCTTATTTCATGTGAACATGGAAAGCATCTTGCTGCCAAGGCTTGTCTTGCATAGCAAAAGAGATCCAGATCGGCAGGAGACACGACAACAAGACGCCGTAATCATGATTTCTACTATGAAATGAAAGTTAATTTCATGCTTTGCATCCACAGACAAAAAGGTTCGGAGCTGTTTAAATTCTCTTCAGCCCAATGACAGTTAGTAAACAGGAGGCTTCGTGTTCTAATGCTTGAAATCACCCTTCGTATCTCAATATATTATTTATGCGCTCAGCTTAAAATAAACAGCAACTCCAAAGTAAGTGAGTGGTCTCATTTAGTATGAACTTTTTTTTTTTTTCACCCTGGCAGTTACTTTAAAACATTGGTAAACAACCTTAATTCACTTCTAAGGAATTAGTAGGCTACTGCTGTGTCTGCAGGAGGCGAGCAGATTGTATTATTAACCAAGACAGCTTCCTCCTTGTCAGTCATCTGCACCTCACACAGGGATGTGGGGATTGTTGTCTTGGTACTCAAACCAATCCACAGGCGCGGGACTCCAGGTGAAATCTTCAGAGGTCGTCCTCGTCCACTTTTGACTAGATCTCTGGACTCTGAGGCACAGAGTGGGGCTGAAGGAGGTAGATTATCAGGGCTGCTTGTTAATAAAGATACAAACAAATAAGAACCTTTCCAAAGGAGTAAGTGTTGGGGGCCAGTACAATGAGGTCTTCTTATGGGACCCAGCAGGAGAGGATGTGATTTTTGAGGAGAAAGACACTTTGAAGGCATGGAGAATTAAACTAAAAATTCAAGGGTATAAGTAAATACCTAGAGAGCAGATTTAGAGCCAACTCACAAAGTTGTGGCAGACTTGTACCTCTAGAGGCGCTCCAGCACCCATCAGAGGGTGCTTTTAAAAACTGGCCTCAAGCTGGGCGTGGTGGTGCACACCTTTAATCCCAGCACTCGGGAGGCAGAGGTAGGAGGATCACTGTGAGTTCAAGGCCACCCTGAGACTCCACAGTGAATTCCAGGTCAGCCAGGGCTAGAGTGAGATCCTACCTCGAAAAACAACAACAACAAAAAAAAGAAATAAAAATAAAAACTGTCCTCAGGATTGAGGCCAGAGCTAGCTCCAGTAAGTTTTTAAATTTCTCTGTTAATAGTTTTCAGGTGCCATCTTTAAAAGAGAAAGAAAAAAATTACCACAGATTAAGCACTACGCATATAGACTGCCGGTCTGCACACAATACAACCCCAGGACATTGGTTGACCCAGGGAAAGAAAAAGATACAACATTCCATGGAGGAACCCCAACAAAACAGCTGCTTGAGGACTGTACCATCTCTGCCCCATGCTTGTGCCACGTGGCCTGCAGCCTTTGTCATCCAGGGATAGGAACAACTGCAAATCATCCAAACTATAACCAGTGTCAGGGATGGTCTGCCTCCAGTTCACCATTCTGCTCAGTCTCTCCTCAGCCCAAGTCTGGAAACGCAAAACTTAGCAAACCTAATTAACTTTCATCAGCAAGACATCACTCTCCCTCATCAAAGCCAGACCTTCCCCTAAGACACAAATGATCTCAAAATACCAGTTCAGTGCAAATGAAAAAGAAACAGTGAGAGAAGACAAAGGAAAACACTTTGCATTTATATTTAAAACAAGAGTAGCACTTTTACACATGATTCAGACATATATTCTTCCAAATTATCTAGTCAATATTATACTTTAATTTTGCAGAAGAAGGTGGGCTTTCTATATCAAACATATTGACAAAACATTTCAGTGTTCAGAAACATTAAATTCCTCAAAGACAGTCAGATTGTCAATATCTGAGTGTGAACCTGGTGTCACTGAATTCCTGATTTGGCAAGAGCAAAGAGATATATGGTATTTTCACTTTGAAGTAACAGAAAATAACATGACAATAATGTGTTATACTTACAAAGTACCCTTCATCCATGGGGCTCCAATTTTACCAATATTAGTTCACTGATTTTCGCAAAACACCTGAAAGGCAGAGGTTAAGTTTGTGTTACCCCCACTTAGCAAATGGGTTCGTTGAAATACAGAGGAATAAATTATGAGCTGATTATGGTGAGCATTTGGGAATGGGAAAAGGACAAGAATGACAACTTTGGTCTTTCCCGTCACAATACATCATGATCACCCACACTTTTCTTGGGGACTTACATTCCACATGCAATTCTTACAACAGTCTCAACTTACTATACACTGTTACCCAAGGTAAACCAGTGATGAGTATAACCCTATGTTCTTACAAACCCAGGCACCAATATATCCCTCTAATTCCAGAGAAAGGATTGAAACATCTTGTCGTATTTAGTTTAAAACATGGAGGGAAAATTAGATTGACATAATACAACCATCCAATTAAAATTTGGCCTGAAAATAATGTTACTACTGTTCAGTTTGTTATATACTTATGTTCATATTTCAGCATATGGATTTGTCTTTTTAAAAAAAAATCCAAAAATATCTAAATGCTCCAGATATAATCTTACAACAACATTTTTAGAAGGGAATATTTTTAACAATCCTTTCTAGGATATCCCATACTTTCCAGCACTCTTGGGCCATTCTAAATACATTGAAAAGTAATTGATATTCATTGGGTTGGTACTATATGTAAGCTTATCATTTCATTTGATTTCTTGAAAAGATACAAGCATGTGAATGACACAGTTCCTACCATCAAGAAACGTATAACCGTATGGTTTGGTGATTTTAGTACCAATGTAACCAATCTATGGTGAAGCCTTCCAGAAAGATTTGTCAGTTTCCAGACACTCCTAGTGAATCACGGATATTTGTCTCAGAAGGATCATACTTCCAGAAATATCATCAAAATATATGAGTTTGGGTTCTGTGTATGAGGTGTACATGTAGGACTTCAGAAATGCTAAAAGATGGGCATTCTGGAATCTTCCCAATACCCAGGATTTCAGGATCACAGTTTCCCATGCCTTTCTTCCTCACCTCTCCAACACTGACCTCTTTTCTCTTCCACTGATCCTCAGGCACTTTCCGGCCTCCCAGATCTTGTCCCTGTCACTTGGGACCAGACAGCCACAGTGCTGACTTTTACGATGGACCCCTGCAGATTGAGCCTTTCCCCAGCGACTCTAATGTGGCTTCACCCAGCCCCACCCCACTATGCTCTTCCACAGTCTTCCCTTTCGTTGGAAGACTCACTGTGCCCTAGTGTTACGTGGCCCATCTCTTTGCTTGTTTTTCTTTGCCCCCCACCCCACCCCACTAGAATAGAAACTCCATCAAGCAAGAAATTTTTATTCACTGCTGAATTCCGGGATCAAAACAAACTAAGGGAGTTGATTGAATCAGTAGATCTCAGACAGCCCTGGGAATGCCTCCCTCCTCATCTACCTCTTCGTTCTCTCACCGGGATATGCTGTTAGAATTACTAACAAATGAATCCCAATACTAGATCATGGATTTTTCCACACAAAAGAAGAAAGCAAAACTCCACTAACACTCAGCAAAATGGTTCTGAAAAGTACAGCAAACACCTATTTTGTCATTTTTATCTTCTCGATCACTGAAACAAGAGGCAGGTAGCCTTTTTGTGTGCGGGGGAGCATGATTTTATTAGTTATGCACACGCTTAGTGTGTAAACAGCACATGTTGGTACCATCCTCACCCTCATCCCTGCCCCCCTCCAAAGGGGCTATCCTCATTGGGGATGCTGGTTACCCCATGGGGATTGTGGGTCCTGCATTGTGAGGGCAGCCATCAGTTATGGGGAAGAGGCAATGTCTCTGCATGCAATGCCTTTTTGCCTGGCCAGCTTTTCTGGGAGCCACACTGCAGCCCCCCTTCTCCCCTCCCCCTGGCCTTTGTTTCCCTATGTAGGAAACACAGAAGCTCATGAAGTAAGATTGCCAAGGTGCAGAAACCATGGGGACCAGTGACTGGGTGACAAGCCAAATCATACCCACATTTTCACATCTTCTGACATAATAGTACTTATTAAGCACAAATTTATCTGAAAAGTCTCAATTCTACCATTCCATACCAAGCTAAGTGGTATTCCCCAGGGCATGATCTGATCAGCTAAACATACCTACAGAGTGTACCAGCGTTAGACAAAGCCTACAGATGCCTCTGAGAAGCTATTTCCCAGCCCCCACCCTCACACCACCGACATATGACAGACATGCAAAGAAAGATGCCACCTCCGCTGTTTATGGCATCTCAAGTCACAGACACTTCAGTCAGGGTTCTAAACAGATTTTTTGTTTACTTCCACATTAATAAAAGTCGCACCTTTGCCAGTCAGAATTTTTTTCCCCCAAGGCATCTGAACATCCAAAGAGATTTAGAAGCAATTAACAGTCACGAGTAACAGAGCAATCAACATGGGAATCGCTAATGGGACTGGACAGAATGCGAAAGCTGCTATTAGGATAATAGTCAGAATCTGACATAGGTTGTGGTGTTAATTCTGCAGGGCACAGTCTTGGTCTGTTTTCTATGGCTTGGGGGGCTGCTATCACCATCACATATGTCTGTTCTATATATGGTTCCTCAGCCCCTACAACATGGCTTTTTTTTCAACTACCATAGAAAAGAAGGCAATTTTTTTGGCATTGTTATAACAGAACCTCTAGCATTAATGGTATACATTGAATTCGAGTTTATTTTTAAATTGCCTACCTGACAAAAATGTTAAAATGTCATTTTTCCCCCACTTTGGGTCTGTAGATTATCTTCACCTGCTAGTTTCTATAGCTAGAGGCCATAAAACTAATAACTATGGATTTCTACTTCAACACTCTCCTGGTAACTTTTTGCCACCTTCTTGTGTGTGCATGGGCTCATACATCCCTGGAATGCAGAAAGACAGGGTGGGCCCCTTCCAAGGATCACTGGGTTTGCCTCTTTGTCAGTTCTCCTGGCATGCTTTCATAAGAATTGCTCCACAAAGTACCACAGCACTCCCTACGCCCCTGTCTTCTCAGTCTGCCAGGATATTTCCTGTGTAGTGGAGCACATTGTCATAGTGACTCTCGCCTCCATCACCCATCACCACCACCCATCCCAAACACCACCAGTGATCTAATCATCCCTCCATTGAACCTCATTCTTGAATCTCAGCTCTGGCAAACTCTTTCTCCTTTAGCCTAAACAGCAAATTGGCTCAAACTTCAGAGTGTCTGCTTCTCTTGGCCCACAACCACCAGAATTGCAGCAGTCTTCTCCTTGAATGGGTTCTCCGTCCTGAGTGGCCAGAGAACATGGTCTATTTCCAAGAAAGGGCTTTTAATTTTTTTTTCCAACTACCTTAGCATTAGACTTGAATATGTAATTGGATAAATAACACTTCTTTTTATTATGTTTGTGGTTCTTCCATTTCATTCATGCTTTCTTCAATGACTTCCTCCTTCTAGCTTGCTGTTTCTATGAAAAAAAAGCTTTCTTCATAATCCAGCTTTTTACCTCCATCTCCCCAACCTCAGCACATACCCATTATTGAAGTATATGTCTTTTTCAAAGCTCAGACTTATTATCCAAACAAAACCAGCTCCTGGCACACAGCCATTGCCTGCCATCACCAAGCTGTATATGTATGCTAAAAGTTTGTTTTGACAATAATTGTATACCATAGGTTCCATATTATCAGCAGACTTATTCCTTGGGAATCCTGGCTTTATCTTGGGAATGAGCGTTTTAATATTCCCTACAGCAGCCCCCTGCTGGGAGGCTCAGCCTCCTAAAGCTTCCTTCATCTTCCATTTGCTCATCACTGTCTCCCCTGCACAGGTAGCAGCAATGGAGATGAAAGTGCTTCTGAGGCTTTCTAATCCAATCAGAGCCGGCTACTTTAGTGAGGATGGAAAACAACCTGGCCAAATGCCTTTCAATTCCATCAGCATTCCACGTGGGGTCCTGCACTCTTTTCTGAGGGTTCTGCAGGAGTGAAGATGGCCATGAACCTGCCTCTCTAAACCATCTTTCTGCCCTAAGTCGTGGTATGAGAGGGACAAGTATGAGGTAGTGAGGGGAGAGGGGACGGCGGGGAGAGAATGTGAGGACTGGGGAATATAGGAGCAGGGGCAAATATTGAACAAACACATAGATTATTTTCCTCAAAACTTCAAAGATTAAAGAAAATCCATTTTTCAGCCCTTACCTAGGCATAACCCAGTATCCCACCCAGCCTGATTACTAGCCAGGGCTTCTTCAGAGGCCCTTCACTTTTCCAGACCCTCTGAGCTCTCTGGTGAATCCACAGACTTCTTTCTAGAATGATGTAGAGTGGGCATAGTGGCACACACCTTTAATCCCAGCACTGCGGAGGCAGAGGGAGGAGGATTGCCATGAGTTCAAGGCTACCCTGAGACTACATAGTGATTTTCAGGTCAGCCTAAGGTAGAATAAGACCCTTCCTCAAGAAAAGGGGGGTCTGGTGGAAGGATTGCTTAGTGGTTAAGGCATTTGCCTGAAAAGCCAAAGGACCGAGGTTCAACTCCCCACAACCCACATTAGCCAGATGCACAAGGTGGCACATACATCTGGAGTTCGTTTGCAGTGAATGGAGGGCCTGGTGCATCCTTTCTTTCTTTCTTTCTTTTTCTCTTTCTCTCTCTCTTTCTCTCCCTCTTTCTCTGTTAAATAAACAAAAATCAAATAAAAAAGGGGAAAAAAAGAGTCTTTTTAAAAAAGTATAATGTATGAAGGATTGCAGAGGACATTAATGATATTGAAATATCTTTTCATTCCAAGTTAAGAAGCCTGACAAGGTGTGGCTTTAGTGGACATGCAGGAGAGCTGCTCTCTGGAGTTTTTTTGTTTGTTTGTTTTTTGTTTTTTTTTTTGTTTGTTTGTTTCACTCTGGTTTTCTGCAGTTCAGGCACCATGCTAAAGTAGAGCACAGCATGGATGTGGGTTCCTGGGTCCTTGGGCAGGCCCGTCTTGCAAGGAGTCCCAGGCAACTGGGAAGGTGAGCGAGTGACAAGAGAATCACTCCTGGGAGTCAGTTTTGGTGAACAGCTATCAGTTTATTGTCAGGGAAATGGATTTATAAGCAGTTGAAGGCAGGGAGAGGACCCTACGGGGATTCATGGGTTTAAAGGTTGCTAGCCTATTCCTAATATGGGGACATTCATTCCAGCACATAGGCAATGGCAAAGGGAAGGTATGCAAAGGTGCTGGCTGATACCATATAAGGAGTTTCATAGGCAATTGGCCAAAGGCCACAGGGTTATGGCCAAAGCCTAAGTCTTATCTGAATGTCCAGGTATACTGTGCTTGGAGAGGAGTGGCCTTACTTCCTGCCAATCTGTCTGAGATTTTGTCCTGGGGTTCCAGGCTCACTGCGACCCCCAAGAATGGAAGGGAGGATCCTGGCACACTGCAACCCCTGAGAATGGGGGAAAGGAGCTCCTCTGCTGGTCCCCAAAATGTGACCTGGCTGTTCAGGCTGCTACAACCCCTCCATAGCCTGGGGCCTTCGTTTCAGACAGCTTAGGTTTGCTTTAACCAGGGCCCTGCCTGTGTCTGACACATGGTAACTTTACACATTGTCCCTGTGATTGCACTGCTGCTTATTCATGAAACTACAGCTGTGTCTGTGAGGCAGCTAGTACACACTAGTCCAGAGCCCTTCAGCATTGGCTACACTGGAATAGCCAAGAAGGCAGACTTCCTTTATTTACAGCTCTGAGTAGGTTTTAACCACTCCTCAGAGAGAAGCTGATGTGCAGAGAAAGCAATCTGTGGAGATTTTGGAAAAGAAGTAACGGTAAAAACTTGTATTGGACTATTTATTATTCCACCAAATGTTTAGAGAGTATCTACCATAGACTCAGTAGCGAACAAATAACCAAAAGACTTTTTCCTCCAAGGAGTTCATACCCAGATGTGAGGAGACACCCTGTATGAGAATAAGCATGTAAATATATGTGCAAGACTGATTTAATGCATATCGAGTAAGGTATTGCAGGGACACAGGCATATTTCATGCCAATTAATATTTGTTACCAAGCTCCTCCTGTGCTTCAGACCATGGAATGGAGTTGGCATATTGGCATAAGATAGACAGATGATGATGATAGATAGATAGATGATAGATAGATAGATAGATAGATAGATAGATAGATAGATAATAGACAGACAGAGATGATAGACAGAGAATACATATATACACACATAAACATATAGTGCGCATGCATACACACACGCAATCAGTCCTCTGCATTCATGGGTCTCATATCTGTAGACTCAGCCAGTCACAAGTCAGAAAATTTTATCAGTGCTAAACATATACAGACCTTTTGCTCTTGTCATTATTTCCTAAGTGATACAGTATAACAGCTATTTACATAGCATTTGCATTGTATTTGGTATTAAAAGTCATCTAGAGATGATTCCAATTATACCAGAGGATGTGTGTTAAACAAAATACCATAACATGTTTTACAAATGTCTTGCACATTCCTGGATTTTGGAATCCACAGTGGGGACAGGAACCATTGCCCTGCACTCCAGCACCCACCCACTGAGAAGCCTACATAAGTTCTTCACATCACTTCCAAGCTTTAAGATTCTCATCTGCAAAATGGTACTCACAGATGGCTATCACAAAGGGACTGAGGTAAAGGAAGGACCAGTATAGTGCCTGGTATGGAACCACTGATAGACTGTTCTCCTTTGTCTTCTCATCTGAAGTTAGTGATCTTAGAATCTTAGATGGTAAGCCAGGTATGGTGGCTCATAACTGTAATCCCAGCACTTGAAAATACTGAGGTAGAAGGATTGCCAAGAGTTTGAGGGCAGCCTGGGCAAGACTCTATCTCAACTCCAAGCCCCCTTCACTGCAGTAAAACAATGAAACTTGAAAAAATATCTGTAGATTTGGAAACAGTAAGGAAATGAAGCAGTGTGATTCTCTGTGGGCATCAGTGACCTGTAAGAAACATCAAAAATGATCCTAAGAATGATTTTCCCACGTATTTGAGCAAGGCACTCTTTGGCATGGAAAAATTACATTTGATGACTTGAGAAACATGAGTTTGCTTCTGTTTGTTTGTTTGTTTTTGATTTTTTGAGGTAGGGTCTCATTCTAGACCAGTCTGACCCGGAAATTACTATGTAGTCTCAGGGTAGCCTCAAACTCATGGCAATCTCCTACCTCTGCCTCCAAAGTGCTGGGATTAAAGGCATGCACCACCACACCCAGCACCCAGCTATGTGTTTGCCATTTTAAAAATGAATAATAAATAAGGAATGTGTACCTGTTTGGCTCTGATGTGCTCTGGAAGCTTTCTTTGACAGGGCAGACTTCGACATGTTTTCTAAGAACCAAGAAAGGCTAGTAGCAGTGTTTTCTATCTACTCAACCATGGCAACTTCTCTTTTTCTTACAAAGTGATTATTCTGGGGCCACAGTACATTTGAGGAATATGCTGGCAACATCTAAACACTTCTCATCCCTCCAGACAGGTAATTCCCTCATGTTCTGCAATAAATGACCACTTAAAATAGTCTTGTTAATTATTCTCTTCAAAACCAAATCCTCATTTGGCTACACCGGGGAAACCTTCTGCTTGAAGTCACCTGAGGTTTTCTTTATTATCTGAATTGTTCACAGTGAGCATGCATTAATTTCATAAGCATAAAATCAATGCAAGGAAAGAAAAAAAGAAGAAGGGTAAGAAAGTCTGTAGGGATGCATGCGTACACTGATGATTATTCTGGACATTGCCAGCTTCTACATGAAGATTGGTATAGATGGCTTTCCATAAAGCCCTTCTCTAATATTAGGACAGTAAATAAATCTGATGTGGAAGAAGGCTCAACTTGTTCCTCCTGTGCTTAGAATACAAAGACAGAGAAAGAGAATCCACCAGTGCCTCACATTCTCTGAAGCAAAAGGAAAGGAAGACAGACAGAGAGACAGAAAGAGCGAGAGAGAGAATGTGTATGTGTGCTTACAGTGTAGATGGCTCCGCCAGTAAAGCACTAGCTATACAGCCCTAAAGACCTGATTTAGATCCCTAGCACCCACATGGATGCCAGGCAGGCATGGCACCCCGCCTGTAATCCTAGCACTTAGGAGGTGGAGACAAGTGATCCTGGGGCAAACTCACGAGCTAGACTAGCTGAACACAAGCTAGATTAGCTCTGGGCTCAAGTGAGAGTCACTCAGGGAAGATACCTGATGTCAACTTCTTGGGTCCACATGTGCACACATCCACCTGTATACAGCCTACACACATGTCAACATGCATACACACACACACACACACACACACACACACACACACACACACCACATACAAACAAAAAAGAAAGTAATAAAAATAAAGGGGAGAGAAATAGTTGCAAAAGAGAGAGGGGGAAAGAGAGTGAGCAAAAGAGAGGGGCAAGCAGCAGAGTCATTAGAAAGTTTTGGGGCATGGCACAAGCTCACAGAGGAGAATGGCCCAAGTCAACACAAAGGCACTGTTCAAGGGCTCCAGTATTCAGAGGATTTGCACTGCTAACAACCTGTGAATCAAGACCAGAACAAACACATAGATGCCAGGGTTACTTTTGAGCTGACATATTAAGTAAGATAAATATCCACTAGCAGGGCCACTGGAGCATCTGTATGACTTCAGGTGGGTTGCCTAGCTGGGAACAGGATTGCCCAGTTAGCTGAAGCTTCCCACCTGGGACTAGATGGATCACGTGTACCATTGTCTAGTTAGCTTGCACTATCATGATAGGAAAGATGCCCCTGGCCCATAGACTTGCTTAACAGTGCTCATGAAAGATGGAGAGGACTCCCTGGAGCCCCAAAATTTTGGGGCCCCCAGTTTAGAATTAAGCATTCATTCTTTCAGCCAGTCCCTGACTGGCATGTCTAAGAAGACTGGAATTGTTCAAGGGCTTATCAATACCACAATAAACAGCCCTATGTTTCTCCTCTCTAAGAGCTTATAATCTCCCAGAGGAGGGCAAACAAGCAAGTACATAAGAATTTCTCTTAGTGATAAGAGCCTGAAAGAAAATGATAATTAAAAGAAGACAAAAGAGAGTAGAGAGAGACTATGGCTCTATGGCTTAGGATAGGGGAAATTTGCTCCAAGAATTTTCTGAAGCAAGAACTTTTAAGTTAGAACAAGAATAACAAGAAGAACTCCACCCTGAGAAATACATAGAAAGGATGGCCCAGGAGGAGGGAGGATAACCCTCAGACCTAGCAGAGACTCCTCTTCCTATCCCTCCCTTCCAGCTAGCTAAGCTCTTGGCAATACAAAATTCAAAAGCACACAGACGTGTTTAATTTTAAAATCTCAAATTGCATACTATGCCACTAGGAAAATATATCCTGAAACTTGGATTATTTTTAGAATGGTCCACTTCAGTTTCCTCAAGTACTTCCCCCCCTCCCCCATTCAACCAGAAGACCCAAATAGTCCAGGTACATCCGCCTCCTCTGAATACAGAAACTGCATTCATCAGCCACTTTCCAAAAATTGGATCTTACTTCAAAGCTCAATGACTTGATTACTCCCATAGCAGAATACATTACACTGATTACGGGATTATTCACGTGCTGTTTCCAAGAGGTTGGGCAACATTGCTCAACATTCCACCCACCAACAAACAGAGTAGTGAAAGTGGATAACATGATGTTAATATGCAAATCACCTCCATGTCCCGAAACCCGTGATACAGTTCCTCTCTCTCTCTCTCTCTCTCATACACACACACTCTTCTTAACCAATGGTAGGGGGAGGGAAGGCAGTTATTTTGGTATAGTACACCCACAGAAAATAGAAGAGAAAGCTCAAGCAGGGAAGTAAACCTGAGATGGTTTCAAATGTCTGGACAGTATATATCCAGTCATTTAAACATATAAGCATATGGCCTTCTGCCCTTCCCCTTTGAATGTCAAAACCAAGAGAAGTAACTTGACTCAATAATTCAACATCATATTCATTGATTCATATTTGGGTCATTCTGAGCCCAGTACTGGGCTTTCAGCCTTCTGGAAATTGTCTCAGCTTCATGAAGTCATACCAGGCAGACTGGCTTGGGTAGGAAGAGATCCTGAAGAAAAGGAGGCTTTCCACACTGATTCCCTGCTGATCAGAGATGAGCTCTGTATGCTCAAGACAATCAAAATTGTGTTCCTTTAATTTGTTTTGTTTTGTTTTATTTTATTTTATTTATTTATTTTTTTTATTTTTTGGTTTTTCAAGGTAAGGTCTCACTCTAGCTCAGGCTAACCTGGAATTCACTATAGAATCTCAGGGTGGCCTTGAACTCACGGTGATCCTCCTACCTCTGCCTCCGAGTGCTGGGATTAAAGGCATGCGCCACCACGCCCGGCAATTTGTTTTGTTTTAAAGGGAACAACTATTAAAGGCCAAAATGAAAACAGGGCATCACAAGTTCAAAAAAAATAGCCATAAATTAGAAAGAGAAGTATAATTCTATTTAAATCTATTTTATGACCTAATCAGCATGTCACTTTTTTTATTGGCATCACCTTGCTGTCATGTAATTTCCATAAGAGTGCCATCTGTATTTATAAAAGAATTATCTTTGTGGTAATCTAGCAATCTACAAACAATGGTGATATTTAACTTCTCTTAGGGAAATCAATTGTAGAATTAGGTTAAAGGATTTATAAGATTCTTTTCCCTGATGATTCTTAAAAGGGCTCATTCATATGTCTCTGAGGTTCTCTGTGATGGTCGAAGCACTTGAAACAAACAAAAATTATATGTGCACATATATGTATAATTTTGATTTAATAAAATATAAATGTTGACATGTTCATTAGCATGTACGTTCTGGATGCTTCCATGTACATTTCTGTGTGGGTTTGTATGATCATATGTAGGTGGCAGGAATCCATGTGTGTGTGGTGTATGTGTGTGTGTATGTACGTGTGCCAGAGATCAGTGTCATGAGTGTTCATCAGTTGCTATCCACCTTACTCTTTGAAATAAGATCTATCACTGAATATAGAGCTCATCAGTTTCACTAGAGAGCTATCCAATGAGCCCTAATGATCCACCTGTCTCTGCCTCCCCACTATGGGATTATAGATGAGAGCTACCAAGCCCAGCCTTATTTTTTGAGGTGGATGGTAGGAATCCAAATTCAGGTCTTAATATTTGAAGAACAAGCTCTTTATCCTCTAAGCTATCTCCCTAGCTTATGTGCATTTTTTTAAATAAAGCATGATGAGCATCTACTACAATCAGAATGGGAAAAAAAAAATTCCATTTTGCCTTTTCAGCATGATCTGGTTTGGCACCCTGTGACTCAGACAGAACCCTGAATTAGCCAAGTTAACTGCTAGGAGTTTAATCAGCATCCAATCTCAGTCCCAGCAAGCTCACTTATAACAATCACATGGTCAAACTTTGCCTTATCTGGTTCTCAGTGCTGACCTTGCAAATAAAAGCCACTGGTCCTTCAGTGATGACTGGTCAGGGAAAGCACTGAAGGAATCAGGAACTCAGACTAGATACCCTTTGGTTAGACACAGCCTTCCTAGACAAGAGATGCCAGGTAGCTACAACAGGTTTGTTGAAAAGATTTCTATGACTACCTAATAGAACCCAGAAAGCGTATCCTTCTATTATACAAAGGAGTATTACTTCAGCTTTGGGTCAATACAAAAAGTAAGAAGCTATTTGAACATGACCAGGGCAAAATTCTCATCCTTGTTGGGATGTAACTTCTCCACTAATAATCAGTTGCTTTGTAAATTTAAAGCTATATTTAAAAGAATTATGATTAAAAATGTATGTGACATACTAACAAAGTAAAAAGCAAAGGAGAAACTAGTATTTCATTGATGTTCCTTAATGTATACATTTTAATGTAGTTCCTGCTATGGGCCAGGTACTATAGTACGTAACACATACAGTAATGAACAGAACACACAGAGGTCCTACCTTCAGGGAGTTTATTGTCTTTGTTGTTGCTGTTGTTTTGTTTTGTTTCTCGAGGTAGGGTCTCATTCTAGCCCAGGCTGACTTAGAATTTACTATGTGGTCTCAAGGTGGCCTTGAACTCATAGCCATCCCCCTACCTCTGCCTCCTCAGTGCAGGGATTAAAGGCATGCAACACCACACCCAGTGAATAGCAGCAATTTTTTTTCCTTATTGTCTTCTCTAAGAATGTATAGATGAACCAGTGAATGCAAACTCATTAAAATCACAGTAGAAACTGAATTGATATACAAATACTGTATTACATAGTTTTATTGCTTTTAAAATCTAAAATAGTTTAAATAATTTGATTTTTCACTAAGACAAGGAAATAATCTTTCCAGATTTTAATTTTTGAAATAGGATTTTTTTTTTATTTGGTAGTGCTTGGGATTGAGCCCAGGGCTTTGTGCATATAAGAGAAACATTCTCCAGCTGCTATATCTCCAACCTTGGATTATAGTTTCTGTATTTATTTTTGTTTGTTTCTTTGTATGTTTTTTCATCACCAAGATGTGAACATGTGAATAAATTATGACAACCAAACCTTTGAAGCACATTAATTAAAAAATGGAGAGTTTTAAAGGGAATGAAACATAATGATATAGATATATGAAGACAGGAAACCAGATCTTCTTGGAGAAGGATATAGAATTAAAGTCATTTATTCCAAAGAAGTAAGTAAAGCAATACCTTGTTGAGGAATGACCAAGTAAGAGAATCAACTCTAAAATCAGACAAGTCTTGTGTTCACACCCTGACTCTACCACTTGTGTGGACTTCACCACATCTCAGTCCCTATGAAAGGGGTACAGCACAGGGAATAAATGAAATAGGAAAAGTGTGAATTGTTTTTAAGAACTCAAGCCATGTTGTATAAGGGCAGCCACAGAGTGTCTGGTGGTAACCACAAGGGAACTTACTTGGTAACTGTCCTGAGAAAACACTAGAATCTAATTCAGAAGTCTTCCACAGGTCCCAGCTTCCCCCTCATTAATTTGTGAAAGCATGAATAGCCTTTGATGGTACATTTCCCTAGCGCTAAAATGAACCTAATAGAATTTATGAGAAAATATATGCGAGGGTTAATTTCATATGTCAACTTGACTAGGCTTACCAGGTGCCCAGATACATAGTTAAATACTGTTCAAGGCATATTTATATGGGTGTTTCCTGACGGAACAGTGGACTGAGGGAAACAAGCTGCCCTCCACAGTATAGAGAAGTCTCATTCAACCAATTGAAGGCCTACATAGAATAGAACAAAAGGCAGACAAAAGTGATTTTTTTTTTCTCTCTCTCTATACCTGGTCTCTAAGCAGGGGCAAGGGTCTTCTTCTGGCTTTGAACTTGGAACAGAATTTATACCACTATCCTGTATCTGTTATACCTCTCTCTTTCCTCCCCCTCTACTCACCATTTGTATGTTGTTTATCCCTGTGCATAAATTCTGCATTGGTTATCGCTCTAAAGAAACTACTATATGGAAAGAAAGACAAGCATATTCATTGTCTCATTAAATATAGGGCCCAACTAATTTTATAGGTGCTATGTTCTGGATAATTTCTCTCAATTGTACTTCTGTTGAAAGCATGGAACCCACCTAGTAATGCTACTGGCAGTTGATAGATTCTATAGGAGGTTTCACTTAGTGGAAAGAAGTTAGGTTATTGGCATCATATCCTTAAAGTGGCTACTGGGATTCCCAGCCCTTCTTCTTCCTCTCTATCTGCTTCCCACTACCATGAAGTGAGAAGCTTTCTCTGCCACTCACTCCTGCCATGATGCAGTACCTCACTACAGGCCCAAAAGCAATGGGAGCCATCAACCATGGACTGGAGTCTACAAAACATCTGATGAAATGCTTCATCTTTCAAGGCAATGATCTCAGTACTTGGTCTAGCCATAAGGGAAAGCTGAGGAGTAATGGGAATTCACACTGCAGTGGTAGTCTCTTATAGGGACAACTGCAAAATCATGAATTTAAACTTGAATTTCAGCTCCACTATGTGCTAGTTGGATAAAATCTCTAAAATTCTCTGGGGTTAGTTATCTGGTGGGAGGTACAAATTAAAGAAAGAGCATACTACTGGGAGAATTAGAAAACTGATGTTCAAAGTGCCCATGAGAGAGTTGAGCCCACCAGACAGATTCTCTGATGGGTGTTTCTGTCCCTTTTGAGTCAACCCATGATTCAGTATATCACATTTTTAAAATATATAATCCCTCGGGCTGGAGAGATGGCTTAGCCCTTAAGCGCTTGCCTGTGATGCCTAAGGACCCTGGTTCGAGGCTCAATTCCCCAGGACACATGTTAACCTGATGCACAAGGGGGCGCACACATCAGACAAGTTCCTTTGCAGTGGCTGGAAGCCCTGGTGCACCCATTGTCTGTCTCTCTCTATCTGCCTCTTTCTCTCTCTGTGTGTGTCACTCATAAATAAATAACAATTTAAAATATATAATCCCACACTCTAAAATGCTTAAAATGAAAAACACTATAAGTAACTTTTTTATTATCTTTAAATATTTTTTTATGATTTGGAGGAAAAATATCTATAGATTCACAAAACATCCAGGATGTCAAATATACAGGATAATCACTTTGCATGATCTCTGCTGATACAGTTCAATCTAAATTGCAGTCTCATATTTGACATAATTATACATAACCAAACACTAATAAAAATTGCTGCCATATATTTCAAATTGGTAATTATGGTAGTAAACATTAACAACATGTCAGATATAAGATGGTGATTTGTTCTGAAATGTATTAGAAATCATTATACTGTATGATAATTTTAATTACAGTTTGGTAGCAAGAGAGCATACAGCAATCTACTGTTATAAGTGCATGATGGGAACTGGCAACTCTTCAATTCAGCCCCAGCTCTGACTGCCATTGTCTGAGTTCAAGAAATGCATAATGCTTTCTTCACCTTTAAGTAGCATGCCCATTTCCCTGTATAGTATGATATTTGAATGTCAATCTTTGTTCTACTACTCTGTGGGCACATAAAGTTAGCTAAAGGCAATTTCCCTGTGTCTCTGTTTGCTGTTCTAGTTTTCATATTTTGTTTTTATTTATTTATTAGAGAGACTGAGAATGGGTGTTCCAGGGCCTCTAGCCACTGCATTTGAACTCCAGACATATGCGCCACCACAGGTATCTAACTTCCATGGGTTCTAAGGACTCAAAGCTAGGTCCTTAGGCTTCGCAGGCAAGCACATTAACCTCTAAACCATCTCTCCAGCCCTGTTCTTCAAAATGAAAAATAATAATGCCTATCCCAGAGGGCTAAAGTAACAATTCAAGCCCATAATTTGGTTGTAATGCTTAACATAGCATAGGAAACATGGGATGGCTTCAATTATATATTAGTAGTTGTACTATTGTATTCATATTCATATCATTTTCCTAACCTTTCAAGATCATGCTCTAACTATTAGCAATCCAATGTCCTATTTAACATACAAACGTGCTGAAAGCTATCTCTCAGGGCACAATATTAATTTTAATCTCTCTCCTTTCTTTACCCTTTCTAAAACTTCTTTCCTCTCATTCAGTGAAGGGAGTCCATGGGCACACTCTGTGTTCTACTTTACATTTTTAGCTCTTGGGAACTCCCTTTCTTCTGGGCACTAACTAAGGCCATTTAGCATTAAGTATGTCTCCAGGACTCACCCTCTGGTCCATCAATGACACAAGCAGCAAAGCATTGAGGAACGCCATGGCCTGGCAGGTAAGGGCAAGAATGCCAAGTTCTCACTTTCACCCCCCTCATACCTGGCATACCTGGTCCACAGCCCCTAATTAAGGAATCTATACCCTTCATACATAGATACACAGAGAGAAAGAGAGAGAGAGAGAGAGAGACCTTGTGAAATTTGTTATTCCAACCTAGGAACCCCTTTTGTTTATTCAGGGTTACCTATTTTCATCTTTTTTTTTTTTTTTTTTTTTTCCAGATCTCTGGGTCTTACAACATCTTTGCAAGACTCCCCCAGCTCTAAGACCTCCAGGCGGAGCAGGCCTCCCGGCATCATGATAAAGCACCTTCCCTCTCCACATTTCCATACCATTTCAGATAAAATATTTGGGAGAACAGACTGGACTGCTAATTAGAGAACTGTCTGGAACCACCATGAAACACATTTCCACTGGTGCAATAAGCAAAGACTCTTCATTAAAATCACTGTCCTCTGTAAGCGAAAGCTGTTTCAGGCACCATAGATCTAATTCACAGGAGTGATCATGCAGACCCAGGCACAGTATTCATTATTAACTTAAAAAGTATGCCAAATCAATTAAAAACCGTTTTAAAGGGAAGGAATAAAATTTAGTTCTACCTAACTGCAGCTAGGCTCTAATTTATCTTCCAGCCACTTTCAAGGGATTTTACTTGGTTCTTAATCTAACATTCATTGGGAAGGGTAATTCTCATGAAATTACAATGGCATCTCTTGCATCGTTTAATGCAAATGTTCCCATTCTTCGGAAATGGAGAGTGGCTTCTCCAATAAAGACTCCCTTCAAAGTGCACAGTGGGAGCACCCTGAGAGCTACTGGGGAAGAATAAAGCAGTAGATTTCAGAAGCTTGCTTGGATTTAAAACCCTGTCCACATCCTATGACAAATCGTGCTCCAAATATAGGTTATTCACAACATGTTTGTTAGAAGGCAAGGCATATGAATTCCTGCCGTGTCTTTCTTTACAAACATGTCAAGACTTGTGAACCCTTAATGAAATGCAGAATTTTAAAGGCACAAGGAAGCCACAAAGATGCCAGAAATCAGAGATTCTGTTTCCCAAGTCTGGGACTTTCTGATGCTAGGGCCCATAAGCAGAGAGACTGGGTCATCTCACAGGTCACTGGGACCAGATGCCCCTTCAGTACACACATGAAAAGACCAAGGCTCCAGGCTGACAGAAGCTTTTGCAAGTGTCAGAGCTGTGTAGAAACAGGCCCAGGGCTCACCTGCCAGCCCAGACTGCCTTCCTACTACTGCTATATGACAGATGAGATGATTTATCCTGGTGGTGCACACACCCTCTGGTATCCATAAAACTTGGAAATTGGGACTGCAGCATATGCTAGGTAAGCATGAAGGCTTGAGAGGGCCTTGGTTTGATTCCCCAGCACCCACTTAAACATGTCAGGCATGGCCAAACATGACTGTAATCCCCAGTTCTGTGTGGGGGCAAAGATAGAAGAATGACTAAGGTTCCCTGGTCTCAGTATGACCAGAAAAAAAAAAAATTAATTAGTGGCAGCTCCAGGTCCAAAGAGATTCCACTTTCAAAAAGACAACATGGGAGTCAGGCATGGTGGTGCACGCCTTTAATCCCAGCACTTGGGAGGCAGAGGTAGGAGGATCGCCGAAAGTTCGAGGCTATTCTGAGACTACATAGTGAATTCCAGGTCAGCCTGAGCCACAGTGCGACCTTACCTCGAAAAATCAGAAAAAAAAAAAAAAGAAGAAGAAGAAGGCAACATGGAAGAGCCATTGAGGAGTACACCTGCTCTTGGCATCCATACAAATGTACATGGGTGTGCATATCTGCACACACACACGCATGCACTGTTCATACACATACCACCCACATACCATCCTATACAATACATACACATATGCTTAAAATAAAAACTTTAAAGTGAACTTATCCCAGCAGCATATTTTCAGTCATGCTACAGAAGTTAAACTGATTTTCTACTTGGCATCTATTTTAAACAAGACCCACGGGTACCATCTTTCTCATCTGTTAATTCATATTTTGCCTATTAATTAAAGCACCATTGCTCACTAGTCACCAGAAGACCCCAGCAGAAGATATCCACTCCCTACTCACTCTCCTCCTGCTATGGGGCTTCTTGATGCAGAGGCCAGCAAATGCTTTCTGGAAAGGACCAGTTAGTGGATGTTTTAGGATGGTCACCATGGCAACTGCTCAACTCCAACTGACACACAGAAGCACAGACAATACATAAGTGAATGAGTATGGCCATGTTCCAATAAAACTTTATCTCCACCAAAATGGAACTTTTTTTATCATTGACATGTGTTGACAAGTATTCTTCCATTTTAATTCTTACTCAACCATTTTCAAATTAAAAAAGTCATTCTTGGCTAGTGAACTATACAAAAATGAGAAACAAACTAGAGCTGTCTCACCCATGGTAGTTTTCTCACTGTTGGGTTAGATTGACCAGGAATCTACCATCAAGAAAAACCCCAGCTAGACATAGTGGTGAACCCTAGTAACTCAGTATTCCATGAGCCAAGGTTGGAGGAACAGAAGTTCAAGACTAGTCTGGGCTACACAGTAAGACTCTATTTCACAAAAAGAAAGAAAAGGAAATAAAAGAAGAGAATAAGAAATTAAGAGAAATATTCTTTTTATTCTACCTAGTTGCTCTCATTGTATTGCTATTAGCAATTATCTAACAAACCCATATTTCTTAAATGTGCTTATTTCACATTTATGTTATTTAGGTAAAATGGCTCAGTAAGGTTACATCCTGGTCACTAACAACTTCTACAACCACACAGTGTTGCTGGGTGGAGAATATTCCTCAATGTAAAATACAACTTAACAGACTGACTGTCACCAAAAACAGTTGTGCAATACCCTTATACCAACCAGATGAAAGAAACTTTCACCCATGGGAGGCTGACTGGCTTTCTATAGCCAGGAGTTTTCAGCCTTCATATGTAAGCACCACTTTGAAGAAGTAATTTAGCTGCACATGACAAATGTCAGCATCAACAAATAAGTCATTTGGAATCACTCTGCATCCTTAGACTGCACAGTTGAAGTAAGTGGGAATGTTCTATTTAAATACCTTTACGCAGAGTGCAACTCTACTGGCATCAGCATATTACAAAAACCAATTTTCTTACATCAACTTCTATCTACTTCTAATTCTGTAGCATAGCTCTGGGGAGTTGCTACAAGGTCTGTGTAAACTGAAAATCTAAATAACATTATGACGCCTATTACAGAACTAATTTATAATCTAATACCCTAGTTGAATTTAATATCCTATTTATTTATTCAAGCAAAATATCTGGAAAAAATATGTCACATCATAATGTAGTTGTTACGAAAATGGAAAAAATAAAACAGAATTTTAGAGAAGGCACAATAATTGCTAGGGGCAGGTACAAGCAAGAATTTCAGAGCCCCTCACACAAAGAAGAGGCAGGAGCCCTTTAATAAACAGAATCTTTGCTTTATAACACAATTATTGTCAAATTTAGTATTTTACATCAAATTTACAACTTTAAAATGTGATTCCTATTAATGTTATCTGCTTAGAGCTACTGCAGCATGAAACTGTTGGCCAACAGATGCCACCTCATCAGCTGTCTTTAACAACTCCATTCCCATCCTGGACGGAGGAGCCCAGCTTTACAGCAGCATGATAGGCTAACGGGAAGAACTACATTGCTGCATCTCAAAATACTGAGTATCCTACTGATTTCTGTGTCCAGGGGTCAAAGGAGGGAAAGGAAGAAAGATGGATGGACAGGACAGAAGGAAGATATGAGAACAGCCAAAAAGCAAGGCTACAAGGAAGAAAAACACCACACACTGCGATGCGATCATTGTGTCCCATGCCCGGTCACACTCAGCCATCCAGGAGGCAAGGGATGAGTAGACAAAAATCTTTAGCAGGTACATGTATTTATACCTGAGTTTCCAAGACTCAAGGACCATACAGACATCTAGCTCCTCTGGGGACAGGAATATACCTACTGCTTGCTTTCTGTGGACAAAGGAGCCATGTTTATAACTTTGGAAATAGCCCAGAGTCACAATGTCAGGAGAGGAGTGACAGACTGGGAGTTCTAGGGCCAACATGAGTGTGCATGCAGGGCACACCTACACAAGCCTGCCCACCTGTGCTCATGCCATGACTTCCACCCTCAGAAAAAGTGAAGAATGCAGCTCCTGTCTCACAGGGTTTCAGACATGGCACCACATAAGTCCTATTCCAAACATATCCATCTGGATAGTAAGTTCTGCTCTTGACCTCCTGTGATTTAATAAGCTTCCAGGTTATTCCTATGTACTTCCAACTTTAGCAAGCAGTAGCCTCTGTGATCATATTTGAAAGGCATCTGGGAAGAGCCCTTTGCTCCTGAAATGATTATAACATGACTCTCTCAAAAGCCTGGAATCCCATAATTAGAAATTCATTCCTTTGCCTCTTAAAGGTTTTCTGGTCTCTATGGATACTTAAATTAAACTCAACTATACCTGGGAGAAGAAACAGCTTAAGTCCTCTTGCCAGATGATACTGAAATGCCGCAAAAGTTAAATAAAGCAACTCTGAAAGATTTGAAAAAGACAAGGCAAAGACCCCTGAGGAAGATATCAAAGAGGCAGGAGTGGACCCAGTCCTGCACGTAGAACACACATGGGTTCTCTGATCATACATAACCTCTGAGCAAGATGCATGGGTGTCCATACGTCAGGCCTTTCAGTTTCAGGAGTGAGGAAGGCAAGTACCCACTGGCAAGAGGAATTCTCTGCTGATTCCTACGCTGTTCTAGGAGACATCAACTACAAACAAGGCTTTCTTCGTGGATCTCTATGTTCACAAACATGCATGTGGAGATTCTGGTGAGAGAGTCACGTTCCCTCCTGGGAGGTAGGTCTCTTCATGTGTTGCTTCTCTAATGATGGACCTGAACCCCTGCTATTTCCTCAGCATCTCTCAGTGTAGATTCTGACTCTCTTCTGAACCCTCCAACAATCTCAGTGCAGCTAGGGTGCTGGAGGACTAAAAAGATCCATTTTACCTGCTCTTTGTGAAAGGTATGCATATGCAACAGAAACCCAGCTCTATTGATTATTACCTATAAATCTAGCTCCTCATTAAAAGTCTCAATGAAATACAATCCAGGGACATAAATCTCTTAGGGGAATGAAATCTGATGGAACATAAAATCCTCTCATTTCATTTATTTCCTTGTTTAAAAGACTGACTTTCAGGGCTGCATAGATGGCTTTGTGGTTAAGGTGCTTGCCTGCAAAGCCTAAGGACACAGGTTTGACTCCTAGGAACTCATGTAAACCAGATGCATGTGGTGGCGCATCCATCTGGGGTTCATTTGCGTGACGAGAGGCCCTGGAGCACATATATTCATTCCCATCACCACCACCATGAGTTTCTCTGTCTCTAATAAATAAATTTTTAAAAGACTGACTTTCCAATCAACATTAACATGGCGCAAGAAAGTGGGTAAATGCAAACAGAGTCCCAGTTTTGAGGGTAAGATAGAGAGAACAGCAAGTGTAACTCTAGCAATTTCCCAACTAGGGGCCATTAGAAAGTACTTTGTCTTCTCTTTGCTCCAGTTTTGTTACCACAGGCGGGGAAAAAAAAAAACATAACAAACTGGGCTGACAGGAGATTAAGTTAGGTATACCGCAATATACCTCATCTATCTTAGGGTTTAAGATGGTAGCTATCACAAGCAGGAGATTAAGTTACATATATCAGAATATACTGGGTATATCTTATAGTGTTCAAGATGGTAGCTATTATAAGCAGCACATCTCTACCTTTAAAGCAATGCAAAGAGACAACTATTCACAACCCTCAAAAATCCATATATTCTACCGGGTGTGGTGGCACACACTTTTAATCCCAGCACTCGGGAGGCAGAGGTAGGAGGATTGCTGTGAGTTCAAGGCCAACCTGTGACTATATAGTGAATTCCAGGTCAGCCTGGGCTAGAGTGAGACCCTACCTCGAAAAAAAAAAAAAAATCTTTCCACAAGTGTAAATGATGGTCAGCTGCATACATTCATTCATTCATTCAACTGGCATATGTTGAGGCCAGCTACAGATCAAGCTTTGTCCTAGGCACTAGGAATTTGCCCCAGATTGACTTCCCATTGTGAAAGGTTATAGTTCCAACATACAAAACAAAGCAGATGGTAGGAAAATGTTTTTACAAAAATTCATGGACTGCAAATAGACTCAGCACTAAGTCCTTTGTAATTCTTGAAAACATGCTTCCATTCTCTGGAATCTCTCAGGGACTTCTGCTCTACCTTCTCGCCTCTGTTCTCACAGCCTCTGAACTGGGTCATTCTCTAAGTCTCCACATTGCATTGCTATTTTGACTCAACAAACTGACAAATCCCTACACTGTGAGATCTGTAAGGACAAATTGCACAGTAGGAGAATGCCTGTACCCAGGAGTCAGGCTGCACGGGTGTGCCTTTGTCAGAAGCACACAGGTTCTCCATCAATGTCTCCCTTATGTTCTGTCTTGTCATTATGGAGCCCATGGAGGTATGTCCCATACACACCTTTCCACACCAAAACCAACCAATGGAAACTTCTCAAAGCAAGAAGACGCATAAGATTGAGGAAAGTGTGAGTGTTGGAATTCTCACTGTAGCTGGCAAGCATGATTGGCCATTTTTCTCATCTAAACTTGTCAGCCTCCCAACACCATACTCTTTTACTTTATTTATTTATTTTTTTAATTTATTTATTTATTTGGTTTTTTAAGATAGGGTCTCAGTCTAGTTCAGGCTGACTTGGAATTCACTATGTAGTCTCAGGGTGGCCTTGAACTCTTGGCAATCCTCCTACCTCTGCCTCTCAAGTGCTGGAATTAAAGACATGCACAACCATGCCCGGCCCAACACCATACTTTTGTGACCTCACCATGTAGCCAAAAAAGGGGGTAGTTGTACAGATCACTCAGCAGTTAAGGCACTTGCCAGTAAAGCCTAATGATTCGGGTTTGATTCCCCAACACCCATGTAAAACTAGAAGCTCAAAGTGGCAGATGCATCTGGAGTTCTCTTGTGGTAGCTAGAGACCCTGGCACACCCATGCTTTCTCTCTCTCTCTCTCTCTCTCTCTCTTCTTTCCTTCTCCTTGCAAATAAACTATTTTTTAAAAAACATTTTCCACTCCCTTTCAGCTTGCCTGATCAGCTTGATAAATAAAGCAGTGTTTGGTTTGAATGAGCCAACAGTCTAACTTTGGTTTGGTTTGGTTTGGTATGTGAATTATAAGTCCTGGAAATTAGCTGTATCTATGAGGCTAATTGACTCACTGGAACTTCAATGATCATGGAGAGGCTGGAACATTGCAGATCCACAGCCAGAATACCTTGGGCTACCTCAGCCATTTATTGCCCACCTCTGTGCGTAAGTTAATATCCTATGACTGTTAGATAAGCCTTTTGGGACTATATGAAAGAGCCACTAGCTTCCAGCAACCCAGAAGTTAAGACTATCATTAGAGAAGCTTAGAGCAGGTATTTTCCAGCTTTGCTGTAACCCCTATGTAATGTACCCATCAATGAATTAGAAAGTTCCGTATCTATGACTTTCTTTTTTCATTACTATAAAAACTTCATGAGAGCTGGAGAGATGATTCAGCGGTTAAGACACTTGCCTGCAAAGCCTAACAACCTGAGTTCAATTCCCTAGTACCCACAAAAGGCTAGATGCACAGTGGCACATGCATCTGGAGTTCCTTTACAGCAAATGGAGCCCTGACATGCCCATTCTCTCTGTCTCTTGCGCTCTCTCTCTCTCTCTTCTATCACTCTCTGCTTGCAAATAACCTTTAAAACTTAAAAAAAAAAAAGCTTCAGGAAACTGTTACCAGATTGGAACATGGAATTTGGGGTAATCTAGATCCATGCTCCTTAAGCCATCATCACTCATATTTAGCTCCAGAATAAGATATCTATCATTCCCTTTGAGATGAGAATTGTGTTCATGAATTAACTGTTTGTCTGTTTGATTTGCCCAAACACGTAGTGCCAGTGACTGAGAAATCTTGACTTTGCCAAATGCTGAGTGAAAAGCAAAGTCAGATTAAGTTATTGGTAGGCATCCTGAGGGGAAGAAAAGCATGAATTCTTGGCTGGGAATGGTTGCCCATGCCTTTAATCCCAGCACTAGGGAGGCAGAGGTAGGAGGATCTCCATGAGTTGGAGGCCACTCTGAGACTGCATAGTGAATTCCAGGTCAGCCTGAGCTAGTAGAGTAAGACCGTATCTCAAAAAAAAAAAAAAAAAAAAAAGAGAGAGAAGGAAGGAAGGGAGGGAGAGAGGGAGGTAGGGAGGGAAGGAGAAAGGGAGGAAGGGAGTGAGAAAGGGACGTAGGGAGGAAGAGAAGGAGGGAGGGAAGAAAGGAAGGAAGGAAGGAAGAAAGGAAGGAAGGAAGGAAGGAAGGAAGGAAGGAAGGAAGGAAGGAAGGAAGGAAGGAGGGAAGGAGGGAAGGGGGAAGGATTCTTATACAAATCCATTTTGGGTCATGTGGAGGGAAATTTGCAGCTAGAGAAAGAGTATGTGAATGTTCGAGATGATCAAGAACAAAGTAAAATGAAAAAAACTTTCTGTCTTGAATCCTGCCAAGCATTTGTTATGGTTGTGTCTCGCTCTCTAAACCAAAAAAAAAAAAACAAAAAAGGAAAATCAAACAAAGAATTCACCAGCCAGAAGCAGGAGGCTGACTCTCCCACACTGACTCACACATGGTCTCCTCACTCCCCACTCCTGCCACAGATGGTAACAAAGCCCCGGTGACACACGCAGCACCCTCAGGCACCGCCACTTCCTCGGCAGCCCCTCCCTGCAAGGACAAGTGACTGTCACAGTGTGCTGGCGAGGGCCAGCCTTGCCCTCCCTTCTCCATTTCTTTGCTTCCCATCAAAATGGCACATCGCTCCAAATGTGCTCGGGATGTGCGATTTGGGGCAGATAGTTGCTGGAGTCCCCATATGCTTAAGTCACATAACTGGGCCACTGAGAAAAAGGAATTTAAGCATTCTAGAAAACAGCAGGAGAGCAAATTGGCCTTTCCCTTGGAGAGCTATTATTAGAGAGGCCCAGCCCAATTCAACCAGAAAGCCACTATCCAGCCCAGCCTCTCTTCCTGCAACAATGCCCTGTCCCACCCTCTCCCAAATAGGATGCCCTGAGGCCTCCCAGCCAGACAAGTATCCTGTCCACTAGCTGACCACTAGCTTGCAAGAGATCACTAGACGGCTCTCTTCTCACCTAGTAACTCCATGGTCCAAAGTTTAATTTTCACATCTGCCACAAATTCAGTCAACATGGCGTTACCTGTGATGTGTGTACTAGCAGAATTTGGCAACCTGCTAGCTCTCCTCTCTGTGTACCTGCTGAAGTCACAGCTGCTATCTAAACTTTGTAAATAGATGCTAAACAAATGCCAAATAAAGAAACCTAACTTCCCAGGAAGCAGAAAGGGCCACAGATCACAGTTTTTTTTGTTTTCAGAAATGTGCTAGGACCTGGCTTCCTGGAGCCTGGGATCCTCTTTTACTTTGCTGGGGCCTGTGGGTGAGGGGGTGCATGACACAACATGATCATGTTCTTTACTGTAGCACACATTTCTATGGAAATTGGAGTTAAGTTTTTCAATGGCCTCAATGAGCGATAGTGCAGTGAAAGTTAATGAGAAAGTAGATTTCATTTCCCATGATGCTCCACTTGCCAGGCCCCTCTATCCACTGTCTATATGAGGACATGGCTGACTGGGGCTTTCTGTGGGCTTCTATCTTCTGGCCTGCTGGGGCATGTTTGTCCACAGCAACTCTTTGCAGAAGGCGTGTGGAGTGCAGCACTTGAGCTATGTCATATCCATGCTCTTGTGGGTACAGAAACTACACGTCTGAATCGACTAACCACAGCTGGAAATGTCTGACATTTGTGATCATGGCTGAAAATTCGTATTCTGAGTAACCTGCCTGGTAGCCTCCCATTTGCCTGCCTATGGCAAAGGAGATATCCAACAGGGCATGGTGGCCAACCTGTTTAATCCCAGAGGCAGGAGGATAGCTGTGAGTTTGAGGCCACACTGAAACTACAAAGTGAATTCCAGGTCAGTCTGGGCTAAAGTGAGACCCTCCTCAAAAATCAAAAACAAAAAAAAAGGGAGATAGCCATGGTGTCCACAAGAGGAGAGGAGGCTCTGGCCTGCCATGAGGACTGAGGACATAAGGGAGGACAGTGCCAGATGTCAGCCACCTCTGCTTGGAAGAGTCCCACATCCAGTAACTAAGCCTAGTCAACTCAGAGACAATAATGATACAATGATATGCACAATGACTATTTATTGAACACTTGCTATACACCAGGCTCTGTGCTATACTATACAATGTGTCTGGTCTTGACCTTGTAAAACAGTAGGGAAGCCATCTTGCCCATGTAAAACAGTAGGGAAGCCATATTGCCTTTTCTCCCCTTCTGTTTTCAGTTGATTTGTAATTGTCTTTACCTCAAAATCATGCCAGACACCATCCTAAAGGTTTCAGATAACAAGAAACTTGTCATATCTTCACAATCACCCTAGATGGTACAAGCTCTCATTGTCTCATCTCTTCCCTCTTTTCTCTTCTCTCTTTTCTCTTCTCTTTACCTCTCCCTCCCCCCTCATGTATGTGTGTGTGTGGTGTGTGTGTGTGTGTGTGTGTGTGTGTGTGTAAGATTGATTCTCCCAGGACTTCAGAAGTTTGTTCAAATGACTAGTGAAACCAGAATTCACCAAGCTATTCTGCTTTCAAATCTGTCCTTTTTAAAATTTTATTTATTAGAGACAAATAAAGAGGAAGGGAAGGAGGGAGAGAGAGAGAGAGAATGGGCATGCCAAGGCCTCTAGCCACTGCAAACGAACTCCAGATCCACGCACCACTTTTGTGCATCTGTGGGACCTGAAGAATCAAACCTGGGTCCTTGGGCTTCACAGGTAAGCACCTTAACTGCTAAGCCATCTCTCCAGCCCTCAAATCTATCCTTTTAACCTCTCTGCTATTTTGAGGTTTACTGCATCAGTGACTGTTTAAATGAATTAAGGCTCTCGTGGAGGAATTACAGGCCTATGAAGCAAGTATGACAATACATGTCTACAAACTAGGAAAGTTAGAATCAGGAAGGTTAAGTAACTGTCCCAAAGACACACTGAATAGTGACTCTCCTCGGGGCATCCTGCCACAGAGCCCATGATGCTGGAACAGCTGTGGTACTGCAAACCTCTCAATCAAGCAGCCCCTCCCTAGGCTGCTGTCAGTGGCTCTATTTCCCCATCTTACCAATAAGATGCAGCTTCTATTTTCACAAGTGAAGAAGAAGCTTGTTTACAATAAAGCAGACATAAAGTTTTATAGCTCACCTGATAAGGTTTAAGACAAAAGAGGCAGGCAGTTATCATAGGTGACCAGTGAGAAGTGGGTCAGGCAGCTGTCTGAAGCCATGGGAGCCTGTTTGTCAGAGCTTGTCACTTACCCATGGGGTTCATTCCACCGACACCCCAGCATGTCGCTTTGGCTGTCTCCCTTAGTAGTGCAGCAAGTCCTGATGCCAAGGGGTACAGAATCCAGTGGCAATGGTGGCACACTCTACCTATATCATGAACCTCATATCCCCCTTGTCCATCCTGGCATAGCTCTTTGAGCAACAAGGTCTCCCTCAGCCATAGAAAACTTTTCTCTTTTCCAGAATTTGCTCTGTCCTCTTGCTCCTAAATGACTGCTCTTCCATCTGATTATTTTTCTTCCATACACACCTGTCAGCCAAGTTTTCATTTTTAAAAAAGTTTTAAAAATTTATTACTCCTGAAGCGAGAACCTGAGAATGAGCAGGCGATTAACAGAATCATTTGACTGACCTTCGGGAGCCCCACCGGTAAGTGATTGATGAAGCAGGTACAGGTTTGAGCAGAAGGTCAACTCCGATAATACGCCTGTTACTTCCTGCGCTCCCTACAAGCCAACTGAGTCGGTGGCCTTCACTTCTCCTTTGCAACAATTTTGAGGCAGAGAAACATGACTTGACCACAAGCCACCTCCTTGTAAGGCTCAAGTGGAGTGACTAGGGTGTGGTGGTGGAATCTGGACCAAAACGGTAAGTTCAAACACGAGACACAATTGTTCTCAGCTGCGAGATCCACGGTTAGTGACCTTTTCCCCATCTCCACATCAGCCCACCACTGGAGCCAGCAGGAGGTTACCTGGACAGGAGTCCTTGCCGCTGGTTGGCCATGTGACTCATCAGTAGGGATCATGTGTCTGCAGCACCCACCTTTAGATAATTAACACACTCTGGTTCTCCTTTTTAGCTGGCAGCATTCGAACTTGAAAGAAGTGAGCAAAAGAAGTAAAGGGCTTCATTTAAATATTTCGGGAGATTTCTAAAGGTCAATAATAGATCATTCTTTAATCTGATTGACCCGGGAAATACACTTCATACTTTTTCCAGAAAGGAGCTCAATAAATATAAAGTAATTATGACAATAATCTCCCTCAGAAAACACTGTATCATTTGGCCTACACCATTTCAATACATCCTCCAAAAGAGCCCATGAAATCAGGGTGGGAGCAGTCACACTCAGGGGCTTAGGCTGCATAACACAAAGGGTGTGTTGCACTCACTGAAGAGTGCTGTGACTCTCGACCTTCCTGTGCCTCAGCTCCACACACCGAGAATGGGGACAAGGACACGCCATCCTTAAGGCTGCTGTGGGGATTAAATAAATCAGTGCATATGAAGTGTGAGAATGGGTCTGGACACATTATAAGTGCTCAGATAAGCATTGTCTAATATTAGTTTCATTAATCCAATTTTTATGGATGAGGAAACCAAGGCTTTGAGGTTAATTAAATGTTGTGTTCAAGGTCATGACTAGTGAATTGGAAGCATGGGGACTTGAACCAGGCAATCAGACTCCAGAGTACATATTCTTAACCACTTAATTTTTTTTTTCATTCCATTTTTAGTGTTTCTCTGTGAGCCTTGGAAGCTTATTGGAAATGGGTGTCTGGGGCTGGGGAGCTAGCTGAGTGGGTAAAGTGCTTGCTGTGTAAGCACGAGGGCCAGTTTGGACCCTCAGCTCCCACGTGCAAACTGGGCACAACAGCACATGCCTGCGATCCCCCTAGCAGGTAGGCTGATGTGTTGCGATGGTTTTCACTTTTAAATAATGAAAGAAGAAAATAATAAATCATAACTGATGTGAAGAGTGCAGAAGCCAGAGCTTTCCAGCTCTCCCACTTGACGGGGAACCGTGAATTTGAAAAGCCAGTCTTGAGCAGAGGAGGAAGAGGCAGTTGCCTAGATAAAATGATTTAATATGCCACAGAGGGTCTGGGTGTGGTTGTGCTTGCCTATAGTCTCAACTACACAGGAGACTGAGATAGGAAGACCACTTGAACTTTTGAGTTCAAGACCAGCCTGGGCATTATTGCAAGACTTTATCTCAAGCTTTAAAAACGTGCCACCGAAGAACACAGTGCCCACCCATCACATTCTTCTTCTCATTTTTTACTATTAATAATTTAGGCTTTTGTATTAGCTTGGACTCATCCAGCACTCTCCTGTCCCAATACAAATGTGCCCACACTAGAGAAGAAATTAAATTCCTATGCCTAGGAGCACCTATATGCCTCCAATCCTCTTTCACATAGTGAGACACTCTACATGCCCCCAAGGAAGAATAAGAAATAAGAGTGAAGGAGGTTTGTAAAAAGAGGCTAGGGAGAGCTGGAGAGATGGCTCAGTAGTTAAGGTGCTTACCTGTGAAGCCTAAGGACCCATATTTGCTCTCTCTCCAGGTCTCATGTAAACCAGAGGTACAAAAGTGACATAAGTGCAAGGTCACACATGCACACTACGTGGTGCAGCCATCTGGAGTTCAATTGCAGTGGCTGAGGACCTGACATGCCAATTCTCTCTCTCTTTCTTTCTCTCTCTCTCTCTCTCTCACACACACAATCACTCACTCTTTCTCTGCCCCCCCCAACCCACTCTCTCTCTTAAAAAAAAAAAAAGAAAAAAGAGGAGGCTAGAGAAAGGGAAACAAAATGTCAAGATTCCCTTTCCCACAAAAAGTCAAGTAGCTTCTGTCTACTTGTCCTGCCAAGCATTCTCATGAACTACACATTATAGAACTAAATTCCAGAGAGGTTAGACAGTTTGCCCAAGAGCATGCAGCTAATAGTAGACAGAGCTCAGATTTGAACATACTTATCTCCTAATTCCAACCTATCCTGCACTCTTTTTCTCTCTCTCTGCAAACATACCTCTTTTGGCAACTCAGCTATCAACTTGGGTCTCTATTTCTAAGCCATAATTTGCCCTCAATCATTCCCTTGCAGGCCATTGGGTTTATAAACTTGTCTCCCTCATATGTATTCTTGCTCATCATCCCACAACTTCCAATGCCGCCATGAGGGTGAAATATGTGTTTTCATTTCTCTCTATAATTTCTCCTCTGGAAGGCTGTGGTGCCAGGCAAAAGCATCAGGGATTACATAGGAGCTTAAGGAAAAGCAAAACTATTAGGTCACAATCCATCTGTGTTCAGCTCCTCTATCCAAACCTTCAGAGGGAATAATGCTTTGTATTCCAGCAGCACTCCCTCGACATTGAACCAGCAGCCAGGAGCCAAATACCTAGACACACCCATGCTTCCTTCTTCCCTCCTTTACCAGGTCTCTGAGTGCAAGCATAACTCAGTGGGGCCTCTCTCCTGTAAAGGTGTGGTGAAGATCATCCAAAGACAAGATTTAATGTCACCAAGAAAAAGTGGTCCAAAGATACAGGCTTCTGGTCAGAGAGAAAAGAGTATACAATTCTCTCCTTTCAACCTCTCTCTGTCACCTTTCTTGCTAATAAAGAACATGGTAGAGACAAAAAAAAAATGCTCAGTATTTATTTTTCAGCCTGTCTTGCAACTGAGATGTCAGTACATGTCTTCATCATGACTGCAGGGATCTGAAGAGAAGGTTCCATAAGCAGTTCCTGAGAAGGTTGCACCCCTTCTAAGATGCTCAGGAGGAATTCTAGCTCCTTCCTGTGGATCTGAGCACTGTGTGTGATTTCCCATGATCCTGTGTCAACACAGAAGATGGTGAAGTGAGGGCACAGGGAGCACTGGGCCTGGATGATGTTGCAGAACCTCTGATCCAATGCCAGAAGCGCCGAGCTGTCAGCTCCCTGCATGCTAGTTGTCTACCACTGTATAACAAGTCACCCCCAAATTCAACACCTGAAGTAGCAAACATCCCTCATATGGATGAGTCAGAAATAGTTGGGTCACAGGATCAGGCCACAGTCCAGATGCTGATTTGGGCTGAACTCAGCTCAAGGCCCACTTGTGGAGCTGTTGGGAAGCCTCATGAGATCTTCTTCCAAACTCCTTCACACAGGCCACAACACAGAAGGGCCAACATGGCCCCTGGCTCTCCCCAAAGTAAGCAGTCAAAAGAGTCAAAATGAGGGAGAAAACCCAAGATGGAAGACACAGCTTTATAATCTACTCTTAGAAGTGGCAACTTGTTATTTCCTGCTGTGTTCCAGGGGAGTTCTCAACATTTGGGGTTTGTGGGGATTGTTTTATACACTGCTGCTGATGTTTAGCACCACCCCCAATCTCTACTCACTCAGTGCTAATATTACTCTCATTACCCCCAGTTGTAACCAAAACAATAGTCTTTACCCATTCCTACATATCCCAGGAGAACAAATCATACCACTGGTTTATAACAAGTCACAGAATCCATGGCAAGAAGGAGGAATCTCAAGGAGCCATTGTGGGCTTTCATCTTGCTTTAACAAGACAATCAACTCCTCTAATGTTTACATCACTTAATATTGGCCCTTTGGTTACATAAAGGCAAGAGCCCTGATATGAAGCGACTAGCAACTTATTTTACTCATTAATAGAGATGCTTCTTTTCTAGCTTTTAAGTAGATATATTAAGCAAAGCACCAGGCTTAGCAATAGAGTGACTGTCCTTACACAACCACCTTCTCTCATTCACACCAGAAAATGTGTCCCTGCCCCAACACACTCACACACACACACACACACACACATACCATGCACACATGCATGCACATATGCATGCACACACACACCATGCATGGATGCACACACCACACAATACCCACATGCACACATGCCACACACACAACACGCACACACTACATACTCATGCACACACACACAACATGCATGCACATACTACACACTCATGTACACACACAACATGCACACACTACACACTCATGCACATGTGATATGCACACACACACTACACACTCATCAGCTGCGTCACTGGATGAACACAAAGGTCAAAATACAAACGTACAAACAAAACAAAAAGTGCTGCCACTTCCAGAAAGGGATAGCCATGCTATACCATATTTTATTAAGTGTTTATACTTAACAGAAGGTCACATGTTCAGCAAAAGGCCAAGGGTGCAGAGTTGGAATGGAAACAGTAAATCCGCCATTCAGAAGCCTTAGCCACTGGCTATGAAGCCAAGGAGAAAAACAGCCAGCTGATGCGAGGCATTCACCCTTCCATTTCCATGGGTTTGCAGTCCTCCACCTCATTTTCTGGACACCTTCCAAGTACACTCTTTTGGGAACCCAGTACTCTTGGATCCACCTTCAAGGTATACACTCATGCCTCAAGCTTCCAACCCATTCATTCTCAAGCTAGCCTCAATGTCAGATTCCAAGCCTGAACATCAGGAGCCTATTAGTTCTACAACCTGAATTCCATCTGGAGAGCCTGCAGCAGCTGACCACCCCTGACAGCTTCTTGGGGAAAAGAGCTCCTTCCTACTTTATTAGGACCCTACCTGAGTTTCTAAATCCCCAGGCTTTGGACACATGGTCCAACAGAAATACCATATGGTGATTTTTGTTCAAAAATTCAGGGTTTTATTGGCCTAACCCATCCCTTTCCAGAGCTCCCTCAGGAGATTGAAAAGCCTGTAACAGGCATCAGAAAGCAATTATCAACTAAGGGGCAGTAGTCCCAGGAATAACTATGGGGTTCAAGATGAAAGGCTCAAAATGAAAGCTATTTCCAACACAAATATCTCTTAGAATGGTAGAAATAAACCTAGGGGGGAAATAACATGATTGTAAAATGTGTTTTATGACACCATAATGATTAATGGCATTTCACACTCATGAAGTTGACAGGAAGAAGATGTGAAAGACTAACGAAAGTGTAAATACAAATTTCCTTTTAATATCACCAGCATTTCTCTATAAGAATAAGACATGCACCAACAGGATAAGAGGAACGAATGGCTGTTTTAAAAATCATAAATAAATAAATAAAATAGGCAGCTGTACACATCACAATGAAACCCAGTGAAGAGCTGGTTCTATGTGATATATTCCTCGTAACATTTCTCCCTCTTTGGTTCTGCTGACCAAGGTTTGCACTAATCCCATGGAATGTCACTGCTGAGCCAAAAAGTGAGGGATCTGAAGTCAGAGTCCCTCTTGCACACAGCAGCAAAGCCTTGCTCTCTACCTCCTCTCTCGCCCCTCCCGTTCCTGCACTTTGAGTTGAGCCCAACCCTCCTACCAAGGCTGCTCCCTCTACCACCCCTGTCTGCTCAGCCATAGGCTCCAATTTCATTTTCTCTGCTACACTAACATCTCATTCTACCCTCTGCACTTGCCCTCACAGGAAGTTTTCACCACTCTAAAAATAACTTCCTTTGGTCATGTTTATAAATCTGTGTGTGTGTGTGTGTGTGTGTGTGTGTGTGTGTGTGTGTGTCCCTCCCTCCCCTGCAATGAGCAAGCTCTATTTCTTCATTAGATAGTCCTCCATCTGGGGAAGAATCTCAACCCTAGCACCTGCTTGCACTCCCCAGGGAGACTGGCCACTGGAACAACATCTGTAGTATCTTTCGGGCCAAGTCCTGAGATCTTATCTCATTTTCTACTCTGCTTAACTTCCTGGGGCACTTGGGCACTGATCACGTCTACAGCTGTTTCTGATTTCTCTCTCTATTGTGGACCTCTGCTATGCTTTCTTCCTACTTTTCTCTTCCCCACTGCCCCCGCCCCCAGCTTCATTACTGAATGTCCTGCCAAGCTTGGCTGTTAGCTTTCTGCTATTCCTCCCAAGTCACCCTCTCTAAGCTTCCGTCTCCTATCTATATCATAGAGAAAACTATAAAGTCTCTCCTGTAGCTGTCACAGGAACAAGTAACATGCAAATCCACTGCTGAACATGGTACCACTTCCCTGATTGCCCCTGTGGTCTCCTTCTGGAATGCCATCTCCAGGAGGGCAGGGATTCGCTTCATTGACTCAGACCTCCAGCTGGTAGAGTCATTTCTGGCACCTAGTAGGCACGGGATAACTTCGTGTCTAACAAAGTGAGCAAAACATTTCAAAGAATATCTCAAGGCGAGCAGTTTCCAGTCATAGCCCTACATCTGATTCTATTGGGTTTTAATATTGAAGTGCATGTAAGGGGAATGGAGCATTGCCACAGCTTCAGTTGAGTCAGGCCAACTAACATTCAGCTCTAGGTCTCTCCCTTTAAGTCCCCATTTGGATCAACTTAAAATTTCTGTGATCATCTATGTTCAAAAATCTAAGATCCAGGGACTGGAAAGGTGGCTCAGAGGTTAAGGTGCTTGTATGCAAAGCCTAACAACCCAAGTTCAATTCCCCTGTGCCCACAAAAAGCCAGATGCACAGAGCAATGCAAGTATCTGGAGTTTGCAGAGACTGGGGACCCTGGTGGTCCCATTCTCTCTGTCTGTCACTCTTCTCCCTATCTCTGCTTGAAAATTAATAAGTACTTATTTTAAAAAAAAAAATCTAAGTTCCCCTTCTACTTGCTCCTCCTATCCTGCAGGTCCCACATTTCCTGTACCACAGGCATCCCTCTAATATGGGTATTTGTCCCACTTTCTGCCTCTCAAATCAGCTCTGTGACCCTTAACATGTTTTCAATCTCCCCAACATATTCCACCCAACAGCCCAATGTACTCCTGAAAATAGATACCCACTGTCACTTCTTTGTTTAAGAAGCTGTTCTCCTTTGCTTTGCAAAACAAATTCAAGTCAGTAAGCCTAAAACATCTGCTTGCTTCAAATGCTCTCACATAGCATGGTGTCTATGCCTGTAATCCCAGTTCTCAGGAGACAGAGGCAAAAACGAGCTACAGAGAAGTTCCTAGGCAGCATGGCTTACAGAGGAAGACCTTATCTCAGAAAATAAAACATTAAATTTTATTTATTTTATTTTTATTTGTTTGTTTGTTTATCGGGGGGGGGGCACACCAGGGCCTCCAGCCACTGCAAACGAATTCCAGACTCATGCCACCATGTGCATCTGGTTTATGCGGTTCTGGGGAATCAAACCTGAGTGCTTATGCTTCAGAGGCAAGTGCCTTAACTGCTAAGCCATCTCTCCAGCCCAAAATTTTTGATAGATACCTCAAACAGCATTAATTAAATTAAACTGCATAAATTAACTTCTTCTCATTATTTATTCTGTCTTCTGTCTGTTTTTTTAGTAGACAAGAAGTCATGTGCAGCCATGCTGCGTAAATACATATTCAATGTTAATGTTCTTAGCCGGGTGTGGTGGCGCACACCTTTAATCCCAGCACTCGGGAAGCAGAGGTAGGAGGATCACCATGAGTTTGGGGCTACCCTGAGACTACATAGTAAATTCCAGGTCAGTCTGGACTAGAATGTAACTCTACCTCAAGAAAAATAAAAAAATTAAAAGTACTTCCTGAACTGGAACTTGATCTATAACAGTGTTGAGTAATAATAGATGATAGCCCACGACTGTCATTCTTTGGGCTTTTGCTCCCTGCTAGGCAAGATGCTGAATACCACATGCACCTCACTCCCTAACATAAGAAGAATGTGGCTTGGAGAGTTCAAACACACAGCTTCTGGTGCAGCTTCTCGCCTAAATCTAGATGATCCCAAAGTCAGTGATCTTGACCATTCTGAACACTGATACTGAACTTGGGGGCCAGAGTCCCTGAGGCAAAAACAACACACATGAAAAATAAGCATGTTAATTAAATGCAAAAAGGAGATGGAAAGAAACAGCAAGTCAGAGAGAAACATCTGGTATAAAACCAGTGAAGAGTGGAAGAACTAGAGAGAGGATTCTTTGGAGAAATGTGAGGAATGAAGACATAAGTGAATCTAAGGAGAAATTGTCTAGAGCAGCTGGAAGCCCAGAATAAGGCTCCTGTGAGCATCAAAGAAGAGGGGTTATACACTGGCTGTCGGACAGCAGCAGCACACAGACCAGGCAGAGCCCCAGAGAGGTCGTTGAAGACGAGGGCAGGGACCTGGACCAAAAGGGAGATGAGAACCTGGGAGTGCAGTCAGACGCATCCACACCCTGGTGCCTTGTGACTTGGCTTCTCTGGAGGTTGTAACAGGAGCTGGGCCTTGTTCTTTTCCCTGCACAGAAATGAACCCCCTGAAGGACAAACGAATCTCCTGGTACAAAATAGACACTCAACAAATACTTCCTGTGCTGAAAGAGGCAACTGCTGGGAGCTGCATTGAATGACCTGACTGTATCAATCCTGGCCACTTCTGAGAAAAAAAAAAAAAAGGAATGTAGGGCTAGAGCGATAGCTTAGCAGTTAAAGCACTTGCCTACAAAACTTAACAACCTGGGTTCAATTCCCCAGCATCCATATAAATCCAGATGCACAAAGTGGCACGTGAATCTGGAGTTTGTTTGCAGTAGCTAGAGGCCCTGGTATACCCATTCTTTCTCTTTCTCTCTCTCTCTGTCTCTCTCTGCTTGCAAATACATAAATAATTTTTTTAGAGAGAGAATTGGCATGCCAGGGCCTCAGCCACTGCTATCAAATACCAGATACTCGCGTCACCTAGTGCACATGTGCGACCTTGCACTTGCATCACGTTTGTGTGCCTGGCTTATGTGGAATCTGAAGAAAGACCAAACATGGGTCCTTAGCCTTCATAGGCAAGCACCTTAACTACTAAACCATCTCTTCAGCCCTAAAAATATTTTCTAAATAAGGAGATATAAAGAGTTTACAGATCAAGATGACTGTCCACTGCTCCATGGAAAATGTCAGTTAGAAATAAGCAGATATCTTGGATCTAATGGTTTGTCTCCCAAACATACCCTTTTAGAAAGACCTCAGGAACATCACCCATCATGGCTGCCAGGTTTCCTTCCCAGAATGCTTTTCACTACCCCCAGGGCCTCACTAACACTTCAAAGGCATCCTTCTTTCAACCCTAACTCAGGTACTCTATCTCTCCTCAGGGCTTTCTAGAATGATCTTGCTCCCTGAGTCTTTCCCTTTTGCTCTGAATTCTAGTATTTCAAGTAACCCTAAATTGTTTTCTGATTATTACATGCAAAACATGCCTTCTCTTTTGAACTTAAGCCAAAGACTTTGAATATATAAATTCCATTTTCTCAATCTCTTTCCTACTTCATTTTCTCATAACTTGTGCCAACACTGAAGGTCTTCATCTGATGTCAATGAAGAGACAAATAAATATATAAATACAGTGAGCCAATTTACATTACATTTTTAGAATCAAATTTGGTAGGCAGAAAACCAGTAAGAGTGATGGTTATTGTCATACACATCTTAATAGCCACAACGCCCTTCCCAGTACACAGTTGATGTTCATAAAACATGAACTGAGTGATGCTTCTGTGCTCATAGTATACAGGCCTTGTCCTTAAAATGTATGTTATAATCTCTCAATGGAAAGCTTCTTGTATGAGCTTTCGTTCCTGAAGTCTTTCTCTGGAAATAAATACAGAGTATCTATTTTTGCTGCAAATTATGGCTCTTCTAAAAATAAACAAGGGCTGGAGAGATGGCTCAGTGGTTAAAGGCTCTTTCTTGTAAAGCCTGATAGCCCAGGTTCAATTCCCCAGTTCCTATGTAAAGGCAGATGTACAAAGGGGCACATGCATCTGGAGTTCAATTGCAGTGGCAGGGAAGCCATAGTGTACACATGCTCTCTCCTACCTCCTCCCTCACTGTCTGCTCCTTTCTCTCTGTCTCTCTCAAATAAATAAATAAAGATGTCATGAAATAAATATAATAAACAGGGAGGAGCTGGAGAGATGGTCTAGTGGTTAAGACACTTGCTTGAAAAGCCTAAGGACCCAGGTTTGATTCCCCAGTACCCATGTAAGTCAGATGCACATGGTGACATATGCATCTGGAGTTCATTTGCAGTGGCTAGAGGCCCTGGCATGCTCTCTCTCTCTCTCTCTCTCTCTCTCTTTCTCTCTCTCTCTCCCACTTTCCCTTGCAAATAAATAAGTAAATAAAATAAATAAACAGGAAGCACAGTGAAATACAATTTAAAGACTAAATGAGGCCTGGAAAGATGCCTTAGAGGCTAAGGTGCTTGCTTGTGAAGCCAAAGGATCAAAGTTTGATTCTCCAGGACCCACTTAATCCAGATGCACAAGGTGGCACATATGACTGGAGTTTGTTCGCAGTGGCTAGAGGCCCAGGTGCACACATTCTTTTTCCCTTTCTCTTTATCTCTTTGCCTCTTATACATTAGAAATTAAAAATAAATAAAGAATAAATGAGAATGAGCATAAGCCAGCTGAGTTGCCACAAAAGCCTAAAGAGCTCTTGACAGTCTTAAACATAGCTTCTTGTGGGTAGAGAATCTCTGGCCTATGGAGATTCCTAATGAGCCAGCATCCCCCTGGGTTCCTTCACCCATGGGTAACAAATCACTGCATGTTCAAATTTTCCATCTCTTTCTTTGAAAGAAGAAAGCAGGCCTAGGAAGTCTTTTATTATTCCTCCTGATCCCTCAAAGATACAATGGAAGAGCAGGAAGAAATCCCAGTTTTTCAAGAGTATCTGGAATGACACCCATCAGGCTTTCTTAAAGTGGGAGCTCCAAACTGTACATCTCCAGTGAGTGCCTGGTCCCAGTGAGTCCACGGGAAGCACATCTGAAAAAGCTGTCTCACAAACCATTGGTGATGCTGTGATCAGTCAGAGACATCAGCCACTGCTTTCAACCCACTTGCCTCTCCAATTAATGCAAACCTGGCTAGTTAGTGCCTTGAGAGTCAGGGCTGAGAGGCAGTCTCAAGAGGATAGAAGCAAAGTCTCTCCATCCTCTGGGACAGGATGCCTCTGTGTGTTTTCATGTCTTCAGTTTACACCAAAAGGTACCGGATGGTAATGATCCCTTTCCCTCCACAACAACTTTAAGATATGTTTGTTGAAGCCAAAACCTCTCTCAATGTTTGCCAGTTGCTAAATAGGAGCTGTTTTTCCTGCCAAACATATCCTCTCTTTTGCAGTGTTTATAAATAGAATATATAAATAGGATGAGTGAATGCTATTCATCTGATGAAAGGGATGAAAATAGATGAAGACAAAATTAAGGTTAAAAAAAAGGATGCTACTGGAGTTTGTGGGAAAAGCATCAGAGGTAATATTGGGCCAGAATCCTGGACACAATATGCTAGGGAGAAAATCCCAAATTTATCCCTAACAGCCCATTCTTGACTTTGGCTGCAAGATTAAAAGATTAGTTGCTGCATGGATCCCAAATACAGTTGGCAGGATTGGCAAAGGGAGAGACAAAAATACACATACAAATATGCATACATACGTGCACATATATAGACATACACATATACACATGCATACACACACACACAGGATTTCCATTTGAATTTGAATGCCAAAAAATAAAAATAATGCCTTCTATAATTGTGTTTCAAATATTGAATGGAACATATATATACCAACGATTATTGATTGTTTATCTGACATTCAAATTTACTGAGTGTTCTATAATTCATCTTTCAACTCTTTTCCTGAGGAATTTGGTTTAATCTGGAGAAGACAAGAAAGCATGTCTAATTGGCAACCACATATAAAGGTTCACCTTGCCCATATCACTGATGTAAAAGATCTATTTAACTTATTTACAGGCTCAAGATACTGTTTCTCAGAAGCCAATACACTTGTGATGTCACCTGTGCACCCCTGAGCTAAGGGTGCCTGTGGTGCAGCCTTCAGAGGGTCAGCCCATTCCCATTCCAAACCAGAAATGATTTAGAGAGAGGGGAACAGAGGAAAAGAGAAAAATAGAGACAGAGAGAGAGAAAATGGGGACTCCAGGGCCTCCTGTCACTGAAAACAAATTCCAAATATATGTGCCACCTTGTGCATCTGGTTTACATGGGTACTGGGGAATCAAACCCAAGCTATCAGACTTTGTAAGCAAGCACCTTTAATCATTGAGCCATCTCTCCAGCCTTGAACACACTAATTTTTATACCTAGCCTCTGAAATAGGCCTTTGCAGCTGAGGTCTCTGAAATCTCCCATCTCTGTGATGCTGGCATTTTGCTTTGTTTTGTTTTGTTTTGTTTTGTTTTGTTTTGTTTTGTTTTGTTTTGTTTTGTTTTGGTTTTGGTCAGCTGCAAGAAAGTGCCCACATCACAAAGCTGGTAGGTGCAGTATCTGGTTGCATACAAAGGTCTGGTTTATAATGCCTAGAACACATCCTCCTATCTTACCATTCTGCAGTATTTGTTTCAGTTGCAAATGTATCAGGTATAAAGAACTGCTGTTGCAGTCAGCCTCACATTGCTGGCAGAAAGCATCTGACCAAGAGCAGCTTGTGGAAGGAAAGGGTCTATTTTGGCTTACAGACTCAAAGGGAAGCTCCATGATGGCAGGGGAAAACTGTGGCATGAGCAGAGGTGGACATCACCTCCTGGCCAACTAAGGTGGATAACAGCAGCAGGAGAGTATGCCAAACACTGGCAAGAATATACACTGAGGCTATAACACCCATAAGCCTGCCCCCAACAGTACACTGCCTCCAGGAGGCTCCAATTCCCAAAATTGCCACCATCTGGGAACCTAGCAGTCAGAACTTAAAAGTTTTGGGGGGACACCTGAACCAAACCACCACCACAGTGTTAGATACTGGAAACCGATTCCAGTAATGGTGGAAGAAGAAGATAAAAGACAAGCAACTTTATATGGTCAAGAAGAAAAGCATCAAGACAGTAAAGAAGTGTCAAAGTGGTTCTCACAGGGCGCTAACACATTAAGTCAGAACACCCAATCGTTATTATGAATGTTTACTAAAAACTTACTACAGAAGTAGGAGGATCGCTGTGAGTTCAAGGCCAGCCTGAGACTACATAGTGAATTTCAGGTCAGTCTAGGCTAGAATGAGACCTTACCTCAAAAAGAAAAAAAAAAAAAAAGGAATAAAAACTTACTACATACCCAGCAGAAGGTAAATATTATAACCTCACTAGTATGAATGAGGCAGACTCTCCAAAGTTGCCAAGTAAAAGGGCAGGAGAAATGGCTTAGTAGTTGAGGCGCTTGCTTGTGAAGTCTAAGAACCCAGGTTCTATTCCCCAGTACCCACATAAGCCAGTTGCATAAGGTGGCGCATGTGTCTGGAGTTCATTTGCAGTGGCTGGAGGTCCTAGTGAGCACATTCTCTCTTTCTCTTTCTCTAACAAATTTTTCAAAAGTTAAAAAAAGGATGCCAAGTAGGAGTGCTAGGCAGATCAAATCTTGGTCCCCAAGATCCATTCTCCACAAAGTACATACTCTGAACCACTGTGATACTTGGGTATATATTTCCCCCAGAAGTGTGCATCTAAAAGTGCCTCCTTTAGGCCTATGAGCTTTTCACACCAATTAGCTCATCTCAAAACACAAACACCACTTACCTTCACGAGCCATAGTGGAAATGTATTATACTCCTTAAAAGCCAATAAACAGACTACACTTCTGTATATGTATGCTTTGCGTCTAGAAGAAAAGGGCCAATGTGAAAGGGGGAAAAATAAAAAAATAATAATTGCCATAAGGTCAAGATAGGTCCACCCCAATTGTTTGGTTCTATCCAAAGAATAAGAAAATAACTAACTCCCTGAGTTCATATGAGCTTTGAAGGAAGATAAGTGAGATTCCGTCACATTTTGATTCAATTAAGCCATAGATAAGAATCCCATTTGTAGACTGGAGAGAAGTCTCAGCAGTTAGGGCACTTGCCTGCAAAGCCTAATGACCTGAGTTTGATTACCAGTTCCCACGTAAAGCCAGCTGCACAAAGTGGCACATACACCTGGAGTTCTTTTGTAGTGGCTGGAGGCCCTGGTACACCCATTCTCTCTGTCTCTCTTCTGTCTCCTTCTGCTTGCAAGTACATAAAAAGTTAATAATTAAAAAAAGAATCCCACTTTACTCATAACAGTGGTCATGGTAGCCTAATTGTCCTGCGCACAGAGCTTCTGCTTCCCCCACCCATGGAGCTGGGAATCAAAACGGTTACTGAGAACGAGCATTCCCTTGTCAGGTAAGCTCTGCATCAATCAGGCAACTTTGGTTTCAAGGAATAGTAACTATCTTTGGCAAGATAGGCTTAAATAATTTTCTACAAAGAAAATGAAAGGCCTTATGGAAAACCACAGGACCAGAGGAATAAAATAAAAGACTCAGGTTCCAGTGCAAACAGGTCAACAGACCTTCCAATGGGCCTTTGTGACAGCTGCTGCAACTCCAGCTACAGTCCGTCTGCAGGACCTGGGAGAGAAACTTATAACCACTGGCACATCAGAAAAGAGCAAACTCTGGGCTTGAGGGATTGCTTAATGGTTAAGGCAGTTGCCTGCAAGGCCAAATGACCTTGGTTCGATTTCCCAAGACCCACATAAGCCAGATGTACAAGGTGGTGCATGCATCTGGAGTTCGTTTTCAGTGGCTGGAGGTCCTGGCACACCCATTCTCTCTCTCTCTCTCTCTCTCTCTCTCTCTCTCAAATAAGTAAAAAACTAAAAAACTTTAAAAAAAGAAAAGAAAAGAGCAAAATCTGGTGTTTTCACCAAAAGAAAGGAAGGAGAGAGGGAGGGAACATTCAAGGGTGTTCAGTCTTTTGACATTATGACACAACATTGTCATCTACAAATGTGGTGGGCCACAATACTAGCTATCCTGGGACACAAGCATCTCACAAGCAGGTTGGACATACCTGCAAGATAGCAACAAAATACTGGGTAAAGGCCAGGCGTGGAGGCGTACACCTTTAATCGCAGCACTCAGGAGGCAGAGGTTGAAGGATTGCTGTGAGTTCAAAGCCAGCCTGAGACTACATGGTAAATTCCAAGTTATCCTGGACTAGAGGTAGACCCTATCTCAAAAAAAAAAATTATATATATTTATATATATATATATATATATATATAGTAGTACTTCATAATCAGGAACCATCTCTGGAGTTCTAATCTTACCCTGCATCATATTTGATGGACATCGCCAATGTTATTTAGCCACTCTTGCCTCACTTCCTTGAGTGCCAGATGGAGTGGCGACAGTGTACCTCTCATTCAGTTGTTCTGAGGAATTTTTAATTCATGTAATTGGTTCAGAACAGTGTCTACTACTTTGTCAGTACTCCATAAATGTGGGTCACCCTTCTTATTGGTGTATGTGACTGTCCTGTTCCCCGCATGTCTGGAGACTGTCTTTGCAGCACAGGCCACCATCTCCTGACTATCATATTTTACCTCCTATCTACTTCATTTCACTGCATACTAAGTATGCAGGGATGAGATTGTGGGATAGACACTGAACACTCACAGGAAAACATCCTATCCATGCTTAAAATAGAAAAGGAAATGTAAAGTGCATCAGTCAGGCATGGCTTTTTAACATGTTCAGTTCAACATCAAAAATAAAACCTAGAAACAGATGTCCAAGAGGCACAGTCCCTATAAAGTTCTTAAATTTTACTAGGAACCATCGTACCAATTTACTCCTTAACAAGCCAACAGCTCGAAGCACCTAGGACTTCCTTGTGTGAAATAGCATTTATACTACGAATGTGTTTCATAAATGTACGTACTAAGCATTTAATGATAAGAAGCCAAACAAGTCCTCCTGCTCCACTAATATAACAGCTAATGGGCCACTGGTGGACCACACAGTAAAAAGAAGCACAGAATTGAGTCGACTGAATCCATAGGCCTCATTACCACAAAAGGGATCAAATATTCCCCCACCAAAACCAATGCACACACACTGCCAAAAGTCACAGCCAAATACACAGATTGAACGCAAGAACAGCTGCAGTGAGAATTTTATGTTCTGTTTTATGCAACTCCTCAAAGGACCTGATTTAAAATTCTGTCACTGATTTCTTCATTTGTCAGCAGGGATTGCCAAAGCTGACCACAGACCCTAGTTGATGAACGAGACTCTGGCTAATAAAAAGTACTCACTAAAGGCATTCTTTCCAGGGTAATATAAAGTATATTGGCAGCCCAGTGCTAGAAGTCTGTGTCTTCTGCATGAACATTATTTCCTGAGCAGTTGTGATGGGCTTCCTTAGGCTACAGAACGTCCTGGGGCAGGAATTTGGAGAACAAAGCTTTTGAAGGGGGTTAAAATGGTTAACTACCTTTCTCAGTCTCACTGGAGTTAAGGAGCAGCCACACAGTAGGTAGAATATGACAATTGTTAGCTATAGTTTGACCTCAATTTTCCAAATAAGTCAAAAGACTTATTTAAATCATCACATGGACACAGATTGTTGTTCAAATCCCTATGACTCACAGTATGGCAAACTAAGGGTCAATTCATCCCGGCCCTTACACATGAATCACTCAGGAGTTGGGGACCCACAAAAGAAACCACTAGCTGGGCTGATTGGTTCCTTCAGGAAAGACCATCTCGCCTACAATATGAACAGTGTCACTTTAGGTCCAGGCTAGAAAAATACCAGTGTCAGAATAGGAAATCTTTGTATATTTAGTGTGTACAAATCAACCCCATCTACAAGAACTATGTATGTTAAAATTACAGTCTGGGAACTGGGGAGATAGCGTAGTGGTGAAGTCGTTTGGCTGTGAAGCCTAAAGACCCAGGTTTGATTCCCTAGAACCCACGTTAGCCAAATGTGCATGATGGCACATGCATCTGGAGTTCATTTGTAGTGGCTAGAGGCCCTGATGTGCCCATTGTCTCTCCCTCCCTCTCTCTTTTGTAAATAAAAATAAAATATTTTAAAAATACTATCTGTATCAGAACGTCATGTGGAGTCCTGTTTGTGATGTGCAAATGAAACATTTTCATGTCTGCAATTGAAGCTTTTACTTAATTCATCATTTCCAATCTGATGAGGGTCCCCATGCATCACAGCCTTCTAAAGGTCAGGCCTGATGAGGTGAGAACTGCAGGAAATAAGCCTGAGGTCACCAGCTTGCCTGCCTTCATTATCTACACTCAGCTTCCCTCAATGAACACTATACACTCCTCACTGTGTCTTCCTCACATTTTATACTATTGTTCATTTTGCCACATTGTGATATATAGGACCTCATTGCCTAGAAATCACCTTACAAGGGCTTTTATGTTTTTCTTTTTAGCAACAGGATTTTTCCAAACCATCTCATCTTTTGCTTAAGTTACACCCTGAAATGATATAGACATACTGGCATCTATATGCGCCTATGTGGTGATACTGAATGCATGGCTGTGTAAAAATAAGTATGCATCAGTCATTTACATAACTATAAGTGAATATCAATTTCCAGTTAAACTATTTACCTTTGGTGTCTGGCAGTTAATTCACATCTACTTCTAGTTAAATGGACCCATCTGTTTATATGTGACAGAGAATGTCTACCTAATATCTATGAGATAAGCTGTCTACTTAATATTCAGTTATTATTTATTCTTTTATTTTTATTTATTTATTTCAAGCAGAGAGAGCATGGGCACACCAGGGCCTCTAGCAGCTGAAAAAAACAAACAAACAAACAAACAAAAACCCTCCAGATTCATGTGCCACTTTGTGCATCTGGCTTTACATGGGTACTGGGGAATCAAACCACATTGTTAGCCTTTGCAGGCAAGCACCTTGACCGCTGAGTCATCCCTCCCATCCCCCCTCTTTATTCCTAATGGCAAGGCTACAATTTCATTTGGAATGCCAAGTGCCCGGTTGAGTTTCTATTTCATAGCTTTCTTTGCAGCTGGCTGTGAAGAGGTGAATACTCAATAAAATGTAAACTGGAACCATCTGGATGACCAAGAAGATGACAGAGGATTGGTGATCACCTTTTTTTTTTCTTTTGGCACTAGTCTTTCCTTTTATCTTAAACATAAAAGTTTTGGCTAGGGATTCTATTGCTTTCTTTTGTCTTGGAAAAGAAAGTTCATACACCATGGAAGGAGAAGAGAAAGACAGACATGACCTGGGTCTCTAGTGCAGTTTTAGAGCTACCATACCAGTAGTGCCACAACAGAGCTTATGTCTAATCTCCATTAATAAACCTATTTTAAAGTTCACATTGACTTAAGACAAGATGCTTTTGCTACCTACTTCAGTATGTATAAAGGATTCCATAGTAAAAGTCGCAATAGTCATTCAAGATCCGATTTACATTGGATACATGGATACAGTTCCGATTTCACCTCAATACAAGTAGCTGTGTTATTCAAACTTAATCTTAAAAGGTGGCACGGGATCTTTTAGACCCCATGAAGTGGAAGGATTTTCTCTGTAAAACCACCTCAGCCCAGGGTTAATGGGGTTCATCCTGATGAGACCTGCACTCTAGCTGTTAAGTAAATAATACCACCAGTAGAGGTTCCAATCTTCTCATCCCTAACCTTTGTAGAAAATTGCAAATAACACCATGGGGTAGGGAAAACTACTGACATATTTATTGACAGAGAAACTGAGTCATCAGATCATTAAATTGCCTGAGGGTTTATTTAGTGAATATTGAGACTATTTAAAAGAGATTTTAGCCACGTGGTAAGGCCACCAAAGAGGACTTTAGAGTCAGCATTAAAATGCACCCCTCCTCACTTCCTACTGCCAAAAAAACAAAAAGTGTATGTATGTGCTTTATAGCAAAGAGCCCTAAGTTCCTTGGTTTTCATATTCAGTAGCTCTCTACAATGCAAAGATCCTGTCTAGAGTCGTTTTTACACTTGCCCCCTTCAGTTAACGCACTGTTGGCTCATGACAAGTGGTCATCACTACTTTCTAGGGCTGGGGATGCAGCTAGGTTGTTAGAGTGCTTGCCTAGAGGACTTGCCCGCATGCAGGAAGCCCTGGGTTTAATCCCTAGCACTCCATAAACTTGGTGTGGTGAAAGAGCCTATCATCTCAGCACTAGGGAAGATCAGTTGAGCCTTCCAAGGTTAAAAGACTGAGGGTTGGGGTGGAGCAGGAAAACACAAGAAGTGTTTCACGTGAAGTGTTCAGGTCAGTGAATAGCTGCTTTCTCAAGGAGCACACCAGCCATGTCCAGACTCACTCTGTAGAACATGCTGCTCAGCTTCTCATCTTGGGGGTGGGTGAGGTGCTTGTGTGTGTGCATGTGTGATGTGCATGCATGCATGTTCATATATGTGTGGATGCATGTGCACATGGAGGCTGTAGAATAACCTTAGGTGTTATCTTTAGAAATGCCATATACCTCTTTTTAAAAAATACTTTTTCATTTTATTTGAGGGGGAGCAGGAAGGAAGGGAGAGAGAATGGACACACCAGGGCCTCTAGCCACTGCAAGCAAACTCCAGGTGCATGTGCCCCGTTGTGCATCTCTTACATGGGTACTGGGGAATGGAATGGAACCTAGATCTTTAGGCTTCACAGGAATGCACCTTAACTGTTAAGACATCTCTCCAGTCCCATAGTCCCATCCACTTTGTTTGTTTGTTTGTTTTTTGAGGCAGGGTCTCACTCTATCCCAGGCTAGCCTGAAATTCACTATGTAGTCTCAGTGTGGCCTCGAATTCATGGTGCTCCTCCTACCTCTGCCTCCCACCACTGCCTCCTGAGTGCTGGGATTAAAGGCAGTGAGCCACCACGCCTGGCTCCACCTCTTTTTTGAGACAAGGTCTCCCATTGATCTGGACCTCATCAATTAGACCAATTAGGCTAGACTAGCTGAGCAGCTAGCTCCAGGGATCCTCCTGTTTCTGAGTCCCCAACACTGGGATTACAAACAAACATGATCACATATATGGCATTATGACATGGGTGGATGCTGAGAATCGAACTCATGTCCTCATGCTTGCAATACAAGCACTTGACCCACTGAGCTATTTTCAAGCCTCCTGAACTTCATAAGCATTTGCTGTAAAGTGTTGGCCAGCTTTGTGAGCAGTTGCTCCATTCCCTGGACTCTCTGCTTTCCCAAACCCTTCTGGAAGGATAATTTCTGGCACCCTTAGAGAAGCACCTCACATCTGGATCCCTCCTCAACTTGTCCTTGGACAGCAGGCACTGAATTTTCATAAGCCTTTGCCACTCTAGATTCAAGCCACCTCCAAAAATCTATCTTCCCTCTTGATTCCTTTTTTCAGCATGAACAAGGAAATGGTTTGATGGCAGAATAATAATTGATGGTGATGGTATCTGATGTCCTACAAAAGGCTCGATTTCATGGCTGCATAGCTATTTCTAAAACACCACCTACCACCCCCCGACCCACAAAAAAAAGTTGATAATGTCCTGATTTCTGTCTTGCTGCAATCCTGCTTTTCTAGCACTCTGCACCGATCACAGAGACTGATGCGCAGTTGAAATTAGTAGGCACAGAAATGTTCCCTGTCCCCTTAAAGGCTGTGGTTATGAATGGGAGCATCTGGCTGCTCTCGTCTCTGCCCCTGCCCTCCAGGCCACTATGGCCACTTGTCTTCAACCAGGGCTCTTTGACAGGGTGTTTGATTGAGTTGGCCCTGAGGCAGAGAGTGAGTTTTATTGAATCAAAAAGCTATAGCTTCACTCAAGACCTTTCATCCAACCACTGTTGAAGGCCTTCCAGGCCCTCATTTACAGCAGGTGGATGGAGTGAGCTTCCTATGGTCACTTAGCAAGCTAAGGGCCAGGCAGGGCAACCCATAATCAAGTCCAATGGCCATGAAACCTCCACTTCTGCCATTTGTCATGCATACATGGCATTTTCTTATATGGCAGTCAAGAATTATCCACCCAAAGGGGTTTCTGGGAAAGCAAAGGATCTAAGGAATAAAGCTAATGGAAGATAAATGAATTGCTGCCTGGGAAGATGCACTCAAGAACTGATTTCAGCTTCTCGGAGTGAAAAGAAAACCATCTTAACAAACATTCCTTCCCGTGGTCAGTCTACTTTAGAAGTCATTATGTTCTTGTACAGACAAGCAAGAGGCTACTTGGTCAAGAATCAGATAAAGAGAAAACATGACACCAAGCAAAAGGAATCATTCCCACCCTGTGAGGGAAAGCCAGGCCACTATGGAACTTTCCAAACCCGATCTCAACATCCGTCTCCCGCACATACAGCACCTAAAAATGTCAGCTCTACAGGAACGGTTTAAACCACAAAGAATGTTCACTTTATTTCCAAAACCAAGGTGATTTTTTGTGTGTAACTAAAAGGAGGGGCAGAAAAGAGAGATGAGGTTATTTACAGAAATTAGTTGCAGAAGAAAAAAATGTGAATCTAAATGGAGAGATTATCAGCATAGAAAGACGGGTCAGAGCCTAATAAGAAAGACAGGATGCTCGCAGCAGAACTGAATAGAACCATTAGCAGCTTGAGAAAGAGGCTGTTTACTGTACTAATGCTGCCCTTACTGGTTGTGTAAAAACAAAAAAAGGATTGTATTGGGGCCATCACACTCTCATCTTTTCAATTACAGAGATAGAACAATCTCAGATTCCGAAGCTAACTACAAATCAAAATTGTGTTATGTTATCTGCTGAGACACAAATGGAAAATAAATACTGTTAACTGTCACTTTCCATTAGGTAACAGAAATTCAATTACATTTCAAACAAGCCTCCATGTCAACAGAATAAATCTGTTTCATAAATGAGCAGGTAACCATTTTTGATTCCAACTTCCCAAAGGGAAAAAAATCAATTTTAATCACAATTCTTCAATTTTTTTTCCATATGAATGTTTTGGAGTCGAGTACATCATTGGATCTAATAAACAGTGTTGTACAGAGAAGAAGGGGAAAAAGGGGCTGAAATTGGTTGGTTTTTCTTCCTGGTGCCTTTTAAACCAGAGGCTGCATGTCTACTTTAGCTGAACTCTGCAGTATTCAAACAATCTCACTTTAAAAACAAATGCCAAGGACTGGGTAGATGGCTGAGTGGGAGAAATACTTGGCACAAGCATGAGGATGCCCCCAGCACCCATGGAGATAACAGACAAGTGTGGTGACTTGTCTGCAATCCCAGACTCGGGGGATGGGGCAGAGACTAGGGATCCCCAGGGTAAGCTGGAGAACTCTGGGGATATAAATGAGAGACCCTGGCTCAGTAAATAGAAAAGTGGACAGTGATTGAGGAAGACACCCAACATCAACACCTGACATGCATGTGCTCACACACATACACATGCAAAAGTAAAATGCCTGGAAGCAGAGAATGTACGAGGAACATTTTGCTATGGGGCAAGTCCCAATAAGAAATATACACAGGCTGGGGGAAGAAATGTACATAGGAAATGGTAATGTGGTTTAGGGGCAGACCTTTAGAGGCAAGCCTGAACTCAATCCCCTTGAACTGTAGCAGGGCTTTGAGGGCAGGGGCGGGTGAGAGGAATGCTTCTGATATGGAAGAGTCAGGTAACCAGAGGACAAGCCGACAAATCCAGGATGCCTGGGAGGACCTACAGTAAGTGTAGGCCAGTGCAAGGGTATTTTGATCTAATAAATCCTTGTTGCTTACCAGCTTGTGTTGCAAAGGGACAGCTTTGTAGAAGGGAGCTTTGTGTACTTAGCTTGGCTTTTACCAAGAACTAAAGGATAAATATTTCAAACAAAAGCCCCCAAACTTCATGTAACCTGTGAAAGAGCTTGTTACAAAGTGTTACGATGGAGAACTCCTAATAGTGACATTTATAGTCCTTCTAAAGCTTCAGGATTTGCTACACGTACGTTGCACGATCATTTGAATTAACTCTCACCAGCAATTCTGTAATATCGATCATAGTCTTGTCTCTAAGAAAGAACTGAAGCAAAGTGAAGTTAACTTACTTCTCCAAGTGGCATAGCAGATATGTGATGGAGGTGAAACTCAAACCCAGGAGGTCTGGCTCCAGAACCTTTACTTTTAATTGTCTCTCTTCCAAACCCCCAAATTCAACCCTTCCATGCTTGTCAGTGTTTTCAGTGCCATGCATGTGTGACCTTATGATTCATTTACCCAACCATGGTATTTTTGAGAGTTAACAGTGGGTTTTATTAATAATTGCATGAAATCAACAGGAACAAACTTGAATTGTCCTTGAAAAATGGGAACGTGTAATTCCCTTACACTAAAGATATGTGTTAAAGTTCAAGGATAAATGCCTCTGGTGGCTTGATTCAGGTATTCCCCACAAACTTAGGTGTTCTGAATGCTAGGTCTCCAGCTGATGGCACTTTGGATATTAAAGCTTCCTGGAGGTAGTGTATTGTTGGGGACAGGCTTATGGGTTTTATACCCAGCTTCCTTGTGCCAGTGATTGGTGCACTCTCCTGCTGTTGTTGTCCATCTGACGTTGCCCAAGAGGTGATATCCACCTTCTGCTCATGCCATTATTTTCCTCTGCCATCATGGAGCTTCCTCTTGAGTCTATAAACCAAAATAAACCCTTTTTTCCCAGAAGCCGCTCTGGCTGGATGTTTTCTGCCAGCAGTGCAAACCTGACAGCCACCATGCTTAAGGAAAAAGTCAAGTCACAGGTAAGTAGGATTTCAGATAAGCTAGAAAGGGCTAGAAAGCCAGCCCACTTAAACAAACATTACCATGCTTCTACTGAGGTCAAATGCTGATCCACACATTAAGATGACAACTGAGAATAAGTCAAAGTCCTGCCCCCTTGAAGCTCAAATTTCAACAAGTTCTTGAGGCTCAAAATCAGTTAAATGAGATAATATGCATAATAATGCTTATTTGAGGGCACCCTGACATGTAATATATACATTGTGGCTGTATAACTGAAATGTCTGCCATCACCTCATATGTTTTGAATACTTGGTCCCCAGCTGGTGGCAATCTGGGAGATGGAGCCTTGCTAGAGGAGGTATACCACTGGAGGTGGACCTTGAGATTTACTGGCCCAACTTGCCAGTGCCAGCTAGCTCACTTAGAATACTTCCTTCCCTTACTACTATGAAGAGATGTGACACTTGGCCATGCTTTCTCCATCATAATAAAACTTCCTCTTAAAAATGTAAGCTAAAATAAATCCTTTCCTCCAATAAGCTACTTCCAATTGGGTGTTTTGTGACAGTAATGAGAAGATAACTGCAACATATCTGAGAGAGAAAGAAAGAAAAAGAGATCATTAAGAAGAAGGAAGGTAGAAAAGACCATGACCTTGGGACTACAAATAGACCTGGATTCTAATTAGACACTCACTATTCACTTTCTCTATAACTTGGGCATGTTAATTAACCACTCAGTCTCCACTTCTTAACATACAAAATGTGAACAATAATGTCTTCATGGCAATATGGTGCAAAGAAGTGTAGCTAATGCATGTTATAAACCTAGCACAATGTCTGCTATTTCTTAAAAGATGGCAGTCATAGCCAGGCATGGTGGCACACGCCTTTAATTCCAGCACTCAGGAGGCAGAAGTAGGAGGATTGCCGTGAGTTTAAGGCCACCCTAAGATTACATAGTGAATTCCAGGTCAGCCTCGGCTCGAGTGAGACCCTACCTCAAAAAAAATTGTAAAAAAAAAAAGATGACAGTCATTATCATTATTATTATTGGAGTGTCTGGATCTTCACATCAGAAGTAGATTTATAATCCTACAAGTGTATAAAAACTCAATGTGTATTCTGCTATCTGATTTTCACAATAACAGAACATGGCCCGAAAGACAGAAGCAAAGGAGACACAGGGATGTGCTCTCATCCTATGGGAGCAACCTGACTGGCAACAAATTCTAGGATGTTTGGAGTAGCCAGAGCCTAGAAGTTTAAAAAGTACAACCAATAGGAGAGGTGACCAAGATGGGGACAAAATCAGGATGGCTGATGAGTTCTTCACAGGGCCACTGATTCACCCAGAGATCTTGGTACTACAGTGAACACTGACCATACCAGTTCCCTTTTCTGCAAATTCTGAGGGGTGTAAGCCAGACGTTGGAAACCTGGATGATAAAGAGCTTAGCTTCAAATATTTTAGACTTTGCAGGATCCACAGCTACATTATCAACTTTGTCCTGATGGTGCAAAAACAGCCAAAGTCAATGTGCAAATAAATAAACTTGGCATTGTGAAAAAAAAAACTTTATTTACAAAAACACATGGTAGGCCATATTTGATCATATTTTATTTGTTTGCTAGCCCAAGGTCTATACTCCCTACAAAGTAACTCATGGGAAAGGACCATGTGAGACTGCCAAACAACAGCCACAAGACATCTAGAAACAAAAAACGTTTTTAAATATTTTTATTTATTTATTTATTTGAGAGAAAAGAGAGAATGGGAATGCCAGGGCCTCTAGCTACTGCAAATGAACTCCAGATGCATGTACCACCTTGTGCATCTGACTTACATTGGTATTGGGGTATCAAACCTTCTCTCCAGCCTAAGTATTGTTTTCCAAATGTAGTGCTGAGCACAGGCCCAAGTTCTCTGCCCCAGAGGAAAGTGCCTGGGGACCCCAGCATCTTGTGGCTCTGGAACACTAATATTAAGTGGAAGGGTCTCCAGGAGAGCACAGGCAAGCAGGAGCTGAAGGGTTTGGAAAGTTGAAATTAACACAATTTCCAGCAGGCCCATAGCACTCTTCCTGACATGCAGACCATTGCTTACTGGGACCGCCAAGTAAAGTACAGGCAGGCAGAGCTATGTCACTGCCACCAGTGCCACTTGCCCCACTGGACCCACTAACTGGGCACTAGGCCAAACCCCAAAGACAATCACAGATAGTAGGTGAGCTGTTCCCGTGACAGAATACATGGTATCCTATCACTTTGTGCCATCTGACTAAACGCTCCTCCAAACAGTGACTTGTTGAAGTTACCTTCTCATTGCTGGAACAAAGTACCCAACCAAAAGCAGCTGATGGCAGGAAAGTTTTAATTTTGGCTTGCAGTCTCTAGGGGAAGCTTCATGATGGCAAGGGAAAGCATGGCATGAGCAGAGGCTGGACATCACCTCTGCCACAGCAGGTGAAAAACAGCAGCAGGAGAATGAGCTGAACTAACGCAGCAAACTGTAGGCTAATGAACCTCAGGGTCCACCCCCCAGCCACACACCTCCCCCAACAAAACTCCACCTCCCAAATGGCCATCAGCCAAGGAGCAAGCATTCAGAACACATGAGTTTATGTGGGAAGTCTAATTCAAACCAACACAGTAAACATGCAGTTTTCCTCTAGCAACAGATAGCCAGCTCCAGGTGCTCAGAGGAGCCACAGAAGCATTAGAAAAGACAAGGTGAGGACCTACTGCACCAGCTTCTGCAACAAATGACTTCAGTGAGCCCCAGGTCTGCAGTCCCTAGCACACCACTCTTCTGATGGGCTACCGCCATCTCTTGAGGGCTGCAGCTGTTTCCTGACTGATTTCACATCACAGTCACCCTACCACAGGGTCCACTTCAATGATCTCTGCAGACCTCATGAGCAAGAGGCTCAGTGGCTTCAGAGACGAGGGCACTGCCCAGTGAAAACCAGGCTATAGGTTAAGCTCTTGATTGGTACCTAAATGGATCTGGGGTTGGAAATCCTCAGCTGATCTCTGCTATCAGAAGGCAGATAACTCTTGCCACCCAAATAGAGAGGAGCTCACAATAAGAATACCCAGCTTACATAGTAGATTCTTAGATGGGCAAGAATTTCACTTTCCTCTAACTCACAAAAAGCCCCACTGGGGTAGCTTTAATCTCATGCTATCAGAGAGTTTATTTGTACCAAGCCTAGAGTACAGGGCTACTCAAGCCAGAGAACTGACAAAAAAGGTACTACATAACTCTCTCCTGAATGACCCACATACATCTGGCTGACCTGTGGTGCTACCATGACAAACTAATCCCAGGGAAGGAAGAAATGGCACTTGCCCATAAATGTATGACTAGTGAGGCAGTTTAGGGGTAAGAGTGCCTATGAAAGTAAAAATGAAGAATGTCTTTGAACCTATAGGAGAAGAATCTGAGTCATCCTTATCTGCTTTCTCATAAAGAAGTCCTTCCATTTTGCTAAAGGTCAGAAATGTCAGAAGGGGCCGGGCGTGGTGGCACACGCCTGTAATCCCCACACTTGGGAGGCAGAGGTAGGGGGATCGCCATGAGTTTGAGGCCACCCTGAGATTACATAGTGAATTCCAGGTCAGCCTGAGCTGGAGTGAAACCCTACCTTGAAAAAACAAAGAGAAAGAAAGAAAGAAAGAAAGAAAGAAAGAAAGAAAGAAAGAAAGAAAGAAAGAAAGAAAGAAAGAAAGAAGGAGGAGGGAGGGAGGGAGGGAGGGAGGGAGGGAGGGAGGGAGGAAGGAAGGAAGGAAGGAAGGAAGGAAGGAAGGAAGGAAGGAAGGAAGGAAGGAAGGAAGGAAGGAAGGATCCAGCCTTTCCTAATGTCTTCCTCCCTAAAGGAGTTCCCCTTTCCTAGAAGAGATAATCACCCCCTCTGAGAAGGCTACACCCTTCCTGGAGGATTAAAATCCCAGGAAGATTGTCCCTTTCCAAAAAACTGACCTCCTTCCTAGAAACCTGGCATGGGGCTGATTAGTTGAGCCCCCATCCAGTCCATAAAAGATCCCAATCTGGGCTTCAAGGTGGACTCTCTAATTTGCCAGGAACACCACTCCTGCCTAGTTGAGCAGTAGTGCCACATTCATTGCTTCTCTTAAGCTCACTCTCTGTAACAAAATCTCTTTAAACTTGATTCTCTGTTCTGTGTGTTTCATTTGTGGAAATTCATAAAACAAGAAACCAGAAGGCCACTTACTAAGTGGAAGCTCTGTGTGACAGTGACCTTCCAGTACCTTAGCTCATGAGTTATTGTCCATCCAAAGCTGAAAAGGGCTCTGACATTCTCAAAGACTCCCAAAATCGCATATCATATCTGATGGCATTGGCTGGAAATTCAAAGGGTAAGTTTTCCTGCTTCCTCCTGCCTTCCTTATAGCTGAAGGTATGATCTCTTCTGTCCCCTAATTCTTCCACCTTGTGCCTCCGGCTTACGTGGGTACTTTTCTGCAACCTGGACACATTTGAAACTAGGTAAATGGTCCTAAGTTTCTGTGACAGACATGTACTAAAACTTTCTCTGTTTATCTTCTCAGCTAAAAGCAAGTGCTTATGCTTTGTGGGACATTGACTGAGCGTGTCAGGATATAAGTCTGTGCTCTATAAAACATGGTCAAGATTATGCTTTGATAACATTAAAAAAAAGAAGAAAAAAAGAAAATAAAAAGGCACCTCACAATAATCAGGGCTAAAGGAATTAATGTTCTGAGGTGACTAGGCTGGAGAGAGCCACACAGATTTCTGCAGGAGCCCAAACCTGAGTTGGGATTGCTGCCCTGAGTTTATGCCTGGCAGAATGTTTTGGAACAGAGCTTGTATGACAAAAGCTCAGGACAGTAAGACCCTGCAGGGCATCCAGACCCCTTAATGCATAACTATGATCTTCACTAGGCAGCAGTGGCAGCAGAGAGATCCCAGGCAACAGCCAGTCCCCATACACCAAGATATCATTAGTGTAGCCAGGTACAGAAAGCCAAAACAGGATTGTACTTTGGCAGGAGGCTAAAGAAACAAGGTTTATGGGCTGCAAAGTCACCATGAAATCAAGTTGGAGCTGAGCTGGAAACTTCCTCCCTGTAGACCAGCTGACAGAAGGCTGGATAAAGCTAAGCTTTATGCAGCCCTATGGGAGAAAGAAGTTATCAGCAGTGACAAACAGCGGTGGACATTGCAAGCATTAAGTTTGGCCAACCAGGCCTAACCAATGGGTGCAATAGTGGCATGTCTGTTATGGGGGAAAACCAACTTGATCTCTAATTGGACTGGTGGCCCATTCCATGGAACAGAATATATGCCTGATACTGAAAACCCATGATGGGGTATAACACCTGCTGGTGTGTGACTAAATGGATATGTTATGCTCCCCAAACTGCCCTGTTAGCACTTTTGTTAACATTCATACCCATATATTAATGCTACTCCCACTTTTGGTTAGAGAAGCGCAAGACCCTCATAATAGGAGGAAAAGAGGATGACATCAAAATAAAAGAAAGACTAATTGAGAGGGGAAGGGGATATGATAGAGAATGGACTTGTGAAGGGGCAGTTGGGGGAAGGGAGGGAATTATCGTGATTTATTGACTATAATTATGGAAGTTGTCAATAAAAAGAAGAAATACAAATGAAGGAAAATATTTCAATAAAAGATGACTGCTTTTTGTTAAGGCAAAAATAAAAGAAATAAGTTTTATCAGTTGAATCTTAATGCTAGACCCCTGGAAGCTGAGAGGAGAGCTCCATTAGTACCAATGCCCAAGACACAACAAAGAAACACAAAAAGGAATGAACAGTAGTCCATCACAACACACTCCTATGTTCTCTATCCCCATTCTATAATGGGAGCAGACAAATAGTTAACTGAAATGTCAGAAAAAGAATTTAAAGCCCTGCTTCTAAAAAAAAAACAGTTAATGGCCATATTATAGACACCTTAAATAAGCAGATGAGTGATATAAAAAATATATATCCAAGACCTCAACAAGACAGTCTCCAAAATGATTGAAACAGCGAGTAAACTGAAGGAAAGAGTCAAAAATATGGAGGAAAATTCATCAATAAAATGGAAATGCTAAAAAATAATCAAACAGAAATTATGGAACTAAAAGTTACAATCAATCAAATAAAAACCACATCTGAATATAATGCTAACAGACAAGATAATGCAGAAGAATGAATCTCAGGGAAGAAGGACAAAGTTAAGACAGACTCATATAAAGAAAAAAAAATTAAAGAACATAGTCAGTATTTCCAAGAACTCTGGGACAAAGTCAAGAGATCAAACCTCCAAATACATGTAATATAAGGAACTGAGATAAATGCAAATGGATTGACCAACTGACTAGCTAAATCTTAGAAGAAAGTTTCCCAAACCTAGACAAAGAAGTTGACATCCAAACACAAGAAGCATAATAGAGTGTCAAGTAGGCATGACCAGAGAAGGCCCTCTGCAGGATACACTATAATAACAATGTCAAAATACGAAGTAGCCCAGGCATGGTGGTGCACACTTTTAATCCCAGCACTGGGGAGGCAGAGGTAGGAGGATCGCCATGAGCTCAAGGCTACCCTGAGACTACACAGTGAACTCCAGGTCAGCCTGGGATAGAGTGAGACCCTACCTTGAAAAATCAAAAAAAAAAACAAAGTAAAGAAACAACACTAAAAGCTCTAAGGAAGAAGCAGCACTCTCATACAAAGGCAGGAGTGTCAGAATAACCTCAGAGCTTTCATTAGCTACCCTAAAAGTCAGAAAAGAATGGAAGGTCCAAGACCCAAAAATAAATACCAACCAAGAATGCTATACAAAGTCATCTTTCAAAATTGATGGGGAAAAAAAAAATCAAGCTATTTCAAACAAATACTTATTAAAGCAGTTCATGCCAACCAAACAAGCTCTACAGAAACTTCTAAATGAAATACTATGCAGGGAAGGAGAAAAAAACCCTCATCGGTGTGACCACATGTTAGGGTATGCCTCAAGAAACAGGTGAACAAATGGCTAATAAGTACTTTTAAAAATGTTCAATATCGCCGGGCGTGGTGGCACACGCCTTTAATCCCAGCACTTGGGAGGCAGAGGTAGGAGGATCACCGTGAATTCAAGGCCACCCTGAGACTACATAGTGAACTCCAGGTCAGCCTGGGCTAGAGTGAGACCCTACCTCAAAAAAAAAAAAAAAAAAAAAAAAAAAAAGTTCAATATCCCTAGCCATCAGGGAAATGCAAATTAAAACCACTCTGAGAACCATCTCAGAGTCAGAAGGGTTGTTATCGAGAAAACAGCCAACAAATGGTAAGGGTGCAGGGAAAAGAGCAACCCTCATCCACCGTGGTGGGAGTGCAATAGCATTACACCCGTTATGGAAACAAGAATAGAGGTTTCTCAAGAAGTTACAAACAGACTTCCCATATGACCCAGTCATACAACTCCTGGGCACGTGCCCTAAAGACTCCACACTCATGCACACCCATGTTCATTGCAGCTCTATTTACATGTGAGAATCAGAGTCAGCCACGATGCCCAACAGCAGGTGAGTGGATAATGAAAATGTGGTACATCACACAATGGTGTTCTATTCAGCAGACAGAAAATGGCATTGGCAGGAAAATGGATGGACCTGGCAAGAACTATATTCAGTGAAGGGACCCAAGCTCAGAAAGACCAAAACCACATGTTCTCTCAGATATGTGGATCCCAGCTTGACCTATTTATAAGTAACTCTGTGTGTGTGGGTGTGTGTGTGTGTAATTTGAGTAAAACCTATAAGAGAATGGTAGCCAAAAGCTACAAAGAGATGAGCAGGAAGAGGAGGGATGGATGAAAGGGCACAAGCGACACATAAACAAAAGAGGGAGGACACTAAGGTAGAGGAGAGGGAAGAGAGGGGATTGGGGGAAAAGGAGGTCCAAGAATCAACTAAAACAAATGGTTTTTGAAAAAGCCAGAATGAATGAATGACATCTAAATCTCTGTATGTCAACAAAAATTATATAAATAGGGACTGGAGAGATGGTTTAGCTATTAAAGTGCTTGCCTGTGAAGCCTAAGGACCCAGCTTTGATTCCCAGTACCCGCATAAGCCAAATGCACAAGGTGGCGCATGTGTCTGGAGTTCATTTGCAGCGGCTAGAGGCCCTGGCATACCCATTCTCTCTCCCTCTCTCTCTCTCTCTCTCTCTCTCTCTCTCTCTCTCTCTCTCTCTCTCTCTGTCTCTCTCTCTCTCTCCCTCCCTCCCTCCCTCCCACCCTCCCTCTCTGCCTCTTTCCCATTCTCTATCTCCATATATCTGCCTCTTTCTTAAATAAAAAAATAAATAAAATATTAAAAATTACATAAAAGTTAATTGATCAATAAAAATAAAAAGTTTAGTTCTTGCCTGCATTTCAAATACAATACCGCCACTGCCACAAAATATGTTTTTATGAGATACAAGGCACATAAAAATTGAATGACTTTTATAAATAATCTCATCATCTTCAATCAGGCAGGAAATATGAGTTTATGGAAGCCTTAGGAAGGAATGGGAGAACCCCTTGGAGATAAAGTGTCTTATATTTGGCCAGATCAGAAGGATGGCCCTCAGTGGATTGGCAGTAGCGGAGAGGATACAGACTATAACCTGATGGGAATATGACCAACACCCAATAAAGCCATACAACAAAATTCATAGTCAACAAAACATAATAATAAATATAGCCAGCATTCCAATAGCAACTTGCTGAATTTGGCTCACTCAAACCTCCCATAGATTTCACTAGTCAGCCTTTTACTTTTGCTTCTAGGCCATATCTCTCTCTATTCCCTCTCTGCAGACATCCACCACAATGGATATCACTACAAAATTAAAGTAGGGACATGTCCTGTGGACTCAAGTTGCAATTCAATGGCCAGTATATCTTTTGAAGAGCTGTAATGATAGAGAAGATGATAAGTCTGACAGAAAAGTGTTACATTTCAAAATATTTTTTTCAAGGCAAGAAAATACCTCCCTATGAGTCATGAAAATCATTGCGGAGAGAATATCATTAAGAAAGAAAAGAGAAGTAGACCAGCAAAGTTACAGAGTCTAAGATGTGGCTTCAAGCTCTCTGAAAGTGATGACTAAGTCTAATCTTCATTCCTCCCCTAATATCTAACTTGGTATTCAGTACAGTCATTAATTAGTGGATGGATGGATGGATGGATGGATGGTCAGAAAGCAAAGTCAAAGCTCTCAGTAGCCTACACTGAGTAGCTATAATAGTTAGTATTGTCAACTTTACATGATCTAAAATAACCTAGGAGACAAACCTCTTGACATGCCTTAGAGGGAGTTTCTGTATTGAGTTATCTGAGATAGGGTATGTCCACATGCAGGGTAGGTCTCCCTATCTCCATTCCATGAGCTGAGGTCCCAGACTGAATAACAAGGAGACAGCTTACCTCAACACCAGCATTCATCACTCTCTGCCTCACAACTGTAGGGGTCATGTGTCTGCCTCACATTCCTGCTGCCATGCCTTCCCAGCAACAACGAGCTATAACTGTGCCTCCTTACAGTGCTTCTTGTCAGGTGTTCAGTCACAGTGATGAGGAGAGCTACTCCAATAGCAGCTGGGATTTTCAGGTTATAGATGAAAGAAGAGTCAGTAGGACATTATGCTAGCAAGAACAAAGTGAATAGGAACCAAACTATAGGGAGTGGGAAGCTAGCAAATGTTTTCCGAGAACAATGGGATATACATGAATCGGTATTAAGGGAACTCTTATGTGTAATATGGGAAGGATACAAGCCTACAGACAAGGACACCACTAGTCTAGACAGACATGAACAAGAGTCTACCTGAGCCAGGCGAGTGCTCAGGAACACCGAAGGAAAGCATCTGAGAATTAGCACTGGCAGTGCTGAACACAGATAACAAGGAGGAAGTCTGTACTGAAGCTACTCCTATGGTCACACACATTAACATCCAGAAAGAAACCAACAGATGTTCCAAAGAAGCTGCGTAGGTTGGTGGCTGACAAGTTTGACATATTAAGTTTGACACATCAAAAGCAGATGGATAATGTTTGCTCGCTTTGTGTGTGTGTGTGTGTGTGTGTGTGTGTGTGTGTGTGTGCATGCATGCTGCATGAGTGTGTGTATAGGTAGGTAAGTGTGTGTGTGTGTGTGTGTGTGTGTGTGTGTGTGTGTAGGTGCATGTGTATGCACACAGAGGCCAGGGGTTGGCATTGGGTGTCTTCCTCAAATGTTGTCTGTCTTATTCTTGGATACAGTTTCTCTCACTGAACCTAGAGCTACCAATTCAGCTAGACTAGCTACCCAGTGAGCCCAAGGATTCCCTGTCTCTGTCTCCCCAATGCTGGGATTACAGGTGTGTACCATCATGCCCAGCATTTTACATGGGTATTAAGAGAACCAAATTCAGAGCCTCATGCTTGCACAATGTGTCTAACTGTCACCCTACAGTCTTCCACCTTCATACTATACCCTAACCCCAAAATAATAAGAACAAAAATAACTTTAACAGTCTTAGTCAAGCACATTAATGGAGTTATTATCCATATCATGTGTATCTTTATCTGGACATAGTATACATATATAATTAATGCATTAGATTATAGCATATCCTGACTTCATCTAACAGTCCACTACAAAAGAAATGAAGTTAACTAGGTTTCCTTTGTACTGATTTTGGTGATCTTTCTTTGTTCTTTATGCTCTGAGGACTAGCTAGTTACATCTCCAGAATTTTACTAAAATTGTTCTGAACAATAATAAAATACTTACAAGTTGGAGGGGACAGGAGACAGACAAGTAGTAAGACAGAATACAGGGGTTGGAAATGTCTAAACAGGACAGGGGAAAGGGGATGGGGGAAGGGAAGGGGCACACAACATTCAAAACACGACAAATAAGTACCAAATCAACCCATTTCTTTAGCTAATTAAAGGACAAATTTTAAAAAAGAAGGAGGAGGAGGAGGGGAACAGAGCAAGCTTGGGCAGAAGTACCCTGCTGGGGTAGAGAATGCTTTAATCAGAATTTCAAAAATCAACTTAATTCCTCTACTTAAAAACTTCAGTCACTGGCCTAGCCATGTCTATAGTCACTAGCAGTGGTCCAGCATGCATATATGCTCAAGTCCTTCCAGTGCTACCAGGGAAAGACCATCAGATTCCCATCGATTTGATAATGAGGATTCCACTTGAAAAGTCTGGAAAGACATGTGAGGCAGCTCCCCCAATAGAGCCCTGAAATACTTTCTGCTGATATCAGCTCTTCTATGATAAATAATTACTTTTTCACAGAGGAAACTATAATTTTCTGAACATCTGCTTTGAATTGCCCAATGCCAAATGAATTTGAGGAATTTTAATACTTTGTTACAGTTTGAATGTGAAGTACCTCCCACAGGCTCGTGTGGATGAACAAACGGTTCCCAGCTAGTGGGACTGTTTTGGACTGTACAGTCTTTGGGACATGAGGATAGTTATACACGGGCCTTGGAAGCTTAGGTCTACTTTTAGTTCTTCTCTAATTCTTTGCTTCTTTTCTGTGGCTGTGATGTGAGGAGACCTGACCACACATTCCAATCACCATGAGGCACACCATGCCCTGCCCATAATGATAGACGATCCCCTCTGAAACTGTGACCCTTTATAAATCTTTCCTATTTTTTTTTCAAGTACTTTCCGAAGTGATGAGAAAAATGACTAAGATACTCTCCTTGGCTTCAAGAAGCTTTCCCTGTCCCCAAAGCGAGAAGAGACAGAAGGAGCTGAGGACTTTCCTATTTTACTACTGCACACAGTTCAAACGATTCAGGAGAACTGAGTCTTTGTGAAGCACATAGAAGACTAAGAAGCTACAGTGCACTTTTATAAAGGCTCCCAGCTACCTAAGAGGAAAATGAAGTCTAGAGTCAGGAGCAGGAGAAGAGCTGACTCCAAAGAAGAAATAGGCTTCAGCCATTAATGAACAGTGACCCCATCCCAATGGACACATGAGCCACCCCCTGTCTTGTCATGGCTCTTTCCATTAACCTGCCTCCCCTTTTATAATGAATACCTAAGATAGCACTATAGCATGAGTGGTCTTGTACCTCACAGTTGGCAGAGTGCATAGGAACACAGACCCATGCTCCAGAGCTGTTATGATCAAATTCCCACCTTGTCCAACTAATAAGGGACACAGGGTGCAATCATGCCAAGAGATTTTTTGTTTTCAGTTTAGACAGCATACTTCTCAGAGGTACATTTAAATCATGTTGGCTTTTATGTATTTTGTTAAGGGGCCACATTTTTTGCCTTAATTTTTTTATCAAGAATAACTATTTTTACATACATAGTACAGAGGGATTAATCATTCTTTTACCACCATGGAAACAACAGCATTTAAATTTACCTGTTGTTCATCTCAGGAAAATTGATCATGTTCCAGAATCAGAGACGGCTGAGGCCAAAAGGACTCTGATTCCCAAGTTGCAGTCTGAAGTCCTTGGGACCCAAACAAAGCCTTAGGGTTAAGTGAGAGAGAGGCTAGAAGGGTTGTGGATGCCAACACCAAAAAAGAACAATCAAGACAAAATAGGATTCTGTAGTCACCAAGCACATAACCCATAATAGGTGAGAGCAATGACAAACTAATAAATAAGCAAAACAATTATAAATATGACACACACCAGGAGGGAAATAAACAAGGTGATGAGACAGAAAGTAACTCTGCAGATTGATTAGAAAAGGTCACTTAAGGAGGTAAGAGCTTAACTGCAGCAGGAGAATGAGAAAGATCAGAGAGAAAACTTCAGGTCAAAAGAAACTGAAGTGCAAAACTCTAGAATTGAGAAAATCAGTGATAGAGAAAGAGGAAAGGGGACAATGTGGCTAGGCCCTGAAAGAAAAAGTGGCCAATATAAGGTTGGAGAGATGGACAGGAACCAGGTCACATCTGGCCATATAGAGCATAACACAAAACTTGCACTTTATTCTATGAGCAAGAAATCTAAATCTCTCAAGAGATTCTATGCAGAGATATGTAATCTGATTTATATTTGAAGAACATCCTGGTTGTTATATGACGGATACTTGGAAAAGGATGTGGGCTAGATCCAAGAAAGACCAATATTAAGATGCTTTTACATTTGTCAAGGATGGGGAGGCACATACAGAAGGATTCAAGGACATGATACATGGAAATTAAATAGGGTTTGCAGATGGTTGAGGATTGTGGAAGAACAGCAATACCCAAGTGACACCTGAGCCTGGGGATGTAACTCAGTTGGTAGAAAAGTGCTTGCCTAGGGCTGGAGAGGTGGCTTAGTGGTAAAAGTACTTGCCTGCAAAGCCTAAGCACTCATGTTTGATTCTCCAGGTCCCACATAAGCCAGATACACTGTTATGCAAATGTGCAAGGTCACACATGCACACAAGGGGCGCACACATGTGGAGTTCAATTGCAGTGTCTGGAGGTCCTGGTGCACCAGTTCTCATTCTCTCTCTCTCTCTCTCTCTCTCTCATAAAAAAGTCAGTCTGTTGGGCTTGCCTCAGGGGAAAAAAAAAAAAATGGTGCTTCCCTAACATAGATAAGGCCCTGGCTTCCATCCTCAGCCCCACATAGACTGGATATAGTGAGGCGTACCTGTCATCCCAACACTTGGGAGATGGAAGAAGGAAGATCACAAGTTTAAAGTTTTCCTCAGCTACAATCAGTCTGAAATCAGCCTAGGCTACATAAGACCCTATCTCAAAAAGAAAAAATCAAACTGACTCCTCTTTCATATTCAAGTTCAAGGCCACCCTGAGACTCCATAGTGAATTCCAGGTCAGCCTGGGCTACAGTGAGAGCCTACCTCGCAAACTCCCACCCCCCACAAAAATGTGAGGGTCCATGTGACAGCACTGAGGAACAGGCAAGTTAAGCAAGAGGGCTGTTCTCACAGCAAGCCTGACAACCAGGGTGATGGCGATAGACACTGTGGACTCTCAAAACGTATCAAAGTAGAAATTCAGAAGTTGCTGAGAGCTTAACACTGAAGTAAACACAGCACACCTGCCAAGGCTCAGGGAACATTGTGTAAGGAGAGGTGGAAAGATTGTAAGAGCCACAGGGTGGTAAGGAGTGACAGAGGCATTGCCCACCCACCCCTCATATTGACTGACTGCTGCTCTCATAACACATAACCCCATGGTGAAATAAGCCCACTGAGGAGCACACTCAACGGAACAGAGTTAGTGAAAAGGGGAATGGGGCCAACACATGATTTGTCCATACAACAAAGTTTCTAATTAATTTTTAAAAAATTGCTTTTTTTAAATTTTATTTATTTATTTATTTGTTTATTTATTTGAGAGTGACAGACACAGAGAGAAGGACAGATAGAGGGAGAGAGAGAGAATGGGCGTGCCAGGGCTTCCAGCCTCTGCAAACGAACTCCAGACGAGTGCTCCCCCTTGTGTATCTGGCTAACGTGGGACCTGGGGAACTGAGCCTCGAACCGGGGTCCTTAGGCTTCACAGGCAAGCGTTTAACCGCTAAGCCATCTCTCCAGCCCAAAAATTGCTGTTTTTAATGTGGCATGCACATGCTCATAGTATTATTTTTTAGCTGTTATTTTATTTGAGAGACAAAGAGAGAGAGAGAGAGAGAGAATTGGCATACCAGGCCTCAGCCACTGAAATTGAACTCCAGACACTTGTGCCACCTAGTGGGCATGTGAGACCTTGTGCTTGCCTCACCTTTGTGTCTGGCTAATGTGGGATCTGGAGAGTCTAACATGGGTTCTAAGGCTTTGCAGACAAGCACCTTAACTGCTAAGCTATCTCTCCAGCTCCACGCATAGTATTTTAAACACTGTGTTGAGACCTATGTCCATATGGCTTAGAAGCATCCTATCAGATTGACTATCCTGTAGATAACTATAAACTCTGGACAAAATAACAAAAACAACTACATGAAGGCTCTAGAAAGTAAATAAAAGCTGGCAGACTCTGGAAAGAAATCAATATGGGTAAAAGATATTGTCACAGCTGTTTCCCATCTTTATGACTTTGGGAGAATTTAATGGAGAACCTGTTCCTGGGAACTGAAAATTCAGAAGATGGCAAGTCTCTGGTGACCCTGAACCACAGCTTCATGGGGCCATTGATCAGCTATGGGCAGATGTCAGCTGCCACCCAAGAGATATAGTTCTCTTTGAATTCAACCAAGTTCATTGCCTACTAAAACAACTATATAAACATCAATGCCTTTGGAGAAGTATAGCAAAGTATAGCAAAAACTCTCCACAACATAAAGTCCACAATGTCTGGAATGCAATCTAAAACCTGGAACATGTTTTTAAAACTAGAAAAATTTAACTCTATATTAAGGAAAATCACATAAAGTGGGGAAAGAATCAACAAATGGGACAACACCAAATTTTAAAGTTTCTGGACAGTGAAAGAAACCATCAATAAAGCCTGCAGAATGGAAGAAAATCTTTGCCAGCTCTACTTCAGACAAAGGACCAATTACCAGAATTTGCACAGAAATGCTTAAATGAAACACTAATATAAATAAATCTACCAATCACCAAATGGGTTGATGAAATAAACAGACAGTTCATAAAAAAAGAAACCCATGAACTAGGCATGGTGGCACACACCTTTAATCCCAGCACTTGGGAGGCTGAGGTAGGAGAATTGCTATGAGTTTAAGGCCAGCCTGAGATTATAGTGGTGAATTCCAAGTCAGCCTGGGCTAGGGTGAGACCATAACTTGGAAAAAATGGCCAACAAGTACTTTTTAAAAATATTCAACTTCCCTAGCTATCAGGGAAATGCAAATTAAAACCACTTTGAGACACCAACTTAACCCCAGTTAAAAAGGCTAATATCAAGAAAACAAACAATAAATACTGGCAAGAATGCAGGGAAAGAGGAGCTCTCATGCACTGTTGGTGGGAGTAAAAACTAGCACAGCCATTATAGAAACCAATATGAAGGTTTCTCAAAAAGTTGAGAAACAGGGTTGACGAGATGACTTAGTGGTTAAGGCGTTTGCCTGCAAAGCCAAAGGATCCAGATTCAATTCCCTAGGAACCATGTAAGTCAGATGCACAAAGTGTCACGTGCATCTAGAGTTCATCTGCAGTGGCTGGAGGCCCTAACACACCCATTTCATCCCTTTCTCGCTCATCCCCTCCCTCCCTCCTTATCTATCTCTTTCTTTCCACCTCTCTCTCTCTCTCTCTCTCTCTCTCTCTCTCTCTCTCTCTCTTTCTCTCAAATAAATAAATAAAAATAAAATACTTTTTTTAAATTTATAGACAGACCTCCCATATGACTCAGTCAGACAACTCCTGGACATGTACCCTAAGGTCTCCACACTCTACTACAGACATACTTGCATGTCCATGTTTATTACAGCTCTGTTTACAATAGGTGAGACTCAGAATCAACCAAGATGCCCAACAACAGGTGAATGAAAACACGGTACATATTCATAATGGAATTCCATTCAGCAGTGCAGAAAAATGAAATTGTGAAATTGGCAGGAAAGTGGATGGACCTGGAAAGAATCCTATTATGTGACCTAAGCTCAGAAAGACCAAAACCACATATTCTCTCTGACATCATAATGATATGATATGATATGATGATATGATTCTAGCTTGTAAGATCTATTAAGTATGGCTACATAGGGGAGTAAATGAGAATTAAACATATAAAGATAGAACTGTAACCAAAAGGGAATATAAAGAAATGAGCTGGAAGAGGTAGTAGGGAAGGGCAAAGGATACAGGTGACACAGAGGAGAGGAGAATTAGAGGAAGAAGAGGAATAGGAGTGGGGAAAGGGAAGCAAAACAGCTGTGCTTGAGCTGCAGAGATGGCTCAGAGGTTAAGGCACTTGCCTCCAGCGTCTAAGGGCCTGGGTTTGATTCCCCCAGTACCTACATAAAACCAGAGGCACAAAATAGTACATGCATATGGAGTTCATTTGCAGTGGCTAGAGGCCCTGGCCAGCCGATATACACACTCTCTCCCCTGTGTCATATCCCTCTGCTTGCAAATAAATAAATAAATAAAATATTTTTAATAAGCTATACTTGAAAAATACCAGATTGAATGATACCTAAATTTATGTATGCCAATTAAAAAAATTAAAGAAAAAAAAAAGAAAGTTATCAATGGCTATGTTATGTATTTAAAAAGAAGATAAAGGAGGCAGGCAGGTGTGAGCAAAGCAAAATGAAATGCATGTATGAGGCTGTCATAATAAAATCTATCATTTATATACTCAATAAAAAATTAATTTAAGGGCTGGAGAGATGGGCTGGAGAGTGGTTAAGGTGTTTGCCTGCAAAGCCAAAGGACTCATGTTTGAGTCCCCAGGACACCCACATAAACCAGATGCACAAGGTGGCACATGCATCTGGAGTTCATTTGCAGTGGCTGGAGGTCCTAGCTCACCCATTCTGTCTGTCTGTCTGTCCCTTTCTCTCTCTCTTTCTGTTTCTTTGACTCTCTCAAAAAATAAATAAAATTTCAAAAAAATAATTTAAAACAAAAGAAAAAGCTGGATGTGGTGGCACACACCTTTAATTCCAACACCTGGGAGGCTGAGGTAGGAGGATCGCCGTGAGTTTGAGGCCAGCTTGAGACTACATAGTGAATTCCAGGTCAGCCTAGGCTACAGCAAGACCCTACCTTGATACACCAAAAAAGGAGGGGAAAAAATAGCAGTAATGGAGACCAGTCACAGGTGTTGGTCCTCACACCTTGTTCCAGACAGGCCTTTTTTTTTTTTTTTTTTTTTTATTGTTTGCTGCTTGTGCACCTGGCTAAGTAGCCTAGGAGCTTTTGAGAGTTCTCCGGTTGTCATCTTCCAGCTTTCTGTAGTTAAATCCTGGGATTTCAGACTTGTGCTACTGGCTCTAGCATTTTATCTGAGTTCTGGGAATCCAAACTCAGGCCCTCTCACTAGCACAGCAAGCCCTTTTACCCACTAAGCTATTTCTCCCAACACCTCTAATTCTTTTTTTTAATTATTTTTTATTTATTAAAGATAGATAGAATGGTAATTCAGCCACTGCAAACAAACTCCAGACTCGTGCACCACCATGTATATCTGGCTTATGTGGGTTCTGGGGAGTCAAACCTGGGTCCTCAGGCTTTGCAGGCAAGCACCTTAACCACTAAGCCATCTCTCCAGCCTCTTATTTAAAAAAATATGAAGAAAATATTTTAAGGTTTAGAAAAAATGGTCAGAGCCTCAGTGCCTTGTAATAGGTCTAACATAGGTGTGAATAGACATGCTAGATGAGGTTATCAAGTCAGACAAAGAGGAGTGGTCTAAGGGTAAAATGGAGCTTTGCAGTATTCAAGGGGCTCTAACAAGGGGAAAAAAATCAACAATATTCAAGGGTTTCTATACAAGAAAGAATCAACAAGGAAGAGCTCGTATTTCCTTTTTTATCAGAAAATCAACTTTGAAGTTTAATTTTTCTTTTTGGTCCATTGTATGACTCCATCAACCTCCCAACAAAGGAAAGGATTTCATGGCTAGGAAAAGGATGTTTACAATTCTCTGGGCAGTCCAGACAATTCTCTCTGTTCCACAACTATGGCCTAACCAGTAGAAAAAGTACAACTTATTAAAACATAAAATTTACTTTCCTGGAAGTTTTGCATTTGTTTACTGCTTTGTCTATAACAAACTAGTATATGATATTCTTCCATGTAATTATATAATGAAAACTCCCATGAAAAAGTCTCATATTTTAAATCTATAGTCAGAACAACATTTAAAAACAATGTCCAATAAAAAAAAGAAGAAATCCAAGGTTCAGAAATATATTGAGACCAAAGAAGAAAGAGCTTTCAAAAAGTTAAAATCCATTCCAGTGTGAAGCTCACAGGAAAAAAAAAAAGAAAAATCAACTTTAGCAGGTGAGATGTAACGCATGGATTAGAAGGGATTAAAAATGGTGTTTGAAAACAAACAGCCAATGATAACACAACAAATAATATTAAATTCTTTAAGTACATCAGAAAGAAGATGGCTGCAAAGGGATCAGCCAGTCGGTGAGAGGAGCAGAGCACAAAGGAGATGTTTGGGAGGATAAGGAGATTGCAAAGAAACTAAATAATGTATTGCTTCAGTTTTCACACTGGAGAATAAAGCAGTGGAGGAAAGAGAGGAGAAACCTTATTATGTGAAAGAGAAGGCCAGCTCAAATAGAGACATCAAAGGGAGTTACAAGTCAATGAGATGGTGGAAAGACGTATTTACCATGTTCGGGCTGAGGCAGGGTGCTCACTGGAGACTGGGAAGCAGGGTGGGCGTAATCTCTGATTCCTTGCCATTTCACACTATGGTGAACTGAAGGCCAGTTACATTCTACTATGTTTGGGAAGCTTACTGTTTCTATGGTCGACAGCTCTCCAAACTGCAAATCTCTGCCCTGCCCTGCCCAATATATCCCCAAGTGACCGGCTGATCAAAAGCCAAACGAGAGAAGGAAGCCTTCATCCAACCCACCTGGGAATGGCCAGAGCTAGCAACTAACCATTGCTGATGGGAACATAACATGGGACCCCTTGGCTGTAGAGCATATTTATATTACCTTATAATATACTTATATTTTATTTAATGTCAATACCAAATATTTATATTTAAGCAGTTATTACCTAGTGAAACTTCCAATGTCTGGGCCAGTGAACCACTAGTTTCACTGCTCGGTACACACACTAGGGAGACTCTGAGGAAAGTTATAAGATTATTCCTTACAAGATTATTTGTAGAAGTGAAAAATGGGTAACAACATAAATGTCCACAAATAGGGAAATGGATAATAAAACATTTTCATACAGTGAATACAAAACATATACAAACCATGAAATATACAAAGTTTTTCAGCTCCTAATTAATGAGATTTATATGTATGACTGCAGAAAGGTTGCAAAATCATAACATTTTGAAAGAAAGACATTGAGGGAAAAATAAATGGCATGTCAAAATGTATGTAAAAAATGTGTAAATAACCATGAAAACAATAAATTTTTCACAGATTCATATGTAGGTAAACAAAAGAGTAAAAATTATACTATTAAGATACATAATAATTTCTGAATGTGAGCTGGCTCCAGAAAGACTAGGCAGACTGGGAGATTTGGGATGGCTAGGTTATTTCATTTTACCTGTAAGTTCTGTCACAAGGGCTGGAAAGCTGACTCAGTTGATAGAGCACTTGCTTGGGAAGCATGAAGACCTAAATTCAGATTCCCAGGACCTGTGTCATAGCCATGGGCAGCAGCATGCACCTGTAACACCAGCACTGAGGAGACAGAAACCGGGTTTCCCCAGGTCTTAGACTAGCCAAATCAGCAAGTTGTGGGTCAGTAAGAGACAGACCCTATGTCAATAAAGAAGTGGAGGTCTGGAGACATGGCTTAGCGGTTAAGCGCTTGCCTGTGAAGCCTAAGGACCCCAGTTCGAGGCTCGATTTCCCCAGGATCCACATAAGCCAGATGCACAAGGGGGCGCATGCATCTGAAATTTGTTTGCAGTGGCTGGAGGCCCTGCTGTGCCCAATCTGCCTCTTTCTCTGTCTGTCTTCTGCTCTCAAATAAATAAATAAAACTAAAAAAAAAAGGTCCTCAAAATGCCTGTTTATCCTCCTTGATCCATGGTGCTCTCACTCTTGTTTAAAGAAACTGCTTTTTACAGATAGTAACAATTACCAGGGAGACCCAAGACCCCTAAGAATGACAAGAAAATAAATCCAACTGCCTAATACAAAACCAACCATCTCTGTCACATCTTTCTGGACCCAGGAGACATTACAGAGGAAATGGAGGTGAAATCTGAGTGCTGCTCTCACAGCTAGCCTTCTCCAGGGAGACAGTGGTAGAAACTGAAGAGATCCAAAAATCATCAAAGCAGAATATCAGTAGCTGCTGAGAGCTCAACACTAAAGGAGGCTTACAACACACCCTCCACAGCTCAAGAAGAGGGAATAGAAAGAATGTTAAGACCACCAAGGTTGGAAGAGTAACCTGAGGATTTGCCCCACCCCACAGAGAGTGACTGGTACATTCATGACTCCACAGTGAATACAATGAATACTGATAACCCCACTGAGGAGAGCCCTCAGTTAAATAGGGGTGGGTGAGAGGAAGTAAGAGTATAACTAATCCAGAACCAGGCATGGTGGTGCACCCCTTTATCCAGCACTTAAGAGGCAGAGGTAGGAGAACCTCCATATGTTGAGGCCAGCCTGGGACTACAGAATGAGTTGCAGGTCATCCTGGGCTTCCTACACCCCCAAAACAAAAAAGAGAAAAGAATATAATTCAATGAAAATATAACCACTATGCGATATGTTCATATAGCAAAGTTTTTGCTTAATTTTAAAAAGGGTGGGCTGGAAAATAGCTTAGTAGTTAAGGCATTTGCCTGCAAAGCAAAAGGACCTCGGTTTGATTCCCCAGCACCCACATAAGCCAGATGCACAAGGTGGCACATGTGTCTGGAGTTCATTTGCAGTGGCTGGAGGCCCTGGTGCACCCATTCTCCCTCTCTCGGCCTCTCATTCTCTCTCTCTCTCTCAATCTCTCTCAAGTAATTAAATAAAATTTTTAAAAGGGGGGAGTAGAGAACAATTCAGCAAATCACCCAGTGTCAACCTACACACACACACACACAAGCAAAAAAAAAAAAAAAAAGATTTACACAATTTAAACAATGGTTTAAATGGGTTTGCTCCAGAATTCACATTGAAACCTAACCCTTATGGTGACGACATTAAGCAAGAGCCTTATGAGAGAGAAGTGATTAAGGGCTCTGCTCTCATGAATGGATAAGCACCTTACACAAGTGCTAAAAGACACTTACCTAGGCCCTCGGTCCCTTCTGCCACATGAGGAAATGTCTAGAGCTCCAGCTATAAGGAATGGAGCCTTACCAGACACTGAACTTACTGGTACAACATGGCACTTCTCAGCTTTCAGAAGTACGTGAAATAAATTTCCATTGTTTAAAAAATTATCCAGTATAGAGGCTGGAGAGATGACTTAGTGGTTAAGGTCCTTGCCTACGAAGCTGAAGGACCCAAGTTCAATTCCCCAGCACCTACTTAAGCCAGATGCACAAAGTGAGCCCATTCTCTCTCTCTCTCTCTCTCTCTCTCTCTCTCTCTCTCTCTCTCTCTCTCTCTCTCCCTCCCTCCCTCCCTCCCTCTCTTTATATGCCTCTTTGTCTATTTATCCCTCTCAAATAAATAAATATTTAAAAATTAACCAGTCTAAGTTATTTTGTTGTAGCAGCAAAAGTACACTAAGACAATCTATTTCTTAGATTAAAAGAAAATTAAGGAAGTAAATGTGACAAAATGTTCATAGTGATGTATTCTGGGTGGTGAGAGAATTTCTTTGATAAGACTATCTATATTTTATGATTTGTTTTGTACATGCAAAAAAAATGTGTTCTGTCTAGCACTGGGGACAAAGTGTATCTTTACTAAATTATTGTTCGATGCACAGAGAGCTGTTGTCAACCTAAACTGAAGATCTGCCTTGGAAATTTAGACTGAAAAATGACAGGAATCATCTCTTCTGCAAATTGAGATAGATGCTTTCTAAGACTATCTGCTTTCCATTACCTGAAAATCCACAAATGATAATTAAAGCTCTTTATGGCATGACTATTTCTGCCAGGAAAATGTGGCTGTGTTTATAGAACAAACAACTGAAGCCTGTAAATGTTAAGGGAAAAGGTGGATCAAAACCAGCTAGAGATCCAAGGCCCAGACCCTCTCTCGCATCATGAAAGCTTTTCCACAACTATCTTCACATTTGGCTATTCTCTCTGATTTCAATGGGTCAAGCCCAGAGATGAGAATAAACAGGTATATCTTATGTACTAATTCTACAAAATGAGTGTTGAAACCAGCAAGTTCAGTGGAAAAAGGAGGCTATGATGGGTTTATAGTGTCTGCCATGAACATAGGAGTACGAAAAGGGATGGAGAAGAAATTTTAAGCCAAGCACGCTATCTACCAGCCCACAGATTTAGCCACTTGAAAAAAACAGTCTTTCCTGATAGGTGAAAGCTCAAAATGTGTGACATTTTATGCACAGTATTAAACTCTACACATCTTCCAGAATTCCATGCAAGAGTGATAGACTGTAATCACTGCTGGGACACCTGGGATATGAGATATGTCAATGAACCAGGTCTCATAACTAGCTCTGCCCAGGCTAAGACTTCACAAGCCAGTGACCCTAGAGTACCACTTTACCACCAAGGCCAGCTTGGTTCCCTCCCTGGAGACATTTAATAGCCTCCAGAGATATTATACCTGTCACAACTAGAAGGTGCTACTGACACTGAGTAAATTCCGGGGACTCTGGTGCACCCCAGAGGGCAATGCACAAGGCATCCTTAACAGAAGGAATCTCCTGACCCAAAATGCCAAGAACACCATAATTGGAAAACTCTTGCCTTAGACCAGACCAAACACAGTGGCCTTGGGGTCATCTAAAGGTTCCACTCTGTACCTGCTCTTCTTAAAGGACAGTGCCTGCCCCCAGAGTTCCAGCCTACATGAAGAACCCCAGAGCAATATGCACCCAGTACCCACATAGGCCAAGCCAAGAGTGCAGCCTCTAAACACAGCACTATTCATCCTGACCTTTGTGGGCTCAGGGTTCTGCTTGGTTTGTTCCTTCTCTTGGCTTCCAGAATGATTTTCAGGGCCATTAATGTTCCCATCTGTCTTGGTCTAGCTACACCACTGCAATTTCTCCTGATGGAAGAGGCTGGCCACAGTGACGCTGCATTTGTCAAGACCAAATGTGTGTGCCACAGCAGCTCTATCTGAGGTGTACAGACGGGTGGACCAGGAGAGAGAGAAATGGGCCAGACAGCCAGCCAGCCACAGCTGCTGAGTCAGTATAGGTAGTATAGGAGCCACATCAAGATTCTAAACCAGAACACTTGACGTCAGTGGGCACAAAGTCCCAACACTCTACTTGCAATGGTTATTTAACGACTGTTTTTCAACAGCTTTCTGTCTTATCACATCCTATGGAAGCAAAAATAAAGAGGTACGAGTATTCTGCAGAACTTGGTTGCAAATGGACTCCCTCAAACATCAATGCAAAAACACTTTTTAAAACCCCTCTTTATCAGTTTTTTTTTTTTTTTTTATAACAATATCTTTCAAATCAAAGATCCCAGGACATTCCCACAGGGGAAGCACAAAGACTCTAAGTCCATACTTGGCTCTAAGTTTTATTCATACAAGACCTTGCCCTTGACCCTCTTGGTTTCTGTTTCCTCATCTGGGAATGAACATGCTGAGCTTAAACACCTGTTCTGAGGGATAAATGATATCACATAGAACTTGCTTGCAGCATCATAAGGGCTTTGAAAATGGTAATCTTTGGGGGGTGTTTTCAAGATAAAGTCTTACTCTAGCCCAGGCTTACTCTGTAGTCCCAAACTGGCCTCAAACTGACAGCAATTCTCCTACCTCTGCCTCCCAATCTCTTCTGGGATTAAAGGCGCGCACCACTATTGCTGATAATATTTTTTTGTTAGGTTTTTTTGTTTTTAAGATAGGGTCTTACTCTAGCCCAGGCTGACCTGGAATTCACTATGTGGCCTCAAGAGCATGGCCTTGAACTCACAGTGACCCTCCTACCTTTGCCACCTGAGTGTTGGAATCAAAGATGTGCACAACCATGCCCAGCTTATAATTAATTTTTGATAGTCACCTGAGCAGGACGAGTATTCTAGAAGTCACTGTGTCTTGAGCTAATAAAGTACTCTTAGAGCTGTGACTTCCCATGCCATTCCCACAGTCCTCCAGCAGGACCCATGTTCATTTCTGCCCTGAGGACAGGCAAGAGAAAAGTGACATCATTTTGATCCAGGATATAAAATAACATCAAAATTGCAACTAAGAATTCTAACAATGCTATGGCTCAGCCTTCATCTTAATCCTGTAAGGTACATAACATTACCCCTATTTTACAGACATAAAAATGAGGCTTTGGAAGTTTGGATTGTGTTAATGAAGTATATCACTGGCGTAGTATGTGCAAGGCCCTGAATTCAACCTCTAAGGTGGCAAAACCAAACAACAAAAAGTCTAGGGCTGTAAAGATGGCTCAGCAGTTAAGGCGCTTACCTGAAATGCCTAATGACCCAGATTCAATTCTCCAGTACCCATGTAAAGGCAGATGCACTAAGCGATGCCTGCATTTGGAGTTCATTTGCAGTGGCTAGAGGCCCTGGCACACCCATGCAACCATTCTCTCTCTATCTCTCTCTCTAATAAATAACTAAAATAAAAAAGTCTAGATAAGCAGCCTTGCCATGGTCACTTGCCAGGGTTGGGGGCGGGGGTGGGTAAGGGTATGCTGCCTTTAACCACAGCAGCTCAAGCCTACTTATTTATTCCTTGTTATAGTGAGGACCCTAAATATCCCCCAAAGCCATGCTAACAGCTCAGTGCCCACCTGATAGTGACATTGAGCAGTGGTAGAACCTTTGGAAAGCAGAGCCTTGTGCAAAGACATAGGTCATTAGTAATGTACCTCCAAAGGGGATATTGGAACCCTAGCCCCTTCCTCATTTTGTACTTGCTTCCTGGTCTCCAGGAGCTGAGCAGCTTTCTTCTGCCATGATGTTATACCTCAGGCCTAGAGCAACAGGGCCAAGGTGCCATGGACTGAAGCCATGAGCCAAAATAACTCATTTCTCTTCAAAATCTCCTCAGTGAGGTATTTTGTCACAGAAATAAAATGATGCCTGTATCACTCATCCATACACTGATTGATAGACACTGATGGTCTCTTTTAAAAAAATATTTATTTAAGCCAGGTATGGTGGTGCATGCCTTTAATCTCAGCACTTGGGAGGCAGAGGTAGGAGGATCACCATGAGTTGGAGGCCACCCTGAGAATACAGAGTGAATTCCAGGTCAGCCTGGACTACAGCGAAACCCTACCTCAAACAACAACAACAACAAAATATATATATATTTATTTATTTAGAGAGAAAATGGGCATGCCAGGGCCTCCAGCCACTGCAAACCAACTCCAGACATATGTGCTATTGTGTTCATCTCGCTTTACCTAGGTACTAGGGAACTGAACTTGAGTCCTTAGGGCTGGCAGGTAAGTGCCTTAACCACCGAGCCATGTCTCCAGCCCTGATTGACAGACATTGAATTCTTGCAATCTTGTGACCCTATGCTAGATGTTGAACCCATGGAATCCATTTGTTTGGATGGTATCACCCATCACTGTATGCTATGTTTTTACATGAAGTGTCCCACCCCCAAAAGGCTCATTTGGTAAAGGCTTGAGCCCCAGTACAATGTGCACAGGTGGGGCTTTCAAAAAGCAATTGGAATTTGAGGGTGAGCACTTTATCAATGGGCTAATCTATTGATGAATAGCTATGAAGTAGGGTCTGGCTGGAAGAAGTAGGTCACTAGGGAAGTGGGTAGAGGATCTCTTGTTCTTAGTCTCACCCTCCCTCTCTCTCCTACCTGGCTGCCACACAGGCCTTCAGCCAGGATAAGAATATGCTCCCTTACCTCAGGCCCAAAGCCATGAAGCCACCAATCACAGACTGAAACCTCTACAGCCATGAGCCACAATAACTAACCCTTGTCTGCACTAAACTATTTCTGCAGGCTATGTGACACAGGAACCAAAGTCTTGACTAACACAACCGCCTGCAGACTAGCACGCACCAGGAAAAGTGATTTTGGTGCTGAAACACTCAAGTGCTGTGGTTTGAACGTGAAGCATACCCCATAGGCTCATGTGTTTAAACACTTGGCCCCCAGATGGTGGCACTATTTGCACAATATAACCTTTAGCTAGTGGCTCTTCACTGGAGGAGGTGGGTCATTGTGGGCGGGCCGTGTGGATTTTATAGCCCTGCCCCACTTCCTTTTATCACTTTCTTCTCCCTTCCTTTCTTTCTCTCACCCTCCCTCTCTCCCTTTTCCTCTCTCACTCTTCCTCCCTCCTTCTCTCTCTCTTTCTCTCTCTCTCTGTCTTTCTCTCTCTCTCACATTCCCTCTATCTCTCTTTCTCCCTCTATCCCCCCCCCTTTGCTCACCCTCACTAAATGCAATGTGACCAGCTGGCTTCCCTCTCCCACCACCAAGTCTTCCCCACCATTATGGACTATATAGCCCCTGTAGCTGTTAGGTGAAATAAACTCTACTTCCTTAAGCTGTCCCTGGTCAGATATTTTACATCAGCAATGAGAAAATAACACGCACAAGTAAACAAAAGTGCTGCAGCTTTTGACAGAACAGAGAAGCACCCAGGAGGCCTCCTCTGGGCTGAAGGAGGGATAGAAATGAAAGATGAATTTTTTAAAATATTTTATTTATTTATTCATGAGAGAGAGAGGGAGGGAGACAGAGTGAGAGAATGTGTGAGCATGCCAGGGCCTCCTGCTGCTGCTGCAAACCAACTCCAGATCCATGTGCCACTTTCTGTATCTGGCTCTACATACTTGAAGGAATGAACCTGGGTCCAACAGGCTTTGCAAGCAAGCACCTTTAGCTGCTGAGCCATCTCCACAGCCCAGAAAGATGGAATTTCTAAAAGGCTTGATAGCAGAAAGGATTTTGAGGAGCCAAGGGTTAGAAGTGCTGTACCAAGAAGAGAAAATGCAAAAACCAAAAAGGCCAACCCAAAAATCAATGCAGAGTGGGGCAGAGCGCGTGGCCTCATGAGGTGCAGCTTGTTTGGTACTGGGGCGGGGGGGGCGGGGGAGGCAGTATTTACTGCAGAACTGATGTTGCCCTCTTCAGCCCAGGCCCAGCCCCAGACAAACATCCATCTCGACCCAAGTTCAAGAAAAGAGAAATTCCATAGGAAGACATTTCAAAGCACCTACCAAGATAAACGTGCCCTCTGGCCTGTTTTTTTTTTTTTTTTTTGGCGGGGGGGGGGGGGGCTGGGGGGGGAGATTGTGTGCTAAAAACAGCAGATAAAAAGGAATCTGTGGGCATAATTTATTTAGACTTTCTAAAGGCTGTGGAGAAGGTCTCTCTCATAGGAGGCTATTAAAGCCAGGCAGGCTAGCCGGGAACTGTGGGGTAAAAGGTGAAGTTCTGCCATGATTAAAGCCTTCTTAACCGAGAGGAACCCCAAAGCTCGGGGATAAATAGACGATTCTCCACCCGGGAAGCTAAAAATAATGGGGCTGCTTAGAGATTAGTCCTGAGGCCAGTGTTGTGCTATCTATTTTTAATGATTTGTCAAATGAAGTACAGTAAATAGAAAAATGCATGCCGCTAATGACAGGAGACCACGTGGTAATGTCAGGAAAAATAGTCCGCAACTAGTAGAGGTCAGGAAGTCCAGACATGTCAGAACTTTCTTCCATGACTCAGTCTTCATGTCTGTGAATACGAGAGTTACAGGAAATATTTTTCAGATCTTCTATGAAAGATCTAAAACTCTTGAAGTTTGAATTTAAGGTAAAAGGAGATGATATAAAAAGAACTAACAAGAGTAAGCAATCTAAAGTAGAATATCACAAAAGACAAAGTAAATATTTCTACTCTGATTCATTCTGAATAAGTGATAACTTCTCCAAAGATAACTTCATACATCCCAGTGGACAACTTCAAGAGAGTGCCTATTCTTAGTCTGCTATCACCAAAAGTGCCAACAATTCACATGAAAAAAATTTTTAAACACTTTCTAAAAAAAATTTTTTAGGAGCTGGAGAGATGGCTGAGCAGTTCAGGTGCTTGCCTGCGAAGCCTAAGGACCCAGGTTCAATTCCCCAGTACCTATGTAAGCCAGATGCACAAGGTGGTTCATACATCTGGAGTTCATCTGCAGTTGCTACAGGCCCTGACACACCCATATTCTCTCTCTCTCCATATACATATGCATATACATATATATATATACACACACATATATATGCGTGTAAATATATATATATATATATATATATATATATATATATATATATATATATATATTTAATCAGTCTCTTTCTCTCAAATAAATAAGCCAGGTGTGGTGGTATACACCTTTAATCCCAGCACTTTCAGCACTCGGGAGGCAGAGGTAGGAGGATTGCTATGAGTTCAAGGCCACCCTGAGACTACATAGTGAATTCCATGTCAGCCTGGGCTAGAGTGAGACCCTACCTCAAAAAAGCAAAATGAATAAATATTTAAATATTTATTTTGGGGGCACACATGTGCCACAGCGTGTGAAGGTCAGAGAACAACTGAAGACGTCCATGTTCTTTTACACTCTTTGAGAAAGGGTCTCTTGACACAGCAAATCCTACCAGGCTAGCTGGCCCTGAGCTTCAGAATCTTCCTGCTCCTCCTCCCACTGTCATTGGCTTGCTGAGCTCACCACACAGGGACTGTACTCCACCCAGCTTTATGTGGGTGCTGGGGAGAATTGAACTCATAACCCAAGCTTTGCAAGTAAGCTCTTTTAACCACTGAGCTATCTCCCCAGACTTTAAACCATTTTTTTTAATACATGGAGAAGTATCATTAGTTTCGGGCCTAAATCAGCCTGTTATCTACGGTGGTCTTTGATCCTGTCAGAAAGGCCTTTATGTAAATCATACAAGCACTGATCAAATCAAGGGTGCATAATTCGGGGACTGAGTACTGCTCTCAAAAATCTGCAGTGTGGTTGGTGAACCACAAAACATAAAGATCACATAGTGCGACTGGCTCTGTGACTAAAGAAGCTGCAGACGAGGCAGGACACAAACATCACCTTCCAAGAACAAACACTTCTCTGTGGATGAAGGGGGACAGGTGTACCTTCCAGACTCAAACAGGAAAAGAGGAGAAGCAATGGCACCAGAGATGAGTAAAGGTGGAGATGAGAAATAAACTCAGAACTGGGCATGGTGGTCCACACCTTTAATCCCAGTACTCACTCAGGAGGCAGAGATAGGAGGATTACCACAAGTTCAAGGCCAGCCTGAGACTACATTGTGAATTATAGGTCAGCCTGGGCTACAGTGAGACCCTACCTTGAAAAACCAAAAAGAAAAAAATAAGAAACTCAGGATTGGAGAGATGGCTCAGTAGGTAAGGCACTTGCCTACAAAGTCTAATGATCTAGGTTCGATTCCCCAGTACCCACATAAAATCCACAAAGTGGCACATGTATCTGGAGATCGTTTGCAGCAGCTGGAGTCCCTGGTGTGCCCATTCTCTCCTTTATCTCTCTCCTCTGCTTGCAAATAAATTTTTTTTTAATATATTTTTTAAAAAAGGAATAAAACTCATCCATTTGTCCTGAAATGAGGGGGATTTCATGGTGAAAAAGTGTCAAGAAAAGCAAAAAGACCAAGTCAATTAATTAATAAATGAAGGTTTGTGACTATATCAGATGGGCACTCTTGGTTACCTTGTATCTACAAAACAAGACAAAAAAAATAAATTAAAAAAAAAAACAAGACAGGCAAGACTCAGGAGCACCCCATGAAATTCTAGAGAAACTAAATAATAAAAGTTGAAGCAATGCTTTTTGTTTGTTTTTGTTTTTCGAGGCAGGGTCTCGCTCTAGCCCAGGCTGACCTGGAGTCTCAGAGTGGCCTTGAACTCACAGTGGTCTTCCTACCTCTGCCTCCCAAGTACTAGGATTAAAGGGGTGCACCACCACGCCCAGCTGAAGCAGTGCTTTTAACATGGCACAATTAGCTCTGAGGATTCACTGATGTAAGTACTGTTTCCCCCAGGTAGCTTAGTGTGCATTATTTCCTTTTCTTTAATTTTTATGTTTTAGAGAGAGAACTCCAGATGCTTGTACCACCTAATGGGCATGTGTGACCTCACCCTTGCCTCACCTTTGTGCATCTGGCTTATATGGGATCTGGAGAGCCAAACTTGGGTCCTTACACTTCACAGGCAATTGCCTTAACTTCTGACCCTATTTCTTACCAGAATTAAATGTTCATTCAAGTAACACTTTTGTCTGAAGTTATGGCTAATGTTATTGATATTCATAACTAAAATTTGAACATTTGGGGCCCAGGAGAAATTTATTCCTCACATTACATTTCTGTGGAGGAAGTTGAATGCATTATAAGAAGGATATGTCACTTTTCTCTAAAGTACCTCTTTGTTTTTTCTTTTTCTTCCCCCTGAGGTAGGGTCCCACTCTAGTCCAAGCTGCCCTGGAATGAATTCACTATATAATCTCAGAGTAACCTTGAACTCACAATGATCCTCCTACTTCTACCTCTTGAGTGCTGGGATTAAAGATGTACACCACCACACCTGGCTTAAAGTACCTCTTTCTATCCACAAGGATGCCTTTGATTTCATAGTAATTCTTTTTTTTCTCCTTTTTTTTCATTTTTTCATGTTTCTTGCCCAAAAATCTAGATCAGCAAAAAAGAAAGACAATTGTTCTCCAAGAGTCCTACTAGATATAGACGTGTCTTACATTATACAAGACATGGACTCCAGAAAATACCAATATAAGGCAATCTGGTTAAATAACATTGATCTGAGCGGTGTGCCCGAAGGCACCCTTTAAAGTAATCTAAAAGTTCTTTTAATTCCTTGAGTAAACTTAAATTTCTAAATAGTGGATTTCCTTTGAAAAGTTTTATTTCCTGTGAACTACTGCCACAGCACTCTTAAACCTTCATGAGGTGTGGCATTTCCTGAGATTTCTGTAATGTTTTCTAAAATTATCACCTACCTTCCATTTTGTATCAAAGGAAAGAAGGAAAAAAGGAGGGAAGGTTGGCTCATGTCTTTTTTATTCTAGAATATATAATGTAGTTGCTTCAAAGAAAATAAATACCACATCATCAGTTATATGTCTCATAGATTCGATTCCACAGCCTAACACTCACTCAGCCAACTCCAAAGGAAAGCTAACAGCTCCAGCACTCAGTATCAGTCATGACGTAAGCAGCTCTCTTACTCCAGCGTTTCTCTTCACAAAGAAATGCAATTGAAATGAACACTGTTTTCACTCTTCTTGACACTTCTCAGATATATTTAAGGGGTAAGAACTTAAAAACATTTTTCCAGATAATGAGTTTCTCTTTTTTGTTGTTGGTTTTTATTTTTGACTTTTTTATTTTTAGTAATTAGAACCGTTGTTGTATGGACAAATGTGTTGGTCCCATTCCCCTCCTCCTCACCCCCTCCTCAGCGGGGTAACTGGTATTCACCGTGGAGTTACGAGTCATGAGAGCAGCGCCTCTGGATACTCCTTCGCACCCAGAGGCTCTTACAGTCTTTGTGTTCCCTCTTCCACAATGCTCCCTGAGCCTGGGAGGGTGTGTTATAAGTCTACTAGAGTGTTAAGCTCCCAGCACCTTCTGAATTTCTGCTCTGATATGTTTTGAGTGTCATCAGTGTCCCTTGCCATCTGCTTGGCACAGGTTGACAGACTCCACTCTTTTGGTGCGTCTTTTGAAAACACAGGGCATCCTTGTGTAAAATCTGAGACATGGGCCAGAATGTCTAAGCCAGTGAACAGGTGGCTTTCTTGTGAAAACCCCAATGAAGGTGGGCCAGAGCTTTACTAGCATGCTGACCCCCCAGCAAGGAAGATTAGAAGAAAGAGAAAGATGCAGACAAATGATAAGCTGCTGGATACGTATTGCAAACAAGGCCAAGATCCACAAGATGACTCCCAGAAAGCCTGCCCTAACAGTCCTCCAAAATCATGACACTCTTCCAGCCCTTTCCAGAAATCATCCTTGCAAGGCCACAAAGATAGCCAGGTTCCCCTTTCTCTCACCTAGTCCCAGCTGGACCCGAGGAAGCACCACAGGATGTGGAGCCTGACTTGTCCCTATGCAGACGTGAATTACCTACGCAAGCTCCCAAGATGAGGAAATTCATTGCTCTGCTCAGTCATCATGTAAAGCTTCCAAAATAGAGGTGCCCTTTGAATTAAATGCTCTGGTGTCGATTCCCTCATCCTCAGTGATGCCGTGTAAGAAGGATCAAGTGATTAAAATAAAGTAAAAAGAAACAGAGGTCACTCAACACCTGGCTTTTAAAATCTCAGTAGTTTCTCCGGGCCTCAGAAAGCTTGGGAAAGTAAAATGTGTGACGCAACTCTCAAGCCCAAAGGCCTTCGAACTTGTGTTCCATTAAAATGCATAATCCTATAATGACAAAGCTGGCAGTCTCTCAACAGTTTGACTCATTTCCCTGCTAAATATAACTGAAGACAGGTTTTCCACTAGGAGCTACTGTATTATTTTTTTTCCCAAGTGAGAATCAGAAACTAATTTCGATATGTAAAAAAAAAGGGGGGGGCAAGAAGGATGATACATGTATTTCTCTAATTTCTTCACAGCAGCACCCTGATGTAACCTCTTTTCTAGAACACGCAGCAGCAGCCCACAGACATGTTTATGGCTGGATAGGACAATGTGTGTCAGAAGTGGTACAATATGCCAATGGCCCTCTTTCCTCTACAGGCAACTCCACTGCATTGATTTAGTTGTGATGGGTGATGAGGGACAGGGACACTGGCTTGCATTGTTTGGCTCTGCAAAGGCCATTTCCAGAGAGACCTGCATTTCAGCTGACCACTATTTCTTTCCAATTCAAATGTAAAGCGACTTAAGAACAGACAACAACCCAGCAGGGTGCCTATTAGAATTCTTTGTAAGGACTTCACTTGCAAGCAGAAACTCTGGACACGTCTGCAAAAGAGAAATAATCGTCCTCTGACCAAGGGGGTCAGATCAAAAATCTCACAGACCGCATGCAATTGTTTTTTCCCTCTAAAATAGATCACAGATTAGTGGAGCACACTCACCTAATAGAAGCATCAACCATTTTTAGAACTGAGCTGCCCCCAAGAAGCCTTGAGAGGAATGCTGCTAGCTACAATCGTTACCCACTGAGTTAAAATCAGCGCAAATCCATTTGCTCTTATGCAGAATTTCCTGATTATAGCCTCCATTTATGTTGCCTACATACCCAATCTGAATTTTTTTTTCAAATTGGTAACTTTCAAAGTTGGCTTCACTGGTGTTCCAGGGCACAAAATTATTTTCTCCGCCTCAGTTGAAGTGTATTTTTAAAAAAGGACAAAAAAAAATGTTTTTGAAGTATTGGGTGAGAAATACATTTTGAAAATGAAGCCTGAGCTTGTAGCTTCACTACAATGGAGAAGCAGGAGGCAATGAACTCCACCCAGGAAGCGTCCTGCAACACTAGAGACACCTTCGGAGTCATTTGTAACTTCACATTTTTGAAAGAAGAAACAGCACCCGAGGGCTCTCTTGGCTTTGTATGTATCCCTAAGTGCACACGCCTGAGGGTGGGTTCAGGGATGTTAAGCTGATATGTACTACAGACAGGAGCATGCTTACGTTGGCTTTATGAGAGCTAATTGATACATGTGCAGGCCAATTGATATCACAGTGATGGCTTGCAATTGGCATGGGTGGGAGTATACACACCACAGAAATTACGGGCACTTGATGGAGAGTCCGTTGTTAAGCATATGCCAACCCACAGCGCCTATGACGCCAGCTGTCTGCACGGGCATTCATCCTTGCTGGCCATCGTGTTCACTTGGCTATGCTTCTGCTGTAACCGCTGTGCAGTACTGTGAATATTATCGTCACAATGTGTAACCAAAAGAAGTCGTTCCATGTCTACTTTCAGACATAAGCACTGAACAGTAGAATGCTCCATCATCAAAAAAAAAAAAGTTGTTTTTGTCTTGAACATGGGGGTCAGACCTCAGGTACTCTGCTGGATCAAATCCAGACAGTTCACTGCTGATAGATCCCAAACAGATCATTTGAGAAGGAAGAAACATGCTGGGCCTTAGGGAAAAACAAAAATGACTCAGTTCTCACTGCTGCCTTTGGCCAGTCCAAAGCCTGAAGTCATCCAGCATGGGGGAGCTTTTGGAGTCAAAGGATTGAGGGATGGAGCCACTTATCTGCTCAAGCACATGGGAAGATAAATGATAGCAAGCCACAAATAACACTGAAGTGTCCCTTCCCCACAAAATGGAAATTAACAGGCCCCCAAATCAGAGCATTAAGACAAAGATCCACCAACATGTGATTTTTGTAAACAGAGTAATTTAGGCTTTTGGAGGGCATGAAAATTCTGTCAGAATTATAATGTCTTCTACCACAGACCTTAATTTCTCCTGTCATGGGGAATATGATTAAGCTTGGTCCCATCTGATTGTAGGGGATGTCAGTTCCCATTAACAAAAGAAAAGAGACACTCAGAAACATGGTCCACATTTTAACCCCTTTGGGCAAGGAGGATTTTTCCAGCCCTAAACTGCTCATTTGACACCCCTAAAGCCCGTCAGCACAGGCAGCTTGTCCAGCACTTAAAGGATTTTCACTTACTAAACTCACCTCTCTCCCTGTTTCTGTTTCATTGTTAGGAGGAAGGGTGGGGGGAGTGACAGCTATGTGTATTGTTTGTATGTTTTGCTTTGTAACTTAAAGGGGGATTTTTTTTCCCACACCACCCACCACAGTCTATTGGAAATCTTCTTTCTCAGAAGATTAAAAAAGGTTTGAGAGGGCTAAATTCCTCCAGTGGGAAAGAAGCAATGTCCTTTTAGCTGCGCACACTGCTTGGTCATTCAGCTCATAAACTAGCTCACTCCAGTGGTGTTCACAAACTCAGAGAAATTACAGTCCCAGACCCAAGCCTGTCTCTGTAAACACCACTATCTCAGCCAGGCCCACTTCAGTTCCGTGGAGCCCTCCGCAGTTCAAACAGGGCACCCAGGTCGGTCTGCAAGCTTAGCAGGCACCACTGACCCTGGCTGCCCAGCAAACAGTTTATGTTAGGGAGCAATCGAGAGATTTCCTCCGATAAGGATGCTATTACAGGCTGGCAAATGTGGAAAGGGGCCGAGTGGGCTGCTTTTGTCCGGACTGACCCGGGGTTAGAATGCTAGGATTATTGCTGATTGGGGACAAAAGGCAAGCCGTGATTTATTCATTCAAGGAAAATCAGCTGAGTTCACCCCTCAATACCATTGTCCATCACTTTATGCTTGTTTCCCCTCTTCAGGTAAAAAGACGTAGAAAATTTGGGGATTCTTCAACAATCACCATTCCAGTGAACTCCATTAGCTTTGTGACCAAATTTGCTGTCCTTCTGCTTCTAAGTTGATGGGGTCCTACTCCTGTCCAGGGTGAACTCCCGCCACTGGTCCCACAGATATTTCACTCATTGGGGTAGCTGCCCCAAATTCCTCTCTACCACCAATCCCTGCTGTTTGGGAGCCCTCCTCCTAGAGGCTTAAGTGGCAACCTTCTTATTCCAGATCCAATATTCTCACTAGAGATGAGACTAGGACATCATATGTCTCCCGGGGCCCTGCTTAACACAATCACAAAATTATTCACCGGTGAACGCTGGCTTAAATTTTGTTGTTGTTGTTTCCCCACTCATAGGGATTCTGTCTTATCTATCTAGCACAATGTCCTAGTGTTTTCTGGTTCAAATACATGGAGGGAGAGAAGGAGGGAAGAAGGAATGGGTAAAGGGAGGAGAAAGGGAATGAAGGAAAGAAGGAGGTATGGAAGAAATAGTGACTGCCTATGAGAGAAAAGAACACAGCAAACCCAATAGAACAAAATCTTCACTTCCAATGTGTACAACCTAGGGAGTGAGTTTTTTTTTTCTCTAACCTACCATCCAGCATAAGATCTCCAGTGACTGACTGAGCCATCAAGGCTGTCCCTCCACACGTGCTGCCACACTTTCCAGACCCTCCTATGTTGTCGTCATCATTAACATCACTGAGTGCACACTGAATGCTCACAGCTATACAATCTTCACAACTATCCCTAAAGAAGTGGTGGTTAAAAGTGGGCTCAGAGATTCTTTGGTGGCTGCCTGGGAAGCAACAAACCAGGGGAAGATAGCAGACAAAAGGTTAAGATCAGAAGATAGCCAACTGCCCACAATGAGACACGCTACCTTTACCACATCTGCCAAGGCCCAGGAGAAAGTGCAGAGGAAGCAACAACATGAGTACCTGACAACCAGCTCCAGGGTGATGGTGACAGACGTGGTGGCCAACCAAAACCAATCAAAGCAAAAATCCAGAAGCTACAAAGAACTCAACACTGAGTCAAACTGCCAACAGTCCTGCCATGGCTCAGGAAACATTGTGGAAGGGGGGCAGAAAGATTGTAAGAGCCACAGAGTTGGTAGGAATTCTCTGAGGCATGGCCCCTCCAGCTTCCCCACAGGGACTGACTGAGGCCTTTGTGACCCCACAGTGAATACCATAACCCCACTGAGGAGGGTTCCCAGGGTTGCAGGAGCAGAGACAAGGGGACAAAGGAGTATAACCCCTTACAACATAGATAAAATAAAATTTTAAGGAAAAGAACATTGGTGGCACTAATCAACAGTGTCTGGTACATTAAAAAAAATGGACTCAGCTGGGTATGGTGGTACACATCTTTAATCCCAGCACTCGGGAGGCAGAGGTAGGAGGATCCTTGTGAATTTGAGGCCATCCTGAGACCACATAGTAAATTCCAGGTCAGCCTGGACTAGAGTGAAATCCTACCTTGAAAAAACAATCAATAAATAAATACAATAAAAAATGGGCTCAGAGGCACAAATTCCTTAACATTCCTCCTATTAAGACATGAGGATTTGGTCCCTTCTCTTGAAACCTGAGCTGTAGGATAAACACTTTGACCAGAACAGTACACACAAAATGATATATTCACTGCATGGAGATGTTTGCTCTGGGGGAAGTCAGATGTCACTTAAGAACTCTGGCCCCCTGAGATTATCATGCAGCAAGGAAACTCAAGCTCGTTATAGAGAAAGGTCCAAGACAAGGACATCTGTCCAACCTTCAGCCATTGCAAACTGTTCAGCCAAGGGATGTGACATGTACATGAAGGCACCATCTTGCACATCCAACCCAATCTCACCATCAGTTAACTACAGCCCCAGCCACAAAAAGACATCCCTGACCCACACTCAACAGATCCCAATTAACCCACAACATTGTGATGGAGAATAGTAAATTAAATTTTAAGCTACTGAGTTATGAGGTGGCTTTTAGGTAGCCATAAATAAGCAAAACACCTGGGCACCTTTATGACCCTGACTTTATAAATGAAATAAGATGTAGGACTTCCAAAACCCCACCACTGATGGGGCTAAGAGTCCAAGGAGAGAAGTGGTTGGTAGATGATACTTATTAATTTTGATTTTCCGAAGTAGATCTCAGAAATTTGCTTAGCCCCATGGATCCTCAGTTTCCCTGTCTGGGCACCAACAGCAATCCCTTGACTACATGCCAACCTGAAATAAACAAAGCCAGAAAGAACATGAAGGAAAGTGGCCCACTGGTCCTTAGGTTTACAATGCATCAGAATCTCCTTGAGGGCTCCTTTAACACACATTGGTGAACCTTACCCCAGAATGTCTGATCCTGAAGGTCTCCAGCAGGGACCAGGATTCTATGCTTCAGACAGGCTTCTGCATGATATAGAATCTGGCTATGGTCTGGGAACACACCATATTTTCCTCTATTAATTTCCCTGATGGTCCCCAGCATCTTTATTAGGTAACTATCATATCCATCACACAGAAGACAAAACTATGCTTAGAAAATCAGCTTGGTTTTAACTGCGGTTGCTGGTTACTTGAGTCAGTGGAGGCTTCAGAAGGTCAGCTAACCTCTCCCTGGTTCCGTGTTTTCATCTCCGCAAAAACTACTGTCAGAGACCCTGTGAGGTACAAGTTATTCTTAAGTGCTGAGCATAGTGGAAAGCAGACACAGCCCTAGAAAGTTCTTGTGCCAGCATAACAATGACATGCTGGAGAAGACTCAGATGCTGGAGCATTGCCTCGTTATTAAAGAATTCCAGAAATCTCAGTGTAACAGAATGTGTTTGTCATTTTTCTTTATTTGCCCAGGATTTTTTTTTTAACGTTCAGAGAGCAGGAGAGAGAAAGATAGAGAGGGAGAAAAGATAGAGAATGGGCACACCAGGGCCTCAGCCATTGCAATCAAACTCCAGATGCTTGCACCACTTAGTGGGCATATGCAACCTTGCGCTTGCTTCACTTCTTTTTTTTTTTTTTAATATTTTTCTTTATATATTTGAGAGTGACAAAGAGGAGAGAGAGAGAGAAAGAATGGGCATGCCAGGGCTTCCAGCCACTGCAAACGAACTCCACATGCATGTGCCCCCTTGTGCATCTGGCTAACGTGGGTCCTGGGGAATCAAACCGGGGTCCTTAGTCTTCACAAGCAAGTGCTTAACCACTATCACTCCAGCCCACTTGCCTTACTTCTCTGTGCCTGGCTTATGTAGGATCTGGAGAGTTGAACATGGGTCCTTAGGCTTTGCAGGCAAGCACTTTAACTGCTAAGCCATCTCTCCAGCACTGCACAGGAATGTTTAACCACCAGCTTGACAAAGGACTCCACCATCCAACTCTTGCTTAAGTAAGTTTTTATGTTTTAATTACTGAACCTGTTTTTCTAAGAAATCCCTTTCTGCACTGCACTGGGGAGGGTAGAGGAAAGGAACAAGTTATTAACAGATTGAGCATTTCCCTTTCTGAGACACCTATCAACCGGAGAGACAATTTTCCTTATGATATTTTCACTGGAGAATGAAGTAAGCATATTCTCCTTTTGTGTCAGGTTTTCTGATTTGGCTTTCAAAGGACACAAGGTATTTTGATTTCTATATTTAGAAACCCAAGCCTTTTTGGTATGCTACAAATCACAGTGAGCCAAGACTAATTGGAAGCACTTGTACTTAAAAATTAGTTTCAAGAATAAAAACCTTCAGAGGTTTCCCTATTGTATCCCGCTGGAGGGTCATTAAGGAAAGCAGTTACTTATCAGGATATATTCAAAACAACTTTATTGCATTCATAGGAAATAATGAGAGTTGACTCTCCAAATTACTAGGCAGGAGCCCTTGAAATCCTTTAACATAATCAGTGCATAAGATAGGCAAGCTAACAAATGTATCAGGAACTCACACAAAGGATCACCAACTTTGTGTTAGGTGCTTGTACCCAACAGTCTTCATAATGATCTCTGAGTTATGTATACCTATCTTCCTTTAGAGAGGAGGCATATGGAGTTGTAGAAGGTAAGTGTGGTAAATGTGATGTTCCCCCCATAAACTTGTGTTCTGAATGTTTGACCCCCAGCTGGGGGCAATTTGGGAGACAGAGCCTTGCTAGAGGGAATGTAATTGGGGGTGGACTTTGGGATGCTATAGTCAATTCCCCTCGCTAGAGTTCCTGGATTTTAACTAATATCATAAATTTTCATATGTTGCTAATTTCACCTGCATTGTCCTTGCTATTGCAATCCTTGCCAACATCAGTTTCATAGCTGTATCCTGTGTAACTATACCAAAGAACATGGGCTCCTGCCCCTCTTGGTAAGTGCCTGGCTTTTCTTTCCATTTCTATACTTGTTTGCTTTTTTTTAGTGCTCATGGTGCCAAAACCAACTTTTTCACATAAAGTTCTTTGTTCAATTTTCAGTTACATTTTAGGAAATAATACCAAAAGTAAGATAGATGGATCACAAATTATGAGCACTGTTAAGTTTCTTTTTAATGTTAAACTGTAATTGAACAGGCAGGTTTGTGTTCTCTCCGAATCCCTTGTCAAAGAATATCTTCACAAATTTTATCAAGAAGTATTATAAAGCAAATAATCACTACTGATTCCACACTTATGCAAAAGATCCATCTTTAACTTCTCGCCACTACCATCAAGTATACAGGCTCTCCAGCTTCTGCCCACAAACTTTTCTTCCTCCTTTTTGCAAGAAAAGTCAAGCAAGTCCATTCTCCTAGTCATTCATTCACTCAACCAATCATTGAACACTTGTTGAACAGTATTTTTCCAGGCCCTGGGCTGGACAATGGGGTTATAAACTTGAGTAGAACACAGTGGCTAGCCTAAAAGAACAATTGGATTGAAGAGCAGACCGGCATGTGAATAAGGCACTCTGCTGGAAGACAGAGTCCTCTGTATAGGAGCTTTGAGCAGGCCATGGGCTCCTAACAAGGACAGGGGCTGGTGGCAGAGGGGTCAGAAAGACCTCCACTAGGGATGATGCCTGACCACTCACCAGATAGTGATATCTGTTCTTGCTGAGTCTTGCTCTGGACTTACAAGCCCTGCCTTGCCCTTGGAAAAGCTCTATCTAGGACATAACATTGACATGTCACAAAAGAGAACACCAAGATATAAAAGAATAAATAACTTGTCCAAGTGTTTGTTAATGAAGGGTGACTCACATCTAAGTTCACAAGCTTACATCTAGCTCTTCCAATATCCACCACAAAGACCACATGGTCAAATGAAGCTCTCTCCAAATGAGTCCCTTCCCTCTCACCCCTGCTTCCTCCTGGACATGGCCCTGGCTCTGTCCTGCAAGGAGTGGTCTCCTTCTCTCCTCTCCTTATCATCTTGAGGGCATTGCTTTGTCCCTGGGCTTGGTGCCCCAACATATATCACCTTTCCCAAGCTTGCCATTTGTTCTAACTACCAGATGACTGGTGAAATTCTAAGAGGGCCCAGGATGACTCTCTGGGCCCCAGCTGTCTCTAAAGAAGATCAGAAGTGATGATCTGCTGGCCCCTTTGCCAGTCTCTCGCCTTGAAATCTTATGAGCCAATGAACCACACAGCTATCAGAAAATAAAAGCAAAGGTTTTGTTCAAATTGTAAATGCAGACACTTGTGGCCTCTTCCAATGAAGAAGAAAGGAAGAGAAGTGTTATAATGATGTTTTTTAATCATTTTCCTGGAGCACACAATGAGAATATATTTGCTGGAGAATGAAAAAGAACGCAGTATCAATTTGGTGAAAAAAACTACACTAAAACTGAAGGATCTATTCTTGCATTTTTCATTAATTCCAGCTGATAACTTTCAACATGGGGCCTCAGTGCTTCATCTGTCTCTTGATTTCTAGAAGTGCACAAACAAATCATGATTTCCTTGGCATTGCCAAGAAGTGCTGCAAATAGAAGATACGAGTCATTTTTCTGATGTCCCAATTCCAATCCTCGCTACACATTCTATGTTAGAGGCTTCTGCCTGTTAGTGCTGCTTTATCATGAAAGTATAGAGACTGAAGGTCCATTTTCAAACTACATAGAAACCTGAGCCACCTCCAGAGGTGTGCCAACCAAAGCACGTGGCTAAATAAAACCAAGGGCTTCATTCCATTCATTCTCCCTTCCAAAATGCCTGCAGTATCACCTCATTGCTTGCAAAGCTCAATAATCCAATATCTATTTTGTTTCTCTTATTGTTGTAAAACATAAATAACATTTGCCACCTTAATCATTTTAAGTGTATAGTGCATGGTACTAAAACCACATTACTATTGTACAAAGAATACCACTATCCTATAGCTGTTCAAGTAATAACTCCCAGGCTGGAGAGATAGCATAGCAGTTAAGGCACCTGCCTGCAAAGTGGAATGACCCAGGCTCAATTCCCCAGTACCCATAAGCCATGTGTCTGGAGGTCATTTGCAGTGATATCTGTTCTTGAAACATCAAAATATGTTTCATGTATAAGCTCAGGGTTAAATTGTAGTCATAAGTAGCTTTGTGAGGGGGCACTAAACTATGTCCAATGTAAAGGCCCTGATGTGCCCATTCTCTCTCTCTCTCTCTCTCTCTCCCTCCTTCCTTGAAAATAAATAAATAAAATATATTAAAAGTTAATAATAATAACTCCATTCCTCCTTTCTTGGTCTTATAGTAATCTTCATTTCATTTTCTGTCACCATAAATTTGACTTCTATCTCTCTCATATAGATAAAATCATTCCATGTCTTTATGTCTGGCATATGCCACTTAGCACCATGTCTTTGAGACTCATTCATGCTGTGCATGTATCAGAATGGCATTCCTTTTGAAAGCTGAATACTATTCCTCTGTTTGGCCTAGTATGGTTGTATAAGGTTTTAATTCTCCCACATTATGACCTGATTATTTTTCTTCTCCCACCTTTTTTCTGTGTGTGTGTGCGCGCACGTGTGTGTGTGTGTTTGTGTTATGTATGCAGGCATAGACACAGAGCACATGTTGAGGTCAGAGGACAACCTCAGGGTATCAAGCCTCATCTACCATCGTGTTTGAGACAGGGTCTCTCTCTTGCTTTGCCATTGCAAATGTCAAGCTAGCTGGTCTGACAGTCTTGGAATTTTCCTAACTGCCTCCCAGCCATAGGCACATTGGCTTTATGTCAGTTTGGGAAATTCAGACTCCATTCACAGACTTATGCACCTCTCCAGGCTCCCTAGCTTATTTCATAGGTCTGCATGCCCTAGCCCAGAGATTAGGCATGAGCTCATCACCTTTTCCATAGACATTTCAAGACTTTTCACCGTTGCTCATAGTGGTTTTCCAAACCAGGCCCATCCTCCACCATGATTTCAGTAACCTAAATCTTACCTGTTCTGAGAGCCCCACTAACAGCTTAACCGCACATACTACTGAGCGCCCTTTAGGTAGTCCATCCAGCCACAAGGGGGAGCTCAGACCCATCTCTCCTATTGCAAGCAGTTCCAAACACCTTTCCTGATTACATAGTGAACCTGTTTTCATTTTTAAGGTAATTGTTTATATTTATATCCATAAACATATAGCTAATTTGACTGAGCATGCATATCCAATAAAATATGTTTCATGTATAAGCTCAGGGTTAAATTGTAGTCATAAGTAGCTTTGTGAGGGGGCACTAAACTATGTCCAATGTAATCATCCTGAACTGTAGAGACATATCACTTGTTTCAAAGAATAGTGTATCACCTCCTCCTGTTTGCTCTTCCCATTTGAAAGTAAAAAATACATTAAATGGGGCTGGGGATGTAGCTTAGCTGTTAAGACACTTGCCTGCAAAGCCAAAGGACCTAGATTCAATTCCCCAGGACCCAGGTAAGCCAGATACACAAAGTGGCACATGCGTCTGGAGTTCATTTGCAGCAGCTAGAGCTGGAGCATCCATTCTCTTCCTCCCTCCCTCCCTCTCTCCCTCTCCCTCTCTCTCTCTCTCTCTCTCTCTCTCTCCTCTCTCCGTCTTTCTTTCTCAAATAAATAATATATAAAAAATATTTTATTTACTTAGTTGAGAGAGAGAGAGAAAGAATGGGTACACCACAACCTCTAGCCACTGCAAACAAACTTCAGACATGTGCCACCTTGTGCGTCTAGTTTACGTGAGTACTTGGGAATCGAACCTCAGTCCTTGGGCTTCGCAGGCAAGCTCTTTAACAACTAAGCCATCTCTCCAGCCCTTAAAAAACATTTTTAAAAACATAACATGAACAAGCTGACAGCAAAGGTAGACTGTCACCTCAATCATTTCAATTGCTTACAGAAAATTCTGAATGGATTATTTCTCTTCAGTAGTTGCCATGGTTTAGATCTTATATATCCTTTTTGTGGTTAAGTTAGTAATAACAGCATTAAAATCTTAAGAACTGTATAGTACTATATTTAATTATCTCCTCCCATAATTACACTGATTAAACACAGCATAAGAGACCATAAAGATAGATAAAACATTATGGCTACAAAACTTTTTTTAATGTCCATAAAATGACTATTAAGCCGTAGGTGACTAAATTAATATCATCCATACAATTTTATGGAGTTTCTATCCATATCCAGCAGTATCATTTGCCATGATGGCAGTTTTTTGTTTTTTTTTTTTCCACAGCAGTACTGGAACTTGGAAAGGACATGTATCCAAAGCATGGTAACACGGTGGGCTTGCTTGTCGACTTAGCCCAAAAAAGATGAGCTTTCTGTTTGAGCAATGCTTGGAGCTATTATTCACTCTACACATTGAAACCAATGACAACCCCACTTCCTTTGCTGTCACCCCTCCCAACCCCAGCAGGCAAGGAGATGGGGAAGCAGTATTCTTCCATGCATCATCCATTTCTTCATTATTTTTTTCTAAGAGCGGATCTCCAGAGACATGAGTTGATACTTAATGACAACAGGCAATCAAAGGGGAGATATACATTTTGCAACTGAAGAATCAAGCCCCTGTAACACCCAAGGACTTTCATTCTAACCCAAACTATAACAAAGATGAAATCCCAAGGGGGAGAACTGCATGCTAAAAGCTAATCCTGTGGGGAGGAAAAGAAAACGACTTAAAAGCTTTTCAGCAATAAAAAATAGCTCCCTGGGATCACACGTTAGCAATTAAAAAAATTACATGTACACATAGATATAAGCTCAGCTAGAGAACCAAAACAGACCTACCAATCTCAATGCATTATAACCACTAAAAGCCTCCGCATTTCCTATCAGCACTTGTGAAATAAAAACATATTTCAATGCTAAGTCATTTCTTTTATTAGATCAGTATATGTATTTTTAAGAACCTCACAGGAGCTGGTTAAGGTCTGCATGCACGAGCTAAAACAATAAAATCAACACAGTCTGTGACCTCATAGAACTTCCAGCCTAGCAAATGAGGCAATAAACAGACAATGATACAAATAAACTCTGATAAGTATTCTGAAATCATAGTTAAGGCTACTTTGAGAAAGAATAATGGTGGGATTTAACTTAGATTGAGTTTGAGTTTAGAGATTAACAAAGCTTGTCTGAAAGAGGAAATTTTAAGATATAAAAGATAGATGGCGGACTGAGGAGACAGTTCAATCAATCAAGTACTTGTCTCGCAAACATGAAGACATGAGTTCAATCCCCAGAACCTACATACAAATGCCAGGACTGGGGATGGTGGTGCCCGCTTTTAGTCCCAGCACTCAGAGCTTAGGTAGGAGGATTACCGTGAGTTTGAGGCCACCCTGGGGCTACAAAGTGACTTCCAGGTCAGCCTGGGGTAGAATGAGATCCTGCCTCGAAAAAGAAAATAGAGAGAAAAGGAAAGAAGGAAGAAAGGTAGTGAGGAAGGAAGAAGAGAGAGAGAAAGGAATAAAAGACTGAGAGAGGAAGGGAGGGAGGGAGGGAGGGAGGGAGGGAGGGAGGGAGAGATGGAGGGAGGGAGGAAAAAGGGGGAAGGGAAGGAGGAAGGAGAAGGGAAGAAAAGAAAGAAAAGAAAAGAGAACTAAAGAAAAGAAAAGGAAAGGAAAAGAAGACGCCAGGAATTGTGGTGAGCACCTATAATCCTAGTGCTGAGGAGGCAGACTCAGAGGATCCCTGGGCCTCATTAGTCAGTCAGTCTAGCCAAATTGGTGAGCTCAAGGCCAAGGAGAAACCCTGTCTCAAAGGAGGTTAATGATGTTCCTGAGGTTGAGCTCCAGTCTCCACATGCACGCACACACCACCTGCATACACACACACATATACACAGAAGCATTTAAAAAGGATAGAGGAGGGAGTTAGTGTGTGGAATTCAACAAAGGAAAAACATTCTAGGCAAAGGAGACACAGAGGGCTGGAAAGGAATAAAAGCTTACCACGTTTGAGACACCAGCAGTACCAGCAGCAGAGGCCAGGCCAGATCGGCTCTGTTCACCACCCACACAGACTGCTGTTTTGTTAGAAAAGGCACTCACTAAGTACCTGCTGAGTGGTTAAGTCACTGGATGCACATGTGAGGCCAGAGTTTAGTAAGTCAGGAGGGAAACCTGGGATGAGGATGTTCAGGTAGAGAGAAGGCAGAACCTGAACAGTCTGATGGATGCCTTAAAGGTAACTCCATCGTCTCTCCACAACACTCAACTGACCCATACCCAACCATGTCCCCAATTTCCAAGGCAGAAGGCATTTCTTTCTTAACATGTGCATGGAATAAAAAGGTATTTGGGGCTGGCGAGATGGCTTAGAAGTTGGTTAAGGCACTTGTCTGCAAAGTCAAAAATCCCAGGTTTGATTCCCCAGGACCCACATAAACCAGATGCACAAAGTGGCACATGTGTCTGGAGTTTGTTTGTAGTGGCTACAGGCCCTGGCATGCCCATTCACTCTCTCTCTCCCTCTCTCTCTCTCTCTATCTGCCTCTTTCTCACCAATAAATAAATAAATAAAATATTAAAAATAAAATAAATAAATTTTTTTTAAAGAAAAAGGCATTTGATGACTACGTACAAACTGAACTTCCACTGACTGAGTCTTTAGCATGTCTAGGCTGTGGCATGAACCCTTTCATGTATTGGTTCATTCACATCTGAAAACTCTGTGAAAGTACATGGCACCAGGCGTGGTGGCATGCACCTCTAATCCTAGCACTTGGGAGACAGAGGTAGGAGGGTCACCATGAGCTTGAGGCTACCCTAAGACTATACAGTGAATTCCAGGTCAGCCTGGGCTAGAGACCCTACCTTGAAAAAACAAAGTGCATGTCTATATGTGTGCACATGTGTCTCTGACCACCCTTGAAAAAAATCTAAGTTTTATGGAGGTACACCAGTTACTTTTCCATAACTGTGACCAAAATATCTAAGAGAACAACTTAAAAGGAGAAAGATTTATTTTGGCTCCTGATGTTAGAGAGTTCCATCCATCACAGTGGGGAGGCAATGGAAAAGCAGAGCAGTACACATTGCAGTGTCCAGAAAGCAGAAAAAAAGGAAACATAGGAAGAGGCTACAGAAAACATAGACCCAAAGACACGTTCCTAGTGAGTTACCCCCTCCCTTTCCTCACCTCCCAATAATGCCATCATTCTGTGAGTACATCGGCCTACTTCGACCTATTGGGATGCCTTGCATTGTTAGCCCATAGGATAAGGTATCTGACTTTCGAAATATAATTTTTGCATGTGTAGGTACATGTGCATGCATGTGTGTATGTATGTTCCAATGTGTGTGGGTATACATGTATGTGCAGGTGCACATTTGTGCATTTGTGTGTGAGACCAGAAGTTGGTATCGGGTGACTTCTTCAATTGTTTATTTTGTTGTTGTTGTTGTTGTTGTTGTTTTTTTTGAAATAGGGTCTCACTCTAGTCCAGGCCGACCAGGAATTCACTATGTAGTCTCAAGGTGGCCTCAAACTCATGGTAATCCTACTACCTCTGCCTCCCAAATGCTGGGATTAAAGGCGTTCACCACCACACCAGGCCAATTATTTATTTTTTGAGATAGGGTCTCTAACTGAGCCCACAGCTCACTCATTCTGTTTGACCAGCTAGCCAAAAATCCTTGGGATCAATCTGTTTCCTCCTCCCCAGCACTGGATCACAGGGGCATGCCACCATCCCCAGCTTTTGCATGGTTGCTGGGAATGGGACTCAAGACCTTGTGCTTACACAGCAAGCACTTTACCCAAAATCTCTCCCAACCACCACCACTGCCCAGGCAAATAATTTTATGGTGATCTCTACACATCTTCACAGAAGACAGCCTTCACACAGTAGAAAACTACTAGAGAAGAAACTTGACCTGTCACACCAATCTTGGGTTTTGATGTTCTCAGTAAGTTGCCTTCCATCTAAGCTCTGGAAGTCAACTGGTTTATAGAGAGAGGGATAGAGAGCCAAAATACAAAGTTTCAGAATATCAAACGCCACCACTAACACACCACTCCTACAGCGCCCTGATTCAAACCAAGCCAATATTCAGAGATGAGTTATCCTGTCTACACCTCCTAAGCTAGAGTCCGCGACATGGCAATAAATTCAGGAAAATGTGATTGTTGTGGTCTGAATGTTTGGGTCCCTCCATAATTCATTTTGGAACTTGACCCCCAAGATGACAGTATTAAGAGGAGGGTGTTTAGGAAGGGATTGGCCACAAGGGATCTGCGCTTGCTTATGGATAAGATCAGAGCTTTCAGAAGGCACTGAGAGGTACATTCTTCCTGCCCTTCCATTTTTTTTTTCCATCATATGAGTACACAACCTTCACAACTATGAAAAATAAGTTCTTACAATTTATAAATTACAACTTGTGATATTTTGTTGTAGCAGCAGGAATGAACTAAGCTAGTAATATACACCAAAAACGTGGTGACTTTCTCGATGAATGGTAATATTGCATCTATTAAAGCTGGCAGCAGAGATTTAGTATGTTGCTACCTTGGGGATTTTTATTTATTTATTTGCAGTGCTAGGGATTGCCTTCAAATAAAGCATTCTACCAACTGAACTACATTCTCGGCCCAGGAAATTTCTTTAGTTGGTACATTTTGAACCCCCAACACTGTGCTGTAGCTAAGTTCCAAGTGGCATGCCAAGTTCAAGTTAAGCTTAATTCAAGAGACTTGTCAGGGAGTTAAAAAAAAAAATAAGGCATCAATATTTCCTTTATTCAAATAGCCAATCCCATCAGGAAGAAATATCACATCTCCTACCTACAGAATTCATGCCATACAGGATATGTACCACAGAGAATTTCACATACAAGAATATATTTAGTCTCTATGTCCAGCCCTGTAAGATAATCATAATAGTCTAGTTTTTTGTGGATGAGGAAAGTGAAACTAACAAAGTTTGGAATTTGGGAGTACAGACCAGGACTTAAGCTGAGAACTCTGATGTTAGTTTATATGCAGATATGTAAACTTTTTCTTTTTTCTTTTTTTTTTTTTTCCTTCTACTCTGCTCTCCCAGAACTAAACTCCATGAAGTGAGTGTTCTCCGGGTAAGTAGTGTGGCTGCATTCAAGGAAGCCTGTCTTCCATGGCACTGGGGCTGGGCTTCATTAACTGTCAGCCACCATTCTCTCCGGGCTACTTGTAGGCTACTGAATGGCTGGCAGAGGGTCTTGGGATTTCAGGGACATTGTTGCCCACATCTAATCCAGCCAGCACTGTCAGTGGTGTAGCCTGAAGCTGGCTTAGTGCAGAAGGAACTGTAAAGCCCATCCCAAGACACTCTTTGAAATGGTTAACCATGGGATTTTTTCTTTTTCCAAATCCTCTTTTATCTTAAAAAAAAAAAAAACATAATTACTTTGCAAATAAACTGGGTGCTATTGCATAGGCCACAAGACATTGTTGATAGGTAATCAAAAGCCAAGCACAGAGGGGGCTTATGTGGAGCCCATGGGCTCTGGGATTTGTGGGCAACAGGCAATCACAGTGTCTTCTGCCTTCAGCCAAATGCTAGCAGCTGAGAAAACACTAAGGAAAGGCTGACAAAAAGTTCTATTTTATTCTTCTCCTTGTTTTGTTTTGCTTTGATTTGGTTTTCTTTGGTTTGGTTTTTGTAGACAGGTTCTCACTCTGAGCTCCTCCCAATGTAGCCCAGGTTGGCCTCATCCTCCTGAGTGTGGTGATTACAGGTTTGAGCTACCATCTGGGGCTCTATGTTACCGATTTCTACAGCACAAGGATATATGAAGGAGATGTCCAAACTCCTAAGGCTTCCTAAAGGAGGAGGCACAAGTAAGGCATGGGACAAAGGGCATATTTCCTGGAGGTTCAGGATGGCACTATGCCATTTATGGTTGCTGTAAAAAGCCCAGGAAAGTCGTTCAACATCCGCAGAATCAGGGTCCCACCTGTAAAATAAAGTATCCTCATTACATATGACTGTGGGGATTCAAAGAGCATAGTAGTTACTGACTCCCTTGCTGTGACAAATAGTTGACAAAATCAACTTAAGGAGGATGGTTTATTTCAGCTCACAATTCAAGGGTATAGCCCATCATGATGGAAAAAGCCAGGCTGGATCAGGGAACAAGTAGTCACATTCTATAGCCAGGAAGTAGAGAGTGATGAATGCTGACACTCAGCTAGCTTTCTCCTGTTTATACAGTCCATCACCACCACCACTCCAGCCCATGAAATAATGCTGCCTACAATTAAGTATGACCACATCAGTTAATGCAATCTAGAAAACTCTCCCCACAGGCATGCCCACAAATTTGTTTTCATGGAGATTCTGCATCTTGTCAAGTTGACAGCAAGATTTATTAACCATCCTAGATAGTGAGCACCCTGAAGAGTCAGGAACAGGGGGTGCCTCACGTACCAGCACTCATGTCTTCTTGGATCACCACCATCTACACCTTCTGACATTCTAGTAACTCAGGAGCCTGTGTGGAGACTCTTCGACACACATCAGAGCATGAACATTTCACTTTACTAAGAAATAAAGCAGCCCATCCTGACTGTGGCAGATAGACCCAGGTCCAGAAGCCACTTCACCATTAAGAAAGCACATTGTAAGGTTGACTATCACTGATGCCAACAAATTACCACAAATGTATTCTCTTATGGCTCTGTGGGTCTGAAGCCTTACAAGCACCTCAGTGGGCTCAAATCATGGCCTGGAAGGATTGAGTTCATTCCTGGGGCACAGGAGTAGGACTGTCTCCTGTACATTAAAGCTGGTTCCTTCCTTGCACACAACACAGACCTCGACTTCTCAGAACCAGCAATAGTTTTCCTCAAGTTTCTTCTCTTTCTCCCTCCCTCCCTTTCTCTCAACTATCTCTCTCTCTCTCCCCCACTGGAATGAACAGAGACATATTAAGAGGAGAAAGACATTATTCTGCCTACCATACAATAGGATGTGTTGATAAGTGACTTTTTATTTTATTAGCATGCAAAGAACTAGGTTTCACTATGCTAATTTCAAACAATTTTCCCTTCTCCCTCTGTCTCACTCCTGTGCCCTCCCCCCAACATGGCCTCCTTTCCACATCCACACTGTCCTCTCCTTTACCTCCTCATCACCCACTATTCCCTGCTCATGATCTCCCATCTTGAATCATAACATCTACTCACTCTCACACGAGAGAAAACATACAATTTTTATCTTTCAGGGCTTGGGTTGCCTCACTTAATATATTTCTTATTCTCAAGTTCATCCTTTTCCAGCAATTTTCACAACTTCATCTCTCCTTACAGCCGAGTAAAACTCCATTGTGTTTATGTACCACATATTCATTATCTAGTCATCAGCTGGTGGACACCTACGTTGATTTCTTAGTTACTGTGACTAGAGCAGAGTGAACATGGTTGTGCAAGTATCTCTGTGGTAGGTCATTACATCTTTTGGGTATATGGCCAAGAGTGGTATACCGGGGTTATATGGTAGCTCAATTCTTAGCTTCTAGAGAAGCTTCCACATTGATTTTGACTGAGACTGCACCAGTTCACACTCTGAAAGACAACAAACAAGAGTGGCCCTGTTCAAAACCACAACCTGGCCAGCATCTGTCGTCATTCTGACAGAGGTGTGACAGACTCTCCAAGTGGTTGTGATTTGCATTTCCCTGACAGCTAAGGATGCTGAACATCTTTTAAAATATCTCCTGGCTATTTGTGTTTCTTCTTCTGAGAACTGTCTGTTCATTTCATTAGCCTGTTTAATGATTGGCAGGGGTGTTTTTTGGTGTCGTTTTTGTAGTTCTAGAATATGTAAATATTCTAGATATTAACCCCTCTGTCAGAGAAATAGCTGTCAAAAATTTTCTCCCATTCTGTAGGCTTTTGTACTTGCTCTGCTAATAGTTTATTTTGCTATGAGGAAAGTTTTAAATTTAATTTGTTAATTCTTAGGACTATTTCCTTAGCTATTGGAGTCATCTTCAGAACATTTGTATCTATACCTATAACTTCCAATGTATTGCTTATATTTTCCTATAGTACTTTCAGCATTTCTGGCTTTACATAAAGGCCCTTGATCCATTTTGAACTGCTCTTTATATAGAGTGAGAGATGTCAGTTTAATTTCATCTTCTGAAAGTGAAGATCCAGTTTTGCCAATACCATCTGTTGACTAGGCTGCCTTTTTTCCAATGTATGTTTTTGATGCCCTTTCAAAAATTGGGTGTTTATAGCTGTGTGAGTTTATTTCCAGGTCCTCTGTTCTATTCCACTGGTCTGTGTGTCTGTTTTTGTTCCATTACCATGCTGTCTTTGTCATTATGGATCTATAGTATAATATTTCTCTGGTATTGTGATACCTCCAGTAGAGTCCATCTATTTGGATTTTCTTTGGTATTACATGGTCTTTTGTGCTTCCATATGAATTGCATTTTTTTATAATTCTGAGAAGAAGATCATTGGCACTCTAATGAGGATTGCATTGTATCTATAGGTTACTTTCAATAATACAGCTATTTTCACAATATTGATTCACCAGTCCTGGAGCATGGAAGTTCTCTCCAATATCTGGCATCTTCTTTTATTTCCTTCCTTCTCTCATTCATTCATTCTTTTTTTTTTTTTTTTTGGTGTCTTAAAGTTTTCTTCATGGAGATCTTTCACATCCTTGGTGAGATTTGTTCTTAGTTACTTGATTTGGTGGGAAGCTATTGTGAATGGGATATTTTTCCTCATTTCTTTCTCAGCAAATTTATTGTAGTATATAAAAGCTACTGGTTTTTATGTGTCACTTTTTTATCCTGTAACTTTGTACAATGTGTTTATTAAATTTAAATGTTTACTGGTAGCATCTGCAGTGTTGTGTAAGTATAGAATCAGTCTGAAAATGAGAATAATTTCATTTCTTTCCTGTCTTTATATTTTTTTATATCTTTCTGTTGTCATATTGCTGTAGCTTAAACTTTGTAAACTATATTGAATAAGAGTAGAGACATTGGCACCCTGGTCTCATTCCAGATTTTAGAGGAAATGGTTTCAATTTTTCTACATTCAGAATATGTTGGCTATAGTTTTGTTGTATACAGCCTTTATTAACTGAGGTATGTTCCAGAAATTTCTAATTTCTCCTAATTTCACTGTGAAGGCATGCTGAACTTCATCAAATGTCTTTTCTTCATCTATTGAAATGATCATATGATACCTGCCCTTGACATGGTGAATTATGGTTATTGATTCACATATGTTGAACCTGTTTGGTCATGGTGTATGATGTCCTTAATGTATTCTTAAATTTGATTTGCAAGAATTTTGTTAAGAAATTTTGCATTTGGGCTCATCAAGGAAACTAGTCTGCTATTTCCTTTTAGTGTTCTGTTGTGTCTTTATGTGGTTTTGCTAATAGCAGTTTGGTAGTATGACATTTCTATCTGTTTTGTGGCACAGTTTGAAAAGTGTTGGTATAAATCTTCCTTGAAGGTTTGATAGAATTCCACAGTGAATCCAACTGGTCCTGGGCTTTTCTTTGTGGGGAAACTTTTTAATTATTGCTTCAATTTCGTTGCTTATTATGCATCTGTTTAAATTATACTTTCTGGGGCTTAAGAGATTGCTTAGTAGTTAAGGTGCTTTCCTGCCAAGGTTAATGCCCAGAGTTCAATTCCCCAGTGTCCACGTAAGCCAGACACAGAGTGGTGCATGTGTCTGCAGTTCATTTGCAGTAGCTGGAGGCCCTGGCATGCCCATACACTCTCTTACTCTCTCTCTCCTTGCAAATAAATAAAATATTAAAAAGACTTTTATTTTTTTTTAAGTTTTTTTTTTAATTATTTATTTACTTATTAGAGAGCAACAGACACAGAGAGAAAGACAGATAGAGGGAGAGAGAGAATGGGCGCGCCAGGGCTTCCAGCCTCTGCAAACGAACTCCAGACGCGTGCGCCCCCTTGTGCATCTGGCTAACATGGGAACTGGGGAACCGAGCGTCGAACCGGGGTCCTTAGGCTTCACAGGCAAACGCTTAACCACTAAGCCATCTCTCCAGCCCTAAAAAGACTTTTAATAAATTATATCTTCTAGCTTTAATTTTGGTGGGCCATATGCATTTACAAACATGCCCATGGTATCTAAGTTTTCAAGCTTTTTGGAATGTAATTTTTAATAGTGTTTTCTTGTAATCTCTTAGATTTAATTAGACTCCTTTCTCATCTCTAATTTTATTTAGGCTTTCTTTCTTAGAGTTAGCTTGGGTAGAGGTTTCACAATGTTATTATGAACCAACTCTGTTTCATTGGCATTGTGCATTTTTAGGCTGTATTTCTGTAATTTCTGCCAGAATCTTAATTATTTCTTGATGTACACTGGGTTTGGTATTGGCATCCTGTTACCTTATCTTGCTTCTATTACCTTAACTTGCTTCATTAGATTACTATTTGAGATCTCTAAGAATTTTTCCACTTCTTTTTAAATTTTTATTGATATGGTAACACACTGTAAATTGGTCATGCACTCATCACATTATCCTCTTCTGTCCTCTTCACACCCTTATTCACTAAGGACCATCCTGTTTCAAGGTAGTTCTTTCTCTGTTTAGCTGTCTCATTCCTTTTGTCCTCCTCTATCCTCTAGGCCAAAATGGTTGTGGGATCCAAATAGTGCAGGTCTTCTGGGGGTGTGGATAATCACTGCAGGGTCATGAATGCACCAGTTCATTCATGTCTGGAGAACAGTGCTCCACAATATGCCTTTCCATCTTGTGGCTCACACATTCTTTCCAACTTCTCTGCTGCGATTCCCTAAGCCCTTAAGGGCACATGAAAAATCACCAAAGTGAGTTCTCAACAACCTCTTATTTTCTGCTTTGATCAGTTTTGAGTCTCATCAGTGTCTACTTCATCTGCATAGAGAAGGTTTTCTGCCTAACAATGAGAACAGAGCTCATTTTTAATCTGCCACTTCCTTTGCAATGTTGTCTGGACCATGGAAGGTGTGACAGAGGTGACTTGTCCAGTGTTAGACAGCTTTCTCACCTTGCCATTTTGAAGAGACTTGGGTCCCCATCTATAAAAAACAAGTTCTCTAACAAAAAGTAAGAGGAGCATTAATCCAAGGGGATAAAATATAGATATTTAGAAAGTTTTCTGATGGGCATAACATCTCCATTTAGCCAAAGATCAGTGAAAGCTTCCAAGATCTATGACCTTCAAAGCCATAGGCTTTAGACTTGGCTGTCAGTACCATGCATGAATTCCCTCCCACTGAGCAGGCCTCATATCCCATCAGAGATCAGTTGATTACCCCCATAACTTATGTATTGCTATTGTACTTGTGGGTACATTTTGCCTGGCAGGTTGATTTTGTAGCTTTCAGGATCCTCTGTTCAGACTATTGATGACTTTCACCCTTCAGCATCTCACATGGTGCTTTCTAGCATTATGACAGCTATCCAGGCTATTCTTACAGCTCTATTTAACTTGTTTATCTCTTATGGTTTCAATTTTGGTAAATCATATGTGCCAAGAAATTCATTCAGTTCTTCCAGATTTTCCAGTTAGGTAGAATATAGGTTTTTTAAATATGTCCTTATGATTCTTTAAATTTCATTGATTTCTGTTGTCAGCTACCTTTTCATCTCTAATCTTGTTGATTAGGGTCCCCCCTTCCTCATTTGGTTAACTTGGCTAAGGATTTATCAATCTTGTTTGTGTTTTCAAAGAACCAAGTCTTTGCTTCACCAGTTTCTTTTTCATTATTTTCTTCATGTATAACTCATTGATTTCTACCCTGATCTTGATTATTTCTTTCTCCTGGTACTTCAGGGCTTGTATTGTTCTTGTCCTTTCAGAGTATTCACATGGATCATTAATTTATTTACTTGAGATAGCTTGATTTTTGTAATGTAGTCATTCAGACATATACAATTCCCTATTAGGACTAAATTGGTCCCCTAGGTTTTGGTATATTATGCTTTCATTATCATTGAGGTCTAGAAAGTTTTTTATTTCCTTCTTGGTTTCTTCAATTGATTTTGTTCAACAGTGTATTATTCAATCTCCAGGTGTTTATATATTTTATGTTGTTTCTGTTGTTAATTTCTAGCTTTATTGCATCATGGTCAAATAATACAAGGAGCTATTCCACTATTCCTGAATTTGTGAGGACTTGTTTTATGTCCTAATATAGGATCTGCTTTAGAGAAGGTTCCATGTACTGCTGAGAAGAAGGTGTGTTCTGGAAAGTTGGGATGGAATGTTTATAGATATCTGTTAAGTCCATTTAATCTAGGATGTCATTTGTCTCCACTGTTTATTTATTTTCTGTTTAGATGATCTATTGGTGATAGTGGGGTATTGAAGTCACCCACTGTTATTATTGGGATTTATGTTTGACCTTATGTCTACTGGATTTTGCTTTGTAATATTTGGTGTGTCTATGTTTGGTGAGTATATGTTTAGGATTGTTATATCCTCTTGATGAAATGTTCCCTTTTTGTCTCTATCAAGTTATTTTGGTTTAAAGTCTTTTTTGTCAGATATTAGTATGGCCACAGTTGCTTATTTCCTAATTTAGTTTGCTTCTATCCAGCCTATTAATACCTGTATCTTTTTATTGGTGAATTGAGTCCATTAACATCACTGAGAGTTTTTTAATATGCACACATGGCTATAAGTTTTCCTCTTAGGACTGCCTTGATTGTAACCAGAGTATACGGTAGATTGTGTTATAATTTTTATTAATTTCTAGAAAAATTTTATTTCCTTCCTGATTTCTTCAATGATCACTGTTGACTCAAAAGTGTATTGTTCCACCTCCAAGCATTTGTGTAGTTGCTGAAGTTTCTCTTGTTGATTTCTAGCTTTATTCCACTGGGTTCTGACAGGATACAAGGAATTATCTAACGTTTAAATTTGTTAAGGCTTTCTTTGTGGCCTATAATATGGTTGATTTTGGAGAAGCTTCCATGTACCACAGAGAAAAACATGTATTCCCTATCTAACAGACATTTGTTACATATATATTGAGTCTAGCTGGTCCATGTTATAGTTTAACTTAGAAGTATATTTGTTGGTTGTCAGTTTGGAGTACCTGTTTAAGATATGAACATGGTATTAAAGTCACACTATTGTTGTGTCTTGATGTATATGCTCTTCTATGCCTTTTAGAATTTATGAAATTGGGGGCTCCAATATTTGTGGCATAAAAAGTTACCCTTCTTGTGTATTCTTGATGGATTATTCATTCTATTAAAATATTTAAAGCCCTTCTCTGTCCCTCTTTTTGATTAACTTTGGTAGAGGTCTATTTATCAGATAAAGAAATAGCCATGCTTATATGTTATTCACTCTTTCTGTTTGCTTGATAGGTTGCTTTCCATCCTTTGACACTTGGTTGTGGCTGTCTGTCTTTGCTAATTATATATGTTACTTGGAAATAACAGAGAGTTGGGTCTTGTGTTTTGTTTTGTTTTATTTTTCTGATTTTAGGGGCAGTTGAGTTTGTTTGTTGTTTTGTCTTTTGGAGACAGAGTTTCACTCTAGTCCAGGCTGACCTGGAACTCACTATGTATTCCAGGCTGGCCTTGAACTCAGTTATTCTCCTACCTAAGGACTCTAAGTGTTGGGATTGTAGGCACATGCTACCACATCCAACATCCCTTCATAATAAAAGTCCTACAGAAACTGGGAATAGAAGAAACATATCTCAACATAATAACAGCTATTTATGACAAACCTATAGCCAACAAAATACTAAATGGGGAAAAACTAGAAGATTTTCTGTTAAATTCAAGAATAAGACAAGGGTGTACATTGCCCCCACTCTTATTTAATATACTACTAAAATTCCTAACTACATAAAAAAAGCAAGAGACACCCATAAAAGGGATACAAATTGGAAAGAATGAGATCAAATCATCATTATTTGCAGATGATATGATTCTATACATAAAGGACTCCAAAGACTCTACCAGCAAACTGTTAGAGCTGATAAACACTTTTAGCAACATAGTAGGATACAAAATAAATGCACAGAAATCAGTAGCTTTCCTATATATTAACAGCAAACAGGCAGAAGATGAAATCAGGGAGTCTCTCCCATTCATAATTGCTTCAAAAAAACCTAAAAATAAATAAACTACCTTGGAATAAACCTAACTAAGGAAGTGAAGGATCTCTATAATGAGAACCTTAAAACACTCAAGTAAGAAATTGCAGAAGATACTAGGAAATGGAAAGACACCCCATGTTCTTGAATTGGAAGAATCAATATTGTAAAAATGTTAATCTTACCAAAAGCAATCTACACATTTAATGCAGTCCCCATTAAAATTCCAATGGCATTCTTCACAGAAATAGAAAAAAAAAATCCTAAAATTCATTTGGAAGCACAAAATAACCTCAAATAACCAAAACAATTTTGAGCAACAAAAATAAGGCTGGTGGTATCAACATACCCAATTTTAAGCTATATCACAAAGCCACAGTAACAAAAACAGCATGGTACTGGCACAAAGATAGACATGTAGATCAATGGAACAGAATAAAGGACCCAGATGTTAATCCAGGCAGCTATAGCCATCTGATTGTTGACAAAAATGCCAAAATATTCACTGGATAAAAGGCAGCCTCTTCAAGAAGTGGTGCTGGGAAAACTGGATATCTATATATAGAAGGGTGAAAATAGATCCTTGACTTTCTCCATGCACAATAATCAAGTACAAGTGGATCAGGGACCTTAATATCAGACCTGAAACTCTGAAATTACTAGAGGAAAAGGTAAGGGAAACCCTTCAACACAGTGGCAGAGGCAATGACTTTCTGAATATAACCTCAGTTGCTCAGGAAATAAAACCACTACTCAACCACAGGGATCTCACAAAATTACAAAGCTTTTGTACAGCAAAGGACACTGTGAATACAGCAAAAAAACAACCTATAGAATGGGAGAAAATCTTTGCCAACTACACATCTGACAGAGGATTAATATCCAGAATATACAAAGAACTCAAAAAGTAAAACAATAAGAAATCAAATAACCAATTAAAAAAATGGACTATGGAACTAAATAGAGAGTTCTCATTGGAAGAAATACAGATGGCACATAAACACCTTAAAGTGTCCTACATCATTAGCCATCAGGGAAATGCAAATTAAAACTATTTTGAGATTCCATCTCGATCCTGTCAGAATGGCTACCATCAACAGAACAAATGACAATAAATGTTGGTGAGGATGTGGAAAAAGGGAAACCCTCTACACTATTGAGAATGTAATCTGGTATAGTGTAGAAATCAGTATAGAGGTTCTTGAGACAGCTAAAAATAGATTTACCATATGATCCAGCTATAGCACTCCTAGGCATATATGCTAATGACTCTTCTCTCTACCTTAGAGATACTTGCACAACCATGTTTATTGCTGCTCTATTGACAATAGCTAGCAAATGGAACCAGCCTAGATATCCCTCCACAGAGAAGTAGATGATAAAGATGTGGTACATTTACACAATGGAGTTCTATTCAGCAATAAAGAAAAATGAAATTATGAAATTTGCAGGGAAAAGGATAGATCTGGAAAGGATTATACTAAGTGAGGTAACCCAGGACCAGGAATCCAAACATCACATGTTTTCTCTCATATGTGGATCCTAGCTACAAATGTGTAGACTTGTGTGTGAGCTGGAACCAAAAATGGTAGCAGAAGCCACTAAGCTAGAAAAAGGCTATAAGGGAGGGAGAAGAGGGAAGGACTTAAGGAGATCATATTGTATATATGTAAGTAGAAGAACAGATCACATGGAGGGGAAAGGCCTAAGTGAGGCCAGGGGAAGCGATTGTGTAAAAGAAGGGCAGTGGGGAGAATCAATCAAAATTCAAGATATTCAAAATAAGACATATGAAAACCTATTTTTTTTAATAATGGCACATCCAGAAGCCATAGATTGTTACTAGAAATTTTTCAGTGCCAGGGATGGGATACCTTCTAGTGAGTTGTTGGCCAGGGAGGTCCCTGTTGCCTCCTAAACATTATAGGCTATTGCCAAGATCCTTGGTTTCCCTTGAGAAACAGATGGCAAGACCCTATTACTAAAGACTTCACATGCCTGAGCGGCAAAGTCACTGAGAAATCAAGCTGATACTAAGCAGAAAACCTTCTCCCTTAAGACCAGCCAACTGAAAACTGGAAAAAGCTGCATTGCATGCAGCTCTATGGGAGTCAGAAGTCCTCAGCAGTGAAAACAGTGGATGGTGCAATAGTGGCATGTCTGCTCTGGGGAAAACCAACTGCTCTCTAACTGGACTGAAGGCCCACTCTATGGGAGGGAATATATGCCTGGTACTGAAAACCTAATCAAAAGCCTATGGCAGGGGAGGTCATGAACCTTAGGTGTATAAAGCCTGCTCTTATCTGACTAAATGTATATTTTATTCTCACCAACTGCCCTGAAAGTACTACATTTAATGTTCAGTTTCATATATTAATGCTACTCTCACTTTTGGTTAGAGCAGCTTCTCTTTTCAGATGGTAATAACCATAGAGATGACCCAAAAGGTAACATAGTGCTGAGAAGAAGTGATGGAGGAATGTCTAACACTGAAACATCTCTATCACACCCTCCAAGGCTCAGGGTCCATTGTGGAAGAGGTGGCAGAAGGAATGTAAGAGCCAAAGGAAGAGTACCACTCCTTACAATGCAACTGTCCAGACAGAAATTGGCCTCGATATCCATGACCTTGCAGTACCTAGAAATACCTTTACAAGACCCTCATAATAGGAGAAAAAGAAATAAAATCAAAATAAAAGAAAGACTAATTGAGAGAGGGGATATGATGGAGAGCGGAGTTGTGAAGGGGAAAGTGCGGGGGGAGAGGGAAATATCATGGTTTATTATCTGCAAGTATAGAAATTTTCAATAAATTTTTTTAAATTCTATTTTAAAAAAAAAAGAAATTAGAGAGGTTACAAATAAGTAACTATTGCTATATCTGGAGGCCTTAGAGAAAGAACCAGCCAAACCAATAGTAGACAGAAAAAATAGCAAAGATTGAGGCATAAATAAATGTAATAGAAGCGAAAAACAATGAAAAGAATCAATGCAGCAGAGTTGGTTCTTTGAAAGGATTAAGTAAGATTGATAAACCCTTAGAAAACTTGCCAAAAGAAAGAGAGACAAAAGTGAGATGACCAATAAACATTGAAAAGTATGTTCTACATCCTTAGCCAACAAGTAAATGCAAATTAAAAACTACTTTAAGATTCCATCCCACATCTGTCAGAATGGCAACCATCAAGAAATCAAATGACAGTAAATGCTGGTGAGGGTGTGGAAAAAGAGGGACCCTTCTACATTGTTGGTGGGAACGTAAACTGGCACAGCCATTGTGGAAGTTGGTGTAGAAGTCTCTGATACAGCTAAAAATAGATTTATCATATCACCTAGCTATACCACTCCTTGACATATACCCAAAGGACTCTGCTCATTAGTACAGAGATGCTTGCTCATCCATGTTTATTGCTGCTCTATTCATAATAGCTAGGAAACAGAACAAGCCTAGATGCCCTTAACTCTTGAATGGATAATGAAGATGTGGTATATTTACACAATAGAAGTTTATTTAGCTGTAAAGAAAAATGAAATATAGAGCCAGGCATGATGGTGCACGCCTTTAATTCTAGCACTTGGGAGGCAGAGGTAGGAGGATCACTGTGAGCTCAAGGACACCCTGAGACTACAGAGTGAATTCCAGGTCAGCCTGAGCTAGAGTGAGACCCTACCTAAAAAAAAAAAAAAAAAAAAAAGAAAAAAAATGAATATTTCAGGGAAATGGGTGAATCTGGTAAAGATTATTCTTATCGAGTCCAGGTTTAGAAAGTCAAACACCACATGTTCTCTCTCATATGTGAGTTCAAATGTTTAGATTTGTATATGCATTGGAATAAAAGTCAACAGACCAGGAATCTATAAAGGGGCTATGAGGGAGGGACCAGAGGGGAGGTCTTAAAGAGAAGGCACAATGAATATGTAAGTAGAGGGGCAAAATACTGGGGGTAGAATGGTCTAAGTGGGGTCAAAGGAAGGAATGGAAGAGGGGAGAGGGTGCAGGAAGGTTAATCAAAATTTAAGACTTATGAATAAGCCCTATAGAAACATACTTCTTTGCTGGGTAACAATATATATGTGTTTTTAAAAAAAAGTAAGAGTTTAGACAGAAATATCTTATGGAGATGGATAATGTTGTACTCTAAAATCACAGGTTGTTATTAGTAAAATTTAGTGCCAGGAGTAGATGGATACCTTCCAGCGAGTTGTTGGCTAGGGTGGCCCCTGATTCCCCAAAACATTGTAGGCCATTGCTGAGGCTCTCACTTGCCCAGCAGAACTAGATGGTAAGACTTTTGAAGACTCCACATGCTTGGGCTGTAGATCCATGAGAAAGCAAATAGGAGCTGAGCTGGAATCCTCCCTGTTGACTAGCCATCAGGATGATGGAAAGACCTATGAAGCCTATTGGGGGAGAAAAGTCATCAATAGTATCAACAAACAATGGACCCTGGAAGTTTTATGGCTGGCTGTCCAGGCTAAATGTACCCAATGGAACAACGGTTGCACATCTGTTATGTGGGAAAACAACTGCTCTCTGATTAAACTTGAGGCCCACTCCATGAGAAAGAATACCTTTCTGGTACTAAAAACCTACCCAAAAGGCTATGGGGGCTGGAGAGATTGCTCAGTGGTTAAAGGCACTTGCTTGTAAGGCCTAAAGACCTGAGTTCAATTCCATAGTACCCACATAAAACCAGATGCGCAAAGTGGACCATGCATTTGTAATTTATTTACAGTGGTAGGAGGCCTTGGCATGCCCATTCTCTCTCTCTCTCTCTCTCTCTCTCTCTCTCTCTCTCTCTCTCTCTCTCTCTCTCCCTCCCTCCCTCCCTCCCTCCCTCTCTCACTCACTTTTTCTCTTTCAAATAAATAAATGATTTTTTTAAAGCCTATGGCTTGGGAAGTCATAAGCCCTAGTGGGGGAAACTACTACTGTTGTCTGGCTAAGTAGATATATTATGACCACCAAACTGCCCTCCAAATACTTAAGTTTATGCCCATATACCAATATATTCTCACTTTTGGTTAGAAAAGCTTCTCATTTCAGATGGTGGTGACTACTGGGGTGACTCAAAATCTACCAAAGTGTTGACAAGTGGAGTGTTTAGTACTAAATAAGACATCTCAGGGGACCACTGCAGAAAGAGTGGCAGGAAGACTGTAAGCAATGAAGGAAGGGGAGGAGTGCTTAGCAACTCTATCTTCCAGATACAAAGAGGCCCTGATAGTCATGACCTCACAGTGGCTGATGTTACCTACATAAGACCTGTATAATAGAAGGGGGGAAATGATGACATCAAAGTAGAATAGAGACTAGAGGGAAAGAAGAAGGGATTCAGTGGAGGAGGGATTTGAGGGGAAAAGGGAGGGTTGCGGAGAGGGGTTACGATTACTGTATATTGTTTATATTTATGGAAGTTAGCAATAAAAATGTTTAAAAGTTTATCAGCCAATCTGCTTATGCCTAGCTGTAACTGACCCTTTTGTATGCACTGTGGTCCTGGATGAAGCTCATGGGTAGAACACTGTTGTCACACTGGTCAGTTCCCCACATGCAGGTTGGATGAGCAGGCAGGAGCTAGGGCTTTCTACCGTCTCTCAGTGACACTGACTAGAGATCTCCAATCAGTAACTTTCATCAGTGTTCATCAGTTTATACCTATAATGCTGGATCTCAGCCATGGAAGATCATTTGTGGGAGTAGTTCTACCACTTATTTTTCTTTGTTGTCCTAAAGCTAAGCTTACTAAGGCAGTGCTAAGAAAAAAAAAATGTGGCTGAGTGTGGTGGCACACACCTTTAATCTCAGCACTTGGGAGGCAGAGGTAGGAGAATTGCTGTGAGTTCAAGGCTACCCTGAGACTACAGAGTGAATTCCAGGTCAGCTGGGATAGAATGAAACCCTACCTTGGAAAACCAAAGAAAGAAAAAAAAAGCCTCTTTCATGTAATTGAAAACCATGGAATTGGAGAGATGGCTCAGTGAATAAAGTACTTGCTACACAATTCTGAAATACCTGCATTTGGATCCCCAGACCCCACATGGAAGCCAGAAGCTGTGGTGGGCATCTGTGATCCCAGTGCACCTACTACAAGAAATGAGGCAGAGATAAGAGAATTTTCCAGAATCTCACATGGAGAACAAGAGACTGCCTCAAATGATGTGAAAGGTAAGGACCAACCTAAAATTTGCCTTCTGACCTACACACACACACTGCATCACACTCATGCCCACACTCACAAGCATATATTCACATGCCAAGTAAATAATAAAATAAATTTAAAACCACCCTATGATGGTTAACATTGATTGTCAACTTGACAAAATCTAGAATAACCTAGGAGACAAATCTTTGGGCATGTCATATCTGTGAAGGAGTTTTTAGAACAGATTAATCGAGGTGGGACAACCCACCCTCATCATGGGTGGTACCATTCCATGGTCTGGGATCCTAGACTGGATAAAAAGGAGAAGAGCTGGCTGAGCAGCAATATTTGCCTCTCTCTGCTTCCTGCCTATAGAGTATTCATGTTCCTGCTGCCAGCCATCATGGTAGACCGTACATATCCCTTCAAACTGTAAGCCAAAATAAACCCTCCCTCTCTTAAGTGCGCCTTGTCAGGTATTTTGCCACAGAAACCAGGAAAATAACTAATAAGCATTCCCTTAACTTGGGCTTTTAAGTTCAAGCATTTTCTTGGGGAAAATTCAGCTTAAACCAACACTGGAAAATGAGTACATACATAGAAAAGGGAAAGTAAGATGTTTCCAGGGCCTTAGATCAGCTTATTTCAGAAAGCTGAGGAGATTACCAAGACCGTGTTTGTCACAACATCACCTCTGCTCCTACTTTACAAACAGAAGCAACTCACTCGTACAGTTCATGATGGATGGAGTAGGAAATGGGAGCCAAACAGATTTTAAAAGCCTTGTCCGTCATCCTTTCCATAGCATAGGACGCATGGCTCAGCATCCCCCTTATTAGTCAAGGAACATGTTAAGCAACTCTGCCACATGATAAACAGACACTAGTGCCAAAAGAAAGGAAGGAGCATAGGAGAGGGATTCACAACAGACACAATAAGCCCTGTGTCCTTGCCTGCAGGAAGACGAACTGGGGCTCAAATCTTCCTCTCCTGCAAACTGACTCTTCAATCTACTCTCTCCCCCTTCTCTAAATTTGGATTTTTTAAATAATCTCCACCCCCTTTGTGCATGATCCTACATATAAGACAATGGCTGTCACTGTGAAAAACAAGAGAAAAGTAAAATTGACTATTTCCTGATACTTTTTAGCCCCAAGATGCAATGGCACCTTTTGTAGGGCTTTTGTCGTTGTTGTTCTTGTTCGTGTTTCAGTAAATGCCCAGGTGGGATGATGTCAATTTGTCAGATGTCTGAGTGGAAAAGGGCGCATAGCAGTCACAAACCAGCAGAATGGTGCATGAAGAAAGATTGATATTCACACCATGTTAGAATCCTATTGATGTTGAGGCCATCAGTGTGAACAGGCTGGCAGAAGCCAAGGCCCAAGACTTTCCACGCTCCTCGCTATCTCTATGCGAGTAATGAGGTTTCCCAGCTGTGTAAGTTCTGGGGTGGCAAGGTGCAGAGATTCCCTCTCAGTCAATATTTTCATAAAAAGTCACTGCACGGGAGGGCCCAGGGTCTGACCTAAGCTAATAAATGATTATCCTTCGCAACTAAAATCAGGACCCTAATTAACTTGCTAATTGTTGCTCTCTGCTCATGGACATTAACCTGAGTTATCCCACTATATGCACCTGTAAGTAAATTATAGACTCTCTGCTCAAGATGGACCTTCTGTCCAAGCGGATAAATGCCCACAATGTGTCAGCCACACGTGATCCTTTTAAGTGACCAAGGGCATGAGATTCTACTATGGGCACTTCTCCAAGCAAATAAAATGGACATTAACTCTAATAATTTACTTCCTGACTACTGTCTATGGACACTGGGCTCTAGAAGGGATAGTCACCTTGCTTGTGCCACTCTCTTTCAGCACAATAGCAGTCCTTGCTGGCTGGGCACAGAGCAAGCAGGAAGAACTAAATGTTATATGTTCACCCACTCCCTTCATCCACACAAAGAACTATGAGGTATGCACCATTATTTTTTCCATTTCCTAGAGGAAGAAACTGTGACCTCAAGAGTTCAAATGACTTGTCGGATACTGTTAGCACTCACCCATATCCCCTGCTCACTCACAGGTGAGGCTGTTCAGCTTCTCTCAAGCATGAACCTTTGCCCAAGGACCTCTCTGCTCCCAAGATCACTGGAGCCCTGAGTGGTGCAGCGTGGAAAAGGAAGGAATCCCAACTTCGCATCCCAGGAACAGCCCTCAGGAAACGATAAGTTCAAGTTGGGGGAAAACCTGGAGCTTCCTCTCTCCTTGCATGGGACGATGCTGTTTCAGGGCAACCCCATCATGTAGAGCCTCAGCAGCATGCGTCCCAGGTGTCCACAGCTCATTCACACCCTTGGTACTGGATCCCTTAACTTCCCCAAGAGCATTCAAGTAATTATCAATGACTGGAGTGTAGGGATCAAAATCGGATTCTGAAGGTTGCCAACGTGCAGTCCATCCCCAAGGCCAGAAGACAAACAACTGGCTAAGCTGGAACCGAACCCAGGCTGGATCCTACCAAAGTCTCACCCCCAAATTATATTGTCTCTTTTCATTCCGGGACACTTGATGTCTCTATCAAATATTCACCATCCTGTATCTGACAAAATGTTTAATGAACACACTCAAGTAATAAGTTGCCATTCAATTTTTCTATATTTTTGTTTAAAGATTTTTCTGCCCATTTGGCCTCTGTCTCTTGCTAAAATAGTCAGGGTTGAAGGCTGTGACCAGTATTAACTCTGAGGTTCCTCTTAGTGCAAACATTCCACCCCTATGCCTGTGACAAATGCCTGTATCATGCTACTACCAATAGAGAGCCAATATTTATGAATTTCCACAACATTTACAATGTATCTGGTGGTGCTCCAGGGCTGTCACCCATATTATCTTCACAAAATTGTTTCCAAACAGGTGTTTACCTTACAGATGAGGAAACAGGCTGGAAAGTACTACAGGCGTACAGTTAGTGTGTGCCAGAGTCGGAACTGAAACCCAGATCCAAGCTCTTTTTGTGTCAGAAATAGTGCTGACATGAGCCAGATACTGTTCCAAGATCTTTAAATACTAACTTGGTCTTTAAAAGCCCCGAGGAACAGACACTGACAGTGTCCCCGCAATGCCTAGGTGATAACTGAGGCAATGGGAGGATAAGTAACTGGTAAAAGGGCACAAAGGAAACGACAGAGATCAAATTCAAGTCCAGCTGTTCCAGATCTTTTCTTTCTTTCTTTCTTTCTTTCTTTCTTTCTTTCTTTCTTTCTTTCTTTCTTTCTTTCTATTTTGCAAGTGCATGTGTGTGTGTGATACAAGTATTTGTGTATGAATACCCATATGGACATACAGTGTGGGCAAATATGTATATTGCATTGGAGTATGGAGTCCAGAGATCAATGTCATATGTCTTGGCAAACAAAGAGAGACACACAAAAGAGATAAGAGAGAATGGGCACACCAGGGCTACCAGCCACTGCAAACGAACTCCAGATGTATGCACCACCTTGCATATCTTGGTACTGGGGAATCAAACCAAGTGTGGTGGTTTAATTCAGATGTCTACCATAAACTTAAGTGTTCTGAATGCTAGGTTCCCAGCTAATGAAGATTTGAGAATTAGCACCTCCAGGTGGCAGTGTATTGTTGGGGGCGGGCTTATGGGTTATAGCCAGCTCCCCCTTGCTAGTATTTGGCACACTCTTCTGTTCCTACTGTCTACCTGATGTGGACCAGGGGGTGATGTCCACCCTCTGCTCATGTCATTTTCCCTGCCATCATGGAGCTTCCCCTCAAGCCTGTAAGCCAAAATAAATCTCTTTTTCCCACAAGCTGCTCTTGGTTGGGTGATTTTTTACCAGCAATGCGAACCTGACTGCAACAATAAAGTGGTACCAAGAAGTGGGATTGCTGCTAGACACCTGACTATGTGGCTTTGGCCTTTTGGAACTGATTTTCAAGAGGAATGTGGAAGGATTTGAAACCTTGGCCTAAAAGATGACTTGCAGTGCTGTAAGTACAGCTTGATGGATTATTCTGGTCAGAGTTGAAAGACCTGAATGCAGTAAGAACTGTGGACTGTGAGATTCTGTCTTATGAGGGTGTGAAAGAGCTTTGCTTGGACTGGGCTAGCAGTTTGTGCAAGGCTTGCTATTATTTCCATGTCCTGAGAAGCTGGGCAGGGTTGCTTTGCATAGAAATGAACTGGTGTGAGCAGAGGGATATGGCACAGGAAAAAAAAAAATCTTTGGGTGAACTTCCACCCATTCAGCTGCAATTGAGAGGTTACAACCTTTGAGATTGGGCCAGTTGAACTTTACTGGGGCAATAAGAAGAATGTAGACTTTTTTGAAGGGGCCTGAGTGCTCAAGGAGTGTCCTGTTCTTCAAAGTCTGCTTTATTCCCCCCTGGATTAACAAACTGGCAGCCTATCTGGTAGTGTGGAATATAAGAAATGCAGGAAAGAGAAGGTCATTGAGTTTGTAACATGGTTTTGTGTTTTGGAAATGGTCATGGCAGTGTGAAGCAGGTTTGCTAGATGCCATGAGAATGGATTGTGGGTTGGAGTGGAGACCCAGTGGAGATGCTGGGACCATGAGATGGCTGCCAAGGAGAGCTGCCGGCCCTGGATAAAGTTTTCTAGGACTATGAGTAGCCAAGCTGGAGGGGTGGAATTGGAATGCTACAGACTTGTTGCTGGTTAAAATTATCAGACTTGGAGATTTGTCATTGACTAGAGTTGTTGGACTTAAAGCTACAGAGTTTGATGTTTGCCCTGGTTGTTTTAAATCTTGTATTGGTTGAATGTTTCTTTGCTAAACTCAGTGCCATCTTTTGCAATGTGAATGTTTATTCTGTGCCATTATGGGTTTTTTGAGGTTATTTTTTGGTATTATGGCTCAGTTAAAAGATCTCGGACTATGGGGATGTTTGAGTATCATTGGAACTGACAAAAAAAAAAATAAAGGGGACTTTTAAAGTTGGATGAATGCATTGCATTTTATATCATGTATGGTTATCAGTTTATGGGGGCCAGGGGCGGAATGTGCTGGTTTGATTCAGGTGTCCCCAATAAACAGGTGTTCTGAATGCTAGGTTCCCAACTGATGGAGATTTGGAAATTAACACCTCCAGGTGGCAGTGTATTGTTGGGGGCCGGCTTATGGGTGTTATAGCCAGCTCCCCATTGCTAGTGTTTGGCACACTCTCCTGTTGCTATTGTCCACCTTATGTGGGCCAGGGGGTGATGTCCACCCTCTGTTCATGCCATCATTTTCCCCTACTATCGTGGAGCTTCCCCTCAAGCCTGTAAGCCAAAATAAACCTCTTTTTCCCACCAGCTGCTCTTGGTTGGATGATTTCTACCAGCAATGCAAACCTAACTGCAATACCAAGGGCATTAGGTTTTTCAGACAAGTGCCTTAACTAATGACCCATCTCTCCAGTCCTCCACCTTATTCTTTGAGACAGGGTCTCTCACTGAACCTACAGCTCACCACGTTGTCTAGACTAACTAACTAGTGGGCCCCAGAGATCCTCCTGTCTCAGCCTCTCCAGCACTAAGACCACAGGAGCAGTACACTGTAGGCACCATTGTGGATGCCGCGATGGGCGCTGCTGCGGATGCTGGGGATCTGAACTTAGGTCCTGATGCTTGTGGGACAAGCCCTCTTTCCTGCCTCTGGCTCATAATCTTACACATGACATTTTGTGGGCTCTCTTGACCATGATGCTCTATATGGAACCAAATGTTTTCTGCTACATTGAAATATCCTCAGTATCACCACAGCACCACTTATGCCCACTGTTTTGCCTTCCAGAATACAAATTTCTTTTGTTTCTTTCCCCTCTCACTTTTTGACAATGTCTTCACGTCTATAGTGCTTGCCATAAAGTTCATGCCGTATGCAAGCCTTCTGTGGTAGTTTGAATCAGATGATTCCCCCAGCTGATGGCAACTTGGGAAGTAAAGCCCTGCTAGAGAAGGCGTTTTGCCGAGGACAGACCTCAAGGCTTACTAGCCTCTAGTTTGGCAGTGTTAGTTGGCTCCCTCTTTTGTTGCTGTGGCAAGGAGGTGATGTCTAGCCTCTGCTCATGCCATGTTTTCCCCTGCCATCATGAAGGTTCCCCCAGAGACTGTAAGCCAAAAATAAAGCCTTTCCTCCCATCAGCTGCTTTTGGTTGGGTGCTTTTTCCCAGCAACATTACATCTATACCTATAGGGTAACCATAACACACTCCATCACAGTTCTCAACTTCTCAAAACTGAAACCCTTAGTAGGCTGTGAGGAGGGCCTGAGTGAGTGAAGACTGCAAGTGGTTTGGCCTGTTGAACAGCTGAGACATGCAAGGAAAATCCACAGAGAACAGATGTTCCACACCCATGTCACACATGCTTGTGTCTTCCCTTCCAGGCAGCCAGCATGGAACAGCCAAGGTGATTATACACATGTTGGCCTGGCTACATATGAATCAGAATTCTCATCTCTGTAGGTATTGAATTTGCCACTGAGATTGCACATTTACTTGTTTAAAACAAAGAAAGGGCTGGAGAGATGGCTTAGCAGTTAAGGCGCTTCCTGGCAAAGCCTAAGGACCCAGGTTCAATTCTGCAGAATCCACATAAGCCAGATGTATATGGTGGCACATGTGTCTGGAGTTCATTAGCAGTGGCTAGAGGCCCTGGTGTGCCCATTCTGTGTGTGTGTGTGTGTCCTGTCAAATAAAAAATAATAATAAACAAAATACTTTTAAAAAACAAATATCACATGTGTTTACATAGCAAACATTTACAGGAACTTCTCAATTTGTGAATCATGCTGGGGGCTGGGAATGTAGCAGTGGTTGCTGCTCCTGGGGTGATCAGAGCCTGGTAAGAGAAACGCAAAGCCAAATTATCTTCACCCAGTGCTCCCTTCTGCTTCTCCTCACCTCTAAGTACATGCTCTCCAGAGATCCCACCCAGCCCTGTGGTTTGAGTAACTATTAATGCCTACAGCAGGTTCCTGCTTGGAGCTTCACATCCCGCTGTCCAACAGGCCACACGCTGTGTTCCCTTGCAAACTTAATGTCATATAAATCTAACCTAAATAAAATCAAATTTTATCCTCACTGTTCTAGGCTGAATTTCACCCTCCACCAAAAAGCCTAGGTTCAAATATCAACCCCAGGACCTATGAATGTCACCTATTTTGAAAGAAAGTCTTTGCAGATGTGATAAAGTTGAGTTAGTCCATACTGTATTTGGGCACACCCTAACACAAGCCTGGTGTCCTTATAAGAAGAGGGGATTTGACATATATTATGCCCACCAAACTGCCCTGTAAGCACTTTTCTTAATGTTATATCCATACACTAATGCGACTCTCACTTTTGGTTAGAGAAGCTTCCTTTTCAGACAGCAGTGACCACTGGAATGATTCAAAAGTCACCACATTGGGAGGCAGAGGTAGGAGGATTACTGTGAGTTCGAGGCCACCCTGAGACTCCATAGTGAATTCCAGGTCAGCCTGGGCTAGAGTGAGACCCTATCTCGAAAAACCAAAAAAAAAAAAAAGTCACCATAGTGCTGAGAAGAAGTGACAGAGGTGTGTTCAGCACGGAAACATCTCTATCACACACTCCAAGGCTCAGGGTCCATTGCAGAAGAGAGGCAGAAAGAATATAAGAGCCAAACTTACTCTTCGTTAGAGAATCTGCTTCTTTTTTTCAGATAGATGTAGATCCTAAGAAGAGAGCCACCCCATCATACCGCAAAAGGGCCCCAGCTGAAACTAAGAAAAACTGGCGAAACAAGCAAGTGTGCTGTTTTCCTGATGAACTGGATACCAGCACAAGGGGGAAGGAGACCAACACAGGGAAATATCAGAGAGCCAGAGCCTCAGAGGCCCCCAACACCTCCTCACTGAAGCAGACCAAAAATGAACCCAACATGGCTCAGGGAAATTTTTGGCAGAAAGAATGTCAGAGCCACATGTTGGGTCATGATATGCAGAGACATTTATCTTACCCATAACTGTGGGCTAACTCCACAATACACGGCCCATATACCTCAACAGGGAGGGGCCACTGGGAAGGGGGTAGGTCACGGATGAGCCTAATAATGGTACCAAACTGACTGTATTGGCTGAATACAAAACTAATTAATAAAAAATATATTAAAAAAGAATATAAGAGCCAAAGGAAGGAGAGGACTGTTTACAATCTTCCAGACAGAAAATGGCCTGTATATCCATGACCTCACAGTACCTGGCACTATCTACACAAGACCCTCATAATAGGAGGACAAGAGGATGACATCAAAATGAAAGACTAATTGAGAGGGAAAGAGGATATGATGGAGGGAGGATTTGTGAGAGGGAGAGTAGGGATGGGGATGGAATTATCATTGTTTACTTTCTAAAGTTATGAAAGCTGTCAATAAAAAGGTTAAAAACAAAAAAGCGGGGATTTGGACACAGAAGGAGAATGTCATTGCAGAAGCAAAGACTGGAAAGTCTCTTCTGCAAACCAAGAACAGCCAAGCGCTGAAACCACTAGAAGAGGCAAGGAAGGAGTCTTCCCTTCCCAAGGGAGGCTGACCTACCGACCGCCAACTGCAGACTTGGACCCTCAAGAGCTTGCAGACTATCCATTTCAATTGTTTTAAGCCACCGAAGTTTCTGGTAAGTTGTTACAGTAGCCTTGGGCACTAATCCACATCCTGAACTCCACTCCTTCAATCTGAGCAGAAAGGAAACAGCTCCCTGCCCACTGGGCCAATTCTTTACTTCTTTTCTCTCTCAGCTCACATTCAAGCCATTAGGAGATGTCACTGGTTTGATATTGAAATATATCTGAACCTGACAACTCCTCTCCACCTCCTTAGCTGCCAGCTACTACCCATCTCTTTGGAATTGGAGTGGAAGCCTCCTAACTACCCACCCACCCCTACAGCCACCCTTGGCCTATCATGGTCCACACACCAAACAGCTATAAGAATCAGCTGAAAAAATATATATAAGTAAATCTGTGGGCTGGAGAGATGGCTTAGCGGTTAAGACACTTGGTGCCTGTGGTAGATTGATTCAGGTGTCCCCTACAGACTTAGGTGTTCTGAATGCTAGTCTCCCCAGCTGATGGAGATTTGGGAATTAATGTCTCCTGGAGGCAGTGTATTCTTGGGGGTGGGCTTATGGGTGTTATAGCCAGTCTCCCCTTGCCAATGTTGTCCACCTGATGTTGGTGAGGAGGTGATGTCCACCCTCTGCTCATGCTGTCATTTTCCCCTACCATCATGGAGCTTCCCCTCAAGCCTGTAAGCCAAAATAAACCTCCCCACCCACAAGCTGTTCTTGGTTAAGTTATTTCTGCCAACAATGTGAACCTGGCTGCAACAATGCTTGTGAAGCTTAAGGACCCTGGTTTGATTCCCCAGTGCCCACAAAGGCAAATGCACAAGGTGGTTCATGCATCTAGAGTTTGTTTGCAAAGGCTGAAAGCCCTGGTGCACTCATTCCATCTCTACCTGCCTCTCTCTCTCTCCTCCCCCACTCAAATAAATAAATAAAATTTTTTTAAAAACCATAAATCTGATTGCATCACTTTGCTAAACTATCTTATGGCTTCAGAACAGAATCTCCAAACTACATGGGGGCTCTCAAGTCAGCCTCCCTGTGGTCATCTACCCTCCAGACCTCAAGCCTCACCTACCCCATCCCATCACACTGTTCCAGCCCTAATGTGATAGTTTATACTGATTATCAACATGATAGAATCACCTGTGAGGGATCGTCTAAATTAGGTTAGTTTCTGGAAGTAAACCTTTCCTCCTCTAAACTAATTTTTGTCAGCATTTTGTCCCAGCAATGACAAGGTAACTCATACATCCAGTCACCTCCATCTGGCAGCAAGAAACTTGTTTACCTGACTTCTTATCATCCATCACTTTTATTGCCTGGTCCTGGTGCATGACAGGTATAGAGGTGTTCCCTTCCCCCTCCCTAGAATAGGAGCTCCTGAGAACACAGGCATCTTAAGCACCACTGTTTTCAGGCACTCAAAACAAGTGATGGCTCATCAGAGGCCTAAGGAACATCTGCTTAGGCAACAAGGTTGGGGGAGGGAAAAATACACAGCCGAGATGGTGTCAGGGGTTCAGGGCCTGATATTGCTGAAAGCTCAGTTTTGCCTGTTACCTCTACAAGCTAAGCATGTACCTGTAGGATAGCAGAGTGTTCTATACAGCATAAGCAGTAGCATGCTTTCTCTTTATATGGCTTTAAAGTAGACACACAGACATATAGTTCAAAAATTCAGTAGTCTGGAGCTGGAGAGATGGTTTGCCAGTTAAGGCACTTGCCTATGAAGCCTAAGACTCATGTTTGACTCTCCAGGTCCCACGTAAGTCAGACACACAGTGACACAGGTACATAAGGTCACACATGCACACAAGGTGGCACTTATGTCTAGAGTTCAACTGCAGTGACTGGAGGCCCTGAAACACCAATTCTCTGTCTCATTCTCTCACTCTTGCATAAAAAAAGACAGTCTGTTGGGCTCACACACACACACCATAAATAAAACTCAATAGTTTTTTGGGTAATGATCATGTAAGCACAAAAAAGGATCCACAAAAGAGGTGTCCTTCATGCCAGCTCTTAGTCCTTTGGGAAAAGAGGAACTGCAAGCAGAGGAGAGAAAGTGAGGATGCAATGGGGAGGTCCCTGATGAGGTCCTCTGGCATCTACTTGCTGTCAGGGTGGAGAAGCTCAGAGTAAGCCACAGCAGGGCAGAGAAGGGGAGGAGTAGCTGGTGAAAGGTGACACATGCCCAAGGCCAGGCCCAAAGGTTTCAGAGGGAAAGGGGAGGCAGGACTGTACCTATGAAAACAGTACACATGACACATCAGTGAGGACTAAACACTCCATGTTCACTTCAGACAGGCCAAGGGTTCAGTGCCTACAGCAACAGTCATCAAGATCCAAACTGGTGTGACTGTTAGCATAAATGTGATAAGTAGATTCATATTCATATGCTCTCTCTCGCTCTTTCTCTCTCTGTGTATTTCTCCCTGCATGTGTCTATCTCCATCACCTCTATCTTCACATCACATTGTCTCATATGTTCCTTCCTATAGAAGAGACATGTATATAATAGCCTGAGTTGTTTGATTGTCTACTGCTAGCCTAAAACAATCTGAGTTTAAAGAATCAATGAGAAAGCTCTAGTGCTCTTTTTAAATGCAAGACATCCTGGTGAAGGCTGAAGAACTTATATTCAGATCCCCAACACAACACAGTGTTCTCATCCCACATATGGTGCCCACTTTCTTCTGGGGAGTTGCTGATCTGCTGAAGGGGCCCTGTCCTGACATCCAGTAAGGTAGAAGGTGCCAAGGGATGGGACCAGGAGGGAACTGAACAAAGCTCATAGTCTGGATGAGTTCTCATATGGGGAATAAAGAAGAAAATACACATCACAGGCTGGGAGTATGGTTCGTGGTATAGTACTCACTAGCACGCAAGAAGCTATGGGAGGGAAGGAGAGAGAGAGAGGGAAGGGAAGGGAGAAGGAAGGAAAAAAGGAAGGAAGGAAGGAAAAAAAGAAGGAATAAAAAAGGAAGGAGGGAGGGAAGGGAAGGGAGAAGGAAGGAAGGAAAAAAGAAGGAATAAAAAAAGGAAGGAGGGAGGGAGGGAAGGGAAGGATTGAGAAAGGAGGGAGGAAAGGAAGGGTTTTTTTTTTAATTTATTTATTTATTTGAGAGCGACAGACACAGAGAGAAAGACAGATAGAGGGAGAGAGAGAGAATGGGCGCGCCAGGGCTTCCAGCCTCTGCAAACGAACTCCAGACGCGTGCGCCCCCTTGTGCATCTGGCTAACGTGGGACCTGGGGAACCGAGCCTCGAACCGGGGTCCTTAGGCTTCACAGGCAAGCGCTTAACCGCTAAGCCATCTCTCCAGCCCAGGAAGGGGTTTTAAGAATATACAGACAATATTCCATACAAAAACTTCACTTCAACCAGGCATTGTCATGCACATCTTTAATCTCAGTATTTGGGAAGCAGAGGCATAGGTGGATCACCATGAGTTTGAGGCCACCCTGAGAGTCCATAGTGAATTCCAGGTCAGCCTGGGCTAGAACAAGATCCTACCTGGAAAAACAAAACAAAAACTTGTATTCACTATGTGTTTCAACTAGTCCATAATATTTCTCACAGTCCTGTCCCCCACATCTTATTCTAAAGAGACTCCACTCATGGGTGCCAATCCGGATACCTGCCCTTTCAGAAGCTCGCTCATTTCCCATACTGCCTGTGATCAGCTTCATATTTAGAAATGTATGTCTCCCACCTCTCATTTCACTAGCCCCAAATCACAGGTTCTGGATCCTTATGTCAATTTCAGCATCCAGCCCAATTCCTGAGACTTGGCAGACAATCATTCAAGTGTGTTCAACAAATAATCAAATGAATGAATGAAGTCATTTATTAAGAAATCAGAGATCTGTCCCTAGAGTTAGAGAAAAAGTAAATACACTTAACATTTGTTTTGTTTAAAACAAAGTGCAGGGGGAGATCAAATGATTAATGCTTTTTATGGGGTAAATTCCACAGCCAAGAAGTAGACAATTATCAGCCACATTTGCCTTCAAGTGAATAAAAGCATTTATTGGCCCGCTTTCCCCACTTTCCCAAAATGAATGAGATCTTAGCCTTGAGCTTTCCAAGAAATGTCTAGAAGTTCTTCATCCAAACAGTTACACTGATCCCTGTCAGCTGACAGCCCAGCACAGTTTGCCCCCTTCCCTAGAGGCGCATTTAAGCACCACCTCCTTGCGCATAGTTGGGTTAAGTAGAAGAGCAGATATGTGACAGCCTTCTTTCTGTGAGGGAAAGGAGGGGCTAGAGCATACAGAAGCTAAACACCATGCAAAGATGGCCAAGATTCCTGAGGCTCAGTGAGATGGAATCCTTAAGGGTGCTCTTCCAATAGGCTCTCCTTCATTAGGATTAATATTCTGAGATTTTCACACTCATATCCTTGGGCCCCTCCTCCCCTTAATGCCATTCTCTCACACATGTGAGTTTTGCTCAAACCCTAGTTTCTTTTCAGAATGAAAGAAAGAAAGAAAGAAAGAAAAAAACAGATCCAGGCATGGTGGTGTATTGTGCATGTCTTTAATCCCAGCACTCAAGAGGTACAGGCAGGAGGAGGAGGAGGATCACCTTGAGTTCAAGGCCACCCTAAGACTACATAGTGAATTTCAGGTCAGCCTGGGCTAACGTGAGACCCTATCTCAGAAAACCAAAAAAAAAAAAAAAAGACTATCTACAACATGGCTGTTATGTTGATGAACTCCCAGTAGCTGTGGACTGAACCCTTTTAACATGTCTGCATGATATTGAACCATTTCAACACTGTGTCATTGGTGGAGGAGGGGTCCACAAGACACCACTGCTCCCAGATGGCTACTACAGAGGGGGCATGATCTTCAGTGGAGTTGCCAGTGTAAATTGCCCATGCTCCAGGAAACACCCCCACCCATGCTTATACAAGAAACCAAGTTTAGCTCTTGAGTTGCAAGAGAGAGGGCTGGAGAGATGGCTTAGCGGTTAAGCACTTGCCTGTGAAGCCTAAGGACCCTGGTTCGAGGCTCGGTTCCCCAGGTCCCACGTTAGCCAGATGCACAAGGGGGCGCACGCGTCTGGAGTTCGTTTGCAGAGGCTGGAAGCCCTGGTGCGCCCATTCTCTCTCTCTCCCTCTATCTGTCTTTCTCTCTGTGTCTGTCGCTCTCAAATAAATAAATAAAAAATGAAAAAAAAATTTAAAAAAAAAAGAGAGAGAGAGACACAGAGAAGGAGGGAGGGAGAGAAAGAGAGATAAGAATGTAGAAATGGGATTAGTTTGGAAGAAAAAAGGATTTAGTGGAAGTAGGAGGGGGATAAGAGAGGATAATGGGGTGAATATGGTCAAAGTACATTATAGATGTGTGAAATATGAAAAATATGAAAAAATACGATATTTTTATAAAAAAGAAAAAAAGATTATTCCTTCATATATTTCCCTCTGATGATGTGACCTTCAGAAAGCAGGCTGAAAAGTCAACCTTGACCATGTCTTCAGGGCACTTCCACACCTTGTAAAGGTTCAAGTTATATAGCACTATTACCAAAGGAAAACTAGGCCACCTTACGGGGCCCTAATATCTACTTAGAGGCTGGGCTCATCTATATGTTGCACCCCAACACTCATGTTGGTTCAATATAAACATTTAGTGCCAGCTTGAAGTGATTGTGTCACTAATTACCACTGAATTATTGTGGAAATCATATAGACATAACACCCAGGCTAGCACAAGAATGAGTACATGTGATTAATGCTATTAACATAGCTTTCAGTTTGATAATATACCATAATGATCTGGCTATTATATTAAAGTGTTGCTAAATATTCACTTAGCTCCAAAAAAAAAAAAACAGTAGGTATGAGGTTTCTTTGTTGGATTTGGAATTCAAATAGCACTCTTTGTCAGATTTGAGCCCCGTATAAAGCCCCAACAAACAGAATCTGCCTCCTAAAGGAATGTTTACAAAGGCACAGAAAATGTCCACAGAAGGCATCCGTTTATCATGAACAATACAAATATTTACTGGATTATTTAATGGGTGCCTAGCATGTCTATCCTTAATGTAGCATTAGCTGACATCAGGAACACACCATATGTGCAAATAATTAATTCATATTATGCTTTTCTTCCAGTGAGTTCTCTTATGAAAGAGCAGAGTGGAGGCATATTCAGGAGCAGGGAGCTGGAGGCCCCTCTCCATGCCTGCCCTTATGAGTACCTGGTTTTTAATGCCTTTTTCTCATTGTCATTCCACTGCCAAGAGCTGATGGCATTTGAAATGCTCCTACAGCGTTCCTTATGTAATCAGTAAGGATGACTAACACAGCGATTAAAAACTCAACTTGGCTAAAGACTGCCTCATCAGATTAAGCTTTAGACACCCACGATCACCTGAAGAAGCCCACCCCCCACACAGCAAAGGAAACAGCATGCAAATATCAGCAGTGGGTGACCAGCTTTCTGGTGCACAAGAATAGAGAAAGAAGCCCGGCTGGCCAGTGGGGTACGAAGGATGCCAGTGTTTAAGGCTTGTTTGCAATAAAGCCCTCCAAATGGCGGGGATTTCGTATGGGCTCCTACACTGTCCCCTCTCAGTTTTCATGGCATGTCCGTTGGCAAAACCCTTAGCCAAAGTGAGGCTTAGACACAAAGCCCTAGGTCAAAACCATGGATTCCATCATCCTGCATCCAGAGAAGGTGCCTCAAGGCCCCTCCCTCCCATCACAAGGGGCTAAGGTCCTAAGCATTGCCTCCATCTTGGGACATCATGTTCCTGCAACTTTTTACTCCAAAGTGGTGCGTGTACATCTGGCATTTATTTATATTATAGCCACTATAAATGCCAGATGTACGTGCACCACTTTGGATAGCTGGCTTTACATGGGTACCAGGGGATTGAACCCAGGACATCAGGCTTTGTAAGAAAGTGCTTTGAACTGCTGAACCATCTCCCCAGCTCACTCATTCACTCTCTTTCTCTCTTCCTTTTTTTTTTTTTTTTTTTTTTTTTTTTTTGTTGTTGTTGTTGTTGTTTTTCAAGGTAGGGGCTCACTCTAGCCAGGCTGACCCGGAAATTCACTATGTAGTCTCAGGGTGGCCTCAAACTCTCTCGGTGATCCTCCTCCCTCTGTCTCCCGAGTGTGGGATTAAAGGCCCATGCTATCATGCTCAGCTCTCCCTTTTCTTTTTGTTCTTTCAGTGTACTGGGGTTTCAACCTAGGACCTCAGATATGCTAGGCAATTACATGATTACATCCTAATCTTTTTTTTAATGTAAAGATTCATTTTTTATTTATTTTATTTTATTTATTTGAGAGAGAGAAAGAGAGAATGGGAACACCAGGGCCTCCAGCCACTGCAAACAAACTCCAGATGCATGTGCCACCTTGTGCATCTGGCTTACATGGGTCCTGGAGAGTCTAACTGGAATCCTTTGGCTTTGCAGGCAAATGCCTTAACCACTAAGCCATCTCTCCAGCCTCATCCTAATCTTTTTGCTTTTTTTTTTATTTTGAGACCAGGTCTCACTAAGCTTCCCAAGCTGGCCTTTAGCTAGCTATATAGCCCTAAGTAGAATTTGAATTTGGAATCCTCCTGTTGTAGCAGCCTAAGCAGCTGGCATATTACAGGCCTGCAGCACCAGGTCTGGCTCTTCTAATCAGAGTAAAAAGAATTCGAAAAAAAGGATTTCAAATGCACCTCCATTAAGAACACTGATTTTTTTTTTCCCTGAGAGCAAAGAATACTTCTATAATGGAATACTTCTGTAGAAATGATTAATTCCATATATATATATATATATATATAGATAGATAGATATATAGATATATGTATATATATATACATGTATATATATATACACATACATACACACATACATATGTGTGTGTTTGTCTACAGTTCTGTACATATGTCTGTACATGTGTATGTGTGTCTGTGTGTGCTTATAGCTATTGTACAGGTATATGCATATGTGTATTACACATGTTGTGTAAAGGCTCAATTATACCTTGTACATGAAATGATTAACATGATTCCAAACAGCTAGCAAACTTTCAATAAGTCTTAGTCCTCCCATCTTTAGACGAGAACCAACACATGGATATCAGTGCTTGCCAGAGTCTCAGTATTCAGTAAATGGGGGACAAATGAACTACTAACTCTCACCATATGCCTAACAAGAAATAAAGGCTAGGGGCTGGAGAGATGGCTCAACAATTAAGGTGCTTCCCTGCAAAGCCAAAGGACCCAGGTTCAATTTCCCAGTACCCACATAAAGCCAGATGCACAAAGTGACACATGCATCTGGAGTTCATTTGTAGCAACTAGAGGGCCTGACATGACCAAAATGTTCAATTTTATAGCTCAACCAGGGTGATGTCTCTGGCAACCAAAAAATATAGGACGTGAACCAGTCCTGTTTGAGTGGAAAACTCGATTTACCCTCCACCTGCAGACCCTCGAACCCTCCACAGGTGTGGAGCTAGAGAGGGAAAGTGGGAAGCTAACTGATGTCCTTCAGCTGCCACGGAGACTTTTAAGGACAACAAAGCCTCCACCAATATAAAGGGAGGAAAAAATTTTCTGCTGTATTTAAAACCTCTTCACAATGTCTTTCAGTATTTCACAGCCGACTGTGAAATCATAACCATATTCCCTGCCCAATGACTTTTCTTTTCTAATCAATTGGTATTTAAGAGGAAAATTCCAGAATTGAAACAGCAGCCATGATTGAGTGATTCATGGCTCAGTGTTATATTAGCAATTAATAGAATGCACCCAGCGATAGGAAATCCAGTCATCTCCCCTGTATTTATTTTATTTCATTTCATTTCCTGTATCTTGTCTATCCCCCAAAGCAATTCTTTGCAGTAATTTTGCCTTCCATGCACAAATCTAATAATCCCCTTGTTTTTTGTATAGCATCTTTGTTATTATATTATTAAATGCACATCAGATAAATTCTAGTTGCAAGGCATTCTCCAAAATGCCTGTTTTCCCCAATCAAATAATTTCCCTTTTTTTTCCATGAGTAAACATTGAGGTCTTTATTAGAAATTGGTTTATTTGTTTATGTATGCTTCAGCTTTTTTCTTACATGTCCCATTGCTAATCATTGGAATTAGTCAGTCTCTTATGCACATTAACCATTCCGTAATTTTAAAGAGCCATGGGCAAGTGATTGACAGATAACACTTGACAGGTTCAAAACTAAAGAAGACACAGTGAAAATTGTAGAACCGTGCGCTCGCTTGGTATGCTATACTCTTCCAATATGGGCTTCTCTCATCATCAACTTGTGAAGGAGAGGAGGTAAAGCAGAGGATAGAGCCAAGTGTACCTCATTCTCCAAATCACTTGCAGAAAAGCCACTGAGCCTGGACCAGCCTGAGAGACCCATTAGTCAGGAACTTCCTAGCCAAGAACCGAAATCCACACCAATGAAATATTAAGTGGAAAATAGGATTCCTTGGCAATTATGCCAAAAAATGCCAGCATCTCATCTTGAGAGCCAGCCAAAAATTATTTTCACATCCTTTATTCAGTTTCATTCATTGAAGAGAGTTATAGTTTATGTAGCATGACTTCTTAAATCTTTAATGAGAAAAGTAATCATGTCATGTTTATTAAAATGATTAGTCCAATTTTTATTGGCTCTGTGCAAGTTATGTGAGAGTTGCTGCTAGCCTGAAGTCTCTCTAGTCCAGAACTCATTGAATGATGACTTTTATCTGCTATCATGTTTGATGAAACTACTAGTAATATAGCTAAGAAAAATAACTATCTGTTGTTTGGTTTCTGAGTTGAGAGCTTTATGTTTTGTTTCTGTTTATTTGAGGGTTTTTATTGCTAAAGACAGGGTCTCATGTAGGCCACACTGGCTTCTAACTGCCTGTGTAGCCAACAATGGCCTTGAACTCCTTATCCTACTGCCTCCACTTCCAAAGTGCTGCGATTACAAGAATTCACCGTCACTCCCGACTTAGGTAGTGCTGGGATCAAACCCAGGGCTTAGTGCATGCTAGGCAAACCTTCTACCAACTGAGCCACATCCCCAACCCCTCTCTTTTTATCCTCTAGTTTAAACCTCCCTACTCCACGGCCAACAGCAAATATTTTTCTCCTGTTTCAAACTGGGTGACAAAAAACTGATACCAACTGAACCAGCAGAAGTTCCAAAGGTCATGTCTACTCAATCAGATGCTGTGCAAAAAAAAAAAAATCCTGAACCTGGTTCAAGGCTGTCTACTTTGCCCTCCTCGGGGTTTAAATTCTCATGCTATTTTTAGCCACTGCCCCGAGTATAAGGAATTTAAAGCCAGCAGAACTTAACCTAAGCAGGCTCCTCTCAAAGGCCATTCACAGGAAAGGCCCACTGAAACCAGCCTTACTTACACAAGAGGGCTTTCTTCTGAAATTTTAAAAAGAAAAAGAAAAAAAGAAAGAAAAACTATTTTCTACCCTTTTCTGGTACCTTCCAAGTGTGATCATGCTTGTGAGATGACGACGGTGCTGGGATCCCGTCCAGGAACATTGTGGGAGGGGAGAAAGCAGAGGCTGAGTGTTACTTGATGTGCACACTTGGAGATAAGTGACAGGCTGTGTGCTTCTGAACCCCTGCTCCTGTGTGCTGTGCACGTTCAAAATAGATCATAATGGATAAAATTGTTCCAACTGTGGCTTTCGTCCTTTAGAAAAGCAATTGCTGTCAAGAGAAGCATTTGGACTAATGGCTGGTTATCACTATTAAGAGCCCAAGAGTGAGTGACCACTTCTGTGTAAAGAAAAGTGGACACCTGAGGAGGAAGTGGAGGAGGGGAGGGGTCTCAGAAAAACCACAGAAGAGGATAAGCCTGCATAGCATCACCAGAGAAATAAATACTAAATAGCCATAGCTGGGCCTGATTAGTTCACAAGAATCAAATTGTTTAGCTGAGAATCAAAACTGAACAAGCAAACACAGAAAGAAAAGTTCAGACCTTCAACTATCCTCTTGACTTAAAAGGCACTCACTTAATCACTTTTGAAAGGCTTACCACTAGAAAGTTCCAAATGAAATGGGCTTTGCAATGAGCTCTTTTTGAGTCAGGAATCTGATTAGCTAAGCCTCCTATGCCTGCAAACAGTGCTGGTAACTTCAATTTTGAAAGATGAGAATAAGCCAGGCATGATGGTGAACACCTTTAGTCCCAGCACTTGGGAGGCAGAGAAAGGAGGATCTTTATGAGTTCAAGGCCACTTGAGGACTACAGAGTAAGTTCTAGGTCAGCCTGGGCTAGAGAGAGACCCTACCTCAAAAAACAAAAAAGAAATAGATGAGAATAATTCCAGATCAATACAAATAATAATGAGTAATTTCAAAGGAAGAGTGGGAAGAAGATGCCAGAAACTTCTCGTTGCAGTCAGGTTCACATTGCTGGCAGAAATCATCCAACTAAGAGCAGCTTGTGGGAAAAAGAGGTTTATTTTGGCATATAGGCTCAAGAGGAAGCTCCATGATGACAGGGGGAAATGATGGCATGAGCAGAGGATGGACATTACTCCCTGGCCCACATAAGATGGACAATAGCAACAGGAGAGTGTGCCATAAACTGGCAAGGGAAAACTGGCTATGACACCCATAAGCCTGCCCCCAGCAATACAGTCCTCCAGGAGGTGTTAATTGCCAAATCCCCATCAGCTGGAAATCTAGCATTCAGAACACCTAAGTTTGATTCAGGTGTCCCCTGAATCAAACCACCACACCTCTTATATTACCTAAAAAGTAGGAATTTAATTTCCTTTCTTACATGCTTAGAAATAAAAATCAATTTCTTAAACATTCTTACAAAGCTAATGTATTAAATATATTAATATATTAATGTAATTATATTAATAACATTACTATTATTGTTGCTAGAAAAACAAATATAAAAAGTCAATTGAGGCCAGGCATGGTGGCCTTTAATCCCAACACTCGGAGGCAAAGGTAGGAGGATGGCCATGAGTTCGAGGCCACCCTGAGAGTATATAGTTAATTCCAGGTCAGCCTGGGCCAGAGTGGGACCCTACCTTGAAAAACCAAAAAACAAAAGTCAATGATCCACTGTCAGGATCCTTTTGCGCTTGAAGAAATAAGTGGTACTTTGGAAAAAATATCACCAGAAGTGGTAAAACACTGAAAATAGGGATAGTCACTACAATCAGATGACAACCCTTCCCAGAGTATGACTAGGAAATGTAGCCTCTTATTCAAGGGAAATAAATATCTTCATTCTCCCCGAATACCCTACTTTCATGTACCTATGGTTTCTACATGGAGAAGAGAGACATCAAAATTATGTAAGCCAGGTTGTCTAAAAATACCTTCCTACAACTTGCCAAAATGACAGAGACATGTCTGATTTACTTTCAAGTCACAGGCATCTAAACAGCTTTGCTGTATGTTAAGATGTGAAACATGATTGTCATCACCAGCTCGGTCAAATGCACACCGGAAGCCACGGTAAGAAGGAATGCACTCTGAACTCCATTTACATAATAGCTGGACTTCTTCAACTCAGACTGGGCAGTCTGTTAAAGAGGCCATCATGAAGTGCGCTACCACTTTAGGGCAGCCATCCTGCAGCCACAGAAGGTTAACAGATACTTTCAATAAGTGATAAAGCTGCTTTGTAGTCATAGGAACCTGCATTCAAATTTAGAATTCAAAAAAAAAAATGAAACTTCCCTCCACCTTCCCTTCATTTTACTTATAGTTTTCTCTTTTTTACATATATTCTTACATGAAGCTAAGTGACCAAGATTCCCATAATAACAGAATCCAATATTGGAGTTTCTCTTTTCAGATCTATTTCTTCAAAAATAAGATGTATATCTTCATGATATAAGTGCATAATTTTAAGACCAATCCCTTGACTAAAAGTTTTTCCAAATAAATGCATAATCTTATGTATTTATACTATATGTAATTTACACAATACAAAATGTGAAATAAAAAGACCTGGAGGTGTTGTATTCCCAGTAGGCTACTCCATGAACTGACATATGTTGATTATATTCTCAAGCAGTGTACAGAAGGAGGGAACTGAAATCTTGCATACATCAACTCAGAACTTGCCCTGCTACAAAACCCAGTATCAACACATCCATGTGACATGTGAGAGAGACAGCATGAAAAGGAGATGGCAAGTTCCTCATGGCCTATGGACCCCACTCCTTCCCAGCAGTTTTCTTCCGTCCTTTGAAAGAAGACCCACAAACTCTCCAACAATGGGATGCAAACATGTCAGAGATGCCTGGGCCTGGTTCTGTACCCTTCAGCCTCCCACTGGCGCCCCACCTGGCCAATAAGGCCATCATAGGGAGGACTGAGCCCAGGGCCAAAGGATTTAAAGAGTCTCTGGTCAATAAAACTAGAATTAACAGAGAGAAAAGATTAGAACAGGATGAGAACGCGGATAAGCATGCTTCCTTCTTTTGACTTACTTCTGTTTTCAATTAACATGTATATGGATCTTATACAGACTTTTTTAAAATATGAGTTATTTTAAAGAAAACAAAGCCCAGTGTCATCCCCTCCTCATGTTCAGACTCTGAGAATGGTCATCAGAGAGGAAAACACGTTCCTTCTAACAGTTTCTTCTCCATGGTGAGGGCAAAAGGTACAGGAATTCTACTTGGTGGCATGGAGGCTAGAAGTAAGTTCGTTTGAATTAGAGTGCTGGGACGTGACGTGCAGCCTGCCTCACTCGTCTTCGTCACCATCCCGTGAGGCAGGTGAGAAAGGCTGACCACCAGCAAACTGAAGCTCCGGGAAGAGAAAGCGCAGTAGGGGCCACACAGAAACAAGAATAGAAAACACTATCCTCATTCACTTTTTTAAACACATGGTAGCTGGGAGCATGCCATGCTTTTTTAACACCCTGCAAAGCTGTAGCTATAAATGCAACAAGAAAAATTTTGGCATATTTGCCATTGCATAATTATTCAAGAAGGCACCACCATCCACACATTTGACTAAGTCACAATGAACAAAGGCAGCCAAGACTTCCATACCCAGTGAGCCAGCAGGGGCCCGGCGAGTCACGCTGCCCACGGTGAGAGGTGCAGCCGCAGCAGCAGCGAGCACGTATGCGGCCGAGGCACCAGCACTAACGCTGCCGCTTGCGATCCTGTTTGCAATCTCTGTAAGCCCATCCAAGAGAAGGCCTTGGCTTTCCTCCTCCCCTCCTCCTCCTCCTCCTCCCTAACTCAAGACAAGCAGGTTCTGGCCCATGTCTTTTGGACAGACAGCAATGCTTACCTAAGTACGTTGACTTGGGGGGGGGGGGGTCCTAACACTTAGTTATTCTTCTATTTGTAATATGTGATAGTGACTATTTTTTTCATTTAAAATGGTAACATGAAATTTTTTTCTGGAAATATATATCTGAAAGTTAAAAAAGTGACAGTTGTTAGACGAAATCATAGAGGGGTTTTCTTTACTAGTTTTAGATCAAAAAGGGTCCACAAACGGGGTCAAAATCAGCACCTTTATATGGTTTGGCTTAATGGATAGCAAGGACAGAGGAGCACTAACATTCCTTGGGGTCTTGCTCTTAATTTCAGGGCTACTGGCCCATTCATCTCCACAGCCATTATTGGTAAACACTTTTCCCTTCATGTCAATTGCAGTTCTTGGCCAACTGCCAATGCCAAACTGTTAGTTTCCTTTCCTGTCAGAAAGGACTTTGTAGTTCAGTGAAACACAGACTCTGAGGGTCTGCTCCCTAAACTTCAGCTCTCTCACCACCAGAGTAGGGGGTCTAGTTCCTATCTCACAGACCACGGTGAAGAGTGACTGCGTGGAAAATAAATGCAGCTTCGGTCACTCACCAGTCTCTTCCTACTACTACTTGGAGGAAACGGGAGGGTCTACGTGCACTGAGGAAAGAGCTGGAGAGAAGCCAGGCTAGATTTTTCTAGAATCCCTAAGCCTTTGGCTGATCAGATCAGTGTCAGTCAGGATGGCACTCAGAGCTTCGAAGGTAGGCTGCCCTCCCTTTGAGCAGCAATGCCCTCCCGGCCATCAGCTACAGGGAAGCACAGACACAGCCCAGCCCCGTGCTGGGAGGCAGCAGCTCCAATTGCGAGCTCACAGACTGCGGGCGCAGGAGACAAGTAGGCCAGTCCTGGACTCCTGCAGCCAAAAGAGCAGGAAAGGAGGCGTGCGGTCAGAGGAAGCTAAGGAGCAAACGGGTAGGTCTGGTGACACCAGGGCAAAAAGGTGTCTGCACAGATGGGGGAGGGGGGATAAGCAAATAATAGATGGTTGCCCTTTCTATCTTTGGCAAGGCTGCCGAGTGAATTTCTCAGACCACTGAGAGTAAGTGGCAAGGAACACGTTCACACTGAAGCTGTAAGATTGCTGCTACAAATTAGCTTTGCCCTATCGATATACATACAAGCATTGGAAGGAAACACGCTAACACCCTGTGAATGTGATGTCTCTCAGTATTGAATTTGTGGGTGACTTCTACTTACTCAGATATGATTCTACAAGTCACAAATCTGCACTAAGCTAATATCTTCTATTACCAAGGAAAATGGGAATGAGGCCACAGGAGTAAGCTACCAAGAGGGAAAGTTATGCTTCAAAAACAAATCAAATGTGGTTTCTGACGACATTGGGTCAGAATTTGCTACTACAAATAGCCAATAACCTGTAGTCTATATTTTTGCCTTTATTGTTTATCATATTAGCACTGACTTTTCTGGTGTTTTGGAAGATGCTAGGCATTGCTTCACAATTGCAGACCTAAGTAAACCACTGAGGAATGCCCTTGTCAACTCTGTAGTAAAGGAACCTCGCATTCAGCCCAGGCACACAGAACCTAACAGAAAAACGAGGTGGCAGAAACTCGATTTCCTAAAACATTGCTTGGAGAGTTTCTCCCCATCTGGATACACGAAAAATTCATATGGGAGGCCATAGATTTCTAAGAAGTCCCAAATAGCAGAGTGAAAATTTCCCAACAATGTTCAAAACAATGCTTCCTTTGACAAAAAGGGTTCTTAATCCCCACCAACACCCCTCCCAGGGTGGAAGGACTAGACTTTGTGTATGAGAAAGGCTTCACTTCTACTGAGCTAAAGTTGGCATGCCTTTTCTTCTACGTGCATGTAGCCTTGGCCTGCTGGTATGGACGGAGGGGGACATGTGGAGAACACTCCTCACCACCCCCAACCACACACACACCCTGTCACTCTATCTTCCGAGACCTTTCCACATGACCCAGCTGCCAGGAGTCATGCAGGAACACTGTGCCAATCACCAGCCCTGTCAGGTTGAGGGATGTGAGGACTTTTAGAGAAAATAGCTAAACATCCACCAGCAAAATGCCTTGTTGATCCTCACCTCCCAAGACACTTTTAATCTAGCCTCAAATGTTAAGATTTGAAGGGAAAAAAATATCATTAAAAAGGAAAATTGGGTTGAGGTGGGTTCAGGTTAGGGTTAAGATTTGTGAAATTTAGACTCCACACATTTCAATTAAATGGTACATCGACCCACGTACCCAACTGTACTGAAATGCGCTCAAAGTCACATTTGTCAAGTTTTATCTGCAACCATTTGGATTCAAGATGACAGACTGAGTTACAAATCCAATTCAAGATGGGACTTGGGCTGTGCAATATACCAAATTTTATCAAAATCAGTCAGTTTCTTCAACAGTTGAATGGGAAATAGACCAAAAATACAGCTAAAAAGGAAAATGACATGTCAACTAGATAAAATGAAAATTGTGCTTAAATTGCTCATTTTTATCAATTAATTCAGTAAGGAAATATTTATTATTAAATACTCTATGACAGATGTGGAAGTAAGAGCTAGTAACATAGCAATTCATAAAGAAAATAATAAAGCATCTATTCTGTTCAGGGTTAGAACTCTGACTAAAGAAAACCATTAAAAACTAAATCTAAGTCAGGCATGGTGGCGCACACCTTTAATCCCAGCACTTGGGTGGCAGAAATAAGTAGAGTTCAAGGCCACCCTGAGACTACATAGTGAATTCCAAGTCAGCCCAAACTAGAGTGAGACCCTACCTCAACAAAAAAAAAAAAAAAAAAAAAAACTAAATCTAAATCTAAACTAAAGCCACCTAACACATAGCAGGGGCATTATGGTACAGTAATAAAGAGATTGCCTAGTTATTAGTTACTTTCTCACTATGAACAAAATACTGAATAGGCAACTTAAGGTGAAAAAAAATTATCTTGGCTCACAGCTTCAAAGGCATCAGTCCATCATGGTGGAAGGACATGGTAAAGCCAAACAGTTCACATCATGTTGCCAAGAAGTGGGGAAACAGAACCATGGAAGGAGCCAGGGTAAGATACAGCAAACTCCCAAGGACAAGTCCCCAGCAGCCTGCTTCAACTAGGCCCCTTCCCCTTCCTTTCCCTATCTCCCAACAATGTCATCAGATCATGAATCCATCAAAGGGTTAATCTTTTCATTAGCTCAGAGTCTTCATGATCAAATTGTCTCTGGAAATGACACATCCAAATTATGCTTTACTCGTCTCCTAGGATCTCTCAATTCAGTCAAGTTGACAATTAATATTAACCGTCATACCTACCCCTTCCCTGAGGGAAAGAAATGAGACTGAGCTGGGAGGATGGGATGGAAGCTATCCTAAGAGAAGCGTCTCAAGCAAGAGAAAAGGCAAACCCAAGGTCTTGACTGTGGTTTGTTATAGTTTGGGAAAGACAGGAGCCCAAGGGTGAAGATGAGAGGCAGAGCAGCCCCTCAGTGGCTTGTAATGACAACTGATATCATGAGTGACAATAAGATTGTTTGTGCAGATTGTGAAAAATGAGAGACCTTCAAGCCAAACAGACACTGCCCACTGGGCTCTTCTTTCCCTTCAAGAGTTCCCCAGTTACACCTTAAATAACACCTCATATCACATACATTTTATTATCCTTTGGAAAATTATTATCATTATATATTATATATAACAACTCATTAAGGAAATTTTTTTCAAGGTAGGGTCTTGCTTTAGCCAAGGCTGACCTGGAATTCACTCTGTAGTCTCAGAGTGGCCTTGAACTCATAGCCATGGCAATCCTCCTACCTCTGCCTCCCAAGTGCTGGGATTAAAGGCATGCATGACCACGCCTGGCTCATTAAGGAAATTTTAAGTGTGACACACACAGTCATGTATCACTTAGCAATGGGAGATGTTTGGAGAACTTCATTGTTAGGAAATTTCCACACTGTGATTATTGTAGAGTACTTACACAAACTAAGAAGTCTACAGTGTCACTAAGCAATATGACTATGTGATCACTGTTTCTGTGTGGTCCAACACCAACTGAAATGACATTCTGTGGGAAATAACTCTAGTTGGCTAATGCATTTAGTACACCAAAGCATACAAACTTTCTACCACCAGCACTGAAAGAACCTTCTTCATCAAGACTGTGAGCACCAAGAGCAATCAAGTGCCACATGTCCTATAGCACTATGTATGGGGTGAAGAAGATTCACTGTAAAAGTGGCTACATTTGCCAGGCATTGTGGTGCACACCTTTAATCCCAGCACTTAGGAGGAAGAGATAGCAGTATCACTGAGTTTGAGGCCAGCCTGGGACTATAAAGTGAGTTTCAGGTCAGCCTGGGCTAGAATGAGACCCTACCTTGAAAAGCAAAAAACAAACAAAAAAGTGACAAGGTCTCCATGAAAGCTTGTCACATTAGGGACATACTTCATCTGCTCTATGGACAGGGAAATCTTCATGCCATCAAAAGAAAAATAAATAAATAAAGGTGCTCAACTACAGGAGGCATCTTCCCATTTCCCATCTTAAATTTCTCTTAATCACTATTAAGCCACTTGGAAAATAAAACATTAAAAAGAATTTCCTTAACCAGCTCACTGATCTGTTCTTCATTACATCAGAATGAAAGAATTCACTATTTGACAAAAGATCAATGTTCCAGAAAAGCGTATAGGTGACTGAAATAGGAATGCTGTTGGGAAATGCTCATTACTTTCACTACAGCATGGCTGGCTGCATGCAGTACTGGGCTGTCCTACCTGTGCTACTGCTTATCCACCTTTGCATGGATGCCACCCCACCTGGTATATGTCATGCTTCTAGTTTGGGGAGGTGAAAGAGACCACCTCCAAACACGACTACATGTTTGTTAGGTTTTAAATTGGTCATGATTTTAATTTTCCCTGAGCAACATTTGATGGATAAATCTAAAATAAAATGGTCAAATGGCCTAACCTTTTAGCAATAAAATTGTGTGCAATAAAAATGCTAGAGGGCACCAGTTACTGAACTGTCATAGACTGGAGAATTATTAGACCCCATAATTCTGTACCACAAAACCAAATTTGTAGATTTTTTTTTCCAAGCAGAAAAAATCCAGGAAATTAAATGGAAAGACCTGTAGTAATGAAATATTAAATGCAATTTCAAGTGCACAAAAAGGTCAAAAGCCAAAAAAAAGAGAAAGAGTTCCAAAACAACATTAATTTTGTCATTCATATATGCCTGAACTTCAGTACCCAAAAAATCCAGCCAATCCTAGCCTAGGACAAAAGGGTCTGACAGGGGTGGGAAGTAGAAAGGAGGTACCCTGGAACACAGGAGAGTAGTGGCTAAGAGTAAATGAGCAGGAATCTAGGCAGAAAACACTTCACTTGTTTTCCAAAGTTAAAGTCACCTTATACACGTATTCATCAACCTCAGCAGAGAAGTCTGAAACACAAAAGCGAAATTACTAGACTTCCACTTTGTGTCAGTCAAGCTGGAAGTTTGATCTGATTCTTGGTGCTTTGAGTTGAAGCAATTCTGGAACATGATCTTAACTTCACTACCATTGACTTGAAATTCTGGCCAAGGAGCTATGTTGTTGCAGTCAGCTTCTCATTGCTGGAAAACCACCAAACTAGAAACAGCCTGTTAGAGGCAAGAACATATTTCAAGCTTAAGACCCAGGAGAACACCATCAATGCTGGAAGAAGCTGGCTCACTTCCATAAATCCAAGCAGAGAGCCATCACTAAATACTCAGCAAACAACAACAGCACAAACTGGCCTACACACACCTTAGGACTGGGCTTAAGGTGTGTTTGAGGGTACGGATCTCAGGACTGGACTCCAAGATCCACCCCCAAGTACAAATCTCTTCCCCACTGGAGACTCAAGATTCAAGCCTTAGTTTATGGGGCCACACATTCAAATTACCACATGTCTCAGCTGATACAGGACAGTCTGGTAAGCATTTGGAGTGGGTGAGTTGAAACGTGGCGACATGTGGTGTTTCTGTAATTATAAGCAATCACTGAAAATATGCAATATTTTAACATGAAAATGATTGTGTGAATGAAAGGAGTCCAATGTTCACATAATACACCTTGAGTTTAGGGATCTCACATTGAAAAGGTTGGATATTGCTTGGAAAAAAATCCTGGCTGAGCACTAGTCATTGCTCCAGCTCTGTCACTCATAATCTTTCTTTCTTCAAACATTCCACAGAAATAAAATGATCTGTAATTTATGATTGCTGCAACTTTAAAACCCACACAGCAAATGATGAAATTTTGTTCTTCAAAATCCCAATCCAGGTGGCAATAATGTTGGATGTCAGAAATAAAGATTTATATTTATGGCCAATTTTTATTTATCTTCACCTATTTATAAATTGTACTACATCTTCAATAACCGCAGTTGAAAAGAATAACGTCATTCCTAACCACAGCCTTTGACTGTGAAAACAATTTCACCGTAACAGATAATACTAAAAATGCTCCAAGAATAATCTATAAATGAATCCTGGATTACTAGTCTAAAGATGGTGGTTATAAATGATTACATGAAAGAGCTGATGTTGCTTTGAAAATCTTGGAGTCTGTCTATGGATTTTTGTATTTTATATGTAACATTTTTATGAAGTGATTTTGCCTTTACATAATAGCTTTCATCTTCAAAGCACTTCACAAATATGAACTGGTTACATAAAAAGCTATATTACTGCAAAACCAGAAAATGGGAAAGCTAAAGTTCTCTTAGTCACACTCACTCTCCCACACTCTATGTTTAATCTACAGTAACAGTCATATTCTTAAAACATGCACAATTATTAACACTATGATAAAATCTAAAGGGTTAACATAGCTTTTAATGTGTGAAACAGTTCTTACTTTACATAAATATCTCCCATTGATTGAATTTGTAAAGTTTGAATAAATTAAACTTGTATTATAAATCTTCCTTGTACTCTTCTTCTATTTCATAAAATTTGTTAAATATCAATAAAAGTTATTCAGTGAAGCATTAGCATATTGAAACTGAAAAAAATTAAAACATGCATCAATGGAGGATGGTTAAATAAATTATGGTATGTCTATATGATATAATATAATGTAGCCATTAGAAATTATGCTTATAAAGACTAACTACACAGGAAGATTTTCATATGTTAGTTTTTTAAAGCTTATAAGATAACCTATGCAGCCCATGATGCTGATTGTGTAAAATAATAATAATTACTGTTATTATGGAGGCTTGGGGATGTAGCTTAGTTGGTATAGTGCTTGCCTAGCATGCACAAAGCCCTAGGATCCCAAGCACTACATAAACCAGTCAGGGCTAGAGAGATGGCTCAGCAGTTAAGGCACTTGCCTGTGAAGCCTAAAGACCCAGCTTTGACTCCCCAGAACCCACATAAGCCAGATGCACATGGTGGCACATGCTTCTGGAGTTCATTTGCAGTGGCTAGAGGCCCTGGTCGTAAATAAAATAAACTAGTTAGACAGGGCATGTCTATAATCTCAGCACTAGGTGGGTGGGGTCAGGAGCATCAGAAAGTTAAGATCATCTTCAGCTATAAAGCAAGTTTAAAACCAGCATGGGACACAAGAGATCCCATCTCTAACAAAAAAAAAAAAAAAGTCATATGTAGATGTATAAGTAATTTGACTGGAAGTAAATAATGGTGAAATGGGGAGTATGGTTCCTTGCAACTTATTCTTTAAATTCCTAATAAAATATAAGTGAATGTGTGTGTATACATTATATATATATATATACACATACACACACATGCATACATACACACACACACACTCCTGCATACACACATATATACATATATACATATGGAGAGAGAGTATGTGTGTCTTGTTTGCCTATCACAATACTGGTGATTAAACCCAAAGCCTTGAGCGTGCTGGATAACTTGTCTGTTACTCAGTTACATCCCTAGCCCTTTTGTTCTAATGTTGGGATGGATTTTGCTAAATTGTCCAGACTGGCCTCCATCTTGTGATCCTCCTGTCACAGCCTCCCAAGTAGCTAGGACTAGAGGTGGGTGTCACCACATCTGACATAGCATGTTTTGTTTTTCTACTGTGAGATATAAATGTCATTTAAAGGGAAATACCAAGGTGAATCTTGCCGTAAAGAGCTCACACTCCACTGGACAGGTAGAAAATCCCAGTGCATGTGACAACTCTTTGAGGGAAGAGATCACAGGGCTCCCGAGAGTAACTCAGGTAGGAAGGTCAGAGGAGAAAGAAGCATGTTACAAGGTGAGCAGATGCTTGGCGATGACAGAGAACAGACAGTCAGAGGAAACAACGCGCAGAGGCGTGAAGCCTCAAGGCATGCAGAAACAGCAAGGAAAATGCACAGTCGCTGTAGCAGACTATGGCCAAGAGTCACAGAAGGTAATGATGGAAACAGCACATGACTGGTCACAGACGACCCCAACTGTTGGGAAGAGTCCAGAGTCATCCTTTCTAGATGACACATGGGACTTCTGATAAAGGAGGCATGGTAACAGGCCAGCTAAAGAGTCTAGTAGGAGTTGATGAGTCATTTCACTCACTCCAGTCGAAGTAAGCACAGAATTGGAGGAATTCCCTGTTTTATCCCAGGCAAAAACAATGGACAAAGAAAGAACAAACCCTAAGGCCAGTTAAAAACCAGAGGAGACATGTCCTGGTGGCCAGTTAAGATGTGGGTAAATTAGAAAAAGTAGCAAAGGTAATTCCCAGGTTTCTAGATTAGATAACTGAGTAAACAGTACTGCCACTACCTAAGTGAGGAAGGTCTGTGCAAAAGACAAAACCTGGCTTTGGATGTATAGAATTAACTTAAATTAAAGTCTTACCTTAAATCTTTATGCTAACCAGGTCACTGAAAAGTTGACGGATAGAAACAATTTTAGTTGATAACTGTAAATAATTTGAAATCAGGACTAAATTTATTTTTACCTAAACTGTTTACTGAGTATCCAAGATTAAATTAACTGAATAACTCTTTCAACATTAAGTAGGCTTGAAGTTGATTAGGTAAAAATCCATTTGTATAGCATAAATAAAATTTGGACAAAAATTTATGAAACTTCATTTTTACTGCCGTTTTCCTGGAGGTATTTGATTTATTGCTAGGAACTTCAACACACAGTGGGGTCAATGTTACTGCCAATTCACATAGAAATACCCATTTCATTATACGCAGTGACATACATAAAGAGTTTTATGTGTAATCCAATAATTCACCCAGAAATTTGCCATATGGCAAATCCAAATGCTATATACAAAAATATGTTCACTAGGAATTATCTAAATTAAAGAACAGAAACTTAGAAACACCCAAAAAATTAAGCAATGAAATAAAACAATATAAATTATAAACATCAGCTTGATGGAATAATTCACAAAAGCAAATAGCATTGTTCACTTTAACAGCAATCATATTATTATGAGTTATGTATACAAACAAAAATTTTTCTTAGATAAAATAATGAACAAATTGAAACTCAAAAAAAAGCTATGTTGCAGGAATAATGATTACTTTTGTTTCTTTTTCCAAATTTTCCTTTAATGTTCTTATAATAACATTCAGAATTTAGGATGGAAAGGAAAAAGAAAAGAAGGGAGGCTGGGGGTGGAGTAACCAGGGAGCAAAATCAATGGAAAGGAAATAGTCCTAAGTAAGGAAAAAAGAATTCTAAAAAAAAAATGCCTCTAAGCTTGTTTGTAGACTATTTGGAGGCTGTGACGCATTTGTAGACTTGGGAGCCCTGTTTAGAACTGACACAAGGTTAAATGGAGCCATCCATTTGCAAGGGTGACTCACTGAAGCTGGACTGACAGATATGCTGTTATCTATATAGTCAGGGCCTATAAATATATTTTTAATCTTTTTTTTCACCAATTTTCTTGAAAACAAACAAAGATGGCAGAAAGTTCCAGCATAAACTGTTAGTGAAATGCTAAATTATGTAGTTGTTGTATTTTTAGTTGAATGCTATGTACACTAGACAGCTTCATCTTTAAAATATTTTTAGAAACATTGTGAATATGCACAAGTAGGGACACTTTGAAAGAGAAGAATCTGCTACTTTTAAAAAATATATATATTTAGGGCTGAAGAGATGGCTCAGTGGTTAAAGGTACTTGCTAGCAAAGCCTGATGCCCTGGGTTCGATTTCCCCAGTACCCATGTAAAAAGCCAGATGTACAAAACAGAGCATGCATCTCAAGTCTGTTTGCAGTGGCAGAAGGCTCTGGCACACCAATTTCCTCTCCCTCATTCTCATATTCTTTCTTTCTCTCTCTCCTTGCAAATAAATAAAATATTTTTTAAATTATTTTATTTATTTATGAGAAAGAAAGAATGGGCACACCAGGGCCTTGTACCACTGCCCACAAACTACAGACATATGAGCTACTTTTTGTGTCTGGCTTTTCATGGGCACTGGGGATTTGAATCTTGTAATGGCAGGCATTGCAAGCAAGTGCCTTTAACCACTGAGTGATAATCCCCATCCCCGGGTCTGCTGCTTTAACTTTAAGAAATTTAGACTCACAAAGACCATTTCCCAACATGTCTGTGAGAACTAAATATCACCTATCATAATGCTTCATCTAAAATTATTTTTCTATTTCACAGTTTGGGAGTTCAAATCCAAGCTCCAACATTATTAGCTTGGAGACCCTCCACAAGCTACAGAAATGGTCTATATTCCAGTTCCTTATCTGCAAAGTGTGGAAGAGAGTATCCCTCTCAGGAGGTCTTGTAGAAATTAGGTGAGATTAATGTACGCAGAGCACTGAGAGATATGTCTGGAACATAATAAGCACACAGATAATATTAGCTGCTATTATTAAGGGCTACAGGGATTTCAGGAGAATCAGAGCTCTAACCTTAAGGAAGCTTTTCTTACAACCACTAATAATGATAACATAAATAAAGACAACAGCAAAAATTACTACACCGATCCCATGCATACCACCATTTGAATGCATGCCTGCATTTGTATATCTGCCATCATTTGCATGCATCTTTGCAATCTCACTACAACTCTCCAAAGCCTTAAACCCATTAAATAGCTCAGGAAACTGAGCTCCACAACAATCAATTGTCAGGCTTCACCACAAATCGAGATGTTACTTAAGGGCTGAAAGAGGTTTGGCTCTAAAGCTGCAAATTAAAGGAAAGATATGGACAGTGTAAACCCAGGGTGTGTCATTCAGAGAAGAAAGAAAAAGAAAAAACTGTTTGGGAGTTAATGGCCTGCCTTTTGTTGACAAAACCAGTTTGCTGGGTTTGGGGATTTTAATGGTATTGTAAAACTGGAGTAATCGTTAATCAGGGCATGAATTGTAAGTAACATTTTTCCTAGAGAAAATGATTGAAAGGAAGAGCTGGGAAAAGCAGCCCTCTGAAAACTGCACTGTAGAAGCCATGTCCTGAGAGAGTCTTGCAATGTGATCATCCTTCAGCAAGACTAGGTTTGCAGCTATAAAGTGAGACCAGAATCCAGACACCAGACATTATCACTTCCATCCCTGCAAATAGACACGAAAATATCACTATGTAGCCAGGCACGGTGGCGCATGTCTTTAATCCTAGCACTCAGGAATCCGAGCTTGAGGCCAGCCTGGGTTACAGAGGGAGTTACAGGTCAGCCTGGGCTAGAGTGAAACCCTACCTTGCTAAAAAAATAAAAATAAAAAAAGCAAAAACAAGTTATAAATATTTAGCATTATATGTAATACATATCACTATGGGAAAATACTGAACATGACAAGAAGGGAGGACCTACTGCAACGTATAGAATGAACTCTGGCCCCTTTTATGCTTCACTTTATACAAGTATATGTATTTTATCAGGTTTCAGTGCTATATACAAATACCTTTCTTATGAGAAATTATGGGAAAAAGTGACAGATCACTCTAAATTCTGTGGTCACTGGCCATTCTTCATACTACAATGGTTCATCTACACAGGGTAAGTCCATGGGCTCGAGCTCCTGCATGCCTCCCACCTGCAATGCTGTTTTGCTTCCTGCAGCTAATGCCGTAACTTCACTGTTCTTATCCAAACCTGCTTTCCGACAGGCCATGGTGGCACACACCTTTAATCCCAGACAGGGGAGCCAGAGGTAGAGGGAGGAAGACCACTGTGAGTTCAAGACCACCCTAAGACTGCATAATGAATTCCAGGTCAGCCTGGGCTACAGCAAGACCCTACCTTGAAAAAAAAAGCCTGCTCTCTCTCTCTCACTCTCTCTCATCACTGAGATGATGCTATATAGATAGGCTCCTTTATCCCATTGACACTGTGTGTGTGTGTGTGTGTGTGTACATGTGGCAGTCAACTGCCATCTTTAGGGCCTGCTCATTCTTGTTTTTGAGACAGTGCCTCTCATGGACATGGAACTTGCCATACAGAGACCACACTGGTTGGTGAGCAACCCCCAAAGTTCCACCTACCTGTACCTCTCCAGTATTGGGATTACAAGAATGGGCCACCATGCCCAAGTGGGTTCTGGGGATCACACTCAGGTCCTCATGCTTCCACGGCAAGAATTTTACCAATTGACCTATCTCCTCATCCTCCTGCCTGCTTTTCATTTAACATGTTAGCAGGAGCCTGTCCCATGCTACCAAAGACTGCTTGCAGTGGTATTTTTAAAAAGCGTTTGGATTTTGATCACTTACTTTTAAAAGAAAAATACTAAACCGGCTGTGGGTGAAGCTCAGGGCAGACAGTGTGCTTAGCATTGTTGAGCTCCTGGGTTCCAGATTCACCAAAGAAGAGACCAAGAAAGAGAAAGAAGAGAAAGTGAAAGAAATGGAGAGAAAAGGGAGGGAGAGAGAGAAGGAAAAAAAGGCAGAAAAGAGAGAAAGAAGAAGGAAAGAAGGGGAAGGAGAGAAGGAAAGAACTCAAAAAGTAAATAAATAGTCAAGAATGTTCTTCTAGGGGCTGGAGAGATGGCTTAGTGGTTAAGCACTTACCTGTGAAGCCTAAGGACCCTAGTTTGAGGCTTGATTCCCCAGGATCCACGTAAGCCAGATGCACAAGGAGGCGCATGCACCTGAAGTCCATCTGCAGTGGCTGGAGGCCCTGGAGCACCCATTCGCTATCTATCTGCCTCTTTCTCTCTGTGTCTGTCACTCTCAAATAAATAAATAAAACAAGAATGTTCTATATTTGAAAGCCCTGAAATGATAGATCATAGTTTCATGACTTTCTGATAACTCCAGTTAGCACATGTATGAATGAATAAGGCAACTTAGAACTGAAATTCATTTGTCTTAGAATATGAAAGAAAACTACATGAGACCCTGCCTCAAAAAAATATAGAAGCCTGGTGTGGTGGTGCACACCTTTAATCCCAGCACTCAGGAGGCAGTGGTAGGAGGATTGCCATAAGTTCAAGGCCACCCTGAGACTCCATAGCGAATTCCAGGTCAGCCTGGGCTAGAGTGAGACTCTACCTCAAAAAAAAAAAAACAACAAAAGAAAGACATATACATATATGAAAAGCTTCTAGTTAGGAATAACACATTGTGTTTACATCTTATAAACCTGTTTTGAAATGTTTCAAATCTTTTGGATAGGAAAATTTTCCCTAATTTTATAGGGTTTTTTCTGAATAGAATATAAAAATAAAATATCATGAAGTTCTTAAAAGCCTAATTGTACCAGGAGGTTGTTGCTTTTCTAGAAATCTGTTTCTGGGTGACTATTGTCTAGTATACAGTCTTTTGAAAGCATTTTGTAGCCAGGTGTGGTGGCACACACCTTTAATCCTAGCACTTGGAAGGCAGAGGTAGGAGGATTGCCATGTGTTCAAGGCCACCATGAAACAACATAGTAAATTCCAGGTCAACTTGGGCTAGAGTAAGACCCTACCTTGGAGGAAAAAACAATAAAAATAAAAATTGGGAGAGCATTTTCATAGTACACACAACAGAGAGCTCTCCAAGTTGATGTTTGACTTGGCCTACCTTGCCCACAGCCGTGAATTGCATCTACAGCATGTTGAATCCACAACACTTCTCCAGTGAATCGAGAAAGACGGGTCATCTTCATTGAGAAATCTTTTCGTTGCTCAGGTAAATTTGCATCTGAACCCACAAATTATATTTCAATGCCAGCTCCATTGTGACACCCTGGCACATGCTTTCTTCAAATTTGTTGGCTCCCCATCTAGAAAATGCCTTGTTGAAAACTAACTTTATTGGTTCTGGGGAGCAATTGAGCTGCATGTAGTGGATGTGCCAATTTTGAAAAAGAAAGAACTACAATAATGGTGTGGTCTCCTGAGAATACATTTATTTCTGCAGTATAAAACAAAATTAAATTCTTCAATCTCAAAAACTATTAAAAGGTTGTATTTAAAATGCATGAAGCATTAAAAAGACATCAAAATTAAAATAATCTCATAAATCTCTTCATTTAAAAGACTTATTAGAATACAGATCGAGGCAGAAAACAGCTGCCCAGTACTCCACAGCAGTAAATTATGACTATTTTAACTTTCTTTTATTTTCATCATTGAAAATTCTTTTCCAGAATAATTGTATTGCTGTAGCAAGACCAACTGTCCCATATATTTAACATGTGAATAGTAAATTGCTTTCAATGGACTCTGAGACAGATTCACGGTATATTCTTTGAAAGATCAGCAAACCACAGGGTTCTGCCCTGACAAAGGATAGTGAAGGTACAAGCAGAAATTAGTTTTTAATATAAAGTTGATCAAATTAATTATTTGTCCAATTCAGTTTGACAGAAAACCAGAGAGATCCTAAGAAATTCTGATAGTATAAGCATTATCCACCCCTTCTAGGAGGATCCTCAACTAAAACCTAAGGAAACGGTGAAGCAAGGATAGCAGAAAGTGTCCAGCTGCATCAATTATTAACACCCAACTCTCCTTTATAAACGACTGACAACTAGGTGACGATCTTTTTTAAAAAACATGGGGATTCTCACTCCACAGACCGTTGTATGTCATTCTTGATTGTACTGGAACGTTCCTCAGAGTACAGTTCAACTATCATGTTGACTGCACCTCAGTGCAGGTGAACCCTAAAAGCAAGCCCAGGTGCTCAGCATGCAGCCTCATGCCCCCAGCAGATTCTTCAAGAATGCACTATGAATATGAACTGAGCGCAGCTATTTTTGACAGACAGCCACGTGCTCTGCCTTGAAAGACTCATAGGAAGATAAAAGGCGTGTCCCATAAAGCTGCCTCCTATTTTTATCACCTCCCTTTCCAGCGACTCTGGCATCGACCTCACAGCAGAGATAAGACTCTAAGACTCGTAAACAGACCCTTTCTGAGGAGCTGCAGAGGCACCACGGTCCGCCTGAGCCCATGGGGCAGCGCTGCCAGCTCTTCTGCGGCTCTCTTTCTGGGAGCCAGTGCGGCTAACAGAATCGACTTCTCTCTAGAAGCAGCATCTATCTTTGTAATTCCACACACTTCCCCATCACCTCAGCTGGGCAGGCTGAGCAAAGCTCCTTATCTAAGACCCTGGAAAGGATAACGGGACTGCTCAAGTATAAAAACTGCTAGTATTTTATTTATCTCTCTCTCTTTCTGCTTAGATTACCATTATCTTTGCTCACTGAGTTTTGTCTTCTGCTGAAGAGGGAAGTCAACCAGAAGGTAAGCTCTAAGCCCGGTGGATCATTGCCCTACCAGCATATACACATATGTGTGCACACACATATGCATATATACACACAGATGTATGCTGATGGGCTGAAGTCCCACCAGCATATAAACAAGGATATCAACATGCCCACACACATATGTACATAAATAAACAATGGAACAATGACTGATCACTGCTCCACTGGCATATACATGTGTGTGCACATACGTATATGTACATATACACACAGATGTACACTCATCACTACTCCACTGGCACATACATGTGTGTGAATGCACACATATGTATGAAGGCACACAGATGTACACTGATGAATCACTGCTCCACTGGCATACACACATGTGTACACACACATATGTACATGTACACTTGATGGACCACTGCTCCACTGGCATATACACAAGGATGTCAACATGCACACACACATGTGTACATATACACACAGATGTACATGGACCACTGCTCCACTGGCATATACATGAAGATGCCAGAATGCATACACACGTATGTACATATTCACACATGCACATTCATTCAAACATATATGTACACTGATGAATCACTATCCCATTGGCATATATATGAGTGTGCAAATGTGCACATACCTATACACATATACACACACATACCTATACACACTCACATACATGCATACACATATTGACACACACATGTGCACACATATTCACGTATATGTATACATACTCCCATGTACACACACATATACACCTTCACATACATGTATACATATACACAGATACATAGTCACATACATATACACATATGCACATAAACGCATGCACCCATGTACAGACTCATGCACAGTGACACACATCTTCCTATCCCTTCTCTAGCCTTACTTAAAATCCACTTCTTTGGCAATGTTTAAGATGACCCTATGACCTTCCTCCAAAATCTTCATGCTGAGGAAACAGTGCAGGTTCTACAGACACCCCAGGAGCCCACTGCTTACAATGACATTTAAGCGTAAGGCAGGCAAGGAAGCAGTCTCACATGGGCTAGGCGACTGCAAGGAGACCGTTACAAGGAACAAGCACTCACGGGAATTTCAATTCCAACACTGCTCCTTTGTCATAACTGCAAAGACATTGAGAAGCCACGGGGGTGGATGGGGAAGGGGTGCCTGCCTGTCCAGTTTCCAGTCACAACAGAGACAGCGTCGGAGTATTTATCTGACAGGAGAGAGTGACAACATGGGAGGATGTGAAGCAAGGTCCTGTGGACATGCAGGCTTCTGGCTGGCTGCAGGGTCCCAGAGGGGGAAGTACAGGCACCCCATGGTTACTGGGAAGGAAAGGAGCCCTGAGGGCTGAGCAGCAGTGTGGGCAGGCACACAGAGAAGTGGCAGTTCCTGGAACAGGTCACTGCTACCCCACTTCTGTCAAGCGAATTCTGCATTCACAATTCTTGCCATAAGCATCTGCATTAATAGTTGTTTAATATCCTTTCTTTTTCTGGTACTTGACATTTGTAGTGAAATAAATTTCTGCTTTAAAAGGCAATTCTGTGGCATTACTGTAAATGGAAATCCACTGTATCTTGCCCCAAGTATAATATAGCTATACACATAAAACAAATGAAAAATAAACAGTGAAATTCCTGCTAAGTTCTGTTGCATGTGTCTGGCCTCTCTCTGTTATAGAAGGAAGGTGATGTATTACCAACGATACCACTCCTGGTATACACCCAAAGGAATCAAAGCCAGCAGACAACAGTGATATCTGCACACCTGTATTTATCAAGGCACTATTTACAGTGGCCAAGTTATGAAATCAATTCAAGTGCCCATCAATGAATAAAAGAAAGAGAAGATCCACTGTATATATAAAAGATGGAGTATTATTCAACCATAAAGAAGAATGAAAACATGTCAGTTACGATAAAATGGAGAAAACTGGAGATCATCATGTTAAGTGAACTAACCAAGACTCAGAAAAACAAATGTTGTATGGTATTTTTCTCATATGTAAAATTTAGGTTTAAAAAGAAAAAAAGATGGGAAGGGGCTGGAGGGATGGCTTAGCATTAAGGTGTCTGCCTGCAAAGTCAAAGGACCCAGGTCTGATTCCCCAGGACCCACATTGTCCAGATGCACAAGGTGGCACATGTGTCTGGAGTTTGTTTTCAGAGGCTGAAGGCCCTAGCATGCCTATTCTCTCTCCCTCTTTCTCTCTGTCCAATACCTAAATAAAATTTTTAAATATTTTTAAATTTTTTTTAATATTTTTAAAAAATTGAAGGCATGAAGGAAAAGGAGAGACTACTATAGAACCAAGACAAGATGGAATTGGGGGAAAGATCCACATGCATTATGTACATGTGTGAAAATGTTACAATTAAACCCTTATATCAGACAATTAAAATATGCTAAGATAAAAGAGAGAGACAGACAAAGGGAAGGCTCATCCATTTGCAGATGTCCATCAGAACTAAGATTTTTCTCCTCAAGGCCCCTGGAAAGGTTTAGCGAATTCTGAAGTGCATAAAGTGCTCAGGGGTCTCTTGAGGTGCCTTAATACTATGTTGGGGTACCCCTGCAGACATTGAGAAACACAGTAACAGTTATGGGAAAGAGAAGTGGACAGGGAAAGACAAGAAGCCAGCACATCTGCACGCTTGAGTCTAGTTGAAAGACATGAGTTCTCACTGGGGAAACAGGAGATGGGGTAGAAAATAGGCTATGCGACCCCCCCATGGTGTCCCACCTGATACACAATGTCACACTATATCACTATTCCCTTGTGCTGTTCATCCTTCCTCTGAGCCAAGTCATTACTACTGCTTTCCATCCAAAGATGGAGATACACCACTAAGAATGAAAGATGCTACCCATTAAACTATGATACACCAACACTGGTTAGAGGAATACAAGTTGAGGGATTAAAATGCTTATCTTGGGGACTGGAGAAATGGCTTAGCAGTTAAGGCATTTGCCTGCAAAGCCAAAGGACCTTGGTTTGATTCTGCAGGACCCACATAAACCAGATGCACAAGGGGGCACATGCATCTGAAGTTCATTTGCAGTGGCTGGAGGCCCTGATGTATCCATTCTCTCCTTCCTTTCCTCTTCTCTCTCTCTCTCTCTCTCTCTCTCTGTGTGTGTGTGTGTGTGTGTGTGTGTGTGTGTGTGTGTGCGCGTGCGTGTGTGTCTGCCTCTTTCTCATGCTCTCTCAAATAAATTCTTTAAAAATGCATGTCTTGGAATCAGTGAGACATGTTACATGTTATTAATCACTATTGCTTGAGAGTGAATAATCTAGAACTCGAAAGTTAATTGGTTTTCAGAAAACAATGAAAAAGCATATCTGGGCTGGAGGAATGGCTTAGCAGTTAAGGTACTTGTCTGCGAAGCCTAAGGACCCAGGTTCCATTCCCCAGTTCTTACATAAGCCAGATGCACATGTGGCCTATGCATCTGGAGGTCGTTTGCAGTGGCTAGATGCCCTGCCTTGCCAATTCTCTCTCTCCCTCCCCAACATCATAGATTATAGAGAAATGGATGGATGGATGGATAGATAGATAGATAGATAGATAGATAGATAGATAGATAGATAGATAGATAATCTGCCTCTCTCTCAAATTAATGAATGAATAAATATTTTTAAAAGAAAAAGCATGTCTAGTATAATGCCTGCTCAATGGCTTTAGTAATAATAATAAACTGTCATCCTTCGCAGACAAGACAGTCCATAAGTGACTCCAAGCCCAGACAGAAAGGCCTGGGCTCCGGTCTTGCTCCCATTACTTACTAGATGTAGAAAACCTTAACAAGTAACAAACTCTCAAAACTTCAGTTGGTTCATCTTCAAAGTACTCTTTGTATCTTTCAACATTTTTAAGTTATTGGCACATGTGTATGTGTGCACACGCACACACGTGGTGTGTATGGTCTCTAGCCATTGCTATTGAACACCTGTCCAGCTTTATGTGAGTGGCTGGAGAACTGAAGGCCAGAAGACTTTGCAAGCAAGTACCTTTAACCACTGAGCAATCTTCCCAGGCCCTATCTTTCAATATTTGAACCTTCACTCCAAGTGGAAAAGCCAACACATGGATCCCGAGCGACTTCCTGCCTAGATTTGCCAGAAGTGTCTTGTAACGACAGTCAATCACCACTAGCAATGCATGTTGTTAGTGGTAATACAGTTAGTAAGATGGTCTTTTTCCCTTTTCATGTGTGTGTGCATGTATCGATGTGTCATGTGTACTGTAGTGTGTGGTGGGGTGTGTGAGATATATGGTACATGTGTGTGCATGCAAAGGCCAGAGGAGAACGCTGGTGTCCCTCCTCCGTCACGCACCTGCATTGTTCCTTGAGATGGAGTCTCTCATTTATTCCTGAGTTTGCAGCTTACGTGAGCCCCAGACAGTCTCTAGTCTCCACCCCCCAGAAGACCAGGATTCCAGGAGTACATGGTCATGTACTTTATATGGGTGCCAGGGAATTGAATTGAAGTGGTCTCTGGTCCTCAGGCTAGCATGGTAAGTGCTCCTAGCTGCTGAGCCCTCTCTCCAGTCCTGAGGTTTCCTTTTATCTTATTTTGGGGTTTTTCAAAATAGGGTTTTGCTCTAGCCCAGGCTGGCCTGGAATGCACTTGGTAGCCTCAGGCTGGCCTTGAACTCACAGCAATCCTCCTACTTCTGCCTCCCAAGTGCTGGGATTAAAGGTGTGTGCCACCACCCCAGGCTTCCTCTTTTCTTTATGAGACTCAAAAAGCACAGTCCTCAGTGGCCTCAAATTCAGTATAACAGCCATCAGGACTGGTCTCTAGAAAACAGGGTTGGGCTCCATAGGGGTGTGTTCCTTCGAGTTGGCCAGTCTACAATTCCACACTCGGGCTTCCTGTGGTTTTCTGTCCTTGTCTCCTCCTAGACACTAAGTCCATACATGTGAATCTTCCTGAAGAGGAACTCGGGGGAGATCTATTCCTTCACAGCTCCTAGAACAGATTTGCTTCGGTGGGGTTATGACATTCACTGTAGGGTCATGAAGGCCTCAGTCAGGCCCTGTGGGGTCACGGGAAGCTTGCCTCAGGATATTCCTATCCACTCTGTGGCTCTCACAGTCTTTCCAGCCCCGCTCCTTCCACAGCGTTCCTTGAGGAAAGGCTCTTCTTGTTGACAAAGCCACTTCTCTTTACTGTGTGGGCCACTCTACAAGATCTTTCAAGCTGCACCATGCTGAGCCTGACACTACACCCCAGGGTTCACTAAGACAACACAGTTCAACCCATGGAGGAAGAAACTGGCTCACATGGGTCACAGCACAAGAGGTAATGAAGCCAGGAAGGAAGGCCAGGACTGGCTCCAGGTGTGGTATGTGTCCCACCCACTCATGCTTCCCCGTCATAAAGGGGAGAGACTAAACCCATCTGCTTGTTCCTCATTCTGCTTTCTCATGATTGGCGGTGACCTGTTCTTTCACACTCACTGTCCGTCTCTCACTCCTCTCTCACTAGCGTTCTGGAGAGGATGCAAGTTCCTGGGAGACTCAACCCGTCAGTGCTCCTGTGTTTTGAGAGACTTAGCTGGGAAACTCCACATCCTTGGTCAGGAAAGTCTTGAGGATTGTGCCATTCTCAAGTAGACAAGAGGGCAGAGGGATCTGTAGGCAGCTCTGTCACTCCAGGGAGCACAGTGCACAGCTCTTACAGAAGATAAGGATGAAGGTGAAGATGGAGGTGGCTGGGCCTGCAGGAACACACTAGCCTAGATGGGATTCACAGACCCTGACTCTAGATTTACTTCCACAGTTGGCAAGCTAGGCAGTGTTAGGCAACTGAGTCTAGTCATCTCTAAAAGAAGGTTCTGTCTGTAAGAGTTGTTGACCCTTGACCTCTATAGTCAAGCACAGAAGTGGTCTAGTGGCATTTTTCTGATGGGTGCCTTGCAGTGCAGATGAAATGAGACAATGTCTACCAAGTGCTCTCAAGGGAAAAAAAAAAGCCTAGGTGGCTGTCTCTGTTGGGCAGGAGGCATTATTACAATCTCCTCTATTTTGAAACAACGAGTTACCTGCTTATCTTTGTACAAGTTTTCTCTTTTTTTTTCCCAGCAGCCCTTACATCCAGTTCAAAGAGCACTGCGCTGGCTAGACATACTTGTGCAGCACTCTCCACAGCACCCTTTACTGGTATTTCCTCTTTAGGAAAAGAATCCCCATTTTTTCTAATAAAGATTATGTTTCCAGCCAAGCATGGTGGCACACACCTTTAATCCCAGCACTCCAGTAGGCAGAGGTAGGACAATTGCCATTGAGTTCGAGGTTACTATGAGACTACATAGTGAGTTTCAGGTCAGCCTAGGCTACAGCAAGACCCTATGTTGAAAAAAAAAATTATGTTTCCTAGCGTCCCTTGTACTTGGCCATGGCCAGTAAATGGGTTCTTTTCCCAGTAACATAAATGTCTACATGTGAACCACCCTGAAGGTTGGTGCAAATTCCAAGTAGGATCCTTAAAGACAGATACACTTCCTCTTTGCTCTTTTCTTCCTGGCTGGAAGAACACTGATGGCTACATATCCAGCAGCCATCTTGGTTGGATCTTTATTGTTTTGAAAAGTCACATATAGTAGAACAACAAAATAAATAGAGCTGTACCTGATACCTCAATTCCTTTTAAATACAGAAAGGAAATAAACTCTGTGCATCTGTGTGGGGGTGACTGGGGGGTGGTACATGCATGACTGTATGCATATTGCATACATTGGACACTGGAGATCAATTTTAGGTGTCCCTCTCTCTATATATATATATTGCTCTCCACTTTATTTATTGAGATGGGGTCACTCACTAAGCCCCAGAACTCACCTAGCCATCTAGTTGAACTAGTTAGCTTGCCGCAGGGATCACACCTGCCTCCCACTCCTGAGTGCTGGGATTACAGGTGTATACTACCACATCCGGCATTTACATGAGCTCCTGAGATCTAAACTCAAGTCCTTATGCTTACATGACAAGCACTTTACTAACTGAACCATCTCTCCAGATGCAAATAAACTTTTATTTTGTCTAAGCACAGTAAGTTGGAGTTTTATTTGCAGCCAAACTTAATCCCAGATAATATATGTAAGATAAAATGTATGGCATAATACTTGATTGAGGAGAACAAGACACAAAATACTGTAGAATATTCTATGGTTTGTAATTTTTATTGAAATAAAAAAATACTAATGCATGTTTCAGCTAGGTTTCCCCTGAACCATGCTTTTCAAAGTCTCATCTTTCTATCAGCCTCTGCTACACTGACCCTGAGAATACAGTGACTCTTTAAGTTAGTAGGACATGAAGAAAGTGACATTGTGCTAGATCCCAGCCTAAGCTTTAAAAAACTCAGGAAGCTTCTGTCAAATGTTCTTTGACTGTTGTTTATGAGGAAACCTAAGTAAATCCAATGGTAGAACAGTTGCATTATGTCATGTCACATACATATTTATGGCATGTCATAATAGATGATTATATAGATATAGAGAGAGATAGAAAGATAGATAGATAGATAGATAGATAGATAGATAATAAATAGATAGATAGATGATCGATTTTTATCCATATCCTATTCCATAAAATGATGGGAGACGTTTATTATACAAAAAATAAATTATACAAAAATTATGCTCATATAGATTCTACTCTGTAAAATGTTTAGAAAACATTCTGCAATGGAAAATGTTCAGAAAAAACTCTGAATGAATTATATTAAAAATATTATTGCTTGCCGGGACTGGTGGCACACGCCTTTAATCCCAGCACTCGGGAGGCAGAGGTAGGAGGATTGCCATGAGTTTGAGGCTACCCTGAGACTCCATAGTGAATTCCAGGTCAGTCTGGGCTAGAGTGAGACCCTACCTATATAATATATATCATTATATAATATATATTATTGCTCACTCTGAGTGATAATGATTGTTTTCAACTTTCTGACAAAGCCCATAAATTTTCTTCCAATTTTAATCATTCATTTTTTATATTCAGATGTTCTGTTTTCAAGTCTTCCTAGTCCCCACATGTATACACATGTGCACATTAAAACTGTATTATTTCGGGAAAGCATACTCCTCTGCTCCTGGCTTCAGGTCTCTGATTTCACTGCACTAGTTATTATTCATTTGTGTGTGTGTGTGTGTGTGTGTGTGTGTGTGTGTGTGTGTCCACATACATGCCATGACATGTGTGTGCAAGTCAGAAGACAGCCTTCAACCTATTTTGAGACAGGGTCTTTCTCATTTGTTTTTCTGCATCATGTACCACAGTAGCTGGTCTATAAGCTTATAGATTCTAGTGGCCTGACTTCCCATTGCCATAGTTACATTGGGATCCATGTGCGCACCATTTTGCATTTGGCTTTCCATGGTTGCTGGGGAGGGTCAGAACTGAGTTAGCAGGCTTGTAGGCAAGCACCACTCATCATTGAGTCATCTCCCCAACCCCTCACTGAACATTGCAAGCTTGCTTACCTCATGCTCCATATCATTGTTCTGTGCCTCCATAACTCCAATATGTGAGGTGTCTGAGGCTCTCGTCCTGCTACCTGGTGTTTCCCTTGACTCGACTACAAGACAATGAGAACCTTTGTGTGTTTTCAACTCTGGGTTCTGAGGTGATCTAAGGCTGCTGTAGAGATGCCACCAGGCCAGTATAAAGAGCATCTGCATCTTCTTAGGACATTACACACTAATTTAAGGAGACATTTTTCTTCTGCTTGAAATTACAGCTAAGAAATCTCTGCCAACTGGGGTATCTTTTATACTAATCTGCATTTTCATAGGTAGAGCCCCTCAAGGGCTGAGCTTTACATCAGGGTCTCAGCTTCAACTTTCCATGTGGCAAAGGCCCAAAGCTGGCTTCTATCCCAGAAGAACTATAAGCTCAAGAGTCTAATTTTCTGCTCTCAGCAAGTACCCTCAGGGTAGAGCCTCAGCTAATGCTTCCCACCCACTTTCCATCTCCCTCTTTATTTTTAGTGCATGGAAATTTCACTCACTCTTTTTGCAGATATTATGGAAATATATTAGTTATATCTTACCCAGAATTCTTAGGTTCTTTGAACAGGAAGTTTGTGCCAACAATCTGATCACCCAGTCTTATAGGCAGAACTAAAAGTTTGGTTTCTTTTATAATCAGAAAAATGTGAAGTAGGTACAAGAGAACCTCTGCTTTTAGAATGGAGGATAACTCACCTATTAACTATTGAAAAAAAAAAGAAAAGAAAAGAAAAGAAACTTCTGACAGGTTGTTTTACCCATCATTGAAAAAGTACTGAGCATGAGGAAGCAGCTCTCAGAAAATCCCTCAGTCACACTGGATTAACTAATTCTCCACCACAGTGGACTATGATTACATACAAATCAAGAATTTCCACAGGTAAGCAGAAGAAATGGGCCAAGATCCCACAACATAGTAGGGGAGTCCATTATTTACAAAGTACAAATGCATATGTCCACTAGACAACATTTTGAAAATGGGTATGTATTAGTCAGCTTTCTATTACCATAACCAGTACTTGAGATAATCAAAGAGAGGAAAGGTTGATGTAAGCTCCAATGGCCCAACTTCCTCTCATTAGGCCCTGCCTCCTGAAGGTTCCACCACCTCTCAATAATATCATGGCCTAGATACAAAGCCTTCATGGGTCCCTGAGGGACAGTCAAAATCCATATGACAGCACAGTGCCAAAGAGTATTGTCAGTATTTTACATTCATCATATTTTAGTATTCTAATCATATATATGAATGTATATGTAAAAGAAAGGAATCTTGTCAAATACCCTAAAAGGTGCTTCTTAAATATTCAGAGAACTGAGATATATTCCTTTTCCTCCATTATAATTGCTTTCAGAAATATTTATACAACATTTGCTTTAATTTGTATGTGTCTAATTTGCTGAAACCTTCAATTTGTGTGCTAATGTGAGAATTAAGGAACACACCTAGCACACAGTAAGCATCTCCTATGGTGATAATGATGAGGCTGTTGATGATGATGGTGGGGGTGGTAATGGCTTTTAAAAGTGTCCATGGTGAGGCTAGAGAAATGGCTCAGCAGTTAAAGGCACTTGCTTATATAGCCTGCCAGTTGGGGTTCCATTCCCCAGCACCTACATAAAGCCATAAGTACAAAGTAGCACATGCATCTGGAGTTACTTCAACAAAGGAGGCCCTGGCACACCCATTTCCTCTTTCCTTCTCTCCCCTGTCTGTCTGTCTGTTTCTTTCTCTCTCTCTCTCTCAAATAAATAAATAAATAAATAAAATTTATTTTTGATTTTTCCATATAGGGTTTTGCTGTAGCCCAGGCCGACCTGGAATTCACTATGTATCACAGGATGGCCTTGTACTCATGGTAATCCTGCCTCTGCCTCCCAAGTGCTAGGGTTAAAGGCCTGAGCAGCAGAGATGGATCAGTGGTGAAAAGCACTTGTTTGCAAAGCCTGAGAGCTTGGGTTCAATTCCCCACAGTACCCATGTAAAGCTAACTGCACAAAGTGGTGTGTGCATCTGGAGTTCATTTCCAGTGGCAACAGGCCATGGCATGCCCTTGTTCTCTCACTGGTAAAACAAAGTTTTTAAAAAGTCATTTATTTATTTATTTGAGAGGGAGAGAGAATGGGTACACCTTCAGCCGCTGCCAACAAACTCCAGACACATATGCCACCTTGTGCACCTGGCTTATGAGGGTGCTGGGGAATTGAACCTGGGTTTTTTGGCTTTGAAAGGCAAGCACTTTAACTGCTAAGCCATCCCTCCAGCCCTATTTTTTTTATTTTAAGGGCTAGAGAGATGGGTTAGCAGTTAAGGCACTTGCCTATGAAGCTTAAGGACCCATGTCCAACCCTTCTGACTCCATGTAAGCCAGACACACAAGGTGGCACAAGTGCTCAAGGTTGCACATGCGCACAAGGTGGCATAGGCATCCGGAAGTTGACTGCAGTGACTGGAAGCCCCAGCATACCAATTTATTCTCTCTCTCCACTCTCCCTCTCTCCTGCTCACTCTCACTCTTGCACTTTGCATAAAAGAAAAGGCTGGTCTGTTGGGCTTGCATCAAAAATAATGTCATTTTTTTTAAAGCACAAACATCTGGAACCAGGATGCTTGGGTCTGAATCTCGACTCACTCACTTGCCTTAACAACTTCCCAGTGTCCTCATCTATGTGGAGGCATAACAACAGCTGCTGACTCACAGCTGGTGTGGGATCGGTGAGTTGGTAGATGTAAAGTACATGGAACATGGTCAAGTGAAAAGCCTTTGCTATTATTACCCTACTTTTCAGGTGAAGAGCATGCGGTCTAAGAAGTCAGACTGCTTAGCCATAAGAAGAGAAGCTGGGGCCTGAACACAGTTATCTTGCTGTAAACCAAGCCTGGAAGAAGAAAGACAGGCAGCATCTTCCTCATACTTGCTAGAGTTCTGTCCCTGTCACCCTGTCCAGCGACAGGATTGCAGTGAACCAAGGAAAGGCCTTCCCTCTGGACCTTGTTAATGCCTAACCTGCCTCGGCCCAGCCTGGTTTCGAGATGGAGGGTGTGAATGAGCCGCCTGAGGTGGGGAAGGTGCACTACAGACACCAGGCCCAGTTCCCACAGACCTCACTTTCCTAGTCCCAGGGTGGACGAGGACTGTGTTTTCTCTGCCAGCAGGGGAATTATTTGAGAGCCAGATCACCAGGGCCATCACAGAGCAAGCACAGCACCATCATGCTGGGCGTCTCCTAATCTCATGCCCACCATGAGCCACTGAAGCAACATGAAGGCTGTCCCTTGACCTCTGCAGGTGAGGGACCTGAGACCGAGGGAGGTCAGGTCAATCATCCAAGGACGCACAGGTAAAGAGCAGAGCCTGGGCGCAACCCAGAAGTGGGTCAGAGTCCATCTAACTATGTTGTCCTAAAACACCAGCCAGAGATGGTAACAGAAATAAAATGGCTCCGGCTGTCATAGCATGAGCTGCCTGGCTGCATAGCACTGGTGGTGAGAACCCACCAGTCAAAAGCTTTAAAACCAAGGCTCCAGAACTGAGCAAGGCTCCTGGTTCTGCACAGTCTTCACCATGAGGCTTTGTGCCCACCTCTCCTAGCACCCACTTACCAAGGAAGTTACATATTCAACACCTTGCCTGGTACGAGACTGTAAGGCCCATGAGGGCAGGGACAGAGTTGGCCTCATTTTCTAATGAATCTTCAAAAACAAGGACATGGGCTTGGCTCTCATTAGGGGCTATATGAGTATTTCTGGAATGAATGAATCGTGAATGGATAATAAAATGAAAGCACAATCCTTGCAATCACTCTATGAAGTAAAACTCAAAGCCTCTTCATGTTGGGAAAGCAATTAAGTTCGGGGCAGTCAAATCCCCTGTCCACCCCCAAGGTCATCCAGTTAATGAGTGGTCTAGCTGGGACTCAAAGCCACCCTAACTGGCTCCCAAATCATTCTTTTTCCCCTGCATTTCTCCTTCCCAAAGGAAACAATGTCACCTCTGCTACCTCACAGGGTTCTGTCTGTGAAGATGGAATGAGATAAAGAGTATGACTGTGTCTTGCAAACTGTGCACCTGGGAAAGGTTAGAAACTGATGTCTTAACACAGTCAAAGCCTAAAGCCAAACAGAACAACTTAAGTAGAATTTCCAGCACTGGGAAGAAAGAGGCAATGGGGGGTGGAGGTTGATGCAGACAGAACTGCTTTGCTAGGTTTGAAATCAATGACACTGCTTCCAGGCACTTTCTCGGTAGGTGGGTAGAGATCAGGGTCCCCAAATTCCAGTTGCACACTGGCAAGATTATGCAAGGAGCATCCAAAGGTACTTTCTGCTCAGTGTGGGAACCTCTACAGAATGCCACATCAATCCTATCCGAGCAAACGTGATAGCAGCAGAGTGAGGAAAAGGCAGCCGGGATGTGGGTCTCAGAACAGGATGTCCTCCAGTGGAAGATCCCTGCTCAGGAAGTCCCTAGGGCTTCAGTGTTGTGTTTAGATCCCTGGGTGATCTGTCTAGTCTGCAACTTCCATGAGTAAATCAAACGCTTTAATTAAGCTTGCACAGCAAATTTGAATTTAGCAACACCTTACGGCTGAGGAGTTTTCAGCACCAAGCTCCTCTTTGTATTTGCTGTAAGAACCCTCACTCTCTGAGTAAAATGAGATTAGATACAGCATAGAAATTTGAAATCAAGAAAGCAAAGCCCTCCTGCCAAAGTGAAGGCTAGATAGATTTCTACTTTCTCTTCACCTTCTCCCCCAAAAGATGGCTGGAAGAAAAAAGCAAACAAATAAAATAATAGCCATAAAGGCTTTCTCATGAACACAAGTAGACTGCCAGCCTACATTGGTAAGTAAAATAAAAATCTTGAGTCCTCAAATCCTGAATCATCAGAGCTCACAGGAGACAATTACCAGTACTCTTTAAGTGGGTAAATTGAGTGTATCAGTTACTTTCTCACTGCTGGGATAAAGTAGCCTAACACCAACAGCCTAAGGAAAGCACAGGGTTTGTTTCCACCTACCGTTGCCAGGGGAAGTTCCATCATGTGGGGAAAGCATGGCAGGAACAGGCAGCCAGCACCACATCTTCGCATCACCAGGAGGGAAGTAGAGAGTGAGCTCAGTGTGGCAAGTGGGGACTGCTGTACAATCACAGGCCCACCCTCAGTGACTTATTTCCTCCAGCAAGGCTCCACGTCCTAAACACTCTCCAACCTTCCAGAATATTACCATCTACTGGGGATTGAGCATTCAAGTTCATGAGTCTCCAGGGGACATTTACTTGAGGCCACCACATTGAGGCCGAGAAAAATTAAATGATTATTTTAAAATCAGCGCAAGAATATGAAAAAAAAAAATCCATGTTTAAAGAAGAGGAGGGGAAGCTGGATGTGGTGGCGCATGCCTTTGATCCCAACACTTGGGAGGCAGAGGTAGGAGGATCTCCATGTGTTCAAGGTCACCCTGAGACTACATAGTTAATTCCAGGTCAGCTTAGACTAGCGTAAGACCCTACCTTGAAAAGCAAATAAAATAAAATAATTTAAAAGAAAAGGGAAGTCTGGGCGTGGTGTGTACGCTTTTAATCCCAGCACTTGGGAAGCAGAGGTAGGAGAATTGCCATGAGTTCAAGGCCACCCTGAGACTACATAGCGAATTCCAGGTCAGCCTTAGCTAGAATGAGACCCTACCTCGAAAAACCAAGAGAAAAAAGAAAAAGAAAAAGAAAAAGAAAAAGAAAAAGAAAAAGAAAAGGGAGCTATAGAGATGACTTAGCAACTAAGGCACTTGCCTGCAAAGCCTGACAAACCAGGTTCAGTTCCCTAGTACCCATGTAAAGCCAGATGCACAAAGTGGCACATGCATCTGGAGTTCATTTGCAGTGACTGGAGGCCCTGGCACCTTCACTATCTCTCTTCTCTCTATGTTGCTTTACTTACAAATAAATAAAATTTATTTTTTTTTTAGGTTTGGCATAGTAGCACATAGTAGCACTGAGGAGGCAGAGGTAGGAGGATCACTGTGAGTTTGAGGCCGGTGTGGAACTACAGAGTGAGATCCATTCTGGGCTAGAGTGAGACCCTACCTCAAAAAAAATTTTACATATATATATATATATATATATATATATATATATATATATATATACACACACACACACATATACATACATACACATATATATGTATATATGTGTATGCATATATATATATATATATATGTGTGTGTGTGTGTGTTATGTAATTTTAAATAGCATCTCTATGTTCTTCCAGATTCAGCAGAAGAGTAAGTGTAAAATCTCCAGCTGGAAGATTCCATGAGTGACTTCAAGGGTGTGAGGACAAGGGGCAGTGGTCAGTGGACACTGGACAGTCTTGCTTCAACAGAATACAGGCTCAGAGTTTCATGGTATTTTTTCAAGAGAAGGCTTTTATTAGGAGAAAGGGCAAATAACACTTTTCTGACTTTTTCGATGATGTCAACTTAAAAGGTTTCAATAGGCAACCACAGTTGACACTTTGCAACTGTGATCTTTCCTCCCTGGAATGACATCATAATACCTATGGCAACGTGAGCTCAAACCACACTCCGAGAGCTAACTCTTCTCTTCAGCTATCAGCCACTGCTGCTCGCCTTCCAATCGTCCTTTGCACTTCCTGGAGCCTTGCTTTCTTCATGGGCAAATGAACCTAAGGAAGCCTGCCTTGTTCAGTACATGCAACTTTCGAATACATCCAATAAAATAAGCATTTCAAAAGCAAGAATCATTCAAGTTATGTCATCTGAGCCATGGTTTGATCAAAATGAAACTAAAATAAAATGGGGCTGGAAAGATTGCTCAGTAGTTAAGGCACTTGCTCGCAAAGTCTAATGACCGAGGTTTGATTCCCAGTGCCCACTTAAAGACAGATGCAGAAAGTGGCACATGCGTCTGGAGTTCATCTGTAGTGGCTGGAGGACCTGGCATGTGAATTTTCTCTCTCCCTCTCCTTGCAAATAAATAAACAAGAAACATAAAAACAAAACTAAAAAACTTATTTGAACTGAATTCTGTAAAGCCAGCATTAGATGAGAAATGTCACTGCAACCTCTAGCGCTCCAAACCTCTGATGTGTGGAAAGCTTGCAGGTGGCACCTTTTTTTTTTTCCTTTCAGAAAGACAATGTATTTCCCCTCCAAAAAACTTCTTCCAACAGAAGTAATTGACAGTATCTGTTTAGAGAGAGAGTGAGAGAGAAGAGAGAGAGTGCTTTTATGCAAATTTGATTTCCCTATAATAATCTAAAGCTATTCTGCTAGAAGGAATTATCTCTGCAGGCTGGCAGCTGTGGTAGGCAGTGAATTAAAAATGGCTCTGGATATGGGAAAATCTGTTCTATAATCAGTGCTATTCTTGGAGAGGACATCAATCCAGCCCAGCTCCCATGATGCTCTACTGTGTGAATGACATACAAGCATGAGACAGAAACTCCCAATCATATCACACCTGGGAGTGGAACCCCACCTGAGAGAGATGCTAAACTTTTCTCCCAAGATGTAGATGCAACCAATGGTGGCTTCCAACCAGGTGGGGTGACCAATCCCCTTCATTTAGGAAGGAAGACCTCAGAGGACAAGTCTGTCCACAATGCTTCACTGAACTCACTCACTGCCCAGGAACTCCTCAGCGCCTGTGAGGTGCCTAATCCTAAACACTGTCTTGCATGTGTTTTCTTTTCTCACTTCACTCTCTTCCCCCTCTTCCTCTTCTTATCCTCTTTCACTTCTTCCTTCCTTCCTTGCATTTCCCCCTCTATTCTTCCTTTTCCTCCCTGCTGTTTTGATATAAAATGTGCAATTTCTAAAGCAGAAGGCCCAACATGGCAACATGATGCAGGGGTTCTTTGTGGGGAAGGCATGTGCTACAGAAACTTATGGGAAATAGTAATTCGCCTCTGCAGTGCCTCACACACCTACACTAAACTTTGCTCCCATTTCTCCCATTCTGAAGGCGGCAGACTGCTTGGTCCAAAGGACCAAGGACCAATCTTCGCTCAGAGTGGTCAACACATTCAAGTTGATGGAGATGTCCCTATGGCAGCCACAGTCAATGCCCCACAAAAGGAAGCCACGCTGCCCATAAATAAAGCCATGAAATATGCCCAAGCAAGTCCTAGCTGCTCCTGGGACCACAAAATTTTCACATGAACGTGTGTCCCTTGCTACGCCTAGGGAACCTTCCCTTTTAGCCTGAGTCATAGGCACACCCTTGTGTCTGCTGGAGTAATGAATTTCACTCACTCAGCAGCCTTTAAAATAACTGTGATATTTAATGTTGTCAGCTTGACAGGATCTAGGATCACCTACAAGACTAATCCCTGGGGATGTCTGTGAGGGAGTTTCAAGATTATATGGTGGAGCACTTGAGAGGCTGAGGTAGGAGGATCGCTGTGAGTTTGATGCCACCCTGAGGCTATATATGAATTCCAGGTCAGCCTGGGCTACAGCAAGATCCTACCTCGAAAAAACAAAATAATAATAATAATTACGTTAGATTAGGAGGAAAACGCATCCTGTGAGTGGCACCACTCCCGGAGCTGGGACCTCAGACTGAGTAAAGAGAAAAGAATCTGAGCAGCAGCATCCATAGCACTTACATGACCACGGACAACGCGCCCGGCCACCTCCTACTCCTGCCTCCTACGCCTTCCCTGACACGATGAGCCGTACCCCCTCATCACCCCTTCATCCTTAAGTTAGCTCTTGTCAGGTGTTTCGTTGCAGCAGTGAGAAAAGTAATACACTCGTGCTAGCGGTGCCAAGAGATTGCATTTGCTGAATCCAGTCATCTCCCCTTTCCAAACATTTGTCAACATGGAGACAGAGTGGGACACATACACGCCCATGGGGGAAGGTCAGGATTGCCAAAATGTCCTGCACTGAGGATGGAGCAAGCTCCAGTCAGCCCCAGTGATGTGGAAATGTCTACCCAACAAGTCAGGGAACAACGCAGGAGGCGGACAGAGCGTGACTGCTGGCGATCACATTGACAGCAAACACCCAGTACCAGGACGGTCCTAAGGAGCTCTGCAGAGATGACCGAAATGCCGCTGCAAGTCAGAAATGTTCCCTGGAGAACAGACACTGTTCCTGACACCAGACAAAGCCTCTCGGGCTAGATTCGGCCCCTGCTCCTCCCTCGTGGGAGGGCTCCATCTCTCTCTGCACTCGTCCTTTTCTCTTCTTCCAGGCCTTCTCCTTCTCAGCTCTGGCAGCCATATCTAAGGATGGGATGCATAGCAGGCACCACAAGGCACACACACAATTTTGTTGCCTCACTCCACTCTCTCTTTGAAGCTTTAGAGGGCTCCTAAGGCCTCACGAAAGGCACAAAAGCTGTCTGCATTATCACTTCGGTAGGAAAGCAAAACAGGATGGCACCGCAGGGTTCATTTAAGAGACAGCTGCATCCATTTTGCTCATTACTCTTCATGTACAAACTGCAAATTGCATTTGCAAATATTTTCTTTAAAATAAAATTGTCACTTCTGAGCCTCCTGCAAGCGCCCAGCGTCTGGGCAGAACAAGGAGGACTAATGTAATCCCGGGGCATCAACCCTACACCCTTTGCAGAGGAAACAGCCACACGCTGATGACCAACTTACACAGGACTAATGCAAAGGGAGAAAGGAGGGTGTTCTTGTGAACCGTTCTCCTCCATGGGGAAGCTGACAGAGTTTCTTTCCTAATCCCTGAGTTCTCCTGGATCCAGTCCAAGAACCCCAGATTTTTTAAGAGGATGTAAATAAATGTGTAAATTCTTTCATTTCTCCTGTTGGACTCGTTCTTTTTCTCATGGTCTCAGATGGGTTTTCCCCCAAGCCCTGGAAATGGTAACTAACCCCTCTGGAAAATCAGAATTAAATAGACGGCACCCATGGTCTAGATGCTGGGCACACAGGTGGTCTATGTCTTGGTCTCCTCTGTAAAATGGGGTTTTGATATGTTTTTGAATAAAAACAATAGCCATAGAAATAATTCGCAGAAAGCGTCAGACAGGATATCTGGCAGGAGGTGAGAACTCAGTAAGTGCAGGCAGAGACAGGTAAAGGTACACCTGTCCCAGACTCGCAGCCTGAGCCTGCCAGGTGGCAGGCAGCTACTCCAAAGCTTCCTTTTTTAGTTTTTATTTATTTTGATTATTATTTTGTGGGGGTGATTTTCAAGTTAAGGTCTCACTCTAGCCCAGGCTGACCCTAAATTCACTCCGTAGTCTTAGGCTGGCCTCCAACTCACAGTGATCCTCCGACCTCTGCCTCCCGAGTGCTGATATTAACCGTATGTGCCAACATGCCCTGTGAAAGCTTCCTTTTAAAAGGCTGAATCAGGCTGGAGAGATGACTCAGCAGGAAAGGCAGTTGCCTCCAAAGCCTAATGACCCAAGTTCGACACCCTGGCACCCACCTAATGCTAGATGTACAAGGTAGCCTACGTGTTTGGAGTTCATTTGCAGTGGCTAGAGGCCTCAGTACACCCATTCTCTCTCTTTCTATCTGCCTCTCTCTCAAATATTTTTTTAAAAGGCCAAATGGGAGTCAGAAGCTCTGGATTCACTATCTGAACCCACAAATCAATTTCAACAGCACCAGACAGAGGGAAACTAACTTTGTACCTCCTGGCAGGGACTGCAGAAAGAAGTACTCCAAAATCCTGGACCTAAACTTCACCGAGCTTCCAGACCTTACAATCCGCTTACAACTGGAATAAAAGGGACAGAAGCCACCATGGATCTGAGCAGCAGGTCCAGACTGGGGAAACTTCAACAGCACAAGCTATTCTGATTCGTAAGAAACTGGAAACTGGCTGTATGCTGAAAAAAAAAAAGTGGGGGGGACCACCTCAAGATCAAAGAAATAGGAACATTTATCCACCAAATGCAATGTGTACACCTCATTTTGGCCCTGATCTGGAGAAGAAGAAAATAAGCAGCTGTATCTAAGCAAAAGATAAAATTGGAGCAATTTGAACACTAACAAGACATGTGGCATTAAGGAAGTTTCCCCATTCAGTGGCTTTTCTCATAGAGGGATAGAAACACACTTCCATCTGTTGAGTCTGCAGCAGCCTTAATATGCTGCTTCAATGGAAGGTGGAAGGGTGGTCTGTGACCCCAAGAGCGTTGCATTTCTACACATTGCTTTGAGGACAGTCACTCTTGGAACCAGAATTTATGCTAAGAGAAGCAAAGCACAGGAAAAACGTGTATTAGAAGTCAAGAGCCATACCTGCATCTCCAGGTGAGTGGGCTGCCTGAAGACCCTGCCCTCTTGCATCTCTGGAAACTGTGGCCTTAACAGAAAGCTGATTACAGGCACGCTGAATTCCAGCGAACCCCGTGTGCCTGAGGTTGGGCAATCCACAGAACCACGGTAACTGCAAATCCTTCAAGCTACTAGGTCAGGAGATGGTTTGTTTTGCAGTTAAACAGTCCGAAAACTTGACCTGATGGGGATGCATTCTTAAATACTATCAGGGACAATGTTGCCTGTCTCAGATCTCCAACTCAGGCAGGCTGATGGTCAAGTCAAGCTCGGCCATGTGAGGCTAATTGTTCAAAGGAGGACAGGAGAATGATTATAGCCCTTCTTTCTCCTCTTAGGTTTTCCCAAAACAGTTTCTATGGAAAGTTCTAATTGTTAGAGAACAAGATTTAGCAAGACAAGGTTCACAGTATATAGAGTGAAGATTACTAGTAACTATTGGATGATTCCGTATGGTTGAGGCAATTAAAGATGTTTTTTGAATGCACAATTGATATGTCCATGATAACCTGTCCATGCAGAAGTCCTTTTCCCAGAAGGCAGCAGCCAAAGAAAGACCTGGAGTCAACAGTGGAATTCCAGTCCCAGTCGCACCTTTTAACTGGGTCCTTGGCTACATCTTCCAACCTCTCTGAGCTTCTCATGAAACTGCTCAATGCTGAGCGTGCCAAAGGGACAGTATATGCTTTCAAGTGCTATGACAGTATGCATGTAACTGTTGCAAGCAGTAATGGAAAATAAGTCATTTAATCACAAGGCCCTGATGATATTACATCACTGGTGAATACCTGTGTACCAGCATAAGTGACATGAAATTTCTATTCCAAAAATAAATGTGGCCTGGAAAGATTGCTCAGCAGTTAAGGCACTTGCCTGCAAAGCCTAAAGACCCTGGTTTGACTCCCCAGTACCCATATAAACCAGATGCACAAAGTGACACATGCATCTGGAATTTATTTGCACTTGCTAGAGGCCCATGTTGTTCTGATTCTCTCCCTCATTCCCTCTCTCTCTCTCAAATAAAATCTTCCTGAACCTTTAAAACCTGCACATACTGGGGTCTGGGGAGATGGCTGAGAATATAAGAGAACCTGCCACTCAAGCATGAGGACCTGAATTTGATCCCTAGCAGCCACATAAAAATCTGAGCATAGGCTGGAGAGATGGCTTAGTGGTCAAGAACACTTGTTTGCAAAGCCTGGTGGCCCAGGTTCAATTCCCCCATTCCCACATAAAGCCAAATGCACAAAGTGGCACACATATCTGGAGTTTGTTTGCAGTTGCAGGAGGCCCTGGCATGCCATACTCACTCTCTTTCTGTCTGCCTCTCTTTCTTTCTGTTTCCCTCTCTCTCTCTCTCTCTCTCTCTCTCTCTCTCTCTCTCTCTCTCTCTCAAATAAATAAATAAGCTTTAAAAAAAAAAAAAAGCCAGGCATGGCAACACATGCTTGTAACTCCAGTGCTGTGGGGCAGAGACAGGAGAATCACTGGAACTTGCTGGTAAGCTAGTCTGACTGAATAATAATGAATTCCATATTCAGTGACTCTGTCTCAAGGAACAGGCAGAAGAGAAATAGAGGACAGAAGAGAAATAGAGGATTGTCACCTCTGGCCTCCACATGTATATACACAGGCCACGTGCATCACACACAGGTGTATACACCACAAATATACACCACAGGCACGCACACCACACATACTACACACACACACCAGAAAACACATAAACAAATACATATGACATTCAGTTTCACCTGAGGGAATGCATTTGCGGTGGCCTGATTAAAATGAGCCATGTGGGGGACATAAGGTTAATTCTGGGACTGGAGGTATCTTGAGAAGGCACACACTTCATCTCGGAGGGCATTCAAAATAAGTGAGGGTGTTTAAGGAAGCATGCGACAGCCAGTCCACAGAGCTGTAGTGTCTGGACCAGGAAGACACGGGGCTGACTATGAGAGGTCACCAGATGCTTCTTGCTGGGAGAAGATCCATGTTGGAGCCTGCAGAGTGGGCAGCTCAGGAAGGCAGCTCCGTTTGGATAATTCATTCTTCTCACAAACACCAAAGAGGCTCGCAAGTCATTAACTCCACTAACAAATTAAATTAATCCACTAACATGTGCTACTATATTAAGAAGCATAATTTTTTTTTCAGCTGGGTATGGTGGCATACGCCTGTAATGCCAGCACTCAGGAGGCAGAGATAGGAGGATCATGGCGAGTTGGAGGCCAGCCTGAGGCTATGTGGTGGTTTGAAGAGATGGCTCCCGATACATTCAGCTTTTTATTTGCTTGTAGTTTGCATCTGCAGCCAGACAGTGTCACTGGATGGATCTTGAGGTGTGGTGTGGGTTTCAGATTTCAATCTAAAGATATGCAGTGTGCCTAGCTGGAGTTCCTAAAGTATGCTGTGGCTTTTGGCTTTGGGGCTTGTGCTTCTCTCTCTCTGCTTGGTTCTGTAAAGGCAGGCCAGTTTCTTCTGCCATTATGGATCTATAAGCTTCAATAAAATCCCTTCCTCCATAACTGTGTCTGGTCTGAAAGTTCATCTCAGTGAACCTGATGCTGTCTGCTACAGAACTTGGTACCAAGGAGTGCACTGAGATGAACCTGGCCATGTGGATGTTGATCTTTTGGAACCTTTGTTTTGGAGGAATAGGCATGGATTTGGTGCTTGCAACTAAAGAGGCCTTCTGAAGTGGTATGCCAAGTATTATTGACTATTCTGATGAGAGTTTGAGAATGCTAAGTGCAGACAGTACTGAACTTTGAGGCTTGCCCTATTAACTTTCTAAGGAGAAGGAAAGACAACAGAGGATTTTGTTGGAACTGTGCTACTAGCATAAGGGCTGGCTCCGTTCTGCTGCTGAGGCCCAGAGAGTTTGATCAAGGTTAAATTTGTAATGGACTGATGTGCTTGGCTAGAGATATTGGACTGAGAGATTTAAGATTTTAAGCTGGAAAACCTCAAGCAAGTTAAAATTATAGGCACTGAGACTGTTTATATTACTGAATCTGCTATTGTCAAACACATTAGCAATCTTAAAGGAAGATGGTCCAATTGCTTTATCATGAAAAGGATGCCTGAGGAAAGACTATCATAGAAATGCAAACACTTTGGAAAGAGTTGACTGGAGAAGGAACCTGCTTTTCAAGGTTATGATTTATTTTGTCTGTGAATTAAGAATATGGCTGTATCATACACACCTGGTATTGGTTTCAGAAGCATGAAAAATGCATGGTGTGGTCACGAATTGCACACAGTTCCAGAAACCACTGCTGAGATGCAGCATGAGGCAGAGCATGATGCCCTGATAGGTGGAAAGAGCCTTTGAAAGAAGGACCGTGGTTTGCATGAAGACCTGAAGATGTTTTGGATATACCAGGACTATGCAAGGGCTACCATGGAGCTCACTGTTGGCCTGGGATGGAAATGTTCCCTGGCTACTCTGCCCAGCTGGAGGAGCAGAGTTGTAAAATCTGGAGACTGGCAGTCTCTGGTTGTACTGAACTTGAACTGCAGAAGTTTGATGTTTGTTTGATGGTGGTTGAGTCTGCATTGTTTTAGTCTCTCTGCTATGCCTTATACCAGTTGAAATGTTTGCTCTGTGCCATTATATGTTGAAAGTATTTAACTTGTTTGATTTTTACAGTATTTAATTTCTTAAATTAGCCAAGACTGTGGGGACTTTTGAAATTTAACCTAGGACAAGTTACAGTGTATGATAGTTATGAATCTATTGGAGGCCAGGGGCAGAATGTGGTGGTTTGAAGAGAGGGCCCCAATATATTCAGTTTTCTATTTGTTTGTAGCTTGCATCTGCAGCCATCTGGCTGGAGGCAGTGTCACTGGGTGGATCTTAAGGTGTGGTGGTGGCTTTCAGATTTCAATCTAAAGATATGCAAAGTGTGCCTAGCTGGAGTTCCTAAAGTGTGCTGTGGCTTTGGGGCTTGTGTTTCTCTCTGTTTGGTCCTGTGAAGGCAGGCCAGTTTCTTCTGCCATTATGGAACTTCCCCTGGATCTGTAAGCTTCAGTAAATATCCCTTCCTCCCTAACTGTGTCTGGTCTGAAAGTTCATCTCAGTGAACCTGAAGCTGTCTGCTACAGACTACATAGTAAATTTCAGATCAGCCTGGGCTAGGGCAAAACCCTACCTCAAAGAAAAATAAAAAGTATAATTCTATTTCCATCTTTCTTGCAAACTGAGTTTGAAGGAGGAGTTTTGTAATTAAAGCCAATTTTTCGTTTTGGCTAACCTGCCTTCCCATTTCAATTGTCTTTTAATATTGAAAAACTGAAGGATTAATTGATCAAATTTAAAAAGCCAGCTTAAATCCATACATTTGCTAATGGCTTATAATTTTCTAATAAAATACAATAATGTTTTAGGTAACATTAAATTGCAATAGAACTGTCATCATGTTAAGTCAATACTATGTCTTTCCCCCTCTATCACCTTTGAAATTTCACAAAAGTATCTTTAGCATGTGGTCATCTTTTCTGTGGCCTTTGGTTAGCACCTTTTCTGAAATGCCTTAGGCTAGCACTGCTCAGAGAGTGACAAACCCCAGGCCACTTCATTTTAATGGTGTGCTAGCTACTGGCTAGTAGACTTTGAGGTTGCCCACCTATTTAGGAACACCTGGTTAAAGCACCTCAATGAGATCTTTGTATTTGGTGACAGTTGTTTTTAATGACAGGCCTTCTCAGAAGCATTAATGTGCACATTGTGAGTCTCTAAAAGGCCTCAAACATGTTTTATTCAAGAGATTCTTCCAGATTCTTGTTCCTCAGAACACCCAGGGGAAAGAGAAGCTACCTGTACTCTGTCAGTAACATGTGCTAGAAACTCCATGCTTCCGATTAACTCCATGCTTTACAATTAACCCAGCACTGTAATCCCAGCACTTGGGAAGTGAAAATAAGAAAATCAGAATTTAAAGTGACTACGTAGCCAGTTCAAGGCCAGCAAGGAATTCATGAGATCTGGTCACAAAACAAAAACAACAAAAAGAGAGAGAGAGAGAGAGAGAGAAGGAAGGAAGGAAGGAAGGGAGGGAGGGAGGGAGGGAGGGAGGGAGGGAGGGAGGGAGGGAGGGAGGAAAGAAAAGAAAAGAAAAGAAAAGAAAAGAAAAGAAAAGAAAAGAAAAGAAAAGAAAAGAAAAGAAAAGAAAAGAAAAGAAAAGAAAAGAAAAGAAAAGAAAACTAACACATTGGATCTGCTGAGCTCAGTTGAACAGCTATCATTAACCTTGTATTTTTAGGTTTCTGGGTCACTGTAAAATTGAACAGATGGGTACTGATTCCCCAAGCACACAGTATGGATCCTCCTTCTCTCTCCTCCACCACAAATTCAGAGCCTCCTTGCTGTGAACTTCCCCGTGGTTTGTCGTGCCACCACCTGTGGCATCCTACAGAATTGCCTCCCTGCTCTGGAGAACCCCTGCTCCGTCTCCTGCCTTCCCTGGCCAGCAGTCTCTGGCAACTCCTGCTGTCCACTGTGCACCTTGCCCAGAAGTCATGCGGTTGGAAGCAGAGTATGCAGCTGTGTCTCAAGGGCTTCTGTTCCTCAGCACTGTGCATTTGAGATTCCCTCGTGGTTTTACAGAGCTCAGTAACTCACTTCATTTTAGCGTTGAATAGTCTTCCATGGATGGAAATACCATCGTTTATTTCTCCATATCATGGATATCATGGTGACAGGGGTCACCTAGCTATAACCCAAAGGTCAAATCCTACCCACCACCTACAAGCAAAGAATAGTTTGCACAGTTGGTGCGTATTTGGAACATGCGTGTTGTATGGTGTGTGTGATATATGGTGCATGCACACATGTGCGCATGAGCTCTGTGTGTGCATGAGTTGGAGGGTAGAGGAAAACATTGGGTGTCCTCTTATCCCTCACTGACATACTGCTTGAAATGGGGGTCCCTCCTTCAACCCACAGTTGCTGTCTGTCAGCGAGCTCCAACAATACTGTCTCCATTCCTCCTCTCCCTGTGGGCTGGGATTACAGATATGCATGGTCACACCCAGATTTTTTTTAACTTTTAAAAATTTTTTATTAACAACTTCCATGATTATAAAAAATACCCCATGGTAATACCCTCCCTCCCCCCCCCCGACTTACCCCTTTGAAACTCCACTCTCCATCATACCCCCTCCCCTTCTCAATCAGTCTCTCTTTTACTTTTGATGTCTTGATTTTTTCCTCCTCTTATGATGGTCTTATGCAGATAGTATCAGGCACTGTGAGGCCATGGATATCCAGGCCATTTTGTGTCTGAAGGGAGCATGTTATATGGAGTCCTGCCCTTCTTTTGGCTCTTACATTCTTTCCACCACCTCTTCCACATTAGACCCTAAGCCTTGGAAGGTGTGGTACAGATATTGCAGTACTGAGCACTGTGGTCATTTCTTTCCATCACCATGATACCTTCTGAGTCGTCCAAGGTCACTGCCATCTGAAAAGAAAGGATTCTCTACCAAAAGTGAGAGTAGCATTAATATAAGGCTGTGAACATTAACATAAGTGCTTACTGGGCAGTTTGATAAGCATTGCATATACATTTGGCCAGACAATAGCAGACATTACACCCCTAGGGCTCATGACTACCCCTGTTTTAAGTTTTCAGTATCAGGGATGTGTTCCCTTCCCATGGAGTGGGACTCCAGTCCAATTAGAGGACATTGGTTTCCACCATAACAGATGTGCCACTATTGCACCTGTTGGCTCATTTGGCCTGGCTGGCCAATTATAAGGCTTGCAGTGTCCATTGATAAGTATCTTCAATGGTGATTGCTCTTTCTCCCATTGAACTGCATGCAGAATAGCTTCTTCCAGCTTTCTATCAGCTGGTCTACATAGAGGAAGTTATCAGCTCAGATCCAGCAAGATTTCTCAGTGGCCTTGCAGCCCAAGTAGATGGAGTCTTCAGCAATAGGGTCTTACCATCTATTCCTCACACTCAGCTGTTTACATGGGTTCTGGGGAATCAAACTTAGAGGTCTCCCACCCAAAAGACCTTCATGCTTAAACAGTAAGCACTCTTAACTACTGAATCATCTCCCCAACCTGGTTTGCACACATTTTAAAGAATAGACTTGTTAACATGAGAATGACAGGAATACAAATGTCAGTGTCCACGAATAAAGTTTTATTGGTAACAATGGCCACATACACTACTGACCCATTGTCTGCAGCTGCTTTTGCAACCTGTGGCTGAGTGGGGCCCTGGCCATGGACAGCAGGGCTGCCCAGTCTACTTTAGAAGTACTCCAGCCCCATCCAGAGCATCAGATGTGATGAGAAGCATCACATCTCTGAGGAAAAGTGAAGTCTGAAGCGGCTTCCCACGGCACACAGGAGAGCAGGTAGCTCCTCTCCCCACAAGCCTGCTACTTTCCCAGGCATCTCTGCACTGTCTAGACAGCCGTGCTACAGGTAGGAAATATTGAATTTGGGCTCTATCAGCTGTGCCTTGTGCTGTCTTCAAGACTTAGCTGGTGTTTTCCCCTTCAAGGGAGCTAAGCAGGATCATGCCTGACTTTTTTTTCTTTTTTTTTTTTTTCTTGCCTTAAGGTTTGTTTACACTCCACAGGAGGAAAGGTAAGGAGATAAAAGCAATGCAGAAGGAATAAAGGAAGACATGACTACAGCAAAACACGGAGCAGGCAAGATTAGAGGAGCAAGCCCCAGGGAAGAAAGTTTACAAGTTAGCGAGGCAGTGGGATGGAAAGGGAGATTATAGGGCCAGCCCTGTGGCCGGGAGAGGAGAGTGGTGAGAGGGAACAGCCACTAGCAACAGTAATTGCACATGCACAAATCTCCCAAAGTCAGGGGCAAGGCACAGCGCAGAAATCATTCACTGAATTCTGCCTGTTAGTTTCTTGAGCCTGCTGGGATCCCCACCAGTATTTCAAAACAGATCCTAGTGGTCAGGCAGGACAGGGGGCCAGTAAGAATGGAAGTCATCTGGGATCCTCAATTCCAGCCATCCTCTGCTTCCCTCCCAGAGAAGAGAACAGGAGTGCTGGAGAAATAGCACTTGCCTGGAAATGCTGAGGACCTGGGTTCAATTCCACAGGACCCATGTAAACCAGATGCACACGGTGGCAAATGTTTCCGGAGTTTGTTTGAAATGGCTGGAGGCCCTGGTGTGCCCATTCTCTCTCTCTCTCTCATAAATAGAAAAAAAAAAAGAGGAAAGGAGAAAGGACTCCTGCCCAGTGTCACCCAAGAAGATCTCTGATATGGAAGACTTGAAAGAAGAAAAAGACAGCCATGCACGCCATAAGCAGTAAAGGCAGGGCAATGACTGACTGTCTGCTCCATGCCTGTTCCTAGATGAAATGTCTTTCAGGTGTTCATTTCTTCCATCCTCATAGACACCCCAGAGGCAAATTGTATTACTGGAACTCTGGAAAATTTGAGACAAAGCCAGGAACAGAGCTGGGATTTGAACCCAGGGAGGCCAGCATCCATACTTAAGTTAAGAAAAGGCCTGAAGGCACAAGCTAATCAAATCCACGCTGGGTTCCTTCTAGGCATCAGTGTGCAGATTCCTAGGAAATTATGATGGTATTATTGATAGACACATCTTTAAAGTATTTGTATCTTACAAAGTCATTTCATTTCATTTTAAGATAATGAAATGAAATGCTGCTCTAGGGCCTGGGCAGGAACAGAGTACTAGAAGCCCAGTTAGTATCTATTCTACCCTTCTTTCTTCTCCTTCCAGAGCACAAGCAGAAGAAAACACTGCACCTGGGAACCTTGCAGAGCTTAGTACAGGGTGAGCTTTTCTTACAGCACTGCTCCTCTCGGTTCACCCAGCACAAGCCCAGTTGGTGCCACTGGCCCTCTTTTCGCTCTGAAGGGTCCCCATTTAAATGATTAAGTATATTCTCACCCTAGCTCTTCTATCTTGATTATACAATTGGATCACCTGGGGTTATTGAAAAATACCCAATCCTGACCCCCAACCACAGACGATTTAACTTATTGGCACTGAGGCCAAGTATAGATACTTTCTAAGGCTCCCATGTATTTCAATTATACAGCTGGGCCTAAGTGCTGCACCAGCTCTAAACCAAAGTTATTGGGTAAAACTTCAGGGAAAAAAAAAATGTTTGAAATTATTTGAAGAGAAATTTCTCAAGGAGAAGGAATAGATCTGGGGCCCTTTCCACTTGTTAAGAAAACTCATATGGTGGCTGGAACTCAAGCAGCCATCTTGGTCTATTTAGGAGACTACCTCAAATATGAAATGACATACAAAGAGGGCAAAGTAGATGGTAAGAGCTGGGGTCATTCATTTCTGTCAAACTCTAGGCTATCTTCCGACTCTACATACAAGAGAGAAAAGTAAACCTATTTTATTTTCAAGGCACCATATCAAATGTCTATTACCGAGAGCCAAATGCAATATTTAAGTAATATAGCAGCAATCACTGTGTTACACGTAACAACAATTGCATAGGATTACACAGCTTTTAAGTAGCAGAGGTCAACTGTTTTAGACTTGTTCTGGCTCCAGTCCCGTGGCTTTTCTGCTAAAAGGGATGAGGCACAGTATATTTTAAAGACAGAGAAAAGGGTTCCCACTTACAAAAGCAGAACTTCCCAGCCAACTCCACTGACCTTCTGAGCAGCTATTTTTGAATCTCATTCATATGTGTGGCCAAGACATTGAGCAAGAAGATCCAACAAGAAATAGCTATTATGAACTCATACAGGGGGGCTTTGCAGTGAGCCTTGATTTGCTTTACAATGTGGTTGTATTTCTGATACATTTATGTAAAGCTTCTTAAATCCCACATTAATTTGTATTGTGCAACCAATAGTTTATAATATCTTGGAATGGGGTGACACCTAGGTTAAGGGGAAATTGAGGCCGCAGCGGTTTGAGAAAGATAATGTGTGCTTGGCTACAAAGAGACTAAAATTCTGAGATGAGAAATAAGTCATACATATATATATATATATATATATATATATATATATATATATGTATATGTATATGTATGTATACATATATATATATACATATATGTATGTGTGTGTATGTATATATATATATAAAACACACACAAGGGATATTACTAACCAAAGTCAAGGTCACTATTGAATTACAAAACCCAAAAAGGAATTGAGCTGGAAACCTACTCCCTGCTGGCTAGCTGTCTTAGTGCAGGAAGGTGCTATACAGGCTGCTGAGGGAGAAAAGCCATCAACCACCTTAGCCAGTGATAAGCTTGGTGAGCTACATACCTGACTAGCTAGACAAGATGTGCCTACTCGTGCAATAGAGGCATAACTGCTGTGGGGGTAACTGACTACTATCTAATTGGATTTGAGGGCTGCTCCACAGGAAGGAATCCATGCCTGGTCAAAAGCTTATTGCTGCGGAGATCATAGGCCCTAGGAAAGAAGCTACTAGTTTTGTTTGGCTAGATGGATCAGTTTATCAAATTGCCTTCTAAATATTTATATTTATGCCCATAGGTTAGTGCTTCTCTGGACCTCTGGTTAGAGAAACTTCTTTCTGCAGTTGGTGATGATTACTGAAGAGACTTGAAAATCAAAGTAATGAAAATAAGTGACTATGGAGTGATTCAGTGCTAAATGAAATATCTATATCACCCCTTCCAAGGCTCAGAGAACACTGTGGACGAGGTGGCAGAAAGAATGTAGGAGCCAGAGACTGGGGAGGACTGCTTTGGGACCACTGCTATGAAGACAGATAAGCATGACATGGCCATTGCTTTCATACTCTCACAGCAACTGGTCACCTGCACAACACTGAGCCATTCACGTTCCATCACAGGTGTTGTAGGAGGACATAAGGCTCCCATCCCTCCCTGAGGAGTTAGTGGCAGTGAATAGTTGTTGCAGGACCAGAAGACATTTTCTTCAGCGGTAGAGCCACTGGTTGGCTTCACAAGCTCTGGTAAATAACCCCAACCCATGATCATGAAGGCAGTGCCAGTGTGACTAGTTGGAAAGAAGTGGTTCAGTGGAAGGGATTATGATCAAAATACATTATACACATTTATAAAAATTGTTAATAAAAAAGTTAAGGCGGTCAGGCATGGTGGTACACACATTTAATCATAGCATTCCAAAGGCAGAGGTAGGAGGATCGCTGTGAGTTTGAGGGCAGGCTAGGACTGCAGAGTGAGTTCCAGATCAGCCTGGGCTAGAGTTGAGACCCTAGGTCGAAAAAAACAAAATTTTTTAAGTGGGCTGGAGAGATGGCTTGGCAGTTAAAGATGCTTACTTGTAAAACCTGACAGCCTGGGTTTGATTTCCCAATACCCACTTAAAGCCAGATGCACAAAGTGGTGCACAGGTCTGGAGGTTGTTTGCAGTGGCCTCATTGAAATTCTTCTTTCTCTCTTTCTCCTCTCCTCTCCTCTTGCAAATAAATAAATAAAATATTCTTTAAGTAGAGAAAAAATAGCAATTGGGGCAGTCACCCTGGAAGATGTGGCATTCAACAGGCAGAGGAAGCCAGGGACTACTGGACAGAAACTTGGCCTTGCACAGGCTCGGAGCCAGACGTGAGCAGGCAGGACTAGGAGAGCGCCAAAGGGCCCACTCTGACAAGCATGGCAGCTCTAGAGAAACAGGGCAGCCAAGGTGAAGAAGTAGCTTGAGGCCAAAGGGCAGAGTCTTCAAGGCCAGGCTTTGGCATCTACTAGATGAGCCATGCATTAGGGTAGAGATCTACCTGAAGGAGAAACTTGCCAAGCCTCTGTAAGTTGTCTTGGCCAGGGAGTGGAGAGAAGCAGTGAAATCATGGGAGGCCACTGAAGCCATCCAGGGGAGAGGTGATACGTGTCAGAATTAGAGCAGAGGTGGAGGGATGGAAAGAAGGGCTGAGTGCCATATACCCAGGGCCAGCTAGACTTTGCAAGCGAAGAACCAGAGGGTCAAGATCTAGCCTGCACAGAGCAATGGCTTCAGTTAGACCTCCCAGAATGCAATGTCCAGTGGCTGACAGACAGTGTACAACTGGGCTGTGAGGGACATCAGGACTAGGGTTTAGAGCTGGGAGCCTGTTGCCTACACTAAAACGGGAAAAGAACATCAAGAAAAGCAGGAACTTAAATAATAACCCTGAGAGCTGACAGTAGGAGGTCAAGGAAGGGGTAGAGAACCAGGAAGGAAAGTAAGGGAATAAAAAAGTTTGAGAAGAAAAGCAAGAAAGGGATAAAGAGTCAGAGCTCTATTAGCAGTGTTAATAAAATTATCAGATCTGCCTGTTTTTGAACCTGACTTCATGTCTGGAGGTAGCTTAGCTCTGTTTCTGACTCCCTTTCCACACAGTGCCAGAGAGGCAATGGCCACCACCACCACATAGGTTCTAGGACCTCTACTGATGAGGCAGAAAGACAGCTTGTCATGATAGAAGAATCTGGAATCTGGGCCACGTTCTGCCCCTCAGGTAAATCCCCTAACCTCTCAGGCTCTGTATAAATTCATAGGTCAAGATTAACTGCACAAAGAGACATATTCAAGAATGTTTCATTGTAATATTGCTTTGTTATAGTAAAAGTCTGGAAATTACCCAAGTGGCTAAGAATAAGGGATTGGTTAAATAAATTGTGGTATGTTCATCGCATAGGACACTTAGTAGCCATTAACAGCTATGATAGAGGGCAGAAGGAATGGTTTAGTGGTTAAGGTACTTGCCTGAAAAGCCAAAGGACCCAAGTTTGATTCCGTAGGACCCAAGTAAGCCAGATGCACATGGTGTTGCATGCATCTGCAGTTCATTTTCAGTGGCTGGAGACCCTGGTGCACCCATTCTCTCTCTCCCTACCTGCCTGTGTGTGTGTGTGTCTCTCTCTCTGTTTCTCAAATAAATAAATAAAAATAATTTTAGGAAAAAGTTATGATGTAGATTATGATATGTTCATTGTATAGAACACTTTATAGCCATTAAAAGTTATGGTGGAGGGCTGGAAAGACGGCTTAACAGTTAAGTCACTTGCCTGCAAAGCATAAGGACCCAGGTTTGATTCTCTAGTACCCACATAAACAAACTGTATAAGGTGATGCACATATCTGAAGTTTGTTTGCAGTAGCTAGAGGCCCTGGCATTCTCATTCTCTCTCTATACCTGACTCTATCTACCCATCTCCTTGTCTATTTCTGTATCTCTCTCACACTCTCTCTGTCTGTCTTTCTCTCAAATAGATAAATAAATAACTTAAATTAAATTAAAAAGTTATGGGGCTGGAGAGATGGCTTAGCACTTAAGCACTTGCCTGCAGAGCCTAAGGACCCAGGTTTGATTCTCCAGGTAAGTCCCACATAAGCCAGAAACAAAAGGTGACCATTGCAAGGTCACAAATGCACACAAGATGGCACATGAATCTGGAGTTCAATTACAGTGGCTAGAGGCCCTGGTGTGCCAATTCTCTATCTCTCTCTTTATCTTAAAAAAAAACGAAAGTCCAGTCTATTGGGTATGCTTCAAAAAAATATATATGATGGAGAAATAAATGATTGACATATAAACTGTATACTACTGAACTTCAAAAGAAAGTTGCTACAGCATACAACCTTTTGGGAAAGAGAAGTCATTAACAGGTTTTGCCAGCAGTGGACCCTGCAAGCCTTATGGCTGGCCAGACAGGTCAAATACATCAACTGGTACAATGGAGGCATGTCTGTTATGGTGGAAATCAAGTGCTCTCTGATTGGACTGGAGGCTTTCTCCAAAGTAGGGAATTCATGCCTGGTGCTGAAAATCTAGTCAAATCATATGGCTTGGGGAGTCATAAGCCCTGGTGGGAGGAGGTAATTACTACTGTTACTGGCTAAATGCATATATTATGCTTCACCAAACTGCCCTCTAAACACTTATGTTTATGTTCATATATTAATGCTATGCTCGTTTTTGGTTAGAGATGCTTTTTTTCAGATGGCAGTGACCACTGGGTAACTGAAAATTCACTATAGTGCTGACAAGAAGTGGTAGTTGCATGTTCAGTGCTGAGACATCTCTATCACACTCTCCAAGGCTCTGGCACCATTGCAGAAGAGGTGACAGAAAGAATGTAAGAGCCAAAGGAAGGGGAGGAGTGCTTACAATACTGCCTTGGAGGCACAAAATGACCTTGATACGTATCACCTCACAGTGCCTGACGTTACCTAAACAAGACCTGCATAATAAGAGGAAAAGAGCCAGGCATGGTGGTGATCACCTTTAATCCTAGCACTGGAGAGGCAGAACTAAGAGGATCCCTGTGAGTTCAAGGCCACCCTGAGACTATCCAGTGAATTCCAGAGCCAGAACAAGACCCTACCTCAGAAAAAGAGAGAGAGGGAGGGAAAGAGAGAAAGAGAGGAAAAGAAATGATGCATCGAAATAGAAAAGAGAGTAATTGGAAAGAAGGGATTCAGCGGAAGGTAGAAATTGGATGCGGTAGGAGGGGTCATCATGGTTTATTGTCTAGACTTATGGAAGTTGTCAATAAAAAGCTTTAAAAGGGGGTTAGAAAGATGGCTTAGCAGTTACGGCACTTGCCTGCAAAGCCAAAGGATCCAGGTTCAATTCTCCAGTACCCGCATAGCCAGATACACAAGGTGGCACATGCATCTAGAGTTCATTTGCAGTAACTAAAGGCCCTGGCACACCCATTCTCTGCCTTCCTCTCTCCCTCTCTCTCGCTTCCTCTCTCTCTCTCTCTCTCACTCTCATAAATAAATAAATTTTTTGAAGTTTTTAAAAGTTGCATAACAATCTCTCCTTGAAAACATATGCATAGAAAAAAATACAGATAATATAAAATGTTTATCTCTTACTGTCAAAGAAAATTATCAATGAAATTCATCTTATTACACTTTGATTATCTATATCTGCTAAGCTTTCTTCAATCAGCATTATAGGCAAACCTTTAAACTGATATTTTTAAGTGAAATGGCTTTTCTATGTCTGATGGTTAATCTTGGTTGCCAACTTGATGAGATTTATAATCACCACAGAAACAAATTTCTGGGCATGTCTGCAAGGTCATTTTTAGATTAGGTTAACCAAGGTGAAAAGACCATGCTTCAACATGGGCAGTACCATTCCATGGGCTGGAATCCTGGGCAGCCTAAGAAAGAGAGACAGCTGAGCACTAGCATTTCCCTCCCTCCCTCCCTCCCTCCCTCCCTCCCTCCCTCCCTCCCTCCCTTCCTCTCTCTCTCTCTTTCTCTCTCCCTCTCTCTCTCTCTCTGTCTGCCTGATTATGGATCGAGGCTATTTTTGTTATTGTTATTATTTTGTGGGTTTTTTTTGTTGTTTTTGGAGGCTGGGTCTCACTCTCGTCCAGGCTGACCTGGAACAAACTCTATAGCCCCAGGCTGAAATCAAACTCCCAGCAATCCTCCTACTTTGACCTCCAGAGTGGATTGAATGTGACCAGCTGCTTCCTGCTCCTGCCACCAGACTGTACCTTGGAATTATAAGCCAAAATAGAGCCTTCTTCCCTTAAGTTGCTCCTTGTCAGGTACTTGGTCAGAGCAGTGAGAAAAGTAACAAATACAGTAAGTATTTGTTGTAACAAAGTAACAAATACCTACGTACTATTGCCCCCAACTCAGACCATTTATTTTGGCTGAAGTGTAGAAATAGACATCATATATAGCTTTAAAAAAAAAACTGCCAGATGTGGTGGCACACACCTTTATTTCCAGCACTTGGTAGACTGAGGTAAGGCCATCACTAGGAGTTCGAAGCCAGACTGAGACTACATAGGGAATGCCATATCAGCCTACGCTAGAGCAAGACTCCACCTTGAAAAACAACACACTCACACAACTTATAAGGAAAAAAATCAAAAAAGGAAAAGAAACAACAAAAAAAAAATAAGGATATTATTTGTTGTACACAATTTTAATTTATAAGAACTAATATTCTCCATGGAACCCTATTTTGACCTCCCAATCTACAATCAGACAATCTGAACTCTACCTAACCAACCTCTGGAATGTTCCTTAACACCAGAGATCCAGCCTTCTCATTTTGTACAGTTTGTTGACAGTACCTACCCCAGTGAATTCAGGAATGAAATGAGGGAAGTTTCGGTCCTAAACTAGAAAGAGAAGCCACGTCTGAAGCTATTTTAACATTCTGTACTAGTTTTGAAGTTTAAAAGCCATGGAATATTCCAGCTGTCTGGTAGTTATCTACAGATTGTACAAATGTGTACCAAGGTCGTACTGTGAGCCTGCCAGACCCAATCACAGGTCCTGGAGTTACCATGAAAAGTAACTCTGACCTTTTCTACATCCTCATGCCCCGTTATCCAGTCATTTCCTAAGTGCGGGCACACAAAGGTCAGAACCCAAAAGACCTAAGTCTCATCAGAGTTTTGGAACCCAAGCCAGATATAAAACCATCACACTGCCATTTTTATGTGCCAAACAGGTTGACAATATTCATTCCACAGACCCAGGCTAAAGGCTAAATGTCTGCACATCAGTTCCTGCACATAGCAGGACCTCCATGAACACAGCCAGAAACATTTCCACTCTGATCCCTACTGCTTACTGGTTTAATGACCAACACTCTGAGCACAATTTTCCTCAAGCTATTCGATAGTAAATTTCATTTCACCAAGCCCTCTTTAATTTTGGTCAATATCACATCTTTCACCAATGAGGGGGAAAAAACTGTTAATTCTGTGTCAAAATTGCTAAAAATGGCTAGTTCTAGGGTTCTGCGGGCAACTGAGATAGCTGTCATTCCATTTTCACCCTCTGACACTCTGGCTAGGTTCTCTTCTTCCAGGCAGTGGCTGGAGTTCCAAGTTTCAAATACGGGCTTCTGTTTGAAAGTGAAAAAGCAAGATCATCCTTTTGGGCAGTAATGTGTTTTCTCGGCGGTTAGAAACAGAGAGGAAACAACTGGAAGCTGAGGCTGGCACACCGGGAGAGGCGATGACATTCATCGGCTTCCGGAAGTTGGCTCTCTCTGTGCTAAAGGACCATTTCCAGTAGATAAACACCAGAGAAAAAGGTAAGGACGGGAGACCATCTGCTGTTGGGCTGGAACCTACCACCCTGCTCAGAAACCTCGAAAGTGTGACACTCACTGCCCATTCCACATCCATCCCAGCAAACCTCAAACTGTGTGTGTGTGTGTGTGTGTGTGTGTGTGTGTGTGTGTGTGTGTGTGTGTGTGTGTGTGTTTTACAGTATAGCCAGGAAGTTGCTGGCATTTCTGATGCCATCAGGACTCTTCACTTTCAGCAGCATCCTGGATGCCCAGCGCTTTCAGCAAAACCCAGAGTCCTGCCATCCAGGGAGGCCCAAAGCACACAGCCTTGGAGAACTACCTTAATGCCACAGCCGAACTATGTAACCGTGACCACACTTCCTTGTGGCTGCAGTGCCACCTAGTGGCCAGGTGAGCCAGGCGCGCACTCTCTTCCTTCAGCCTGGAAAAAAGCAACTCCTATCTGCTGACTCTACAATTCCTTCCAAAGGGAAACAAGTGGCTGGTGCATATGACAGCCAGAATTAGGAATCATCAGGGTTCTAGCACATTCAAACTATTTCCTGATTATAATCACATCCAAATCACCCAGAAGAGACAAAAGAGGATAGGGAAAAAAATCCTGCCAACTTTAGGTTTTCATGTCCAAATGCATCCTCATGCAAATCCACAAATGTGCACAGAGATTTGAGCTCAATCCAGACAACCCTATGCCCTTTCAAGTCTTCCAGACCTGCAATTATATAAATAAAATTATCTTCAAGTGAAAAGGAAGATTCAGCCTGGGCTCCAAGGACCTGTCATGAGATTTCCTCTTTCCTGTTTTCCATAAATGGCTCTGTCAGTTGCTGGCATTTCTGAAGCCATCAGGACAACACAACAGAAATTCAGCTTCACCCTGCACAAAACAAAGACATGCGTGCACCTTGTAAGGACAGCAGCCTAAATAATGCAATTTGTTTGGGACTTAACCAGAGTTGTTCACAACCTAATTCGGTGCATTTTAAAACCCAAATTATTCCAGTTAATAGCCGGATGGAGCTCAGAACAGAACGTGCACATCACCGCTAAATATTCCATATTAAAAATAGTTTGTGATGGGATATGCTTTTTTTAATTAAAAGTTTAATGTACATTAACATTTTTAGATGAAAAACTGACAATCCGAGAACAGCTCTAAATTCTCCTTTGATTATTTTTCCAGAGTATTGAAGGCATGATGGCGCTACATAAATAGGCTAACACTAAACTGTTTCAGGAATTCATCTCTTCCGTACCACATGCTCTCCTTCCTCACCCTCCAGTGGCTTTCTGGTACAGAGACTGATCATGCGCAAACTTTTGGCTGGGATTCCAGTCTTTGCATCTGCCTTAATGCCCGACCCAGGCCTTCTGAAGGGCTGGTGTCCTCCACCCGCTGCTGAGACCTTCCACAGACCCTGTCGGGTCAGCCACCTTCTGCATGCAGCAACCCACCACCGTCCCTTGGCATGTCCTCAAACTAGCTTTCATTGCTAGACCATGTATAAGTGCCATATTCAGGTTGATCTAACAAAACATCTTAGATTGTGTGGCTTATAGACAGGAAATTTGCTTCTCACAGCTCTGAACTCTAGGAACTCAACAATCAAAGCTCCAGAAGACTTAGTATACACTCTGCAGCTGCACCCTCAATGGTGAACAAAGCGAGTTCCTTCAAGCTTATCAAGAAGGACTCCCCAAGACCCATTTCTTGATACTATAGGAACTGGGAATTTAGGTTTCTCTATTTGAATGTCCACTCCCCATCACAAGACACACCTATTCAGACTACAGCACCACTACACTGAGCAGGAAGGAAGGGAGGGGAGAGGAAGGGGGGAGGAAAGAAAAGGACCAAAAGGGAGGGAGGAAGGAGGAAAGAAGAAACAGATTTAAAAAAATGTTTGGGGATGACAGAGATGCCTCAATGGTTAAGGCACTTGCGTGCAAAGTCTGACCACCTGGGTTTGATTCCCCAGTACCCACATAATGCCAGATACACAAACTGGTGCATGTATCTGAAGTTCATTTGCAGCAGCTGGAGGCCCTGGTGCACCCATTCATTACCTTTCATCTCTCCTTCCCCTCCCCCTCCCTCTGTGTGTGTGTGTTTGCAAATAAAATAAAATAACAAAACAAAGACAGAAAGATAGAAAGAAAGACCTTTTGTTGATGATCTAGAATTCCAATTTAATGGCTATTGTACATATTGTTCAACCCAGAAGGACTCTGGGTCTGCCCCACTATTATCTGGTCTTCTATGCAGTAGTCCCTGCCCCAGCCCTTCCTTCAATAGCCTCCAGGACAGGACCTGCCTGGCTTTATTCTTCTAAGACATCCAAGGGAGAGTCATCCACCTGAGACTGATTGCAAGCCATCTTGTTAAAAGAAGAGGAAGAAGGAGAAAGAGGAAGGCAAAAGAGGAGGTGGAGGAATACAGAAAGTGTATGACCATAATGCTTTGTATTCATTGCACTTAATTTGCAGTACTCTTCTATTAATAACACACAACGTTGCTTTCCAGGATAGTAATTCAGAGTTCCTTGTAAAATAAATTTTAAAAATAAAGTAAATCAATAAAAGGGATAAGTTTAGTAGACAGGGAGATAGCTCAGTCTGATAAAGTGCTTCCCTCACAAATAGGTGGACCCAAGTTTGATCCCAGAACTCACATGTCAGGCATGGTGGCACATTCTTATAATCCCAGTGCTGGAAAGACAGAGTCAAGAAGGTCCCTGGGTCTCAACTGCCAGCTAGTGTGGTATATTTGGTGAATTTTAAGCCAATGAGAGACCCTGTCTCAAAAAACAAACAAAAAATAGGTGAATGGCATTTCTAAGGAATGACACCTGAGGTTGTCCTCTGGCCTTCCCAAACTTACACATGCACACCCACACACATGAACATATGAAAACATGCATACACACACACATATTTGAAAGATGTAAGTAATCAATAGTACAGACGCTACTCATAATAAACCAGATCATAACAGTAGTTCCCAAAGGTCTAAAACAAAGTCCTCAAGGTGGAGTCAGACCAGAGCCTACTCTTCCAATGGGACAAAAGCACTCCCACATGTTCATCCCACAACAGCAGGGCTGAGCGGTGGTGAGAGACATCATGGCTCCCAAGGCCCAACATATTAATTGGCTGTCCTTTTCCAAAAGTTAAAAAAAAAAAAGGTAAAGCATGCTGAAGTTACTGACCTTTGACCTACAGCATCACTCATCAAGACAGTCAAATAAACAGAAAACCCTGAAGCCCGCACAACGCAGACGTGGCTATAAGGCACAACCGTTTATACGGCCAAAGGCCTGCCATCTCCGCTTCACGTCCCTTACGTCGGCCTCCTTCCCGGGCCGGAACTTCCTAAGCTCGTTGCCCTTCCATGCAATAACATTCATAAGCAAATCCACTTCCTGTGGTAAGCCTTCCTGTGTTAACTGAGACCTACCCAAACCCCAAATTATAGACAGTCAGCCGCCAACATGCATTTTGTTCTGTTCCCCTGAACAGTAAAAGGGAAAATGTGTTCTTATAGAAAACTGTGGCCGTATAAGGCAAATGTTTTTAATAACTTAATGGTTTTCAGCATAGAATATGTTAAAGTTAGCATAAATAGGTAACACAGTAACTTTCATAATCATGCACAAATTACTTATGGAACAATGGGCAAGCTCTAGAAATAAGGCTTTAATCAGCTGCAAATGCCTGCGTAAGCAAAACTGCACCCCACTAGTTCAGCATCCTTAAGCATGGCAGCATTCCGGTTCAACAGGGCAGCAGTCCTGCAGCTGCTCGAGCCAGCGCGCTGAGACGGCAGGACACAGGCACCTCGGGTCTCAAGCACAATCCTTAAATACAGCCCCTGTTACATGCGATTGCAGACACTGAACAGCACTAGAAATTCTCCCATCGTTGGTAAACACCATGTCCACACATATTGAATTCCAGCTAGTATCACCCACGATCATCCCTTCTCTTGCTGATACAGACAAAACTGATCCCACTTCTTCCAGAGCTGTATGCTTGCAGGTTGTCTCATCGCACTGGCATTTACCTGCCTGTTACAGTAATTTATCTGGTGACAAGCCAGGGACCCGGCTGCCTCCAGACGAAGGCCCATGTTTGAGTCACTCCCTCTGACACACGGCAGGGTCGGGGGTAGGGTTGCCAGGCTGCCTCAGTCTATCACTTAAGTCAAAGTTGCTCCACAGGAAATCAAAGGAGAACACAAATGTGTGATTCTATTAAACTAGAAGAACAAAACAGAGCTGAGTAACTAGCTCTTGAGAATCAAAGAGACATCGTATGTATAATGAAGCTTTGTCAACTGTTGAGTTAAAATATGTAGTGAGCCATGCCGTACGGTGGGGAGGAGGTGAATGGCCCCTTAGCCTTTCCATTTCCTATGCTTTCTCCTCCTGTCAAGTTATTATCCTCAACAGTCCTGTTTTTTTTTCTCTTAGGAAATATGCTAATATTTACACATTTATATGAATAATATAGTTATCTACCTCAGCCAGTTCCATCAGAGGCTATAAAGGCATTATCATAAATTGAAGGAACTAACATGCGCAACAGACCAAAAAGGTAAAAACCTCTTTAGACACCTTCAGGACATGTGACTTTCACTGAGAAAAAGCCATACAGAAAGGCAACCGTGATGGTGGAACTCAAGATTTTACAATAATTCTTCCTAAAACCTCCTAAGAACTTAGGAGTCTCATTTTATTGCTTCTAGAATATAATAATATAATGATGCTAGAAAGAGTTATGCAGCCTATTTAGAAGAAAAGCCATCAATAAGCTTAGCTAGCAGTGGACCCTACAAGCCTTAAGGCTGGCCAGCCAGGCCAAATGTACCAACCGCTGCAATGGTGGCATGGCTGTTATGGGGAAATCAACTGCTCTGAGTGGACTAGCAGCCTGCTCCATGGTAGGGAGTTCATGCCTGGTACTGAAATCCTAATCAAAAGCCTATGGGGGAGGGGGATGGGAAGATTGCTTAGTGGTTAAGGCACTTGCCTGCAAAGCCTAAGGACCCATGTTCAACTCCCCACATCCTATGTAAGCCAGATGCACACGGTAATGCATATGCAAGATCACACATGCACACAAGGTGGCAACAGTGGCTGGAAGCCCTGGCATGCCAATTTGCGCTCCCCCCCCCCAACCTCATTTTTTAAAAAAAGGCCAATCTGTGGGGCTTGCCTCAAAAAAAGGGATAACCTTAGGAAGGAAACTACTATCATTATCTGGCTAAATGAATATATTATGCCCACCAAATTACCCTCTAAATACTTATGTTTATGCCCATATATTAATGCTTTTCTCACTTTTGGTTAGAGAAGCTTCTCTTTCCAAATTGTAGTGACCACCACACAGACGCAAAACTCACCAAAGTGCTGCAAAGAAGAGACAGTGAAGTGTTTAGCACTGAGTGAGACATTGCTACCACACCTTCCAAGGCTCAGGGGCCATTGCAGAAGAGGTGGTGGAAAGAATGTGAGAGCCAAAAGAAGGAGAGGGGTGCTTACAATACTATCTTCCAGACACAAACTAGCCTAGATATTCTTGATCCCACAGTAGCTGATACTACTTATATAAGACCTGCATAATAGGAGGGAAGAAATGTGATGACATCAAAATAGAAGAGAGACTAGCTGGAAAAAGGGATTCAGCAGGGACAGGATTGGGATGGAAGGAAAGGGAAGGATGGTGGGAATGGGTTATGATCATGGTATATTTTGTATGTATGAAAGTTGTCAATTAAAAGTTTTTAATTTCATCTATTTGAGAGAGAGACGTAAACACAGAGAGTGAGTATGGGCATGCCAGGGCTTCCTGCCACTGCAAATGAACTTCAGATACATGTGCCACTTATTGCATCTGGCTTTATGTGGGCACTGGGGAAATCGAACCCAAGTCATTAGGCAAGCACCTTAACCATGGATCTATCTCTCCAGCTCAAAAAAAAAAAAAAAAAAAAAAAAACTTTTAAAGGATATGAATAATACATTATTTGAAACTACATGGCATAAATGTAAGACTAAGGGACTTCATAATAACTGAAGGACTTTAGGGAAACTTACTGTATTCATGAGAAAAATGAAGATCCTTTAAAACGAATTTGTTCCTTATGTGATTTTTTTTTTCAGTCTTTATATGATTTGTGGGGGGCGGGCACACTGTCTGGATATCTTCAGGGATTATGCAAAAACAGTAAAGGGAAAGAACACTAAGCAAGAGCAATACGAGGTCAACTTCTTAAATAACTCAAGGAAGAGAAGTAGGAGGACCCACATGCCATGTGTCCCAGGGTCTACCCCAGTTGAAATGCCATACTCCCAAGGGAGCGGTGCTATAAGAAGCATAATTTAAGTATCATATCTCATCATTCAATACAGTTTTTCAACCTTCTCAAAATTGCATTGAAAAATCTATATAATGTGTGCTTAGATTAATGAACTGTTTGAATCTGGATCAATAAGCACTCGAGGCTCTGTGCCATCGACACCTGCTGGGAACATCTAGAAGAATGCGTCAGGAGGGCAGAAGCAGCCAGCATTTTGTAACTACAGGGGTTCCACTTAATAAACAAGCAATCTAATATATGACCTCTGTAGATTAATTTCCTGAGAGCAAGTAAATAATCTAGATTTAAAATTTCCCTGATTAGGCATATAATTACAGTATCACTTACCAATTAACGCATTGATTTAAACCTTCTTGGGATTATGTATTTAAGAGTATAAAAGATTATTCTGTCATCATCCAAATACTCAATGGCCCTCCCATTTGGCAAAGAATTACACAAAATGCAACTTGCCACCCATCTTATTTCTCTGTGGAAGAAAACCTCTGATGGTCACAGATAATAAAATACATCTTAAGATATCGCATGCCCTGATTATGGTCTTAATTTCAGTACCATAATGGCATACATTAGCAAAGGTTCGTACATGACATAATAAAGTCCTAAGGAAATGTCATCCTCTCCTGAAATATTTCTATCAAACCATAGATTTATAAAACTGCTTCCCTAGCTAGGAGTATTATTATTTTTTAATTTACTGCAGCAGTTGGGGTATAATTTATCCACCATTAGATAGTTACATAAATAGACAATGATATATGGTGTAGATTCTTCTCTACTTTAGACAAGTATAATAATTAATGTTAGTTGTTTCCTATTCCTACATAAAAATCTCCCATTAAAAATGTTAATGTGGAGGTGACAAAATATGTTTATTCTCTGCCTTGATTTGTGCCTCTTTCTCACATTTCTCAGCTCTGAAGTTGCTGTTTGACCTCCTCCAAGTGAACACCAGGGCCTGACCCAGAGAAGTAGCTTCTTACACATTCAGTTTTGCGTATGTACTAGGTTCCATTGCATCTTTCCAAATAAAATATTTTCCTCTCAGAAAAATCTTAATGCATTTGTTCCTTCATAAGTCCACAAAGCAATAGGGGGGGAAAAGGCCAAAGGAAATTATTATATAGCATGCATACATATGTAAAACAAGTTCAAAATAATAAATCAACAGGACCAATAGGATGAAGCCTGCTGTCCGACAGTAAAAGCTGTCCAAACAAGCTTTCTTTTTAAGACCTTTATATCAACTGCTCAGCTGAACAGAATCATACCACTGTGTACTCTCATGGAGAGAATTCACATCTTCACTCAAATTGTCAGAATGTTGCTTTCCTGATTCTTCCCCTTGTATGACTTCTAGAATAATTACTTGAATCTCTGTGCGCACACACACACACACACACACACACACACACACACACACACACAAATGAAAGTTGACTGAAGCTAGCAATGAAATAATGAGCTTTAACCAAAAACTCTTCAGTGATGTTTTATTTAAGAATAAATGTTTCAAAAAGAAACGCTCAATTAAAAAATAAAGATCTTGCTAATTCATGCTCTGACACTACTGTTTTCTTGGTAAGATAAATGACAGATAATCCTAAGTATGATTTACAATTGCAATGGTGAGAGATGCAGTTAACTCTGAACCCCATCCTGATTTCTCTTCATAGAAAGGTAAAGCCTCCTGAAAAGCTGTTTTCGAATTCCAAAATATATAACACCGACAGTATGATTCCATCGAGACACATAACTAATTGTTCAGAAAAGGTGGGAAAATAAATAAATTCAACTTCTCTTCCAACCTTAGTCCTTCACTTAAAGGGAGAAGAAAATAAGGCTTCTCAGGGTGAAAAGTCCCAAGTGCCATTTAAAGATAAAAGGAACATTTCAAATCAGTTTCATTCTCCTTGACAGCTTATATACGGCAGCAGCTGTTCACCAACTTGCCCTCAACAAAACCCAATGCTGTGACAGAGACTTCCAGCTACTGTAACCCCACCCACCCTGCGAAGGTCTGGGGGGTATCAGCAGCTACTCGATAAAAAGAAAAACTGAAAATAGTCCCAAAATGGCTCCTAATAGCAATAATGTATAGTTCTGTGGTCATTACCGGCCAGATAATAACCGGCAGTGGCCTTAAAACCATGCATTATGGGTAAGTATGGCCTAGCGCACTCTGCAGATGCCAGCCTTCCAAACAGCCCATGCCATCTCGCTGGAAGTGTTCAAACCGCGCCACGTCTGGCTTGCGCGCATGGATTTTTCTCTCTCCGATGTTATCTCACCAGGCATCTTATAATGATCTGAAAAATATGTATTTTAAGATAATAGAGCTATACTGAAAAGATAAATACCCTGGCAATGCAACAGAAAACATACACAGAAAGCTGACTGCTCTGCAACAGAGGGATGAATGTTTCTAATGCTTGAATCACAGAGAACATTTTGCCCTGTTTTGAAAAAAAAAGAAAAAGCTGCAAGAGGGCTGGAGAGATGGCTTAACAGTTAAGGTGCTTGCCTGCAGAGCCAAAGGACCCAGGTTCGACTCTCCAGGACTCATGTAAGCCAGATGTACAAGGTGGTACATGCATCTGGAGTTCGTTTGCAATGCTTAGAGGCCCTGGTGTTCCCATTGTGTCTCTCTCTCTCTCTCTCTCTCTCTCTTTCTCTCTCTCTCTCTCTCTCTCTCTCTCTCTCAAATTAATAAATAAAAATAAAATACTTTTTTTAAAAGCTGCAAGAATCTTAGTTACTATACTCTTCACTTCTGTACAATGGTGTAGCAGTATTCCCATTCTTCAGGCCAAATCAGTGAGGCAACTGGTGAGCCAAATAGCCTGCTAGGGAGAAAGGAAGGTACTGCATTGGAGAATTAACTGCCATCTGGAACAGGCTCAAGGTTCCACAAGAAGTTCAATGTTTTCACAGTTTCCTAATGTCCTTATCACAAACCCACTTGCATTTTTTTGCCATCTTTAGTAAACTGGGGGATTTGGGCATTAAAAAAAATTACAAGGAGAACCTGGGCATGGTGGTGTACACCTTTAATCCCAGTACTCGACAGGCAGAAGTAGGAGAATCACCGTAAGTTCGAGGCTACCCTAAAAAAATACAGAGTAAATTCCAGGTCAGGCTGGGCCAGAGTGAGATCCTACCTTGAAAAAAAAATTACACAGGCTAAAGAGATAGCTCAGAGGTTAAGGTGTTTGCCTGCAAAGTCAAAGGACACAGGTTTGACTTCCCAGTACCCACATAAGCCAGATGTACAAGGTGCTGCATGCATCTAGAGTTTGTTTGCAGGACTAGAGGCCCTGGCATGCCCATTGTCTCTCTATATCTGCACCTTTCTCCCTCTCAAGTAAATAAATAATTCTTTTTTTAAATTACAGGGCTCTATTGCTGAAGACTCCACATACTTGGGCTGCAAGGCCACTGAGAAATCTTGCTTGAACTGAGTTGATAACCTCCTCCATGTAGACCAGCTGACAGAAAGATGGAAGAAGCCATTCTACATGTAGTTCAATGGGAGAAAGAGATACCACCAGTGAAGATACTCAACAGTGGACACTGCAAGCCTTATAATTGGCAATCCAGGCCAAATGAGCCAACAGGTACAACAGTGGTACGTCTGTCATGGTAGAAACCAATTGCCCTCCAATTGGACTGGAGACCTGCTCCATGGGAGGTAATACATCCCTGATACTGAAAACTTAAAACAAGAGTAGTCATGAGCCCTAGGGGTGTAACATCTGCTGATGTCTGGAAAAATGTATATACTATGCTTATCAAACTGCCCAGTAAGCACTTCTCTTAATATTTATACCCTTATATTAATACTACTCTCACTTTGGGTAGAGAATCTTCTCTTTTTAGATGGCAGTGACATCTAATGCAGAAGAGGTGGCAGAAAGAATGTAAGAGCCAAAGGAAGGGTAGGACTCCTTACAACGTGCTCCCTCCAGACATAAAATGGCCTATATATCCATGACCTCATAGTGCCTGACACTACCTACACAAGACCATCATAAGAGGAGGAAAAGATGATGACATCAAAATAAAAGAGAGACTGATTGAGATGGGGAGGGGATATGATGGAGAATGGAATTTCAAAGGGGAAAGTGGGGGGAGGAAGGGTATTACCATGGGATATTTTTTATAATCATGGAAAATGTTAATAAAAATGAGAAAAAACTTACAGGGCTGGAAAGATGGCTTAGCAATTCAGGCACTTGGTTACGAAGGCTAAAGATCCAGGTTTGATTCCCTAGTACAAAGGGTAGTACAAGTGTTTGGAATTCATTCACAGTGGCTGGAAGCCCTGGCACACCCATTCTCTCTCCCTCTCCCTCCCTCCCTCCCTCCCTCCCTCTCTCTCTCTCTCTCTCTCCCTCCCTCTTAAAAAATTATTAAAAACTAAAAAATTACAATGTCTGGGAGCTAGAGAAGTCACTCAGTCAGTAAAATGCATGCTTCACAAGCATGAGGACCTGATTCTGATCCCTAGAACCCACATAAAAATGCCAGCATGAAAGCCGGGCGTGGTGGCACGTGCCTTTAATCCCAGCACTTGGGAGGCAGAGGTAGGAGCTTCGCCGTGAGTTCGAGGCCACCCTGAGGCTACATAGTGAATTCCAGGTCAGCCTGGGCTAAAGCAGTGGCAGGAGGCCCTCGCATGCCTATTCTTTCTCTCTCTCTCTCTCTCTCTCTCTCTCTTTCTCTCTCTCTCTCTCTCTCTCTGTCTCTCTTCCTCCCTCTCCCCCCTCCCTCTCCCCTCTCCCTTTCCCTTTCTCTCTCCCTCATCAAATCAATAAATCAAAATATTAAAAAAATAAAGAGAATTGCTAGTCCAATAGTTATTCCATGGCAAAGCAACAGAAGAAGAGTACAGGAACTTGGGTACCTTTTAAATTCTAATCAATGATAGCAAGTCTGGTTTAGCTGGGCAAAGAACAAAACCAGGCAACCATTGACAGTCCCCACCACTCTCTTCTATTTGCTACAATAGATTTTGCCTCTCAAGGGCAGACACCTGCCCTGTCCCTTTGAGTCCTAGTCAAACCCACCTCTATCTACCCTGGATCCTAAGGTTATATGTCCTGAAGCTAGCTACAGATACCAAATAAACTTAGGTATGTATGAATGCATGTATGTATGTATTTGCAAGCAGAGAGAGAAAGTGGGTGCATCAGGGCCTCCAGCCATTGCAAACAATCTCCAGGTGCATATGCCACTTTTAAACTTGGGCCTTTTTTTTACAAGGAGGGTTTTGTTTTGTTGGTTTATTTGGATGTTTGGAGCCAAGGTCTCATGTAGCCCAGACTGGCCTCAAACCCACAGTACAGCAGAGGATGATCTTGAATGCCAGATCCTCCTGTCTCTACCTCCCAAGTGCTGGGATACACACCACCACTTCTAACAGTCACTGGCTTTCTTAAATTTTTATTTTATTTTATTTTATTTATTTATTTGAGAGCGACAGACACAGAGAGAAAGACAGATAGAGGGAGAGAGAGAGAATGGGCACACCAGGGCTTCCAGCCTCTGCAAACAAACTCCAGACGCGTGCGCCCCCTTGTGTATCTGGCTAACGTGGGACCTGGGGAACCGAGCCTCGAACCAGGGTCCTTAGGTTTCACAGGCAAGCACTTAACCGCTATGCCATCTCTCCAGCCCACTGGCTTTCTTAATACAAGATTTCTATTTGCCTATCTGGAAAACAGCATCACAACTGGGTTTGGTTGGGTCTTTACTAAAAGAACTGGAAGTCTCCTTTCAAACCTTTGTTGACTTAGTTTGGTGCCCTGCCTGCCATCATCAGATCTGCCTCACAGATGCCACATGTTCTGCCTAGAGCAGCACTTCTCCATGGGATGGGATGTTGCCTTCCTGAGGACCTGGAGCCCTGAGGGGACACACTTGGAGTTGTTACAACTAGAGGTATTGTTACTGGCATCTAGTGGTAAGGAAGGGGCAGGGAATGCCCTTTAAGACCCTGGAGACAAAGTCATCAGGCTGTGTAAGTCAACAGTGCCTGGGGCCAGTGCTAGCAGAAAGAACTCCAAAGGTGGCTGGTGGCAAGAGAGCCTAAAATAAGCCCTACTGCTCCATCCCATCTCCTACCCCAGGGCCTCACTCCTCTTCCACTCATCACTCCCCGCTCCCTCTTCCGGGTTTGACCTTTATTCTTTCTCCTTGCTTTAAGATGTTATACTTGACACATGTCACAGTTCCAAAGCAGTTTAACCCATGTGATCTTCAAAACAACTCTACAATGGCAGTAGTATGTCTTCACTCTACAGAGCAAAGTCAAAGGTACTTTGTCAAAGGTCATCAAGCCCCAAAGTTGCTCAGGTGAAACTGGGTACAAGCTCAGCACCCAGTACCAAGTGTTCCCTGACGACGAAGGATGCCCTTGGGTGTTATTTGGTCTTGCCGCAAGGAGGTGGCTGACCTGTGTTCTAAAACAAATTCAAAAATATTCATAAGCAGCTGAGGAGTAAGAATAATGTAGCAGAAGATATGCAGGGCAACATCTCTCCTCTCTCTCCTGGGGTGACTATAAGTCACATTCTTGGAGAAGCTGAAGAAAATGAAATTGTATCTTTCTTATCGTTAGGTATACAAATGCCTTACTCCCGCAGCCTCGGGCCATGGTATAATTAATCCCAGGTTTTATGAGGCCACTGGACCCAATTCTACCAGCCACTGACCTCCATAAGTGATGAGAGACCCAACACAAGGACACAGACCGGTGTCACATTGCTGCTGACACATGACAAAATGAATAAGCGGTGTCACCACAAGCCCCCATCTCTTTAGCCTAGGATATGGTGAAGTCCAGTGTTGTGCTCAGTGGCCAGCAGAAGAGTATCAGGCAAGGTGGAAAATACTCAAAAGTAGTCAAACAGCACACATGCAAGTCGGGCATGCACACACACATTTCGTCGTGGCTGCAATGCTGGTGCACATCCTCCTGCATTGCAGCTGCCTTACCTCTAATACGCACATGTGTACGCATGCATGCACATGCACGCGCACACACACACACCTTCTGAATTCTATGCCCCAGACCCAAAGATACGAAGATCAACTGGCTTTACATTGTACCTCCTCCAATTGTGCTAATGAGGACAGAAGATGCTGCAGGCAGCTTCGCAGTGCGGGCAGAGAGCCCCTGACCAAAAGAGGCTTATGAGAGGAAAGGGTCTACTTTGGCTCACAGACTCGAGGAGAAGCTTCATGATGGCAAGGGAAATGTTATCTGAGCAGAGGGTGGACATCACCTCCTGGCCAACACGATGTGGACAACAGCAAGAGGAGACTGTGCCAAACACTGGCAATGGGGAAGCTGGTTATAACACACCCATAATCCCACCCCCAACAATACATCACCTCCAAGAGGCTTCAGTTCCCAAATTGCCCCCAACTGGGAACCTAGTATTCAGAACATATAAGTTTATGGAAGACACCTGAATCAAACCACCACATTATGCCCCTAGCCCCCCGTGAACTGATAACCAGTCATGATATAAAATACAATGCATTCAATCTAACTTTACAACCCCCCCATAGTTTTTATCAATCTCAATACTGTTCAAACATCCCCCTAGTCTTTGGTCTCTTAACTGAGCCATAATACCAAAAAAAAGACATAATGACACAAAATTAATATTCACAGTGCAAAAGATGGCACCAAGCATAGCAAAGAAATATTCAACCAATACAAGATTTAAAACAAACAGGGCAAACATCAAACTCTGTAGCTACAAGTCTGATAACTCTAACTACTGACAAGTCTCCAAGTTCAATAAATCTAACCAGTGACAAGTCTCTGGAGTTCTAATTCTGCCCTCCAGCTAGGCTACTCACAGTTTTGGAAAACTTCATTCAGTGCCAGCAGCTCTCCATGGCAGACATCCCATAGTCCTAGTATCTCCACTGGGTCTCCACTGCAACCCACAGTTCATCCCCATGGCTCCAATGGACCGCCACACAGGTAATCCAACAAGTGTGCTTCACATTGCCCATAGTCATTTCCAAAAACCAAAACCACATTGCAAATCCAATGGCCCTTTCATTCCTGCATTGTTTTATACTCCATAGTACCAGGTGGGCTACCAATTTGTTGATCTGGAAGGGAGGGCAGGGAATAGTGCAGACTTTGATGAGCAGGACACTCTTTCAGCATCCAGGCCCCTTATTTCAAAACATTCCATATTCTTCCTATTGCCCCAGTGCAGGTCATCTGGCGCAATCCCAATGGTTGTAATCTTTCAAACAATTGCATCTGAATGGGCAGCAGTTTCAGCCCAAAGATTTCATTTCTTTCTGTGCCATATCCCTCTGCTCACACCAGTCCATTTCTGTGAAATGCAATCCTGCACAAGTTCTCAGGACACAGGCTTAACAGCAAGCCTCTTACACAAACTCCCTCTAGCCTAGTCCCAACAGAGCTCTTTATTTTCCTCATAAGCCAAACCTCACAGTCCATAGTTCTTACTGTGTTCAGGTCTTTCAACTCTGACCAGAATAGTCCATGAAGCTGTACTTCCAGCACTGCAAGGAGTCTCTTAATTCAAGGTTTCAAATCCTTCCACATTTCTCCTACAACTCAGTTCCAAAAGGCCAAAAGCCACATAGTCAGGTTTCTAGCAGCAATGACCCCACTTCTCACTATTAGTTTTATTGTTGCAGTTAGCTTTGCATTGCTGGCAGAAAGTATCTGACCAAAAGTGGTTTACAGGAGCAAAAGGTTTATTTAGGCTTACAGAGTCCAGGGGAAGCTCCATGATGACAGGGGAAAATGATGGCAGGAGCAGAGACTGGACATCACCTTCTGGCCAACATCAGATGGACAACAGCAGCAAGAGAGTATGCCAAACACTGGCAAGGGGAAGCTGGCTATAACAGAAGAATCCCCCAGGAGAATCCAATTCCCAAATTGCCACCAGCTAGGGACCTAACATCCAGAACACATGTTTATGGGGACACCCAAATCAAACCACCACAAAGACCTGTCAACATAAATCTTTTTCCAAAAAGACCAATACTGATGGGAGATGAGAAAGCCTGGGAACACTCAGTAAAAACAAATCACACTGTAATGGGGAGGTAATATGATGGAGAATGGAATTTCAAATGGGAAAGTGTGGGGGTGGGCAGGGAGGGAATTACCATGGGATATATTTTATAATCATGGAAAATGTTAATAAAAATTAAAAAAAAAATCACACTGCTAAGAGTGGCTGTGGGAGGGATACTGATGCTGGGCCATGAAAAAGAAGTCATGGGACTGGAGAGATGGCTTAGTGGTTAAGGCACTTGCTTGCAAAACCTAAGGATCCAGGTTCAATTCCCCAGTACCCATGTAAGCCACATGCACAAGATGCTGCATACATCTAGAGTTCATCTGGAATGGCTAGAGACCCTAGTATGCCCATTGTCCTCCCCCCTCACATAAATAAACAAAATATTCTTTGTTTGTTTTTTTAAAATCACCAAGCAGGACTTGGCTGCAGAGAAAAGAAGAAGCCCAGAAGTCCGGAAGAACAATGGTGGAATACAGACCAGCAGCAGCATGTTCAGGGACCATGAGAATCCGTGCTCATGTCACGTGAGAAGAGCTTCCTTGAGGCTGAGGTCTAAGTAAGGACCTGGCGGGGAAGGCTGGCAGGGCCGCAGAGGGCCGAGACAACACTAAAGAATTTAGAACGAACACTAACAGCCAAGACTTGTTTTTCTTTTTTTAATTCAGTTTATTTTTTATTTGAAAATCTGAGAAAGATGCAGGGCACATCAGAGCCTCTAGCCCTCGCAAACAAACTCTAGACACCTACACCACCTTGTGCATCTGGCTTTACACGGGAACTGGGGAATCAATCCTGGGTCCATAAGCTTGGCAGGCAAGAGCCTTAACCACTTAGCAACTCTCCAGCCTGAAGTCAAGACTTGTCGAGATATTTCTCCTGCTCTTTTAAGGCCAGAATTCTGCATTTGGCACATATATTAATAACAGAAACTAAAATTTCACTAAACAACCCTTTCCTTTCCTACATGAAATTCACCTGGACATTTTCTGTTTCATATTTCAGACTGTGTTCTGCAGCCCTCCCAAGTTCTGGGATCAAAGGCATGTACCACCACACCTGGCTTGGATGGACTTTCTTACAAAAACAAAGAGGGAGACAGACTATTACTACCCTGGGATCAAGATCATGGAAGAACAAGGTGGGAACAGAGCCAGAGAGACTAAGGGCATTGGAAGAGTGGCAACAATGGGAGGGGCTTCTTGGCCTCACTAATCAAGATGATTCTTTTGTATTAATGTTTTTTATTTTTATTTATTTATGTGTGTGATAGAGAGAGACAAATAGACAGACGGGGGGAGATGGGCACTCCAGGGCCTCTAGCCACTGCAAATGAGCTCCAGATGCATGTGCCACCTTGGTGTCTAACTTACGTGAGTTCTGGGGAATCAAACCTGGGTCCTTAGGCTTCTCAGCCAAGTGCCTTAACCACTAAGCCATCTCTCCAGCCCCAGGATGATTCTTTCTGTTCATCTCTGTAGCACTGTTGCCTGCTTCCTCCACCAGAACCAATCACACTACTGCATCCAGAACGCAGGACTGGGCCCCAGCACCTGATAGGGATCAGTAGATATTTATGAAGAATGAGGAGACAAATGAAATCAAAACAAGGAAGAAAATCATTTCGAAATAGGAAGGCTGCTTTAGAGACTCAAAAAAGAAGGATGAAAATAGGTCATTAGATTCGAAAAGTGGGCCACTGATGATCTTAACCAGAGCTGTGGCAATATCATGTTGGGAGAAAAACTAAATCACTATGGTTTTGGAAGCTGGGCATGGAGGTGCACACCTTTAGTCCCAGCACTCAAGAGGTAGAGGTAGGAGGATCGCTATGAGTTCGAGGCCAGCCTGAGACTACAAAGTGAATTCCAGCCTGGGCTAGAGTGAGACCCTACCTTGAAAAAACAAAAACAAACAAACAAAAAAAAAAAAGCCAGGCACATGCCTTTAATCATAGCATTTAGGAGGCAGAGGCGGGAGGATTGCCATGAGTTCAAGGCCACCCTGAGACTACATAGTGAATTCCAGGTCAGCCTGGGCTAGAATGAGAGACCCTACCTCGAAACCCCTTCCCCCACAAAAAAAAAAATTATGGCTTTGGAGAAAGCAAGGGTAGGATGCTGGTTTGAGGGAATGGAGGCTAATTTGGAGGAAGAGATGGAAACCACCTGAGTTAATATGTGGACTTAAAGCAATAAGCCAGATAAAAGAAGGAAAGCCAGAAGAAAAGGAGAGCAATGAATCAAACAGGAGAAATAAAGGTAAAGAAGACAGATGAAGGAGCTGAACTGACAAGTCTGTCTGTCAGTCACTGAAAAAGAGGAAAACATAGGTTGCCAAAATCAAATGTTAGGTATACGCAATCAAAATGAGGCAGTCCCCAAGGGATACAACTCTTTTTTTTTTTTTTTTAATCCTTATATAGATGAGGCCAGGTTGTCTGTATCTGGGAATGGAAGTTCCTTTTGAGTGGCTGCTAGGTGGCTAGCCAGGGGAGAGCAGAGAGACTGCAAGAAGCCCTGAACATTGGACCCAACCTAGAATCATGACTTCACACAGTACCAACCAGATCATTGTGGAGTGTCCTTTAGCCAGGCACAGAGCTCCAGGAAGGAGGCAGAGAAAAATAAATAGGACACACCTTGTGTCCAGTGAGAACCAGAATTTGTCTCCTTCTCTCTAGCTGTTCCCAGCCCTAGGAGTCTCATTTATTTTATTTTATTTTATTTTTTATTTATTTGAGAGAAAGAGACAGAGAGATTGAGAGAGAGAATGGGCATGGCAGGGCTTCCAGCCACTGCAAACAAACTCCAGATGCATGTGCCCCCTTGTGCATCTATGGGTCCTGGATAATCAAACCGGGATCCTTTGGCTTTGCAGGCCAACACCTTAACCGCTAAGCCATCTCTCCAGCCCGAGTCTCATTTTTTGACCTACTGAATAGGAAAACTTTACAGCAACCCTAAACCCATTCCCTGTCTGTAGAAATTACTTCCCCATGAAAAGAAGTTCTGTCAACTCAAATGTCTTAAAGATGGAACCTGGGAGAGAGAAATTTGCTTTTGTTAGCAGACTCAGTAATTACATGGAGATATGTCCACCCGGGTAATAACTAATGGGATCTTTTTAATGTTTTATATAAATATTTCAGTTTCTTGCCTCACTAGATTGACTTTTTCCTCAGCAGTAATTGTCTCCATCATGGTCATGTATAGCAGCAATTCTCACCAGTGTCCCCACACATTATTCTGTCTCTCTCGGGAGGCTGCTTCCTGATGGCTTCATTCAAATGTTTCAACATCATGAATAAATATTATCTTACTGTGCTCAGAGGGGACAGGTGACTCTCTGGAGGGTGACTGTCAACTCTGCAGTGGTTTTGTTCATGAAATAGGTCACGGGGTTTTAGTCTGGCCTACAAGTCCCATAAAGCAGAAAAGCCCACGTCTCCTTTAACAAATGCCCATTAACATTACCGCTGAAGGGACACCAAACCCTCACCTCCCACGACCCTTTCTGTGGGCTTCAAGTTTCTGGAAGACATCTCTTGCTTCAAGGAGGACCTGTCAGCCTTCTCCATTGCCATGTTCTTCGTCAATCAGATCCTGAATGACAGCGTAACTTGGAGATGTGAACTTGCAGCCACAAGTTACTCCTTTTTGCATCTTGTTGTTGTTGTTGTTTATTTACTCATTTATTTATTTTAGTGTTTTAAGACAAGCTCTCCTTCTGTAGCCCAACCTAGAACTCAAAGCAATCCTGCTGCCAGTCTCCCAAGCGCAGGGATCATAGGCATAAGCTATCATGCCTAGCCTGTTTTTGTTTTTGTTTTTTCCGTTTTTGTTTTTATTTCGCATTGTTGGAGCCAGTGCTCAGGCCTTGCTTCCTGTCTTTCCTCTGCCATCAAAGATCCCACACAATGGGGTAATCTGGGATGTGATGTGGCAGCCATAATTACTCCATGGTGCACCCTGGAAGTAGATGCTTGGGTTTCTTGTGATCTCCGCCCATGTAAAGCGTTCTCCTAGGCCAACCCTCTTCTTCCTGCAGCGTGGGGACAGGAGCAGGGCCGCGTGCATGCCACCCAAGTGTTCTTCTGACTTTGCGCGTCCCCCCTCCCCACCTCTCCTTTTCAACTGAGTCCGGCTCCTGACCATTCCTGAAGACACGTTCTGCTCCCCGTTTTCACTGCAGAAACTCAAGAAGCCTCCGGTGTCCACAGCCTTGCAGGGGCCTGGACCAGATGGTGTTCTGGACCTTTATGAACGCTTGACTCATAAACAACTCCAAGCTCACTGGCCTCTCAAATAACTCATTTTTCCCCATCACCCAAAGCCTATGAATGGAAAGGCAACTTGTTCCCTGCCTTTCTCACTATGCCTGGCAATGTGCCTCGAGACCTCGCAGTGGCATGGGATCCGCCCGTGTCCCTCTGATGTCTTGCAGACTACTGACGAGAACAGCCCCCTCTTCCCTGGTGGCAAGTGGGCATTTAGGCTAGGAGAGACACAAGCAATAGACCACAGAGGGAGTTCTGTTATGAACCCACCATCTCTCAGATGGGACTTTTTCACAGCTTGGTGATGACAGCACCCCTCAGGAAAGCTGAAGCTGTTAATTGCCAAGCTGAGATGCTTGGAGCAGTGGACAGAGTATGTCACACATGACCCTCAGTGTCACCACCACATCAGGGTGTCCAGAAAGCTGAGGGACTTCATCATGGAGTACAGGATTTCTCACCTCTCGCTCACTAGCTCAAATGCAAACAGCGATGAAGGGCCGATACCTCCTGGTAGATTCAGTGGAAGTTTCCAAGCCACATCAACTGCCATTAATGTCACTTGAGTGACAAACACTCTCCACAGTATGTCACAGCAGAACTTGGAAACTCAGGCTCTTTGAGGTCACGCCTGGCTCAGGAAAACACGAGAAGGACTGAGGGGCAGAACTAGTGGCCCTGTTCCAGATGTTCTGTGACCTCCAGGGAAATGATTCTCCAACATCAAAATTGTACATAAATACAAATTTCTCCTGCATTCCTGAGATTACCTGTAAATTTCAACAGTCAGTCTTCATTTCTCTTCTATTCCCGACAGACTCGTGGAAACATGATACTGTTGGAACCTTCTGAACAACCCAAAACTCACCTGCCTCTTGAGGGAAATGGGGTGCTGCCTGTGAGAGCTGCCTGTACATTTTGTTCAGAAATGTTAACACATCAGGGAATTATCTCAGCACTGGTTCTCCACACCAGTGGGACCTTTTCTTGCTGAATACCTGAGTTATTTCTGGAAAAATAACTTTCCTTTCCCAAGAAAAATGGCAGGTGACACAGAAATGTCCCTTCTTGTTTATTCACTACCCATCATAAGTTTAATTCTTTTTTAAATTTTTATTTATTTATTTAGTGTGTGTGTGTGTGTGTGTGTGTGTGTGTGTGTGCGCGCATGCGTGCATATGCACATGTGAGTGTGGGCACACATGCGCCAATACTGTGGAGAGTGTCCTCTGAAATACTGTGGGGGTCAGGGGACGACTTTCAGATTTGTTCTCACCTTCCAATTCATTTGGAGGAAAAGTTTCTCACTGTTGCTCACCACTCTGTTCATGAACTTCTGGGAAGTTCTCTTCCTCCCTTCTCACAGTAGGCACACAGGGATTACAGAAGCTTGTCAAAACCTTTGGCTTTTACATAGGTCTGAGATCTGAACTCAGGCACTCAGAGTTGAACAGCAAGTACTTACCCACTGAGCCACATGGCCTCGGCCCCAAGGTTTAACTCTTTTCCCTCTTTCTTTACCCCATAGGTAATACCCTACCTCTTTCTGGAAACTTCTCAAGAAGTATAACCCTGGTACCCAGGACTCAGTTTGAGGCAGAGCTATTCTCTATTAACCAGCCAAGGAAGCTTCTAGAACTTATCTTCCCATATCACCCAGGGCCTAGCACAGAGGCTACTAATGGTAAAAGGACAATAAAAATGAATGCACTGCTAGCTACACTGGCTTTTTTTGTCACTCCTGAGGATAGGCTAAGCCTTTCCCACTGCTGGGTCTTTGCTCCAGCCCTTCCCTGCTCGGAATGTCTGTCTGCCATGACCACCTGGACCACTGCTTCCAGGAAGAAATCCTCGCCTGGCCTCTCCCAGCACAGACACCACTAGCATGTGTGACCCAGATGAATGCTCACCGCCCCCCTAAGAAAATGCCAACATGCCATCTTCTTACTTTTGAACCCCAGAATGGTGCACAGAACTGACACACAGTGGGAACTCTGTAGACAGGTGCTGAGTGAATTAAGCATCTCACTAGCATTCGCCACAGCTCAACAGAGAGGCTATCTTGCATCTCCACTTGAACAAAAAGGCTGGGACCAGGCCTATGGAGATGGGCCAGTCAATAGGTAACATGCTTGCCCTGTATCGCCAGCACCTACCTAAAAACTGGGCACTGGGCTGGAGATTGCTTAGTGGTTAACGCACTTGCCTGTGAAATCTAAGGACCCAGGTTCCATTCCCCAGTATACATGTAAGCCAGGTGTACAAGACAATATGCCCATTTTCATTCATTCATTTTCTCTCCCTCCCTCCCTCCCTCCCTCTCTCTCTCTCTCTCTCTCTCTCTCTCTCTCAAATAAATAAATAACTTTTTTAAATGTTCTTGTAGCCAGGCGTGGTGGCACACGCCTTTAATCCCAGCACTCAGGAAGCTGAGGTAGGAGGATTGCCGTGAGTTCGAGGCCACCCTGAGACTACATAGTGAATTCCAGGTCAGCCTGGACCAGAGTGAGACCCCACCTCAAAAAGCCAAAAAAATAAAAATAAAAAAATAAAAACACCAATGCTCTTGTAGCCAGGTGTGGTGGTGCACGCCTTTCATCCCAGCACTTGGGAGGCAGAGGTAGAAGGTTCACCATGGGTTTGAAGCCACCCTGAGTGACTACATAGTGAATTCCAGGTCAGCCTGACCTAGAGTGAGACCCTACCTCAGAAAAAAAAAAAAAAAAAAAAAAAAAAAAAAAAAAACAAGCTCTTGTGTTAGGAGAACAGGGACCTGGAGAGTGTCAAGAGCAATATGAAAGGAGGTGATAGCAACTGGAACACTGGAAACCTTCCAGTGATGGCTGTGTGTAACAAGTAACAAAAAGGCCTATGATGTACAAACGTGGGAAGAGGTGAGTGCTGTGGAAATGACCTAAAAAGGCCATGAAGTTTATGGCCTGGTGCTTTTGGCATTTATGTCTTTTCCAGGTCACTAACCCACTCCCATTTTCACAAGTGCCGTTTTCCTTCTTAATAAACTGTCTCTATTCCTATCACCTTACTATGTGTTTCCAGTAGAATTCCTCATCCTGGGACACAAGGACCTGGAAGCTCTAGCTGGTAGTGGGTCAGACTGTGGACCACAGTGCTACCTCTCACTGCCCTAGCCCCCCTCCACCCCCCGCCTATGCATTCCCTTCCAAGCAGGTGACTTGGAAACTCCAGCTGGTAGTGGGTGCCCTCCAAATTTGGTCCCTTCCCATTATCATTTTGAGATAAGTGGAGAAAGTGAGCTACTCAGATGCAAAATGAAAAGGAATCCCCAAAAGCCCAGTAAGTAAAAGAGTATCTTAATGCAATGTTTAAGAATGGACACCACCAATGTAGTGGTATGCACCTTTAATCCCAGCACTTGGGAGGCTGAGGCAAAAGGATAGCTGTGAATCTGAGGACAGCCCAGGGCTAAAGAGTTCCAAATGAGGGCTGGAGAGATGGCTAAGAGGTTAAGCGGTTGCCTGTGAAGCCTAAAGACCCCAGTTCGAGGCTCAATTCACCAGGACCCACGTTAGCCAGATGCACAAGGGGGCACATGCATCTGGAATTCGTTTGCAGCGGCTGGAAGCCTTGGCCCATTCCCCTCCCCACCCTCTCTCAAATAAATAAATAAAAATAACAAAAAAAAAAAAAGAGTTCCAAATCAACCTAGGCTAGTGTGAGACGCTGCCTCAAAACAAACAAAAATAAATAAATAATATATAATATATAAATAAATAACCTGACACCAAAAGGCTAGAGCTGACGCTCACAGCACAGCACTTGCCTGGCGTACAGAACAATAACAAAAGAAGAGGGGGAGCCGGCCGTGGTGGCAACGCATTTAATCCCCGCACTCGGGAGGAAGAGTTAGGAGGATAGCTGTGAGTTTGAGGCTACCCTGAGACTACATAGTGAATTCCAGATCATCCTGGCCTAGACCGAAACCCTACCTCAAAAAAGGGGAGGGTGGCTGGAGAGATGGCTTAGCTGGTTAAGATGCTTTCCTGCGAAGCCTAAGGACCCAAATTTGATTCCCCAATACCCACTTAAGCCAGATGCACAAGGTGGACCATGAATAATAGCTAGAGGCCCTGGCACACCCATTCTCACTCTCTTTCTCTCTCTCTCTCTGTTTCTTTCTCTCTCTCTCTCAAATAAATAAATATTTTTTAAAGCCTCCAAGCAACTAATGATGAGCAAACTGTCTACATTGTATATAAAGACTGAATGGGCAAAACTGATCTTCCCACTGCCTCAGGCTCCAAGGTGACTGCACAGGCCCTGCTCTGAGACCTGACGCTCTCAGAAGTGAGCAGAGGTAGCAGACAAATTGACAAATTGACAAACTGACATCCCAGAGCCCATGTCCATGGCAGGTCAGGAATATCTGTCTGGCCTGCTCTGTAGAGAACCCAGCTGAGCATCCTGAACTTGTGGGCATTTTGTTTGCCAGTATGTTGTGTCCTCCCCCTTCTCCCCTTCTCCCCTTCTCCCCTTCTCCCCTTCTCCCCTTCTCTCCTTCTCCACGCTGCAAGCCCGCAAGTCACAGTCGGGAAGGCCTGCTTCCCTGCACAGCTTCAAAGGCCATGGGTGCTCCATTCCTTGCTCTGTGGCAACAGTGCCCCCTAGAGGCATGGAGGCTACAGCCCTAGGGCAGAGAGGGACAGGACTGGAAAAGTCCCAGGGCTACTTTAGCTAAAATGGGGGGTGGGAGAGAAGAGGGAGGTCTCTTCCAGGAAGGGACACAGAGCCTGAAGGATGGACATGATCCAACAACAAGCTGAGGGGACGGTAGTGTCCTAGGGCTGCCATGGACTGGTGGTGGCTGACCTTTCAAAGAGAGAAAAGCGCATAAGATGAGACCAGCGATCCCACAGGACTTTGAAAACGAGTTAGAAGGTGGACTTCATTCTGTAAGAAAGGGAAAGCTACAGGACGGCTGCAGGTGGACAGGAAACGCTCCAAGGCCACAAGGTAATGCTTGCTCTGCCAATGACCTGCTTGGGAGGGAAGGCACAGGCAGGGAGGTAGGACGATGAAAGGTAGAAGTGTCGTCCATAATTGGACCAAAAGCTGAAAGAGGAGAAGGAAAATGAAAAAATTGACCGCAGACACAATCCAGAGGCAGATATACTGATGCTTCCTGGTGAAGGACTCTATAGGATAGAATAGAGAACGACGCTGATGCTTGGCTTGTGTAACAGGATGGAGCTGCTGAGATAAGAGACTGAAGACAAAGAAGAAGTGTGATTTGACAGATAGAGTGAAAGGAACATTATCCCATCCTCTCCAGAGCAGGGGTTTGTGTGTGAAGTGAGAATATGATAGTGGAGAACAAGGTCCACGCCTACTGACAACAGCCATGCCCCCAGCTAAGACCGGTCACCTCGAATTTTGGTTCCCATCAATCCTCCCACTGTGTCCTACCCATAGCAATAAAGTCTATTCCCAGCATTACTGCTGCAATTTTTTATTTATCATCCTTGTGTTTCACAATTACCATAGCAGGGAAATTTATATTCAACAGCATTATGATGATTTTTGGCTACTAATGAAATTATTGTTTGTTTGTGATGTGTTTGGAAGCTATAATGATAAACATTTCCTCTCAAAAAATACCAGTGCAATGTCTGTGTCCTCAAAATCTGCCATAGATGACAAATTACAGAGTGCCTGTGAGCAGCTAAGCCCTCCTTTTGGGAAAGCTGGGCTTCTCGCTTATATCATAGTAGGAATCAGATCCCTAAATAGATGGGATTTGAACCACCAAAGGTGGACATTCATAATCTGTGAAAATGATCTCCAAACATTTTGACATTTACACTATAGCTCATTAGTAATTTTTTTTTTTTTTTTTTGATTTTTCGAGGTAGGGTCTCACTCTCACCCAAGCTGACCTGGAATTCACTATGGAGTCTCAGGGTGGCCTTGAACTCATGGTGATCCTCCTACCTCTGCCTCCTGAGTGCTGAGATTAAAGGCATGTGCCACCACACCCGGCAGTAATAATTTTTCACCAAAGTTGAGTATATAATGCTAAAATATGCTGCATAATTTTATAATATAATTTATAATGTAATTTAACTATAAATTTTTGAGTTAATATCTTATGCATACTCTAACACGTATGACAAAAAGAACTTGAGGGGGACACCTAATAAACTCACAGAGAAACCCTGCTATCTGTATACCCACCTAGGTTACATGCCCTGTGCAACTCTGTTTTGCCTCATTCCCCATCTTTCTCACTCTTTGAGAGAAGAACCAATATAATATTGGATTGCCAAGCCCTAGGGCTAAGCACAGCACCCTAAGAGAAGGCTTGGGTAAGAGGAGAGGGGAGGACCATTTTCATCTGTTTTAAACTCGAGGGTTTTGAGTGAGAAGTTCAATTGAGCACAGGGCTTTATAGTTAATAAGATCAAGTCTGAAAATCACTGCTCTCCAGAGTGGTGAGGACTCCTTAGGCATGCCGGGAGAAGTTACTCTCTTGCTCTCTTCCAGTTTCTGAAGTTTCTATGCTTTGTCATATAACCTTCTTCCAGGTCCAACATTATACGCCATTGCAGCCATCCCCAATGTCTGTTTGAACTGGGATGACTCTCATACCTAAGGGCTATATGGACACCAGCTAGGTTCTATCAGAAAGTACTTTCCTATGTAAAAGAAAAGTTCCAAACTGGACGTGGTGACGCATGCCTTTAATCCTAGCACTTGTGAGATAGAGGTAGTAGAATTGTTATGAGTTCAAGTGCACCCTGAGACTACATAGTGAATTCCAGGTCAGCCTGGGCTAGGGTGAGACCCTACCTCGATTAAAAAAAAAAAAAAAAAAAAAGTCATGCCAGCACTAGATAATCTCCAATCAGCAGACACAGAAGCTCTGCAGTGGCCTACAAAGACTTCTGTTAGAACCATTCTGAATCCCACATATCCAAGGTCCCAGACAGAGCTGATAAGATAACCAGTACATGGTGGCACAAACAGCGCTGGCCTGGGGGTCTGTGGAGCCAGATTTGCTGTGACTTTACTATGTATGCATGGGCAGATGTCTCAACCCTTGCAGGTAAGACTTCTCCAGAGAGAATTCTCCCACAGGACAAGCTATTCAGTCTCTTGCCCTGAACTCCCTACTTCCTGAAGAATATTCCTGATACTATGATCCCTGTAAATCCCTTTGCACTATCAAGCTCACTGACAGTCCTCCCTTCTTCCTTTGGGCTCCTAGAACAAGATTGCCCACGACATTCATTAGACAATGAACCCTGGAGGCCTGTGGCATTCATTACCCAGATTTGTTATTTCAGTGATGATGGCCACGCTTGCAGACATCCCTCTAGGGCACAAGAGCAGACCAAAAGTATCTGCAAGGCAGAAACCTTTATATGTATTCCTGTAGGAAACAGCATGGCCTTCAGCACATAGTAGGTCCTCAAGAAACATTTGTTGAATTCATGTTTTCTTCCACACGCCTTCTTTTAGCTCCTATGAAAGGGAACAGCAGTCCTATCCTAAGGTTGAGACTAGGCTGAGGGTGAAGCCCACAACACGCTTATTTGGTAATGCTAATTTTCAGATGGTTTTATTTCGTGATCATTTTAAAACCAGGAGATTTCACACACCCCTCTCCAAAATAAAGCAAACAAGTGAATGTGGAATTCCTATTTCTGTTGAGAAAGCCAAACCCATCACAGTGTTGATGTCTATATGGTGGCAATTGACTGAGATGGGGCTGCCACCTCAGAAGCATAGATTTTGGGGCTGGAGAGATGGCTTAGCAGTTAAGGAACTTGCCTATGAAGCCTAAGGACCCAGGTTTGATTTCCCAGTGCCCATGTTATCCAGATGAACAAGTTGGTGCATGTGTATGGAGCTTGTTTACAATGAGCTCTGAAACACCCATTCTCTGTGTATCTATCTATCTATCTATCTATCTGTCTGTCTGTCTGTCTGTCTGTCTGTCTATCCATCCATCCATCTATACATGTATCTACCTGCCCCTCTCCCTCTCCCTCTCCCTCTCCCTCTCCCTCTCCCTCTCCCTCCCTCTCTCTCTCTCTCTCTCTCTCTCTCTCTCTCTCTCTCTCTCTCTCTCTCTCTCTTTCTCTCTAGTAAACAAATAAAATATTTTTAAAATAAAAAAATTTAACAGCATAGATTTTAAAATATTTTTGAATTTTTGAGGTAGGGTCTCTCTCTAGCCCAGACTGACCTGGAATTCACTATGTAGTCTCAGACTGGCCTCCAACTTACAGAGATCCTCCTACCTCTGCTTGCTGAGTGCTAAGATTAAAGACATGCACCACCACGCCCACGAGAAGCATAGGTTTTATAGGTTACAATGTGTGCATATTACCAAAAAATCTACAGCAATATGCAGCTAAGAGATAACAAAGCTTCATGCTAATTAAAAGCAGTCATCATGTGTTGTTAGAGAGACACTTTGGATGGTGGTGAGTGTGAGAAAGCTCCATCACCACCCAGCCAGGATGTCATCCCTGCCCGATGCCTGCAGTTGCGTGGGAGAGATGCTTGGCAAATGGAAGCATCCTGACCCACTTCCCCTACCCTGGCACTCTTCTTTCTCCCTGCTTTGATTGATTTTGTCTATAATAACCTAATTGTTTCTGTGTCCTTTATTTTCCTTTCCAGATTAGTATTCCCCTGCCCTGTTCCCACTGTGGAAGTGTGTTGGTAGGACATCTGAACCAGACCTTACCTCATTCCTGGAGTCTAGGCTACGGCAGCCTGGCTGCTCAAGCAAGTCAATGAAGTCCAGTCAGGGCCATAGGCAGTGGCCACCAGAGTCTGGCTGGATCTGGCAGAATAAGGTCCAGGAGGCACAGAAGATAGGAGGGACAACTCCCTCCTCTAAATGTGCAGCTTGCTGGCCCAGCCCAAGGTGGGCCTCACATCTGTCATTCCCACAGCCCTAGCGACTTGCCAAAGAATGAATGGAGGAAATCCAGAGAAAAGGGAAGAGGAGAGAAAGAGAGGAGAAATAGGGCTGGGGAGAAGAGAAAGGAGGCAGGGAGAAGGGCAGCAGGAAGAGAGGAGGGAGGAAGGAGAATCCTGAAGACGCCCATGGCAGGTTCTGGGTGGAGACAGTCCTTTAACCAGGAGCAGTGTTTGCTCCCTGACTGAAGCAGGGCAGAGAATGCAAAATGCAGCCTGTCCTTAAAATTCAGCAACATGGGAAGAAAGAAGAAATGCTTCGCCGAGTTGTGACATTTAAGTGGTCATGCATTTTTCAACATATCAGCTATGCAAAGATGTTTGTATTCATTTCCTCCTCAGTCGTGTTTCATTTAAATGGAGTGGAAAAAAAGTCTTCAAAAAGTTTAATTAAATAAAATAGAAACATGAAAATCAAAGTTAACTGAAACAGATTTTAGAGTTTTAGGGGAGAAAGGATAGACATAAACTCCATAAATAATAAGGGGAAAAATAAAAACAGAGGAATAAACTAAATAAATAATCCTGTTATCTCTATCTCTTGCTGTTTCACCTCCAAGTGTATTTTTTATCTTATATTCCTAAAAATAAAATCCAGAAAGAAAAATGTCAGTAGATGACAACATGAAAGAAAGCGTTTTTGGGATACAGAATTAATCTAAAACCTTTAACGGAAAAGGGGAAAAATTATTCACTTAAAGAGGTAGTTTCTTTAAAATAAAATAAAAATATGGCTACAGGGACAGTTTTAATTCATAATCTTATAAGCATACAAAATGAACTTCACAAAACGGGTCTAATAGAAGCTTCAGCTAGACTCAGACCCATCCATCTCGTTCCTATGTTCATCCATAACGTGTTTAATATGTATGATAATGACAGCAGCAATAATGACCTTAACTTGGGTAATCCATTTGTTGACAGCAGGTGATAATTTGGCCTTCCTGATAGTAATCTGTTTTTTTGGCAAACGAGAGAGAAAGGGCTATTTGCCACATACATTTATTTTTATGGGGAGGACATGTTTTATAAAGCTGGATACAGACCAGTACAGGTGTGGAATTAATTGTCCAAGTTGCAAAATATGTTAGTGATGGTATGTTAAATCTATGGTACACAGTGGCCCTGACATGATTAAATGCTCACTTCCATTAAGTCACCACAAGCCTGTATTTCCAATTACGATGGCAAACTGCTTTCTGCTGAGTGGCCTAGCTCAGAACTTCATTCTGATCGTAGCTTCATGACGTGAGATCTTTAATTTTCCCAATTCAACTCTTAGAGCTGCAAAGATGAGCTGCCTGACTTTAAAATAATATATTCTCCTTTTAAATTTCTGCCTCCTACCATTTCCTAGGAGCACCATTTCCTGTCACCATAATTATAATAATTTGTATGTAGTTCCTGGGATCACATTTCTAATTGAGTCCTAAATTGGTTAGCCTCATGAAGTTATTAATATGCTTTTTTAACCTGCACAAATTATATATTTGTCTGGTTGGGAAAATAATGTTCATTATTACACACTGTTTTTACCTTTCTTCCTTCAGTTTCAATGTTACTATTCAAGTTCAAAATATAAATGTTATTGTTTTAATATTTTATTTATTTAAAAAAGAAAGAATGGGGACTGGAAAGATGGCTTAGTGGTTAAGGTGCTTTCCTGAAAAACCAAAGGACCTCAGTTCAATTCCCCAAGATCCATATAAGCCAGATACACAAGGTGGCACATGCATCTGGAGTTTGTTTGGAGTGGCTGGAAACCCTGGCAAGTCCATTCTTTCTCTCTCTCTCTTTCTCGCTCTCTTTCTCTCTCTCCCTCTTTCCCTCTCTCAAATAAATAAATATTTTTTTAAAAAAAGGGAGAGATTGGGGCTGGAGGAATGGTTTAGCAGTTTATGGCATTTGCCTGCAGGGCCAAAGGACGCAGGTTCGATTCCCTAGGACCCACGTTAGCCAGATGCACAAGATGGCGCATGCGTCTGGAGTTCGTTTGTAGTGGCTGGAGGCCCTGAAGTGCCCATTCTCAATCTCTCGCTCCCTCTTTCACTGTCAAATAAATAAATAAATAAAAATAAAACATTTTTTAAAATGTTATTTAAAAAAAAAGAGAGAGAATGGGCATGCCAGGGCCTCTAGCCACTGCAAACAAATTCCAAACACATGTGCCACCATGTGAATCTGACTTACATGAATTCTAGAGAGTTGAATCTGGGTCCTTTGGCTTTGCAGGTAAGTTCCTTAACCACTAAAGACATCTCTCCAGCACCATAAATGTTATTTTCTAATGATATGATAAAAATGACAGGAATGTAAGAGTTGGACAGGAGATCTGAGCAAGAGAGTTATGCAAGTCAAGTTTCAGTGGGATGAGAGATGTCACATATGTATGTCAAGGAAGAGCCCTTGTAGGCTCTGGCACCTGGGGGAAGGAGAGAATTGAGGCAACAGGGTAACACTGGGAAGCTAAGACATGACCAACCAAGTCATAACCTAAGGTGGCCCAGAACTCACTGCTCAGCCCAGGCTGGCCTGGGACTCCTAATTTTCCTGCCTCAACCTCCAAAAAACTGGATTATAGTAGTGAGCCACTATGCCTAGCTCCTGAAAAGGTTTTAAGTAAGGGATGATCACAACCGGACTTGTGTTTTTGAAACTTTGATAGTTCAATGAAGATTCTACTGAACTCATCCAAGCCAAGAGATCGAGTGACAGAGAGAGAGAGAGAGAGACAGAAAGGAAAGTACAACTAGTTATAGCAAAGAGGGTCAGTTCTGAGGATTGTAACCATCAGGAGCTGGACCCTGTCAATTCACACAGGCTCCTTTCAGAACATCAGAGTGAATTTCATTATATTATCTATAAGAACAATTTTTGCGTGCAAAGGATAAGACGCTTCTACATCTCTCAATTGATGTCTTGGTGTTTACTCAGGTCTGGGATTAAAGGCTTTTCAGAGGTCAAGTCTGAAGTCCTCCAGTCTGGGCAGGGCAGAAGCAGCATATGAAAATGATCCAAAACCTCATCATTAGGCATTTCTGGGCTTATTGGGCAAGAGGTTGTGCACCTTTGCAAATGTGTTCTTAGAATCCAGAAATTGCTAACTAAGACATATGCACTGAGCATTGAAACATGAAGCAGGTTTTTTCAATACACCTCTAACACCCAACTTCAATCCTCCTGCTGGAACCCGTCATGAGTCAAAGCTAGGAGTTGTTGGTCGTATATTGTGATGGTTTGAGTGTAAATGGCCCATAGACTCAGGTATTTTTGATTAAGCTTCCTGCTTAATCTTTAGCAGGTGGAGCCCTGCTGGAGTGTGTCACTGGGGGCAGATCCTGAGTCTAACCCTAAGAGGTGGTGGAGAGCCAGCTTGAGCTCTCTGCTATGGATGTAGGAGGAAATAATCCAGCTTCTTCTGCCATGATGGAGCTTCCCCTGGAATCTGTAAGCCTGAAATAAACCCTTCCTTCCCATAAGCTTCTTCTGGTTGGGTGTTTATCCCAGCAACAAGGAGGTAACTGATATATATTATAAAACCTGCTGTCCTGAGTTCTATTCCCTAATACCCACATAAAGTCATACCCACAAAATGAATTTTGGGCTTGACTGGCATTTCATGCATAATTAATGACTTTGAGAGCATCCTTTAAAACTGTTGGCCACTTGTCCTTTTTGTCCTTCAGTACAAGTTTTTAGCCCACTTTTTTCTCTTTTTATTAATTTTTAGCTTCACATACAAAGTAATGGGTTTCATCACAGTACCTTTATATGTACATACTGTCATTATACTTTGTTCTTATTTGTTGCCCTTCCCAAGTTCCTTCCTAGGCCTCTTCCCACCTCCAGATGGCTCCCTTCCTTCCTCCCTTCTGCTCTCCTATTATGTATATTCCAGCCCAGCACGCTGACATTGTGCCATGTCTCCACCACTAACTGGAATGAGGTATATGACACCAACAGCTGAACATACTGCTACCGTATGCAAAACTTAGAAATGCAACCTTCCAAAAATTGCCCTGCTGACTCCCAGCTAGATGACCATTCCACTCCCTAACCAACTGAACAGTAGTCTGATTTTTTAAACACTGAAAACATTCATAAGTCAAACCCAAGACAGAGCTGGAGAGATGGCTTAGCTGTTAAGGCACTTGCCTGAGAAGGCTAAGGATCCAGGTTTGATTCCCCAGTGCCCACATAAGCCAACCTGCACAAGGTGGCACATGCATCTGGAGTTTATTTGCAGTAGCTGGAGGTCACCCATTCCCTCTCTCTCTCTCTCTCTCTCTCTCTCTCTCTCTCTCTCCAATAAATAAATAAAATATTTTAAAATTAAAAACTTAACAACAGAAGAGAGTTCCTGTATCAGTTAGTTTCTCATTGCTGAGACAACATACCCAACCAGAAGAAGAGATCACCACTCCAGTTTACAGTTCCAAATGGTAGAGGCCACCTCCAGGTGTGGTGACACATGCCTTGAATCCCAGCACTCAGGAGGCAGAGGTAGGAGGATCACTGTGAGTTCAAGGCCAGCCTGAAACTACATAGTGGGTTTGAGAGCCTGGCCTAGAGCAAGACCCTGCCTTGAAAAGAAAATTGTCAAGTTGCCAAAAGGTAGATGCCATTGTGGCAGGGAGAGCATGGCAGAAAGAGGAAGCTGGTATCACATCATTACATCGCCATAGAGGAGAAGAGCAAAGAGGAGAGCGAGTGTGGCGAGGCTGTGACTCCGAAAGGCCTGCACTCAGTGACATACTTCTAGCAAGGTTCAACCTCCTAAAGGTTCCCAAAAAGCATCACCTTCCTGGGTACAAAGTCTTCAAGCACATGAGCCTGTGGGTAGCATTACATTCAAACCACCATAGCTCCTCATCATTAATAGAAAACTGTCCCCATCCTCAACTTGACAGAACCATGGACACCTGCCCTTAGCTTTGGTCACACTAAATTTTCTTACCTCTCTCCTTTGACTGAAGCATGCACTGTATTCTTACACAAGTGCTTGGATTATCACTCAGCACTTCACAATAACCTAACAACATGAGCCAGCAGGACCTTAGCCTGAGGGTTTGTCTGCTTCTTAATGCCTGAGGGGCTGATTTCAAGTTCATTTGCACTTCTTAACAAGCATGTCCATCGCCCTGCAATGTTGGCAAACAGAAGCAGCTGCTTAAACTCTTTAATCCCTGCCTGCCACCATCTCCTCTCTCACCCGCCTTATTCAAGGGCCTCACACTGTCCTCCTCATTCTTGACCCTGCTATAACCCATCCACTTTGGAGTAGCCAGAGTGATCTTCAGAAAACATGAGTCAGGCCTTGTCCCTTTTATGCTTATATACTTTTCGGCGGGGGGGGGGGGGTGTCTGGGGATAAAATGCCACACAGCTCCAAGTACCTGAATTTGGAACGACAAACCACAGAGAAAAGCCAAACACTATGTGGGTTTTTGTAATCCCAATGTACCTACTATAAGAAAACAAGTAAAGACAGATTAATTTACCAAACTCTCACAAATAGAATAGAGCAATGAATAGCAATAAGAGACCAGCCTCAAAACAAGGGGGTGGTGAAGACTTGCCTGAAAATTGTCTTCTTCTACCAATGCACTATGGGGCACACACACCTGAAAAACACACACACAATACATTTTAAAGAACCAGCAGGGTGTGGTGGCGCACACCTTTAATCCCAGCACTCAGGAGGCCGAGGTGGGAGGGTCACTGTGAGTTCAAGACCACCGTGAGACTACATAGTGAATTCTAGGTCAGCCTGGGCTAGAGTGAGACCTTACCTAGGGAAAAAAAAAAATCTCCTGATAATCAGTGCCAGGGTGAAGGAGATAGACACTGAGGACACTCGACACCTACCAAAGCAGAGATCCAGAGGCTCCTAAGAGACCATCACTGAAGTAGACTTAACACTCACCCACCATGGCTTGGGGACTTTTGTGCAAAAGACAGCAGAAAGATTGTTAGAGCCACAAGTTGGTTCACCATGCCCAGAGGCATTACCTCTCCCCAATAACTGACTGCTGCTCCCATAATGCACAGCCCACAGTCCCCACAGGGATAGCCTACATCCCCAAGTAGAGCACCTTCAGAAAAGGGGCAGGGATGAGGAAAAGGATGGTACCAAAGCTGGGCATGGTGGTACACACCTTTAGTCCCAGCACTCAGGAGGCAGAGGTGGGAGGATCATTGTGAGTTCCTGAGATGACATAGTGAATTCCAGGTCAGCCTGGGCTAGAGTGAGACCCTGCCTCAAAAAAAATAAAAATAAAAATAAAGGATGGTACCAACATGTGTTGTTTCCATACTAAGTATGTCCATAACTAATTTAAAAAAATTTTAAAATCCAATGGAGCCTGGTGTAGTGGCACACGCCTTTAATCACAACACTCAGGAGGCACAGGTAGGAGGATCTCTGTGAGTTCAAGACCACCTTGAGACTACATAGTGAATTCCAGAACAGCCTGAGCTAGAGTGAGATCCTACCTCAAAAAACAAACAAACAAATCCAATGGATACAGAAGTCATAGAAACAAACTCTAGACCTTTGATCTGGCCTGCATTCCAGCAGGACGGGGGCTGCATGAGCCCTGGCCTTATCCTTAATCGCATCCCTCTTCTTCAGCTGCAGCTTGGAGAGTGGAATGTGCTTTCTGCACCTGGGATGTGCCCTGAGTATAAAGCTCATCCAAAACCTCCCCAGGAAGACTTCCCACGACCACCCCCAGCCTGGACACCTGAGGACATCTGCAACATGACCCGAACTCGTCCGTTCAACCATGTGGCCCATCTTTACCACAGTCACAGTAATTAGTCAAAATTATTCTATGGCACATTCAATTCTATCATTTTTATTCTGTCCCCTAAAGCCAGGGTACTACCTTCTTGCTCATGCCACATGTCCAGGTCCCAAAACAGTGCCTGCCATGTGATACAAGCTCTCAAAGCATTTGCTGGGAGAACAGTCCTCTAGCTTAAACTCTGAAAAGTTGGTGTTCTTCAAATACTTTTGTTTGTAACAACTTCCCACCCCCATGTCTAAGCCCAATGTACTAATTTCAACCTTAATATTACTTTTTTATTTGACAATGGAATTAATAGTCATCATTTGGTTTTGAAATACCACTCTATAGTAAATACCTAGACAATCTGTATTTATTATAGGTCAACCAAAAAATAAAACTGGATATTACTTGTCTCCAACAATTGGGTTGTATTATCTGAAGAATCATGTTATTCTGGAGTTTTACCTTCTAATTTTCTTTAGTATTATGTGTTTTTACTCCTTGAAAACAAAGGGACAGTTTTTGTGTGTGTGTGTGTGTGTTTCCATTTGTGCATGCAGAAGACAGGGGAAAGGGATTTTAAAACCTGCATCAGACAACAGACCTCCTAAAAGTAACCTCACTGGTATACACTCAGTTACAAGGCTTCTGTATAAAGTAATAAATATGCATGCTCTAGAAAGTATTTTATTGAAACTTACTTCATCATCAACATTGGCTCTCAATTTAAATTCAGAAGGGGATAGATCAAATAGACTACTGTTTCCCAAAAGTAGACTCTTGTGAATCTAGTTGGAATTGTTTGCATCATGGTGGCATCATCAGTGCCCCTTCTCTTGGCTCCCCACATGCCAAGAATGGTGATAAGAAAAAATTTTAGCTTGAAAAGGCTACAACTTTAAACTATAGGATTCACAAGACCTTCATAGGAGGAAATAGGAAGAACACAATGATGAGAGGAATGATTGAGAGGGGGAGGGGACATGATGGAGAGTGGAGTTTCAAAGGAGAAAGTTGGGAAGGGAGGAAATTACCATGGGATATTGTTTACAATTATGGAAGTTATCAGTTAAAAAACGTTTTAAAAAAAGAAGAGAGAATAATTGGAAAGAAGAAGAGATCCAATGGAGGGTGGACTTAGGAGAAGGAAATGAGGATGGGAGGGAATTATTATGGCTTAGTAATTATGAAAGTTGTCAATAAAAACCTTTAAAAACAAACAAACCAATAAGTAAATAAAGTAATATAGGACTCTTTTTTTCTTTTTTTTTGGGGGGGGGGTATTTGAGGTAGGGTCTCACTCTAGCTCAGACTGACCTGGAATTCACTACATAGTCTTAGGGTGGCCTTAAACTCATGGTGATCCTCGTACGTCTGCCTCCAAGTGCTGGAATTAAAGGTGTGCATCATCACGCTCAGCAACATAGGACTCTTAAACAATCCTACCTGGGACAGTAGAAATGTTTCTAAGATTCTTCCCAGTAAAAGTGAAAGGATCTGAAGCCTGGATGGTACTCGCTTATAAAAATGATGGCAGTTTTAATAACCACCTTGTTGGATTATCACTACAAGTAACCTTTCTCTACTTCATTATATAAACACAGCATGTTAAATCTGGGCTATGTGCTTACGGTCATCCTGGAAGAAAGTATTCAATCATCTGAATATCTGGACATTTGAAAGAAAAAGGAAAAACAGCTTGTTCCAATTTCCTACCTTTATACATGTTTTCAAGGCTCAATGAAAATACAGTGACCTGTCTGTTTGTGTCCCACAAATGACCACCTACAGATGCCTCTTCTGTTTCTCAGAAACCAAAAACTGTCTAAGAAAACAATTATCTCTTCTCAGAGCTCTTCTGAGTCTGCTCAAAGCCAGGAAACTGCAGGGCATTGATGAGAGCCACAGAAAGATCTGAGAGCAGTCATAAGGGAAGGTAACTAAGCCCAGATCATCAGTACTTGAGTTTGCCTTCTAAATCAAATAATTCTTTGATTTTCATTGTTTTGTTTAATCTGTAAAACAAGTTCCCAGCACACATCATAAACTTTGATTTCATGTTTGCATAAAAATGAATACCTTATCTATATTTGTGTTGTGTCTTTATTGACTAGAATTGAATTAACCTTCAAATAAAGATATTAAAGTTTGTCTTAAACACTTGTCATATCTTGTACCCTAGTTAGCTAAAGTCCTATGGTTATTATTTTTTTTATCTACTTAATATCTTTTTTAAACACTAGCTGAAAGCTATAAGGATGGTTTAGCAGTTAAGAAGCTTACCTGGGAATCCTGAAGACCCAGGTTCGATTCTCTAGTACCCACATAACCCAGATACACAAAATGGAGCATGCATCTGGAGTTTGTTTGCAGTGGCTTGAGGCCCTAGTTTACCTAGTCTCTCCCTCTCCCTCTCTCTCTCTCTCTCCATCTCTCTCTCCCTCTCAAATAAATAAATAAAATATTTAGAATAAATAAAACACTAACTGATACTTAAATCAGGAAGTACCTTAATAATAACTTTATATATTTTTTTCTTTTTTGGTTTTTCAAGGTAGGGTCTCACTCTAGCCAAAGCTGACCTGGAATTCACTATGTAGTCTCAGAATGGCCTCAAATTCATGGTGATCCTCCTACCTCTGCCTCCTGAGTGCTAGAATTAAAGCATGCACCACCATGCCTGGTCTTCTTAATAATATGTGTGTGTGTGTGTGTGTGCATGTGCGTGCATGCCTGCGTGCGTGCATGTATGTGTGTGTGTTTGTTTCCTGAGGTAGGGTCTCACTCTAGTTTAGGCTGAACTGCAATTCACTATGTAGTCTCAGCGTGGCCTCAAACTCACTGTGATCCTCCTACCTCTGCCTCCTAAGTGCTGGGATTAAAGGCATGCACCACCACACCCAGCTCCTTAATAATATTTTTAATAATGCCTTCTTTGACACATGTACACAGGTCACTTGCTGATTTATTTTGTTTATAATTATATTCAAGTTATTATATTCACTATCATGAGACCAGCAGGTTTGGACTGTGAAATGATTAATTGTATGTCCATTTGGCCATGATATCCAGATATTTGATCAAACATTATTCTGAATGCTTCTGTAGAAGTGTTTTTTAATTGGATCGTTAACATTTAAATGGGCAGATTTTGAACAAAGATTTTATACTCTTGAAAGTAGGTAAGCCTCATCCAATCTGATGAAGGCCTGAAGAGAAAGGAAGCCAGGCATGGTAGCACACTCCTTTAATCCCAGCACTCAGGAGGCAGAGATAGGAGGATCGCCATGAGTTTGAGACTGCATAGTGAATTCCAGGCCAGCGTGGGCCAAATGCACAAGGGGGCACATGCATCTAGAATTTGTTTAGGCCTTGTTTCTGGAGGCCCTGGTGCACACATTCCCTCTCTCCCTCTTTCTGCCTCTCTCTCTCTCTCAAATAAATAAATAAAAATAAAGTATTTTTTAAGTACTTGGAGAGTGAGAATCTACCTTGAAAAAAGAGAAAGAGAGAGAAAGAAAACAGAGCTCTTCCCCAGGTCTCTAGCCTGCCTGCTTACACTGCAGATTTTAGACTTACAAGCATGAACTGATTCCTTAACACAAGCCTACATGGATGATAGGTGATAGATGATTGATAGATAGATAGATAGATAGATAGATAGATAGATAGATAGATAGACAGACAGACAGACAGAGTGGTGGTTTGATTCAGGTATCCCCCATAAACTTAGGTGTTCTGAATGATAGGTCCCCAGCTGATGGATATTTGGGAATCAATGCCTCCTGGAGGGAGTGTATTGTTGGGGGCGGGCTTATGGGTTTTATAGCCAGTTTCCCCATGCCAGTGTTTGGCACACTCTCCTGTTGTTATTGTCCACCTTATGTTGGCCAGGGAGTGATGTCCACTCTCTGTTTATGCCATCGTTTTCCCCTGCTATCATGGAGCTTCCCCTCAAGCCTGTAAGCCAAAATAAATCTCTTTTTCCCAGAAGCTGCTCTTGGTTGGGTGATTTCTACCAGCAATGAGAACCGGACTGCAACAGTAAAGTGGTACCAGGAGTGGGGTTTCTGCTAGACACCTGACTGTGTGGCTTTGGCCTTTTGGAGCTGATTTTCAAGAGAAATATGGGAAGATTTGAAACCTTGGCCTAAGAAATGCCCTGAAGTGCTGTAAATACGGCTTGATGGTGATGGACTATTCTGGTCTGAGCTGCAAGACCTGAATGCAGTAAGAACTATGGACTGTGAGGTTTGGCTTATGAGGGTGAGAAAGAGCTTTGCTTGGACTGGGCTATCAGTTTGTGTGAGAAGTGCTCTTATGCCCCTGTCCTGAGAAGTTGTGCATGGTTGCTTTGCGTAGAAATGAACTGGTGTGAGCAGAGGGATATGGCACAGGAAGAAAAATCTTTGGGTGAATTTTCACCTGTTCAGTTGCAATTAAGAGACTACAACCTTTGAGACTGGGCTAGCTGAACTACACTGGGGTAACAGGAAGAATGTAGACTGTTTTGAAGGGGCCTGAGTGCTCAAGGTGTGTCCTTTTCTTCAAAGTCTGCTTTATTCCCTGTCCCCCTGGATTAACAAATTGGCACCTTACCTGGAATTGTGTAATATAAGAAATGCTGGAAAGAGGGTCATTGAGTTTGCAACACGGTCTTGTGTTTTGGAAATGGCCATGGCAGTGTGAAGCAGGTTTGCTGGATGCCTGCATGGAGACCCCATGGGCCATGAGGATGAACCGTGGCTTGCAGTGGAGACTCATTGGAGATGCCTGGACCATGAGATGGCTGCCAAGGAGCTGCCGGCCCCGATGAAGTTTTCCAGGACTGTGAGTAGCCTAGCTGGAAGGACGGAATTGGAATACCAAAGTCTTGTTGCTGGTTAGAATTATCAGACTTGGATATTTGTCAATGGCTAGAGTTGTTGGACTTGAATCTACAGAGTGGATGTTTGCCCTGGTTGTTTTAAATCTTGTATTGGTTGGTTGAATGTTTCTTTGCTATGCCCAATGCCATCTTTTGCAGTGTGAATATTTGTTCTGTGCCATTATGGGTTTTTTGTTTGTTTATTTGTTTGTTTGTTTGTTTGTTTGTTTTTTGAGCTAGGGTCTTACTCTAGATCAGGCTGACCTGGAATTCACTATGGAGTCTCAGGGTAGTTTCGAACTCATGGCAATCCTCCTACCTCTGCCTCCCGAGTTCTGGGATTAAAGGCATGCACCCCACACCTGGCTCTCCATTATGGGTTTTTTGAGGTTGTTTCTGGTATTATGGCTCAGTTAAAAGATCTTGGATGATGGGGATGTATGAACATCATTGGAATTGATAAAAACTATGGGACTTTTAAAGTTAGATGAATGCATTGCATTTTATATCATGTATGCTTATCAGTTTATGGGGGCCAGGGGCAGAATGTGGTGGCTTGATTCAGGTGTCCCCCATAAACTTAAGTGTTTTGAATGCTAGGTCCCCAGCTGATGGATATTTGGGAATCAATGCCTCCTGGAGGGAGTGTATTTTTGGGGGTGGGCTTATCGGTATTATAGCCAGTTTCCCCATGCCAGTGTTTGGCACACTCTCCTGTTGTTATTGTCCACCTTATGTTGGCCAGGGAGTGATGTCCACTCTCTGTTTATGCCATCGTTTTCCCCTGCTATCATGGAGCTTCCCCTCAAGCCTGTAAGCCAAAATAAATCTCTTTTTCCCAGAAGCTGCTCTTGGTTGGGTGATTTCTACCAGCAATGCAAACCAGACTGCAACACCAGCTGATGGAGATACTGGAATTAATGCCTCCTGGAGGCAGTGTATTGTTGGGGTGGGCTTATGGGTATTATAGCCAGTTTCCCCTTGCCAGTGTTGGCACACTCTCCTGTTGCTGTTGTCCACCTTATGTTGGCCAGGGGGTAATGTCCATCCTCTGCTCATGCCATCATTTTCCCCAGCTATCATGGAGCTTCCCCTTGAGCCTGAAAGCCAAAATAAAGCTCTTTATCCCAGAAGCTGCTCTTAGTTGGGTGATTTCTACCAGCAGTGTGAACCTGACTGCAACAGATAGATAGATAATAGATAGATCTCTACAGCAGCATGAGGCAATTCCTTAATATAATTCCAAATAATTGATAGATAGATAGATAATAGATAAATAGATAGACAGAGAGATAGAGACATAGATGATACATAGAGATAGACAGACAGACAGATGATAGTTGGTTTGTTCTTTGGAGAACCAGGCTATTTTAGAAAAGTTTAGCATCATTGTCATTTGCAAGATACCCTGTTTCTTTACTTAGCAAAACATGTTCTAATTGGACAGGTGGATTTGAAAGTTACATTCTGAAATCCTTCTATCATTCTGTGCTAGTTAGAATCAGATTGTAAAGAAATGAATCTTAGAGCTGGGCGTGATGGCACATGTCTTTAATCCCAGCACTCGGGAGGTAGAGGTATGAGGATCACTGTGAGTTGGGGGCCACCCTGAGCCTACATAGTGAATTCCAGATTAGCCTGGGTTAGAGGGAAACCCTACCTCGAGGAAAAAGAAAGAAAGAAAGAAAGAAAGAAAGAAAGAAAGAAAGAAAGAAAGAAAGAAAGAAAGAAAGAAAGAAAGAAAGAAATGAATCTTATTTCAGTGTTGATGGTCAGCCCAAAAGCACAAAGCCTGAATTCATTGCTCTTCTTTAAATTATAAATCTTGACATCACCATATTCTGGCAGACCCTGTTCTCAGAGTTGGTAACTTTACTTCTTGTTTTCAGAAGCAGATTTTTTCAGTTTATTCAAGTCAGTTTATTAGGAGCCCACTATTCCATGCGATGATAACACTAAGACAAATAAATATTCTACCTTCAAAGAACTAACAGTCTAGTATAGGATATAGAATCAGTGACAAAAATATAATAACACTTTGCATTAACAATCCTAACAAAGGGCCTCAGACTTCAGCTCCATCACTACAATAACACTATTTTAGAATGATGCAAAAGAGAACAGACGGATGGTATCGTTACACTGGATTTTGTCCCCTCAGAAAGGTCAGGTGGAGGTCCTAATCCCCAGGATTCCAGAATGTAATAGTATGTGAAGTCTTTACAGAGGTGATTACATTCAAAGGACATTAAAGTGGTCTCTAATCCAACAAGACTAGTGTCCTTATAAAAAGAAAAAGTTTATTCACAGACACACAGAGAATAAACATGAGACACTGGAATCGATGGCCATCTACAGGCAAAGGAGAAGGGTTTAGAACAAATCCATCCATCTTAGAAGGAACCAAACCTGTCAACACCTTGATCTCAAGCCTCCAGCCTCCAGAACCACAGTGACATAAATTCCTGTTGCTGCCAGGTGTGGTGGCGCACACCTTTAATCACAGCACTTAGGAGGCAGAGATAGGAGGATCACTGTGAGTTCGAGGCCAGCCTGAGTTCCAGGTCAACTTGGGCTAGAGTGATACCCTACCTTGAAAAAATAATCCTGTTGTTTAGGACACCAGTTTATGGTACTTTTCTATAGAAGTCTTAGCACACTAATACAGAGGTTAAACTTGAGAATGATGTGCAGCAGCAGATGAGACAGGAATATATAAAAGCTACCATAAAGACATGATCATATAAGTAAAAAGAAAAATATTAGAGATGTGGGTCACCTCAGATTATGGGCATAGTAAGGTTTAAAGGTGGCAACTTACACACACACACACACACACACACACACACACACACACACATGCATTTCCTTCTGATATGTTCTTAGAGACTCTGCTAAAACTAGAATCTTCCATCAAGGATTGGAATTCAGGGACTGGATAGATGGTTTAGCAGGTAAGGTATTTACCTGAAAAGCCTAAGAACCCAGGTTTGATTCTCCAGTACCCATGTAAGCTAGATGCACAAGGTAGCACATGTGTCTGGAGTTTGTTTTCGGTAGCCAGAGGCCCTGTTGTGCCCATTCTCTGTCTCTCTCTCCCTCTCCCTCTCTCTTAAATAAATAAATAAATAATTTTTTTTAAAGGATTGGAATTCATTTCGCCATTCCGTGAATCTGGGCTGGTCCTCTGACTTGTTCTTGCCCATGAGATAGAAGTGATCTTCTGTAAGTTTCAATCCAAGCCTCCTATGACCTTCCTCTTCTTACTCTTAGGAATTATGTAAGTAAGTTCTTGGTAAGGCTGCTAGAGGATGGAAATCTTGACACACAGCACCACTATGCTCAGCTCCCCAGCCATGAGCCAATCAGTTGCCAGGTCTGTGAAAAAACTGCCAGCTGAGCACAGACACACGAGCCAACTGAACCCTGCATACTACATCCATGGCTGGGCTCAGCCCACATCCCTAGCCCATGTAACTGTGTGCCTATGCATGGCTGCTGTTTTAGGCTCAAGTGGATCTTGATATGATTTTTGCCGTACTGCAAAAGGCAACTAACTTCACTGTAGCATAAGTACTGCTGCCTTCTACACAGATGAGAATTCAAAAACAAAGCAATCTGGGTGAGAAATTGTCCCTTTGACATACTACATTGGAAAAATCTATGGGACTGTTGAGCAGCTGACTGGTTAAATAGTTCTAAAGTCAGGAGAGAAGGTGTGTCTGAAATGTGACTTTGAAGGACAGTGAGGCAATTGATTTCTAAGAATGAGTAGACTGCTATGAAAGAATAAATATAGAGTGAAGGAGGAACAGCTTCAAGATGGGACCTCAGGAACATCCACATTTCAAGTCAGGCAAAGCAAGAAAGTCGATTAAGAAGAGAATAAGACAAAACAACAGATGAGAAAGACATCAAAGAAGTCAAAAAGAATTTTTCTAAGGGCTAAGGCAATAGCTTAGTTAGAAAAATACATGTCTTGGGGTCCTATATTTGATCGCCAGTACCCACACATAAATGTGGGGTGTGATGAAGTGCTGGGGAGGCGGTGACAGAGTCTTGGAGCTCACTGGCTGGCCAGTCTATCCTAATTGGTGAGCTCCAGATGAATGAGAGGACTTGTCTCAAAAAAGGTACATACAGCCAGGCGTGGTGGCGCAGGCCTTTAATCCCAGCACTTGGGAGGTAAAAGTAGGAGGATCACCAACAGTTCGAGGCCATCCAGAGAGGACATAGTGAATTCCAGGTCCACTTGAGCTAGAGTAAGACCCTACCTCTGAAAACCAACAAACAAAAAAGGTAGACGGCATTTCTAAAGGTTGTCTTCTGGCCTATACACACACATACACATACACACACACACACATACATACACACATGTGTGTCCCCCCCCCCCCGCCAAACAAGCACATGCACCTGCACATACATTAAAATATTTCTTAGGGTTTGGGAGTTGGCCCAATGGGTAAAGTACCTCCCTAGAACGAACAAAACCCTGAGTTTAATCCTCAACACCAGGTGTTGTATATGCCTGTAATCTCAGCACAGAGGAAGTAGAGGCCAGAGGATCAAAAGGTCAAAGTCATTTGCTGCTACAGAGCCAGTTTGAGATCAGCCTGACATACATGAGACCCTTTTTCAAAAAAGGGGAGGGACCGGAGAGATGACTCAGCACTTGCCTGCAAAGCCTGATGGCCTGTTTGATTCCCCAATACCTATATAAAACTAGATACACAAAGTGGTATATGCATCTGCAGTTCATTTGCAGCAGCTGGAGGCCATGGTGTGCCCATTCTCTTTCTGTCTGTCTCTCTTCTCTTCTCTCTCTCTCTCTCTCTCTCTCTGTAAATAAAATATTTTAAAAGAATTTTTCAGCAGAGTCAAAATCATTGATATGTCATTAAAAAGGGCTATTAAGAATTCCAACATTAAGGAATTATGAAATGATTGCCAGAAGCATTTCAGCAAAGTATTGAAGGCCAAATTCTTACTAGAGGCAATAAAAAATGAATGAGAGGGGAGGATTTAAAAATAATGAGTGAATACAATTCTCTTGCTGAGCCCAGCACAAATAGGCTGCCCTGCCTTAAACATTATCTGCCTTGGTTCCAGGAATCTGTGAGCTATAGAGAGCAACCAACCACAGTTCCAGATTGATGCCATTAAAGTGCATGATACACAACATCAGCTAGGATTTTCATGCCATACAACCGAAAGAAGATGGACACCTTACAGGAAAGTGTAGCGCTCAAGAAAGAATTCTCAAAGTAGGAGAATTTAATGCAGTCACTCCTAACTTAGTTGAGTCATGAAGCTATACCTTATAAATCAAAGTCTGGGAAAAGATGGGAAGAGATGATGCCACTGCAGAAGTGGAAGGAAAGATAAGAGTGATGGGGATCTTGACATGGATAAGAGACTAGAAGAACTCACATTGGCCAAACTGGAATCCTCACATGGGAAGGGGTAATGTGGTCAAAGGAGTTAAGGGACCATGGGCATTGTTTGGACAGTAAATGAGTATCATGTACCATATTAGACTTGCCAAAAGACACTGAAGTTGGAAGATACAAAATTACAGTGGCATTATTTGGCATAACTGGTTTTTATCCAACACCAGGCAATGGCCTGCATGAATGAGGAAGCAAAGAAGGCAGTTGGTTGGGCTAACCCAAGACTGAGATTTTTTTTTTGTGGACAGATATAGAACAAAAAGACTAAGATCTTTGAGGCTTGGGCAAGAGAGTATTGAAAATGATATGTCCTGAAATCTCTAACTCATTAATAAAGGAGGAATGGGAGGAGTATATTGAGAAGCTGGGAAAAAGGGGCAGTGGTGCAGGGATCTTGCAGATGAATGTGTGAAGGAGCAGGTGGGAAAGCTGCGAGCCTATCACTGGATGTGGTTACACTGTCTAAGTAAGATTCAGAACAGAGACATTCCAAAGGATGGGACCAGGGTGTGGGTGATGTGACCTGTTAAAGCACAATGGCGCAGTGTTACAACTGTGATCAGAACCGTCCTCCACACGCGGATGCTGATGACCACCCTCTGGAGGTGGCTGTTACAGCAGGGAAGACAACACCAGCCTGTGGACAAGGGGGATTAACTGGAAGGAGAGAAAATGACGAGAAAGAATGGTAGGGTATAGTCCAGGGGATGTGTATGGGGGGGGGGGGCTGGCAGGGAGCAGAGGACACGAGGATCCTACAGTCCTTGTGATGGTGGAAAGTAACATACGGGACACTGTGTCTGTCCACAGCTCCCCTGGGCCTAAAGGGTGTGAGCAAATGAGCAATATGGCATGGCTGGATGCACTTTCTTCATCTTTAAAATACATTTGTTTATTGAGTTGAGAGAGAGAGAGACAGAGAGAGTAAATACAGGCACACCAGGGCCTCCTCCCACTGCAAACTCCAGACACACTTTGTGCATCTGACTTTATGTGGGTACTGAGGAGTTGAACCCAAGCCATCAGGCCTTACAAGCAAGTGTGTTTAACCACTGAGCCATTTCTCCATCCCTGGATGCACTTTCTTAGGGAAGAATTATATTGTAGCAAAGGCAGGTTTCAGGGAAGGGGGGATGATTTACAATAGTCAGGGTCCAAAGGCAATACTGACAACACTTGAGAAAGGAAGAGGGGCACACTGGAGAAGAGGACACAGTCTTCATTTTGTCATTTCACTCAAGTCATATTCTCACAAAAGTCTTTATATTTTGTGTAGCTGGGTCCAGTCTGCACAAACAAGTGTGACACATGAGTGCATGTTCGACATTGCTCTCTCAAAATTTCCCAGCGAATGATAAGAGAAGCGGCTTAGGGTCCAGGCCGATTCCTTGTGCTCAAGGTGAGAATAGTTCAGTGACTAGCCGGGCATGGTGGTGCACACCTTTAATTCCAGCACTTGGGAGGCACAGGTAGGAGGATTGCCATGACTTTGAGGCCACCCTGAGACTATATGGTGAATTCTAAGTCAGCCTGGACTAGAGCAAGACCCTACCTTGAAAAACCAAAAAAAAAAAAAAAACCAAAAAAAAGAAAAAGAAAGGAAGGAAGGAAGGAAGAAAGAAAGAAAGAATAGCCCAGTTAGTAGAACAAGAAGACATTTCTTAGCTGGGCATGGTGGCACACACCTTTAATCCCAGTACTCAATAGGTAGAAGTAGGAGGGTCACTGGGAGTTCGAAGCCACCTTGTGACTACATAGTGAATTCCAGATCAGCCTGGACTAGAGTGAAACCCTACCTCGAAAAAGAAAAAAAAAAAAAAGAAGACATTTCTTTGCAGAGCTCAATGGAACATAAGCTGGTGTTTGCAGAGGTATGCTCTGGGAGGAGGGGACAAAATGACCACAAGACAAACCATTTGCTCAGATCTACAGTTTATTCTATTAGCCAAAAGAATCTGCAAAACCTATTATGCAAGGAAGGTCCTCACTTTTGAAAGAAGTGGTACAGCAACTAAAAAAGATTTACATGGGAGCTGGAGAGATGGCTTAGCAGTTAGGGTGTTTTCCTGCAAAGCCAAAGGACCCCAGTTCCATGGCCCAGAACCCACATAAACCAGATGCACAAGGTGGCATGTGCATCTGGAGCTCATTTGCACTGGCTGGAAGTCCTGGCTCACCGATGCTCTCACTCTCTCTTCCTCCCTGTTTATTTCCCTCAAATAAATAAAATATTTTTAAGTATTTATTTATGAGTTTTCAAATGGATGGAGAAAATTCTGTAAACAGAGGATCTGCTTTGTAACAGCTCCCCTGGTCCTCTCACTGGGAGCTGCCACCTGTGTGGCTGAACTTCTTTTCAGAGAGACAACACAAAATCTTGAAAGTTTGTATGTCCTTTACCCCAAAAGCTCTATTATCACATATCCTCCTAAAGATATAATCATAGGTGTACATCAAGTGTAGCCATAATTACCAATATCCTAAACACCTAATAAATATCAGACTTAAATAAACAGTCCTGTTATTATACAATAGAAAATGGACCAACTGAAAATGATAGAGGTATAAAAATATTATATGTAAATTGACTAAAATCAGGTTATAAAATATTTATAAGTAATGTCAATTAAACAAGAAATGCATAATCTTAGAGAAAAGACTAGAATGAAATACATCAAAATGTGCTCAGTAGTTATCTTGAGGTATTTAAATGACCGATAGTTTATTTTTTCCTTTTATCTGAACTTTCTTAAGAAAAAAAAATTCTAAAATAAAAAGGTATCATATTTATAACAAGAGAAATAAATTATATATCTCTATCATTTTTCTGGACATAGTTTTCAAAAATAGTATAATAGAGAACCAAGTTTAAATATGTTTTTAATTAATGAGTAAAATATAAAAACAGTATTCCCTATGAAAAAGAATGCAGACCAAAAGAGCTATTCCTTCTAATTTCAGAGAAGCCCTCCTCTGTTTTTCAGCAAATATCCTTTTATGGAAGTACTTAAAGGGATGTTTCTATCCCTCTAACTTCTGGCCCTTTTAGTAGATAGTTGTGTGACTGTTGGGTGATTTTCCTTAAATAGTTAGAAGGCATTAAAAAATAATTCTGCCGGGCGTGGTGGCGCACGCCTTTAATCCCAGCACTCGGGAGGCAGAGCTAGGAGGATCGCAGTGAGTTCAAGGCCACCCTGAGACTACAGAGTTAATTTCAGGTCAGCCTGGACCAGAGTGAGACCCTACCTCAAAAAAGAAAAAAAAAAAAAATCTGCTCATCAAATGACCAGTTTGATCAGGCACATAATATACTTTAAATTAGTTAGTACCTTTTTCATGTCCTTCATTATATTTAATGTGATACAAATAATGTTAATGTGTGTGTACACACACACACACACACACAAACACACACACACAAACACACACACACACACACACACACAAATCCAAGGTGCTTATAAATCAATTAAGGAAAAATCTAACTATTTACTCTAAATACAATATGCATAATTAATCTAAAAACAACTCTCTTTCAAGGAGTGTTTTATATCTATACAACCTTTTTTCTTTCTTGGATTTTTGAGACAGAGTCTCACCATGTAGCCCTGGCTGGCCTGCAGCTATCTATGTAGAGCAGATTGGGAGACCTTAAACTTGTGATGAACCTCCTGCCTCTGCCCCCCATACCAGGTGCTGGAATTACAGGTGTGGGCCACCACACCTGTCTTGCACCCTTCTCAAGTACTGTATATTCCCATATACATGATTAAGCATTTTCCCAAAATTTTCTGGAAAAGGGATATTTGAGTATTTTCCACCGACCTCAGATTCCAAAACATTGTCTAATTACTTTATTGAAACAAGTAAATGCTGCTTGGGGAAGACTCATCACAACTTCAGGAAGGATGCATATAGAGATCAATTTGACAGACTCAGTTACACAGGAAGCAATGACATTTAATACCAAGTTGTTCATTATTCCTCAACCCCGCAATGGAAATGCTTGACATCGCTGTAAACAAGTATTTTAACATAGTTACCTAAGTGAGTACAATGCTTCTTTAACATGTGCTTTTTTTCCTGGGCCTGTATTCAAGTTTAATGGTTCCTCTTGTCAGCAGGCAAACTCTCCACCATAACAACAATGATGAAAGCAGCACTTTGCAGTTCACAACCACTCCCCAAACCATCATCATACCTGATTGTCTAGTCCAGAGAAACAATAAAGAGAGCCAATTTTTGGAAAAAAAATAAACTGATATTTATTATAATCCATATAACCAAGTTGGCCTGTTGGTTCTAGACAACTTGTTCTTTAGGACCAGTTTAATCAAGGGAAATAATTTTTAACTTCTTTCCAATGCAAATGTTAGTATCAGGGTCAAGAAAATCAATTATAACAGGCTGGAGAGATGGCTTAGCAGTTAAGGCATTTGCTTGTGAAGCCTAAAGACACAGGTTCTATTCCCCAGTACCCACGTAAGCCAGATGCACAAGGCGGCACACGTGTCTGGAGTTCGTTTGCAGTGGCTGGGGGCCCTAATGTGCCCTTTCTTTCTTTCTTTCCTTCTTTCTTTCTTTCTTTCTTTCTTTCTTTCTTTTTTTCTCTCTCTCTCTCTCCTCTCTTCCTCTCTCTCTGCCCTGATGTGCTCATTCTCTCTCTCTCTCTCTCTCTCTCTCTCTCTCTCTCTCTTTCTGTGTGTGTCTCTCTCTCTCTCACACAAATAAATAAATAAATAAAACTCTTTTAAATCAACTAGCAATGGAGCCATACTTCTTAAAATAACAAGCTTTTTTTAAAAAATTTTTATTTATTTATTTGAGAGCGACAGACACAGGGAGAAAGACAGATAGGGGAAGAGAGAGAGAATGGGCACGCCAGGGCTTCCAGCCTCTGCAAACGAACTCCAGATGTGTGCACCCCCTTGTGCATCTGGCTAACGTGGGACCTGGGGAACTGAGCCTCGAACCGGGGTCCTTAGGCTTCACAGGCAAGCATTTAATGGCTAAGCCATCTCTCCAGCCCAAAATAACAAGCTTTTGACAAGCATTGTGGAGACGGTTCCATTCCCATTTGCAATGTTTTATGCTGTTTTCTTCAAAGCCCTGGAACCCTTTTAGTTTGGCATCATGCAAAGCAAGGCATTAAGGATTTCATTAGTACTGCTGAATGTCCCTTAGAGTATGTCCCCAAGTTCTGATACTATTTCATTCTCTAGCTTGGGTGGCTAATTTTAATTTCGAAAGAAAGAAAGAAAGAAAGAAAGAAAGAAAGAAAGAAAGAAAGAAAGAAAGAAAGAAAGAAAGAAAGAAAGAGGGAGGGAGGGAGGGAGGGAGGGAGGGAGGGAGGGAGGGAGGGAGGGAGGGAAGGAAAGAAGGAAGGAAGGAAGGAAGGAAGGAAGGAAGGAAGGAAGGAAGGAAGGAAGGAAGGAAGGAAGGAAGGATAGAAAGAGGGAGGGAGGGAGGGAGGGAGGGAGGGAGGGAGGGAGGGAGGGAGGGAGGGAGGGAGGGAGGGAGGAAAGAAGGAAAGAAGGAAAGAAGGAAAGAAGGAAGGAAGGAAGTTTAGCCATCGATTGAACTGCAGTAAAATCTAAAACTAAAACCTTACCTTTGATTTCCTAATTAAACTGTTCTTTTTGCACGGTCAACAAGCAAATTTCAATGATGTAAAGATCTTAAATTTAAACCAAATTTGACAGCTTGCTTGCTGGCTAACTTGTGTCAGATAAAACAGGGTGAAAAACTCTCCAACCTACATGACAGGACTCACAAGACCCCTACTGTGGTAGTTCCTTCCCTTTGCTAAGTAAGAGATCAGAGTGGGAGGTGGACAGCTGGTGTGTAAATCAGTAACTCCAAAGGAGGTCCCAGGGTCACCCTGTCCATTGCCGAAGTCTAAGCTGCCTTCCTTTGGTGAGCGTTATTTTTTCCTCCTTGGTATTTCACAGTTTAACAGAGATAATGCTCTGGGAGTGGTGGCGCACATCTTTAAGCCCAGCACTCGGGAGGCAGAGGTAGGAGGATTTCCATGAGTTCGAGACCACCCTGAGACTCCATAGTGAATTCCAGGTCAGCCTGACTACAATGAGACCCTACCTTGAAAAACAAAAAAAAATAATAATAAAAATAAAAGAGATAATGCCAGCTAGATGACAGATAGCTAGATACATAGGTAAATAGATATGTGATGGGCAGGTAGATATATACACATACGTGGATAAATGATAGACAAGAAATAGTATGTGTATATATGATATACATGGGTAGATGTGCCTATACCTTTTACATAGCTTATATAGAGATAGGCACTGTATGCATAGCCTCCATCTACCTAGCCATGTATCTCATGTATACATGCTATAGGCTTTTGTGATTTCATGGGGGGGGGGTGTGTATCAATTTCAGTTCCCTGTGTTCAGGGACAGCAAATTGCAGGCAGTCAGTGTATTTTATCAAGTGAAAAATTTGACCAAACAGCCATGTACTCCATGCTTAGTGCCTCCCACACATTCCTTCTGCCTAGAACACCCTCTTTTGCCCTGTTCCTGCACCCATTCTCTCTGCCCATAGCCTCTGTGTTCCTCAAAGCCCAGAACATATGCCATGACTCTCTTAAACCCTGCAGCTCCTTCTCTACACCATCTCAGCACTGTCCCTGTCTCAGAGCACGAGTCACTTCATCCACTTCCTGCCTTGTCAGCAGCCAGGTTAGGTCCTCTTGGCAGCCCACACCCACATCCATGAGGCCCCTCGGTCCATCCAGTCATCTGATCACACAACTGAAGGCAGCCTGGTATGAGAGCTCAACCATGGACTTGGCAATCAGATGCACTTAGATTCAAATCCTCACACTGCCTCTTGCCAGCTGTGTGATCTTGGTTAGGCCAGCTCATCTCTCTGCCTCCCTGCTTCTTCATTTGTAACACATAACATTACTAGTAGCAGCTATTCTGTAGGAATATTTTGATGAGTTAGTCCATGTTAAAGCACTTTTAAAGATTTGTCCAATGTTATAGTAAAGTGCTTGATAAATGGATTCTTCTGTGATAGACTCAACATAATTTACTGAGAATCTATTATGCTGTAGGCAGTGTAGTAAGTATCCCAGACTGACTGAAGAAATGGCTGAGAAGACCGGTCTTGACTTGGCCATTCATTAGTCAGTAGAAAAAGTCAGCCAGGAGTGGTGGCACACACCTTTAATCCCAGCACTCAGGAGGCTGAGGTAAGAGAATCACTGTGAGTTCGAGGCCACCCTGAGACTACATAGTTAATTTGAGGTCAGCCTAGACCAGAGTGAGACTCTACCTCAAAAAACAAGAAACAAAGAAAAAGAAGAAAGAAAGAAAAAGTCTTCCAGGTCCAAGGTGTCACTGAAAGCCAGCATGGTGGCACATGCCTTTAATCCCAGTACTTGGGAGGCAGAGGTAGGAGGATCGCTGAGAGTTTGAGGCTACTCTGAGACTACATAGTGAATTCTGGGTCAGCCTGTGCTAGGGTGAGACCCTACCTGGAAACAAAAACAAAACAAAACCAAGGTGTCACTGAAACCTCACCAGCTGTGATAGGGATGGGTATCACTGTTGCTGCTCTCATGTAGGAGCAAGTGAAATCTCTTTGCTCTGCCCTCCACAGCACACACTTGGCGGGTGGATGTCTCCACAGCATTCACCTCACAAGCCCTCCAACTTCTAGAGACTTTTCCCATTCCCTCCGCAGCTCCCTTGACTTCACACGAAGCATCTTTTTTAGCATCTGTTCAGCCCGACTCCCATCATTAGATACATTCTTGTGCGTTTCTAATGCACCACTGATTTGTTTCAGACTAAATCGTGGGATCTAAAAATAAAGTGATGTTGAACAAATTTCTTTGCATATTAACTTTAAAGAAATGGATTAATCTTTTAGAAATAATCAGAAATGAGTAAGCCACTCAGCATGTAACAGTAACAAAAAGTATAAAACTATGATGCCCTCCAATTCTTGCTTTTCCTCCTTGACTCTTTCTGAATTTATCAATTTAAGCATACACTTCAGAATTTTTCATTTTAAAAAATTAAGAGGCTTAAGTGAGCCTATGATAGCCCAACCATGCTCTTCCCTGGGGACTCTTTAATGGAAACAGGATTCATTTGATCTCCAAGTCAAATTCCCATTTTCAAAAAATGACATTGCAAGCCGGGCGTGGTGGCGCACGCCTTTAATTCCAGCACTCGAGAGGCAGAGCTAGGAGGATTGCCATGAGTTCAAGGCCACCCTGAGATGACAGAGTTAATTCCAGGTCAGCCTGGACCAGAGTGAGACCCTACCTCGAAAAAACAAAAAACAAACAAACCAAAAAAAGACATTGCAGAATTGTCCTCCTCACTCTAAGAGGAGGAACAAAGAACAATAAATAAAGTGACATGTGTCATGACAGAAAAGTTGTTTTCTGAAACTTTAGCTATTTATCTGGCACATGCCACCTGTCTGCTACAGGCTGGCCATGATGAGGGACCAGGAACTAAGAGTTTTCTTTCCAAAGGAGCTTCCTCGGTAGGGTGGGAGATGACAGGGGAACATGGGGTATGACAATACAAGACAGAAAGTGTCAAGGGAAGAGAGCAATAGGTCTGGGAAACAATCCCTGCTAAAAAACCATGACCTGCCCATTTGATAAGTCATGATGATATCTTTTCTTCTTTCAACCTATGCTCATACACATCCAAATTCACTCCTTGCTCCCCGCCACCCCCCACCCAATGCCCCTGGGACCTGGAAATACCCTCCGTCACCAGACCTTGGATATTTATCTGTCACCTAAGCCGGGTGACAGAATTTGATGTTTTCTTCCTATTACTCACAAAGGTTATATACACGAATAAGTGTACATCCTGGGTGAAATGTAAATTGATGAGGCAAAATGCAGTTTAGTTTATAAAATGTAGTCATTCCTTGCCAGTTTTGTTTCAGAAGAGGGAGGGTTACAGCCAACTGAGAACAATTACCAAATTGTCAATGGAATTCAATAAATGTTGTTTAAAAAAACTAATTATTTGTTACAATAACCAGCTACTACTGCCACTTTGTATTTGGGGGTTTGTAAACGACTTCCATTTGAAATGTAATTGATTCCATTTTTATCATTTGTTCAAGTTTATGTGGTTGTTCTCATCCTAAGAGATGATAACATCTATTTTCAGCAAATTATACATTATAATTCCTCATTCAAAAGCTGTAACAGAAAACAAAATGCTAATTTATGCTGTAAACGAAACTACGGAATCATGATCACTCATTGTTAACATTAGGGGCTAAACTGCTACTAGAAATAATAAATTGGGACAAAATGTGCCTGGGTGTGTTGGTGAGCTCCCATTTTTATTTATGTCTTTTTTTTTTTTTTACCCAGTTTCTAAGATTCTTTTCCCCAAGGGATGTCCTGGCGTGCTGACTTCCTCCAGGTAGAATCTTGATTCTCGCTTTGCCTTGAAGCTATGACCTGCAGCTCTGTTTCCAATGTGATCAGAAGAGCATGCTGCAGAGGGAAGCATGTGATACCCACATACTGGCTTTTCCTCGTTTCCTTAAGTTTCCACACCTATGTTTCCCCTCACACCCGCCATCTCCCCCTCCCCACCCCCACCGCAGGTGTCCCTGTGTTAGGGTCCCACAGCAGCCTCTTCCAGTCAAGGTGAGACTTCCCCAAGCACAAACTCCCCCTCTGCTAAGTGTATACACCAAATAAACAAATAAATGCACACAGGCCCATGCATATTTTTAATAAGCCAGGTCGATTCTTATTAACAAACAAAAAGAGGGAGGCACCAATTTGGTACCCTATTCCTAAAGGTACTGGGATTTGTTTAAAGATCTATCTTTATGAGAAGATTGTAACATCACCCAATGGTGATTTCTACTTTACTTCTTTTTTAAAAACACATAATAATTGAAAAGAAAAGAAATATTTGACTATAAGTATTATATTGAAAATATGTGAATTCTTTGAAGGCACCAAAAAGTCACACTGCCTTCAACAGCAAATCACTCTCTGCTGCCCTTTTATTTGATATTGTCCGCTGTGCGCATTCACATCTGCTGCCAGTGTGGTCACTGACTTCCTATGGTCTCTCTGGAAGGAAGTTCCGCTTCCTTGATGACAGCTACAAAGAGGAGGTGACTGTCTTCTCATTCCACTGCAAACCCTGCACTTTTACATTGCTGCTAGGCCACAGAAACGTGAGACCAGAGAGTAACTCTGCCCTCTTTCTAGAGACTGTCTTGCTGAAGCTACTGACATTTAATGTCTTCCCTCCCCTTCCCACAACTATATTGAGGAGGGACACAATTTAAGGGCTGAGCCACTAAAAGGCATTAGTTCATGATGGACATAAATGTTAGGTGTCTGACTCAGTACAGAAGACACTTGATATAACACAGCTATGAAGAGAAAGGCATGCCTCACGCTGATTTGCAGACATAAATACACACACTGCAAGCCCACAAGATATGGGTTAGATTATAAAATGAAGGTGAGTATATGCCTGTGTGTGTGTGTGTGTGTGTGAGAGAGAGAGAGAGAGAGAGAGAGAGAGAGAGAAAGAGAGAGAGAGAGAGAAGACAGAGATGGAGGGCTTAACTGCATCTGAACAATATAAAATTTCTCTTCCCTGTTTGATTTGGTAAGGTGACAATCTAAAAGCCCCATTTGGCCAGGTGTGGTGGTGCATGCCTCTAATCCCAGCACTCAGGAGGCAAAAGTAGGAAGCTCACTGGAGGTTCAAAGCCAGCCTGAGACTACATAGTGAATTCCAGGTCAGCCTGGGCTAGAACAAGACCCTACCTTAAAAATACAAAAAAGGAGCTGGTCATGGTGGCGCCTTTAATCCCAGCACTTGGGAGGCAGAGGTATGAGGATCGCCGTGAGTTCAAGGCCACCCTGAGACTATATAGTGAATTCCAGGTCAGCCTGGGCTAGAGTGAAACCCTACCTAAAAAAAAAAAAAAAAAAGTGGCTGGAGCCCAGCGTGGCGGCACACGCCTTTAATCCCAGCACTCAGGAGGCACAGGTAGGAGGATCACAGTGAGTTGGAGGCCACCCTGAGACTACATAGTGAATTCCAGGTCAGCCTGGTGAAACCCTACTCATAAAAAAAAGGGGGGGGGCTGGAGAGGTGGTTTAGCAGTTAAGGTACTTGCCTGAAAAGCCTAAGAACCCAGCTTCGAGTCCTCAATTACCTATGTGAGCTAGATGCACATGGAGTTCCTCTGCAGTAGTTAGAGGCCCTGGTGTGCACATTCTCTATCTCTCTGTCTCTCTAAAATAAATAAATAAAAATATTTTTTTAATCTGTCTCTTCAGCTGAATCAACTGTTTATAGCAAAAACGATGTTAACCTCAAACATCACCAGTCCATCACCAAGAGAAGCAAAAAGGCATTAAGGAGTTCTGGTCGGCTCTACCAAAGCAGACAGTGTCACTTCATTCCCCAAAGAGAATCTTATCCAGTGACATAAAGAAAGAAAAGTGGACAGAGCTGACAAGCAAAGGAGCTCTCCACTATTTCAAGAAGCTCACAAATAAATGACATCATCAAAAACTTGCTAGAAATGGGCAAAGAGCCTCACAGTATGTTCAGGTTGTCAGGGACAGTGCAGAGGGTAAAAAGAAGCTGGCCCCAGGCTGCCTGCCTAGCCAGCCTCCCAATTTGCAGTGCTGAGATCTTAACAAGGGCTTAATTCTGTCTTGTTTTCCTTGTCTGCAAAATGGGAATAATAGAAGTACCTCATATGTTGTTGTTGAGATTAAATGAGTAACAGAAAATATTTGGAATAGCATTTCAAAAGACTAGTTATAATCCAGCTGTGGTGGCACACGCCTTTAATCCCAGCACTCAGGATGCTGAGGCCAGAGGGTCACTGTGGGCTCCAGGCCAGCCTGGGCTAAAGTGAGACCCTGCCTCAAAAGAAAGGAGGATAGCTGGGAGTAGCCAGCACTCAAGAGGCAGAGGTAGGAGGATTGCCGTGAGTTCGAGGCCACCCTGAGACTACAGAGTGAATTCCAGGTCAGCCTGAGCTAGAACAAGACCCTACCTCGGAAAACCAAAAAAAAAAAAGAAAGAAAGAAAAAAAGGAGGGAGGGAAGTGGCTGTTACTATCACCATTATTTGATCCTCAAGTTTCAGGTTTGTAAAAAATACAGAATATTTTCCAGCTGATAGTTCATGGAAATTAGCCTCTCAGGAAGACTCACAGGGCTGGAGGGATGGCTTAGTGGTTAAGATGTATGCCTGCAAAGCCAAAGGACCCAGGTTTGATTTCCCAGGACCCACGTAAGCCAGATGCACAAGGTAGCACATGCATCTGGAATTCGTTTAAAGTGGCTGGAGGCCCTGGCATGCCAATTCATTTTCCCTCTCTCTCTCTCATAAATGAATAAAATAAAATAAATATCTTTTTAAAAAAGAATAGTTGGCCAGGCGTGGTGGTGCACGCCTTTAATCTCGGCGCTTGGGAGGCAGAGGTAGGAGGATCACTGTAAATTGGAGGCCACCCTGAGAATACAAAGTGAATTCCAGGTCAGCCTGGGCTACAGTGAGACCCTACTTGAAAAAGAAAAGAAAAAAAAGAAACAAAACAAAGAAGATGATGATGACTTACAACATGGCCTGAAGAAATGGCTTAGCAGCTGGCAAAACCAAAGAACATTGTTTGATTCCCCAGTACCCACAAAAAACTGGATGCACAGAGTGGCGCATGTATATGGAGTTTGTTTGAAGTAGCTAGAGGCCCTGAGTTGTCCATTTTCTCTCTATATCTGCCTCTCTCTCTCTCTCTCTCTCTCTCTCTTTCTGTCTGTCTCTCATAAATAATAAATAAAAATTATTTGTAAAATATGTTTTAAAAACAGAAGACTCACAGCAAGCCTGTCACTTCAAGTCTCCTTCTTTGTCTGCCCAGAAGAACTCTGAAAAACTAGAATTGGAGACTAGAGTGGTGGGTCAGTGGTTAAAGGCTCTTGCTTGCAAAGCCTGCCTGCCAGTGTTCAATTTCCAAGTCATCCACATATGCAAAAACATGGTGCATATGGAATTAGTTTGTAATGGCAAGAGGCTTTGGCATGCCCGACACATGTGTGCACATATACATGCACACACATATAAATAAATAAAATTTATTTTAAAAAGAGCTAGAGGGGCTGGAGAGGTGGCTTAGCAGTTAAGGCACTTGCCTGTGAAGCCTAAGGACCAAGGTTCAATTCCCCAAGACCCAGGTAAGCCAGATGCCCAAGGTACATGAATCTGGAATTCATTTGTTTGCAGTGGCTGGAGACCCTATCGTGCCCATTCTCTCCCTCTCTATCTGCCTTTTTCTTTCTCTCTTTCTCTCTCTCCCTCTCCCTCCCTCCCTCCCTCCCCCCCCCTCTCTCTCTCTCTCTCCCAAATAAATGAATAAATAAATAAAAGGACATTTTTTAAAAGAGCTGGAGTCAGGCTTACTGACACACACCTTTAATCCCAGCACTTGGGACGCAGAGGTGGAAGAATCACTCTAAACTCGAAGCCACCCTGAGACTACAAAACCTTACCTAAAAAAAAAAAAAAGCTGGGTGGGGTGGTTCACACCTTTAATCCCAGCACTTGGGAGGCAGAGGTAAGAGGATCGCTGTGAGTTGAAGGCCACTCTGAGACTCCATAGTGAATTCCAGATCAGCCTGGGCTAGAGTGAGAACATACCTCAAAAAAATAAAATAAAATAAAATAAAAAATAAAAGCTAGGCATGGTGGCACATGATTTTAATCCCTATAATCCCAATATTTAGGAGGCAGAGGTAGGAGGATCACTGTGAGTCTGAGGCCAACATGAGACTACATAGTGAATTCCAGGTCACCCTGGGCTAAAGTGAGAACATACCTCAAAAAAACCAAAGGCACTTGCCTATAAAGGCTAATGGCCCAGGTTCAATTCTCCAGTGCCCACATAAACCAGATGCTCACACAAAGTAGTAACATACAAAGTGGCGCATGTGTCAGAGTTTGCTTGCAGGGGCTTGAGGCCCTGGCATGCCCATTCTTCCTTTCTCTTTCACACTATCTTTCTCTCCTTGCAAATAGATACATAAAACAAATTTTTAATAAAAAAGAGAAACTAGAGTTATGTGAGGTATACTCACAGGAGGACCTTTAAATTTTATTTAGTGTAAAAATGTACAAATGCACTTTAAAAACATCTTATAGAGACTCGAGAAATGGCTCAGCAGCTAAGGTGTTTGCCTGCAAACCCTAATGACCGGAGTTTGGTTCCCCAGTACCCACATAAAGCCAGATGCAGAAGGGGGTGCATGCATGTGGAGTTCGTTTACAGTGGCTGGAGGCTCTGGTGTGCCTACATTTTCCCTCTCTCTCCCTCCTCTTCCCCCCCTCACTTTCTCTCTCCAAATGAATAAATAAAATAAAAAGTTTAAAATTAAATATATATATATAAGCTAGGGCTTTACAACTCATTGGTAGAGCACATATTTAGCATGTACAAGGCCATGGGTTGACTCTCCTGCAGACAACAAATAAATAAAATAAAGTAAAAATGGTTTGTAGGGTTGGAGAGATGGCTCAATGGTAATGGTGCTTGTCTGCAAAACCTAAGGATCTGGGTTCAGTTCCCCTGTACCCATGTAAAGCCAGATGCACAGGGTGGCACATGTGTCTGGAGTTCGTTTGCAGTGGCTACAGGCCCCTAGCATGCCCATTCTCTCTCTCTCTATCTGCCTTTCTTTCCCTCTCCCTCCCTCCCTCCCTCCCCCCTCTCTCACTCACTCTCTCTCTCTTTCTCTCTCTCTCAAACATACACACACACATATAATTTCAAAAATGGTTTGAAGTTCACATATATACATCTTCAGGAAAATAAAAGTGTTTATCTAAAACGTATAGAATTTCAGTTTATATTTTTTGAGCTTTGTGATGTTGGCTAGCTAAAAACGTTGTAAATAAATGGAAAATATTCTCAAATCTTGTCTCACCTCTATGAATCACTTTAAAAATTGTGGAATAGAATAACCAGAAAAAAGAAAAAATATTCAATTCTTCATGGTACTTCCTGTTTGGTCTATTACTATTTATGGAAATAGTACCAAGGACCTCTCACCCACCCCGCCAAAAAATAAAACAAGGTACAGAAAACAAGCTTTTAACGACTTACCCACATCCAGTAATGAATCTGTATTGTAACTTCTACCCTGCTTGAAAAGATAAAGTGCAAAGAACTACAGGTACTAAGGAACGGTCAGAGCTCGATTCAACACAGCTACAGCCTGCTCTGAGAGGACAGAACACAAATGCCTTTATAAGGATGCCATTTTATGTTTCGAGTCTGAAAAATGTGATGGAACAAGAAACAATGAGATGTTAGAGTGTGGTCAAGTCTCTGTCTTTCTCACAAACTCCAAGTAAAGCTCCCATACCTAGAGCTGGCCAATCAGGTAAGTAAAGCCAGATGTCTGGCCCCGCAGACACCCAAGCAGTCAGCTAATTAGCTCCATTTTTCACTTTCCATTGATTGATTCTGTATGATACAGACCTGGCCTCCTTCGATCTGGGCCAACATAGTAATGACTATTTAAGGTGACCTAGGTCCAAAAGGTAAGCACTGTCCGGCTGGCTTCAGAGGGAGGTAGGAAGCTTAAACAACTACAGGGGGAGAATCCCAGAGTGAAAAGCACACATGAGAAGATTAAGCTAGTTCTGGAAGCTTGCACTACTGCCATCCCTAGGCGTGAAACTGTAAATTAAAGAATAGTGTGCTGTCTGCTGCACGGAGCCAAAGCAGACACTTTACATATACACTTTAATTGGGGGTTTTGTTCTAATTGAAGAAATAAATTTCACCTAAGCAGATGCTCCCCCCACGCCCCACCCCTGCACACACACACACACACACACACACACACACACAAGCGGTTGGTATATTTTGCACATTGACAAGTGGATGCAAAATACTTGCAACATGGTCTACTCAGATACAGGATGGAATTTCCCAGTTTTTAAAATGGTAACAGATGTAATTTCGGCTCTAATACACATTGGGCTCGCTCCAAAAAAAAAAAAAAAAAAATCACCACCCTCCCCAGCTTTAATAATAAAATGTCACCGAACAGCTGAAAAAGAAACCTTCCCTTCAACCGTGAGAGGTGGCTGCATTCCTGTTTGTTTTGCACAGTTTAGCAGTAAATACATGCCCCGCTTGTTTCTAGATATCAAGAATCTCCATCTTCATTACAGTTTTCACTCGTTTGTTTATAACGAGAGGTGTCATAATCATGTTTCTTGTGAAAATGAAAGTAATCAAAATGCCTTGTGATTCCAGGAAAGGGGCCTCTACTAAGCCATGCCTGCCTGCTATTGATGTTAGAAAAAGGCTCCTTTTACATGGTATTAGATGTTGAGAGCACATGTTATTGATCTGGAAATAAAAAGCTTGATTTTTTTTTTTAGTCCAGTCAAACCTTACCTTCATAAGCACTTTATAACACGGAGGGGGTTTTATTTTTAATTGAGGTAGCGTAAACAAATTATATTTGAAGAACTCGCTATTTTTAGGGAAGAGAGGATTTGTAAGCTCTTTGGCAGCAATTCAGGTAAAATCATGAATAAGTCTCACTCTTCCAAATTTGGCCCTGGCCTCCCCCTATGGCAGCTCTGCTCATACGGGGGAGAGAGGATTTTAACTATTGCCTTTGTTTTCTCCTTTCTCCTCGTAGGGAGAGTTGGAGCCGTTTTCGCAGTCATTTGCCCAAGCCCAAACGCTGTAAAGACAGACGAATTCAGCAAGGCCCCAGTGCACACACTAGATTGCTCTGCGAAGCCGCCCTCGGTGTCTGCTTCGGAAACCGCCAATCCTGGTACCAGCCCCTACTCCCTCCGCATGTGAAGGCCCCTTCCCCTAACGAGGCCCATCTTCCATCTGTCTGCCACTTTAGCCTAAAGTTCGTACCGCAGCCAGGGAAGAACCAACACCCCCCTCACCTCTCTCCCCTTCTCTCCCTCTCTCCGAGCAGTTCGCTCCCCTGGACCAGTCTGGGAGCACCGCCCTCCGCCCCCGACGCCAGCCGCTCCATCGGAGATTCTAGGCGTTTTCTTGGCCCCGATGCGTCTCCCTTTCTAGAGGAAAGATGTTGCCTTTTGGGGAAATCCTCTTCCTAATCAAGTTAAACTAACTTTACCCGAAGAAGCCAACAGTTTACCTGTTTTCGTAAATGTCCCCCTCCAGGGCTCTTTCCTTGACTCACCCCGCCTCCCTCCCCCCCCCCCACCTCTCCCTCTCGCCCACCTGCTCTGGTTTCCAAGGAGTTTGCACGTGACTACCTGTCTGGAGAAATCGGGCCTCCTTGGCCCTTCCCACGACTTCTTTCCTATCTCATTAAAGAGGCTGCGAAACCGCCCCTCCGCCTTGGAGCGGTATCTCTCGCTGCGTGCCTCCCGGCACCGTGTCTCCCCGCTCTTCCTCCCGGGGAGAACCGAGCGGCCCGAGGGGCAGGTCGGAGGCACGTGGAAACTTCTCCTAACGCATCTCACTCCAACAGTGGGGGGCGCGGCCCTGCCGAGGCAACCCGAAAGCCGGCCAGGCTGGTGCGTGTGCGTGTGTGTGCGTGTGCGTTTCAAGCCTCTGGCCTTGGTCCTCAAAGGCATCATCTGGGGTTGGTTTCTGACTCATCGGCAACCACGAGCGCGCACAAGCGCGCGTACACACACACACACACACACACAGAGAGAGAGAGAGAGAGAGAGAGAGAGAGAGAGAGAGAGAGAGAGAGAGGGAGAGGCTCGTGGGCTCCTGAGTTTGCCAAGCAAAGGGGTCGTTGACTCCGGGCAATCCCGGAAGACGTGGAGAGAACTTGGGGGCCAGCCACGAGGGTGGCCTAGAAAACCACCCCCTCCCACGCCACCGGCTGCCAGGGCACCCTCCTTGACCCCATTCGTGCCTCTCCAGGGTTCCCAACTCCAGTCTCGGCAGCTACCGCAAGTTTGCCCTCTCGGCGAGGCCTCCCCTCTCCCGGGCCGTATCACTGCGAACCCCGTCGTCCTGCACCCGGGGCCGTGCGCCCGGCGGCGAGCAGATGCCCGGGGGCGACCCGGCGATGTGGCCGATGCTCGCGGCCGCCCGGCGATGTCGTGCCGCGGCTTCCGGAGCCTCTCCGAGCTCCCGGGCGGCCCTTTCTGGATTATTCACTCGGGTAGCCACGGCGCTTTCGGGGACGGAGGGCGGGGGGACGAGCCACCGCCGGAGAGGCGACGTGTTCTCCCGACCGCTACTACTTTGGCGATCTGTTTGTGGAGGGCTCAGGGTGGTGCGGGGGCGGCGGAGCACATTTCCCGGTTGTTTTGCTTTAGGGCTTTGCCTCCCGCCCCCCGCCCCTCCCGCCGCGAGCTCGCTGGAGCGCGCTGCGCCCTGGGCCCGGGAGGGAGCGCGCCAACGCCGGGCGGGCAGCCCCGCGAGCGGCCGAGGCTGGAGGGCCGGCGAGCGGGCTCGGGAGAGACACGCCACGGCGGCCCGGAGAGCCCGGCTGGACGGAGCTCTTTTCTCGGACAACCCCCCCCCCCTACGGCCCTGCTGGCCCGCACCCCTAGGTGTGCACGCCACCGGGCCGGGGAACTCCCGGAGACCCGGCCGGACCACCGAGTGGATGCTAAGCTACTACCTACACCACTGCTCTTCCACCTGGCCGCTGGCCCCAACTTTCCCCAGCCCGCCACGCGCGAACACACACACACACACACACACACGCACACGCACACGCACGCACACACCACTCACTCCTTCCGTCCCTGGACCCCCAGCTCCACTTCCCGATGCAGTTTGGACATGACAGATGCCTGTAGACTTTCACCAAACAAGCAGTGGGGGCAGCAGACTACAACAGTTATTTAATTAAAAGGCATTTTCCTCTAATTCTCGCTCTGGCTCCCGGAATAGCTTTTGCAAGCCCCCCCCCTTCTCCCGCGCCGTCAGACCCTGAGCACATGCCTGTCTCTCCAGGTAACCCGTGGCCCGCTGACACCCGTCTTTTTCCACGCCCCCACTTCCCGCATCCACCCCCGCTGCCTCCCCAGGCCCCTCGAATCACACCAACACACACACACCTACAGGCCGGTGGCGGGGAGCGTGCAGGACACGATGCAGCCGGACTGCATTGCACAGTCATCAAAGTTAAGTGTGTGTTCGTGGGGTGCTCGTGAGCGCCCGGGGAGGCGCGGGGTCGGGTGGAGCGGAGCCTCCACTCAGCCCCTTCCCCATCCTCGAGGGTCAGGGGACGCCACTACTTGAGAGTGCAGCCATTTTAGGGAAAGAGGTGGCTGGGAGCCCTGGAGGGGGGAAGTGGAGGGACAACACGTCGCGGGGGTGGGGGTCGCGGCTCTGCAGCCCCTCGGCGCCAACCGGAGGGCGGGCAGGTGCCGGGCGCACAGGGGCGCGGCGCCCGCGGCGACTTGGGGAAGGTTGCGCTCGAGTTCCCTGCTTGTGCCTGGAGTTGTTCGGGGTAACGCGCCAGCTCCTGCCTCTTTCTCGGTTCCCGCTGGGCTGGGAGGTGAGGAGGGGTAGGTGTCGGTGGCAGAACGGGCACCCGAGGGACGCCACAAACCCTGAAGCCCCGGAAAGGTGGTGCTGGGGGAAGAGGGCACCTCGATAGCTGGTTGGCGCTGACCCAGACAGTGCGACCCACTTGCCCCCCCAATCTCCCCACCCCCTCCCAAGCCGCTGCTTCTCCCCCGCCTGGTGCCAAGTGAGCGAGCGGCGGGGGGCACCGGGCGCGACGCCGCCCGGCACCGAGCCACCCCTTACCTGGCTGGAAGGGTTTTCCCAGGAGGAGCCGTAGTTGTAAAAGAAGGAAGAGAAGGTGTCTTCCGACAGCCCGCAGCCCGCCATGCTCTGGATGCAAATAAAACGAGGAAAGGGGGGAGAAGGAAAAAAAAAGCGCACGCACACACACACACACAAAAGCAACGAAAAATGTTCAAAAATCAAATGAAATCAATAAGCCAGCTGAAATTCTCTGGCAAAAATGAAGCAAAGAAAGGGTGAAGGAGATGGCCGAGGGGAAGGGAACTCCCGGCGGTGCTCCTCCTCGGGCTGAGCAGGGATGCTCGGGCCGCCGCCGCCGCCGCCGCCTCTCAAGACGGTACCTAGAGAGGTTCGTCCTGACTCGGGCAGCCGCCGCCGCCGCCGCCGCCTGTGCCGGCTGCGTGTGTGCGCGCGTGTGTGCGCGTGTGCGCGTGTGTGTTGTGTGCGCGCAGAGCGGGGGACCGCAGGGGGAAGCGAGAGGACGAGCGAGTCGGGATGCAGGGCGCAGAGGCAGAGCGGGCGGCCGTGTGCGCGCCGGGCTGGGGTGCGTGCGTGCGTGCGTGTATGTGTGGGTGCGCGTGTGTGTGTGTGTGTGTGCACGAGTGTGTGTGTGTGTGTGTGTGTGCGTGCGTGCGCGCGCGCGCGAGTGGCTGGGTGTGCGTCTGTTTGGGGAGCTCACCGGAGAGCCGGGGCCGTCACGTGGGCTCCCCGACTCCGCCGGCTGCCGGGGACAGCCTGTACTACAGCCCCGGCCACTAAATCAGCCCCGCGCCGCCAGACCTTCGCATCCCCAGCGGGCCAGCCGGAGCACCTCGCCATCCCCCCGGCCGCCGTGCGCCCCTCGGGACGCCAGGGGGCGCGGGTACCGCCGCGGGCAGGTGGATTGGAAGCGAAGAGGACCGCCCCAAGCCCGGGAAAGAGGAGAGCTGGATGCTCCGGGAGACACACACCAGCAAACCACCACCCTACCCCCGGCGCCCCGCACCCTCCTGCAAAGCCTGCCTCCCACCCCGTTGGAAGGGTTTTTCATTTGAATGCTCAAAATCGCTTTCCCATGCACAGAACCCTTCTTCCAGCCACGGGGAAATTATGTTCACACAGTTGCTACGTCTCGATTTTCTTTCTGTCTCGCTTGCTCCGAGTTCCCCACCCCCGCCCTGCGCGCGCGCAGACACACACACACACACACACACACACACACACACACACACACACACACACACGCCGGCAGCCGCCTTCTCCCATCCCAAATGCAAACCCACTTCCTTTTGCCGGCTGCTGTAGTTAGACGGAGTCGATGCAACATCAAACTCAGCTAGGCTGAGGATGGAATGTGAATTTAGGGGACAATACTGCCCCAGCAGGAGGAACGGCTCTGGTACGGCGTTCTGTTGATTTAACAATTCAAAACGAAAAACGATTTTGTAGCTTCTGCTCTAAAAGTCAGGCCCCTTGAGTCGCCATTCTTTAAAGGCAGCTATTCTCTTAAGTCCATTATACGTTATAAAAATGTAAATGTGTATAGTTTCCTCCCTTCCTTGGGCTGAGGTATTTCGAGACCAAACCTTACTGTCTTAATAACTGAGTGGCTTAAAGTTGGTTTTTTTTTAATTCCCCCTGTAAAGATATTCTTTTTTCCTTACATCTCCTGACTATATAAGTATTTATAGAAAGTAAAATTCGAATGAAAACTGCCGTTCCTGTGTAAGATACTCTTCCAAGTACTGGAATCCTCACAGGAAAACCTGAAAAATCTCTTCCAGGCAGTTTATATTGTTTTCTTTCTGAATCTCTTTTTTTTTTTCCAAGTGCTGCACATTTCAATTCAAACAAATTTTGTTTTTCTAAGAGTTCACACTTCTTCTAAATTCCCCACGTGAAGTCAAACCCCTCTGTGAAATAAACATTTCCACAGCAACCCAGTGATGTCACAGACCTGGGCTCATGATTTCAGAAGGGAAATACAGCTAGAAGAAATCATCTTTCCACAAAGATAGCTCCCTTTTCTGGCAAAATACGATGGCTTCTGGGTTCTCAATTCACATGGTACATTTCTGGAAAAGTACCTGCTTTCTTTTTCTGAGACTAACTTATTCTTCAAAGATATGTCCAATGACCAGTTTGTTGTTTTGTTTTGTTTTTCAAGCTAAGATCTCACTCTATCCCAGGCTGACCTGGAGTTCACTATGTAGTCTCAGGGTGGCCTCGAACTCATGGCAATCCTCCTACCTCTACCTCCGAAGTGCTGGGATTAAAGGCATGTGCCACCACACTCGCCTTGACAATTTTTATATATTAGTAAAACAAAATAGGTTACCATCCTGTCTTTTAGATCCATGAACAATGGTGTTTCTACTCAGTGGTCCCTGACTGCACTCACCACCAAACATTTGAATAGTGAGGGAAGGATTGGCTTTCCTTTTTAAAAAAAAAAAAAAAAAAATAGTTAATGTTGGAGAGAACATCAAGAGATGAAATTTAATGTGCTAAACTCAGAGCCAAATTATGCTGACTGACTCAGCTTCAAGAATACAATCGTTTTTAAAAAGTATTAAACCTGTAGGAATTCTTTTCAGGTATGAAAGTTAGTGTTGATCTCACCAACATTGACTCTTGGGGTTTCTTGTGCATTTTCTATTGTTTCTTGGCTGGAAGAAATAAGACTGCCCCATTTCAATCTTCCTGAAGTTTACCATACATGTATTAAATGCAAAATGACTCAAATGTAAATTTGGGCCCAGTGCCTGAGTTTCCTAGGCTTTCTTTTTTGTTTGTTTATTTGTTTGTTTTTTAGTTGAGAGAGAGAGAGAAAGAATGGGCATGCCAGGGCCTCCAGCACTGAAAACGAACTACAGATACATGCTCCCCTTGTGCATCTGGCTTACATGGATCCTGGGGAATGGAACTTGGGTCCAGCAAGCGTCTTAACCACTAAGCAATTTCTCCAGACCAAATAATAGTTTTCTTTAATTTTTTTTTTCATTTTTTGAGGTAGGGTCTCTCTCTAGTTCTCTCTCTAGCCCAGGCTGACTTGGAATTCACTATGTAGTCTCAGGCTAGCCTCAAACTCACAGCAACCCCTCTACCTCTGCCTCCCAAGTGCTGGGATTAAAAGCATGCATGACCACATCCAGCTCTAATTTTTTTAATTAGCATTTATACAAAGCACTATAGAAATATAGTTGTAATGTGCTCTTCTTATAAACATTATCCAAAATTATTATTATGTCTTTGCTTTGCTGATTTTAGCCGAGGTCCCTCTTCCATCTCTGTTCAATCACCTGCCCTACACATTGAACAAATAAATGTGTTCTTCTGAGGAATTCTGGAAGAATCAGGACTCTTTTTAAATATTTTATTTGGGGGGCTGGAGAGATGGCTTAGCTGTTAAGGTGTTTGCCTGCAAAGCCAAAGAAGCCAGGCTTAATTCCCCAGGACCCACATTAGCCAGATGTATAAGCAGGCGCTCACACTGCAAACAAATTCCAGACATATGCGCTACCCTGCATCTGGCTTACTGGTGCTGGAGATTTGAACCTGGTCCTTTGATTTTGCAAGCAAGCACCTTACCACTAAGCAATCTCTCCTGCCCTTTTTCATTCCTTTTTTTTTTTTTTTTTTTTTTTTTTTGATGTAGGGTCTCACTGTAGCCCAGGCTAACCTGGAATCCACTAACCCTAACCCTCCAAAGTGCTGAGATGAAAGGCGTGTGACACCACGCTGAGCTAGATTCTGGACCCTTGATCCTCATTCTACAGATGAGGAAACAGGCTCAGAGATGCTAAGTGACCTGTCCTGGTCACCCAGCTACAATGTAGTAGCAATTGAACCTGAGCATCAAGAACCCATCTACCTCTCCCATCCAGGTGAAACAGATCACTGTACTAGCCATTTTGCATGCATACACACATACACGCACGCACGCATGCACAAATGGAGTTCATGATTCCAACTCTCCCACTGGCCCAAACTGATGATAAGTGCACATTTGTACTCTGCCCTGAGGGCTGGAGGATTTGTTTAGCAGTTGAGGCACCTGCCTGTACTCAACCCTGTTAAACAGCTGTGTTTTGTGAGGTTAGTTGGTAGGGTTTAGGTGACTGTTATTTGTTTGTTATTGTTGTTACTGATCGGGCCTCACTCTAGCCTAGGCTGACCTGGAACTAATTGTGTAGTCCCAAACTGGCCTCAAAATCACAGTCATCCTATTCCCCTGCCAAGTTCTGCGATTAAAGGTGTGTGCCACCAAGCTGGGCTGGTGTGTGAGACAGGGTCATGCTCTTATAACATGGCTTGCCTGGAACTCAAATAGTCCTCCTGCCTCCACCTCCTGAATTGCTTAGATTACAGGCATGAGTCAACACACTCAACTTTATTTCCATTTTAATTTACCCCAACTTCCCTTCCTACCTACAGCTATAATAAGTGGGATAGCTCCTGGCCCACTATTTCTCTTTCCCTGAAACAAAAAAAAAAAACAAAAAAAAACAGACCAACCAAGCAGGCCCAAGGCATGTAGCAGAATCCAGCGAGGAAAAGGCAGGCACAGGTGACAAGAACTTCCTTAGCACACAGGGGAACATTTGTAGAAAGGAAGTCTGGCTTCTAGCCATAAATATTCCGCTCCCCTCCAGTCTCCAGCACTTGCATTTTTAAACAGGAAAGTCCCAAAGAGTCAGCCTCCTGAATCAGTTTGGGATATGCCTCCTTCCCTAGTCTTCTTGCCCCTCTACTGAAGCAACCCGACCCACAAAAGAATTCTGCCTTCTTCAATAGGCTTACTCACCTGGCATTAGCACCATACCATGGAGGTTTATTTGCTAGTTCCCAACAACAAGAAAACAAGCTATCCTTCCTCTACCCCCACTGGGGCCAGAACAGATGGAGACTGCCCCTTGGGAAGCAGAGGGAGCCACAAGCTCATTGAGAAACGATCGCTCAAACCACCTTACCAACCCCTCCTAACGGCAGCAGGCAGACATCTGACAATGGGAACAGCAAGCTTTTGGATTTCCAGATCTTCTGGGCTGGTTCTCCCAAGACAAAACAAACTTTCTTCAGTATCCATTCCTGAATCATATTGCCAAGTCACAATTTGTCACGCTGAAAATACATGATATGTTGGCTTAATATCATCCCATTAATGAGCAATCCATATTTATTCATAACTCTTTTCCCCAAGAAGTAGCTTTTGCACTAATCTTACACTGAAAATTGGTTAATAGTTCAAATGATGTTAGGGTGGTTTCCTTGTTTATAAACGAGGTGCATTAACACTCTCAACCACTAGGGTGTCATTTAGTACTTAGTGGCTGGATGCTCCGCTCTGCAGATGCAAGAGACCAGATTCTTATAGATGTGAATTTAAAAAGGGAGAGAGAGAGGGGGAGATGCTTTTGGCTAAAACTGCAGATGTTGCTGCGTAATGTATAAAGGAAGTAGATTTCATTCCATCTCTGTCCTTTGTTAAAACAAAATCTGTGGATGGGTAGACTCAGTAAAGTGTTTGCCTCACAAGAATGAGTAACTGAGTTTGATCCCCAAAACCTACATAAAAAAACCAGGCATGAGCCGGGCATGGTGGTGCATGCCTTTAATCCCAGCACTTGGGAGGCAGAGGTAGCTGGATCACTGTGAGGTCACCCTGAGACTACATAATGAATTTCAGGTCAGCCTGAGCTACAGTAAGACTGTACCTTGAAAAACACAACAAGGAAAAAAGAAAAAAAAAAAAAAAAAAACAGGCATGGCGGTACACACTTTTGGAGACAGGCAGATACCTGGAAAGTGATGTCTAGCCACCCATGAGAAACTGTGACTTAAAAGAAAAAGAATGGTGGCGCGCACCTTTAATTGCAGTACTCAGGAGGCAGAGGTAGGAGGATCGCTGTGAGTTCGAGGCCACCCTGAGACTCCATAGTGCATTCCAGGTCAGCCTGGGCTAGAGTGAGACCCTACCTCAAACCCCCCCCACCCAAAAAAGAGTGGACAAAACAGCATCCAAGAGTAATGACATTCAACATTACCTTGTGGCTTCCACGTACACATATACATACGCACAAACACATAATTTTTTAAAATTATGTTTACTGGCTTGTCTTTTTAAAATCAAAACAGGGCTAGAGTGATGGCTTAGCAGTTAAGATATCTGCTTGTGAAGCCTAAGGACCCAGGTTCGATTCTTCATTTCCCACGTAAGCCAGATGCACAAGGTGGCACATGTGTCTGGAGTTCATTTACAGTGGCTAAAGAGCCTAGCACACCCATTCTCTATCTATCTGCCTCTTTCTCTCTCTCTCCAATAAATAAATAAAATGTTTTTTTTTAAATAAAATAAATAGGGGGCTGGATGGATGGCTTAGCAGTTAAGGCATTTGTCTGCAAAGCCATAGGACCCAGGTTTGATTCACCAGGTCCCACGTTAGACAGATACACAAGGAAGCACAAGCATTTGGAATTTGTTTGCAGTTGCTGGAGGCTCTGGCACACCCTTTCTTCCTTCCTTCCTTCCTTCCTTCCTTCCTTCCTTCCTTTCTTTCTTTCTTTCTTTCTTTCTTTCTTTCTTTCTTTCTTTCTTTCTCTCTCCCTCTCTCTCTTTCTCTCTCTCCCCCTTCTTTCTCTGTCAAATAAGTAAATAAAAATAAAATCAACTGGCTGGAGAGATGGCTTAGCGGTTTAGGCATTTGCCTGCAAAGCCAAAGGACCCAGATTCAATTCCCCAGGACCCACGTAAGCCAGATGCACAAGGTGGCGCATGCATCTGGAGTTCATTTGCAGTGACTGGAGGCCCTGGCATGCCCTCTCTCTCGCTCGCTCTCTCTTTCTCTCTCTCTCTCCCTTTCTCTTTCTCTAAAATAAATAAATAAAATATTTTTTAAAATTGAAACAAAAAATTCTAAATATAGCTATAAGTGGCACAACTGGTTTGTGAGCCAACAACTTCTGGCACTGCATGTCAACTCCTGGCAAAGTGAAAACCAGTATTCCCCATGTCTTGAAGAAGTTTAATCTGACAATTCCTGCCTGGCTTCTTAGGCTTTTTGTTTGTTTTGTTTTCAGTTGCCAAGTTTTGTTTCTAGTGGTTTAAGTACTTGCATCTTCTCATCAAAGTTGTAATTACCCTGGGGAGAGATTAAAGTAAAGACATAGAGCCAGGCATGGTGGCACACACCTTTAATCCCAGCACTGGGGAAGCAGAGGTAAGAGGATCACTGTGAGTTCCAGGCCAGCCTGAGACTACATAGTGAATTAGCCTGGGATGGAGAGATTGCAACGCCTTGGGTTCGATTCCCCAGTACTCACGTGAAGGCAGGTGCACAAAGTGGCACATGCATATGGAGTTTGTTTGCAGTGTCATGAGACCCTGGCATGCCTGTCCCCACCCCCACGCTTGCAAATAAGTTAATTAACATATTTTTAAAAACTAGATGTGGTAGTGCATGCCTATAATCTCAGCACTGGGGAGGCAGAGGGAGGAGGATCTCTGTAAATTCAAGGCCACCCTGAGACTACATAGTGAATTCCCGGTCAGCCTGGACTAGACTGAGACCTTACCTCAAGAAACAAAAAAAAAAAAAAAAAAAAAAATCACAATGATTGAGATGGGGAGGTAATATGATGGAGAATGGAATCTCAAAGGGGAAAGTGGGGGGGGGGGAATTACCATGTGATTTTTTTTATAATCATGGAAAATGCTAATAAAAATTTTTTAAAAAGCAGTCTGTTGGGGTTCCCTTAATAAATAAATAAAATTAAATTTAAAACAAAATTTAAGCCATGAGATATGGAAAGGTGAAGATGGCAGGAGAAAGGGTGTCACAAAAGGGAGATTCTTTGAAAAGTACAGGGACACTGGGCAGGGAGAAGGACACAGCACAAAGAACCCAAGGCAAAAATGGAACAAAATAGCTGTGACAGTAAGAACTCCAAAAAAGGCTGGAGGAATGGCTTAGTGGTTAAGGTGTTTGCCTGCAAAGCTAAAGGACCCAGGTTCAGTTCCCCAGGATCCATGTAAGCCAGATACACAAGGTGGCACATGCTTCTGGAGTTTGTTTGCAGCAGCTGAAGGTCCTGGCCTGCCCATTCTCTCCTTCTCACTCTGCCTGCCTCCCTCTCTCCTTCCCTCCCTCCCTCCTTCCTCCCTCCCTCCCTCCCTCCCTCCCTCTCTCTCACTCTCTCTCTCTCTCTCTCTCTCTCTCTCTCTCTCTCTCTCTCTCTCTTTCCCTCTCAAATATAAATAAAAATAAAATATTTAAAAAATCAGAGCCAGGCATGGTAGCGCATGCCTTTAATCGCAGCACTTGAGAGACAGAGGTAGGAGAATTGCTGTGAGTTCAAAGTCACCCTGAGACTATGCAGTGAATTCCAGGTCAGCCTGAGCTAAAGTGAGAGCCTACCTTGAAAAACCAAAAGAAAAAAAAATTATTTTACAAAAAAAGAAGAAAAAGATCAAAGAATCATCAATGCCTATAATGTGTGCTACAGCTCAGAGAGGCCAAATAACCTCCCAGGGCAACCCAGCCATGAAACACAGGAACTTAAGCCCAGCTTTGTGGCTCATGTTGGAACATAATCTCCATAGTGAAACATGAAGAAGGTAGAAACTTCACTATGATAGTTAGTAAGGGGGCCCTAAGAGATCTTTAGGATGAGACAAACCCTGAGATGGAGGAAGAGGACGAGAAACCAGAAGAAACTTGAATACATATACATATACATTTCTTGTCTCTCACGATGCTGTGTCCTGCCCATCCTCACGACACTTCCAGCAAGAAGGCCATCACCAGATACAGTCTATCCATCTTGGACTTCCAGAACCATGAGCCAAAATAAATCTCTTTCTGTTAGGATATGCCCATTGTGGGGCTGAAGAGATGGCTTAGCAGTAAAGGCATATGCCTGCAAAGCCTAAGGACTCAGGCTCCATTCTCCAGGTCCCATATAAGCCAGATGCACATGGTGGCGCATGCATCTGGAGTTCATTTGCAGTGGCTAGAGGCCCTGGCGTGCCCATTCTTAATCTCTCTCTCTCTCTCTCATAAACAAATAAATCTTTTAAAAAAAATATACCCATTGTGGTATTAGCAACAGAAAACCACACTACCACAGTTTACCGGGATGATACTAAACTGGTAGTTACTGTTCTTACTTCGGGCTTTCTGATACAACGATGCAAGCACCAGGGGTTCCTTTGGGAAGAGATGCCATAAAACAAAAAATGAGGGGCTGGAGAGATGGCTTAGTGGTTAAGCACTTGCCTGTGAAGCCTAAGGACCCTGGTTTGAGGCTTGATTCCTCAGGACCCACGTTAGCCAGATGCACAAGGGGGCACACGCATCTGGAGTTCGTTTGCAGTGGTTGAAGGTCCTGGCACATCCATTCTCTCTCTCTCTCTCTCTCTCTCTCTCTCTCTCTCTCTCTCTCTCTCTCTCTCTCTCTCTCTCTCTGTCACTCTCAAATAAATAAAAATAAACAAAAAATTTTAACGAAAAATGAGCATGGAATTATAGGTGAAGAGGGCAAAGCAAGCTATAAGAAATACCACTCCAAAGCAGGGCGAGGTAGCACACACCTTTAATCCCAGCACTTGGGAGACAGAGGTAGGAGGATCGCTGTGAGTTCGAGGCCAGCCTGAGACTACATAGTTGTGGTGGTTTGATTCAGGTGTCCCCCATAAACTTAGGTGTTCTGAATGCTAGGTTTCCAGCTGACACAGATTTGGGAATTAACACCTCCTGGAGGGAGTGTATTGTTGGGGTGGGCTGATGGGTGTTATAGCCAGTTTCCCCTTGCCAGTGTTTGGCACACACTCCTGTTGCTTTGGCACACACTTCTGTTGCTATGGTCCACCTTATGTTGGCCAGAGGGGTGATGTCCACCCTCTCTTCATGCCGTCGTTTTCCCCTGCTATCGTGGAGCTTCCCTTCAAGCCTGTAAGCCAAAATAAACCTCTTTCTCCCACAAGCTGCTCTTAGTTGGGTGATTTCTACCAGAAATGAGAACCTAACTGCAACAGTGAATTCCAGGTCAGCCTGGACTAGAGTGAGACCCTACCTCAAAAAAGAAAAAAAAAAAAAAAGAAAAGAATGCCACTCTAGGGCTGGAGAGATGGTTAGAGGTTTAGGCACTTGCCTGCAAAGCCTAAGGATCCATGTTGGACTCTCCAGATCCCATGTTAGCCAGACGCACAAAGGTGAGGCAAGCAAAAGGTTGCACATGCCCACTAGGTGGCACAAGTGTCTGGAGTTCTGCTGAGGCCCTGGCACACCAATTCTCTCTCTGTGTGTGTCTATGTCTCTGTCTCTTGATCTCTCTAAAAAATAAATAAATAAAAATTAGAAAAAGAATACCATTGCAGGGCTGGAATGATGGCTTAGCTGTTAAGGTACATGCCTGCTAAGCCTAAGGATCCAGGTTCAATACCCAGGACCCACATAAGCCAGATGCACAGGTGGTGCATGTGTCTGGAGTTTGTTTGTAGTGGTTGGAGGCCCCAGCATGCCCATTCTCTCTCCTCTTTCTCGCTCTACATATATATATGTACAAATATATATGTGTGTGTATGCGTATTTAAAAAATAAAGTTAATAAAAAAAATATATAAGTAAAAAATTTTAAATGCCTCTCCAAGCCAGGAGCCTTCAATCCCACTTAGACCCTGCAGAGGCAGTTGAGTTGCTATGAGTGAGGGGCTGGTGCATTGATTGTGAGCTCCTCGGCAGATCCCTGCTGTGGCCAGCACAGGTACAATGGGGTCTGACATCCAGAGAAAGGCCTCTGTTCACCAACTGCTGCTGCTAGATCTCGGGCTGTGGGCCTGGCTGTGGTAAGGCCTGTAGAGGTATGGATGGGGCAGCAACAGCATCTGACCCAAGCACTGTCATGTAATTTTACATGAAACTTACATGTAAGTTACACAAACCTGGTGTTTCAGTCAGCTTCACACTGCTGGAATGAACTTGCAATCCAGGCACAAGTTATGGGAGGAATGGATTTATTGAAACTTACAGATCCAGGGGAAGTTCCATAATATTGGAAGAAGCTGGTTCCCTTTCACAGGTAGCCGCACAGGTAAATACCACCAGCAGCACCACAAGCAAGCACGCTCCAGGAACCCCAGGCAGAGCTCCAGCACTCTGCATACTCTGTACTGGAATTCAGATCCCACCCCCAGAAACACCTTAGGGCCAGACCCCAGGACCCGCCCACAGTGACACCTCTTCCAGCCGGGCAGCTGGAAATCCCAGAAGCTTCACTAAAACTGCTGAATCCACTGGGGGACATGCCACACCTGGTGAAGGGGGAACAATGGCATTTTCAGCTCTCCCAGGAGGGCACAGTGGAACAGTGGGTGGAGTGCTTCTGCTAGCATACATTGGTTCCTTTTGGGGGGACCAAGCCCGTGATCATCCTTCCAGAAACATTCCCCCCGCCACCTCTATCATCAGACTCCCTCACTCTGTGGGTGTGCAGGGAAATCAACATGATCCCACAAATCTCTGCCTCAGGTTTTCACTGGGGACATGGGGAGAGCGGTGTCCTCCCACTGCCAGGGAAGCAGAGCTGCGAGCTGCGGGCCTGGAGCTCCTCCAGCACACACTACTCCCCCGAAAAGGCACCAGCAGCCCCGGGGAAGTGCAGGCGTCTGTCAGAACTTAGCATGGATCTAGCTCAAGCCCTGTAGGTGCATCAGCCAAACATTACTCTTTACTCATTACAGCCAGTTTGAACCCATGTCATAGAAATTAGCCAACTTAGCCAACATCATGTATGTAATAGACATGGAGTGATGTGCAGCCCAACAGGACCTCACTTCCACAATGATTACAATCCATGCTCTTTACCACGGAGCCTTGTCATAGCAATGTTCACTATAGTCATACCACGCGTCCCTCACTTGGAGCCTCTTCCCTTCCAAAAGCAGTTCTCAATTTGTTCAAGGGAATAATGGGTCAGGATACATCTCAGCTTTATTAAAACTGCTTGGGGGCTGGAGAGCTGGCTTGGCGGTTAAGCGCTTGCCTGTGAAGCCTAAGGACCCCGGTTCGAGGCTCGGTTCCCCAGGTCCCACGTTAGCCAGATGCACAAGGGGGCGCACGCGTCTGGAGTTCGTTTGCAGAGGCTGGAAGCCCTGGCGCGCCCATTCTCTCTCTCTCCCTCTACCTGTCTCTCTCTGTCTGTCGCTCTCAAATAAATAAATAAATAATTTAAAAAAAAAAAAAACTGCTTGGACTGGGGTTGGAGTGATGGGTTAACAGTTAAAGCACTTGCCTGCAAAGCCTAAGGGCCCATGTTTGACTCTCTAGGACCCATGTAAGCCAGATGCACAAAGTGACTCAAGCATGTAAGGTTGCACATGTGGACAAGGTGATGCATGTACCTGGAGTTTGGCTGCATTGGTTGGAGGCCCTTGCATTTGCATGCCAATTCTCTCTCTCTCCCCCTCTTTCTCTCTCATAAAAAAAAAAGTACTAAAAAGAAAAAGGAAAATAACTGTTTGGACTGGAGAGATAGCTTAGCAATTAAGATGCTTGCTTGTGAAGTCTGAAGACCCAGGTTCAATGCCCCAGAACCCATATGCACAAGGTGGCACATACATCTGGAGTTCGTTTCCAGTGGCTGGAGGCCCTGGCACAACCATTCTCTCTATATTTCTCTCACTCCCAAATAAATAAAATTATTTGTAAAAACTGCTTGCTCCCTCAAATAATTAAGTGTGGTATGGTGGTTTGATTCAGGTGTCCCCCCTAGAACACCACTTAGGTGTTCTGAATACTAGGTCCCCAGCTAATAGCAATTTGAGAATTAAAGCCTCCTGGAGGCCAAGTATTTTGGGAGGTAGGCTTATGGGCATTATAACTAACTTCCTCTTGCCAGTGTTTGGCACACTCTTCTGTTGCTATTGTCCACCTGGTTTTGGCTAGGAGGTGATGTCCACCTTCTGCTCAGGCCATCATTTTACCTTGCCATCATGGAGCTTCCCCTTGGGCCTGTAAGCCAAAATAAACCCTTTCTTTTCCCCACAAGATGCTCTTGGTTGGGTGTTTTCTGCCAGCAATGTGAACTTGACTGCAACAGTAATGTTAGTGCCAAGAAGTGAGATCATTGCTGCTAGGCACCTGAGTGTGTAGCTTTTGGCCTTTTGAAGCTGATTTTTGAAGAAGGAATGTGGAAGAATTTGAAATCTTGACCTGAGACACTTTGCAGTGTTGTAAGTACAGCCTGATGGACTATTATTGTCAGAGTTGAAAGATCTGAAATGCAGTAAGTACTATGGGCTGTGAGGTTTGGCTTATAAGGATGAGAAAGAATTTTTCCTGGACTGGGCTAGAAGTTTGTGCAAGAGGCTTGCTATTATGCCTGTGTCTTGAGAACTTGTATAGGGTTTCTTTGCATAGAAATGGACTGGTGTGGCACAGAAAAAAAAAAATGAAATCTTTGGGCCAGAACTCCTGCCCATTCAGATGCAATTGTATGAGAAATTATGAACTTTGAGATCGGGCCAGCTGACCTGTATTGGGACAGCAAGAAGAATGAAGGAGCCTGAATGCTGAAGGAGAGTCCTATTCTTCAAAGTCAGCTTTATTCCCACCCCACCCCCTGCCCAGATTAACAAACTTGCAGCCTACCTGGTACTATGGAGTATAACTAATGCAGGAAAGAGAGGGTCAGTGAATTTGCAACATGGATTTGTGTTTTGGAAATGGCCATGGGCAGTATAAAGCGGGCTTATCAGATTACCTGTGTGGAGACATGATGGAGCCATGAGGATGAACCATGGGTTGCAGTGAAGACCCAGTGGAGATGCCAGGACTATGTCATGGCTGCCAAGGAGAGCTGCCAGCACCAGATGAAGTTTTATGAGTCTGTGAGTAGACTAGCTAGAGGGGCGGATTAGAACTCCAGAGACTCATCACTGGCTAGAATTATCAGACTTGGAGACTTGTTACTGGCTAGAGTTGTTGGACTTGGACATACAGAGTTTGATGTTTGCCCTACTTAAATCTTATATTGTGTTGAATATTTCTTTGCTATGCTCAATGCCATTTTTTTTTTTTTCGAGGTAGGGTCTCATTCTAGCTCAGGTTGACCCAGTCACTATGTAGTCTCAGGGTGGCCTCAAACTTATGGCAATCCTCCTACCTCTGCCTCCCAAGTGCTGGGATTAAAGGCATACACCACCACACCCAGCTCTCAATGCCATCTTTTGCAGTGTGAGTATTTATTCTGTGCAATTATAGGTTTTTTGGTTTTCTTTGGTCTTACAGCTCAATTAAAAGATCTTATACTATGGGACTGCTTGAACATCATTGGGATTGATAAAAACTATGGGGACTTTTAAAGTTGGACTGAATGCATTGTGTTTTACATCATGGATGGTTATTAGTCTATGGGGGCCAGGGGTGGGATGTGGTAGTTTGATTCAGGTGTCCCCCATAAAATTAGGTGTTCTGAATGTTAGGTCCCCAGCTGATGGCAGTTTGATAATTAAAACCTCTTGGAGGCCAAGTATTATCGGGGGCAGGCTTATGGGTGTTATAATCAGCTTCCTCTTGCCAGTACTTGGCATACTCGCCTGTTGCTGTTGTCCATCTGATGTTGGCCAGGAGGTGATGTCCACCCTCTGCTCATGTCATTGTTTTCCTCTGCCCTCATGGATCCTCCCCTCAAGCCTATGAGCCAAAATAAACCTTTTTTTTTTCTTTTTTCTTTTATTTATGTTTTAATTTATTTATTTGAGAGAAGTAGAGGGGAAAAGAGAGATAAATAGAGAATGGGTGCACCAGGGCCTCCATCCGCTGTAGTTATATTTGAAGTAAAACTATGCAACATTCTAAGCAGTAGGTTAAAATTCATGTGACATTGACTTAAAATTTCCTACATTTGCTAAGTGTGGCTGTGTCCAGGTGCTGAATAAACCTTTTTTTCCCACAAGCTGATTTGGTCAGATGTTTTCGGCCAGCAATACAAACCTGAATGCAACATATGGCTATGTCTAGATCCCTTGGAGAAAGGCTGGTGTGGAAGTATTGGACAGTTTTGCTTTGTTTGGTTTTGGTTTTTCAAAGTAGTCTTGCCCTAGCCCATGCTGACCTGGAATTCACTATGTAGTACCAAACTGGCCTCAAACTCACAGCAATCTCCTACCTCTGACTCTTGAGTGCTAGGATTAAAGGTGTGCGCCACCATGCCCAGCAGAAAGGTTTAAACATAGGGAATCAAGGGGGCTGGAGAGATGGCTTAGTGGTTAAGGTGCTTGGCTGTGAAGCCAAAGGACCTAGGTTTGATTACCTAGTAACCATGTAAGCCAGATGCACAAGGGGGCAAATTCGTGTGGAGTTCATTTGCAGTGGCTTGAGGCCCTGGTGTGCCCATTCTCTGTCTGTCTCCTCTCTATCTCTCTTGCTCTCTATGCTTGCAAATAAATAAATTAAATTTTAAATAAATAAATAAATAAGTAAACACAGGGAATCAATACCCTCAGCACTTGAGGCTGGGAGAGATAGTTCACTAGGTAAAGTACTTGCCTTTCAGGCATAAGGACCTGAGTTCAATAGCAGCACCAATGTTAAAATGCCAGGTGTATACAGATGAAGAGTCCACATGCTTGGGCTGCAAGGTCACTGTGAAATCTTGCTGGAGCTGAGCTAAAAACCTCCTCCCTGTAGACCAGCTGAGAGAAAGCTGGAAAAAGCTATACTGCATGCAACTCCATGGGAGAGAGAGAAGTGGAGATAAACAACAGTGGATACTGCAAGCCTTAAGTTGGGCCAGCCAGGCCAAATGAGCCAATGGGTGTAATAATGGCATGTCTATTATGGGGGAAACCAACCACTCTGTAATTGGACTGGAGGCCCACTCCATGGGAGGAAACACATGCCTGATACTGAAAACCTATGACAGGGGAATCATGAGCCCTAGGGATGTAACATCTGCTGCTGTATGGCTAAGTGCATATATTATGCTCACCAAACTTCCCAGTAAGCACTTTTAATGTTCATACCCATATATTAATGCTACACTCACTTTTGGTTAGTGAAGCTTCTCTTTTCAGATGGTGATGACTTTTGGAATGACTCAAAAGGCAAGAAGTGACAGAGGAGTACTCAGCACTGAAACATCTCTATCCCACCTTCTAAAGTTCAGGGTCCATTGCAGAAGAGGTGGCAGAAAGAACATAAGAGGCAAAGGAAAGGTAGGACTCCTTACATTGTGCTCGTCTAACACAAAATGGCCTGGATATCCATGACTTCACAGTGTCTGACCATAACTTCAGAAGACCATCATAATAGGAGGAAAAGATGTTGACATTAAAATAAAAAAGAGAAAGCCAGGCGTGGTGGCACACACCTTTAATCCCAGCACTCGGGAGGCAGAGGTAAGAGGATCACCACAAGTTCAAGGCCACCTTGAGACTCCATAGTGAATTCCAGGTCAGCCTGGGCTAGAGTGAGACCCTACCTCAAAAAAACAGAACATAAATAAATAAGAGCCTAATTGAGAGGGGAGGGGATAGATGGAGTATGAAGTTGTGAAGGGGAAAGTGAGGGAAGAGGTAATTATGGTTTATTGTCTATAATTGTGGAAGTTATCAATAATTTGAAAAATCAGATGCCCCCCTCCAAAAAACAATGTCAGGTATAGTGGTGATCCCAGAGCTGGGAAAGCAGACACCTAAAGCTTGCTAGCTAGCTAGTCTAGACTAACTGGTGAACACCAAGCCAATGTGACCCTGTCTCAAGAACAGATGGCTGATGTTCCTGATGATAGCACCCAAGGTTGTCCTCTGGCCCCTACATGTATGCACACACACATGCATGAACCCACACACATATGAACAGGTATTCATACACAAACGAAAATGCCAGGATGCACTGGACAGAGGAATGGATGGACAGTTGGATAGAAGATAATAGACAGATGATAGATAGAAGATAGATAATAGATATAGATAGAAATAAGACAGACAGATAGATTGATGGACAGAAAGATGACAGAGGCCAGGCGTGGTAGTGCATGCCTTTAATGCCAGCACTTGAGAGGAAGAGGTAGGCAGATCACTGTGAGTTCAAGGCCAGCCTGGGACTACAAAATGAATTCTAGGTCAGCCAGCACTTAAAGTGAGACCTTACCTCAAAAAAAAAAGAAAGAAAGAAAGAAAGAAGGAAAGAATGGGGAAAGAAAGAAAGAAAAGTGAAGAAAGATGATGACACGTAGATAGATGGATAGATAGGGGATTGATAGGTAGGTGGGTGATAATGGATGAATGGATAGACAGATAGTTGATAGAAGATAGATGAATGGATGTTGGATACATAGGTATACTTTGGTAGGTATAATTTTAAATGACAAGGCTGGCCTGTGCAAATTTCAACCCATGGCCCCTACACAAACTTTTGGCTTTGCTACCTCATTCTCAGCTCCCAGCAGAGAGTAGTTAGATCTCCTACCTTGCCTCTGCCAAGATTTCAAATCACTGGCTTTGGTCGGCATGTGCCGATCGCTATACTAAGGACAGTAGCATGGGTGCACTGCTCTAGCTGGCCAGATTTTAATCATGTGCCCATTCCAGCTCTCTTTTTATTTTGTTTGTTCCTTTTGTTTTGTTTTCAAGGCAGGGTCTCACTCTACCTCAGGATGACCTAGAACTCACTCTGTAGCCCCAGGCTGTGTTCAGAAAAAAAGTATCATTGCATGGTCAAAGAAAACGTATCTACCAATTATTTTTTCATTGTTGTGACCAAATATCTGACAAGAAGCAGCTTAAAGAAGGAAGGATTGTGCTGGAAAGATGACTTAGTGGTTAAAGTGCTTACCTGCAAAGCCTAAGGACCCAGGTTCAACTTCCTAGTACCCATGTAAAGCCATTTGTACAAGGTGGCGTATGTGTCTGGAGTTTGTTTGCAGTGGCTGGAGGAGGCTGGGGTAAAGTGCTTGCCTTGCTGGCATAAGGACCTGAGTTCAATTCCAGCCCCAATGTTAAAATGCCAGGTGTGTGGTAATCCCAGAGCTGGGATCTGCCTCCCCCCAACCAATAAATAAACTTTAAAAAAAATTTTTTTAAAAGATCTGGGCATGGTGGCACACGCCCTTAATCCCAGCACTCAGGAGACAGAGAGAGGTAGGAGGATCTCTAGGAGTTTGAGGCCACCCTGAGACTACATAGTGAATTCCAGGTCAGCCTGGGCTGGAGTGAGACCCTACTTCAAAAAAACCAAAAAGAAAAATTTTAAAAAGCTAGGTGTGGTGGCACATGCCTTTAATCCCAGCACTCAGGAGGAAGAGGTAGGAGGATCGCAGTGAATTCAAGGCCACCCTGAGACTATATAGTTAATTCCAGAACAGCCTGGACCAGAGTGAGATCCTACCTCAAAAAACAAACAAATAAATAAATAGAAGGAAGAGGCTGGGCGGGGGGTGTTACACACCTTTAATCGCAGCACATGGGAGGCAGAGATAGGAGGGTCATCATAAATTTGAGGCCACCCTGAGACAACATAGTGAATTCCAGGTCAGCCTGGGCTAGAGGGAAACTACCTAAAAAAAAAAAAAAAAAAAAAAAAAAAAGCCGGAAACACCACAAGGGCTTCTCTGGGCTCATGGCTGGATGTTACAGTTCACCATGGTGGGGGAGGTGCGGCGGCGGGGGCTTGAGGCAGTGGGTCACCAGGCCTGAGGAATGCTGCGGCCCAGCTCCCTTTCTCGTCTTTATTCATCCTGAGTTCCCAGCCCACAGAATGATGCTACCCACCTCAATTAACCCACTCTACAAAATCCCTCACAGAATTCCCCAAACTGATCCCATGGTGAATCTAAATCCTGTCAAGTTGACAAACAGATTAAACATTATAATGAATAATAATAATAATAATAATAATAATAATAATAATGAATGAAGTTATTTGGGATGTAACTTACAGGTTCTTACTTGCAGGCAACAGAATTCACTTCAAATATTTTAGGCAGAAAATCTTGGGTAAACTGGATAATTTCTGGAAGAAATTATATAGGTTTGGATGCTATAAATAAGAACAAAGCTGCAAGAGGAAAAAAAAAAAAAGACGGTGTGTCACTAGGAAGTGGAAGCCAGCTTGGCCATTTTGTTTCCCCAAACATCATACTGGATCTCCCTGAACTTAGCTGGCAGAAGATATTTCTGACAATTGTCTGTGTCTGAACAAAGTGGGTTTGCTGGGGGGGAAGGGGGAGGCAGGGTCACTTGGTCACATGATCTGAACGTCAAGGGAATCTGGGAAATGGAATTTTAGCTTCTGATCTCTCAGTTCCACAGAGTTAATTGGGAAGAATGTTGCAATGGATGTCAAGTGAATTAATTTGCAGGATCGCTCATAAAAGTAGACTTCAGGAGTTCAGTGCACAGAAGCCCAGCATGGTGGCGCATGCCTTTGATCCCAGCACTCAGGAGGCAAAGGTCAAGGCTAGCCTGGGACTACAGAGTGAGTTCTAGCTCAGCCTGGGCTAGAGTAAGAAAGACTCTACCTCAATAAAAAAAGAGGAGGAGGAGGAGAAGATGGGCTGGACCCAACATTTAATCATCTGTCTCACTGAGGGAGGAGGATTTATGCGAGTTGGAGGCCAGCTTGGGACTGCACAGTGAGTTCCAGGTGAGCCTGAAATACAGTGAGATCCTACTTCAAAAAAAAAAAAAAAAAAAAAGGTTGGGACAGTGTTATAGGAACAGTGGAGACTACATGGCCCTCAATATCCCTCACCCAGGTCTCTCCTTCAGTATTTCCACTGCGACGCCCAGACCGGGCCACCCTCTTACGCTTGCTCCTTGCGCTAGGAACCTAGAAAGCCTTCCCGCATCCGTCCTTCCTCTACCTTCCAGTCTTCACCCTGCAAAGAAAACAACATTTCCCAAGCATACTGTGAATCACTTCTCCCTTCAATGGCTTTCATCGCTCTTTGAATCAAAATCTTTACCTGAAAAATGACACCAATTCCTCCAGCCTAGCTTCGTGCCCTCTGTCTCTGCCCAGGCATGACTTCCCATAAGGCCGCGCTGCGCTCTACGGAGCCAACAGGCCCACTGGCCTCTCCAGCCTCAGGGGCCGGTGCTCTGCGCTTTCTCACGGGGCTCCCAGACCCCCATGTGGCACGCTGAAATTCTCAAGGACCAGGTTCTCCCACGGGGTGCCACTTTGCTACCCTTCCTACCTGGCAGAGCCTGCTCAAGCTCCAGCTCAGAAGCCGTCTTTCTGGAAACAGCCCTCTATACTAGCCCAGAGGAAAGCCCTGGCGCCCCGCCTCTCTTTACACCGCTTCCTGCAAGCTGAGCTTCACACCTTGGATATCTGCGCTTAGCTCAGGACCTGCTCAAAACAAGTTGGCTGAAAAAGACTGGATAAACCTTAAAAAGAACGAGAAGAAGAAGAAGAAAAGCAATCCCCCTACACAGAGAGCAGCAATAAAGAAAATATGTTCTACTACCACCTTGAGACCTCAATTAATGCGCTTTTCTCCTCGTGAGTCCTTGCTTCAAACAAACAGAATCTGACAGGCTGAATTAAATCATTTATCTTCCCAGGTCTCTGCCTTGGCTCTAACACTAGTGAAAGCTACCTGATATTTCATAAGAAACTGGCAAAAAAAAAAAAAAAACAACCAAGAGCTCACATTTTATCTGTGTGGCCACATATACGAATAATAGGGAAGAAAACATTCATTTCCAATGCTTCTTTTACCCAAGCGAAATCACGCACCAAGTTACCACATTTGATGTTTCCTTTTCTCCCACATACACAAAGGAGCCTGTGTGTTATGCTTGCCCACCCGTGTGTGGGACATGTAAATGTGGGCACCAACTGTGTCATTCAGCCCCATACCTGACTATGCCTATGGGGCTGGAGAGATGGCTTAGCTGTTAAGGCACTTGCCTGCAAAGCCAAAGGACCCAGATTTGATTCTCCAGGACCCATGTAAGCCAGATGCACAAGGTGTCATGTGCATCTGGAGTTCATTTGCAGCAGCTGGAGGCTCTGGTTTACCCATTCTTTCTATGTTTCTCTTCCTCTCTCTTTCTTTCTCTCTCTTTCTCTTAAACAAATAAAAATAAAAATAAAGGCTGACTATGCCCGTAAGTGTGTATGCCTCTAAGAGTGTAAACAGCCTTAGTGGTGTAGAATACAACCTCTCTAAGACCTTATTTCCCCCACAGTGATTACTGACAACCCCACTAAGGGGGGCCCTCAGTGGAATGGGGGTGGGGGAGAGAGAACACAAGAGCATAACCTGATGGGAATAGGACCAGTTTGAAATACGTTCACACAGTAAAGTTCTCAATATAAACAATAAGAACAATGAAGATTATAACCAGAGATGGGGAGATGACTCAGTGGGTAGAGTGCTTCCCCCACAAGCATGAGGACGTGAGTTCAGATCCCCATCACTCATGGAAATCCAAGTGTGACGGCATGTGCCTCTAATCGTAGAGCTGAGGAGGCAGAGACAGGGAATCCTACAGTTTGCTGGCTAGCTAGTCTAGCTGAGTTGGTAAGCCCCAGACTCCATGAGAGATAAATAAATAAATAATAAAAGATGGAAAGCTGGGCGTAGTGGTACACGCCTTTAATCCCAGCACTTGGGAGGCTGAGGTAAGAGAGCAGCTGTGAGTTCAAGGCTAGCCTGAGACTACATAGTGAATTCCAGGTCAGTCTGGACTAGAGCAGAAAACCCAAATAAATAAATAATAACACAACAGGGCTGGAGAGATGACTCAGCGATTATGGTCCTTGCCTGCAAAGCCTAAGGACTCAGGTTTGATACCCAGGACCTATGTAAAACTAGATGCACAAGGTGGCACATGCATCTGGACTTTGTTTACAGTGGCTAGAGGCCCTGGTACACTCATTCTCTCTATATATCTGCCCCCCCCTCAAATAAATAAAATATTTTTTAAAAGATGGAGATTCACTGACATCAAGCTCTGGCCTCCACACATGTATGCACACACACTCACTCATACACATGCCCTCACACACAAACACATGTATACCACACGCACATATATGTGCAAAACGAAAATTAAAAAGAAAGAAAGAAAAACAGCCAAAATCTCAGTAAATCTCTGCTGAAGGTTCTGCCTACTTCCTTTTACACATTTTAATGTTTTCCAATGCGGAGTGGATTTTCTACCCTGGGCCAGTGAGAAAACAAAGCCCATTTGCACCCAGTCCGGATTCTTGCCTCTGCTTCTGCCTTTTGAACCAACCAGGCTTCTTTGTGTCCTGTCATCACATACAAACACTGAAGGATTTGCCCTCGTCCTTCTGTTGCTAGACCCCTAAGTCAGGGCACCCTAAGTGCTTTTGAGCAGATCTCAGGCACTTCTGGCTTGAAAACCTGCATTATTTATTTTTCCTTAAATAACAAAAACATCCTACTTACCATAAACTATTTGGAAAGGAATTAGGGGGATATAAACAATCCATAGATAATCCCACCTGGGGCTAGGGATTCAAACATCTTTTTTTGTTTGGTTTTGGTTTTTCAAGGTAGGTTCTCACTATAGCCTAGGCTGACCTGGAATTCAGTCTCAAGCTGGCCTTGAACTCATGTCAGTCTTCCTACTTCTGACTCCCAAGTGCTAGGATTAAAGGAGTGAGGCACCACGTCAAACATTTTGTCTGCAAACCTCTGTCTGGGAGCTGCAGAGCAGTCTCTAAAGAGAAGTTTGGCATATGGCTCATGTTTTGCTGAGGTCTGAACACTGAGATCTCCCGAGAGAAGGGCAGCAAGGTCCGGCAGGGAGAAGACAGCCCAGCCAGGGGAGAAAGACACCATGTGGCAGGTGCCTGAGACCAGGACCTGCTCCACTGGGCACAGGCTGGCCAGGAGGAGCTGGGGTGGGGAGCCAGAGTTCACACTTTCTAGTCAGCTTCTGGGTGTCACCAGGGCTGCTGGCCTAGCGTTCACGATTCCATTGAGGAAGCTGTAGACCTCAGGGTCTGGAAGCCACTGTCTCAGAAAGCTATGTGCTCCTGAGCAAGTTACACTTGACCCTGCTGACACAGAGCCATCGTACCAATCACACAGACCCAGCAAGAAGGTTCAACTGGGTTGTGCCTGGAAGGAACCTAGCATGACGTCTGCTATGTCACACTTGGTGGGTGTTGTGAACATCACCTGGTTCAGATGGTCTGTTCTGAGGCCAGGCCATTATTCCTCCCCACATACCGTGGGAAGAGGGCCTTGCTTGCTTTATTTTTATTGTTTCAAATGCTTAGAGTTGGCTAATTTTATTTTCTGATAATACAAACTAATCCATATTTGTGAAAAAGAAAAGGAGGTGAAGATGGAGAGGGGGAGGGGGGAGTATGAGATAAAATGAGAAGCCAGGTATGGTGGCTCACGTCTTTAATCACAGCACTCAGAAGGTAGGAGGATCACTTTGTGAGTTCGATGCCAGCCTGAGACTACAGAGTAAATCCCAGATCAGTTCAGGCTAGAATTAGACCCTATCTTGAAGAAAGAAATTAAAAAAAAAAAAAAAAAAAAAAAGCCAGGCATTGTACAATTCCATCACTTGGGAGGCTGAGGCAGAAGGATCATGAATTTAGGGCCAGCTTGGGCTAGACAGTGAGGTCTTGTCTCAAAAACAAGAAAAAGAAAGAGGAAAGAGTGGAGGAAGGGAGGTGAAGGCATTCTGCCAGTGAGAGCATGTACCACTTTGATCTATGTACTTTGGGTCACATATACACATACTTTGATAATGGAGTTCCATTGTACATACCATTGTTATTATCTTTTATTTTTTATTTTATTTCTTTTGTTTGTTTGTCTTTGTTTTTGTTTTTACCCGAGATAGGATCTCACTCTAGCCAAGGCTGACCTGGAATTCACTATGTAATCTCAGATTGGCCTCAAACTCATGGTGATCCTCCTACCTCTGCCTCCCAAGTGCTGGGATTAAAGGCATGCACCACCATGCCCAGCTCATTTTTTTAAGTTTTTATTTCTTTATTTATTGGAGAGAGATAAAAAATAAAAAGACAGAAAGAGAGGGAGAAATTAGAGGGCTGGAGAGATGGATCTGTGGTTAAGGTGCTTGCCTGCAAAGCTTACCAACCTGGGTTCGATTCCCCAGTACCTTAATAAAGCCAGATGCACAGAGCAGCACATGCATCTGGAGTTTATTTGCAATGGCTGGAGGCCATGGTGTACCCATTCTCTCTTTCTGTCTGTCTTTCTGTGTTTGAAAATAGTAAAATATTTTAGAAAGAAAGAAAGAAGGAAGGAAGGAGGGAAGGAAGGAAGGAACGAAAATGGTCATGCCAGGGCCTCTACCAACCCACTGCAAACAAACTCCAGACACATGCACCACCTTGTGCATCTGGCTTACTTGGGTACTAGAGAATCAAACCTGAGTCAAAGCCATCTCTCCAGCCCATGATGTTTTATCTTTACTGGACATATCTCAATCACAATACAATCATATGAATGACCATAACAACATTTGGTCTTGCCCAGGCTCCTACAGTGTGCCACACCCCCTACCAGTCTGTGCACTGACTCTCAAGTTTGTAGCTGAAGAGAGCGGCACAGAAAGTAATGATTTCAGGTTGGAGATTACCCAGCCTGGAAGCACTGCCCGCTCCACCCTGCCCAGCCCTGCCCTGTCTTCAGTCCCCAGGTTCTGCTGCCTGGTCCTGACAGACTGACTGCCTCAGCCTGATCGGCCTTCCACATGCTCCAGCAACAACATCCGGCCAGATCTTTGCATAACATTTAGAGTGGCTGCATAGGAGTCATTGCCTACTACTCTACTGGTGGGAAGACCAAGGGTGAGGCGTGCAGTTCATCAGCAGGGAGGAAGTGAAATGACCATGACCTCCCTGTCACCCAATAAGAGATGCCACATACCCACTATTTATGAAGCATGCGCTGGCGTCACCTGAAACCAGAAGATCAATGTAGTGCTAGGTGTTGTAAAAGCAAATGCATGAACAAGGTGAGTTAAGGCCGAGTGTGTGGCACACACCTTTAATCCCAGCACTCGGGAGGCAGAGGTAGGAGGATTGCTGTGAGTTCAAAGCCATCCTTAGACTACATAGTGAATTCCAGGTCAGCCAGGCTTACAGTGAGACCGTACCTTGGAAAAAAAAAAAAAAGAAGAAGAAGAAGAAGAAGATTTAAGACATGAGAGCAAACTAGAAGAAAACCAAAACCAGTTGCCCTTACCATATGATGAATGTGTCAGTGATAACTGGGGAAGACTGAGGAGGTTCAGTTGGAAGTGATATGCAAATGTCTGGAAGGAGATAATGACACGGCAATCTACAGTCAGGTGTATTTAAGTCTCTCAAAGTAAAACAAGTGCTTCACAGTAACCCTAGGGAGTAAGAATGGAGGAGGGTGACAGCCAGGACCTGGAGTCTGAGGCCCAGAGGCTGATCCTGGCTCCCTTCTAGAAGTGCAGCCTTCCACAGTCTTGGCCCCTTCATCTGTAAAATAGGCTGATATCTACCTCATGGCATGACATGAAACCCAGGGAGGATATTGAACACTCTGTCCTGTGAATATGACCACTGTGTGCAAAGGTTTGCACATGGGTTGAGTATGGCCCCCAAAGGTTCATGTGACGTGGGGTGCTAAGAGACAGCTTAGTGGCTAAGGTGCTTGTCTGCAAAGCCAAAGGACCAGCACCCATGTAAGCCAGATGCACAAGGTGATGCTTGTGTCTGGAGTTCATTTGCACTGGCTCAAGACCCTGGCATGCCCATTTTCTCTCTCTCTCAAATAAAGTAAATAAATAAAAGTAAGGTTTTTTTTTTAAGAGTTCATTATAGCCAGGCGTGTTGGCACATGCCTTTAATCCCAGTACTTGGGAGGCAGAGGTAGGAGGATTGCCATGAGTTTGAGGCCACCCTGAGATTATAGTGGTGAATTTCAGGTCAGCCTGGACTAGACTGAGACCTTACCTCAAAAAAAGAAAAAAAGGGCTGGAGAGATGGCTTAGCGGTTAAGCGCTTGCCTGTGAAGCCTAAGGACCGCGGTTCGAGGCTCAGTTCCCCAGGTCCCACGTTAGCCAGATGCACAAGGGGTCGCACGCGTCTGGAGTTCGTTTGCAGAGGCTGGAAGCCCTGGCGCGCCCATTCTCTCTCTCTCCCTCTATCTGTCTTTCTCTCTGTGTCTGTCGCTCTCAAATAAATAAATAAAAAATATTTAAAAAAAAAAAAGAAGCCGGGCGTGGTGGCGCACGCCTTTAATCCCAGCACTCGGGAGGCAGAGGTAGGAGGATTGTCTTAAGTTCGAGGCCACCCTGAGACTCCATAGTGAATTCCAGGTCAGCCTGGTCTAGAGTGAGACCCTACCTCGAAAAACAAAACAAAACAAAACAAAAAAAAAAAAAGAAAAAGAAAAAAGTTCATGTGATGGCCATGGTGCAGCAGTGTGAGGCGTGCCAGGGGGTTGAGGAGGGATCTATTGAAAGGTGATTAGACCCTTGGATGTGTGCCTTTTGAAAGGACCCATGAAGGTCTCATGGATCCTGGTTGATTCTAAAAGAGTGTGCCTAGTGGTAGAATGTTTGTCTAGCATACACAAGGCCCTCAGCTTGACCCCCAGCACTGCAAAAATTACAGCAATGGAAAACTGGTTGACACACTGTGTTCCACTAATTGCACCATCTTTTGAAAGGTCAAAGGTAGGATATCAAAGCTCAGACTTAATCAATAGTAGAATAATAAGGAGATTCCTGTGACACACAAAACACACTGTCTGTTGGGCAGTGACCTAATGGGTTGTTTTATATCCATCATTTGACGAGCTTCCCCACAAGACATCTTGGAAAACTGAGGGTAAGAGCCTCCAGTTTCTCATTGAATCTGTTTACTGTGATGAGCTGGAGAAACTAGTGTTCATGCAGGTCTACTTTTGATCTCTTTTAAAAAAATATATATATATATTATTTCATTTATTTATTTATTTGAGAAAGAGAGAGAGAATGGGTGCACCAGGGCCTCCAGCCATTGAAAACTAACTCCAGATGCATGTGCTCCCCTGTGCATCTGGCTAATGTGGGTCCTGGGGAATTGAACCAGGATCCTTTGGCTTTGCAGGCAAACACCTTAACCATTAAGCCATCTCTCCAGCCCACCTTTGGACTCTCTTAATTCTCAAGTGGAGCCATTGTGGAGCAAGAGACCTTACAGGACATGTTCCGCTTTCTCACCGGTACTCAGTGTTCTGCTGGAGCAGGCCCTCCTTGCCCCCTTGGAGCTTCACCCCCATCTCCTGTTGTCCCCATTTTATAGACGCGGTCACATAGCAGGCAAGCAGCATCTCCCCCTGGAGCCCTGTGCTCACAGGGGCACGTCAGAGTTTCTTTCGCAGTAGCTGCTCCTCCATTTCTTCCCTGCTAACGCTGACCCTCTCTTCAGACCTCTGCTTTCGTCACTGCCTTAATGGAACGCCCTGGTCACTGGCCACCAGTTCTGACATCTTCCTCCTTCATTCTGCAGGTCACAGCCGCACACGCGGAACCATGCTGTGACAGCTGGATCCGAGAGTACAGTAGGTTGAAGATTCCAGAGCCTTGGGCTTGAGAGCAATCCCCACCTCTTTCATTTATGTATTTATGTTGGTTCTGGAGGCAGGGTCTCACCGTAGCCCAGGCTGACCTGGAATCCACTCTACTGCCAGGCTGGCCTCATCATTGCGGTCCTCCCTCAGCCTCAACCTCAGCGCTGGCGTGAAAAGTGTGCACCACCATGCCCGGCTAACAAAGCCTCTTCCAGCTGAGTGACTTTGGGAAAAGTTATTTAGCGTCTGCAAACTTCAGTTTCCTGGTCTGCGAAATGATCATTCTAGTTAGTAATAACTACATCGTAAGTGCCACATTGATGAAATAAACTTGTGTGACTAAAGGGCTGGGATCAAAACACCCCAGATTGCACTCCATACATGAAGGCGAGGGATCAGAGGTGTGTCCTCACCTCTCACCCCCCACCACACACACACACAAACACACACACACACACACACACACATACACACACACGCACCCTGCATGTGGGCAGGACCGTGCCCGTGTGGCTGAGGAGGCAATGTACACACACCTGTGAATGTGGATGGAGTACCAGCTCAATCATTCCCATTTGATAAGCAAAACTGAACCTCTAGTCCAAAGTCACTGGCTAGTTCAGAGACCAAGTAAAGACAGGTCCTGGGGCTGGAGAGGTGGCATAGCGGTTAAGCACTTGCCTGTGAAGCCAAAGGACCCCGGTTCGAGGCTGGGTTCTTTAAGCCAGATGCACAAGGGGACACATGCATCTGGAGTTCGTTTGCAGTGGCTGGAGGCCCTGGCACACCAATTCTCTATCTATCTGCCCCTTTCTCTCTCTGTCTGTTGCTCTCAAATAAATAAATAAAAATAAAGCAAAAAAAAATTTTTTTTAAAGACAGACCCTGAATCCTGTGCACATGCTCGCTTAGCTCAGCTGCTGGCATAACCTTTGCTAACCTTTCCTTCCCACAGCAGTGCAAGGAGCGGACCTCTGGTGTCCCCACAGGCCATGTAAAAGGTTTGGTCCCAGCTTGACCCTCATCTTGGTGCTGTTGCCCAGTGGTGGAACTTTTAGGGGTGGGGCCTGAGGCAAAATCTTCTGGTCACTGGGGCGTGCAGCTGAGCTTCGTGAGCTCATGTGCTCCTTCCATAGACCAAGGCAAAGGGCCAACTGGTCACTGACTGAAACCCTTGCCTCTTTTTTTTGTTTTGTTTTGTTTTGTTTTCTTTCTTCCCCTCCTCCTGGGGGTAGGGCCTTGCTAGCCCAGGCTGATCTGGAATTCACTATGTAATCTCAGGCTGGCCTTGAACTCCTGACAATCCTCTTACCTAGGCCTCCCAAATGCTGGGATTAAAGGTGTGCACCATTACTCTCGACTATAATCTTGTTTTTTTTGGGGGGGGGTTGTTTGTTTGTTTGTGTTTCCGTTTTCTTATTTTTGGTTTTTTGTTGTTGGAGGTAGGGTCTCACTCTAGCCCAGGCTGACCTGGAATTCACTGTGTAGTCTCAGAATGGCCTCAAACTCACAGTGATCCTCCTACCTCAGCTTCCTGAGTGCTGGGATTAAAGGTGCATACCATCACACTTGGCCCCTTTCCTCTTTATAAACTGACCTCTGGAATTTGGAATGCCAAAGGAAAACAACATAGGGAGAAACCATTGCCAGGCCGGTGGTCTTGACACAGCTCTCATGCCCTTGAGCCTGCAGATGCCACCCTCAGCTCTGCTGCCCCAGGCAGCCCGACCAGCTGAAAAAACAGGTGACAGCAGAGCCCAAAGAAGGGCCTTGGTGACCCAAATCTCCCTGTCACCAGCAGTGGCACTTCCTTCTCACCAGGCCTGTTTCCTGAGCACCAAATGAGGATGGGCACCTCTCAGCTCCCAAATGTCCTGGTATTTTCAACATGCTCCCTCCTCTCCCCAGGGGCCTCACATCCTATGCCAAGGCCTAATGATTTCCTGTGAAATTTCTATTGGGGTGTTTTTCTGTGTCTTCAAAGGAAGGAGTCATCCAGCCAGACCGGCTCCAGTCCCTCCCTCTACCCTCTCGGACCAAAACAACCCAACATTTTTTTTTCCTCTTGAATTTAAGAGCCTTGCAGACCCAAGGATCCTTTTAGCTTTTAACATATTTAATAATTTATTATTTATCTGATATTTTTGTAAATGTATTCCTCAGATCATGTCTTTGCGTCTGCAGTTTCCAATTTGCACCTACCTGACATAGTTTATCTTACAATCCCTTGATGCTCCGAAGGCAGGCTTCCTCCCCACACTTTCTTATAGTCTAATGAGCTTCCGCGCTTCATTTACCGTAGGAGACGGCACTCGCCCCTTTTGCATTTTCCTGCTCACAGGCATACGGATCACATGTGTCACTAACATAGTGTGGATTTTTCCCTGGGTTGCTTTTTTTTTTTTTTTTTTTTCTTCTAAACATGTTTGCCCTTCAGCCTGCTAGAAACCAGTTTCTTCCTTTGAAAAACTTGCTCTTTTAAATTTCATCATTCAGTATTTCCTCAGGGATTTTACTCTTTATTAAGAAGTCAAAACCAATTCTGGAGCGATCATAGATAGCAAATAGTCTCATGCATCTTTTGTATCCTCCACAGCTCCAGCACAGAGGTGGGCACCTCGCAGGAACATCAGAAATACTTGTGGGTTAATCCATGTGGCCAACAATATTGTAATTTAATTTAATGTATTTGTTTGAAAGAGAAAGAGGCAGAGAGAGAGAGAGAGAGAGGGGCAGAGAGTGGGCACACCAGAGCCTCCAGCCGCTACAAACAAGCTCCAGACGCCTGTGTCCCCTTGTGCATCTTGCTCTGCCTGCGTGCTGGGGAATCAAACCTGGGTCCTTAGACTTCACAGGCAAGCTCCTTAACTGCTAAGCCATATCTTCAGTCTGGGATTTAGTTATTTATTTAACAGAAAAAGAGGGAGGGAGGGAGAGAGAGAGAATGGGCACGCCAGGGCCTCCAGCCACTGTGAACGAACTCCAGATGTGTGCACCACCTTGTGCATCTGGCTTATATGGGTCCTGGAGAATCAAACCTGGGTCCTTTGGCTTTGCAGGCAAATGCCTTAACCACTAAGCCATCCATTCAACCCCTTATTTATTTATTTATTTACATATTTTGAGGTTTTTGAGGTAGGGTCTCACTCTAGCCCAGGCTGATCTGGAATTCATTATGTAGCCTCAAGCCGGTCTTGAAACTCAAAGCGATCTTCCTACCTCTGTCTCCCCAGTGCATGGATTAAAGGTGCACACTACCACACCCGGCTTTAGCCTTTAATATTTTTGTTTATTTATTTGTGACAAGAAAGACAGTAGGCGTACCAGGGCCTCTCGCCACTGCAAGCAAACTCCAGATGCATGAGCCACTCTATGCATCTGGCTGTATGTGGTTAGTAGGATTTTGAACCCAGACATTGCCAGCAAGCACCTTTAACCACTGAGCCATCTCTCCAGGCCCTAACAAGTGACTTTTAGACAGGAAGACTGGTGTGTTGCTTAAGCACAGACTGCAAAATCAGACTGTGTGGGTTTCAATGCTGGTATTCTGTCATGTTATCTATGTGGCTTTAAGCAAATTACTTGAATGCTGCATGTCTCAGCCTCTGCTCTAAAACAAGAATTATTTCTACCATCTCCCAAGGCTTGATGCAAAGGTTAAACATGTGAAGTGCTTGTGTGGCTAAGCAAACTCTCCATAAACAACTTGTTATTGCTGGAGGTATCGCTCAGTGGTAGAGCACATGTCTAGCATGTACAAGGCCCTGGATTCAATCACCAGCACTATGAAAGAACAAATGGGGGGCTGGAAAGATGGTTCAACACTTAAAGGTGCTTGCTTGCAAAGCCTGTCAGCATGGGTTTGATTACCCAGCCACCCACATAAAGTGGTGTTCATTTGCAGCAGCCAGAGACCCTGGTGTGTCCATACTCACACAGATATATGAATAAATAAAAATTTTAAAAGAGGACTGCAGAGATTGCTCAGTGGTTAAGGTGCTTGCCTGCAAAGTCTAAGGACTCAGGTTTGATTCCCCAGTACTCATGTAAAGCCAGATGCACAAGGTGGCACATGTTTCTGGAATTCCTATGCAGTGGCTAGAGGCCCTGAGGCACCCATTCTCTCCCTCTCTCATAAGTAATTTTTTTAAAGCATAGAGAGGAATGGCAGAAATGGCTCAGCAGGGAGTGCTGGCCACATTAGCATGAGGATATGGGAAAGCATGAGTTCTGTCCTTAGCATGATGTAAAAAGGTGAGGTCATGCACACCTCTAACCACAGCCCTCTTGGGGGCAGAGACAGTGGAATCACTGGAGCTCCTTTTGCAGCCAGTCTGCCTGAAAACAAGACAGCTCCAGGCTCAGTGAGAGACTTTGTCTCAAGGAAATGACATGGAAGAGCCGTAGAGGAGGATGCTAGACATTCTCCCCTCGGCTCCACAGGCATGAACATGGGCCACATGCATCTGCAAACACATGTGCATACACTTCACATGCACAAACACACACCAAAAACAGATGGAATGAATGAACTTTGGTCATCAATGGTTTGTAAGCTGTGTAGACATTAGGTATGTCCTTGACATATAAAATCAAAGCAACTGCAATTAAGAACTGCACATCAGGAAAGTAGTATGATCTTGTTTCTAGCTGTCCACACAGGCTTTCAGGTGTGTGAAGATGAGCTCATTCATCAGTCCCAGATTCATCATGTCCCTTCCGTGTGACCTCAAGGATCACATCCGTCTGTAAAGTGGGGAGTGGAACCAATTATGCCTGTTCTCAAACTCACTGTCTTCACTGAAGCAGTTTCTTGCCTATTTAGTCTAAGTCGAATTGCCCAGACACCAGTTTGGAACAGCAGTAACAAAGCACCTATGTTAATCCTCTTGATGGAGGCCCTGGCTCGGGTGGCAGAGGCAGAAGTGCCCACTAGGGGGCGCGCGTGCTCCCTCATTGGTCTCCCTGGTGGACCTGGGAGTGGACGCGAGTGTGTATGTGGGGGGGGGTAGGTATTGGGTGTGTGTATGTCTGTGGTGGGGAGGTATGGTGTGTGTGTGTGTGCGCGCACGTGTGTGTGTTGGGTGTTGTCCATATACCTAAGAAACTGGGAACCAACAGTTTAACTCACCCAGGATCCCAGAGCTAAAAGGACAAATGATGAAAAGCTGGCTTCTCTGCCAGCTTTTCCACCAGAGAAGTGCAGCCTTCCATTGTACCTGCAGGAAGGGAAGATGGAAGGTACCAGAAATGCAGACAAAAACCCAAAGGTGGGGTTCAAACATCTCCAAGCAGGCACAGGTGTAGACCTACATTTCCCACTGTGCCCCAAAGAACAGAAGCCCGAGAAGGTGCTCTGTGAAAAGTGTCTAGGGTCATATAAGTCTGTGAGACATGCCCTTCCTTATCCTCTCTGAAGTTCAAAGCTCACAGTAGTTAAAGGTCCTCAGAAAGAAAGGACTGGAAAGAAAGAGAGAGAAAAAAAAGGAAGAAAGAAAGAAAGGCAGGCTGGTGAGATGACTCAGCATTTAAGGCACTTGCCTGCAAATCCTAGTGGCCCAAGTTTGATTCCCCAGTACCCATGTAAGCCATATGCACAAAGTGGCACATGCATCTGGAGTTCGTTTGCAGCAGCTGGAAGCCCTAGCATGCCCATTCTCTCTGTCTCTCTTCCTTCTATCTCTCTCCACTTGCAAATAAATAAATAAAAATATTTTTAGTTCCTTATTTTGGTGGTTTTGGGGGGTAGAGTCTCACTTTAGCCCAGGCTGACCTGGAATTCACTATATAGTCTCAACTGTTGCAGTCAGGTTCACATTGCTGGCAGAAATCACCCAACCAAGAGCACCTTTTGGGGGAAAAAAAGAAGAGTTTATTTTGAATTATAGACTTGAGGGGAAGCTCTGTGATGGCAGGAGAAGATGATGGCATGAGCAGAGGGTGAACATCACCCCCTGGCCAACATTAGATGGACAACACAACAGGAGCATATGCCAAACACTGCCAAGGGGACACTGGCTATAACACTCATAAGCCCGCCCCCAACAATCTACTGCCTCCAGGAGAGGTTAGTTCCCAAATCTTCATCAGTTCCTTATCATTTACCTTAAGAAGTTTCCAAGATCTGTTTTCCCCAAAACAGCCTGAGTCCATCCCTGGGAAGGAGTTCCTCTTTCCTAGAACTAATATGAAGGCGGCTTTGTGGTTGGTTAGCTCAGCTCCCATTCAGAACCTATAAATTACCCCAATTTAGGCCTCTAGGTGGCATTTACTCTCTTGCCTTCTCATGGGCAGTAATTCTTCACGCTCCATCCTTTCCTTCTCTCTCTCTCTCTCTCTCTCTTTCTTTGATTTTCTGAATTTTGCACTCTAGCCCAAACTGACCTAAACTCACTCTGTAGTTGGCCTCGAACTCACAGTGATCCTCCTACCTTTGTTTCCCGAGTGCTAGGATCAAAGGCATGCAATGAATCACTATGTCCAGCTTCCCTTCCTTTCTCTTAATCGAATAAAGTCTCAACTTAAACAAAGAAACCAGTTTGGTTGACTTTGTTGAGACCAGTCAACATGTACCCCACCCACTGGACAACCTGGTTGGATGGTCCATGAACGTTTATTCCAATAATGAGAACTGCTGGCCTAAGAAAATAAGGAACTCAATGGGACTTTATACATTTGAACAATGTCATGACATCAGGGTCTCAAGTACAGAGTCAAATGCACCCTAGTAAACTTCTGAAAACAACTGAGGTGTGAAACAAAAATGGACCCGAACCACAAATAAAATGCTTAGCACTCACATAGCTGCTTTTAAATATCTTTTTTTTTTAATTTTTATTTATTTATTTGACAGACAGAGAGAGAGAGGGAGGGAGAGAGAAAGAATGGACGCACCAGAGCCTCTAGCCACTATGAATGAACTCCAAACACAGGTGCCCCCCCTTGTGCATCTGGCTAACGTGGGTCCTGGGAAATCTAACCAGGGTCCTTTGGCTTTTCAGGCAAATGCCTTAACCGCTAAGCCATCTCTCCAGCTCCAGAGCTTCTTTTAAAAAATTATTCATATGCAAGCAGGGAGAGAATGGGCACACTAGAGCCTCTAGCCACAGCAAACTCACTCCAGATGCATGTGCCACTTTGTGCATCTGGCTTTATGTGGGTACTGGAGAATCTAATGCTGACCATTAGGCTCTGCAGGCAAGCACCTTAACCACTAAGTCATCTTTCCAGCCCTCATAGAGCCACCTAAGTATTCAGGTGACTTCTAAAAGGAACCCAGAATACAAACTTGTCCTGGCAACCAAGAGGCTGTAGATCATTGATCTGCAATCTGTACATTATGAGTTTTCGATCTTGAAAGTCTGCTCAGAGCTGGGGCTCAACCAGAATGGCATGATCAAAAAGGTGTTGCTAAGCCGGGCGTGGTGGCGCACGCCTTTAATCCCAGCACTCGGGAGGCAGAGATGGGAGGATCACCGTGAGTTCGAGGCCACCCTGAGACTCCATAGTGAATTCCAGGTCAGCCTGGGCTAGAGTGAGACCCTACCTCGAAAAACCAAAAAAAAAAAAAAAAAAAAGGTGTTGCCAGCTAAGCATGGTGGCACACATCTTTAATCCCAGCACTCAGGAGGCAGAGGTAGGAGAATTGCTATTTCAAGGCCAGCCCAAGACTACATAGTGAATTCCAGGTCAGTATGGGCTAGAGTGAGACCCTACCTCAAAAAACCGAGAAAGGGCTGGGGAGATGGCTTAGTGGTTAAGGCACATGCCTGTGAAGGCTGAGGACCCAAGTTTGATTCTCCAGGTCCCATGTAAGCCAGAAACACATGGTGGTGCATGTGTCTGCAGTTCATTTGTAGTGGCTAGAGTCCCTGATATGCTCATTCTCTTGCCCTCTCTCTCTCTTTCTCCACCTCTCTCTGTCTCAAATAAATAATAAATCTTTAAAAAAAAAAGACAGAAAGAAAGAAGGGGCTGGAGAAATAGCCTAGTCATTAAGGCATTTGCCTGCAAGCCAAAGGACCCCAGTTTGATTCCTCAGAACCCACACAAGCCAGATGCACAAGGGGCCACATGCATCTGGAGTTCATTTGCAGTGGCTGGAGGCCCTGGCATGCCCATTCTCTCTCTCCCCCTCTCTCTGCCTCTCTCTCTCTCTCTCTCAAATAAATAAATAAAACTTAAAAAAAAACTAAAAAAAACCCTAAATAAATAAATAAACTGGGTATGGTGGTGCATGCCTTTAATCCCAGCACTCGGGAGACAGCGGTAGAAGGATCACCAAGAGTTCGAGGCCACCCTGAGACTACATAGTGAATTCCAGGTCAGCCTGGGCTAGAGTGGGACCCTATCTCGAAAAACCAAAAAAAAAAAAAAAAAAAAAAGTGTTGTGAGTGCACCAAATGGTTTCTAAGGTGCTTCACAGGGAGGGAGGGTCAGACCCACAGCTGCTTCAAAAGCCATATCCTCCCGTTCAGGCAGAGGCCAGCAAAGACAGCTTGGAGCCACTGCTAAGAGAAGTCCTTGCTATGTCAGCACAGCTGCCAGCTGAAGCTGAGCTGGTCCTGTGAAGAGAAGAGCTGGACTAAGAAAACGCAAGAGTACAGCGGGGCGTGGTGGCGCACGCCTTTAATGCCAGCACTCATGAGGCAGAGGTAGGAGGATCGCCGTGACTTTGAGGCCACCCTGAGTCTCCATAGTGAATTCCAGGTCAGCCTGGGCTACAGTGAGAACTTACCTCAATCAACCAAAAAAAAAAAAAAGGAAAATGCAGTGTCAGTAGGGGCTATTTGGGGCCAGGGTATAAAAAGCATTGTAGCTTCTGACTCTTGGAACCTAGCCACTCCAGTGAAAGAGTCTTGAGAGCCACGGGCAGCTGGGCCCAGGTCCCGGCAGCCAGTCTGCACCAGTGTGCAGGCCCCATCACTGGGTCTTCTTAGAAGCGATCCGCCTGCCCCTCAGGCCTCAGGCTCAGAGCACAATAAACCACCCAGCCTCAGCCTCCTGACACCACACCCATGAGATGCAGCGCATGTGTCCAACTTTTGGTTTTGATGCAAGGTCTTGCTAAGTAGACCCGACCGTCCTAGAACTCACTATGTTGTGCAGGCTGCCCTTGCATTTACAGTCGTCCTCCTGCCTCTACCAGCCAAGTGTTGGGGTTATAGGAGTGTGCTACCACACCTGACTAAAGTGGTTATTTTAAGCCACTATATATTTGAGGCTGTGGGCCAGAGAGATGACTTAGCGGTTAAGGTGCATGCCTGTAAAGCCTAAGGACCCAGGTTTAATTCCCCAGTACCCATGTAAGGCAGATGCCTGTAGCCACTGCAAAGTCCAGATACATGCGCCACCTTGTGCATCTGGTCCTTAAGGTAGGGAGGACCCAACCTAACTGTGGGTGCAGCACCCCACTAGCCTGGAGAAAGCTGAAAGAACATTCTGTATACATTCCTTGGCTCTCCCTCCTCATTGTTGGACTGTGTGTCTTCCCAGCCACGATGGATCCTTTTTTGTTTGTTTTTTGAGGTAGGGTCTCACTCTGGCTCAGGTTGACCTGGAATTCACCATGACCTGGAATTCACTATGGAGTCTCAGGGTGGCCTCAAACTCACAGTAATCTTCCTACCTCTGCCTCCTGAGTGCTGAGATTAAAGGCTTTTGCCACCACGCCCAGCCCTTTTTAAAAAAAAAAAAAAAAATTACTTATTTATTTGAGAGAGAGAGGAAGAGGCAGAGATAAAGAGAGAATGGGTATGCTAGGGCCTCCAGCCACTGCAAAGGAACTCTAGATGCATGCTCCCGCTTGTGAATCTGGCTTACGTGGGTCCTGGGGAATTGAACCAGGGCCCTTAGGTTTCTCTGGCAAATGCCTTAACTTAACTGCTAAGCCATTTCCCCAGCCCAGGATGGACCCTTTTTAAGATCCTTTTCTGTCCAGAAGTTGCTTCTGGTCAGGTATTTTTATACCAATAATAAGACAATTGGCTAGCACAGAGGCCATTTATTAAACAGCAAATGATAGCTGGATACAATTTGACTGGACTGCTAACTACATGGCAGACACCAAAGCAGGTACTTTGCATATGTTATCTCTGTAGTCTTCACAATCTTCTTTAATTGCACCAGTGCAAGGAAATGACTTAGACAGACCTTAGACAAATGAAGAAACTTATTCACAGCCACACAGGAATGCCGCCTTGTCTGTCATTAACTAGAGGGCAAAAACCTACAAGTTGCTAAAGATAAAATGGGCAGAAGAGTGAAAGCAGAGCTTGTGTGAGAGCAAGAGAATGAAGCTCAGAGGCTGGCACAAAATAACAAAAGTCGTGGAAGTAGGGTGTAGTGGCTCACACCTATATTGCCAACACTCAGGAGGCTGAGGTAAGACATCACATGAGTTTAAGGCCAGCCTGGGCTATAGTGAGACTTCAAAATATAGTGAAACTTCAAAAATAAATAATACTCTGCCAGGCATAGGGGTGTACTCCTTTAATCCCAGCACTCAGGAGGCTGAGGTAGGAGGCTCACTATGAGTTTGAGGCCGGCCTAAGACTACATCGTGAATTCTAGATCAGCCTGGGCTTACCTCAAAACAAGGACTGGAGAGCTGGCTTAGTGGTTAAGGCGTTTGCCTGTGAAGCCAAAGGACCCAGGCTCAACTCCCCAGGACCCACCTAAGCCAGATGCACAAGGTGGTACGTACATCTAGAGTTCGTTTACAGTGGCTAAAGGCTCTGGCGCACCCATTCTCTCTCTTTCTCTCTCAAATAAATAAAATAATAATGAAAAACAAGTAACAATAATGATGATAATGACGACAATGACAACAGTAGTAGTGGACAACTGAGAGTGTCCCTGAAACTGTTCTTCCTGGGGCTTCAGTTTCGTCACTGCTATGTGACTAAACAGGAAAAAGAAGAGAGGAAAAGTTCTCACAATATGAACCGTTTCCCTTGGCACTCCTCTTTCCTAATTGTTCCTGTGGTTGTCACATATACTACGTGCCAGACAGTGCTTGGGGTCTGTCAGGTAAGCACAGGCTCATTTCCTCACACTCACGAAAGCTCCTGAGTTCACAATCACCACCTACTCATGTGCTCTCATTTCATTATCAGAGCAGATGCCTTTAGCAACTGGAGCTAAATGCATCAACAAATGATTACTATTGATCAATACGGCCCTTTCTTGCTTGCTCCTTCCCTCTTTTTTTTTTTTTAATTATTTATTTGAGAAGGAGAAAGAGAGAATGAGAGTGCCCGGGGTCCAGCCCTGCAAACTGCCAACAAACTCTAGACTCATGTGCTACCCTTGCATCTGTCCTATGTGGGTCCTGGGGAATTGAACCTGGGTCCTTGGGCTTTGCAGGCAAGTGCCTTAACTGCTAAACCATCTCTTCAGTTTCAATCCCCTTTTCTTATTTAATAGGTTCTCTTGTGATGATTTTTACCTGTTTCCCTACTGAATCTATAAGCTTTTCTTGCAGACCAGGTGCTCAAGTGTAAAATGAGAGGCAACATAGGTGAAGGCATGCTGGGAAGAAGGAGAGATGAATGAACGGGTGAACAGGAGATGGATGAGTGGGCGGGTGGGTAGGTCATAGATGGATAGCTTGGTGGGTATTGCAACATTGACAGACTAAAGAAAGGACTCTAGAGCTGGGCGTGGTGGTGCACACCTTTAATCCCAGCACTTGGGAGGCAGAGGTCAGAGGATTGCTGTGAGTTTGAGGCTACTCTGAGACTACATAGTGAATTATAGGTCAGCCTGGGCTAGAGAGAGAGCCTATCTCAAAAGAAACAAAACAAACAACAGCAAAGAAAGAAAGAAGGAAAAAAGAAAGGGTATTGTCCAAGTCCAGCTTGGTGAGCCAATGAGTTTACTAGGACTATAGCATGGGTGCATCAAAGGCGGCTACACCCACCAGAAAGCCACTCCCCCACCCAGCAACTTCCTGAGGAGGGGGGATCTCATGTGATCACAGCTTTTCCCATTCAAGATGTCAATGGTTATCCCCAATTCAGAGGAAACAGCTACACCACAGTGGGTGAGGGTAAATGGAGGGTAGGTGTATGGGTGGGTGGATGGGTGGATGGATGGGCAGGGGGAAGGACCATATGTGTGGATAAGTGATTAGGAGGGATTATCTATTGGAGTCACCCATTACTCATTACAATCTTGGCTATGGGTGTTTATATTTATTTATTTACTTATATGTGTGTAAGAGAGAGAGAGAGAGTATGGGCATGCTAGGGCTTCTGGCCACTGCAAACAAACTCCAGATGCATGTGCCACCATGTGCATCTGGCTTACTTGGGTACTGAGGAATCAAACCTGGGTCCTTAGGCTTCTCTTTCTCAACAACAACAACAATAATAATTAATAATAATAAAAGAAACAAGGGCATACACTCCTGTTGCTCTGGTCCGCCTTATATTGGTCAGAGGGTGTTGTCCACCCTCTGCTCATGCCAGCTTTCCCCTGCCATTGTGGAGCTTCCCCTCAAGCCTGTAAGCCAAAATAAACCTCTTTATTTCCCAAAAGCTGCTCTTGGTAGGGTGATTTCTACCAACAATGTAAACCTGACTGCAACACTAATGTTGGTGCTGAGAAGTGGGGTTGCTGCAAGACACTTGACTATGTGTCTTTGGCCTTTTGGAGCTGATTTTCTTTTTTTTTTTTAATTTTTTTTAATTTAATTTAATTTTATTTTATTTTTTTTTAAATTTATTTATTTGAGAGCGACAGACACAGAGAGAAAGACAGATAGAGGGAGAGAGAGAGAATGGGCGCGCCAGGGCTTCCAGCCTCTGCAAACGAACTCCAGACGCGTGCGCCCCCTTGTGCATCTGGCTAACGTGGGACCTGGGGAACCGAGCCTCGAACCGGGGTCCTTAGGCTTCACAGGCAAGCGCTTAAGTGCTAAGCCATCTCTCCAGCCCAAATTTAATTTTTATTAACATTTTCCATGATTATAAAAAAATATCCCATGGTAATACCCTCCCTTCCCCCACACACTTTCCCCTTTGAAATTCCATTCTCCTTCATATCACCTCCCCATCTCAATCATTGTACTTACATATATACAATACCAACCTATTAAGTACCCTCCTCCCTTCCTTTCTCCTCCCTTTATATCTTCTTTTTAACTTACTGGCCTCTGCTACTATTTTCCTTCTCATGCAGAAGCCCAATTATCTGTAGCTAGGATCCACTTATGAGGGAGAACATGTGGCACTTGGTTTTCTGGGCCTGGGTTACCTCACTTAGTATAATCCTTTCCAGATCCATCCAATTTTCTTCAAATTTCATAACTTCATTTTTCTTTACCGCTGAGTAGAACTCCATTGTATAAATGTGCCACATCTTCATTATCTACTCATCAGTTGAGGGACATCTAGGCTGATTCCATTTCCCAGCTATTATAAATTGAGCAGCAATAAACATGGTTGAGCACGTACTTCTAAGGAAATGAGATGAGTCCTTAGGATATATGCCTAGGAGTGCTATAGCTGGGTCATATGGTAGATCAATCTTTAGCTGTTGTAGGAACCTCCACACTGATTTCCACAATGGCTGGACCAGATGGCATTCCCACCAGCAGTGTAGAAGGGTTCCTCTTTTTCCACATCCCCGCCAACATTTATGATCATTTGTTTTCATGATGGTGGCCAATCTGACAGGAGTGAGATGGAATCTCAACGTAGTTTTAATCTGCTTTCCCTGATGACTAGCGACGTAGAACATTTTCTTAGATGCTTATATGTCATTCGTATTTCTTCCTTTGAGAATGCTCTATTTAGCTCCAAAGCCCATTTTTTTGATTGGCTTGTTTGACTTCTTATTATTTAACTTTTTGAGATCTTTGCATATCCTACATATTAATCCTCTATCAGATATATAGCTGAAGATTTTTTCCCATTCTGTAGGTTGCCTCTTTGCTTTTTTCACTGTGTCCTTTGCAGTGCAAAATCTTTGTAATTTCATGAGGTCCCAATGATTAATCTGTGGTTTTATTGCCTGAGCAATTGGGGTTGTATTCAGAAAGTCCTTGCCAAGACCAATATGTTGAAGGGTTTCCCCTCCTTTGTCCTCTAGCAGTTTCAGAGTTTCAGGTCTGATGTTAAGGTCTTTAATCCATTTGGACTTAATTCTTGTGCATGGAGAGAGAGAAGAATCTATTTTCATCCTTCTACAGATATATATCCAGTTTGCCCAACACCATTTGCTAAAGAGGCTGTCTCTTCTCCAATGAGTATTTTTGGCATTTTTATCAAATATCAGGTGGCTATAGCTACTTGGGCTTACATCTGGGTCCTCTATTCTGTTCCACTCATCTACATGTCTGTTTTTGTGCCAGTACCATGCTGTTTTTGTTACTATGGCTCTGTAGTATAGGTTAAAATCAGGTATGGTGATACCACCAGCCTCATTTTTGTTGCTCAGTATTATTTTAGATATTCGAGGTTTTTTGTGATTCCAAATGAATTTTTGGATTGTTTTTTCTATTTCCATGAAGAAAGCCTTTGGAATTTTGATAGGGATTGCATTAAATGTGTAGTTTGCTTTTGGTAAGATTGCCATTTTCACAATATTGATTCTTCCAATCCAGGAACAAGGGATTTTTCTCTACTTTCAAGTGTCTTCTGCAATTTCTCACTTGAGTGTTTTAAAGTTCTCATTGTAGAGATTCTTTACTTCCTTGGTTAGGTTTATTCCAAGGTACTTTATTTATTTATTTTTTTTTGATGCAATTGTGAATGGGAGTGATTCGCTGATTTCATCCTCTGTGTGTTTGTTGTTAGCATATATGAAGGCTACTGATTTCTTTGTATTTATTTTGTATCCTGCTACATTGCTGTAGGTTTTGATCAGCTCTAACAGTTTGCTAGTAGAGTCATTAGGGTTCTTTATGTATAGAATCATGTCATCTGCAAATAATGATAACTTGATCTCTTCCTTTCCAATTTGTATCCCTTTTATGTGTGTCTTTTGCCTTATTGCTATGGCTAACCCTTCCAAAACTATGTTAAATAAAAGTGGGGACACTGGACACCCTTGTCTTCTTCCTGATTTTAGTGGAAAAGCTTCCAGTTTTTCCCCATTTAGTAATATGTTGGCTGTAGGCTTGTCATAAATAGCTTTTATTATACTGAGATATGTTCCTTCTATTCCCAGTCTCTGTAGGACTTTTATCATTAAGGGATGTTGGATTTTGTCAAATGCTTTCTCTGCGTCTAATGAGATAATCATGTGATTTTTGTCCTTCAATCCACTTATTTTTTTTAATCCATTTATATAATGTATCACATTTATAGATTTGCATATGTTGAACCATCCCTGCATCTCTGGGTAAAGCCTACTTGGTCAGGGTGAATGATCTTTCTGATATATTCTTGTATTATGTTTGCCAAAATTTTGTTGAGAATTTTTGCATCTATGTTCATGAGGAAGATTGTTCTGTAATTTTCTTTTTTTGTTCTATCTTTGCCTTGTTTTGGTATCAAGGTGATGTTGGCCTCATAGAAGGAGTTTGGTAGAATTCCTTCTTTTTCTATTTCCTGGAAAAGCTTAAGAAGCAATGGTGTTAGCTCTTCCTTAAAGGTCTGGTAAAATTCAGCACCAAATCCATCTGGACCTGGGCTTTTTTTAGTTGGCAGATTACTGATAACTGTTCGGATCTCCATGTTTGTTATAGGTCTATTTAAGTGATTAATCTCATTTTGATTTAATTTAGGTAGGTCATATAAATCAAGGAAATCATCCATTTCTTTCAGATTTTCATACTTTGTGGAGTATATGCTTTTATAGTATGTCCCTATGATTTTTTGAATTTCTCTGGAATCTGTTGTGATGTTACCTTGTTCATCTCTGATTTTATTAATTTGTGTCTCTTCTCTCTTTCTTTTGGTCAGATTTGCTAAGGGTTTATCAATCTTGTTTTTCCTTTCAAAGAACCAACTCTTTGTTTCATTAATTCTTTGGATTTTTTTGTTTGTTTGTTTGTTTCTATTTCATTAATTTCTGCCATAATCTTTATAATTTCTTCTCGTCTACTGATTTTTGGTTTGCCTTGTTTTTCTTTTTCCAAGGCTTTAAGATGAAACATTTGGTCATTTACTTGCAACCTTTATAATTTCTTAATATAGGCACTTAAGGCTATAAATTTACCTCTTAGAACTGCCTTCATTGTGTCCCAGAGATTTTGGCATGTTGTGTTCTCATTATCATTTGACTCTAGAAACTTTTTGATTTCCTTCTTGATTTCTTCATTGACCCATTCATCATTTAGTAATATATTGTTTAGTTTCCATGATTTTGTGTATGCTCTATAGCCTTTCTTGCTACTGATTTGTAGTTTAATTCCATTGTGGTCAGATAGAATGCAAGGAATTATTTCAATTTTCCTGAATTTGTTAAGATTTGCTTTGTGTCCTAATATATGGTCCATTTTAGAGAATGTTCCATGTGCTGCTGAAAAGAATGTATATGCTGCAGTATTTGGATGAAATGTCCTGTATATATCTGTTAGGTCCATTCCTTCTACGACCTCATTTAGTCCAGATGCCTCTCTGTTTATTTTTTCCCGGGATGACCTGTCAATTGATGAGAGTGAGGTGTTAAAGTCACCCACCTCCATTGTGTTTGGTGTTATTTGTGACCTTAGTTCTAAGAGTGTTTGTTTGATGAATTTGGGAGCCCCCATGTTAGGTGCATATATGTTTAGGATTGTAATGTCCTCCTGTTGGTTTGTGCCCTTAATCAATATAAAGTGACCTTCCTTATCTTTCTTGACTAACGTCGGACTAAAGTCTACCCTGTCTGATATTAGGATAGCAACCCCTGCTTGTTTTCTAGGCCCATTTGCTTGAAACACCGTCTTCCAACCTTTCACCCTAAGATAATGTCTATCCTTTGTAGAAAGGTGAGTTTCTTGGAGACAACAAATTGTAGGATCCTGCTTTTTAACCCAGTCTGCAAATCTATGTCTTTTCGTTGGGGCATTGAGACCGTTGATATTAAGAGATATTATTGAAAGGTGTGTATTTATGTTTGCCTTTTGTGTGTGTGTGTGTGTGTGTGTGTGTGTGTGTGTGTGTGTGTGTTTCCGGTTCTACCTTTGCTTTCTTGTGTTAACTTGTATTTGAGTATTGCTTGTTTTTTCCATGTTCCTTATATGTGTGCTTTTCCTTTTCTTTAGCATGGAGGATCCTATCAAGTATTTTTTGTAGAGCTGGTTTTGTCTTCAAATACTCCTTTAACCTGCTTTTGTCATGGAATGTCCTTATTTCTTCATCTATTTGAATGGATAGCTTTGCAGGATAAAGTAACCTTGGTTGACAGTGGTTATTTTTCAGAACTTGGAATACATTACTCCAAGCCCTTCTGGCTTTTAAAGTTTGTGTTGAATAATCTGCTGTAATCCTGATGGGCTTACTTTTGTAGGTAACTTGAATTTTCTCTCTAACTGCTTTCAATATTTTTTCCTTGGTTTGTGTGTTTGGTAGTTTGATTATAATATGATGAAGAGAGGTTCTTTCCAGGTTTTGTCTGGCTGGGGTTCTAAAGGCTTCCTGTATCTGCATTGGCACCTCTTTCCCAATTTGGGGGAAGTTTTCTTCTATGATTTTATTGAAGATGCCTACTATGCCTTTGAAGTGGAATTCTTCTCCTTCTACTATGCTCTGAATTCTTATATTGGATCTTTTCATAGTGTCCTGAATATCTTGAAATTCCCACTCATATTTTTCTATAAGTTTGTCTTTCTCTTTGTTGGACTGTATTAGATCTGCCACCTGGTCTTCTAGCTTAGATATTCTGTCTTCTCCTTCATCCATTCTACTGGTTAGATTTTCTACAGAGTTTTTTATTTCATTAACTGTGTTCTTCATTGCTAGTAATTCTGACTGGTTTTTCTTTATTATTTCTATTTCCTTATTTATGTCTTGTATTGCCTTCTTTATTTCATGAAATTGGTGTCTTGCATCTTCTTTGATTTCCTCTTTGAGTTCCTCTTTGACTCCTTTGATTTGTTCTCTGACTTCTTTGAACACATTAACAATCATTCTTTTGAAATCTTTCTCAGGTATTTCCTCTAACTCATTCTCACTGGAGGTCATTTCTGATCCATTAATACTGTTAGGTGGATTTATATTGTCTTGCTTTTTAGTGTTTTTTGTGTTATAATGTGTATAGTTTTGCATCTTGGATTAAGTTAATGCTTGGATTTTCTAACTAGCTAGGTATTCTTAGCTGTATCAATGGATTTGATGTTATATATCTTCAGGATAGGAGCTTAAGGTGTTAGGTGTGGCTCTTAAGGCTCTCGAAGTATCTACAAAGGTGTTCCTAGGGGTTGAGTTTCCCTGCTATGGGAGTATTCAAGTAGGCTGAGTGGAATAAAATACAGGTAGATTCTAAAATTTAACTAAATACTGTACACAATCAATCAAAAACAGCCCCGAATATTTATGCAAGACTAGTTATTATAACAACCAGATCCTCTGGTCTGCAGAGGGATCCAAGTCAGCTTGTGACTAAGTGAGACCCTTCCCTGGTGCAATCAAGCCCGGTTACTTTTTTGGATGATTTTGGTCTTAGTCAAGTTGCTGGCTGGGTCATTGGGCTGCTGGTCTGATTTCTGGAGCTAGGCACTGGCTTTTCCTGCACGGCAAACCGAGCCTGGCAACTGTGGCCCTGCAGAACTGCACACCCGCTGCTGGAACTGCCACTGCTGCTCCTGAAGCTGCCGCTGCTGGGTCTGTTGCCTCTGCTGGGTCCACTGCTGCTGCTGCCGCTGCCACTACTGGATCCTCCGCTGCTGCTGCTGTATCTGCAACTGCTGCCTCTGAAGCTGCTGCTGTTGGATCTGCCGCTGCTGCCACTACTGCTGCTGGGGCTGCTGCTGCTGGTGCTGCAGCCGCTGATGTTGCTGCGGGACTCTGCTCCTGCTTGGGTCCCGCTGTTCACTCAAGTTGGTGTGGCCAGGTCCCAGGTCCACTGCTCTGTGCTGGAGCTGGGCACAGGCGGTGGGGGAGGGGAGGGAACCGCAGCTGCTCTGGTTCTCTCGCTGTTCCACGTGTCCTTTTACCTTGTGATCTGCTCCTCCGTTGTTCACTGCTGCTCTCCCTTCTCGTTTTTTGAGTTTCAGAGAGTGCTGGTGTGAGTGGAAGCTCCCCTCACGTGGCTTTTCCTATGGCTGGAGCCGAGCCTGTTAGCTTTCTGGTGCGCTGCCACCACCGCGGTTGGTGGACCTGCCAGGGCCTCTTTTGCTGGCCTGTGCAGACTCTGGATCTCTTCTACTTCTCCACTGCCATTTCAATTTCCTATACACCTCACTTTTTAGTAAAAGTGTGCATTTTGCTGAGGTTTTTTGGTCTTTTTCCCCCCAGGCTGCTTTGGCGTGGTACCTAAGCTGCCACCTTAACCGGAAGTCGCATCAGGTTCTGGAGCTGGTTTTCAAGAGGAATGTGGAAGGATTTGAAAACTTGGCCTAAGAGACACCTTGAAGTGCTCTAAGTACAGCTTGATGGACTATTCTGGTCAGAGTTGAAAGACCTGAATGCAGTAAGAACTAAGGACTGTGAGGTTTGGCTTGTGAGGGTGAGAAAGAGCTTTGACTTGACTGGGCTAGAAAGTTTATGTGAGAGGCTTGCTGTTATGCCCATGTCCTGAGAATTTTTGCAGGGTTGCATTGTGTAGAAACCGACTGGTGTGAGCACAGTGTTATGGCACAGAAAAAAATTCTTTAGGCTGAAACTGCTGCCTGTTCAGTTGCAATTGAGAAATTACAATCATTGAGATTGGGCCAGCTGACCTGTGTTAGGACAACAGAAAGAACGCAGACTCTTGAAGGAGCCTGAGTGCTCAAGAAGTGTCCTGTTCTTCAAAGTCTGCTTTATTACCCCCTGGATTAACAAATTGGCACCCTATGTGGTATCGTGGAGTATTAGAAATGCAGGAAAGAGATGGTCATTGAGTTTGCAATGCGGTCTTGTGTTTTGGAAATGGATATGGGCACTGCGAAGCAGGTTTGCTTGATGACTGCATGGAGACCCCATGGGGCCACGTGGATGAACTGTGGATTGCAGTGGAAACCCAGTGGAGATGCCTGGACCATGACATGGCTGCTAAGGAAAGCAGCCGGCTCAATGAAGTTTTCCAGGACTGTGAATAGCCTAGCTGGAGGAGTGGAATTAGAACTCCAGAGACTTGTTGCTGGTTTGGATTATTGGAGTTAGAGTCTTGTCAGTGGTTTGTTGAATTTGGAGCTACAGAATTTGATGTTTGCTCTGTTTAAATCTTGTATTGGTTGAGTATTTTTTTGCTATGACAATGCCATCTTTTGCAGTGTGAATGTTATTCTGTGCCATTATGGTTTTTTTGGAAGATTTTTTGGCACTATGGCTCAGTTAAGAGACCTTGGATTATGGGGAATGCATGAACATCACTGGAATTGATAAAATCTATGGGGACTTTTAGAGTTGGCCTCTAATTACATTTTATATCATGTATGGTTCAGTTTATCGGCACAGGGGCAGAATGTGCTGGTTTGATTCAGGTGCCCCCCATAAACTTAGGTGCTCTGAAAGCTAGGTTCCCAGCTGATAGAGATATGGGAATTAATGCCTTCTGAAGGCAGTGTATTGCTGGGGGCGGGATTATAGTTGTTATAGCCAGCTCCCCCTTGCCAGTGTTTGGCACACTGTCCTGTTGCTCTGATCCACCTTATGTTGGCCAGGGAGTGATGTCCATCCTCTGCTCATGCCAGCGTTTTCACCCGCCATTGTGGAGCTTTTCCCTTGAGCCTGTAAGCAAAATATACCTCTTTTCACACACACACACACACACACACACACACACACACACACACACACAGAGAGAGAGAGAGAGAGAGAGAGAGAGAGAGAAAGCAGAGAGAAAGAGAATGGGCACACCAAGGCCTTCAACCATTGCAAATGAACTCTAGATGCAGGCAACATCTTGTGCATTTGGCTTACGTGGGTCCTGGAGAATAGAACCTGGGTCCTTTGGCTTTGCAAACAAACACCTTAACCACTAAGCCATCTCTCCAGCCCAATTCCTGAATTTCTGAGTGCCATCTCCCAGCACCCATGACCAGTACACAGGTTCCCAATAGGCCCGTGATAAATTCCTCTTTGCCTACTGACCTGGAGTTTACTTCCATTGTGTGCCACTGGGAACACGACCCAGCCAAAGTGCTTCAGAAGGAACTTCAATACCGTGTGGAGTTGGACACAAACACCTTATGCCTATGCAATGTGCATTCCTGAGCCTTATAGGATTCCTGTCATCAGCTGAAGTACACAGGGGAAAGCTCCAAAGCAATATGGTTAGGGCCCAGAGTAGGGCGCAGGAAGAGGGAGAGAGAAAACTGGCTTACGTGATGGTGGAGGGCAGAATTCAAAATATGCAGGGTAGACCAGCAGGCTGGAAAACCAGGTAAATGTCAGGGCCTAAAGAGACCTGCTGGCTCCGTTCACTTCTTCCTCCATGGCCTCTGGATGAGTGGAAGACACCACCCACATCACAAGGGATAGTCTGCTTTACTCAGTCCACTGAATGAAATATGCAATCTCAACTACAACATGCCTCCACATGGTGGACTGCATATTAAAGTATTGTGGTCCAGCCAAGTTTACATGTACAATTAGCCATTCCAGGTTAATATACACTTCCTGTTGGAAGAAATGCTCCTGGCAACCAATGCATGGTGAAACCCTCAGGGAAACACATGGAGACATACACCTTTACCATAGGCCACACGGTCCTGCTCTTATGGAAAAGATCTGGCATGATGCTGGGGTGTTGTTAAGAACATTATGCACAAGGACCAAGAAGGACTCTTTTAACTGTATAGTATCTATTTTAACAGGTTTTGAGTCAATTTAAGGCTGTTTACTTTTTTTTTTTTTTTTGAGGTAGGGTTTCACTCTAGCCCAGGCTGACCTGGAATTCCCTATGTAGTTTCAGGGTGGCCTTGAACTCATGGATATCCTACCTCTGCCTCCCGAGTGCTGGGATTACAGGTATGAGCCACCATGTCCAGCTAAGGCTGTTTGCTTTTGAGAAGCACGAAAAACTTGAGAAGACCCAGAAAAGAATCAAGACACCCAAAGGCCTGCACAGTAAGGCCTGACATGTACCCATCATCTCACCATCCAGCTCTGAGAGCTGTGACGAGTGTGTTTTTTTTGCCAGAGGCTGTCCGGCACAGAGATACTGGGAGATAAGAGCAGTGTCACGTGTCTCAGCCCAATGGTGAGATGTGACGGATTTGAAGTGGGTCAGGCCCAGCACTGCAGACATGGAGCAGAGGCACAAACTGTTCCTTGAATCTATGCTTTCAGCTTTCTAGATGTCCTTGAGCAGGGCTCTGGACAGTGGGCAGAGGGGTCAAATATGCTTCCTTTGTAGATGCCTGTCACAAAGGCTTTGAAGCATGGCCTCTGATCACCTGGAGCCTGTGGCCCACAGGAGCAGCTGGGTTTCTGATGAGTCAGGAGCTGCGAGAGCTGCAAGCCAAGGAGAGTGGGGTAAGAGGGGAGTTTCCTAAACTGGGCATAGTGGCGCACACCTTTAATGCAGCACTCAGGAGGCAGAGGCAGGAGGACAGCAGTCAGTTAGAGGCCACCCTGAGAGACTATATTGTGAATTCCAGGTCAGCCTGGGCTGGAGCGAGCCCCTACCTTGAAAAAAAAAAAAGAGGGTAGTTTTCTCTCTTGGCTGCTGTGAGGAGCAGAGAAAGTGGCTTTTTCTCTCTTTGTTGCCTTGAAGCATGTTTCATAGAAAAACTGAGCTAAACAGGATGGGTTCCATAGCCACAGGAGCGTGGTCCAGAAGAAACAAGTAAGAGAGGGTAGGATGGGGATGCAGATCTTCCCCGCCAGTGCTGCAGAGTGGAGGCAAGCCTGGCATGAAGCAAGCAGCAGGTTTAGGAACTCCAGAGCTGACTCCTTAGGGGAGGCCAGGCCCATGACTCGCACAGCTGTAGGGACACTGTCGGTGCAGTGGTAAATTAAGTCTGTCTTCTGTATCCCGCCTGCAAATACACCCCACCGTCCCACTGATCAGTTTGAGGCTGCGGTCACTGTAAGCTTTCCCACATGCATCTAGTTCCACATGTATTGATCGCCCAAGTGTGAGGCAACCAAACTGGCCCCACACACCAGGTTCTGACACTGTTCTGACACCTGTAATCCCAGTGTGCCTAGGGTGAGGAGAGAGGCAATGGCAGGAGAATGGCCCAGAAGCTCATCTCTCCAGCCCCCAATTACTACACTTGTTTTCATGTATGTGTGTGTGGTGTATATGCATGTTCACATGCATGTGAGTGTGCAAATGGAGCTCAGAGGTTGACATCAGTTGTCTTCCTCACTGGCTAACCCTTGCAGTTTGAATGTAAAATGTCCCCTATAGGTGCAGGTGTTTGAATACATGGTCTCCGGTTGGTGGTGCTGTTTGGAAAGGTTGTGGAATCTTTAGGAGGTGGAGACCTTCTGGAGGAAGTGCATCACTGGGGGAAGGCCTTGAGATGTTATCATCTGGCCCATGTCCTACTTCTCTCTGCTTCCTGCCAGAAGATGTGACCAGTTCTGCTTTGTGTTCCTGTCACCATGAAATTTCCCCTCGATTGTAAGCCAAATCAGACCCTTTTCTTTCCATAAGTTACTTCTGGTAGGGTATTTGTTAAGACAATGAGAAAGGTGGAGACACACTCTCTGCCTGTGAGGGTTAAGGTTTGTTGTCGCGTGGTCAGTTTAGGAATCCACAGACATTCCTCTTGTGTGGGTCCCTAAGGTTGCTTCCAGGAAGGCTTAACTGAAGGAAGAAGTCCTTCCCACAGAGTGGGGACCCCTCTCAGAGGGGGACTTTATCTAAGGAAGCAGAAACTCTGAGAAAAGAACCCCCTTTCTCCTACCTGCTGCCTTCCCATGTAGACTGAAGAGCAGCGGCTCCCCAGGACGCCTCCAGGCTTTCCGTGCTGGATTGGGACTGCTGGGGCATCCAGCCATGTGGACTGAGCAGCTACAGGGTGCCTTGACTCCCAGGCCTGAAAACTGCTATTGTTGGACTGCCATAAGCTAATCCAATAAATTACCTTTTATTTAATTTATTGTTATTTTTTTACATTTATTTATTTGCAGAGAGAGGGAGAATGGGAACACCAGGGCATACTGCCACTGCAAACAAACTCCAGGTCATGTGCCACTTTGCGCATCCAGCTTTACAAAACAACAACAACAACAACAAAAAAACCTGGCATAAGCCTCTGACATTTATTTACAATGGCAAGAGGTCTTAGCACATGCATGTGGGCACACACAAATAGTAATTTTAAAAAAATTTGTTCTTTGTCAAGATAATGTCTTGCTCTTGTCCAGGCTGACCTAGAATTCACTATGTAGTGTCAAGGTGGCCTCAAACTCTCAGTGATCCTCCTATTTCTGCTTCCCAAGTGCTAGGATTAAAAGCATGTGCCACCATGCATGGCATAAATAATGTAAAAATATTTTTATTTATTTGAAAGCCAGGCTTGGTGGTGCACATCTTTAATACCAGCACTTGGGAGGAAGAAGTAGGAGGATTGCCATGAGTTAAAGGCCACCCTGAGACTACAGGGTGAATTCCAGGTCAGCCTGGGCTAGAGTGAAACCCTACTTCAAAAAACAAAGAATTTATTTATCTGGCTGGGTGTGGTGGCTCACACCTTTAATCCCAGCACTCAAGAGGGAGAGTAGGAGGATCAAGGTGAGTTTGGGGCCACCCTGAGAATCTAGAGTGAATTCCAGGTCAGCCTAGGCTAGAGCGAGACCTGACCTCGAAAAAAATTATTTATATGAAAGAAAGTGAATGTGTGCATCAGATCCTCTTGCCACTGCAAACAAACTCCAGACACACGTGCCACTTTGTGTATCTAGCTTTACACAAGTATTGGGGGAATTGAACACAGACCATCGGGCCATGAAGGCTTTGCAAGCAAGGGCCTTTAATCACTGAGCCATCTCTCTAGCCAATAAATACAATTTTTAAAAAGCTCTTGGAGAGGTGGCACAACAGTTAAAGGTACTTGCTTGCAATGTATTCTGGTTTGGGTTTGATTCCCCAGTATCCATACAAAGCCAGATGCGCAAAATGGTGTGTGTCTAAAGTTCATTTGCAGTGGCAGCAGGCCCTGACACACCCATTCTCTCTCTCTCTTATTATTAATTTTTTTGGGGGGGCCAGGCATGATGGTGCAGACCTTTAATCCCAGCACTTGGGAGGCAGAGGTAAGAGGATCGCCAGGAGTTCAAGGCCATAGTGACTTTTACTCAATCCAGTTCCAGCCTGCCCTGATGGTGTTTAGGCCTACATACACTTTCAGTTAAAATACAGTTGGGTTGTAACATTTTGAAAATTTCATGTATATTAACTAACCAAGCACTATGTCTTGTTGGAAAAGAGATGTTCTTAACCAACCAATCCCTTTGTCATATTGGAAAGGAGAGCTACCATATCCCAAGTTTTGTTGTGCTTACTGTAACAGTGAACACTTACCAGTTCTCGAATCAGACAACATTCAAAGTGCACTCTCAACCCTAGGCTGGGAATGTGTTTGGGGAGTGAATTAGGTCATGAGAATGGAGCTGTGATGCATAGGATTAGTACCCTTATAAGAGATGTCAGAGAGCTCACTTATTCCTTTGGTCACTTGAGGACACAGGGGAGAGAGCAGATGCAATCTGGGAACCAGAGAATAGCCCTCACCAGACTCTCTGCTGATGCCTTCATCTTGATCTTCCAGCTTCTGCAAATGTAGAGAAATAATCTTCTACAGTTTACAAACCACCTGGCCTACGGAATGCCATTGGAGCAGCTTCAAGGGACCAAGACCCAACACTGACCTGAGGCAGACACTGTCACTGCTCTTCCTGGTATACATGTGAGAGAACAGGTCTCATGTGTAACAAACACGGTGTTAGGGGTCCAGGAAAGTCCTTGAAACCCAAACCCTAGGTTCGTTTCTTTTTTTTTTTTCTTTTGTTTAGTTTTTCAAGGTAGGGTTTTACTCCAGCGCAGGCTGACTTGGAATTCACTATATCATCCCAGGCTGATCTCGAACTCATAGCCATCTTGCTACCTCTGCCTCCCAAGTTAATACTCGGGAGGATTAAAGGTGTGTGCCACCATGTCTGGCTTCCTTTCTAATTTTAACCAAATACTTAAATAAAGACTGAGAAGGATGATTATTAAATTATTATATTTATTGAGGAAGTATAGAGCCAAGAAAAGGCACTCATATGACTAGAGATCCCATGTGGAGAGCTGGAGGGGATAAAGGAGCCCTTGTGGAGAGTAAGGGCTAGGGACTCTCCCCTCAATTCAGCTCAGCCCCAGCCCAGGCAATCCTCCTACCTCTGCCACCCAGCTATTTTTACTTTTTGTTGTTGTTATTTGAAATAGGGTCTCACTCTAGGCCAGGCTGACCTGGAATTCACTATGTAGTCTCAGGCTGGCCTTGTACTCACAGTGATCCTCCTACCTCTGCCTCTCAAATGCTGGGATTAAAGGGCGTGTGCCACCACATCCACCCAGCCCAGGAGTATGTTTAAGCTGTGTAATTAAACCTTTAGCTCAGGGAGTGTTTCAGGTTGTGCTGCAAAGGTGGGGAGTAATTGTGCAAACCTCCCTGGCTGGCTCCCAGCTCCAGTGCCTCTGCTGACCTTGGATGTTGAATTAGGATTCAACATCACAACATGGTATGCCTGCTTCTCCTGGGAAGCCCAGGTGAGCCATTTGCTCAGAGCCATCCGCTCACTTTTGCCCTTGGCCCAGCATAGTGGCTCAAATCCCTGTAATTATGGCTTTAAAAAGCTGCTGGCCTTGGCCCAGGAATTCTTGTTCTTGTCATTTGCAGCATTGAATGAGACCGATTTCTTGTTGGCAAGCTGGGTGATTGAAGCCTTCCATGATTTCAGCAGCATCCTCATTGCATTGAAAGATCCGAGGAAGAAATACACAAACCACAGTGAACACAGGTAAAGTGGGACTGTCACACAGGAAGAGGATTCTTACCAGCAAGTTCCTTCCTTTCTTCCCTCCCTCCCTTCTACCCTTTCCTTCCTTTCTTTCCTCCTTCCCTCCCTTCCTTCCTTCCTACAATGACTTAATGGCATCCTATTTTGTGCCAGGTAGGAGTGAACAAAATTAAGGCCCTGCTTCCACAAGTAAATAGGAATGTCTGATTTACTGTGACATCAGGGCATAGTCAGTGCCGCGAAAGAAAACAAAGCAGGTGATAGGACATGCTTACATGCAATGGACTTCTGTGGACATTCCAACATTCCAGTAGACTCAAGGCCACGTGGACAAGTGGGCGAAGGGGATTTCAGAAAGAGGAAACCAGAAGGCATTGCCATAGCAATCGACAACAGCTTCTACAGGAGGCTCATAATACAAGTTGCATTCATTTCCTGTTGCGCTGTAATTATCAGACCTACTGGTTGAAAAGAACATAATTTCTAGCACCGGAGAGATGGCTCAGAGGTTGGGAGCATCCTGCAAAAGCATGAGGGCCTGGACCCCTAGAATGCATATCCCCAGATCCTACCTAAACAGCTGGGCAGGGCTACACACACCTCTAACTTCAGTCACACAGGGAAGCAGAGACCCAAGAATTGTCAGAACCTGTGCAAAAAAAAATGGCATGCCCTGGAACCAGAGATTCCACCTCAAAACAACCAGGCAAAAGAGCAACGTGGCAGGACAGCCAATGATCAGATCTGGCAATTGTAGGCAAGTGCATCTTGTTACAGGTGAGCTAATGAGGCCTCACATGGGTACATACATGTTGTGGTGGTTTGATTCAGGTGTCCCCAATAAATTTGGGTATTCTGAATTCTAAGTTCCCAGCTAATGGAGATTTGGGAATTAACGCTTCCTGGAGGTGGTATATTGTTGAGGGTGTGCTTATGGGTGTTATAGCCAGTTTCCCCTTGCCAGTGTTTGGTACAGTCTCCTGTTCCTGTTGTCCACCTGATGTTGGCTAGGGGGTGATGTCCACCCTCAACTCGTGCCATCATTTTCCCTGTGCCATCATGAAACTTCCCCTTGAGTCTATAAGCCAAAATACACCTTTTTCCCCCACAAGCTGCTCCTGGTCGGGTGATATCTGCCAGTAATGTGAACCTGACTACAACAGTAATGTTGGTACCAAGGAGTGGTGTCAATGGCTGCTAGACACCTGACTGTGTGGTTTAGGCCTTTTGGAGCTGATTTTCAAGAGGAATGTGGAAAGATTTGAAACCTTGACCTAAGAGGTGCCTTGCAGTGCTGTACATACAGCTTGATGGACTATTCTGGTCAGAGTTGAAACACCCGAATGCAGTAAGAACTAAGGACTGTGAGGTTTGGCTTATGAGGGTGAGAAAGAGCTTTCCCAGACTGGGCTAAAAGCAGTTTGTGTGAGAGGCTTGATGTTATACCCCATGCCCTGAAAACTTGTGCAGGGCTGCACTGCATAGAAATGGACAGGTGCGAGCAGAAGGATATGGCACAGAAAAAATGAAATCATTGGGCCCAAACTTCCACCTGTTCAGCTGCAATTGTATGAGAGATTACAACCTTTGAGACTCGACCAGCTCACATGCATTGGGACAACAGACAGAATGTTGATTCTTTGAAGGGGCCTGAATAATAAAGGTATGTCCTGTTCTTCAAAGTCTGCTTTATTGGCCCCTAGGCTAATAAACTGGCACCCTATTTAGTATTGTGGAGTATAAGAAATGCAAGAAAGAGAGGGTCATTGAGCTTGCAATGCAGTCTTGTGTTTTGGAGGCTGTCATTGACAGTGTGAAGCAGGTTTGCTGGATGCCTGCATGGAGACCCAATGGAACTCTGAGGAGAACTGTGGGTTGCAGTGGAGACCCAGTGGAGATGACTGACAAGGAAAGCTGCCGGCCCCAGATGAAGTTTTCCAAGATTGTGAGTAGCCTAGCTGGAGGGGAAGAACTGGAACTCCAGAGACTTGTTGCTGGTTAAAATTAATGGACTTGAAGACTTTTCACTGACTAGAATTGTTGGACTTGGAGCTACAGAATTTGATGTTTTATTTCTGGGCTATACCCAGTGCTGCCTTTTGCAGTATGAGTGCTTATTCTATGCAATTATGGGCTCTTTTTTGAGGATTTTTTGGTATTATGGCTCAGTTAAAAGACCTTGGATTACAGAGATGTTTGAACATCATTGAGATTGGTAAGAACTATGGGGACTTTTAAAGCTGGACTGAATGCATTGCATTTTACATCATGGTTGGTTATCAGTTTATGGGTGCCAGGGGCAGAATGTCATGGTTTGATTCAGGTGTCCCCCATAAGCTTAGGTGTTCTGAGTGTTAGGTTCCCAGCTAATGGAGATTTGGAAATTAATGCCTCCTGGAGGCAGTGTATTGTTGGGGGCGGCCTTATGGGTGTTATAGCCAGTTCCCCTGCCATCATGGAGCTTCCCCTCAAGTTCATAAACCAAAATAACCCCCTTTTCCCCCAAAGCTGCTCTTGGTCAGGTGATTTCTACCAGCAATGTAAAACTAACTCCAACACATGTGTACATACACACACACACACAAAAAACATATACATACACACATATACATGCAAGTGCATGCACGCAAAAAAAAAAAAAGTAGCCGGGCGTGGTGGCGCACGCCTTTAATCCCAGCACTTGGGAGGCAGAGGTAGGAGGATCACTGTGAGTTCGAGGCCACCCTGAGACTCCTTAGTGAATTCCAGGTCAGCCTGGGCTAGAGTGAAACCCTACCTCAAAAAACCAAAAAAATAAAAATGAAAAAAAAAAAAAAAAAAAAAAAAAGTTTTGGGGTTGGCTTAGCAGTTAAGGCACTTGCCTGTGAAGCCAATTCCTCAGGACCCATATAAGCCAGACGCACAAAGTGGCACATTCATCTGGAGTTCGTCTGTAGTGGCTGAAGGATCTGGTGTGCCCATTTTCTTTCTCCCCTTCCCTCAAATAAATACATAAAAATTAAAAAATTAAAATGTCTAGGCTGGAGAGATGGCTCAGCATTTAAAGGTGCTTGCTTGCAAAGCCTAATAACCCAGGTTCAATACCCTTGTAAAGCCAGATGCACAAAGTGGAGCATGCATCTGGAGTTTATCAGCAGTGGCAAGAGGCCCTGGCACACCCATCTATACTCTGTCTGTCTCTATCTCCCTCTCTCTGTCAAAAAAAAAAAAAAAAAAAAAAAAGGTGAGGCAAGCGCAAGGTCACACATGCTCACTAGGTGGCTCAAGTGTCTGGAGTACCATTACAATGACTGAGGCCCTGGCATGCCAGTTCTCTTTCTCTCTTTCACTCCGACTACAAAATACTACTAAAAAGTTCCTTAATCATCCACAAGCTACACAGCTGGCTAGCCAGGAAAAGTGGTTGTCTTTCCTTCAATGATTAGTTTTGGCATTTTTGTCGAAGATCAGGTGGCTGTTATCTATTCTGTTCCATTGATCTACATGTCTGTCTTTGTGCCAGTACCATGCTGTTTTGGCAACAAGGCTCTGAAATATAGGTTGAAATCGGGTATGGTGATACCACCAGCCTTATTTTTGTTGCTCAAAATTGTTTTGGCTATTCAAGGTTTTTTGTGCTTCCAAATGAATTTTAGGATTTTTTTTTTCTGTCAAGAATACCATTGGAATTTTTAAAATCTGTTCTTTTTTATTTTTAAATTTTTATTAACATTTACCATGATTATAAAAAAATATGCCGTGATAATTCCCTTCCTCCCCCCCAACATTTTCCCCTTTGAAATTCCATTCTCCATCAGATTACCTCCCCATCTCAATCATTGTACTTACATGTATACAATATCAACCTATTAAGTACCCTCCTCCCTTCCTTTCTCTTCCCTTTATATCTCCTTTACCATTGGAATTTTGATGGGGATTGCATTAAATGTGTAGATTGTTTTTGGTAAGATTGACATCTTCACAATATTGATTCTTCCAATCCAAGAACATGGGATGTCTTTTCATTTGTTAGTGTGTTCTGTAAGTTCTGCCTTGAGTGTTTTAGTTTCCATTGTAGACATCCTTCACTTCCTTGGTTAGGTTTATTCCAAGGTACATTTTCTTTGAGGCAACTGTGAGTGGGAGTAATTGTCTGATTTCATCCACCACATGTTTGCTGTTGGTATATATAGGAAGGCTACTGATTTCTGTGTTTACTTTGTATCCTGCTGCGTTGCTAAAAGTGTTTTGTTTATCAGCTCTAGCAGTTTGCTGGTAGAGTATTTAGGATCCTTTATGTATTTTTATTTTTTATGTTTTATTTATTTGAGAAAGAGAACGAGGCAAGAGGAGAGATGAGTCAAACTAACTCACTATGATGACATGTAAAACGTAAATCAAAATACAGTGCCACAAAACTAAATATTCACTTGGAGTAACTCATATAAACAAGAATGTCACGTAAGAGCAGAGATCAGCAAACTATGGTCTATAATCAAACGCAACCTTAGCCTAATTCTGAGAATAATATCTCACTGGAACACAGTCAGTCCTCTCCTTTATGTACTGTCAAAGGAACTTTTCTTGAGCAAACAATGACACTATGTCATTTACTAAAGGGTATGTATGATTAACGCAACCCTATACCTGAGGTTTAAAAAAGAAATAGAAAATTCAGGCCAAGTCTTCAGTAGCTAACAGGGCCCTGGGAAATCCTTTTCCTATTTGAGCCTGTTTGCACAATTGCAAAACCAGGGTAATGTCCCCCTCAAAGACAATAAAAACAGTGCCTTGTGAATTAGAAATGGCTTCTCGAATATGGAGGTTTATCATCTCTAAGTAACAAGGTAGAAATGACATTACAAATATCTATCTTCCCATAATCCATTGCGAAGAGTAACATGGACACCAGCAGGCAAGAGAGACAGCCTCAGACTTATAGGAGGGTACATTGAGAAGCAAGTTAGGCCTGGAAAAGCCACTGAAGATGAAGTGGGGAGATAAATGGGTTTTATGGGAGTGAGAGATTGCTCGATAATGCACTTGCTAGGCAAGCATGAGTACATCCCCAGAATCCACATAAAGGCAGATGACATAAAAGGTGTCTGTAATCGCAAGCACCTACTGTGAGAAGGGAGGCAGAGATAGGAGAATCCACCAGAAGCTGGCCTGGCAAGTGGAATAGTGAACAATGAGAGATCCTGCCTGTAACGAGGTGAAAAGGTAAGGACCCACACCAAAGTTCTTAGATCTTCATGTGTGCCATGACACACATGTGCCCATAGTCATACACATGTACATGCACACACATCATACATACATGCAAGAAGAAAAAAGGGTTTTCTATGAAGCGATGTGTGATACAAGCTTCTGTCCATCAGGCCTGAGGAGAGGCTTGAGGGTGTTGACACTTCATCATATGTGACACAGAGGGACAGGCAAGTAGACAACTTCCTGTAACACGGTACAACAGTAGCTAGTGTCACTCGGGTGCTAAGCACAACCAAGCACACACTAACATTCCAGATATAACCTTATTAACTCAGGGCAAGTACCTTATGAAGTAGGTACTATTATCCCATTTTACATTTTTCAGATATTAATGATAAGTAATAATCTCAAGGTCATAAAACTGGGAAATGACAAAATTCCATCCTACTCATAGTCCTAAAAAAGCAGGCAACAACACACTGAAGGCAGGCAGAAACTGACTCTCACATGGGCATCTACTCACCTGGACAGGTAAAACCAAGACCTGCTCTATATCCCACCTCTTCTCAGAATGTAGAGTGCACAGCACACTGAACATGCGGGCAGATTCCCATCCCAAGATCAGACCCTCCCTGGGCTGACGGCCACCATCCCATGCAAACCTAGACAGCTGGAGCCACAGCTGCCCCGGCACTCAGGCAGCTCAGAGCTCACACTCTCTTCAAAGATGCACATTCTCTTTGGTTGGTTAATGAGCCAATGCTGCCTGGTAGAACCAGGAAGCTGGCACTTAAAAGGAGAGGTGCTTGGAAAGATGACAAGGTAATCTGGTTTAGAGAAGGGAAACAAGATTGTAGTCTAGATAAGAGACCTTGGGCAAGCTATTTCTCAAATCTTGCCAAGGCTGGTTTGCTTCACTGAAAACAAACACTGACTGAGGATGTAGTGAAGTGGTAGAGTGCTTGTCCAGCACATGCAGCGTCTGTGTTTTATCACTAGGTGCCATGCCAAAATGGAAAACAGTTAAGATTTTTTTTTTTTTTTGGTCTCAGCTGTGACTTATGCTGTATGCCTCCCACTCATTTAAAACAAGCTACGGTAACTTAGTACACAGTTGACCATGGTGTGGGACTATGCTGTTTTACCTACATTAATTACTATACTTAATATGGATGTGAGATAACTACTGTTGAAGTCAGCTTCAAGTTACTGTCAGAAAACACCACATAAAGCACTGCTTGTGGGAGGAAAGGTTATATTTTGGCTTACAGACTCAAAGGGTAGCTCCATGATGGCAGGGGAAAGTGATGGCATGAACAGAGGGTAGACATCACCTCCTGGCCAACATCAGGTGGACAACATCAGTAGGAGTGTGTGCCAAACACTGGCAAGAGGAAGCTGGCTATAACACCCATAAGCCCAACAATACATCATCTCCAAGAGGATCCAATTCCCAAATTGCCACCAGCTGGAGACTTAGCATTCAGGACACATAAGTTTACAGGGGACACCTGAATCAAACCACCAGACACTATACCCTTTTACAGATAGCAAATTAAATTCTAACTGTGGCACTTTTTCAACAATTTGAATCAATGCAAAGGTGTTAACATTCTGGTAACACACTCCTCCTTTAGGCCTCTAGGGGGTTTTCTTTAAGAGAGACATAATAACATAAATCAAGACAATGAATCAAGCAATAAAGCAAAGAGTGCAGCTAAAAGACAGTCCAGTCAATACACCTACACAATGGAACTGAATTAACCGCACTGCCAAGGATGGCAGCCAGTTGGAGCTTTGTTGTGTTTTATATCAGGGAGACATTTTGAAAGGTCAAGGTCATTGTGGAAGGTCAAACAGTCAAACAGTAGAAGACAGATTTGCCTTTCCCATTTTCAATCTATAGTAAAACCCAAACTGAACAACTTATTTTCAATATGTAGGTATATGTGATTGTTTGAATGTCATGTCCTTGATAAATTCTTATGCTTGAACACTTGATCCCCAGATGGTGGCACTGTCTGAAAAGGTTGGGGAATCTTGAGGAGGTGGGCCCTTGCTAGAGGAAATGGATCATTGGAAGCAGGAGCTGGCCTCATTTCCAGTTCATGCTCTGCTTACTGGCTAGGCTTCAATGTGATCAACCCTGCTTCCTCCCTGTGGATGTGATGAAGTCATCAGCCCTGCTTCCTCCCTGTGGATGTGATGAAGTCATCAGCCCTGCTTCCTCCCTGTGGATGTGATGAAGTCATCAGCCCTGCTTCCTCCCTGTGGATGTGATGATGTCATCAGCCCTGATTCCTCCCTGTGGATGTGACGATGTCATAACCCTGCTTCCTCCCCCTGGATATGATGTCATCAGCTCTGCTTCCTCTCTATGGATGTAAAGATGTGTGGAACTAGTATGTGGACCTGCAGTGCCTCCCCAGCCATGATAGACTCTATGCTGGGGAGCAATAAGCCAAAATAAACTTTTCCCCCCTAAGTTGTTTCTATTCAGGTTCAAATAAACATGGCAGTTAAGTGAAACAGCCTACTGCCACCAATGTAGCTTTGACCTACTGGGGTCTTGAGGATTAGAAAGACAGACACAAAGAATAGAGTGAAAGCTGGGGTTGGGTGGTCTGCAGGCTCTGGAGACACTACAGCACTTTCTAAGCAGCATTGATTTATTTTATAAACACTAAGAAAAACTTTGACATCTTTCTTTAATCAAAAATAGAAAACAAGGGCTGGGGAAATGCCTTAGCACTTAAGGTGTTTGCCTATAAAGCCTAAGGACCCTGGTTCAATTCCCCATGACCCATGTAAGCCACATGCACAAGGGGCACATGTCTAGTTTGTTTGTAGTGGCTGGAGGCCCTGATGTGCCCATCCTCTCTTTCTATCTATCCCATTCTCTTTCAAATAAACAAATAAATAAAATATTTAAAAAAAAATAGAAAACAGGACACAAGATCAAATGATGTAGGGAAGAGGCAGCTGCAGACTGCTTGTTTTCTGCATAAGGCCCATACAAACAATCCCAGGGAAGGAATTAAGGAGGGGCTGTGCTCCCACTCATTTCTGCAGTTCAATTGGAGGTGGACATTGCTGTGCCTATGTCAATGGCTTCTACTGGTTGTGGCTCTCTACAACAACCCATCATTACAATTCTAAACTTAAGGTGAAACTTCGCATATATATTAAAGTTCCAATTTGCAGCCAGCATTCAGTACTCTAAAATAATTTTTCATCTCTTAGATCTAGCTGACCTGTATCTCCTCTATACTGTGCAACAGAATAACATAGGACTCTTCCCAGGAATGATTACCTTTGAACGAGCTGACTGTGCCAACAGGCCTAGCATAGTGCCAGGGACCCAGAGGACTCACTAATATCAAATCTCTACCTTAATTTTTTTGTTGTTGTTTTGGAGGTAAGGTCTCATTCTCTAGCTCAGTCTGACCTGGAATTCACTATGTAGTCTCAGGATGGCCTCATAGCAATCCTCCTACCTCTGCCTCCCGAGCACTGGGATTGAAGGCGTGTACCACCACACCTGGCTATTTGTTGCTTTTTTTCCTACTTCTCATGTTAGGTTAGTGGAAATATGGCATGGTTCAAACATACCCTTAAGGGCTGGAGAAATGGCTCAGTAGTTAAAGCACTTGCCTGCAAAGTGTAAGGACCCAGGTTTGATTCCTCAGTACCCATGTAAGTCAGATGCACAAGGTGGCACATACATCTGGAGTTTTTTGCAATAGTTAGAGGCCCTGGTGCACCGGTTCTCTCTCTCAAATAAACGAACAAATAAGTAATATTTAAGGGCTGAGGAGATAGCTTTGCTGTTAAGGCACTTGTCTTAGGACCCACATAAGCCAGATGCACAAGGTGGCACATGCACCTGGAGTTCATTTGCAATGGTTGGAGGCTCCAGTGCGTCCCTTCTCTCTCTCAAATAAATAAATAAAAATAAAAAATAAATTCAAAAAGAAAATATCATTGAAAGTTTGGCAACTGACTTCAGACAACTGTAGCTTGGTGTGGTGGTGCATGCCTTTTTTTAATCCCAGCACTTGGGAGGCAGAGGCAGGAATGCTGTGAGTTTGAGGCTACCCTGAGATTATATAGTGAATTTCAGGTCAGCCTGGACCAGAACAAGGCCCTACCTTAAAAATCAAAAAAATCCAACAACAAAAAAATGAATTTTATTTTATAAAAAAATATTAAGCCAGGCGTGGTGGTGCATGTCTCCCAGCACTCGGGAGGCAGAGGTAGGATTGTCATGAGTTCGAGGGGCCCCCTGAGAATACAGTGAATTCCAGGTCAACCTGCCTGGGTTAGAGTGAGACCTTACCTCAAAACAACAACAAAAATAACTAATTCATTTATTAGAGAGAGAGAGGGAGGGAGAGGGAGAATGGGCATGCCAGGGCCTCCAGCTGCTGAAAGTGAACTCCAGATGCATGCACTACCTTGTGTATCTGGCTTACATGGGTCCTGGGGAGTCAAGCCTGCATCCTTTGGCTTTGCAGGCATGCACCTTAATCACTAAGCCATTCCTTCAGCCCAAAAGGATAACTTTAAATTTTATTTTTATTTATTTGAGAGTGACAGACAGACAAAGTGGCAGACAGAGAGACAGAGAATGGGCGCGCCAGGGCTTCCAGACATTGCAAACGAACTCCAGATGCATGCGCCCCCTTGTGCATCTGGCTAATGTGGGTCCTGGGGAATTGAACCTCAAACCAGGGTCCTTAGGCTTCACTGGCAAGCACTTAACCACTAAGCCATCTCTCCAGGTCCCAAAAGTATAATTTTATTTATTTATTTAATTTTTGAGAGCGACAGACACAGAGAGAAAGACAGATAGAGGGAGACAGAGAGAATGGGCGTGCTAAGGCTTCCAGCCACTGCAAACGAACTCCAGACGCGTAGGCCCCCTTGTGCATCTGGCTAACGTGGGACTTGGGGAACCAAGCCTCAAACCGGGGTCCTTAGGCTTCACAGGCAAGCGCTTAACCGCTAAGCCATCTCTCCAGCCCCTGCAAAAGTATAATTTTAAATACAATTTGCAAGCATGTCTTGTTCACTCCAAGCCTTGAACTTAATAGCATGGGACGGCATAAGACCTGCATGGTCTATGCATCAGTCAAGAAGCACTAAGTTACAGGATAACAACAAACAGCCCCTAAGCTCGGTGGTCCTTGCCACCTCAGTTTACTTAGGGCTTGTCTACAACACAGGTCAGCTGGGAGCTTTCTCTGTGTTGCCTCATTCTGGAATGTCACCATGACAGAGGAAAGTGGGGCTGGTAAACTACACACGAATGTCCTTTTATAGTAACCACCTGGCCTAAACTAGTAATCTGGTCATGAAGGAGAAACAGAAGAAAGGCAGTTTTATTTTCAGGTAGTCAAGAGACAGAAGCCCAAAGAGGGAACAAGGAGATGTCATTCTGTCCATCCTAGCAAAACTGGAAGTTGCTTCTGATCATGTCTCTCCAAGATGGCTGCCAGTGACAGCCCAGGAGGAATGCCCTGCTGCTTCAGCTTGCCCTCTCTGGGTCAGCCCCGAGGCCATGAACCACCACATCGTGGATCTTCCTGGGTCAGCACTTGAGTGCACATCAGTCAGGTCTCTGCTTACACACTGAAGCTAACCCTGACTGGATGTTTGAACCATTTAAAGGTGGTTACCCACATGGCCCATTTCTCACCTGGCGTGAACATCCACCCGAGTCTTTCTCCCCTTCTCAGCCTGGGGAGACTATTTCTCTTGACTTGGGTCTTTTTCTGCTTGCCTTCAATCTGTGTCATGCTTTGGGGTATCTTCTCACTTTGCTTACATGCATGATTTACCTTTCATCTCTGAATCCTTCACGATTTCTTAATCCTCTATTGTCTGCTGAGGGGGCTTCTATGTCCCACCTTCCACTTGTGTGGAACTGTGCCAGTCTTTTCCTGGATATAAACCTCATGAATTATAATTTCTCCCTAAATAAGCTCAATAATTCATAATTTATCCTTCTTGAGGCCATTCTTTGCTAAAAATAGGGTAACGTTCCTAAAATTGGGGTTCACAAGTCTGGGAGACCCCTTCCAAACCCCAAATTCTGGCATCAGTCACACCAAACATCAAAGGGCACCACATGCCCCAAACCAGAAATATCTGGAGAATGGCAAGGTCTACTGCCAGGATCATAATTCACATAGCACCTGTCACAATTATTACTCAACATAATCCTCAAAGCAGAGGTAGAAGGCTGGCTGTGAGTTCAAGGCCAGCCTGGGACTACATAGTAAATATCAGGTTAGCCTGCAGTAGAGTGAGACCCTACCTCCCCCCACCAAAAAAAAGCTAACACAATTCTTTAAATGTAATAACTGACATAAAAGATGTCTGTAAACACTGACAATACCAGAAACTTAATATAAGCTGTCTGGAGCAGCTCTAACCAGTACTTGAAGTCTAAACACTGAGCATGAAATGGGAGAATGTTGCCACAGGTTCTCCGCAGGCCAGCTGGGACTGCCTCTTATCATATGTCTCCTCAGTGGGCCTCTTGTTCTTGCTAAAAAAATTTCATTTTTATTCATGGTGTCTCCTTAAAAGACAAGACATGGTTTCTCAAGTCCAACAGTCATCTTTCAATGGATGGAGGAAAAAGTGGCCATTTGAAAAATACCTCCTAACAACATAATATACATTTCCAATACACTATCACTTTCAGGGGAATAGTGGGCTAAATCATGACTCTGCCTTATAGGCTGGCATTTATTTATTTTTTAAAATTTTCAAAAATATTTTATTTATTTGACAGAGAAAGCGGGGCGGGGGGAGAGAAAGAGGGAGGGAGAGAATGGGGCCTCCAGCCAGTGTAAACAAATTCCAGATGCACGCACCACTTTGTGCATCTGGCTTATATGGGTCCTGGGCAATCGAACCTGGGCCCTTTGGCTTTGCAGGCAAACACCTTAACCACTAAGCCATCCCTCCAGCCCACGGGCTGCATTTATAATATGGAAGAGAGGTGAGCATCACTTTCTTCTTCTCCAGAGAATAAAGAGCACTACCTACAGTTTCAGAGCTCACTAAGGAGTAACTCGAACACTGGTAGGTTGGAGAGATGGCTTAGCAGTTAAGGGGCCTACCTGCAAAGCCTAAGGACTCAGGCTTGATTCCCCAATACCCACAAGGTGGCACTTGCATCTGGAGTTCATTTGCAGTGGCTGGAGGCCCTGGAGTGCCCATTCTCTCAATAAATTAAATAAATAAATAAATAAATAAATAAATAAATAAATAAATAAATAAATAAATAAATAAATAAATGAAAATAAAGAACCGGGATTCTCCCCAGCTATCTCCTGGCCCAGCCTTTCAACTATTTCCTCCACGATGGAGATGAAATTACAGAAGAGGAGACTAAAAATTGTCTTCAGTGTTCTGATTTGAAAACCTGACCACTGAGTGTCAGGCATCAAGAGAAGAGAGATGATTTATCAACCACACTTCATCATGCCAACAGAACTCAAATTTGACAAAAGCCTAAAAATTCTGCTGGCCCAAGTATGTCAACATGTCAAGGAAAGCTAAGCTTTCACTCATATGAGTACATCAATACTGATGTTCTACATCTGTACAAATAATTAACTTGACAGCACAGTACTACACCCTCAATCCTTTCTCTTGATTTAAATATGAAGGGGGGAATGGCCAACATAGCCACCAATTCGAAAGACAACCTAATAAACTTCCCAGCACCAAAGGACCTGGAGCTACAGAAGGACACAGACGTCTGTCTTTATAGGCACAGATGAGTTTACCAGGGACTAAACATTAAAGCAGTAAGGATGAGACCTTAGCATGCTTTTCCAAACAGGCAGACAGGGACATGATTTAAATATGAAGGGGGGAATGGCCAACATAGCCACCAATTCGAAAGACAACCTAATAAACTTCCCAGCACCAAAGGACCTGGAGCTACAGAAGGACACAGACGTCTGTCTTTATAGGCACAGATGAGTTTACCAGGGACTAAACATTAAAGCAGTAAGGATGAGACCTTAGCATGCTTTTCCAAACAGGCAGACAGGGACATGAGGAAGGAGAACAGCCACAAAATAGAACTGAGATTTCTACAGCAAGTCTAGGCCTTCCAAGTGCACACCCCAAGCAAGGGGTCTCTGCGTGCTGATGGGGGTTGATCATGGAGAAACAGCATGCTTTCATGGAAAATGTTTAAAAAAATCGAGAAAAAATTAAATAAATAAATAAAGAAACAGCATGCTGTAGATAAAGTTGATGGGCACCTTTCCCCATCCCCACACCTTGAGCTGACATAACTTTGCATCACTCCCTTAGTTTGGCTGGGATATCAGAAAGAATAGACAAACAGGCTAGGAGTGTGGCACACCCAGCACTCAGAGGCAAAGGTAGTTAGATCAGTGTGAATTCAAGGCCATCCTGAAACTACATAGTAATTCCAGGTCAGCCTGGGTTAAAGGGAGACCCTACCTTGAAAGAAAAAAAAAAATGGACAGATAGTACATAAGAAACACTTGGCATAGTATTTGGCACATTAAAGTAAGTATTCACAAGGTAGACATACATCAAAACTGGGAATTTTTTTTCCCTCCTTCCTTGTGTTCAACCAAGTTTCCCATAAGAAAAATCAACATATTGGGGTTTGGGAACTTGCTCAGAGGGACAAGTGCTTGCTGTGCAACCAAGTGTGAGGACCTGAGTTTGGAGGCCTAGAACCCATGTAAAGCCAGACACAGTTGCACATGTCTGCAATCCTAGTGCACTTAAGAGTTAGATGGGAGGTACCGACAAGAGGCTATCTAGAAGCTTGTGGGCCTGCTAGCTAGGCATATACAACAATGAATAGCAAAAGACCCTGCCTCAAAAAAGGTGGAAGGTTAGGACTGCTATCCAAGTAGTCTTCCCAGTACCTGCCTCACATATACACACATACACAGGATGAAAAAGAAAATGGAAATGGCAGTGGCATGCTCAGCACTAAGTGAGATATCTCCATCACACACTCCAAGGACCATCTGCAGGTGGCAGAAAGAATGTCAGAACCAAAGGAAAGGAAGGACTATTTACAATACTGTCTTCCACACAGTGTGGCCATGGTATTCATGACCTCATACAGCCTATATACTACCTATATAATAGAGGGTAAAAACTGATGACATCAAAATAGAAGAGACTAGTTGCAAAGAGATTCAGTGGAAGGAGGACTGAGGAGAGGGGAAAAGGAGGATGGTGGGAGGGAATTATGGAGAAATGCTCTTTTGTAGCTACCACAGAGTTTCAAAGCCTCATCAATGCCACAGGTACAGTTCAAAAGTTTTTGAGTAAAGCAAGAAAAAAACGTTATCAGGGGCTAGAAAGGTGTGTGTTAGTTTTAGTTATTAGTTGCTTGCTTGCAAACCCTGCAGGCCCAGGTTCCATTCCCCAGTAGTCACGTAAAGTCAGATGCACAAGGTGTCCCATGTGTATGGAGTCCGTTTTGCAGAGAGGCAGGAGGCCCAGATGCGCCCATACTCACTTTCTCAAATAAATATTAAAAACAACAACAAAACACTAGTACCAGGAATCTGCAGTGTGTAGGAGACCCCTTGGAATAAGATAATCTCATTTTATTTTTTTCGAGGTAGGGTCTCAGTCTAGCTTAGGCTGACCTCAAATTCACTATGTAGTCTCAAGGTGGCCAAAAATTCACAGCGACCCTCCTACCTCTGCCTCCTGAGTGCTAGGATTAAAGGCATGAGCCACCACGCCTGGCGAGGGAACAATCTTAATGATCTTGAACAAAACGTGGTTATCTCTGGGCCTTGCTTTTAGGTGAAAGTGAGTTAGAAACTGTAGCTCAAGCACCTTCTCAAGCACTTTCTCTGATCAAAGGAACTAACCCTCTCCATCTGGCCCTCCCACTCCACAGAAACAAAACCAACAGCATCATTTTAAGAGTCAAGGGGTCAGACTCTTGCTTTAAATGTTAAATGCTGTATGACTGCCAAAGTTAAAAGTTTACCCTTCCAAAAATTGACAAAGCTGACTCATCAGAAGACAAAACCCATCACCAGTGCAAACCAAAGTGGTCTTCCACCCTGGTAGAACGTCTGAATTGATAAAGCACAAAAACACAAGCTGTGGGGGCTGCAAACAATCTTCCCCAGTTTGGGACAATGGATACATGCTCGGGATTTCAGTGTGCTGGTTATGCTGACAGAAGTTAAAAGGTGGCGTGCCCAGATGTGCCAGTCTTCTTCAAGTAGAATAGCTAAAAAAAAAATTACAAATTCAATCTGAATTATTTTCACAGAACGGGGGAGGGGAATTTCATAGAACAAACCACGCTTCCAATTTATTTATTTATTTACTTATTTACTTTAGTTTTTCGAGGTATGATTTCACTCTAGTCCAGGCTGACCTGGAATTCACTATGTAATATCAGGGCAGACTCAAACTCATGGCAATCCTCCTACCTCTGTCTCCCTAGTGCTGGCATTAAAGGCATGTGCCACCACGCTAAGCCAATTTATTTTTTATTTGAGGGCTAGGGTCTCACTCTAGCCCAGGCTGACCTGTAACTCAGTGATCCCCCTCATTTGGCCCCTGATTATTGGGATTAAAGGCGTATACCACCACACCCAGCTCTAATGATTCCAATTGTTTACAATCACTGGATTCTCCTACAACTGTAGGTTACAATTGTCCATGTACATATACAGTAAAGAGACATTTTTCATATAACTTTAAATGTAAAGTGGAACTTAAGAAAAAAATCACTTAAGAAATCCTATCTTAAATAATGGAAATACTTTAACCACATCATTCACACATCTGACTGGGTTCCAAGTGCTTATCTAAACAGAAGCAATGCAATTAAACTGCCTTCACTCAAGATGGGTCAGAAGGCAACTACCCTATTTACTAGCCACTGATAAGTTATGACAACACTATTTCATAGCCTGTCATCCTATTTCATTTAACCCCCAGCACCAGGCCCAGGATTTCCTCAACGCTAAGGGGCTTATCACAAATGCTTTAGTGAATCAACAGTGAAAAATCAGGGCTGAAGTGCACAGCCACAAACAGGTAATTACCTGGAAATAAGGGTTAGGAGATGAACTGCCATTTACCTTTTTCTCAGGGATTTATTTTCCAACAAACAGTATAATTTTAAATAATAATCACAAAAAGAAACCTCATCTAGAAATTATATAGGAAATCTGACTGGAAAACTTTCCCATTACAACAGGACTACCTTTCAGTGTTAAACTGCATGTATCTGAACGATGTAAGATTGCTACCATTTACAATTACTGTGTAGATAATTCAAAATCTCTCTCCAGTGTGTGTATACACAAACACTAATATACATAATTTATTTATTTGAGAGAATTGGAGAGCCAGGGCTTCTAGCCACTGCAAACAAGTTCAGACTCATGTGCCATCTTGTGCAAATAGTTTTTCGTGGGTACTGGGGAATCAAACCTGGGTCCTGATTTTGCTGGCAAGCATCTTAACCACTAAGCCATCTCTCCAGCCCCATATAATTTGAGAAAGAATGGCACACTAGGATCTCTTGCCACTGAAGGCAAAACCAGAATTGTGTGCCACTTTGTGCATCTGGCTTTACAGGGTAAGACTAGGGAGCAGAACCTGAGTCAGCAGGCTTTGCAAGCAAGCCCCTTTAACAGCTGAGCCATCTCATCTCCTCAGCCTTATTAGTGTTATTTTTTATATGTAGCATATACATATAGCAGGCTAAATACCTATTTGTACCATTCAAGTATAGCTGTCTTCCTTTATGGCATTAAAGGACAACATACTACAGAACAAAAATAAGTGCTGCTGGCAGAGCTCACAATCTTTTGTTTAAGCCTAGACACCCACTCCTGCTAGCTGCTGTGCCAAAGACCCTCTGGACATAAAAAGGAAGATTACCACAAATATGGCCTTTCCCTAGAAACTTCAAACCAAACCCTTAGAAAGTATGTGATGTTCTGAGTGTCCTTTGTACACAAAGCCTTTGGTTTTTGTTGTTTGGTTGGTTGGCTGGTTGGTTGGGTTTTCAAGGTTGGTTGGGTTTTCACTCTGGAATTCACTATGTCTTCTCAGGATGGCCTCAAACTGATGGTGATCCTTTTACCTCTGCCTCTCGAGTGATGGGATTAAAGGCATGTACCACCATGCCCACCTGGCTCAAGATTTTGGACTTTTATTTCTTCTTTTTTTTCGAGGTAGGGTCTCACTCTAGCCAGGCTGACCTGGAATTCACTATGGAGTCTCAGGGGGGCCTCGAACTCACAGCAATCCTCCTACCTCTGCCTCCCAAGTGCTGGGATTAAAGGTGTGCACCACCACACCTGGCTTGGACTTTTATTTCTAATCATATTTATCACAGAGGCGATATCCCATTCAACTTATGAATGGAATGTGACCATTTATCCATGAAAGGCTCATGATCCCTCTCAATCCACTATGGACTCTTGCCTTCCAGTCTCCTCTGGCCTCAATCAAGGAGGGGAGGCATCCAGATAGTGCAAACTCATTCAGAGCAGCACTCACATTTACATGTGGGCTCTCCTCAGCAAAGTCCACTGAAAATCCTGTTAGGAGAGTATGCCCGTGGTCACAAGAAATGTTTCAAGGTCCATACAAAGAATGATCTTTACTCAGGTCCTACAAATGACCTGTTTAGTTCAGTGCATCACGGTGGAGAAGAAAGGCCCGGCAATGCATTCCTCGTGTACCACACCGTTTAGTGAGCCCATCACACTGGCAGCTACTATAGTCAGTCCTCCCGCCTGCAGAGGAGGATGTGCTTCCACAAAGTCACAAACTCACCATTTCTCTGCCAGGTAAGGACAGGGCTGAGACTGACACATACATGAGCTCATTTATACCACTCATATTCTACCCATCACATCAGATGTCGACCTCATTCCTAGCTTAATTGGTGACAAAAAGGAAAAGGCATTTAAGAAGTTGAGAAATTTGAGCCAGGTGTGGCAGCTTATGTCTTTAATCCCAGCTCCCAGGAAGCAGAGGTAGGAGGACAGTGTGAGTTAAGAGGCCACCCTGAGACTAGTCAGCCTGGGCTAGAGTGAGACCCTACCTGAAAAAAGCAAATAAACAAAAAAAGGTGAGAAATTCTATCACCACCAATTAGGAGAGGGGCTAGCAATGAAAAGCAAACACAAAAAAAAACATGGTGGTTATAAAGAACTGCTGAGGGCTGGAGAGATGGCTTAGCACTTGTCTGTGAAGCCCAAGGACCCTGGTTCAAGGCTTGATTCCCCAGGACCCACATTAGCCAGATGCACATGGGGGCTCATGTGTCTGGAGTTGGTTTGCAGTGGCTGGAGGCCATAGTGCACCCATTCTTTCTCTCTGCCTCTTGCTCTCAAATAAGTAAAAAAAAAAAACTGCCGAAAAGGTGAGCACAGGGAAGGGAAACAAAACAGACAATTATGATGCCTATTGCTTTGCTTACTGTAAAAAACATTTACATTTCATTTTCCTTTAAAAATATTTCTATTTGTGTGTTTATTAGAGAGAGACAAACAGGTAGACAGAGAATATGGGTTTGCCCTTGTGTCCTACCACTGCCAACAAACTCCACACGCACACACCGCTTCTGTGTATCTGGCTTTACATGGAACTAGGGAACTGAACCCAGGCTATCAGGCTTCGCAATCAAGCACCTTGAAGCACTGAGCCATTTCTCCAGCCCTTATTTTCTGAAAATACATTGTATTCTGGACTTGGTGTTATACTAGGGATACAAAAGCATGACACGTCTTTCAAATCCTTAAAGGAACTCACAGGTCAACAGGAAAAACAGCCCTAAACATGAGCATCTTCAAGTGCAGAGATGCCCCTTGGCTGCTCTAGGACCACAGACAAGGAAAATCCTTCTTCATATGTGTTCTTGTGAGGTACAAGTGACAACATACACCTGCAATCCCAGCACTTGGGAGGCAGAGGCTAGAAAACTTGCCCAAGTTCAAGGCCAGGGCTACACAACCAGACCTGATCTCAAGGGGTCAGGGACAGAAGTGTGGAGAAGAGCACTGTCTTATACACAACAGGCCTAGAACAGAAAATAAGGGTGAGCATCACAGTCTCATAGTGTTATGCCAAAACCAAGGCCTCCAACCATAATCAAGGCTTGCCCAGAACTGAGCTCAGGGAAAACAGCAGCTGACAGGTGGGCAAAGTGAGGAGTGGCAGCTTTGCTGATAGAAAATGACCTCTGGGCCCAGGTCTTCTAAATCAGCAAATTCATCTACCCTTGAGTTATTTTGAGGTTCAGGTCTGACTGAGTACGCTGGGGAGTCCCTTATAAAAGTTCCTACTAACTGCACCCCACCGTTAAGTCTTCCTGTTTGTTAGATAAACAAGGCTGCTATAGTCAAAAACTACCTGTTCTGCAAGTTCTCTACACTAAAACATTCTTAACATTACAGCCCCCAGCAAAAAAAAAAAAAAAAAAAAAAAACTTGGGAAATTTGGATTCCAAGACATTCCTTAACCTTTGACCAACCAATTAAGTTTTACCAAAGTTGACACAGGCAGATGCTGATCACTTATACATCACTTTAAGGAGACACTCTAAGCCAGTCAGCATTTCGTACAAACTGTTTTTTCACTACCATAATTAAATTTCTCTGGAAAGGAAGGCAAAGCACAGACGCACACATTTGAAGGTTAGGGAGTGAGTGCCTTTAAAGTCACCTGTCCAGGTCCTCTTCAATGTAAAAAGATGAAAAGGGGGCTGGAGAGATGGCTTAGCGGTTAAGCGCTTGCCTGTAATGCACAAGGGGGCACACACGCGTCTGGAGTTTGCAGAGGCTGGAAGCCCTGGCGCGCCCATTCTCTCTCTCTCCCTCTATCTGTCTTTCTCTCTGTGTCTGTCGCTCTCAAATAAATAAATAATTTAAAAAAAGATGAAAAGGGAGTGTTGGGAGGGTATCATCATCACTGTATATGTTGTCTATATTTATGGATGTTGTCAATAAAAGTTAAAGCAGAAAAAACTACCATCAACTAATTCTAAGTCCTAATATTTCCCTAATAAAGCTTAAAAACCAAGCAACAAAGGGTAGGACTGCTTGCAAAGCAATCTTCCAGACAAAAAGGCCTGGATATCCACAACCTTGCAGTGCCTGGTATTACCTACAAGGAACCCTCATAATAGGAGGAAAAGATAGCATAATCAAAATAAAGATAGCATAATCAAAATAAAAGAGAGTGGAAAGGGACATGATGGAGTGGATCTGTGATGGGAAAGTGGGGAGAGAGTAGAAAATTATCATGATTTATTATTTTTTAAATGATTTTTAAAATTATTTGACAGAGAAAAGGGGAGAAAGAGAATGGGTGCACCAGGTCCTCCAGCCACTGCAAATGAACTACAGACATGTGGCTAATGTGGGTCCTGGGGTACTGAACCTGCTGGGTCCTTTGACTTTATATGCAAACGCCTTAAGCACTAAGTCAACCTCCAGCCCTATCATGGTTTATTGTCTACAACTATGAAGTCAATTAAAAAAAAAAAAAACAACAAAAGAATTTTAGGTATTTTTCTAGTCTTCAGTACATTTGGTACAACAAGAACTAATCCTATACATTAAAAATATATTTAGGGGGTTGGAGAGATGGCTCAATAGTTAAGGCGTTTGCCTGCAAAGCCAAAGGATCTAGGTTTGATTCCCCAGGACACATGTAAGCCAGATGCAAAACAGGGTGCATGCATCTGAGTTCATTTGCAGTGGCTGGAGGCTCTGGCATGTCCATTCTCTCTTCTCTCTCTCTCTGCCTCAAATAGTGAAATTCAAACCAGTTTCTTTTGAAAAAACTTTAAAAATTATTTTTATTTATTTGCAAGCAGATAGAAGAGAGAGAGGCTGGGCATGGTGACACACACCTTTAATCCCAGCACTTAGGAGGCAGAGGTAGGAGGACTACCATGATTTTGAGGCCACCCTGAGACTACATAGTGAATTCCATGACAGCCTGAGGTAAAGACCCCACCTCGAAAAACCAAAGAGATAGAGAGAAAATGGGCATGCCAGGGCCTCTGCAAACAAACACCAGATACATGTGCCACCACCTTGTGCATCTAGTGTTTATATGGGTACTACAGAATCAAACTCAGGTCATTAGGCTTTGTAGCCAAGTACCTTAAATGTTGAGCCATTTCTCCAGCCCCTCTTTTTTACTTACCTAAGTGAAGTCAGGGGAAAGAGATTTGAGTAAAGGAAAGGTAGAGGGAGGGCTTATCAAAATCTGACAGGATATAAATAAGTCATATGGAAACCCACTTTTTTGGACAACGGAACACCCAGAATCCATAGATTGTTACTAGAAAATTTTCAGTGCCAGGAATGGGTTAACTTCCAATGAGCTGTTGGCCAGGAAGGTCCCTGACGCCCCCAAAACATCAGACCATTGCCGAGTCTCTTGGTTTCCCACGAGGAATAGATAGATGTTAAGACCCTACTGCTGAAGACTCCACATGCTTGGGCTGCAAACTCACGGAGAAATCTGGCAGGAGCTGAGCTGAAAACCTCTTCCATATAGAGCAGCTAACAGAAAGCTGGAAAATACTACGCTGCATGAAACATAGATGTGTCTTCCAAGTAAGATGCCATGTGAGAATCAGACAGAACACTGCATTTATGTCATTTTGACAAAAGGGAAAACTGGGAGGAAAAAAAAAAAAAATCACAGGGATTAACAAGCCCTTCCCTTGGGTAGTGCTACAAAGACAGGAAATCTGAAGGCAGGAGAGAGGAATGTGCACTGAGTAACTTAAGCTATACACCTAAAAAAGCAGTTTGCATAAATTGCACTTCAAAGAAAAATTCCATGGCCACTTCTGACCCATGATCCTTGGTCAGTAATCCTTATAGCCTGTTCAAATTCTGCTGTTTGAACCCCAACACTAAATTAACATCTTTTCCAGAAGAATGCACCTACTTAATTAAGAGTAGCAAATCAAACGGCAGCTCAGGATCCACTTTTGGACAGATGGCTTGGGGGGGGGGGGCTAAAGTGCTTACTTACAAAGTATAATAACTGGAGTTGGATTCCCCAGTGCTCATGTAAAGCCAGATGTACGAAGTGGTGCATGTGTCTGGATGGAGTTCATTGGCAGTGGCTAGCTAGAGGCCCTGGCACATACATTCTCTCCCAAGTATTTTTTTTTAAAGGAAACTAAAAATTTTAAATTTCCTAGTAGGGAGACTTAAGCTGCTGCTATTTGCAATGGCTCATCCTTGACTACTTAACTTACTTGGCTCCTTGCTGTCTTTTCTCTCATGGCAACAGTAAACTTTACAAGACTCAGCTACCTAGTAGATCTTTCCTTTCTGAATACTTTTGTTTGTTTGTTTTAAAGTACAGTTCCCACTCTAGCCTAGGATTACCTGGAATTTACTATGTAGTCTCAGGCTGGCCTTCATGCTTCTACCTCTGCTTCCCAAGTGCTGGGATTAAAGGTGTGCACCACCATACCCAGTATACTGGTATCTTTCTTACCACAGTCACACCTTGCTTTAATTGTACTCAGTATGGTAGTTCACACCTTTACTAAAAGCACTTGAGAGACTGAGGTAAGAGGATGGCTATGTGTTCGAGGACACCCTGACACTATGTAAGTGAACTCCCAAATAAATGGGAGAAACCCACAGACTTCAATTCCAAAAAATCCTGTTCTTCTCAATCCATCTTTAAGATAGCCTCACACAATGCCTTTCAGATGTGGTGCTTAATAAAATGAGTAATGGTCTATCATTTAATAAGTTACAAGCACTACAGAGCAATGCCATTAACAAGTGAAAAACTGCCTCAGGGAGAAATATTGAAAAACTTATTAAGTTATGTAAATGTGGTCTTCACAGGTCCAATTTACTACAGTCTAGAACTGGGAATACACACAGCTTAATGAGAGCCCTAGCAAACACAAGGCGTTGGGTTCAGTCCACAGTACCTGCCCACCACTATTACTAATTTGAGTCTACAAAAATGCAACATTAAATGGAATAAAGAATACCCTCATAGCAATAGAACAGAACAGCTGCCACCAAACTTCCAGATGACCTTAAATGTAACTAAGGTGGTGATTTGAAAGGACCACTTTTGCTAGGCTGGTTGATTTCAAATGTCCTAGAAACAGTAAGTGAAGCCCAAGAAAGGTCTGCCGATCTACCTACCATTCTATGAACAGAATTAAGTTGTTGAGATCATTAAGTTCTCAATAACCCTGTGTATGCAGCACTGTCTTCATAGGAGTAATTGCAAAACCTGAGTTTTCTTAGGGAACACTAAAAATGCCTGAGAAATAAAACCTACTACTTTGTAAGCTAAAAAAAGGGGGAGCATAAATAGAACATCCTTCTCAATTCCTCTTAAACAAAATGCCAAAACACAAAGTATCTACAAAACCGGCCTGCTTTTAAAAAATATGTATGTATGTATTTCTTAATTTAATTTGAGAAAGAGGGATGGGGAGAATGAGAATGCCAGGGCCTTCAGCTGCTGCAAAGGAACTCAAGACACATGCGCAACTCTCAGGCACCTGGCATACGTGGGTCTCGGAGAATCGAACCTGTGCCCTTAGGCTCTGCAGGCAAGTGCATTAACCGCTAAACCATCTCTCCACCCCTACTTTTTTTTTTTCTTTCCCGAGGTAGGTTTTCACTGCAGCTCAGGCTGACCTGGAATTCACAATCTAGTTTCAGGTGATCTTCTTACCTCTATCACCCAAGTGCTGAGATTAAAGGCATGTGCCACCATGCCCGGTTTCCAACCTTACTTTTTTTTTTTAAATATTTTTATTCATTTATTTGAGTGACAGACAGAGAAAGAGGCAGGTAGAGAGAGAGAGAGAGAGAGAGAGAGAGACAATGGGCGCGCCAGGGCCTCCAGCCACTGCAGACGAACTCCAGATGCGTGCGGCCCCCTTATGCATCTGGCTAACGTGGGTCCTGGGGAGTTAAGCCTCGAACCGGGGTCCTTAGGCTTCACAGGCAAGTGCTTAACCACTAAGCCATCTCTCCAGCCCTCCAACCTTACTTTTAATAAAGTGCATTTTTTTTGCAAATGTGAGCCACCATAGCTAGCTAAAAAATGCGTATCAATACAAGTAAAAAAAATTTTTTTAAGTATATATAGCTTTCTTACTGGTACAACCCCAGGACTATTTACAATTGAGATTCCTTTCTCACCTTAAAATTTTTTTTAACTTAATGAGCTATAAATGCATTTAAACACGTTGGTAGAGATCTCTAAAGATCAGTACTGCTCAAGGACTTTGAAGGTCTTTTCAGTCCTGAGCCACAAAGATTAAAACTCATGTAATAATTAGGTGCCTTAAATTTATAGTAAGATTAATACGAGCCAATGTGCACTGTGGTTCCTGGAAAGGTTAATGTAATCTTAAGTTGCATTAACAGAAGCAATGGCAGGCCTGCTCCTCTGGGAACAAGTTCAACAGCAGCCCACTAACTTAAACCATAGTGTTGACTGCAATCCAGAGAATACCACCAAGGCAGGTTAACCAGCAATGTTTAGGGTATTTAGAAACCATGTTAAAGGACAAGGGGGAAAGAAATCTGGCTACTGGGCCCAGAGTAAAAGAAGGTGCCAGCTGACTCTTATTACCTACATGGCCATCATTTCAGACTTAACTATGATCCAAGAAAGAGCGAGAAGTCACTAACAGTTTTTTTTCTAAGCATTTATGGAACTATTAGCTGGCCTAAAGAGGCAATGAACTGTTTTTCTGAAGAAGTCTCAGAACAGAAAATGGCCAGTACAATCACTCAACAATGTTTTACCTTTAAATTTGGGACTGATTCATACACTAAAAAGAAAAGACAAAAGAAGGCTGGCTTTGTGTTTAAAGGCTTGCAGTCTGTTGGCATGAGTTTGACTATCCAGTACCCACATAAGGCCAAATACATAGAGGTGTGTAGTGTCTAGGTTTTTTGAAGGGTCAGGAGCCCTAGTGCACTTACTCCCTTCTCTCTCACATGTAAATAATTTGGGGGGCTTCTTTTAATAGGGTCTAGCATTTTCCTTCTGTGCATGTCCCTTCCCATCATCCATCTGATTTTAAGCCTACATACAATCCAACTGTGCACAGGCAGAGGAATGGTAAACAGGGGCTTCCCCCCACCCATTAGTTCAGAGGACACAGATTATCTTTATATAGTGCCCACGCACTCAAAACTAATCCAGGCAGGCTTTTCCCTCTTTAGTTACCAAAAAATTAGGGAAGTGTTTTATTTCCATTGTTTAAAGCAGGTGAGACTGGAGGGGGTCCCAGGTTGCTAACAACATTGTTAATAAAGGCCAAGTGCTAGCCGGGTGTGGTAGGACATGCCTTTAATCCCAGCACTCAGGAGGCAGAGGTAGGAAGATCACGGAGGGTTCAAGACTAACCTAAGCTAGACCCTACCTCGAAAATCAAAAAAGCCAAATGCTAAGCTTTCTCCCTATGCTTGCTTGTCTCCTTTCCAAACTACAAGGCTTACTAGGACCGAGCCACACTAAAAGTATGCATGTACACTGTCAGGGTCATATCCTGCAGCAGCACATACATTTCCCTCACCAGTAGTAGTAGTAGTAGTAGTAGTAGTAGTAGTAGTAGTAATAATAATAAAAATAATAAAATAAAAAAAGCCGGGCAGGGTGGCGCACACCTTTAATCCCAGCACTTGGGAGGCAGAGATAGGAGGATTGCTGTGAGTTCAAGGCCACGCTGAGACTACATAGTGAATTCCAGGTCAGCCTGGGCTAAGTGAAACCCTACCTCAAAAAACAAAACAAAAATAATAATAAAATTCCCGTGCACCCCAGAGGCAGAGGTAGGAGGATCACTGTGAATGAGGGCAGCCTGGGCTAGAGTTGAGACTTTGCCTTACCGCCCCCTCCCCCCAAAAAATCCAAGCAGAGAAGAGGGTATCCAAATACTAGTAAGTACAGTGTTTAATGTTCAAGTAAAATGAACTAGTAAATTACAGGATCTCTGGTCATACCAAGCACCTTGTTTTTGGTCATATGGAATTTTAGCTTATCTACTCCATATTAACAAGATCTAAATTTCATTTTCTCATGCTATAAACATAAAACTCCCAACATCAAAAATTTAGCAAAACAATATGTATTTTGTTTTTATTTCTTGATTTCACTCTCACCTAATTGAAATAACCATACTTCAGAGGCTAGAGTGTTAAAACCATTCATCTGAGTATAATAAGACCCGACAAAATGTCTTTAACAAGACAACAAATTTATCAGCCTTATGAAATGAACTTTAAGAAGTAAGCATAGAAAGCTATCCTTTCATTAGTCTGTCCTTGGGGAACTAATTTCAAAAAGTATTACATTTTAGCCCATTAGATCACATACTGATTAACCTAACAAAGTACTACACTGTGCTCTTTAAAATACTGCTTTAATGACAAGTGTGTCTGAGAAGTGCTCCTGGTGGAAAAATGCTAAATACATAACAACACTATGACTACAATAAAGACATTCCCCATGCTTGGTAAAAACAGCAGAATAAAGATACCAAAAGGACTTTGGCCAAAATTAGTATAAATAGACTTTATTGAAGTCAGTGCCTCTGTACTGAGACAGAAGATTGTGTCTACATAAGCACAAGTTGTAACATTTCACAACTTCTAAAAGGAATGTCAACAATTACAACGATCATGCATACCATGGTCGATAATCACATTTTAGAAGCATTTTCAACCATTTCTAAAGAAATGCTTATAACATCGTTATATATAGAACTACTTTCAATAAACTGCAAAACATTGATCGACTTTTCCAGTATGAGCTACAGTGTCAACACAAAAGGGAGGCATAAATGTTTAATTTATGAAATCAGAATGGAATATTTACTGTAAAGAAAAATTAAAAAGCTTTCAAATAAAGGCCATTATTGAACCAACATGAAGAGCACAACTTGAACTTTTGAGTTCACTCATCTTTTAAAGCTGTCCCCTGAATAACTTCAGTTCTGTAAGCATTGAATTCAGTACTGCGAATATTCCTTGGATTGAAGTTTGGCAATAATGCGGTCCAACTGTCTTTTTGCTTCACACTGAGGGAAATTGCTCATGTCATAATATTGAGGGGCAATTTTCACCAACCTGTCCAGAAGGGGAGGGGGGAGAAAGTTATCAACATTTCAGCAAAGCAGAGATCCTAATAAGCTAGACATTAATCACATTCCTGATGAATGGCAAATGTGGTAAGTGAAAAAAAATCAGACAAATCTTTCATTTTAGTCAGTTTAGTAATATTTTCTTTTACATGAATATGAACATACACAACCAGTAAGTTCTTCACTTCAGCACACTTCTTTGACCTGCTTCTTTAAGGTTATTTTGTAAGATCTATACATGAACTAAATAAACATTCAAACAAGTTTCTTCTCATTTTGTGTTTTAATAACTACAAACATAAATCTATATTACAAAGAACATATTGCTAAAATCTTGCATAAAGTTTAGCTATAGAATTATTCTCAACAAAGCATTTTAAGATAAATTGACAATGTGTTCTGCACAATTTAAATGTCAAAAAGCATAAATCGGTGTAAGAAGCTGTAAAACATTAAGCAGTGACACCACCTAACAAATGCTTTCAGTCCACCACTCTGGGCTGACATTTTCCATCACCATTTACAGAGTAGCTTCTGTCAAGAAATAAAAACAAAACCCACTAAGGATGGCAAATGTGCTAAAAGATACAAATGATAGTGACTTTTATGCTTGCATAGCTCCTAAATATACCAACATGTAAGAGCTAATGTAATAATTAATAGCAATGGGGAAAAATATTAAAAAGACTTCTATAGCCAGAGGGTGCTATATAGACTTGAGTTAGCACAGCAGCAACAGAATAGCTCCAAATAAACTCATGGTGCCTTTCAAATCCCAATTCTGTCCATACCACACCAAGACCAACATTCCCATTGTCCTCTCATCCAAGGACTAACTGTGAAAAACAATCATACCACCGTGTTGTGTGTCATGCCTATAAGAAAGAGTATACATCCTTACTCAAGGAGAGGATTAAGTCACACAGACAAGGCAATGTCTCCAGCAGGACTAAAAGATGCTATTCTCAGCAAAATGTTAAGAAGCTAATTGAAAACAAAAGGTGTGCTTACCATTCAGGCTTGATATCTGTACACGTCCGGATGTAATTCTTTGTTGTTAATACAAACTCGTTATAAAGCACCCATTCAGGCTTGTGGTCAAGAACAGTAGAGGGATGCAATTGAACCACCTGGTTATCTTTCACAGTTAAGTAATGCCCTGTTCGTTCTAAATGTGCTACCTGAAACCAAAACCCAGCTAATTAAAATAATGCTGGCAATAAGCTAGTTGCAAAAGTACTATAAAGCTACTATTGTATAACTAAGACTAGACAAGCCTCATGCTCTTCCAACCTATGGCTCCTTGTATTTATTACATGATAAAAGCAGGAATCAACAAGTATATACCCTACAGGCTAAGATTTTAATGTGAAACTGGTATCTTAATGCCTGTGAACAAGGACTGACACATCTTTAAATGATTTAAGGGAGAAAAAATTTCAGTAGTTATTTTGTAAAATATGAAAAAAGGTCACATATGATTCAGATTTCAAATTTAACATGGGTATATCCACACCTACGCTGCTGTCACATTACCAGGATAGGCAGAGTTGAGAAGCTATGACAGATCTAATGGGTCCATATCACCTCATATTTACTACCTTGGTCTTTCCTGTCTTAAGCCTTTATCAGGAATAGACTCTTAAGCACCAGATGCCAACTACAGAATAGATAAACCATCACTACATTCATGATTAAGGAAACACAAAACAGGTAGCCTGTAAACAGTGTGTCATAAAAAGGGAAAAAGAGCAGTTATATATGTACTTCTTTCTTCTGTTTCCTTATCTGATCACTAAAACAAGACTGGTGATACCTCACGAATAATGCATGGCAACATAGCATGATATTTCCAATTCTACAATTCTGCATATGAGAGTAATGAACTGAGGGTCATTCAATACATGTATTAAGTACATACTAGATGTCAGGTACCATTATCTATGCTGCTTAGAAATCCTGAATTTAATGGGGGGAGGGGATTAGGTATCAGGCAAATTTGGAGACATAGCAAAGATAAGCTAGTGTATACCACATTGCATTAAACATTAAGAATATCAGGCTCAGGCTGGAGAGATGTTTAACAGTTTAAGGCACTTGCCTGAGAAGCCTAATGACCCAGGTTTTATTTCCCAGTAGCCACGTTAAGATAGAAACTGAAAGTGGCGCATACATCTGGAGTTTGTTTACAGTGAGTGGCCAAAGGCCCTGGAACACTCATTCTATTCTCTCTGGCCCCTCTCTTTCAAATAAATAAAATGGATTATCAGAAAATTAAATTTATGCTCAATTATAATATTCACCTAATTATTTCTGAAAAGCAGGCCACCTTATGCCACACTAAACATTTTTCTTAGCCAGGTATTGTGGTGTACAACTTTGGTCCCAGCAGTTCAAGGCCAACCTGAGTGATATGAGACCCTGTGTCATAAAACAGAAGACTTTTATAGCTAACAGGACCCTCCTCTAATTTCAGTGAATGCATTCAAATTCTGTCTAGCTACTCAACACAACTTGCTTAAACGGTGGGTATATTTTGCTTGAGACACAAGGACAGAGAACAAATACACAAGCTGAAGGCAGAGGCGGCGATTAAAAAAAATCACCTCTACCTGGAAAGGATTATACTAAGTGAGGTAACCCAGGCCCAGAAAGCCAAGCGCCACATGTTCTCTCTCATATGTGGATCCTAGCTACAGATGATTGGGCTTCTGCGTGAGAAGGAAAATACTTAGTAGCAGAGGCCAGTAAGTTAAAAAGGAGACATAAAAAGAAGAGAAAGGAAAGGAGGAGGGTACTTAATAGGTTAATATTGTATATATGTAAGTACAATGATAGTGATGGGGAGGAAATATGGTGGAGAATGGAATTTCTAAGGGGAAAGTGTCAGGGGGAGGGGATTACCATGGGATATTTTTTTATAATCATGGAAAATGTTAATAAAAATTTAAAAATTAAAAAAAAATAAAAATAAATCACCTCTAATACAGTACATTTAAAATTAAATAAAACAAGCCTTTTATTTTTCTAATCTGGATTGATCTCAAAAGATATTTATGGCTTTTGCAATGACCCAGTCATCTTTGTTAGAAATAGGAATTTATACTACTGAGTACTACACAGAAATAAAAAAACAAGTTAGCAATTTAAATTTTGGGCTGCTGGGACAGAACTGCTTGGTTGGCTTGTCCATGTACCTTAAGCATAGTAATATAAATTTGGGAATGTCTACACAATAAAGAGAGAAAGTCAACAGCACAATACAGGGTCCATCAATTTTACGTTTCCTTTTTGGTATTGTTATGATAAAAATTTATGTAAACCTGAGCTGGAGAGATGGCTTAGCGGTTAAGGAACATGACTGTGAAGCCTTAAAGACCCTGGTTCAATTCTCCAGGTCTCACGTAAGCCAGATGCACATGGTGCCACATGCGTGCCTATTGTCTCTCACTCTCTCCCTGTCTCTATTTCTAACCTAATGTAAACCTAGCTTTGCTATGAAAGGTTATTAATAACTTATTAAACAATATAACCTCCAAGTATACAAACTAATTCAAAGCAACTAGATGTAATCCAACATTTAGAACTGATTTTTACAGATGTTCTTAACCTCACTTTGTATTTAAGTGGAAAGTTTCCTAGAATCACATTACCATGTAAACATTTAATCAGGCATTCCTGAATTATCCACATACCTGCATGAAGTACCCAGTAACCAAAGCTTTTCTTATATTAATATAATAGTCCCTGCTTGTAAAGTCAGTACTTCGACGAGGCAAATTAAATCTGTCCATAATTCGTGATAGCTGCTGGCGCACATTGTCTGCAGACATCAGGGACCGGTAGTTAATGAAGTTGTCATAACACCACTGAACAGATTCATGATCTAAAAAAGTGGAGGAAAGCAAAAAAAAAAGGGGGGGGGGGAGATCATGAATCATACAAACAGATTATCTTTATATTAAAGGGAAAAACTTTTATAAATAAGTGAAACAACCTAGACAATGGATTTGCACACATCACATTTAATGACTGCAATATTGTCAACATTTGTTTTCAACTTAGAACAGTTAACTTTAAAAGGGTGGCTGGGGAACCGAACCCAGGTGGACACTGCAAGCAAGCACCTTTAACTACTAAGCCATCTCCATGCCTCCCAATTTTCTTTTTCAAAAAGGGCTGAGGTTGGAGAAGTGGTTCAGCTTTTTCTGCACAAGCATGAGGGCCTCAGACCACCCAAGTCTGAATCTATTTTGGATCCCCTCTTTTTTTTCTTTAGCAAATGAACATACCAGGGCCTCTAGACACTGCAAACAAACTCCAGACACATGTGCCAGATTGTACACCTGGCTTTATGCGGGTACTGGGAAGCTGAAGGCAAGTGCCTTAACCACTGAGAAATCTCTCAAGACCCAAGTTTTAATATTTAGAACCTACAGAAACAGCTCGGTTTGGCCATATGTATCTGTAACTGCTGTTGTGCAGGGAGACAAGAAAGGAAATACCCAGAACTTGCAAAAACAAACAAAATACCACCTAGCTCCAAGATCAGTATGAGACGCTGGTTCAAACATGAACAGGCCAGGTGAGCCAGGGTAAGACGCCCACATTCATTATGACCACCCCAGGAAAGCACAGGCAAGAGCATGTGGTACCATGAGCTTACATACATGTGCATATACCACACATACAAACTCACATACAAGCAAAAAATGGGCTATAATGTGGTTCAAAGAAAACCTAATAAAACAATTATTTTGAATAAATTATTGTTCACAACTTTGAGTTATTTACCCATTAACAGGCACGTGACTGTTTACAACTAACACTTTATTAGACAATCTTAGATGATGATAATTAAGTATGTGTTGGGGAAAAGGCTCAGGGGATAAAGTGCCTGTTATGTATGCAGGCATGTAGACCTACCAGAAGCTACCTAAAGCAGACCTAGCATGTGCAACTGTAATCTTAGCATTTCTACAGCTAGGTCAGAGCAGCAAACAGGAAGATCCCTAGAAGATAATGGGCCAGCAAGCCTGACATACATAATGGCAAGGACCAAGAGACATTGCCTAAAACAAGGTGAAAGGCAAGAAGGGATACCAAACTGTGCTGTAACATCCTCCACACCCAACAAATATTTGGTGAGGGGTGCAAGGAGCTGGGGAGACATCTCTGTGAGTAAAGTACTAACCATGAAACCATGGGAACTTGAGTTCTGATCCACAGTGCCCATGCAAAATGCTAGCATTGGTGTACCACTTATCCCAATGTTGAGGAGGTAGAGACAGGAGATCCCTGGGGTCCAGTGTTGCAGTGAGCTCTAGGCTCATTGAGAAACCCTGTATCAAAAAACAAGCTGGGGGGAGGGGCACCTTTACCCAACACCTGGAAGTGGTTGGACTGCTGTGCGTTGAAGACCAGCCAGGGGTTACAGAGTGAGTTTCAACCACCGGGGGTAGAAAGGCCTAAGTGAGGTCAGGGGAAGAGATTGACTAAAGAGAGGGTTGAGGGAAGGTTAATAAAAATCTAAGAGGGTATGAATAAGTCATATGGAAACTTACTTTTCTGGACACTGGCACACCCAGAAGCCATAGATTGTATAAATGTAAGTAGAAAAACAGATTACTGGGGTGAAAAGACCTAAGTGAGGTCAAGGGAAGAGACCGAGTAAAGGAAAGGTAGAGGGAGGGCTAATCAAAATCTAACAGGATATAAATATGTCATATGGAAAACTACTTTTTTGGACCATGGAATATCCAGAAGCCATAGACTGTTACTAGAAAATGTTCAGTGCCAGGGATGGGATACCTTCCAGTGAGTTGTTGGCCAGGGAGGTCACTGATGCCCCAAAACACTACAGACCACTGCAGAGGCTCTTGGTTTTAAGCTATGCTGCATGCAGCTCCATGGGAGACAAAGTCATCAGTGGATACTGCAAGCTTTAGGTTGGGCAAGTCAGGCCAAATGAGCCAATGGGTACAATAGGGTACATCTGTTAAGGGGTAAACCAACTACTCTCTAACTGGAATGGAGGCCCACTCCACAGAGAATACATGCCTGAGCCCTAGTGGAGTATTACCTGCTGGTCTGGCTAAATGCATACAATTGTCCAGTAAGCACTTCTCCTAATATTCATACCCATGTTAATGCTACTCTCACTTTTGGTTAGAGAAGCTTCTCTTTTCAGATGGTAGTGACCTCTGGGATGACTCAAAAGACACCATAGTGCTAAGAAGAAGTGACAGAGTGCAAGGGTCCATAGTGGAAGAGGTGGCAGGAAGAACATAAAAGCCAAAAGGAGGATAGGACTCTTTACCATGCACTCTTCCAGACACAAAATGGCCTGGATATCCATGACCTCGCAGTGCCTGACACATCTACATAAGACCATCATAATAGGAGGAAAAGATGATGACATCAAACTAAAATGAAGGGGATATGATGGAGTGGATTTGTGAAGAGAAAGGAGGGGGGAACTATCATGATTTATTGTCTATAATTATGGAAGTTGTCAATAATTAAAAATAAAATAAAACCCACAAGCTGACAGGCTATGGAGATGGATCAGAGGTTTAAAGTACTTGCTTGCAAAAGCCTACTGACCTGAATTCAACTCCCAAGTATGAATATAGAAAGTGATACAAATATCCAGAGTTCATTTTCAGTGGTAAGAGACCCTGGTATACCTATACTCACTCTCTTCCCTTTTCTCTCAAAATAATAAATAAAATGTTTCTGTTCTTTCATTCACTTTAATTTTTTTTTAAAAGTTTCTTTTAAGAGATTGGCACACCAGGGCCTCAGCCACTGCAGTCAATCTCCAGATGATTGTGCCACCTAGTAGGCAGCTGTGACTTTGCACTTGCCTCACCTTTGTGTGCCTGGCTTACATCGCATCTGGACAGCCAGACATGGGTCTGTTGACCACCCCCCCCCCCTTTTTTATTTTTTGAAGAAAAGGTGAAAGAGCAACTGAGGAAGACACCTGATGTTGATATTTGGCCTCTGTCCACACATGCAAACACACACCAAATACAACATACAAGTTACGAGAGCAAATTTCCAATTCCTATTATAATACCATTTAATTGTGCCAGAACAGGAGTGATATAATTGTAAAGAAACTAAACTAACATTGTGACTTCTCCTTTGCCACCATTCACAAGCAAGCTTGAAACACATGTAGTCTAGAAAGATACCTGAAACTTACTCATGTTTAAAGCCTATAGGCACTTCAAGTAATTTTGTTATATGGAGAACAGAATATTACTCTCCTAATGAATAGTTAATTTCTAACCAATCCAACATTATACAACTCGGGAGTTAGAATTGTACTATCAGAAGGGGAGGAGAATAAATAACTAGAACCATGGGTATTTGTTCAAGAACTACAGCACCCATCTGTGAAACTTTTTCTGCCCTTGTTTCTAGGGCCCTACCAAGTACAATGTCCAACTTTGTCTTAGAAGCCATACAGAGACAACAGGTAAAGACATTCTACTTAATGTCAAATTATGCAGAATTTTATTTTGAATGAAAGGAGAGATATCAATCCAGCTGGGAATGGTGGTGGCACACCTTTATTCCCAGCACTTGAGAGGCAGAGGTAGGAGGATTACCATGAGTTCAAGGCCACCCTGAGTTTACAAGTGAATTCCAGGTTATCCTGGACTAGAGCAAGACATTATGCACCCCCGAAAAAAAAAAACCCAAATCCAAATATATAGGCATTACCGGTAGTATCAAAAGCTTAAAGAAGGGCTGGAGAGATGGCTTAGATGTTAAGGTGTTTGCCTGCAAATCCAAAGGACCCCAGTTCGATTCCCCAAGACTTACATAAGCCAGATGCACAAAGGGCACATGCATCTGGAGTTCGTTTGCAGTGGCTGGATGACCTGGGGTGCCCATTCTTTATCTCTCTGCCTTTCTCAAATAAATAAATAAATAAATAAATAAATAACCTATATTTTTTAAAAAAACTTAGGGGCCAGAAAGATGGCTTAGTGGTTAAGCTGTTTGCCTGCAAAGCCAAAGGACCTTGGTTCAATTCTCCAGGACCCATATAAGCCAAATGCACAAGGGGGTGCATGCAACTAGAGTTCACCTGCACTGGCTGGAGGCCCTGGAGCGCCCACTCTCTTCTTCTCTTTTTCTACCTCAAATAAATAAACTAATTAATTAAATATTAAATAAAAACTTAAAGGAGAGCCAGGCATGGTGGCACATGCGTTTAGTCCCAGCACTTGGAAGGCAGGGGTAGAAGGATTGCCTTGAGTTAGAGGCCACCCTGAGACTACATAGTGAATTCCAGGTCAGCCTGGGCTAGAGTGAAACCCTACCCTGAAAAACTAAAAAATAAATAAATAAAATAGGCTTCCGGTCAAGATGGCGTCCTCCTAACCACACTGCACCCCAAGGAAGGAGGGCCCCAGCTGAAACCATAAAGTATTTGTGGAAATGAGCAAAAGTGCTGATTTCTTGGTGAACCAGATATCAGCACAAAGGTGAAGGAGATAGACAAAGAGAACACTCAACTCCTACCAAACCAGTTATCCAGAGACACAGAGGCTCCCAAGACCTCATCACTGAAATACATCTAATGAACCCAACAAGGCTCAGAGAAATTCACCAAATTGGGGGGAGAGGAAGATTGTTAAGCGTCACATGTTGGGACATTCTGTACACAGACATTGCCCCTTACCCATAGTTGATATCTAACCCCACAATGCATGACTCACATTCTGCAACTAGGACGGTCCCAGTGGAGGGGGGAAAACAGGGAGGAGGCTAATGATGGCATCAACATGGCTGTTTACACACTGTGTACGTAACTAATAATTTAAAAAAATAAACAAGGGGCTGGAGAGATGACTTAGTGGTTAAGGCAATTGCCTGCAAAGTCAAAGAAACTAGTTCAATTCCTCAGAACCCACATAAGCCAGTGGCACATGTGTCTGTAATTAGTTTGCAGTGGCTAAGGGGGCCCGTCCATTCTCAACCCTCTCTCCATGTAAATAAAATACATTTTTAAAAATTTAAAATGACAACACTTCTGCCTTTCTATCTATAACTAGTGATCTAGATAGGGTTCTATGTACACAGGCTTGAACTCCTCGTGCCACTGTGTGGCAAAACAACAACAAAAAATCCCACAGAGGGCTGGAGAGATGGCTTAGCGGTTAAGCGCTTGCCTGTGAAGCCTAAGGACCCCGGTTCGAGACTCAGTTCCCCAGGTCCCACGTTAGCCAGATGCACAAGGGGACGCACGCGTCTGGAGTACGTTTGCAGAGGCTGGAAGCCCTGGCGCGCCCATTCTCTCTCTCTCCCTCTATCTGTCTTTCTCTCTCAAATAAATAAATAAAATAAAAATTAAAAATAAAATCCCACAGAAATATTTAGGCCAGGTGTGGTAGCACATGCCTTTAATCCCAGCACTTGGGAGGCAGAGGAGCAGGATCATGTTGAGTTCAAGGCCACTCTGAGATACCAATAATGAATTCCAGGTCAGCTTGAGCTAGAGTGAAAACATGACCCCGCCCACCCGCAAAAGGAAACAAACAACAACAACAAAAAAACCCACCTTAGAAGCATGGAAATCAAAAGGTACCCTTTCCCTCAAATAAAGGAACAGGATATTCTTACTATCCCAGGACATTTTACATATAGTAAGTAATGTTGAGTTCTTGAACTGGCCTATCAGGAATGAAGTCTAGAATATCATGAATTACCAGCTTTTTGGCACAAGAGGGATAAAGTAAAGGTTTTAAAAGAAAGCCCAACACTAGCCTTGAGCTCTATGTTGCTACTCCCCAAGTTTTCTTATTTCCCATTTGTATGTTTATAGGTCTGAGCAGAGAAGGACTCAATCCTTTCCCTGAATAGTAAGTCTGATTCAATTGGGAGGCACAATTGTAGCATTTATGGTGCTAATCTCTGCTCTACATACTGCAATACTTCTACTAATTTTCAAGTATCGGACAAGTTCACTTTCACTTGCTTCCTTTAACAGGCTCCATTTTAGGTAGGAAAATAGGTTTTATAATAAAAATTAGTTCAAGTAAAGCATAAAGTAGAAATTCAATGTCAACTTTACCAATTAGCAAACAATTTCTTGAGCTAGATAGTTTGGTGGTTTAGAAGTGCTTGCTTGCAAAGTCTGACAGACCTGCTTTTGATTCCCCAGTACCCACCCACATAAAGACAGATACATAAAGTGGTACATGCATCTGGATTCATTTGCAGTACCAAGTCTGGTGTGTACACTTCACACACACACACACACACACACACACACACACACACACACTCTCTCTCTCTCTCTCTCTCTCACTCTCTTTCTCTGCCAACCCGCTCCCCAAAAAAATCTCATAGAAACTAAACTTCCCAAGCAAATGATAATCTTGTATATTTGGCACAAAGTGTTGAAATAGTACTGAATTACATATCTGTTAGACTGGCTTATAGATATAAAAATCAAATATTTCCCACTCATGCTGTGTTTATTACTGTATTTTCTTCTTTTAGTTTATAAAATCATCCTGTGACAGGAAGATGGGGGCCAGACTAGACTACAGGACCCTATCTCAAAACAAAGCACTAGCAAATATTCAGGATTTTAAGCTAGAATATTATTTCATCATGTGTCTAAGAAAACTCAGAACCAAATATTTATTGGTAAGCATTTAGGTACTTTCTAACATTTTGCTGCCATCAATTATGCTGAGATAAAAAAAACCTTCAATCAAGCCAGGCATGGCAGCTCATGCCTTTAACCCCAGAACTCTGGAGATAGAGGTAGGAGGATGGGTGTGAGTCCAAGGCCATCCTGGGACTACATAGTGAATTCCAGGTCAGCCTGGGCTAGAGTAAGACCCTACCTTAAAACGGGGGAAAAAAATAAAAAGAACTTTAATCAAGCTGGGCACAGTAGCATATTCCTTTAACCCTAGCACTCAGGAGGCAGAGGCCGTGATTTTCAAGGCCAGCCTGTGCTACAATGAAACCCTACCTAGAGGGAGGGGGAAGGGGGGCGCACACCCTGCCTCAAAAAATGTATGGAAATAAAAGAGAGAGAGTATATTATAATTCTAGTGCTAAATTTATGTGTTTTGTTTATAATCACTTTTGCAGTTTTCAGGTTTTCTATTAATCTTTCCCTTGACCATAAAAACATTAAAAAAAAAAAAAGGCAATTCCACTTTAAATGCTAGTCAGGAATTTTCCTAAAGTACCTCTGGGTTTCTAATGTAAAGTTGTCACAGATAATAAATGAAAGTGAGAAGAAGAAACATCTTATATGCTGCAAGTGACATTTAGACAAAAGAGTAGCTGCAATCTAATTTACACTTACTTTGTTTAAAAGCATGGTAGACATTCAGCAGTGTCAGATGATCTCCATCTATGTGGGCAAATCTCATCTTGGCCTCATCTGCGGCTTTCTTGGCCTCCGTGGGGCGAACAAAACACTGTGGGACTAAACAAGGTTGGTATGGGCCCAACACAAACGCCCATATCGATGAGTCACGCATTCACAGACAGAGGAACAAGGCCTAGCTAGGTCAGTTCACAGAGCATAGGGCAGGGCAGGATGGCCTCCAACTGCATCTTGGACTGTTTACTACCTTGATTTGGTACATCACCTAACCACATCTGTAAGACAAGAGGGTTTCAAAGCTACAGAGTACCTGATTATTTTAACTAGATCTAAAAAGTAGGCATCAAAAACAGCTATTCTGAAGGCCATCAAGAAACTAAAAAGCTCAATTTATTTCAAAAACCAGTGCTGATAGCTCTACCAATAACCAGAATTATGTGGCATCAATAGTGTTTTATTTAACTGGAATTTTTAAAAAGGAAAACAAAAAAAAAGGCCATCCACTCATTGCACTGAATGGCTATAGGTTAGGTAGCTGTACTAGATCACTGTATAACTACAACAACTTTGCAACCAGTCTGCTCCCACATTCCATCAGAATTGTTTCCCTAAGTCTGTGGCTATATGGGTATCACTATTAGCACCGGTGAGCAGAAGTATATGTAAACATAAAAAGAAAAAAAGTCAAGAAACCTTGGGTTTGATGATAGCAGTAGTGGTGGAAGGTTAAACCGCCTTAGAATTATGAAAATTCACACAGGCTGGGATCATGAGCCTTAGCATTTCAGCTTCTAATAAAACATCAGTAAATGAAGGCCAAGTTTAAAAAGGCTTATTTGAATCAAACCCTCAATATAAAAGCAAATTCAGTATTTTAAAAGTTGACAATTAGTCTGAAACAGTCGTATTTCATGGGTCATTAAAATATGCAACTACAGTAGTTTAGAGCCTCAATATTAATTCACAATCTTAACTTGGTACAAATAAGCACTACATTTTTTGAAATACAGCTTTCCTTAATTCACTTATCAATTCCATAGTAATTTTTAAAATGCATTATGAAAATAAGTACTTAACACACTTGGGACTTTTTCAACACATTTTTGATGTTCTTAGTACCTTACCAATAAAAAAAAAAATCACGACTTATCAGTGCAGGTTTAAGATAATGGGAATAGTCAACAATGAGATCAAATACAATATCAAATTAATCTTCCCATACAGTTTCCCCTTAAAAGATGCCAACGTAGTCAAAGACATCAAACATCACAGGAAATATTAAAGGTCTTGCTTAAGATAATAGAAGCAAGGTAATTCACAGAAGTCCAGAACTCACAGCTGTGAATGTTGACATGAACTAACCACCAAAGGCAATGGGAGTATGTAGAGCCCCATAAAAGCCTCTGATTGCAACTTAACTTCAAAGCAACACAAGCTCAGCAAGCCACTTTTGGTCCATGACCACTCTTCCTTACTCCCTATTTTAACTTTTCCCACAAATGGCCTTGATTAAAAAATGCTGCATTTAAATGCTTAGTCTTCTGATCATCTAACAATAAACACCAGTACTTTGTTTTGTAATACTATTACAAATAAGACTGAGATGTAGTTTCAATCTCACCATATGACAAACTTTAAGTTCAAGTAGTATTGAATAGCATGAATTTAAAAAAAAATCCCCAGAGGAACTAAACTGGGATAAGTCAACAAACAAGCACAATCTTTTCTAACTCTTGTCCCACACCTCCTCTAAAACCTAAAATCTCGGGAGAAGTACAATTCGAAGAATCTAACAAAGGCAGACAACAACCTACCACCACCTCCGCAAATGAGACTACCAATTAAAAGGTTTGACACTGCCCTGCCCATCTGCTCTGAGTCTGATCAGTCATAACTCTGAAAGAAAACATTTTAGCTACTTCTTAAATAAAAATCACACCATGAGAATATACCATACATCTAACCTAACCCGTATTTTCTTATTTAGAAAACTTCAATTTAATCTTTAATTCCATTGATTCTGAATTATTTGTGTCATTAAGTAATCAAGACCAATAAACAACTCAATAATTACAAGTTTTCTCCAGTACTACTAACTAGTACCATATAGTATTGTAAGTGCCGGTAAAATATCATTTTCTATTTTAGCTCTCAAAATAAGTGGTCATTCATTCACAGTATGTCTCCATTCTGTAAAATTTAATTTCTAAGTTACAGTTCATCTATATAAGTTGCTTTATGCTACTAAAAACTAGTACTATTTCCTTGACTTAATATTCTAATTTTCAAAAATTACTGTTTACCTAGTAAGTATTTAAGTGTTTTGTCTGTCATTGTAAAAGAATAACAATATCAGAATTTTAAGACCTAAGTTAGGCTTCAGTACTTCCATTTATGACAGTATATTTGAAATTCATGTCTGTTGATGGTCACTGAAATGTACATTTATATATCTGGAAAAGGCTCAATTTAAGAGTGTTACAGGCTCAATTTACAGTGCCAAGAACTGGCACTTTAAATACTAAAACTTCAGAGATGGGCCTATCAAAAAGCTCAGTTACAATTCCATCCAAACTTATTTCAATTTTTATTTGCATTCAATAGAGCCAATTCTTACTCTATTTTGACTTACAAGGTATTTAGGAAGGAAAATGATTTCCTTAAAACCATCAATAAAATTTGCTATCATGCTAATTTTTTTTAAAAAGTGGAGTCCACCCAAACTCTGAAGAGCTGGGCTTTTTACGGTTCCTTTCCCTCTATTACCTGACAACATGGCAGTAATAGATAGGACCTCATTAGAACAGTTGTAGTCACAACTTGCAATAACCATTTTAGCGAGCTGTGGATCTAGAGGAAATTCTGCCATCATGGATCCCAATTCAGTCAAATCTCCATCATCATTTAAGGCAGCCAAATAATTCAAAAGTTCTAGGGCTCTCATCAGAGTTTCAGGAGCTAGGAAGGAAAGACAATCTATTAGACAAGTTGTCTTTAGCAAGCAAAAATTTGACAAGTTGCAAACTAGGATAAACAATCTCATTTTTCATTCTACACTGGACTCAATTCCAACTCAAATTGTCATCAAATTCAATGATACAGATAGACACGGCAAACAATAAATTACACATAACTACTAAAAGTTTCTGTCCTTAAAACCATCTTCAAAGCTTGGCATGATGGCACACATGCCTTTAATCCCAGCACCTGGAAGGCAAAGGTAGGAGAATACCCATGAGTTCAAGGCCACCCTGAGACTACATGAATTCTAGGTCAGCCTTGACTAGAGTCTACCTTGATAAACAAACAAAATCTTCAAGCCAACTATGGTAGCAAACATCTATAATTCCAGGAATTAGGAGGTGGATGCAGGAAGATGAGAGACCAAGGCTGTCCTCAGTTAAAAATCAAGATCAAGGGCTGGAGAGATGGCTTAGCAGTTAAGGCGTCTGCCTGCAAAGCCGAAGGACCCCGGTTGGATTCCCCAGGACCCACGTAAGACAGATGCACAAGGTGGCACATGCTCTGGAATTCGTTTGCAGCAGCTCGATTCCCTGGCATGCCCATTCCCTCTTTCTCCCTCACCCTCTCTCTGCCTCTTTCTCTCTCTCTCTCAAATAAATAAAAATATAAAAAAAATTTAAAAAAAAATCAAGATCAAGACCAAGACCATTTGAGCTAAGAGGCCAGGTCTCAAAACACAAAGCTCAGGCTGGAGAGATGGTATAGTAGTCAAGGTGCTTCCCTGTGAAGCCTAAGGATCCAGGTTTGACTCCCCAGCAGTCCATGTATGCCAGATGCACATGATGTGTCTGCAGTGGCAAGAGGCCCTTATGTGCCTATTCTGTCAATAAATAAAAATTAAAACCCACAAGTCTCCATACTAAATGTGTTCTGCTAATCCATCTATGATTATCAAGCTACTTTTCTATAAGTAAAATTATGAAGTACAATTCTTACATTTTCATGCACCAATGATAACTCAATTAACCTAAATTCCCAGAATAACTTCTGGAAGAGGGAGGTTATTTTCTCATGTAATTGTTACTCACCTTAGCTTTAAAATCATCACTTAAAACATATCTTGACAAAATTAAAACATATTTAATGCATATGCTCAATAATATGCAAAGAAACAGCCATCTAGTTAAAATAAAAATGTACGGTCATACCTGGTGGATCCATAAAATCAAAATGCACCAAGTCATCAATACCAAGTTTCTTCAATTGTAACACAACAGATCCTAAATTAGAACGCAAAATTTCAGGATAGGTGTTATCCTGGGAAAAAAAAAGAAAAACATTTGTTAGGTTAAGTATTCCTCAATCCCCCACAGGAAGTAGAGAAAAGGTGTCTGGGTCTCTGCCTCTTTTAGTTATTTTATTTGGGATTACTTCTCCATGACAGTCTCAGGGGAGGAAAACACCTATGATTTATACTTGAAAGAATATAAATACTTTCTTCCAACTATCTTTATAATGCCCCAAATGTCTAATGTTACACAACCCAAGTCAAAACTGCCAAAAAATAGAAACAGTTCTTGGCTCTTTTAGTAAGCTTCCCTGGTGTCAGCCCAGTCGGAAAGACCCACCCTTACACCTATGTGGGCTTTCTACACCCTCATGCCCTTCACATGGCAGGAATTTTTCTTCTCTTTTTAATCTAATAGAGTCTCTCTCCATCTTAAAAAATAGAAGACAAATTAAAAGTTAAGAGTTGTATTTGTAACTTGTGCCACAAATCTCATATACTCAGGATAAAACTAAGGAACTTAAGAGCCTAAAATACATGGTGAGGAAAAGGAAGCAATTGTCTTCAAAGCATACAGTCAATTTTATCTTTCAAACACGCAAGATGAAGCAGTAATCCTTACCTGCATTTCTGTTTTATAAGCTTTCTCTGTGTAAAGTCTGAAGCACTTCCCAGGTCTGGTACGTCCAGCACGACCAGCCCTTTGTTGAGCTGAAGCTTTACTAATAGCTGTCACCAAAAGAGACTCAACTCTGATTCTAGGATTATATACCTATTGGAATGGAAATAATATATGATTCTTTCTTCACCTATAGAAAAAACTAGATCCAACAAAATTAATGCCAGAACAAACAGTGTTGGTGACCACTACAAATCAGTTACAATTCAGAATTCAGGGGCCAGAGACATGGCTCAGTAGCTCAAGGCACTTGCAAGCAAAGCCTGATGGCCCAGGTTCAATTCTCCAATATCCATGTGTGGTAGTTTGAATAGATGACCCCCCAATATATTCATTGTTTTATTACTTTGTAGTTTTCATCTACAGCCACCTGGCTAGAGGTGGTGTCACTGGGAAGATCTTAAGATGTGGTAGATTGTTTCAGATTTCAATCTAAAGATATGAATCTAAATCTAAAGATATGAAAAGTGTGTCTAGGTGGAGTTTCTATTGTACTGTGCTATGTGTCTTTTGGCTTTTAGGTTTGTGCTTCTCTCCTGCTTGGTCCTGTGAAGGCAGGACAGCTTCTTCTGTCATTCTATAACTTTCCCTGAATCTGTAAGCTTCGATAAATCCCTTCTGCCATAATTATGCCTGGTCTGGAGGTCCATCTCAGTGAACCTGAAGGTGTCTGCTACACCATGTAAAGCCAGATATATGCATCTAGAGTTCATTTGCAGCTAATCAGATGACCTGGTGTGTTCATTTTCGACCCACGCCCAAATAAATAAAACTATATTTTTAAAAAATTTGTCATCTCATGGCCTATCTTCATTTCAAGCATCCTAACGTGGTCTTAGCAGTTAAGGCAGTTGCCCATGAAGCCTAAGAATCCAGGTTCAAGCCCCAGAACCCAGGCTGGATACATATGGTGCATCTGGAGTTTATTTTCAATGGCTAGAGGCCCAGGAATACCCATTCTCTAATAAATAAACCTGGTATTAAGAGAGGACACTGAGGCTGGGTGCAGTGGCACCTGTGGCACTATGCCAGAGCCTGCTTCAAAGAAAAAAAAAAAAAAAGAAACCAGAAAGAAACACCAAGAAAACTTAGGTCCATAAAGAAGTCAGTTCATGAGCTGGAGAAATGGCTTAGCGATTGAGGTGCTTGCCTGTGAAGCCTAAAGACCCAACTTTCCAGGTCCCACATAAGCCAGATGCACTGACACACGTGTCTGGAGCTCAAACTTCAGTGGCTGAAAGGCCCTGGCACACCAATTCTCACTCATAAAATAAAAAAAAGAACGGTTTTCAAATCACTACAATAATGGGACAAATTATCAGGTAAATATTTTCATTATATAAAAGTATTCAACCAAAGTGTTAATTATGTACCTTTTGTTTTGCAAATCCAGGATCAATCACAAACACCACACCATCTATGGTCAAAGATGTCTCTGCAATGTTAGTTGACACAACTACCTGTTCAAAAAACCAGGTAACACAAAAGCATATTACATATAAGCAAAATCAGCATGAGATTTAAGACTAGCCACTACCTTTTACCAACAAAAGGACGATTATACCCGTAAATAAAACAGATACAGGGCTGGAGAGAGGGCTTAGCGGTTAAGCGCTTGCCTGTGAAGCTTAAGAATCCAGGTTCAAGGCTCAATTCCCCAGGACCCACATTAGCCAGATGCACAAGGGGGCGCACGCGTCTGGAGTTCGTTGGCAGTGGCTGGAGGCCCTGGCACGCCCATTCTCTCTCTCCCCCTCCTTCTCTCCATCTGTTGCTCTCAAATAAATAAATAATTTAAAAAAAAACCAACAGATACAGCCTGGCATGGCACGTTTAGTCCCAGCAGAGATAGGAGGATAACTACAAGTTTGAGGCCAGCCTGAGACTCAGAAGGGGCCCCTTGGGTGGGGGGAGTGGACAAAGATTTTATATTCAAGGGCTGGTAATTTAAAAGCAACCTAAGCCGGGCGTGGTGGCACACGCCTTTAATCCCAGCACTTGGGAGGTAGAGGTAGGTGGATCGCCTTAAATTCGAGACAACACTGAGACTACATAATAAATTCCAAGTCAGCCTGAGCTGGAGTGAAATCCTACCTCAAAAAACCAAGAAGAAAAAAAAAATATAATCCTTTTACAATATAAGTATTACAATCAGATCACTACCCCACCACCTTACATTTTGATTGTTAATATATAAATACAGCCATGCACGGTAGTGCACCCCAGTAGTCCCAGTACTCAGGAGGTTGAGGTAGAACCTTTCTGTGAGTTTTAAGCCAGCTTGGGGCTACAGTTCAGTCCCTGCCAACCTCTCTTTTTGGGATGGAAAAACAGGCCCAGTGGTTAAGGCACTTGCCTGCATAGCCTAATGACCCAGCTAGTCTCCAGTACCACATAATGCCAGATGCACAAAATGGCTAGATACCATGGCACTACCATTTTTTCCTACTCCTTCTTCCTTTCAAATGAAAGATAAAGCTGGGCATGGTGGCTCACGCCTTTAATCCCAGCACTTGGGAGGCAGAGGTAGGAGGATCGCTGTGAGTACAAGGCCAGCCTGAGACTACATAGTGAATTCCAGGTCAGCCTGAGCTACAGTGAGACCCTACCTCAAAAAACGAAACAAACAAATGAAAAATAATAATTAAAAAACACATTAAAAATAATAAGGGGGCGAAAATAAGGGATGGCTCAGCACTTTCTTGCTGCAAAGCTTAAGGACCCAGGTTCAAATCCCCTATATCAACCAACATAAAGCTGGATGCACAACATGGCTCATGCATCTGGAGTTTGCAGAGGCTAAAGGCCCTGATGTACCCATTCTTTCTAGCTATCTACCCCTTTCTCTCTCTCTCACTGAAATAGTTAAAGGAATAATAAATGATGAAATAATGCCAGGCATGGTGGTACAAGCCTTTAATCCTAGCACTTGGGAGCTCAAAGGCACCCAGAGAGTACAGAATGAATTCTAGGTCAGCCTGGGTTACAGTGAGATACTTCTTCAAGGAAAAAAAAAAAATGATAAAAAGCATACCTTATAGATTCTCTTAGATCGAACATCCTTTAAGTGTCTTAATTTTACATAATATATTTCATTCAATATTTACAAAGGAAAACGTTGCATTTGTAATACAAAACTTCTGTTATTTCAAGATAGTTTCACCCTAACCTAGGCTCTCTTTAATCCCAGGCTGGTCTCGAACTCAACTGTGATCTTACCTCTGCCTCCCAAGTGCTAAAAATAACACAAACGTTTTTAAGCAAAACAATACATGCCATACCCCCCCCCCAGTAAAACCCCTCAAGTTACAATCCATTAAGAATTGGCAGATTATCAGAAACAAATGTAGGTACTTTGGAAAGAGTATACTCTCAAAGGGACGTCCTACAATGTGTTGCTACATACAGAACAACATTAGGAAAGAAACTTTACTTGGAGTGATGTTCCAACTATTTACAAATATAATACAACAGCTCATTTCTGAATGCCCAATTTTACTAGTTTTATTTAATATATCTAAAAAATTAGGCTGACTTGGGAAGTTAAATACCCCCCCCCTTTTAAAATTTTCAATGCAGGGTCTTCAATCTAGGCCAGGCTGACCTGGAACTCACTCTAGTTCCAGACTGGCCTCAAATTCAGAGATCCTCTTATCTCTGTCCACCACAGCCTACTCCTTGTTAGTATTTTTACACAGAATATCTGATTTTTCGGGAACAGATTACTAACACTATTAGAAATAAACTCATACAAGCAGAAGATGAATCAGTTTGCTCTTTCTTGCTTTTCTAGTTTGTATGGGAGATTGGAAATTGATACAAAGTATAGGTGACATAAAAGATATGCCCTGAGATTTAAAAAGGGTTGTTTTCCACAGTGAAAGACAAGAAAGTCTTTTACTGAGTAAACAGCATTGAGGAAAACACAGCTTAGAGATAAGGCAAGAGCATAGACAAGGGCATGTGTGTACCAGTGGCTCTACGAATATACCAACCCACCCCCCACAAAAAAAAAACAAAAGAACTTATACTTATCCCTATTCTTTTATTTCTGGAAAACCAACTTTGTAAAGAAGCTAAATTCACTGGCTACTATTCCAACTATTTTTCTCGAAATAATAGTATCATTTACTGATTTCCTATCTACTTGATACTCAAAGCAGAGCAACCAACTTTGGAACTTTCTAATAATTTGTGGGGAAAGGAAACGGAGGCATGAAAAGAAAGGAAGGGGAAAAGATATAGGGAGATGAAGGGAAGGAAAGGCAGACCAAGAGTAATGCCAGCATTACTAGGCTTGCAACGGTGGGACTATTACATGAAATGAACACTTGAACACAAGTATATACACACTGGATACAATGGATAAAAGCATAGTTTACATCCTGGGGTAGAAAGGAGCTGTATCATGGGAAATTTCAACATGTGACTCACAACACTGCATAATTTAAAATATAATTCCTATTGTATTCAAAAGTTAAATCAGAGCTGGGCGTGGTGGCGCATGCCTTTAGTCCTGGTCCTTGGGAAGCAGAAGTAGGAGGATCGCCATGAATTCAAGGCCACCCTGAGACTTCACAGCGAATTCCAGGTCAGCCTGGGCTAGAGGGAGATCCTCCCTCAAAAAACAAAAAACAAACAAACAAAAAAATCAGTTTGTTTGCAGTGGCTGTAAGCCCTGGCATGCCCATTCTCCTCCACCCCCAAAATAAATAAAGTTTTAAAAAAAGTTAATCTTGGGCTAGAGAGATGGCTTAGCAGTTAAGCGCTTGCCTGTGAAACCTAAGGACCCTGGCTCAAGGCTCAATTCCCCAGGACCCAAGTTAGCCAGATGCACAAGGGGGCACACACGTCTGGAGTTCGTTTGCAGTGGTTGGAGGCCCTGGCGTGCCCATTCTCTGTCTCCTATCTGCCTCTTTCTCTGTCACGTTCAAATAAATAAATAAAAATAATTTTTTTAAAAAGTTAATCTTGCTGGACGTGGTGTCGCACATCTTTAAACCCAGCACTCAGGAGTTAGAGTAGGAGGAATGCTTAGAATTCAAGGCCACCCTGAGAATACATAGTCAGGTCAGCCTGGGCTGGTGTGAGACCCCACCTCAAAACAACAACAAAAGTTAATCTTTCTCCCCAGTAATTTCATTTGTACACATATATTTAAAAACAGCAAAGTAACCAGGAGCATAGCTTTAATCCCAAAACTCAGAAGGAGAGGTAGGAAAATAGCTGTTAAGTTCCAGGCCAGTCTGAAACTACATAGTGAATTCTAGTTCACCCTGGGCCATCCATACAAGAGCCTACCTCAAAACACCAAAAACTACCTGTATGCGTGCTTGTGCACACGTGTAAATAAATTAATTATGCTGGGCATGGCGGCTCATGCCTTTAATCCCAGCACTCATAGAGGAAGGAGGATCACCATGAGTTTGAGGCCACCCTGAGACTACAGGAGGCAGAGTAGGAGGACTGCTTAGAGTTCAAGGCCACCCTGAAAATGCATAGTGAATTCCAGGTCAGCTTGAGCTACAGCAAGACTCTACATTGAAAAACAACAACAAAAAAAAAAAAAAAAAAGGGGGGGGGGGGAGTATGCTAAGTTAGCAAGTCCCATGCCATTACTTAGAAGTGTCTGTTGGGCTGGAGAGATGGCTTAGCCGTTAAGCACTTGCCTATGAAGCCTAAGGACCCCAGTTTGAGGCTCAATTCCCCAGGACCCATGTTAGCCAGATGCACAAGAGGGTGCACGCATCTGGAGTTCCTCTGCAGTGGCTGGAGGCCCTGGTGCACCCATTCTCTCTCTCTCTCTATCTGCCTGTTTCTCTGTCTGTCACTCTCAAATAAATAAATAAAAATAATAAGAAAAATTAAAAAAAGTGTCTGTTGCTAAGCAAAAAAAACAAAAACAAAAAAAACAAAAACAAAACAAACAAACTTGATGGTCACCAAAAAGAGGGTTCTGCAAACACTATGGAGAAGGGTTAGGGGGAGGAAAGGCAAAATTCATAAAACATATTGATAAGCCTACAGAGTATTTCTCCTTGATTTCATCACTAAACCTGAGAAATAATACTAGCTGAAGCTAAATATACACATATACATAATGCAAAAGAACAGACACAATTATATATGATTTATAAATGCTACTTTGGCACATCAGTAGAGCAAGCCATAAGCATGCTCCAGATGCAAACTGTTGACTTCCTAATTAGTAACCAATCAACAAAGTGATCCCACTTGTCAAGGGATTTACCAAGGACCACTAGAAATGTTACAAGCTACCCAGACTATACTTTTGCACTCAGTTAAGTATTCAAATAGCCTTGTAAAGTATTTCAACCTTACTGACAAACTATTTTCCAGACAGAAAATAAATCATATGATTAAACGTTTTGGCATCACTACTAAAGTGTGCTAAGACAAAGTTCACTCTGAGTAACCTGATTTATTTATTTTTTAATGGAAGCAACATTGATCAACTCAAAATGCACTTCCAGGTAAGTGTATTTGGATGACCGTTCTACTTGAGCACTGTTTGGCCCCAACAATGCATCTAAGGGTAAACTCATTTGAAATTTTTGTCACCAGGAAAATGGCAGTAGGCCCAATTCAAGGACAATTTGCTTGTACCCTTAACTGTCTACAGTTAATAAGTCACTAGGCTCAAAAATATAGAACTGGGCTAGAACAATGGGGTCAGTGGTTAAGGTGCTAACCTGTGAAGCCAAAGGACCTAGGTTCGATTCACCAGGACCCATATAAGGTGGCACATGCTTCTGGAGTTCAACTGCAGTGGCTGGTGCACCCATTCTATCTGCCTTTCTCTTTTTCTCTCAAGCACACAAACAAGCAAATAAATAAGAAAAACCTGAGAACCATCTTCACTTCAAATGGGTCATTTCCCCTTTTACTGAGCAATCTACATTCTGAGCCTTATTCTAAGCAACAAGAGAAAAAAATCGATTTTTGTACAAACAAAATCAAAGAAAACAGAGTTATTTTACTGGTGGCTCACACCCATAATCCCAGCAGTCCAAAAGCAAAGCAAGGATGATAGCTGAACTTTACGTCACCATAAGCTATATTGAGACCGTGTCTTCAAAACAACAAAAACCAAGAACACTATTTAATCACACCACAACTACAAGAGGAACTTTAAATCAGTCATAAGAAGCCCAGAAGTGGCTGAGTAAAACAGGCATGAAAGAAAGATAAAATACCTTGTAACCTGAGTTTAGTCAAATATTTAAACTTCGCCGGGCATGGAGGCACACGCCTTTAACCCCAGCATTAAGGAGGCAGAAGTAGGAGGATCACCAGGAGTTCAAGGCCACCCTGAAGCTACATAGTGAATTCCAGGTCAGCCTAAGCTAGAGTGAGACCCTACCTCAAAAAAAAGTTATTAAATATTATCCAAAAACTTTCAACACCCTCATTATGTTAATTAGCCTTATTTTATAACACTGTAAACAATTTAATCAAAATCATTCAAAGACTAGATTACACATCTAAATGTTTGCATATAATTTGAAATTGTGACTATCGTAAGCCACCTTCCTGTTATAGCACCCATTTAACAACCTCCCTCTCACTTCCCTACAATTCTTTGGTCCCTTTACAACTCTAAATAGGCCTGCAGAATACCTGTTACTCTACATCCTGACTAGCACTTGAATGGTCCATGTTTTTGCTATTCTCAGAACACCTCTCTCAATCTAACCAGCTGCCCTGATCAGCACCGAATACAGTTTGATGCTGAGAACCTCTTCTAGTAAAGTAGCCCATGTTTGAAAGACATTATGGGCCCAATGAGTGTTCCTTCCCATTATGAGATTGCTAAAGTCTCCCTCATTCTTCCTGGGATGATCCAGAGTGACTGTAATAGTGATCATCTCAACCTCTAAGATGAAGCTGACTTACGCCAATATATTATATGACCTTTCAATAACAGCTGAATAAAATATTATCAATGGTGATATAGCCCACAGTTTTGAATTTTGAGTTTTTAAAAATATGGAATGCAGAGCCAGGCGTGTGGTGGCGCACGCCTTAAATCCCAGCACTGGGGAGGCAGAGGTAGGAGGATCGCCAAGCGCTCAAGGCCACCCTGAGACTACATAGTGAATTCCAGGTCAGCCTGAGCGAGACACTACCTCAGACAAAACAAAACAAAAAAAGAAAAGGAATGTGGGCTGGAGAGATGACTAGGTAGTTGCCTGCAAAGCCAAAGGATCCTACTTCAACTCTCTAGGATCTACTTAAGCCAGATGCACAAGGGAGTGCATGCATCTGGAGTTAGTTTGCAGTGGCTAGAGCCATGATGTGCCTGCTCTCCCCCCTTCTTACGTTTCAACCAACTAAATAAAAATACATTAAAAAAAAATATGGAGGGGCTGGAGAGATGGCTCAGCGGTTAAGCGCTTGCCTGTGAAGCCTAGGGACCACGGTTCGAGGCTCGGTTCCCCAGGACCCACGTTAGCCAGATGCACAAGGGGGCGCACGCGTCTGGAGTTCGTTTGCAGTGGCTGGAAGCCCTGGCACGCCCATTCTCTCTCTCTCTATCTGCCGCTTTCTCTCTCTGTCTGTCACTCTCAAATAAATAAAGTCAAAATAAATTTTAAAAAAAATATGGAATGCTTCATGAATGTGTGTCATCCTTGCACAGGGGCCATGTTAATCTCTGTATCATTCCAATTTTAGCATATGTGCGGCTAAAGGGAGCACTGTTTGTTTTGAGGTAGATTCTCAATCTAGCATAGGCTGACTGGAATTCACTATGTAGTCTCAAACTGGCCCTGAACTCAGTGATCCACCTACCTTTGCCTCCTGAGTGCAGGGATTAAAGGAAAGACTAAAGGTGTGCACCACCACACCCAGCCATAGTTTTGAATTAAAAGCCCAAGATAGGACTGGAGAGATGGCATAACAGTTAAGGACTTGTCTGCAAAGCCAAAGGACCCAGGTTCAATTCTCCAGGACCCACATAAGACAGATGTACAAGGTGGACCATGTGTATGGAGTTCATTTGCAGTTGCTGGAGACCCTAGAATGCTCATTCCCTCTCCCTCATTAATAAATAAATAAAATTAGTTAATTAAATAAAAAGCCCACGACAAGGTCACAGAATAAACATCTAGCCACTACTAAGAAACTCTCTGCAACAACACAACATTTTCAATGTTAAGATTAACAACTCAAAAAAGCAAACGTCTAACAAAATGTATTAAGACTAGCAACAGATGGAATCTCAAGGACCAAAACCTAGTAAATGATAAGCTCATATAGGCCTGTTTGCCAAGGAAACTCAAATAAGAACTACGTGAAAAGATGGACATAAATATACCTCTTGCTGCAGGCCAATTTCATCCAAGGGTCAATAATGACAGTATTTTCAAACGTACCTATACACAGCACAAGTAATTTCACAAATCCTTTCATAAGTTTAAGTCCTTTGAGCTCTGAGTGATGCACTAGCTCCTCTCTGCAACAGAAATGTTTAAAAGTAGCTACTACACATATGCACACACTCACATGCATATATGTGGAACAGAGCCCAAAGGTCTACAAACATGTTCTTTGCAGCCTACATCAACTTTAAAATGATATTCCATCTATTAATAAACTAGTAGGCAACAGAGTTGCAGTTCATTTACTTCTGAAGAGCCTGACAATTGTTTGTGTACAATCCAGTCCACACCCAGAACATAGGGTGTTTTTTGGCTTTTCTTTTTAAGACAGGGTCTCCAGGCATAGGCAGACCAGACTCACCTGGAATCTGCAGTGATCCTCCTGGCTCTGCCTCTCAAGTGCTAAGATTGTAACTGCCAGCTAAGAACTAGTTCTCCCTAACTGGTATCATAGTTTCAACAGTACTAAAGAAATGTTTATGAGGAATAGTTCTAGGAGTACCTTTCTTCCAATTGCTCCATTCTGTTTTTTGGGAGGCGGGGGCTCAAAAATGCGCTGCTGCTGCTGGGGTGGAAGTGTAGAGTATAATGGAATGATTTTAATGTCTCCAACTTCGGGGCCCAAATCATCAACTTCACGTTTTATCCTTTTACATGCTTCATCAATTTCCTACAAAAGAAAAGTTTTAAGTATGAAAACAAAATTACTAAAACATTTTAAGTATTTATAATTAATTTCAATTCAATGATACTTATTTTACATAAGCAATCTGCTTTCATTACATGGTTACCATTTTCAATTTAATAATCACAACTAGGCTTACAGATGTCAGTGTGATTTCCAAAACCACTTAAACTTTGATTTCTGGACTGAACTAAATATATAACTGCCTCTCTTTCTTGAGGAATCAGACTTCCTAGTTAATTCTCAAAAATTGTACTAAAATTGAACTTTCTCACACAGGAATATTCAGCTACTCACTCTCATAACCTTTTCAATTGTCACAGTCTAAAAGAAACTGATGTACTAGACATTTTAAATAAATGAATTAGCCTTTAATGTTAAATATCACTAATGCAATTATATGAAGATGTGCTTCCCTATGCCTAATGAGAACAGCTTTACATCATCAACACAGATCTAGAGCCCAGTTACTACAGATGTTAAGTAATACAGTATTACAAAAGGAAAGAGGTATTCCAGGTATTCCCTTTACATCAAACTAAATTTCCTTTCAAATGACTTCAAACCAAAACTGTAACTTTGTATCGCACAAGTTTAATTCCAGCAATTTAGAGAGGCAGTTTAATCCTAGCATTAGGTAGATCAAGGCTAGCAACTTTCCTACATAAATATTCTGTTACTATTTATCTCAGAAACTGTAATACTAGAAAATTACTGCCAAGAATCCAATGTTAGTAGTTTCCTTTGAGATCAAATTCCTATAAGAAAATGAAAACACAATGTCATGCAAAAATGTATTTGTAAAAGAAGCAAAGTATTTTTAATTAATTCAAAATGTATCTTGATTAGAATGCCCCCTGCTGGCATGCAAATACAAAATTAAGATCTCTACTTAGGTAAAAAAAATTCAAAACAGATACAAAATCAAGCTTCTAATATTCAGATTACCTACAACTTTAACTTTACCATGATGGACAAACATCATCTAACATTCAGATTTCACCTATTAAAGCATTAAGTGTGCAAATCATTTATTTAACATTACACTTTTAAAATTAATTCCAATTTTACTTTATATTATCCAATGTGTATATATAGAACTAAAAATGGTAAGCACAAAGAATACAAAAGCTCTAACATGTGATGGGGGGAAAATAACAGTATAGTGTCAAAGGGTTTGCTTAGCATGTTGAAGACCCTAGGTTGATCCCCAGCACTTCAAAAACAAAACCTTTAAAACAATACAAGAAGCCCATACCACGTTTTTATATGAACAAGTTCTAAAGACTTTGAAAATTCTGTACTCGGATGTTTTCATTAAGGCTAAACATGGATGCTTGCCTGTAATCCCCCTAACTCTAGTGACTAAGGAAGGAAGATCCCATGTTTGAAGCCAGCCTGAGCTATATATGAAAATTTTGCCTGACAAAAAACAACATAAAAAGATTACCCTCTAATTTAACAACTTTCCAGAGTTAAGTTGAGAATACCAAACTCTCCTATATTCATACAAATACAACAGAAGGAAATGGAGGATTTATTCACTTGCCACTCAGTAGTCATCTACTTAAAAACTGGCAATATTGGGCTGGAGAAATAGCTTAGCAGTTAAGCGCTTGCCTGTGAAGCCTAAGGACCCTGGTTCGAGGCTCGGTTCCCCAGTTCCCACATTAGCCAGATGCACAAGGGGGCGCACGCGTCTGGAGTTTGTTTGCAGAGGCTGGAAGCCCTGGCGCGCCCATTCTCTCTCTCTCCCTCTGTCTTTCTCTCTGTGTCTGTCCCTCTCAAATAAATAAAAAAAATTTAAAAACCTGGCAATACTGAGAATTAAGATGCAAATTAAGGAGTTTCTGATTTGAGGGATGACTTTTAGCTCCAATGGTATGAGTATTAGATTAATTTGGACCTTTGCTATGAGCTCACTCACTGCTTGTTGAAAAAGCATTTTACTAAACCAAATTAAAGATATTAAGTGTGTTGCTTAAGGATTAAAATGTCTCAGCAAAGAAGTTTCAGCACATTCAAAAATCCTCTTACTATAAACAACTGGCATTATCTAATTCAGTAGTCTATCTTCCCTAGAGACTTCTGACAACTCTGTATTTAATTGGAGGTCCTGGTTTTATGGATTACAACATGTAATAATGGCCAGGCATGGTGGTGCATGCCTTTTTAATCCCAGGATTGGGAAAGCAGAGGTAGAAGAATCTCTGAGTTTGAGGCCAGCCTGTGCTAGAATGAGAAATTGCTCAAAAACAAAAATCAACTTTCCAATTTGTTGATGTTACAGTTATTTCATGACAACTATTCAAATTTATCAAAACAAGAGTACTGACTTCCTAGAATCTACTTCTTAAACTTGCCATGTAAAGATAACAAAGCCCCATGAAATGAACAAAAAAATACTAGACCATACAAACATACTATACATACTACACAAACTAGAACTTCCCCACAAGCCTTTGTATTCAAAACTGAGTAAGTGCAAACTGTAATGGTAAACATGTAAACCACTCAGGTGCAGTATCCCTTCATGAAATATGTTCCAGCATACACCTGAAAAACCACAAAGCCTACTCCTACTATTTGCCTTCTGTTATCCCCAAAATTTCAACTAACCATGAAACCATCTCATACTTCTGCTAACATTCTTAAGTATGCTTAAATTATCTGGTGTGGTGGTTTGAATGTCTCCCATAGCCACAGGATAGGCAGGCTGTCTTTCTTCTTTTCTTTCCTTTCCTTCTCCCCTTCCCCTCCCTCCCCCCTTCCTTCCTTTCGTACAAAAGCCAGATTATTATTCCCCAACTCATAAAATTGGATGGCTGTATTACAGGAATGAAACCAAGTAAGAAACATTAAAAAAAAATTCACCACTCATACTGAAACTTAACAGTGTTGAATCGGGTATTCAGCATAGTACAAATACTTCCCCTGGCATTGGAAGGTGATCACATTAAAGACATGAGGTTACAAAGGACCACACTATGAACCAGAATTTCATTTTCCCAGGACTCCAGAGTTGAACATTTGGAGCAAAGTTCCTTCGGGAGAGACTGGAGAGAAGAAAATCCTATCCACTGTCAAAAGGCACTGGGATTATTCTGGAGTGGAAAGTCAACTCCAATAGGAAAAAGGCTAGAGGAGGTGTCACTGGGGGCTGATCTTCTAGTCCAGCCCTAAGATGTTTTCGGGAACTCTGGCTGTTCATGCTAAACTCTATAGAAATGTGGCAGCTTCTTTCACAAACACTGATGGTGTTTCTCCTGGATTCTATAAGCCTGAAATCAATCCTTTCCCACACATAACCTGTTTTCTATTTCTAGCAAGGTGTTTGTCCAGCAACAAGAAAGTAACTTGCAACATCCGGTAAAAACGATTAGTAGCTATTTAAAGCCAGAAAATATACTATGTACTCTGGAGAGAAAGTGAGAAATTGTAGATACCAGACACAAGAGGACAAAATAAGTACCTCACCAACTTTATACCTTTTCACAGCAAGAATAATAGCTTACATGCCATTTCAAATACACTTGATATTCTTGCTTACAAAATGTATGGAAATTTTCAATTCAAAATACCTAAAAAGGATAATCAAAGGATAACTTATTTGGGAAAACAGAATTTACAACACAACTTAGTTTCCCAAAAGATCCAACTATGCTCTTGAGGAAATAACTCTATAGGACCCCCCGCCACAGGACATTTCATAAATGTCTGCAAGCATCTTTGGTTGTTACACTTAGTGAGTAGAGGCTGGGGATGCTATAAAATGGTCTGCAATGACATGCCACAAAATTAAAATTTCCAGACTTTAACAGTGATCTGTTTGAAAGCCCAACTTTTATATTACAAAAAAAAAAAAAAAAGTCCAATAGCTACAACCAAAGAAAATTCAAAAAGAAAATCCCTACGGCTGGAAATATGGCTTAGCATTTAAAGGCATTTACTCACAAGGCCAGACATATTGGCACACACTTTAATCCTAGCACTTGGGAGGCAGAGGTGGGAGGATCACCATGAGTTCAAGGACACCCTGAGAATACAGACTGAATTCCAAGTCAGCCTCAGCGTGAAAAAAAACAGTAAAAGGTAAAACCAATGTACTAAACAAAACCAAAAATAGATAGGTCAATACATGGAAGTATTTAAATTTTATATCCTATAAAATTAATAATCTTAGGTCTCTCCTCACACAAGCCACCCAACAAAGGCAAAAATATTTTAATCATTGCAAAATGTTCTACTGAACAACATAGCTCTAGAACCTGGTCCCTAATTAACACAGGGTGCTGCTAGCAAGGCAGACACTCAGGATGGACCATGAACCAGTGTATCCTAAACTTCCTTGTTTTTCCTCCATATTTTCAAGGCGGGGGGGGGATCTATTTTACATAGATTTCATTGACTGTCTTTAGTAGGGTATACTATTTTTTGTTCTATTTGTGGAACTTTTTTACTTTTATTTTATTTTTTTTTTTTTTGGTTTTTCAAGGTAGGGTCTCACTTTGGCTCAGGCTGACCTGGAATTCACTATGTAGTCTCAGGGTGGCCTCGAACTCATGGCGATCCTCCTACCTCTGCCTCCTGAGTGCTGGGATTAAAGGCGTGCGCCACCACGCCCGGCTTCTGTTTTACTTTTATATGGTAGGTTTAAGGGGTAGATTCTAGGAAGTGGGTACTCTTGTTTTCCTAAATTTGAATACCTCTATGAAATACAGTAAACTCAACAAATTGGAAAACTGGTTTTATTTGGTGGGGGGGGAGGAGTCTCTAGCCCAGGCTGACCTGGAACTCAAAATGAACAGCAATTTCCTACCTCTGTCTCCTGAGAGGTGGTGATTAAAAGTATGCCCTGACATTCCCAGCTTAGTTTCAACGTTTTTAAGTAACTGGATATGTATGCACAAAGTCCAACAGAGCAAAAGAAAACCAATAAGAAACCCATTAACATTGCTTATTCAGATAACTTCCCAGTACACCAAACAGGTACAAACTGTTGAAAAGTTTAGAAAATACTACACCACAAAATAGTGTTTCTTTCTATAGGGGAAAAAATAGTAAGTTCTAGTAAGACATTTTATCCTTCTAATCCACAGTGGTTAAACAAAACACAAGAATATTCTAGGGCTGGAGAAGTAGCTTGGTCGTTGAGGTACTTGCCTGCAAAAACTAAACAACCCAGGTTCAATTCTCTAGGACCCATGTAAGTCAGATGCACAAGAAGGCACATGTATCTGGTGTTCATTTGTACTGGCTGAAGGCACTTTTTGCCTCCCTCCCTCTCTACGAAATAAAACTTAAAAAAAAAAAAAAAGACTATTCTGATACAGATTACGCAAGTTCATAAGCCATGTAACTGGTGAGAACTGCCTATTTTCAAAGAGGTGATGCAAACACATGCCTTAGCAAAATGCTGCTTAGATCCTGAGCTTCTCCAAAGAATGTAGTTGTGAAATCTTGAAATTCTATGACCATTCAACATTTATGCTAATTAATGAGCACAATAACTAGTGTTTTCAAAAAGTATTTCCAGTGTATAAAGAAACAAAGGGTTTACACATTTATCTTCACAATCATGTAGAAGAAAAACTTCTAACACTAAGAATATGGTTAATATATGCCAAGTTAACTTCAAAGTAGCCCTTTCATAGAAATAGCATATGAAAGCTAAAGCAAAGAATGATACCTCTTGACCAGTTAAGAAAAGTAGAAGATCTCCTTCTTCTTCTTCACACATATGTATCTGGATCACTGTGCGAATTGCTGCTTCAAGATAATCTCTCTCTGGTTCTGGAGTATAGAAGATCTCAACAGGATGTGTGCGACCAGGAATAGTTAAGAGAGGACAATTATCAAAGTAAATCTGGAATTTCCCTGCATCTAGAGTAGCACTCATAACTATAACCTGGGGGAGGAAAAACAGCCAATTACTACTTTGAAATTATTTTTAAGGATTCTTACATGGTCTCCACAAATTGAAAGCATCATTATGAATATGGATTTTGTTTACAGTGGCAAGATGCTCTACCATGTTCATATTTTCTCTACCCCTGCAAGTAAATTAAAAAGGCTGAGCCTTGGTTAATTTACAGCCCTTTAAAATACTTAGAAATACTCAGTAAGAGCTATAAGAAATCTTCATAAAACCAAAAAAATGAAAAAACAGTGCCTATAAGGGATACATGCCATTAGTCATAAGAGAACAATGAAAAAAATAGTAGTGCATAATGATTACAAAATTTATTCTAGCAATTTTTGTTTTTGTTTTTCGAGGTAGGGTCTCACTCTAGCCCAGGCTGACCTGGAATTCACTATGGAGTCTCAGGGTGGCCTCGAACTCACGGCAATCCTTCTACCTCTGCTTCCTGAGTGCTGGGATTAAAGGTGTGCACCACCATGCCCGGCTTTATTCTAACAATTTTTAAATGGGGCAAAGCAGGAAGAATATGAAGGATAAATTCAAATGGTTGACCAGATACAAAAAAATTACTCAATTCTCCTTAGGTATCTATAATGAGCACAACATACTTTGGAAAACCCCAGAAGTAAAGAACACTCTTCATACCACCACAAAATGTCACAGGGAAAAGCAAAACTGTTCGGGAATAGGGCCACACAATTTATGCAGCCACTTTCCTCCAATGTAAACTATATTATTACATAAACAATTAAAAGATTCACATGGTGATAATCCTAGCACTTGGGGGGTAAAATCAAGAGAATCAGGAGTTCAAGGCCACCATCAGTTATATACCTTGTTAGGTTAGCCTGAGCTAGAGACCTGCCTTAAAATATCCACAATCATTATAAGTATCTACTACAGGGCTGGAGGGTTGGCTTAGCAGTTAAGGCATTTGCCTACAAAGCCAAAGGACCCATGATAGCCAGATGCACAAGGGGGCACATGCATCTGGAGTTTGTTTGCAGGGGCTGGAGGCCCTGGTGCATCCATTATCACTCTCTCCCCCTCTTTCTCTCTGTCAAATAAATAAATAAAAATAACATATTAAAAGTATATACCTATTATATTGAAGTTCTTCTTAAAAAGTTACTTTTTACATTCAAGTACAGAGACAGAGAATGGACATGCCAGAGCCTCTGGCCACTGCAAGCGAACTTCAGATGCATGGCCACTGTGTATTTAAGTACTGGGGAATCGAACCTGGGTCCTTAGGCATTGGAGGCAAGCACCTTAACCACTAAGCCATCTCTCCAGTCCCAGTTTTCAAAACCTTATATAAATAAAAATAAGTAAATAAAAAAATGGGGTATGGCAACACACACCTTTAATCTCAGCACTTAGGAGGCAGAGGTAGGAAGATAATTGTGAGTTCGAGGCCACCTTGAGACTACAAAAGTTAATTCCAGGTCAGCCTGGGCCAGAATGAGACACTACCTCGAAAAAACAAAAACCAACCAAACAAAAAAACTTATTTGCATATATATATGCACACGGTCTCTTGCTGCTGCTGTTAAACCAATACCCTCCCAGCTTTATGTGGGTGGCTGGAGAATTAACCTGGGTAGACAGGCTTTGCAAACAAGTGTCTTTAACTACTAAGCCAGCTCCTTAGGCTCTGCTATAGTTCTTAACTATTAATCTATTTCTAAGGTCCTGTGTACTTATTCCCACTCTCAGTTACACTAGGTTTATGTTGTGATGAGAACCTGGGACTTTAGGACAAATATTTCAGCCTTAAGAAAAAGGTGTCTGGCTAAAGAAAAGGCACTTGCTTGCAAATCACAGAAGCCTGAATTCAATTTCCTACCCACACAAAGCCAGATGCACAAAATGGCACACAAGTCTAGAGTTCATCTGCAGTGGTAGGAGGCCCTGGCTTGTTCATACTCCCTCCCTGCCTGTCTGCCCATTTCTCTCTCTCTCTATCAAACAAATAAAAAAATATTTTTAAATAAGTTTTTAATGAAAGCATGGTCAAAGAAAAGTATGTGACTTAGTTATTAAAGAACTTTGGTGGTTTAGAAAAGATAGGGAGATATGGAGGCTGGAGAGATGGCTTAGTGGTTAAGTGCTTGCCTGTGAAGCCTAAGGACCCTGGTTCGAGGCTCAATTCCCCAGGACCCAAGTTAGTCAGATGCACAAGGTGGCGCACGCGTCTGGAGTTCATTTGCAGAGGCTGCAAGCCCTGGCGCGCCCATTCTCTGTCTCCATCTGCTTCATTCTCTCTGTCTGTCACTCTCAAATAAATAAATAAATTTTTTTAAAAAAGATATGACTTACAATAGATTGCTAGAAAGTAGGAAATTGCTGTGGGTAAAGCACTGAGGTTGGATGATCACCTTTAATCCCAGTGCTGAGAAAGTAGAGGCACGAGAATCCTCAAAGCTTGGTGACTAGTCTCAATTTATTAGTGCGACACTGTCTCACAAAAGTAAGGGGGGAGCTATAAAAGACACCTAGGGCAGGGCGTGGTGGTGCACGCCTTTAATCCCAGCACTTGGGATGCACACATAGGATCACTGTTGAGTTCGAGGCCACCCTGAGACTACATAGTGAATTCCAGGTCAGCCTGGACCAGAGTGAGATCCTACCTTAATAAAAAAAAAAAAGACACCTAGTATCAGGCACATGTGCACACCACCCAGATGGGTGAACATGCACATATACATATGCATGCCACACACATTCCCCAAAACACAGGAGAAATACACCTGTAAGACTAAAATAAAGATATAGGAAAGGAGGTTAACAACAAGAGATTAGTTCATTAGTTCAGTGAACCCCCCCAAATTAAAATTTAGCAAAGCCATAGACCAACCTAAGTACTTGAACGTTTCTTTCAAGTTATTTAACAGTTAATCAGATCAGTGTTCCTTAACTTTAAATGCATGCACATATGTAACAATTAAAGGATAGTACAAATTACCTTTAAATCTGATCTCTGTCTTACAACTTCCTTCAGAACACCCATGAGAATATCTGTAGCCAGTGTTCTTTCATGAGCCTCATCAAGAATTATTACACCATACCGCTCCAGGAGGGGATCATTCATAGCTTCTCGAAGTAACATCCCATCAGTCATATACCTATATTCACAAAGAAGGCATTGGTTTGCTTCTTATGTCATTTTAAAACATAACTTCAGACCAAAAAAGAGAAACACATAGAATAAGAAATACATATTTGCCTAAGACAAACATACTACTTCATAAATCAATTGTAAAATTAAGCGTCAATAAAAATCTTTGGAGGGAAGGGAGTGTGCTCCCCCTCAGTGGTTAAGTTTCCTGTGGGATGATAGCCTGAGACCAGAATTAAAAATCTCTAGATCCCATGTAAATGCCCGAGTGTTGCCACATACACCTAATAACGCCATCCCACAAGGGAGCAAAGACCTAGAATCATCAGAGCACCGCCAGTTCTGGAATCAGTAAGGAGACTCCAACTCAACACAAGACCAAACAGGGTAATAGCAACACAAGACATTCAGGTCCTGCTACATGCAGCAGTCCCTCCCACCCAACCCCTGCTGCAGGTGAGAATATCAAGTGCCACAGCATAAAAGAAAAAAAGTTCTTATTCAATAAACTTAACAGCAAGCTTTTGGTAGAGATGCATAGAAAGAGCAGGAACCTAGATCCCACCCTCCAAATCAATAATGGCTCTAAAGAAGTACAAAATAAATCAATTCATTAAGTATCTGGGGGCTGGAGAAATGGCTTAGCAGTTAAGACACTTGCTTTTAAAGCCTTAGGACACAGGTTCGATTCCCCAATTCCCAAATAAGCCAGATGTACTAGGTGGTGCATGTGTTTGCAGTGGTTTGAGGCCCTGGATGCCCATTCTCTCTATCTGCATCTCCTTCACCCGTTCTCTCACATAAATAAGTAAAATACTTAAAAAAAAAAAAAAAAGACTCTGGAACTGAGGGGTAACAATACCACCAGAGAAAAGCAAATGTATAAATGGAAGACAACTAGAAAACAAATGACATCAGACTGACTGATAAACCAGAAAGACACACACAGCTTACAAATGACTCAAGACAACATAGTGAAGACACAGTCTAGCCATCACAGGAGAACACTGTGTACAATCAGTGTCAGAGCAAAAGTGGTTTATACAATGTTACAGAAAGGGTCAATCATGTCTTGGTTCATTATGGCCTCTGCTGTTACTAATAAAAGTAGCTATTCTCAAATTTAACACCTGGACTAAAGCACAAGAAGCCTTTAAATATTAAAGGCACAATTCATGATACAGCTAAATAAAATCCATTAACCACTTATGATTTCATTAATCTGGCTCTGCTTTTTAAAAAACTTTTTATTTTATGTACTGATTAGAGAGGGAGGGTAGAGAAAGAGAGAATGGGTGCAGATATTCCAGCCACTGCAAACTAACTCAAATGCAAGTGTAACCTTGTGGCTTATGTAGGTCCTGGGGAACTGAACCTGGGTTATTTGACTTGCAGGCAAGCATCTTAATTGCTAAGCCACTTCTCCAGCTCTGGCTGTGATTTTTTACCTTTTTAAATTTTTATTTACTTATCAGCATATGTGTGGGGTAGTACAGGGTATTTTTGGCCCTACATATGAACAGCCATTTTTAAAAATATTTCGTTTATTTGAAGGGGAGAGAGAGAAAATGAATGAGAATGAATGGGTGGGTATGCCAGGGCTTCTTGCCGTTGCAAAAGAACAGCTGATACACGTGCCACTTCGTGCATTTGGCTTTACATGGGTCCTGGGGAATCGAACCTGGGTCCTTAGGCTTTGCAAGCAAGTGCCTTTAACCACTAAACCATCTCTCCAGCCCTTTGTGCAATGTTATGTGAATGGCTTTTACATGGATGGCTGATGATTCCAACCTGGGCTATCAGACTTCACAAGGAAGAGCCTTTAAACACTGAACCATCTCCCCAGCCTCAATCTGGCTTTTTCATTAGTCTAATCTAACCTAATCTTTCATGAATCAACTTGATTATTTTCAGCTAATACCAAACACTAAGTTGAACTGACTGTATAGTGAATCCCTCTATTTCATATAAACCTCCAAAATTTACTCCAACACTTGAAACAAGCCCACCAACTTCATTCTATTCCACATACCAAAAAAAGTACTAGTTATGTAATCCTGGCAGCCTAGAATTCATTAGATAACTGAGGTTGACCTGAACTTGTGGCAATCTTCCTGTCCCTCATCTTGTGGGTGCTGAGATTTAAAGTGATTATTTATGTACTGTTTCTTCTTTGGTATTTAAAAAAATAAACCATTATTATTTCTTATATCAACAACAGTTATCAGATACAAAATTTTATGTAAATGTATAAAAGCAAACACTGCCAACTAAACTAACTCAATGACTTAATAGTCCAGCATAAGTCAGTAACACTGTAGCTTTTAGATGCTTCAGAAGTTCCTTGATCTATTTGAGCACATATAGCAATTGTCTTCAGACTAGGCAATCCGCTAACTTTGTAGGGAAAGATGATTGGATGTTATTTCAGTAGCATTTACTCAACCTTTATCAGATCAATACTTCACTAACTAGTAAAAGAACACAAGTGGACCTTTAATTAGCTAATTCATTATGAGGAGTCCCAATAATTCACAATGTCTGTTATAATACACTAAGCTGTATGAGACTGACATGTTTTAAGTGCCACAAATTAGTTTATTCAAATTTGCAAACCACTTTTATACACTGTTAAGTGGCTAAACAAACTCAAACCCTACCTTCCACATCAGAGACAATTCCTAGGTTGTCCCTGGTTTATCTGGGCATGAACCATACCACAAGATGTGTACAGTTAAGTGTCACCAGCATCATATTATATAATATACAGTATGTTGTGTGAAGAGAAACTAATGAGAAAGTGACACTTTATAACCTGGAGGGTCTCTTAAGATAATCAAAAGCAATTCTTTTCCAATTTGGGGGAGAGAACACCGGTTTCAAAAGCAGTTAACTTTTTAATTGCAAAACTAGTTACACAGCTTACTGAAACAAGTTATATCCTGGACTAGTTCAAATTTGGGGCACTTCTTAAAATAGCAATCTCTCCAAACACATATGCCACATCTGGCTTTATGCAGATATGGGAACTCAAACCTGAGCCATTAAGGTTTTGCAACCTAGGGTCCTTAATCAGTGAACATCTCTCCAGCCCAGTTTTTTGCTGTTGTTTTTCGAGGTAGGGTCTCACACTAGCCCAGGCTGACCTGGAATTCACTATGTAATCTCAGGGTGGCCTCGAATTCACAGAGATCCACCTACCTCTCTCTGCCTCCCAAGTGCTGGGATTAAAGGTGTGTGCCAACTCACTGGCTCCAGTCCTGCTTTTTGTTTGTTTGTTTTTGAAGCACAGGCTGACCTGGAACTCACTCTGTAGCTCGGGCTTGTCTGAAACTCAGAGAGATTCTCCTACTTTAGCCTCCAATATGCTGGGATTCAAAATGCACTCTACACCAAGCCTGGCTCCAAACAATGTTATCAAAAATGTAATAAAGGCCAGGCATGGTAGCACACACCTCTAATTCTAGCACTTGGGAGGTAAAGGTAGAAGAATCAAGGACAGCATGAGACACAGTAGATTCCAGGTCAGCCGAGACTAGGCTAGAGACCCTAACACAGAAACAAACAAAATCATCTCATACTCTCACGAGTTTCATTATCAATTATAGAAAGCTAAGATATTATAGGTCCCATTCCATATATTCTAAAATGTTGGCATTGTATAAAGTGGGTAAGTGCCTAAAAAAAAATATTTTATTTGACAGAAAATGAGGCTGAGAGAGAGAAAAAAAGAGAGGCAGAAAGAGAGAGAGAATGGGCACAAGAGCCTTCAGCCGCTGCAAATGAACTCCAGACTTATGAGCCACCTTGTGCATTGAGCTTATGTGGGTCCTGGGAAGTTGAACCTGGGTCCTTTGGCTTTGCAGTTAGCCATCTCTCCAGCCCCCAAACCAATCCTTAAAAAAAAAAAAAAAAAAAAAAATGCGTGCGTGTGTATGTTAAGTACATGTACACAAATGCCTGAGCATATTGCTGAACTGCAAATTCACAGGTCACTTTTAGCATCTGGTTTTATGTGAGTACTAGAGAATTGAAACTGGGCCATCAGGCTTCAAAATCAAGTACCTTTAACCAGTGAGCTATCCCCTAGCCCAGACAAAAGCCTAATCTTAACAAGTTAAGCAGAAAAATCAACTTGGCTTTAGAAGAATTACAAAAGCAAATAAAAATCTATTTTTAGGGTAACAACTTTTTCTTCTTTTTGTCAGAACTCTTTTTTTTTTCAAGGTAGAGTCTTGCTCTGGCCCAGGCTGACCTGGAATTCACTACATAGTCTCAGGGTGACCTCAGACTCATGGTTCAATTTCCCAGAACTCACGTAAAGACAGATGCACAACGTGACACACAACAGCAACAGGTAGCCTTGATGTGCCCATTCTGTCTCTCTTCCTCTATGCTTGTATTTACAACACACCATATATACATATACATATATATAAATAAATAAAAGCTGGGCACAAGGGCATATGCCTTTAAACCCAACACTTGAGAGACAGAAATAGCAAGACTGCTGAGAGTTCAAGGCCACCCTGAGGCTACATGGTGAATTCCAGGTCAGCCTGAGATAGAGTGAGATCCTCCATCAAAACACACACACACAGACACAAACACACACACCCACACCATCCCCTGCCCCCTCTCAAGCACTTTCTCCCCACCTGACTTTCACATGACAGCTCTCTGTATTTTCTCCTCAAGCACTTTCTCCCTACCTGACTTCCACATGACAGGAGCTCTCAGTATTTTCTCCTTTTTCCAAGTCTTAAAAATAAAAGTTTTAACTTTTCAGGAAAAAAAATTTTAAGCTACCCAATATGCCTGGAATGCTATCACCCTTGAACCTCAATCCTTTTCAACTCAGGTGTGGACTTAAGAAGAAATCCTTGACTAGAGAGTCAGTGGTAGAGCAATTGCCCACCATGTCTGAGGCTGGGCTTAATCCCTAGTACCACAAAACAAAACAAAATCTCCTTCTGAACTGAATTCTCAAATTCTCTCATATAAGCCCAAAATCGTGTCTCAGATGAGTTAATTTCAATCTGAAATTTTTATTCACTTTCAAAAGATAAGGACCAGTTATGTATACATTTTCCTACTATACCTAGTAATTCAGTCAATAGTGCTGGGCATTGCTAAGTACCACATGATAAATAGATTCCCTCAATATCAAAATTATCCCTTAATTTGCAGCTGAAGGAAAAATTTTATCACCTCAAATACCAATAAAACTAACTACAAACAAAGCCACCCCAAATATTGCTAAAAATTATCAACTCCCTTAAAAAAAGTTCCTTCCTCTGCCTCCTGAGTGTTGGGATTAAAGACATGCACCACCATGCCCAGCAAGAATGAAACTGTTAAACTTACAAATCTAACAGCAAAGACAGTAAATGACACCTATGTCTTCTCCCACCAAGATCAAATATGATGTGTTGACTATCAAGACTATCTTGATATTCTTACCTGTTCCATTATCATTTACTGGTCTGTTCTCTAGCTCCCCTCAAGACAGCAACAGGAAGACAAGTTGTTAATACTTCAGTACAAATGGTCAGACACAGTCGCCATCAAACAAAATAGGAAAATCTTTTCCCAACTTATCTGACGCCTCAGTAGCTATTTAAGCAGTCTAGAATCACTGTGGCATTGATCCTTTGAAAGTAGCACAATATCAAACTTAGATTTTTGCTATTCTTGGTTTTTTTTGAGGGAGGGTCTCACTCTAGCCCAGGCTGACCTGAAACTCAGTGAACCTCTCTGACTTCCCAGTGCTTGTGTGCTGCCATACAAGGACAAGCTTTTTGTTTGTTTGTTTGTTTTTGTTGTTTTGTTTTTTAAGGTAGGGTTTCACTCTAGGACAGGCTGACCTGGAATTCACTATGTAGTCTCAGGGCGGCCACAAACTCAAAGGCAATCCTCCTACCTCTGCCTCCTGAGTGCTGGGATTAAAGACGTGTGCCACCATGCCTCGTTCCAAACTTAGAATTTTAAATAGGGGGCTCAAGGGATGGCTTAGCAGTTAAGGCGTTTGCCTGCAAAGCCAAAGGATATCCAGGTTCAATTCCCTAGGACCCACGTTAGCCAGATGCACAAAGGGGGGGTGCACGCATCTGGAGTTCGTTTGCAGTGGCTGGAGGCCCTGGCACACCCATTACCTCTCTCTCCCTCTTTTTCTGTCATAAATACATAAATGTAAAAACATAAAATTAGCTGGGTGTGGTGGCACATGCCTTTAATCCCAGCACTCAGAAGACACAGGTAGGAGGATTTTTTTGCCCTTGAGTTTGTGGCTGCCCTGAGACTTTGTAGTGAATCCAGGTTAGCCTAGATTAGAGCGAAGCCATGCTTTGAAAAAACAAAATATAAAATTAATTAAGTAGTTAAATTTTAAAAAGAATCTTTAAATAGGTTTTAAAAATGTATACTAAGCACTGGAGAAATTACCTTTGGACACAATCTTTATAGGGAGAACGTGGGGTGGGGTTTCAAGGTAGGGCTCCCTCTAGCCCAGGCTGACCTGGAATTACCTATATAGTCCCAGGGTGACCTTGAATTCACTGCAATCCTCCTACCTCTGCCTCCTGTGTGCTAAGATTAAAGGCACGCACCACCCACCACACCTGACTGCATAACTCTTTGTTTGCAGTGGCTAGAGTTCCTGGCATGTCCATTCTCTTTCTATCTGCCTCTCTCTCTCAAATAAAATATTTAAAAAAATAGTAACTACACAAATTTACCCTGGCATTGAGGCACACACCTTTTAATCCCAGCACTTGGGAGGCAGAAGTAGGTGATGGCTGCAGAGTTTGGGGCCACAGAGACTACACAGTCAATTCCAGGTCAGCCTCCTGTAGAGCAAAACCCTACCTCGAAAAACCAAAAAAGTACACAAATTTAGCTAAGTTCTGAATCATTCATGAATAATATGCAAGGGGCGGGATACATGGCTTAACAGTTAAGGTACTTGTTGGCAAAGTCGAGGACCCAGGCTCAATTCTCCAGTACCCATATAAAGCCTGATGCACAAGGTAGCACATGCATCTGGAGTTTGTTGTGGTTGGAGGTCCTAGTGTGCCCATTCTCATTCTCTCTCTTGAAACATAAAAAAATGAAATAAAATAAAAAGAATCTGTAGGGGGGTGTGGTAGCACATATCACTCCCAAATCAGAAATAAGATTGTTCTGAGTGTGAAGTCAGCCTGGACTCTAGTGAATTCCAAGTCAGTCTAGGCTAGAGTGAGACGATGGGGGGAAGGAAATCTGTGGCATTTAGTCCTCTTTACTATTCTTTTGTGGTGAAAACTTAGTTTCAGATGTAACAGGTATATAGGCACTTGATGCCTATATGAAAAAGCTAAAAAAGAGTGTAGGGATGGAAAGATAGTTTAGTGGTTAAGACACTTGCTGGCAAAGCCAAAGAACTCAGGTTCAATCCCCAAAACCCACGTAAAGTCAGATGTACAAGGTGGTGCACGCATCTGAAGTTCACTTGGAGAGGCTACAGGGCCTGGTGAGCCCATTTTCTCCTCCTCTTTCTACCCTGTCAAATAAATAAATGAAATAAAGGCAGGCAAGCAAGCCAGTCATGGTGGTGCACATCTTTAATCCCAGCATTTGGGAGGGAAAAGTAGGAGGACCGCCATGAGTTCAAGGACACCCTGAGACTACATAGTGAATTCTAGGTCAGTCTGAGCTAGAACAAGACCCTACCCTGAAAAAAGAAAAATATGAAAAAAAAGGGAGGACAAATGTTTGATTCAGCTATTTTTAATATTAGGGTTATCATAAGACAATACATTATCATACCAATTCTATCTAGGCAGTCATAAAACAATGCTTATCAATTAAAACTACCACTAGGAATATTATTTTTCTTATTAATTTTATATTACACCTAACTCAATTTCCAGATTCTGTTCTCTACTCAACTGCAACTTACTAAGAAAAATTTGACACAATGAAGCAAATATCTAATCATATTCTTACTAGAGATGAAGAAAAATCCACCCAGTATTTTCCTCAAGTCCTTGGACATTTAATGATAATAAAGCTGGGTGTGACCATGCCTTTAATCCTAGCTCCAGGCTAGACTGAACCTACACTGTGAATTCTAGGTCATCCCGGGCCAGAATGAGAACCTTCTTCGAAAAAACAAAATTAAACAAAAAGCAATGATTTCATACAAATATTGCCAATTTTAGTGTAATTACAAATTAGCAATGGTAGCGCTTCAGGTTCACAGAGATGAACTTCCAGACCAGGCACAGTTATGAAGGAAGGGATTTATTAACACTTATATATCCAGGAGAAGTTCCATAATGGCAGAAGAAGCTGGCCTGCCTTCACAGGTCCAAGCACAGAGAGAAGTACAATCAAAAGCCAAAAGCCACATCGTACAGCACACTCCAGGAACTCCAGCAAGGCACACTTTGCATTATCTTTAGACTGAAATCTCAAACCCACCACCACACTTTAAGATCTGCCCAGTGATACTGCCTCCAGCCAGGTGGCTGCAGATCCAAACTACAAGCTAACAAAACACTGAATATATTGGGGCCATATATTCAAATTACCACACTCCCCAAAGATACAGTTTAAGGTTTAAGACAAACATAAAGAGGATTTCAGAACTATTAAATATTAAGTGAATAAAGCTCCACTGAAATGATAGATGTATCCAAAACTAAAGATGGGTGTGGTGGTGCAAAACTTTAATCCCAGCACTTGGGAGGCAGAGAGAGGTAGGAGTCTGAGACATAGTGAATTCTGGGTCAGCCTGAGCTAGAGTGAGACCCTGCCCTGAAGAAAAAAAGGAGGGAGAGGGGTTCAGTATCTTCCTCCCTTTCACACAGCAAGTGAGGCAAACATGGCTATATAAGACCCGATCGCCAAAGAAAATAGTGGTGCTCTTAAAAAAAAAGTTAAGGGCTGGAGAGATGGCTTAGCGGTTAAGTGCTTGCCTGTGAAGCCTAAGGACCCAGGTTCGAGGCTCGGTTCCCCAGGTCCCACATTAGCCAGATGCACAAGGGGGCGCACGCGTCTGGAGTTCGTTTGCAGTGGCCAGAGGTGCTGGCGTGCCCATTCTCTCTCTCTATCTGCCTCTTTCTCTCTCTCTGTCGCTTTCAAATAAATAAAAAAAAATTAAAAAAAAAGTTAACTTTCCAGGGCTGGAGAGATGGCTAAGCAGTTAAGGCACTTGGCCATAAAGCCTAACAACCAGTGTGATCACCCAGTATCCACGTAAAGCCAGAAACACAAAGTGGCACATGAATCTGGAGTTCTTTTTCAGCAGGTATGGGCCATTCTGCACTCACTCTCTCTCTCTCTGCCAGGCATAGTTGCTACTCACCTTTAATCCCAGCATTTAGGAGACAAAGGGAGGATATCAATGTGAATTCAAGGCCAGCCTGAGACTTCATAATGAATTCCAGGTCAGCCTGGACTCCAGCAAGACCCTACAGAGGTGGGGAGGGGAGATGAGGAGGGAGGGGAAGAAAAGAAAGGAAAGAGGGGTGCAACTAGAGGCCGGGATGGGAAGATCACCTTAAGTTCAAGGCCATCCTGAGAGACTACATAGTGAATTCCAGGTCAGCCTGAGATAGAGCAAGACCCTACCTCGAAAAACAGTAACAAAACAAAACAACTACAAAAAACTAGAAAACAGACAGCATAATACTTAAAATGAATTATGGTATTTATGTTTTTTGAAATAATGAAACAGGGAAATGCTTGCATATGGATTAACAAGAATGGTATGAATAGAACATATGTTTGAATGGGTGACTTAATCCAAGGGTTTAATGATATTCTACTTTTGTACATAAATTTTTCATATGCTTTCTAAAAAAATCCCATCAGGTGACTTGTTTATTCCATCACATGGCATATATGTCTGCCATGAGACCTATGTCACCAACTATTTAAAATTGTGTTTCAAAATGTCTTCCTAAAATAAAATTCAAGGAAATTGTAGCATGATAAAACCTGCTTCTAAAAATGACTTATAAATGTCCCATTAAGGGCTAGAGAGATGGTTTAGTGGTTAAGGGGCTGGCCTGCAAAGCCAAAGAACCCAGATTTGATTTCCCAGTACCCATGCCAGATGCACAAAGTGGTGCATACATGTGAAATTTGTCTGCAGTAGCTAGAGGCCCTGGCAATCCATTCTATCTGCTGCTTTCTCTCTCTCAAATAAGAGGATCACTGTGAGTTCAAGGGCACCTTAAGACTACATAATTAATTCCAGGTCAGCCTGGGCCAGAGTGAGACCCAAACTCAAAAAACAACAATAAAAATTTAATATCCTGTCAGTACATAATAGTAATAGCAACCAAAAACAGTAATTTCTCACACCATATCACTACTTATGCAACTGTAAGATAAAGATCAAGACAGAGGCGCAATCCAGTCACTCAGGTGCCTGCCAGCTACAGAGAGGAAGCAGAACCTAAGGAGGCATGAATACAAAACAGAGCACTCCCCTTGGCAGTTATGGTGATTATACTTCACAGCTGCATAATTAACCCCTCATTCACAAATAAATCAGAACCCACTCCACACATCATTTGTTCCAAAAGCTGTTCATTTTTACTAACACTTTTACTTTTCTATCATTTAAATGAACAAAGTACATCTACTAAAACTTCACATTTATATTAGTAACACTTCACAGAACATATAGCACCCACTGTGACCTTTGATTTTTACTTAACCATATATATGTGTGTGTATATAACACACACACACACACACACACACACGTTGTAAGAGAAAGAATCCACAGTAAAAAAGAAGTGGGCCAGACGTGGTGGTGTGCACGCTAATCCCAGAACGTGAGGCCAAGATAGGAGAATTGTAGTGAGTTAAAACCACCCTGAGATTACATAGTGAATTCCAGGTCAGCCTGGGCTAGTGAGACCCTACCTTGAAACCCCCCCGCCCAAAAAATTACCTGACAAGTCTAAGAAGATCTATTTTCAGATTATTCTACAAGTGGCTAATTCTACCAACAAATCTCTTTAACTAGTGGCAGAAAACTACAATCAGTTTAGGATAGAGCACTTACTTAAGAATGGTTTTTGCGCTGCTGCAGTCTTCAAATCGAATGGAATAACCAACTTCCTGGCCCAACATCACGTCCATTTCATCAGCAACTCTCTGAGCCACACTCATGGCAGCTACCCTTCTGGGCTGAGTACAGGCAACTCCTCTTTTGGGTCCTGGTAATGACCGCATATACTCCACACACCACTGTGGAATCTATCAAATAATTTCACATTTAAATTATTTGAACTTTACCAGCATATCAACTTTTTAACATGAATTACTTTCATTGCAAACAACAGATTTGACTCAAATTTATCTAAGTCTCTAAGCCAGAAGTGGTCATGCACAGCACACAGTTATACTCCTGAGGGGGTTACATCTACTAAGGCTTGCTCAATCAATATGCTTACCAATAAACTATTCTATCATTATTTCTCCATGCAATTAAAATAATCATCCAACTAACAAATGCTTCAAAACAAAAGTTTAAGCAAACATAGTTTTGAAGCATTTACAATTTGAATCGCAAAATGTAAGCAGTAGTATTCCCTTGTAGCTATAAACTTTAACGAAGCTAGCTCCTAATGACTGACTTTGACGTCCTCCCCCTAAGTCACATGCACAATGGTAGCACTTTAGGTACCATCTCAAATTTCAGCTAGACATGGTGGCACACACCTATAACCCCAGCACTCAAGAAGCAGAGGTAAGAGGATTGCTGAGTTCAAGGACTCCCTGAGACGACATAGTGAATTCCAGGTCAGCCTGGGCTAGAGAAAAACCCTACCTTGAAAAAACAAAAAAGAACCCACCAGGGATGGAGGCTGGCCCACACCTTTAATCCCAGCACTCAGGAGGCAGAGGTAAGATTACTGTGAGTTCAAGGACAGCCTGGGAATACAGAGTAAGTTCCAGGTCAACCTGGTCTAGACTGAGAACCTACCTCGGCAAAAAACAAAAAAGAATCCATTACAACAAGGCATAAATTTGTCTTTATTACCAAAGCTGGCAAATGTGATGACACACGCCTTTAATTCAAGCACCTAAGAAGAGTTCAAGGCCAGCCAGAGACTACATAGTGACAGAAAAAGGCTTCTGAAATCCATAAGATTCTAATGCTAAAGGGAACAAAGGGGCACATTTGTTGCACTAGTATATATTTTGGATACATTGCTTCTGCAATTTAAGAGTAACTTGTCCAGGCTGGAAGATGGCTCAGAAGTTAAGGCCCCTGCCTGCAATACCTAATAACCCAAATTTGATTCCCAAGCCAACCATTTAAAAGCAGATACACAAAATGGCACATGGCTCTGGAGTTCATTTGCAGTGGCTAGCATTCCTGATGTGCTCATTCTCTCCCTGATCTGCTTATTTCTCTCCCTCTCACAAGTAAAAGTAACATGTTATTAACAACTAAAACTGCAAGGGATGACTGCAACTCCACCAAAAATAGGAAAACATATCTTTAAAGGATTTAAATGAACTACTCAACTTCATGAAATACCAGTATAAAATAGACTCAGTGTGTTGCCTAAACGAGTTTATAGCTACTGCATTTCACCTATCCTTCACAAAAACCACACACACACTATGAAACCAAGGAATATGAAGTTCAAGAGTAACGAATAGCTGATTATAAAGACATTTTTTAAATTATTTTAGTTTTATTTATTTGACAGCGACAGGAGAAAGGGGCTGAGAGAGGGAGAAAGAGAAAATATGGACACGGCAGGGCCTCCAGCCACTGCAAACAAACTCCAGATGTGCGCTCCCTTGTGCATCTAGCACAATGTGGGTCCTGGAAAATCGAACCTCGAACTGGGATCCGTAGGCTTCACAGGCAAGCGCTTGAGCCATCTCTCCAGCCCTAAAGACATTTTAAATTAATTCATACATAATCCAGACAAAGTAGGAAGAAAACAGCAGCAAAGGTCAGTAAGCTAGAAAGGAGATATAAAGTGAAGAGAAAGGAAGGGGGTACTTAATAGGATGGTATTGTATATTATGTAAGTAGAAAAATAGATTAGGCCCAAATGAGGTTAGAGGAAGAGATTGAGTAAAGGAAAGGCAGAGGGAGGGCTAATCAAAATCTAAGGGGATATAAATAAATCATATGGAATCCTCGGTTTTGGACAATGGAACACTCAGGAGACATAGATCGTTGCTAGAAAATTTTCAGTGCCAGGGATGGGATACCTTCCAGTGAGTTGTTGGCCACAGAAGTCCCTGAGGCCCCAAAAACATTATAGGCCATTGCCAAGGCCCTTGGTTTCCCACCAGGAATAAATGGCAAGACCCTATTGCTGAAGACTCCACGTACTTGAGCTGTAAGGCCACTGAGAAATCCTGCTGGTACTGAGCTGATAACCACCTCCATGTAGACCAGCTGACAGAAAGCTGGAAGAAGCCATTTTGTGTGCAGTTCAATGGGAGAAAGAGTAATCACAGTGAAGATACTCAACAGTAGACACTGAAGGCCTTATATTTTGCCAGCCAGGCCAAATGAGCCAATGGGTGCAATAGTGACACATCTGTCCAGGCAGAATTTTGCCTGGATACCCACGACCTCACTGTGCCTAGCAATACCTTCACAAGACCCTCATAATAGGAGAAAAAGATGATGACATCAAAATAAAAGAGAAACTAATGGAGAGAGGGAGGGGATATGATGGAGAGTGGAGTTATGAAGGGGGCGAGAAGGGAGTTATCATGGTTTACTATCTGTAAATATACAAGTTGTCAACAATAAAATTATACATTAAAAAAATAGGGGCTGAGGAAATGGCTTAGGGGTTTAGGTGTTTGCCTGTGAAGCCTAAGTACCTTGGTTCAACTCCCCAGGACTCACATAAGCCAGATATACAAGATGGCACATGCATGTGGAATTCGTTTGCAGTGGCTGGAGGCTCTGGTGTGGCCATTCTCTCTCTCCCTTTCTCTGCCGCACTCAAATAAATAAATAAAAACAAACAAAAAACTTTTTAAAGCCAAGTATGGTAGAGCATACCTTTAATCCCAGCACTTTGGGAGGCAGAGTAGGCGGATCACTGTGAGTTCAAGGCCACCCTGAGACTACACAGTGAATTGCAGCTCAGCCTGGACTAGAATAGAAAGTGAGACCCTACCTTGAAAAAAACAACAACAACAACAACAAAAAAAAAAAAAACAGCCAAAAAGAGCTGGGTGGTGGCATGTGCCTTTAGTCCCAGCACTTGGGAGGCAGAGGAAGGAAGATCATTGTGAGTTCAAGGCCAATCTGAGACTACATAGTAAATTCCAGGTCACCCTGGGCTAGAACAAAATCCTACCTCAAAAAAAAAAAAAAAAAAAAAAACAGGCTGGAAGAGACAACCTAGTAGTTAAGGCATTTGTTAGCAAAGGCAAAGGACCCAGGCTAGATTCCCCAGTACCCACATAAGGCAATACACATAGTGGTGCAAACATCTGGAGTTCATTTGCAATGGCTAGAGGACCTGTCGTGCCCACTCTCTCAATCTGCCATTTGCTCTTGCGTGCAATCTCTCTCTAATAAATAAATAATTGCCAGACGTGGTGGAACACTCGAGAGGCAGAGGTAGAAAGATCACCGTGAATTCAAGGCCACCCTGAGACTACATAGTTAATGCCAGGTCAGTCAGGGCCAGAGTGAAACCCTACCTCGAAAAACCAAAAGTAAAATAAATAAATTAAAAAAGTTAAAGTAGTGCTCGCTTTGGCAGCACATACACAAAAAATAAAAAAGTAGTAATTTAATGCAATTGGAAAATCTGTTATTTGCAAGAAGGCTAAATTATTTATAAAAACCCATTACGGCTGGGCATAAGTGGTGCACACCTTTAATCCTAGCACTTGGGAGGTAGAAGTAAGAGGATCGCTATGAGTTCAAGACCACCCTGAGACTACATAGTGAATTACAGATCAGTCTGGGCTAGTGCTAAACTCTACCTCAACAAAACACAAAATTATTAAAAAAAAATACCTATTATATATATAAACAACTGTTTTCTATGAAAACAAACAAACGAAAAACAACAATCTAGTGGCATGTACTGTTTTCATGGTTATAAACCTCTAATGTCTGGCATGACTGACATTATATGTGGATACATTCATTGTATTGCTTTATTGTGGGTTTAAAAGATACTAAAATTTGCAGTGCAGGTGGGTGTACCTCAAAGTCTCTTGCCCTTACAAACCAACAGCAGAAACTTGGGGTACTGTTTGCTTTTAGCCTACATGAGCAGCTTGGGAATGACAGGCTTTGCAATTAAGTGCCTTTAACCACTAGACCATCCTCCCAGCCCTCTACTATTGGAAGCAAAGAAAATTGTTGAATCCTTCAAAAGGATTTCAGAGACTTTCCAGGCTTCCTAGACAGTATTCAGGGAACCACTCAACTAATAGATCAGTTCCTATTTCTAAAGAGAATACCATTAGAAAGGCAAGCAGGTATAGAAATAGCTCAATTACAAATGCTCACATGTATATGAACTTGGAAAACAAGCTAGTAGGAAGCACGAGAGTAAAACTCTGCATTAAGACAGATGGTAGTCATTAGATTCTTTCAGTATTTTCCCATTTTTCCAAATGGCCAGAGACTTCCGTAATCCAAAGAAATTCTTTATACTGATGGTTCAGGTCACAACATATGAAAAGATGGTTAGCCTTACTAAGCAAAACACATATTAAAAGTGCACAAACATCATTTTGAAACTGTCAAATTTGTAAGATTCAAGTTTAGTACATACAATCCAAAAGATTCTCAGGTGTGTATCATGCTCTCGTAATACATGCTTATAGAAGGTAATGTGATATGCTCCCTATGGAAGACATGGCTATCTGGCTTCAAGTAGTAGTTGTAGTACTATGTTGCATGGGGAGGCAGACAGCTGAATGTCACAAGTAGAGACTTTATGCCTTTAGTAGTTATACTTTTTGAGATAGCTCTTATCACATAGTTTAAAATTATTAATAAAAACAAAACAATAAAATACCACAATGGTTCAGGTCTCTTCACACAAGCACTACAGAACTGTGTCCCTCCCCAATCCTGCACTGTTCCAGGTTGTGGTGGGCTGGAGGTGATCACTGCCATGGTGTGTGGAACAGAACTGGAAGCCTTAACTACTTCCTATCAGATCCCGACTCATGAGACAATGTGAGAATAAGCAAATCACAACAGACAAATGACCACCAAGACCAACAGGCAGCATTTCATAAGTTCACACAATAGTTAAGTATTCACCATGACAAAATTACTCACCTGTGTTGTTTTACCAGAACCAGTTTCTCCAACAAGGACAAATGACTGGTGTCTAACGAGAATATCTGTAAACCTATCCTTGTACTCCCAAACAGGGAGCTGAAGCCGCTTCTTTAGAATATCATAGTACCGAGGAGTGTGGGGTAAATTGGTGAATGGATTGACACACTGTGGAAGTGATGTGTGCCCTGCATGGCCGGTGTGTGCTGAATGGGCAGAATGTGTAGAATGTGTCGAATGTGCAGAGTGGGCTGAGTGAGCTGAATGGGAAGCTTTCAAGGGCGGCAATCCGGCACTGATGAGCATAGCATTAGTGGAGGCTCGCAATTCCTTCTCCTTTTCTTTCTCCCTCTCCCGTTCTCTATCTCCTCTATCTCGTTCTCGGTCTCGATCTTTAGAGCGATCTTCCCGATCCCGGTCACGATCTCGATCTTTCCTAGAAATAAAAATTTAGAATTCAGATTCTGAATTTAGTAAAAACAATGTTCAGGGAAACCTGATAGTTTTTGAATCTCCATGCATTACATAACTATCAGAAATGATGATCAAGGATTTCCCATGTACCCCTCTAAACATCTTTGATGATTAAATCTTTTTAAAATGTAAGGTGAAGTAACCTAAGAAATGAGCACCCTGCCAAGTAAAAACTCTTCCTACTTAGACAGCATGTCAGCCAGCCTGAGGATGGAGTGGGGGAAAGAAGCCAAACTGAAAAAAGATGACTTCACTATCTTTCCCAGATTCTCCTTGACGTTTCTATGGAAAGGGTATTTTTGGTTATCTGTGTTCAGTGTTTCACACATGCATAAGAAATTATAGTTGTTTTTACCTTCCAGAATATGAGCTTCAACTTTGCTCATTAAGTGCATACTGCTTCATAAGAAAACTAAAATTAAGAGCACTTCTGAGCTGGAAAGATGGCTTAGCAGTTAAGGTGCTTCCCTGCAAAGCCGAAGGACCAAGGTTCAATTCCCCAGGACCCACACAAGCTAGATGCACAAGTTGGCACATGCATGTGTAGTTAGTGTGCAGCAGCTGAGAGGTCCTGTTATGCTCACCACCCCTCACACAATCAAATATATTTTTAAAAAGCACTTTTGTGTTTACTGTCTGTTCTTGCTATTTTTAGCCATACCAGCAGTAAAACATTGGCAGTACAGTTAAATCTATGTACCTTGGTCAACCATAAAATAAAATACAGCCAAATTAAAAATAAGCCTCACAGGCTGGAGATGGCTTAGCAGTTAAGGCATTTGCCTGCAAAGCCAAAGGACCTTGGTTCAATTTCCCAGGAACCACGTACGCCAGATGCACAGGGGGTCGCATGCATCTGTACTTTGTTTGCAGTGGATGGAAGCATTGGCATGCCCACTGTCTCTCTCTGAGCCTCTTTCTGGCTCTCTCAAATAAATAAATAAATTTTAAAAACTCATGTTAAAAATAAGCTTCACAGAACACTAAGTTGTTTAAATATACATGACTATTGTGCAAGGTAGCCATCTGACTGAACTTGGGCCAATTTTAAGAAATTGATTCTGGTTCCACTTCTGGTTACTATAGATGGGTCACATGGTCCTTGGCCTTTTGGCTAAGATCAAGCGGAGATAGTCATCAATACAGTAATTTCAAATAATCTGTGATAAGAAACCTGACAAGCAGAATGACTTTGGTGGTAACTGATGATCTGAGGTACTGGTGGTAGAAACAACATAACCTATTCTTGCACACTCTAATTTATTTTACTTCAGACCAGCTCCTACTGCAAATTTGCCACAAGGTGTTGGGACCCAGATTACAATGAGGCAACAAAATATCTATTGCATAAAAGCCAGCCCCTAAACACTACACTGCTCCTTATTCACACACAAAAGGCCCACTGCATGTGAGCCATGTGTCAGAAGCAGAACATTCATTCTTCTTAATCATCAATGGTTAATTCTCTTGAGCAGAATACAGCTAAAAAGACAGCATTGAGTAGAATTGTATCAGATCTTGTCCTTCAAATATGGCTGGGCATGGTGACACATTCCTTTAATTCCAGCTCTCAGGAAGAAGAGGCAGGAGGATGGCCATGAGTTTGAGGCCAGCCTGAGACTACATAGGGAACTGCAGGTCAGCCTTGGTGGCTAGAACAAGAACTCCCTGTCCACCCCCCCCCCCCATCTACTCCATACAAACTTACCAGGAACGAAGCTGGGAAGGTGGCCCAATGGTTAAAGGCTTATTTGCCCAAACCTGCCAGTGTAAATTTGATTCCCCAATACCCACATAAATCTAGGTAAACAAAGTGGCACATTCATCAGGAGTCTGTCTGCAGTGACAAGAGACCCTGGCATGCCCATTCTCTATTTCTCTCTCAAATTAATTAATTAAAAATACTTACAGAGGAGAAAAATCTATTACACGCAGCATACCCCTTCTTCCAGTCCAGTGTTCACTGATTACAGAATTATAAGACATACAAGCTAGAACTAAGTACAGTCTCTCATAATGCCCAAATCCAAAAGAAATCAAAGATAAAGTTAAGCCAGACGTGAAGGCACACGCCTTTAATCCCAGCACTCAGGAGGCAGAGGTAGCTCAAGGCCACCCTGAAACTACAGTGATTTCCAGTCAGCCTGGGCTACAGCAAGACTACTTCAGGGGAAAAAGAGATAGTAACTTAAACCTAAAATGAAGCCTCATAATTCAAAACTCAAGTCTTAGCCTATGTTTGAAATATGTTAACAGCCACTGACTTTGTTTCTTTCTTGCTCTAGTCTAGATATTTAACTAAATGCACATTTTATGGGGCTGGAGAGATGGCTCACCAGTTAAAGCACTACCAAATGACTCAGGTTTGGTTCCCCAGTATCCATGTAAAACCAGATGCACAAAGTGGGACACATACATTTGGAGTTATAGCAGCTGGAGGCTCTGCCATGCCCATTCTGTTTCTCTTCTTAAAATATTTTTTAAAAGATATAAATCTTATATTACCACAAAATGTGAATGGGAGGCTAGAGATATCTCAGAGGTTAAGGTGCTTGCTCATAAAGCCTAACAACTCAGGGACTATATAGTTCAATTCCCCAGTACCTATGTAAAGCTGGATATACAAAATGGTTTATGCATCTGGAGTTCATTTGCTACTGGTGAAGGCTCTAGTGAACCTACATTCTCTCTTTCCCAGACACGTTGGCACAATGCCTTTAATCCCAGTACTTGGGAAGCCAGAGTAGTAGGGTCCCTGTGAGTATGAGACCAGCTGAGACTACATAATGAATTCCAGGTCAGCCCTGGGCTAAAGTGAGACCCTACCTCGGAAAAAAAAAAATTTTTTTTTAAGTGAACAGGAATCTTTACAATAGAATATAAAGAAATTTGCCCAGCCAAGTGAAAAGTGCTATTTGGCCACAAATGGCTCAAATTGACAGATATCCTGGTGCCACATACCTGTTATCCCAGTTTTTGATAAGCTGCACCAGGATGCTCACTAGTTCAAGTCCTATATGGACTACACAGTGAGTTAAAGGCCCACCTATCTCAATTCTTTAATATTTTATTTTTATTTATTTGAGACAAACAAAAAGAGGCAGATGGGGGGGATGAGCATGCCAGGGCCTCTAGCCACTGTAAACGAACTTATGTACCACCATGTGGCTCTGGCTGACATAGGTACTAGGAACATCAGACCTGTGTCCTTAGACTTCACAGGCAAGCACCTTAACTGCTAAGTTATCTCATAAGCCCTCAATTTTTTAAAAATACAGCTGATGATATAGCCCAATGGAACAGTTGCCTAGCATATGTGAGGCCCTAGATTCAGGGGTGGTGGTAGGGGAATACTAGCTATCTTAATCTTGACACACTAACCATTAGAAAACCCGTAAAGAACACTTTTTTTTTTAGTTTTTCAAAGTAGGGTCTCACTCTAGCTCAGGATGGCCTTGAACTCATGGCTCCTCCTACCTCTGCTTCACCAGTGCTGGGATTAAAGGCATGGGCCACCATGGCCTCTATTCTAAAAATAAAAGATTCCTATTTGGGGGGAAGCAGTGGCCTACGCCTTTAATCCCAGCGCTCAGGAGACAGGTAGAGGTTTCACCATAAATTCGAGGCCACCCTGGGCCTACATAGTGAATTCCAGGTCAGCCTGGACTAGAGTAAGGCCCAACCTCTGGGCAGAAAAAAAAAAAGAAGGATCCATGCTTCTAGTCATCACTTCATTTTGAAAGACAGGAGAGGAAACTAAAGCAGAAATAAATTTAAACTGGGCGTGGTAGGGCACACCTTTAATCCCAGCACTCAGGAGGCAGAGATAGTAGGAGCACCATGACTTCGAGGCCACCCTGAGACTACATAGTGACTTCCAGGTCAGCCTGGACTAGAGTGAAACCTTACTTTGGGGGGGGGGGGCGCACATGGAGCTTATCTTTGCAAAGAGAAAGACAAACAAAATAATCCATAAACCATATAATGCGCTTCAATAAAATAATATCTACACTAGCAAGCATGTTGGTAAGAACACACCATCCACAGCAAAAACCAGTTAAGAGGCCGGGCGATGTGGCACACGCCTTTAATCCCAACACTTGGGAGGCAGAGGTAGGATCACTCCAAGTTCAAGACAGCCTGAAACTACATAGTGAATTCCAGGTCAGCCTGGGCTACAGTTAAGACCCTACCTCTAAAAACAAAATAAATAATAGAGAATATGAACAAACGAACGAAAGAAAGAAAATCAAGTCAGGGCTCAAACATTTTTAAAAATATTTTAAAGCAAGGGCTTTATTTTTATTTATTTATTTGGAAGAGAGAGAGAGAGGTACAGATAGAATGCGTGTGCCAGGACCTCTGGCAACTACAGCTGAACTCCAGATGCATGCACCACCTTGTGGGCACTGTGAAATTGAATCTGGGACCTTTGGCTTTCCAGGCAAGTGCCTTAACCACTAAGCGGTCTCTCCAGCCCAGGGCTCAAACTTCTGCCTCACAGACTTCTTGTCCATTTACATGTTCTCTTTTAAAAGGCACCTTTGGGGGAGGGGCTTCAAGGTTGGTTGGCTATAGTCACTGAAGTATAGTGATTTAGAAAACAGTGCTTGATATCATTTGTATGACAACTGTCAAGCACATCCTTAGTACTACATTAGCAATATTAATCAGTATCCTGGCTCAACTGTAAATTGGGGCTATTGATGCCATGTGTAGTGTTCAAAAAATTTAAGCTAATATATGTAATGAACTTACAAGGCTGTGTAGCATATTACAAATACCGCATAAATGTCAGCTTTTAACGATGCTTTTCAACTAAAATTGTATATGGAATATCCAGTGCTAAAATATTGCTAATGAGAAATAAATTACCATCAAAAGCAGATTATTCTAAATAAACATTGTTCTTGACCAGCCATCTTATTTCCAGAATTTCTATGCATGTAAGTGCACAAGTATGTACAAATGATTTTAAAAGAAGTGTTTTATTTATTTGAGAGTCATATACAGAGAATGGATTTGGCAGGGCCTCCAGCTGCTGCAAACTCCAGAGACATGAACCACCATGTGTATCTGGCTTACATGGGTCCTGGGGAATTGAACCTGGGGTCCTTTGGTTTTGAAGGCAAGTACCTTAAGTGCTAAAACACTAAGACATCACTCCCTTTAAGAAAATTACATCAGGGCTGGAGAGATGGCTTAGCGGTTAAGCGCTTGCCTGTGAAGCCTAAGGACCCCAGTTCGAGGCTCGATTCCTCAGGACCCACGTTAGCCAGATGCACAAGGGGGCGCAAGCGTCTGGAGTTTGTTTGCAGTGGCTGGATGCCCTGGCGCGCCCATTCTCTGCGGTCTATCTCTACCTCCTTCTCTCTGTCTGTCACTCTCAAATAAATATAAACAAACAAACAAACAAAAAAAGAAAATTACATCAGGCTGACCTGGAATTTACTTAGTCTCAGGGTGGCCTTGAACTCACAGTGATCCTTCTACCTCTGCCTCCCAAGTGCTGAGATTAAAGTTAAAGGCATTTTCACCATGCCTGGCTTCATTTTTATTTTTGAAAGACAAAGAGACAGAAGGGGTACACTAGGGCCTTTAGCCACTGGAAACATACTCCAGACCCAAGTGCTACCTAGTGTACCTGGCTTTACATGGGTATTGGGGAATCAAATCTGGGTCCTTTGGCTTTGCAGGCTAGTGCCTTAAACAGCCCATCATAGTTTCATCTACGAAACGATGATACCAGGGAAGCTACCTCACATCAATGAGCAGGATATGGGCTATATGCACCTATGCAACTGCAGTGCTATGCAACTAATAAAAAAGAGTGGGTAGGCCTGGCACGGAGGCACTGTGGAGGCAGAAGAGGATAGATAGCTGTGAGTTCCAGGCCAGTGTCAAGCTACAGTGTCAGATCAACCTGGGCTAGAGTGTGGCCCTACCTTGGAAAACCAACAAATAGAAAGGAAAGTAGGTTATGATCCTGAGACTACATAGTGAATTCCAGGTCAGCCTGAGCTAAAGTGAGACCCTACCACCACAAAACAAGTAAAAACTTGGGTTTATGGAAAAAGAGATCCCAGGTGCATAAGAGGGGGTACAACTTCTCCAACCAGCTCCAAAATTAAAACACCCAGAACAAATAACCTACTCCGTAGTGTAGCAGCCTAAATACAATAAAACCTCCCACTGTCTGACTGAATTACACTGCCTTTAAATACTGGGAAACTTTATAGTGGTGTTTGACAGCTGGGTTCATAAAAATGGACAAGCCTATCCTGTCATGTATACATAAGCCACTGAAAAGAAAAACTCCAGTATCCTCAGCAAGCAACAAAGGTGCCTTAAAATTATCAAGTGGGGGCTAAAGAGATGGTTCAGTGGTTATAGTGCTTGCCTGCAAAGGGTTAACAACCCACGTTCTATTGCTAAGTACCCATGTAAACAAAGACAAATGCACAAAGTGCTGCATGTATCTGGAGCTCATTTGCAGTGACTAGAGGCCCTGGTGCACCCATTCTGTCTCCCTCTGCTTACAAATAGATAATAATAATTTAAAAAAAAAAACCTAAGTGGTGTGTGGGGGTGGGGACCCGTATCTAACAATGAATATTTTAAACTAGCAGGGTGTGGTGGTACAGGCTTTTAATCCCAGCACTTAGAAGGCTTATGACTTAACTTAGTAGGAAGATCACTTTGAGTTCTAGGCCACTCTGAGACACTACCTCAAAAAACCAAAAGAGCTGGAGAGATGGCTTAGAGGTTAAGGTACAAAACCAAAGAACCCAGGTTCTATTCCCCAGGACCCATGTAAGCCAGATGCACAAAGTGGCACATGTGTCTGGAGTATATCTATCTGCACAGGCCGGAGGCCCTGCAGCACCTATTCTCTGTCCTTGCCCTTCTCTCTCAAATAGATAGATAAAAATAATACTTGAAGAAAGTAAGTTTTAAAAAGACTGTACACTCACTGCTAAAGAAAAACGTGGTGGACTTAGTGGTTAAGATGCTTGGTGGGAAAGCTAAAGCACCCAGGTTCAACTCTGCAGTACCCACCTAAAGACAGATACACAAGGTGGCACATGCATCTGGAGTTTGTCTGCAGTGGCTAGAGGCGCTGGTGCACACATTCTCTGTATCTGCTGCTCTCAAACAAATAAATAATAATAAAATGTTATGAGAAATGGCACTCAAAAGACCATGGGGGGGACTGGAGAGATGGCTTAGCAGTTAAGACACTTGTTTGCAAAGCCTAAGGACCCAGGTTCAACTTCCCAGTACCCACCTAAACCAGATGCAAAACGTAGCACCTGTGTGTGGAGTTCATTTGTTGTAGCTAGAGGACTGGCGTGCTCATTCTCTTTATCTGCCTCTTTTTCTCTCAAATAAACTTTTTAAAAAAAAAATCATTTAAAAAAAAGACCATAGAGGAGCTAGAGATATGACTCCATGATTAAAGGCACTTACTTGGCAATCTGACGGGTTTGAGTCCACAGTACCCACATAAAGCCAGATGCACAAAATGGCACATGCATTCATTTACAGTGGCAGGAGCTCCTAGTGTATGCACATTTACTCATTTCTCTCTCAAATAAATGAATATTTTCCAAAAAAATCATAAGAGCTGGGTATGATGGCCCATGCCTTTAATCCCAGCACTCAGGAGGCAAAGGTAAGAGGACAGCTTTGTCTAGGCCAGCTTGGGACTTGAATATCAGGTCAGCCTGGGCTACAGTGAGTCTCTGGGAGGGCAAGGGTGAGGGAGACCCTAGTAACTAACCCTTTAATGCCAGAACTCAGGAAGCTGAGGTAGAAGGATCACTGTGAGTTTGAGGTCAGCCTGGAGTAGTGAGTCTGCCTCAAAACAAACAAACAAAAAAAAACCATCCTCCAGAATTCCCTAGAATGTAAGGCATGTATTGTACAGATGGCCCCTTTACTAACAGGCAAACAATAAATAATAATCATGAGGCTACAGTTTTTACCAAGGACACATGTTTTGCAAGAATAAGGAAATCTCCACACAACCTGAAGTATGGGACATCCCAAGGAAAGCTTTTTGATTGGTGCTCAAACACACTCACTTATTAGTGAGTTTTCTCTGTATTCTAGTCTGATCGCTTAAAAGAACAGTCACAGCCAAATATGGCAAGTAATTTACTTTTACTATGTAGGAATTCAGAACCAAGTGCTCCCAATATCATGAAAACAGACCCCAAAAGAAATGAGCAAGACTCTAGCTCTGCCATAGAGCATGGAAAGCACACAAGTAGCCCAGCCTCCCTCCTTTCCTCCTTCAGGTGTGAAACACACACCTGAAACTTGCTTCCAGCTCTAAGGATCTGTGACAGAGCTAAAAAACACTTCTGTCTGGGATTTTTATTTTAAGCCTGTCTTGTGTCATTGTATGATTACAATGCCTACCTCGTACGGTGAGCCAAAACACAGCTGCAAAAACCCAAAACCTGACAGATGTGCTTTCCACTTACAGCAATACAAGGTGAAAACGCATCCTAACATGGCCTACCCTCCAACTGAAACAGATTACCTAGAAATCTATCACAAAGGACTTCTAGGTGAACAAAACTTCACAATACATAGATGTCCGATTCCGTGTCTCCAGGATACTGTAAAGTAACATAATTAAGCAACGTATTTGCTTATTCCTACTTGGTTTTTTTTTGGGGGGGGGGTGGCTTATTTTTCCTTCACCCAGAGAGGTCTGTACTCCAAAAGTCAAAACTTACAATGGACCAAAAAAACAAAAAAGATTTTGATGCAACTACTTCAATTGCTCCATAATCCCGTACCTTTAGGAAAAGGTCAAGGAAAAGAACAAAAAAGGATGCCACCATGATTCTTCTGTGTATGGCATTCCCGGCTCACCACGACACGGGCGCGATTCCTCTAGCAATACTAAAAACGTGGTTTTTTTCCTTCTGAAAAGCGTCTCCGCATTTTGAAAAAACTGATGAAGGGGAGAAAACATGAAGGGAAAAATAAAAACTTATGGGCAGGGGGGAAAAAGTACACCACTCCCACCCCCAGAGTGAGGCACGTTCGGCCGGCAGCAGTTCGAACCCAAGCAGCCCTGAGAGATGGCGGGAGCAGGCCGAGAGCGGAAGTTTGCACCCAGCCACTTCCAAGAGCTTTTTGAATGGGCCGAGAAGCTCGCTCGCCCGCCCTCCCGCCAAACCGCGAACACGGCCACTCGAGGCCACTCCGGGTCTCCGTCCTCCCCCAACCCCCGGCCCAGGCCTGCCCGCGCGCGACCCCGGGCTGGGTGCCCTTGGACGGCCCAGGACTCCGCCGCCCATCTGCCCGACCCCGGCTGCGTGCAGGCCTCAGCGGAGACGCGAGGCCCGCGATCCCGGGGCCCGGCCTGGAGGAGGAGGAGAGGCCCCGGCGCACTCGCAGCCGCCATAGGCCTCTCGGCGCCGCCGCCGCCGCCGCACACTTAGATCCCCCCAGCGACCCAACCCAGCGACCCCGCACACAAAAGACCCCCGGGGCCGTGATCCCCGCTCCCCGTCAGGAAGCCAACAAAGCCCCGGGCCGCGCGGCCTCGCGCCCTTCCCCGGCCGGCCTTACCCATCGGTCCCCGCACGCTTCTTGCCGGAGGGGTAATCCTCCCCCAGGTCCAACCGATGCCGCTTGGACATCTTCGCGACTCTCCGAGAGGCCGGCTAGGGAGCAGACAAGAAGGAGAGACGCCGGCCGGACGGATACACACCGTCTAGGGCAGACAGCGACTTCGCCAAGAAACCCCTACCCCTCCCGCCACAACAGCCCTACACCGTGCGGCCCGAACCAGGAGCTAAAATGGCGGCGGCGACGAGGGCTGGGCCTGCGCGCGCGCGTCCGCAGCGTGTGTGCGTGCTGTGCGTGGTGCGGGCGCGCGCGCGCCGTCCAGAGGCGGGAATTCCAGGCCCTCCCGCTGCGCGATTGGCTGGATTTCTCTCCGCGCCCCTGCGGGGCCTACTCAGGATTCTCGGAGTCTTGCGCCCTTCCTGAGCCTGGCTGCTAGGGCGGGAACGCGCCTGTGGCCATCACACAACGCTGCTTGCTCACCTTGGAAGTCGATTCAACGGTATTACCTTTGAGGAATCTGAAATTCTAAGGTTGAGAAACCTGTGAGGACCATAAGATCCTACCGTTAGTATTGGAGCACAACTACTTTATAACGCAAGAACTGGAACTTACAGCTATTGCACTAAATACTCAATTGCAATGAACAGAAAACATGTTGACATTGTCATAATTCACCCAGCAACAACATGGACTCAAACTACATGTTTTTTACTACATAGGGTACAGAAAATTGACCCCCAAAATCACTTTATTTTTGCCTACTTTTCCTTTGTTTGCATATGAACATATGTGCTTTTACAGGGTTAGCCCTAAATCTGTCCTCACTTTTTATTAGTTTATTTATTTATTTGTTTGTTTATTTATTTATTTGAGACAGAAAGAAAGAGAGTGAATAAGTATGGCTGCACCAGAGTCTCCTGTCACTGCGAATAAACTCCAGATGTATGTGCCATCTTGTACATCTGGCTTTACTGAGTACTGGAAAATTGGGCCTAAGCCATTAGGTACCTTTAACAATTGCGCCGTCTCTCCTGCCTAAAATACAACCTTTTTGTTGTTGTTGTTTGTTTGTTTTGGAGGTAGGGACTTGCTCTAGCCCTGGCTGACCTGGAATTCACTATGTAGTCTCAGGGTGGCCTCGAATTCACAGCAGTCCTCACCCTTCTGCCTCCCTAGTGCTGGAATTAAAGGCATGTGCCAACATGCCTGGCTCTGTCCTCACTTTTAAACAATTGATCAGTGAAACTTTATCCTTGGGGATAAAAAAAAAACACACATCTGTTCATCCTAGATTGGGCACCAAAGCATGATTGCACCAAAACCAATTTTGGTAAACCAATGAGTTTTATTGGGGTTAATTACAAAACATGGATGGCTGAAAAGCCCACTGCAGCATAGATGAAGGGTCACAGACACCAAATCTCTAGAGCACGCTATACAATTTGCAGGCAGCTCAGCTGGTCGGACTGTCCCTGGTTTATTTCTGTAACATTAAGGAGAGAGATCGTCACCTTTAAATTTCAGCTCCCCAGAACTTGACCTCCTGAGTCTCCTAAACCTCCCTCCACTTCTAAGGAGAGGCTATTTTCCTGATTCAATTAAAGAAACTTCCTTCCAAATACTAGTCAGTATTTGTAAAATACTGCTATACAGTTTTTTACTGCTTCTATCACCTTGGGGTGTGGTCTTGCAGATTTATTGACCTGAATCTCGTGAAATTCCCAGGACTAAGGAATACTTCTTTTGGGATGAAATTGCTTAGCAACAACACTGAAAGGCATTCTATAGATGTGGGCCTAAGACTGAAGGAAGTCAATAGTATAGTTACCAGGACAGCCAGATTGTGAGGCAAGATGACCCTTAGGAGACTTTTTTTTTCCTTCAGTTTTTCAAGGTAGGGTGTCATTCTAGCTCAGGCTGACCTGGAGTTCATTATGTAGTCTCAGGGTGGCCTCAAACTCTCTCTCAGTGATCCTCTTACCTCTGCTTCCTGAGTGCTGGGATTAAAAAGCATGTACCACCAAGCCCCTCTAGGGTTTCTTGTTTGGTTGGTGTTTTGGGGTACTTGTTGGGTTTGTTTTTTTTTTTCAAGGTAGGATCTCACTCTAGCCCAGATGATCTGGAACTCACTTTAGTCCCAAACTGGTCTCAACTGTACAGCAATCCCCCTACTTCTGCCACATCAGGGCTGGAGGTTTCTGGGTCCCTCCTCCTATAATCTATGAACTCCATGAAGTGCATTCACTCCTAGAAGAACACAAGAAAGAGGTCTAGGACTTTTGGTTAAGATGGTGGTGTAAGAACCATGCCAAAGCACCTTAGGGGAGGGAAAAAAAGAAAAGAAAAAAAACAACAAAATACACTCTTCTACTAAAAAGTGAAGGTATATAAGAAATTATCCCCAGCTAAAAATGATTGGACTTCTTTATGACTAAGAAGAAAATTCAGCAGCCGAGGCCAGTAAGCTAGAAAGGACATATAAAGGGAATAGAAAGGAGGGTGTGTGGGGGGGGAGTTAATAGGATGGTATTGTATACATGTAAGTAGAACAGATTAATGGGGGTGAAAAGGAGTAAGTGAGGTCAGAGGAAGAGATTGAGTAAAGGAAAGGTGGAGGGAGGGCTAAGCAAAATCTAATAGGATATAAATAAGTCATATGGAAACCTACTTTTTTGGACAATAGAACACACAGGAGCCATAGATTATTATTAGAAAATTTTCAGTGCCAGGGATGGGATACCTCAGTGAGTTGTTGGCCAGGGAGGTCCCTGATACCCCAAAACATTAAAGGCCATGCTGAGGCCCTTGGTTTCCCACCAGGAATAGATGGTAAGACCCTGTCACTGAAGATTCCACATATTTGGATTGCGAGGTTACTGTGAAATCTGGTTGTAGCTGAACTGAAAGCCTCCTCCATGTAGACCAGCTGAAAGAAAGCTGAAAAAGCCAACTGCATGCAGTTAAATGGGGGAGAGAGAGAAACCACCAGTAAAGATACTCAATAGTAGACACTGCAAGCCTTATATTTGGCCAGCCAAGCCACATGAGCCAACAGGTGCAATAGTAGCACACTTGTTATGAGGGAAAACAACTACCCTCTAATTGGACTAGAGGCCCACTCCATGGGAGAGAATACATCCCTGATACTAAAAACTTACAACAGGTGTAGTCATGAGCCCTAGGGCTGTAACATCTGCTGCTTTCTGGCTAAATGTATATACTATGCTCACCAAACTGCCCAGTAAGCATTTCTCTTAAAGTTCATACCCATATGTTAATGCTACTCTCACTTTTGGTTAAGGAAGAGAAGCTTCTCTTTTCAAATGGCAGTGACCTGAAACATTTCTATCACACCTTCCAAGGCTCAGGGTCCATTGCGGAAGAGGTGGCAGAAAGAATGTAAGAGCAAAAGGAAGGGTAGGACTCCTTACAATGTGCTCCTCCAGACACCAAATGGCCTGGATATCAATGACCTCACTACTTACACAAGACCATCATAATAGGAGGAAAAGGTCTTGACATCTAAATAAAAGAGACTGATTGAGAGGGGGAGGGGATATGATGGAGAGTGGAGTTTCAAAGGGGAAAGTAGGGGGAGGGATGGAGGGAACTACCATGGGATACTTTGTACAATTATAGAAATTGTCAATAAAAAAATAAATAAATAAAAAGAAAAAACATCAATCACAGCAGAGAAGTAGGAGAGATCTAGAACATCTAGAAACCACAGAAGCAGTCAGAAGTGGCTTCAGCAGTGGCAGAACCATGTCCCCATGCCGTGGTCATCTGGTTCTGCCTGAGACACAGGAAAAGCCAGGTGAAGGGATTTTTCCACTCACACCAGCCTCCTGGAAAACTTGAGAAATGTGAAGGGGAGGATGGCAAGGACCAGTGGAGGGGCTCGTGAGGAAGAGTATCATGCTGAGCAGCAGGAGAACATCAGCTACCATCCACACCCCCACCCCCAACAGCCAGTGCAAGTGCCAGCAAACACCATAGATCTGGGGAAGGGAACTCACCTACACAGCACCCGGCACAGGTGATCAGAGCAGCAACCCACCAACCCAGCCAGCCTACCTGAGCCTACAGCACAGCTAAGAGGGACCCACGTGGGTATGCAGCATAACTGAGACCAAAGCTAACCCCAAAGGTAACTGGTATTATACCAGGTCACTACCTGCCAAATAAGCCTGGTGTATTGGCTTGAAACGGAAGTGCTAATTGCACCTTCCATGTCAGGGTACATTATGTGTTAAATCTGATAGATGGTAAGATTTGCCTTTCATTCTTTGTTTTTTTCCCAATGTAGGGTCTCACTATAGCACGGAGATGACATGGAATTCTCTATGTAGTCTCAGGTTGGCCTTGAACTCATAGTGATTCTCCTATCTTTTCTTCCTGAGTGCTGAGATTAAAGGTGTGTGCCACCATGACCAGCTTGGATTTCCCATTCTTAAATAAGATATATTTTGTGCTTGTTATATGTTTCTTCCTGATTTATAGTGCTTTGTCTCCTCTTCTGTCATTCATTGGGGAAGGGTCTCACTTGGTCACAAGCTAATCTTTTTTTTTTTTTTTTTTTTGAAAGTGACAGACAGAGAAAGAGGCAGATAGAGAGAAAGAGAGAATGGGCTGGGTGTGCCAGGGCCTCCAGCCACTGCAAACGAACTCCAGGCACATGCGCCCCCTTGTGCATCTGGCTAACGTGGGTCCTGGGGATTTGAGCCTCAAACTGGGGTCCTTAGGCTTCACAGGCAAGCACTTAACCACTAAGCCATTTCTCCAGCCCACAAGCTAATCTTGGAATCCTCTACAGAGCAGAAATCTCAGCCTCTCAGTTGACAGTATTAAGGGTGTGGGGCAATACAAATCCTTAGGGACAGTGACTTTGTTGGAGGATCTGTTATCATACCTACTCTTTCATAAATACTCTGTGCTGGTTTTCATTGAATGTGTACATTGTTTAGTTAAATTTTAGAATTTGCCTGTGTTTTCTTCCACTCAGCCTACTAGAATACTCTCACAGCAGGCAAACCCAACATCTAGGATCACTTTTATGGTTACTCTGAGAATTTAAAGAGCTATACCTAGCAACTTAAGCTCCCCCTGAAGATATATAACATCAGATTGATTGATACATCTAATAATATTGCAGATAATTAGAAAGCCCAAGCACTAAATTAATCCAAGATACAAAAACCCCTACACAAAAAATCAAAACAACATAAATCTGCAAAAAAATTAATGCATCAGAAATGACCTCCAGTGAGACTAATTTAGAGGAAATACCTGAGAAATTTCAAAAGAATGATTATAAATATGTTCAAAGAAATCAAAGAGGAAATCAAAGGAATCAAAGAAGACACAAGAAATGAGCTTAATGAAATAAGGAGGTCAATACAAGACACCAATAAGGAAATAGAAATAATAAAGAAAAACCAGTCAGAAATACTAGCAATGAGAAACACAGTCAGCAGCCGGGCATGGTCACACACTTCTTTAATCCCAGCACTTGGGAGGCAGAGGTAGGAGGATCGCCGACAGTTTGAGGCCATCCTGAGATTACATAGTGAATTCCAGGTCAGCCTGTACCAGAGTGAGACCCTACCTCAAAAAAAAAAAAAAAAAAAAAAAAGCAAACAAACAAACAAAAAAAGAAAAGAAGAAGAAAAACACAGTCAGTGAAATAAAAAACTGTGTAGAAAATCTCACCAGCAGAATGGATGAAGGAGAAGACAGAATATCTAAACTAGAAGACCAGGTGGCAAATCTAATATAGTCCAACAAAGAAAAAGACAAACTAATAGGAAGGAATAAATGGGAATTTCAAGATATTCAGGACACTATGAAAAGATCAAACATAAGAAGTCAGGGCATAGTAGAAACAGAAGAATTTCACTCCAAAGACATATTAGGTGTTTTCAACAAAACCATAGAAGAAAACGTCCCCCAAATTGGAAAAGAGATGCCAATGCAGATGCAGAAAGCCTGAACACCAAATGGACAAAACCTGGAAAGAACTTCTCCTCATCATATTATAATTAAACTACCAAACACACAAATCAAAGAAAACATATTGAAAGCAGTTAGAGAGAAAAATCAAGCCACATACAATGGCAATCCCATCAGGATCACAGCAGATTACTCAACACAAACTTTAAAAGCCAGGAGGGCTTAGAATGATATATTCTAAGTTCTGAAAGATACCAAATGTCGACCAAGGTTACTTTATCCTGTGAAGCTATCCATTCAAATAGATGGAGAAATAAGGACATTCTACACAAAAAAAGCAGGATAAAGGAATATTTGAAGACAAAACCAGCTTTACAGGAAATACTTTTAAGGATCCTCCATGCTGAACAGAAAGAAAAACACACATATAAGGGACCTGGAAAGAACAAACCATACTCAAATACTCGTTAATACAAGAGAGCAAAGGTAAAACTGGAAGAACAACAAAACAAGAAAAATGGCAAAAATAACATACACCTATCAATAAAAACTCTTTCTTAAAATATATTTTATTTATTTATTTCAGGAAAAGAGAGAGAGGGAGAAAGAGAGAAGGGGCACACCAGGGCCTCTAGGCACTATAAATGAACTCCAGATGCATGTACCCCCTTGTGCACCTGGCATTCATGGGCCCTGGAGAGTCAAATTGGAATCATTGGGCTTTGCAGGTAACCACTAAACCATCTCTCCATCCCGAAAAACTTTTAATATCAAGGACCTCAATGCCTCAAGCAAAAGACATAGGTTTGCACAATGGTTTAAAAAGCAAGATCTGTTAATTTGTTGCCTCCAAGAAACTTATCTTTCTACAAAGGATGGATACTATCTTATGGTGAAAGGTTGGAAAATGGTGTTTCGAGCAAATGGACCTAGATAAAAAGCATGAGTTGCTATCCTAATATCTGACAGGAGAGACTTCAGACCAACATTAGTTAGGAAAGATAAGGAAGGTCACTTTATATTGATTAAAGGCACACTCCAACATGAGGTCATTGCAATCCTGAACATATATGTACTGAACATGGGTGTTCCCAATTTCATCAAACAAATGCTATTAAAATTAATGTAAGTCCAGGTAGCTATAGCCACCTGATTTTTGACAAAAATGCCAAAAATATTCATTGGAGAGAATACAGCCTCTTCAGCAAATGGTGCTGGGAAAACTTGATATGTATCTATAGAAGGATGAAAATAGATCCTTCTCTCCATGCACAAGAATTAAGTCCAAATGGATCAAAGACCTTTATATAGACCTGAAACTCTGAAAGTACTACACAAAAAAGTAGGGGAAACCCATCAACATATTGGTCTTGGCAAAGACTTTCTGAATATAGCCCCAATTTCTCAGGCAATAAAACCACAAGTTAACTTCTGGAACCTTATGAAATTACAAAGCTTTTGTATGGCAAAAGACACTGTGAATACAGCAAAGAGGCAACCTACAGAATGGGAGAAAATCTTTGCCAGCTATACATCTGATAGAGGATTAATATCTAGGATACACAAAGAACTCAAAAATTAAATAATCAATCAAACAAACCAATTAAAAATGGGCTATGGAACTAAGTAGAGAGTTCTTAAAAGAAGAAATAAAGATCACATAAATATCTAAAAATGTGTTGTACATCCCTAGTCATCAGGGAAATGCAGATTAAAACTATGTTGAGATTCCATCTCACTCCTGTCAGATTGGCTACCATCATGAAAACAAATGACTATAAATGCTGGCAAGGATGTGGAAAAAAAGGAACCCTTCTACACTGTTGATAGGAATGCAATCTTGTCCAGCCATTGTGGAAATCAGTGTGGAGGTTCCTGAGACAGCTAAAAATAGGTCTACCATATGACCCAGCTACAGCACTCCTAGTCATATAACCTAAAGACTCATCTTACTACCTTAGAGGTACTTGCTCAACCATGTTTATTGCTGCTGTATTCACATTAGCTAGGAAATGGAACCAGCCTAGATGCCCCTCAACTGATGAGTGGAAAATGAAGATGTGGCACATTTACACACATTTATACAATGGAGTTCTACTCAACAGTAAAGAAAACTGAAGTTACGAAATTTGCAGGAAAATGGATGGACCTGGAAAGGATTATACTAAGTGAGGTAACCCAGGCCGAGAAAGCCAAACATCACATGTTCTCTCTCATATGTGGATCCTAGCTACAGATGATTGGAGTGTGAGTAGGAAAAAAACTCAGTAGAACTCAGGAATGGTCCTTGGGACAAATGATCCAGGCAGTTAAATGGCAGTCCATAGACTGTCATTTCTGATAAGGGTCTGATGAGACATGGACAAAGGGTCCTTCTGGATATTTATCAAAGCTGGCTGAGCAAAGTGTTGCTAAAATAGGCCTTTTCACTATGGTAACCACTGGAATGACATGGTTTACAAAAGAGAGTTTGAGCCGGGCGTGGTGGTGCATGCCTTTAATCCCAGCACTCGGGAGGCAGAGGTAGGAGGATTGCCATGAGTTCAAGGCCAGCCTGAGACTACATAGTGAATTCCAGGTCAGCCTGGGCTAGAGCGAGACCCTACCTCAAACAAACAAACAAACAAAAAACAAAAGAGAGTTTGACAGTGGTGGTGCACTCCTTTCATCCCAGCACTTGGGAGGCAGAGGTAGGAGGACCACCCTGAGTTCAAGGCCACCCTGAGACTACGTAGTGAATTGAAGGTCAGCCCAGGCTAGTGCAAGACCCTACCTGGAAAAACCAAAAAAGAGAGAGAGAAAGAAAGAGAGTTCACACGGTAGCCACACAGGAGGAGATGGAAGATACTGTCTCCTGAGGATATGGTTTGGGACATTCATTAGAGGAAGATGGGTGTTCCAAGAATGGGAGAACAGCACTGGCTAAGAAGGATTTGGTACTCTATGCCTGGAGAATCAATTTTCATTGTTCTCTTTAAGATATATGTTCAAAATGGTGGGATGGGCCAGGAAGATGGTTAGTGGTTAAACGTGCCATTTACAGAACTTGTCAGCTTGGATTTGCTTCTCCAGCACACACGTAAGGCTAGATGCAAAGCGGCATATACATCTGGAGTTCATTTGCAACAAGAGATTCTGAACCACCCACACATAAGTCATATATGCATGCATATATACACTCACATTCAGCTAATAATTTTTTAAAATGATGGTGTTAGCATTGTTTGAAGGTATTATTTTTGCCTCTTGGTGTCAAATAGTTCACCAATCAGGTATTTGCACATGCCCAGAGTCCATGAAGGGTAACTTAGGCAACTTATTTTCGTAACATGTGCCAGAACTGTTATCTACAGTCAATCTAGCGAGGGGCTGGTAACCTTTTGTCCAATTGTGTAGTCTCCAGAATTAATTGGTTTTCTTTTTCTTTTTTTGAGGTTGTGTCTTGCTCTAGCCCAGACTGACCTGAAATTCACTATGAAGTCTCAGGGTGGCCCAGAACTCATGGCAATCTGCTTACCTCTGCCTCCCACATGCTAGGATTAAAGGCATGCACCACCACGCCCAGCTGTTGATTTTGAAAGTAAAGTAAGAGTAAATAATTAAAAACAAGTGGTTAAGGTGCTTGCCTGCAATGTCTAATGACCTGGGTTTGATTCCCCATTACCCACATGAAGCCAGATGCACAAAGTGGTGCATACGTCTGGAGTTCATTTGCAGTGGCTAGAGGCCCTGGTGTACCCATATATATCTATTTCTTTGCTCTCTCTCCTTGCAAATAAATAAAATATTAGCTGGGGAGATGGCTCAGCGGTTAAGGTGCTTGCCTGCAAAGCCTAACAACCTGGGTTTCATTCTCCAGTACACATGTAAAACCAGATGCACAAGATGACACATGCATCTAGAGTTCATTTGCAGTGGCTAGAGGCCCTGACATGTTCAATCTCTCTGTTTGTGTCTCATTTCTCTCTGCCTCTCTTTGCTTGCAAATAAATAAGTAATATTAATAAATAATAATAAATATAATGTTAAAAGAAAAGCAAGTGAAACTGGAGGGTTTATTCAGGTTTTCTTGCTGTTTTAATATCATGACAGCTTAAATGCCGAGCTTAGCCTTTTTGGAGGTTCTCACTTGGTCTTCTCCTACTATGATGTTCAAGTCCTGGGACAGCTGCCCATTTTCTCTGCCCTCCTACAGCTTCCTAGAAGGCCTTTGGATTTTCACACTTAACTCCAAACTGCAGATTTTGTTTTACTTGGAGAGGGGTGTAAAGGATTGGACCCTGGGCCTTGGGCACAGTATATATTCCAGATTAGTCATTCTCAATCTTTCAACATCTCTTGTTCAAGATCAGCTCCATCTGGACATAGCTAAATGTTATTGTAGTCACAATTTCCTCCATATTTGAGAACAACACATTTTCTTCTGCTGCATACCACGTGTTTTCCCCCCATGTGCTGTTTTACACTATGAGAAAAATGAGCAGATTGCCTGCTTCTTCTAAGTAAGTTTGATACCACTGATTTACTGCTGGCCAGTAATAAGTGACCAACTCCAAATTAAATCATATTCAAATTAAATTGGACCATTCCTGGCATCACATCTTTGTTTGTTTGTTTTAAAGTCTTGCTCTAGCCTAGGCTGACCTGGAATTCACTATGTAGTCTTAGGCTGGCCTTCAATTCATAGTGATCCTCCTACCTCTCTGCCTTCCAAGTGCTGGGGTTAAAGGTGTGTGCCACAACACCATACCCTGGCATCACATCTTTTGGTAAGGTTATTAGAAGAAAGATTCTGGTGCAAATTCAATTGAGAGAAACTGAAACATATTTATTTTGGGGGAGAGTTTTATAGGAGGGGGCTAATATGCAATGAAAGAGCACTGGAGTGGTTATAAAAAGTCAAAGAGAGCCAGGTGTGGTGGCGCATCCCTTTAATCCCAGCACTTGGGAAACAGAGGTAGGAGGATCGCTGTGAGTTCAAGGCCACCTTGAGAATACAGAGTGAATTTCAGGTCACCTGGGCTAGACCGAAATCCTACCTCAAAAAAGAAGGGAGGGGGGCTGGAGAGATTACTTAGTGGTTAAGGTGCTTGCCTGCAAAGCCTAATGACATGGGTTCAATTCCCCAGTACCCAGGTAAGCCAGATGCACATGCTGTCACATGCATCTGGAGTTCATTTGCTTGGGCTAGAAGACCTAAAGCCCTCGTGAGCCCATTCTCTCTCTTTCTCCCTCCTTCCCTCTGTATTAAATATATCTATCTATATACATATAATTTCATATATATATATATATATATATATATATATATACACACACACACACACACACACACACACACACACACACACAGACACACACAATTTCATATGTGTAAATAAAATTTCAAATGCTACTCTGATCTGGTGATGCAAGACTATAATCCTAGCTTCTTGGGAGGCTAAGTAGAAGGATGGCAATTTTCTGGCTTGCCTGGGTATTTCAGTCAGGTTCGCATTGCTGGCAGAAATCACTCTACCAAAAACAGCCTGTGGGAAAAAAGGGTTTATTATTTCCCCTTGCAGGCTTGAGGGGAAGCTTCATGATGGCAGAGAAAATGATGGCATGAGCAGAGGGTGGATGTCATATTCTGGCCAACATCAGATGGACAATAGCAGCAGGAGAGTGTGCCACACACTGGCAAGGAAAAACTGGCTATAATACCCATAAGCCTGTCCCCAGTAATACACTGCCTCCAAGAGGCATCCATTTCCAAATCTCCATCAGCTGGGAACCTAGCACCCAGAACACCTAAGTTTATGGGGGACACCAGAATCAAACCACCACATTCTGCCCCTGACCCCCATTAACTGATAACCATCCATGATATAAATGCAATGTATTCAGTCCAACTTTAAGAGTCCCCATAGTTTTTATCAATTCTAATTATCAAACATTCCCATAATCCAGGATCTTTTTTGTTTGTTTATTTGTTTTATGAGGTAGGGTTTCACTCTACCTCAGACTGACCTGGAATTCACTATGTTGTCTCAGGGTGGACTCAAACTCATGGCAATCTTCCTACTTCTGCCTCCCGAGTGCTGGGATTAAAGGAGTACACCACAATGCACGGCTCAAGATCTTTTAACTGAGCCATACTACCAAAATATCCTCCAAAATACATAATAACACAGAATAAACATTCACACTGTAAAAGATGGCATTGGGCATAGCAAAGAAATATTCAGCCAATACAAGATTTAAACAGAGCAAACACCAAAGTCTGTAGCCTCAAGTCCAACAGCTCTAGCCAGTGACAATCTCAAGTCTGAAAATTCTAACCAGCAACAATTCTCTGGAGTTCCAATTACACCCCTACAGCTGGCTACTCACAGTCCTGGAAAACTTTATTGGAGCCAGCAGCTTTCCTTAGCAGCCATCCTGTGGTCCTGGCATCTCTACTGGGTCTCCACTGCAATCCATGGTTCATCCTCTCAGCTCCACCCGGTCTCCATGCAGGCATCCAGCACACCTGCTTCACACTGCCCATGGCCATTTCCAAAATACAAGACCCTCTCTTTCTTGCATTGCTTATACTTCCCAAATACCAGGTAGGGTGCTCATTTGTTAACCCAGTGGGGAATAAAGCAGACTATGAAGAAAAGGACACTCCTTGAGTCTTCATTCTTCCTGCTGCCCCAGGGCAGTCAGCTGGCCCAATCTCAAAGGCTGTAATCTCTCATACGTTTGCAGCTGAAGGGGCAGAAGTTTCAGCCCAAAGATTTCACTTCTGTGCCATATCCCTCTGCATACACCAGTCCGTTTCTACACAAACCAACTTGCATAACTTCTCAAGACATAGCATAATAGCAAGCCTCTCACACTGCTTCTAACCCAGTCCAAGCAAAGCTCTTTCTCACCCTCACAAGCCAAACCTCACAGTCCATAGTTTTTACTGCATTCAAGTCTTCCAACTCTGACCAGAATAGTCAGGTATCTAGCAGCAATGCCACTCTTGGTACCAATTTTACTGTTGTGGTCAGGTTTGCAGAAATCACTCTACCAAGCTGGACTTGATGGCACACACCTTTAATCCCAGCACTTGAGAGGCACAGGTAGGAGGATTGCCATGATTTTGAGGCCACCCTGAGACTACATAGTGAATTCCAGGTCATCCTGGGCTAGAATGAAACCCTACCTTGGCAAACAAACAACAAAAAGAGAAATCACCTGACCAAGAGCAGCTTGTGGGAAAAAGGGTTTATTTTGGTTTACAGACTTGAGGGGAAGCTCCATGATGGCAGGGGGAAACGATGGCCTGAGCACAGGGTGAACATTACTTCCTGGCCAACATCAGGTAGACAATAGCAACAGGAGCGTGTGCCAAACACTGGCATGGGAAAACTGGCTATAATACCCATAAACCTGTCCACAACAATACACTGCCTCCAGGAGGCATTAATTCCCACATCTCCATCAGCTGGGAAGCTAGCATTCAGAACACCTAAGTTTATGGAGAACACCTGACTCAAACCACCACACTGGGCTTACCTAGTGTTGTAGTTACCTTCACATTGCTAGGACAAAATGTCCAACCCAAAGCAGCTGATGGAAGGAAAGGTTTTATTCTGGCTTACTGTCTCAAGGAGAAGCTTCATGATGGCAGGGGAAGGCATCGCATGAGCACAGGCTGAACACCACCTTGCCACAGCAGGTGGCAAACAGCAGCAGGAGAGTGAGCCAAGTTCTGGCAAAGGGGAGTTGACTAGAATACCCTTAAGCCTGCCCCCAAGAACATACCTCCTGCAGCAAGTCTCCACCTCCCAAATTGCCACTAGTTGGGTCATGTGCTTACAGGGAACTTCTGATTCAAACCACATCTAGTGAATTTAAGGCTAGACTAGGCAATTCAGTAAAACCTTGTCTCAAAATCTAAAGTCCTGAGCCGGGCGTGGTGGTGCACGCCTTTAATCCCTGCACTTGGGAGGCAGAGGTAGGAGGATCACGGTGAGTTCAAGGCCACCCTGAGACTACATAGTGAATTCCAGGTCAGCCTGGGCTAGAGTGAGACCCTACCTTGAAAAACCAAAAAAAAAAAAAAAAAAAAAAAACCAAAAAAAAAAAAAACAAACTAAAGTCCTAAGAAGGCTGGTGATATATGTAGCTCATTGACAGAGTGTTTGCTTAGCATGAACAAAGCCCTAGGTTAAGTTCCTGTTCTGAAAAGCAGCCATGCAGCGATGGTGAGCAGAGCTTCCTCTCTCCTGCAGGGAAGACAGGAGTCTTCATAAGCATCAGAAGTCTTCGTGAGGTTCTCAAGAGACCCTTCCCCTCCCCAAGGTTACAAAGAGATCAGCAATTGGCAGGAGTGGGACTCTTCTTTTAAATTATTATTTACAAGCAGAGAGAGAGAGGAGAGAGAGAAAGACAGAATAGTTGTGCCAGGGCTTCTAGCCACTGCTAGTGAACTCTAGATTCACTCACCATTTTGTGCATCTGGCTTTATGTGGGTACTGGGGAATCAAACCCTGGTCGTTAGGCTTGGAGGCAAATAAATGCCTCATTAGCTAAACCATCTCTCAAGCCTCTTTTTGTAAATGTTTTTTTTTTTTAATTTGTTTTTTATTTATTTTATTTTTTTTTAAATTTTTTTTGTTCATTTTTTATTTATTTGAGAGTGACAGACACAGAGAGAAAGGCAGATAGAGGGAGAGAGAGAGAATGGGCGCGCCAGGGCTTCCAGCCTCTGCAAACGAACTCCAGACGCGTGCGCTCCCTTGTGCATCTGGCTAACGTGGGACCTGGGGAAGCGAGCCTCGAACCGGGGTCCATAGGCTTCACAGGCGAGCGCTTAACCTCTAAGCCATCTCTCCAGCCCCTATTTTTTTTTTTTTTGAGGTAGGGTCTCACTCTAGCTCAGGCTGACCTGGAATTCACTATGTTGTCTCAGGGTGGTCTTGAACTCACAGTGATCTTCCTACCTATGCCTCTCAGGTGCTGGGATTAAAGGCGTGAGCCACCATGCCCAGCTTATTTTACTTTATTTTTTGATTTTTTAAGGTAGGATCTCACTCTAGTCCAAGCTGACCTGGAATTCACTATGTAGTCTCAGGGTGGCCTCAAAGTCATGGTGATCCACCTACTTTTGCCTCCCAAGCACTGGGACTAAAGGCGTGTGCCACCACAAACAGCTATCTTTTTTTTTTAACATAGATTTTTGTTTTGTTTTGTTTTTAGGTAGTGTCTTGATCTAGCCCAGGCTGACATAGAATTCACTACGTAGTCTCAGGGTGGTTTCAAACTCAAGGTGATCCTCCTACCTCTGCCTCTTGAGTGCTGGGATTAAATGGGATTTACATAGATTTTATAGTTTTATACCCTCCTCCCCCTCTCCAGTCATACTGGGGGCTCTCCTCAGTAGAGTTATCAGTATTCATTGTGGTGTTATTACGGCCTTAGTCATCTTTGGAGTGGCTGTGCCTTAAGATATTTCTTCTTATTTATTAGGTTTTTTGAGGTAGGGTCTCACTCTAGCCCAGGCTGACCTAGAATTCACTATGTAGTCTCAGGGTGGCTGGAACTCATGGCAATCCACCTATCACTGCTTCCTGAATGCTGGGATTAAAGGCATGTGCTACTGTGCCTGGCTTTTTTTTTTTTTTTTCTTTAGGCAAGCACAACAGACTAGCCTTTTCTTTATCCAAGAGAGGGAGAGTGAAAGAGGAGAATTGGTGTGTCAGGGCCTCCAGCCACTGTAATAGAACTCCTGACGCATGTGCCACCTTGTGTGCATGTGCAACGTTGTGCTTGCATCACCTTGTGCTTTTGGATTATGTGGGATCTAGAGAGTGGAATATGAGTTCTTAGGCTTCACAGGCAAGTGCCTTAACCACTAAGCCATCTCCCCAGTTCCTTCAGGATATTTCTATCCACCCTGTGGCTCTTATAGTCATCTCATCCCCCTTCTGCAACAATCTCTGAGCCTTGGGGGTGGGGATTCCTCAGCAGTTTGTTTTTAGTGTTGAATTCTCTGTAACCTCTGTATTTCTGCTAAAATATTCAGTTCACCACAGTAAGGTATGTTGCTGTTTCCCTGAAGGTGGTTGTCAGCCTAGTACTGGGAGCAATACTCCTGCTGCTGCTTCCTCTGCAGTTTCTCCTGGACCCCCATAAATGTGGTAGAGGTAGCACATTTCATGGTGAGCAGTCTGTCTTTTCTTTCTTTCTTTCTTTTTTGTTTATTTTTACTTATTTGTTTGAGAACAACAGACACACAGAGAAAATGGGTGCGCCAGGGCCTCCAGCCACTGCAAATGAACTCCAGACATATGTGCCCCCTTGTGCATCTGGCTAACGTGGGTTCTGGGGAATCGAGCCTCGAACCGGGTCCTTAGGCTTCACAGGCAAGCATTTAACCACTAAGCCATCTCTCCAGCTCCTGTCTTTTCTTTTTATATTCATGGATCTTTGATCCCCCTAGTATTCTCTGCCACCAGTAAAATAAAACAGGTTTTTCCAACCAAGGGCGAGAGCAGATTTGGTCAAATGGGATATGCATAGAAATTTAAGAAACCTTTTTTTTAAAAAATATTTTTATTTATTTATTTGAAAGGGGGAGAGAAAATGGGCATGCCATGGCCTCAAGCCATTGCAAATGAACTTCAGACAAATGTGTCTGACTTACGTGGGTATGGGGAACTGAACCTGGGTCTTTATACTTCACAGGAAAGCACCTTAACTACTAAGCCATTTCTCTAGTCCTTGAGAGAGTTTGATGAGGAAGGATATCCATTCTACTTGTCCAGAAAGCAACACAGGCTTCTTTCTGGGGTTTGTAAATTTCCTGGCTATGGGTACTGACTTGGTTCCCAGTACCAGTTATGAGTTCTCTCCCACTGAGTGGGCCTCTTGTCTAAGCAAAGGGTAGTTGGTTACCCACAAAGGCTGTGTACCACTATTGCACTTGTGTGTACCTCTTGTCCAGCTGGTTGATTGACTACCTTGCAGGGTCTTCTGCTTATTCACGCTGCTGGTGACAGTTATCACCCAGTAGGTTCTATAGCACTTTCTGGTGCCATGAGGGTTTGCCAGGAGAGGACCATCTTTCTTCGCAGTTCCAGGAGTAGAACTGCTCAGCAGTAGAGCTTTTCATGAGTCCTTCATACTATGGATGGGCCTCTTTGATAGTCAACCAAGAGACTTTCCAATAGCATAGCTGCCTTCGAGTCACTCATGGCTCTTTCAATAATGCCAATAAGCTCACTAGTCCACCAAACTGGACTTGGAAGGAACCCTTTCTTTATCTGTTAGTGCTCTGTCCATCTGAGGTGATTAGTCTCCCTAGGAAATACCGTGCAACAAACTGCAGTAGTGTGTAATTATTAGTGTGGCCTTTGAGTCAGACTGAATTAAAGTCCTCTCACTTCTGATTTGTCCACTGAGAATTTAGCAGATTAGTTCTTCACTTGGCCGCTGGAGAAATTCGTCGGCTTACACTAAGGTCTTCAGATTGGGAGAATTCATTATCAATAAGCAGACCCTAGGGAGAAAACTGTGGCATAGGAGTATCCGCGTATCAGCAGCAGCAGCTCAGCAGAACAGCTAAGTGCAATGCTGTCTGGGCTGAATCCCAGAACTGCATGCCAGGCCCCAATTCTCAGCTTCTCTGGCCATCAGTTTCCTCATATATAAATTAGTCAAACTTTCAGCAGAGATAGGCTACAATGTACCAGGAACAGTGTCTAGTTCATACTACATGGTTTGTGTAAGTTTGCTATTATTATTGTTCATTAGTTGTGGTTGGGAGACATATTTAGCTTGAGACCCAGAACTTGTTCACAGTAAAAGAGTTTTCTTTCTGTGATAGTCAGCTCTACATTGCTGGGATGAACATCCCACCAGACACAGTTTAGGGGAGGAATGGGTTTATTTCAGTTTCCAAATTCAGGGTCAGTTCTATCAGTTGCAGAAGAAGCTGGCTCCCTTTCATAGATCCAAACAGAGAGACACCACAAAACAACCAGCGAATGCCAAACGCCAACAAGCACACACCAACAAGCAGCAAGCAGGAACCAACAGAGCTCAAACTGCTCTCACCACACCTTTGGGCTGGAATCAGATCTGCCCTCAGTGATGCGTCCCCTGTAGCAGGGTTCTGTCTGCTAGAGGCTCAAGTTGCAAGTTCAATTTTAATAAAACATCTGAGTTTATGGGGCCATATTTGTACACTACCATATTCAGACTACCACACCTCTCAATGACGAGTCCATACTGCAAACTAAATAATAGATCAGAGGAGTGTTTCACAAGGAAAGTAAAGGCGACAGATTATTTCTGGAAACATTTCCAGCAAGTTGTAGGACACCTGGTGAGTGATGTGTCTATACGTCAGAATAACTATGCCTAACATTCTAGGATGGAGCCAGGCATGGTGGTGCACTCCTTTAATCCCAGGACTCGGGAGGCAGAGGTAGGTGAGTTGGAGGCCTCCCTGAGACTATATAGTGATATCCAGGTCAGCCTGGGCTAGAGCAAGACCCTACCTCAAAATAAAGAAAGAAAGAAAAAGTAAAAAAAAAAAAATAGGGCTGGAGAGATGGCTTAGTGGTTGAGTGCTTGCCTGTGAAGCCTAAGGACCCTGGTTTGAGGCTTGATTCCCCAGGTCCCACGTAAGCCAGATGCATGGGGGGGGGGCATGTCTTGAGCTCATTTGCAGTGGTTGGAGGCTCGGGCGCACCCATTCTCTCTCTCTCTATCTGCCTCTTTCTCTCTTTCTGTCACTTTCAAATAAATAAATAAATAAAGTAAAAAAAAAACAAAACAGGGCTAGATAGATGGCTTAGCAGTTAAGGTGCTTGCCCGCAAAGCCAGGGGACCCAGATTAGATTCCCAAGACTCTTCATTAACCAGATGTACAAGGTGGTGTATGTGTCTGGGGCTAAGGCCCTGATGTATCCATTCTCTCTCTCTCTCTCTCACTCACTCAAATAAATAAAATAAACATAAAAAATCAAATTCTAGGATGGGTCATTTACACTTAGAGCTTTGCCTTTCCCCCAAGGAGTGTGAACATTCCAGCAGACTGTAGTCCTTTGTTCCCCTTATTATTGATTCCTGGATGGCCCCTGTCCTTTGGTACCTATGAGCTTATTTCAGTCGTTCAGGTTTACACACTGCTTGGTTAATTATCATTAGGTCTGCCCTAGGCCCAAAAGAAAAATCATATCACTTTAATTATAGCTCCTTCTTTATTGAGTCTCCTTGCACATGTACAAGAGGCTGAATCAGTTAGTTGAAGCACTTTGGCAGTTAACATTGTTTATTTTATTTTATTTTTTTGTTTGTTTTGTTTTTCAAGGTAGGGTCTCACTCTAGCTCAGGCTGATCTGGAATTCACTATGTAGTCTCAGGGTGGCCTCCAACTCAAGGTGATCCTCCTACCTCTGTCTCCCAAGTTCTGGGATTAAAGGTGTGAGCCACCAGGCCCAGCTAGATCCAAACAGAGAGACACCACAAAACAACCAGAGAATGTCAGACGCCAACAAGCACACACCAACAAGCAGCAAGCAGTAACCAAAAGAGGCAGATAGAGAAAATGGGCATGCCAGAGCCTCTAGCTGCTATGAACAAACTCCAGATGTATGTACCATCTTGTGCATCTGTTTTACATGGGTACTGGGGAATTGAACCTGGGTCCTTAGGCTTTGCAGGCAAGTGCCTTAATGACCTAGCCATCTCTCCAGCTCCCTATTTTCTAATTCTTCATTATCATTATTATTGTTGCTGGCCTGGAATTTACTATGTAATCTCAGGGTGGCCTTGAACTCTTGGCGATCCTCCTACCTCTGCCTCCCGAGTGCTGAGTTGCTGTTTGTATTCATGGTACCATGGTCTTTAGCATGCTAGGCAGGCACTCTAACACAAAGCTACATCCCGATCATTTGTAGAGCACTTTATAGTATCTCTCAGGCTGGAGTGAAGTATGGATTTTGGTTCTGATTTTAACACTAACTGGCTATGTAAATGCAGCCATGACCTAAGGATTCTGGTTTCCTCACTTGAAAACAAGGTAGCAGACATCAATTGGGAACTCATTTTCAGGTTTTAGGATTGTACCTCAAGATTTCTGACAAAGGGTTGGAGAGATAAAAAGTATATTTATGTTTTTAATGTACATGTAGGGTATAAAGTTACATTGGCTTTTTATTTTATTTATTTATTTGAAACAGAGAGAAAGGGATGGGAGAGGGAGAGAATGAGTGTGCCAAAGCCTCCAGCCACTGCAAATGAACTCCACATGCTTTTTAGGCTTTGCAGACAAGTGCCTTAACTGCTAAGCCATTTCTCCAGCCCAACATTGGATTAAAAAAAGAAAAACAACTTATTTATTTGTGTGTGTGTGTGTGTGTGTGTGTGTGTGTGTGTGTGTGTTGCAGACAGCTTCAGGTTTGCTGAGATGAATTTCCAGACCAGGCACAGTTATGGAGGAAGGGATATTTATTGAAGCTTACAGATCCAGTGGAAGTTCCATAAATGACAGAAGAAGCTGGCCTGCCTTCACAGGACCAAGGAGAGAGAGAGAGAGACAGAGAGAGAGAAGCACAAGCCAAAAGCCACACAGCACAGCACACTTCAGGAACTCCAGCTAGGCATACTTTGCATATCTTTAGATTGAAACCTGAAATCCACCACCACACCTTAAGATCCACCCAGTGACACTGCCTCCATCCAGGTGGCTGCAGATGCAAACTACAAACAAATAAAAAACTGAATATATTGGGGGCCATCTATTCAAACCACCACAGTGTGTGTGTGTGCGTGTGTGTGCATGTGTGTACACACTAGAGTTTCTTGCCACAGCAAAAGAATGCCTGTCCAGGGCTGGAGAGATGGCTTAGCGGTTAAGCGCTTGCCTGTGAAGCCTAAGGACCCCGGTTCAAGGCTCGGTTCCCCAGGTCCCACGTTAGCCAGATGCACAAGGGGGCGCACGCATCTGGAGTTCGTTTGCGGTGGCTGGAAGCCCTGGCGCACCCATTCTATCTCTCTCCCTCTATCTGTCTTTCTCCCTGTGTCTGTCGCTTTCAAATAAATAAATAAAAAATGAACAACAAAAAAAATTAAAAAAAAAATGCCTGTCCAGCTTTATGAAGAAATTAGACCCAACCTGGCAGGTTTCACAAGTGCTTTTAACCACTAAGCTATGTCCCCGTGGATGTTTCAAGCATCACTTTGCTTCAAAAATATTTTTTAATTTGCAAATGCAAGCAGAGAGAGTGGAGGGGGAAAGAGAGAATGGGCATGGCAGAGAATTTGGACATTGCAAATGAACTCCAGATACATGCATCACTTTGTGCATTTGGCTTTACATGAGTAATTGACTGAGGCCAGCAGGCATTGCAAGCAAACACCTTTAACCACTGAGCCATCTCCTCACTTCCAGCATGGATGTTTCATAAATGAAAAAAAAAATACCAAAGGAAAAAAAAAAAACAAAACAGAGGCTGGAGAGATTGCTCAGTGATTAGGGATCTTGTCTGTGGAGCCTAAGGACCCTGGTTAGATTCCCAGTTCATTTGTAGTGCCTAGATATCCTGGCACTCTCTCCCAAATAAATAAATAAAAATGTGGTTAAAAGATCAAAAGCTGGGCACACCTTTAATCCTAGCACTCAGGAAGCACAGTTAAGAGTATCACTATGAGTTCAAGGTCAGTCTCGGACTGCAGAATTCCAGGTGAGCCTGGGCTACAGTGAGGCTATACCTCAAAAACTCAAAAATCAAAAGCCAAACCAAAACTCAACAAAACATATTCCTTTTCTTTTTAAAATTTTTTGCTTACTTTTATTTATTTATTTGAGAGTGACAAGTAGACAGAGAGAGAAAGAGGAAGAAAGAGAGAGAGAGAGAGAGAGAATGGGTGCATCAGGGCCACCAGACACTGCAAACGAACTCCAGATGCATGTGCCACCTTGTGCATCTGGCTTACATGGGTACTGGGGAACTGAATCTCAAACTGGGGTCCTTAAGCTTTACAGGCAAGCGCTTAACCACTAAACCATCTCTCCTGCCCCCTTTTCTTTGAACTGACCTTGGGATGTGGATTTGTTACAAAAATAAAAGCAATCTTTACCGTTTGCAGTGTTTCTGTGGTATTTAATCTTGGAGACCACAGCTAAGGGAATTTGTGAAATCCAGAGGACAGTCATGAGGGCAGCCAAGCACAGCCATGCAGATGACAAGACGAGATTATAAGGAAAGTGTTAGAGAAAAGCAAGAGAGAACACTGGGCTTGATCTCTACAGATGGACTGTTTATTGGAAGAAACAGCAAGGGGCAGCAGCCTTCTCGCAGGATGAAGGTTGAAACGTTGAGCCAGGTTGGAGTTCAGACATATAAGGAGGATCCTAAGAAACAGACTGTACTAGGTACAGTTGATAGAAAAATCATAGCTGTTTGTATCCTTGTTTAGAATAGGCTACTTCAGCCAGGATTGTCTAAGGGAGGAGACTCAGATGGTTTCTGGTCCTTCAAAGCTATCTGAGTTTAAGGGGAGTATATCAATCCAGGAAGGTATTGAACTTAATGAGGCCAAATACCTCTTGAGTTCCTTATTGCCTGCTAGTAATAGGGATAGTTATTAACTTTTTCTTTTTTTTTTTTTTTTTTTTTTTTGGTTTATTGAAGTAGGGTCTCACTCTAGCCCAGGCTGACCTGGAATTCACTATGTAGTCTCAGGGTGGCCTTGAACTCACAGTGATCCTCTTACCTCTGTCTCCCGAGTGCTGGGATTAAAGGCATGAGCCACCATGCCCATCTCAAACTCTTTAGTTCCTTCTAGTTTTCAGAGAAGGCTATTAACCCTTCTGAGATCACTTTGCTTGGATTGGTCCATAGACCTCTTTTTTTTGTTGTTGTTATTTAGTGTTTTTAAATTATTAATTTATTTTTTTCTTGTTTATTTCTTTAAAGAATTTTTTATTGACAACTTCTATACTTACAGACAATAAGCCATGATATTTCCACCCTCACCCATTTTCCCCTTCACAACTCTGCTCTCCACCATATCCCCTTCCTCTCTCCATTAGTCTCTCATTTTTTGATGTCATCGTCTTTTTCTCCAATTTATTTATTTTTATTTATTCTTTTTTAAAAAAATATTATTTATTTATTTATTTGAGACGGAGGCAGAGAGAGAGAGAAGAGAGAGAATGGGTGCACCAGGGCCTCCAGCCGCTGCAAACAAACTCCAGACACATGCGCCTCCTTTTGCATCTGGCCCTGGAGAATCGAACCTGGGTCCTTTGGCTTTGCAGGCAAGCGCCGTAACTGCTGAGCCATCCCTCCAGCCCTTTTATTTATTCTTATTGGCAACTTCCATAATTATAGACAATATCTCATGGTAATTCCCTCCCCACCCCTTTTCCCCTTTGAAACTCCACTCTTCATCATATTCCCTCCCCCTTTCAACCAGTCTGTCTTTTATTTTGATGTCATGATCTTTCCCTCCCTATTATGATGGTCTTGTGTTGGTAGTGCCAGGCACTGTGAGGTTATGAATATCCAGGCCATTTTGTATCTGGAGGAGCACGTTGTAAGGAGTCATAGATCTCCTCACAGGTCCCTAAAGTCTCTCCTATAGAGCCATGAATAACCTCTAAAATATAACACATAGTTAATTTTGGCTGCCTACATGGTCTTAAACACCCAGTAAGAAAGTATAACTACAAGATATTATAATGTAAACCAAGATTCAAGCTAATAGGGTCCCCTGTCTGACGCTGGTTTACAATACTAACCTTTAGCATTAACTCATGCTGTCTGTCTCTGTCTGTTCCTGATTAGTCACTGTTCCTTTTAAATAAAAATTTCAAAATATTTTTTTCCTTTAAAATTTTTTTTATTACTTAGTTTTGTATTCAGCAAATACAATCAATTTGATACCATTATTAGCCTCATCCGTGATCTACCCCCTCCCCATTGGCCCCTCCTTGTTGAGGTATATGCGTCGTGCATTGTGGAGTTAGCCCACAGTTATGGGTAGGATAAATGTCTCTGCATATCATGACCCAACATGTGGCTCTGACATTCTTTCCACCCCCTCTTCCACAAAATTTCCCTGAGCCATGTTGGGTTCATTTTTTGTCTGCTTCAGTGATGAGGTGTTGGGAGCCTCTTGGTCTCTGGCTCTCTGATTTGGTAGGAGTTGTTTTTTCTCTGTGTTGGTCTCCTTCCCCCTTGTGCTGGTATCCGGTTCATCAGGAAAACAGCACCTTTGCTTGTTTCGCCAATTTTTCTTAGTTTCAGCTGGGGCCTTTCTGTCCTCACTGGTTATGTTTACCTGATACTTATTGATTTGTATTAGCCCAATTGTTCCTTGATATGCTTTTATTAAAGGAGGCATACCAGTAAGGACACATCTCAGACCCCCATCCCAACATGTAAAACCCACTTAGAGTTCTAGCTTTTTGTGCTTGCTGATGTGGGTGGTGCTGGTTGTTCGAAGATGTCTCTGCTCAGATTTGCTCAGATTTACAGAGGTAAACCAGATTCGCCTGCCATTGATGGTGCTCCCTTAAAATTTATCACCCAAGGGGACCCACATACCCTCAGGGAATTGGGCCCATACCCATCAACCATCAACTCTTACCAGAGTAACAGGACGCTGTCCTCAGCTGATTGTAGCAGCTAACAGATTACAGGAACCCAGAGGCTCTCCTCCAAATCAAGCTCTGGAGGACACTTGCCCCTGACAAGAGACTACAGGCTGCTCTAGTCACTGCAGAAGCTGACTGGTTTCTGCATGTCAGAAGCCTGAGGGATTCAACATGAGATATGGGGGGCGGGAGGGGGAACGGACCGGTCCAGTGTCCACCAGTCCTACTGGTGTTTGCTGTGCCTGGTCGGGAAAGTTACGTGTTTGATCATAAGGGATTATGACTGTGAAGAGAGGGAAATGTAGGGGAAAAGAAGCTGAAAGTTGGACTGTAAGAGTTAACTGCTGCCAGGCATGGTGGCGCACATCTATAATCCCAGCACTCAGGAGACAGAGGTAGGAGGATCACTGTGAGTTCAAGGCCACCCTGAGAATGCAGAGTGAATTCCAGGTCAGCCTGGCCTAGAGTGAGACCCTACCTTCAAAAACCAAAAAAGAAAAAAAGTTAACTGCTGAGGAGCTGAACTTATCTCTGTCAGTAGCTGAAGGAATCCCAGAAAGAGAACTAACTGTCTAGGGGGGACCCAAAGGGATAAGAGGGAAGGACAGTTTAGACTAAAATAGAGTAAAAAAGAGCTCATGGTTAGGGTGACCCGACTACATGATCCATATATATTCATATATACATATATGAATATTTATATACATATGTGTGTGTGTGTGTGTGTGTGTGTGTGTGTGTGTGTATTTATTTAAAGGGGGAACCCCTTTTTAATATTTTTTGTTTATTTTTATTTATTTGACAGAGAAAGAAGGAGAGACAGAAAGAGAACAGGCGTGCCAGGGCCTTCAGCCACTGCAAAGCAACTCCAGACCTGTGTACCCTCTTGTATATCTGGCTCACATGGGTCCTGGGGAATCAAACCTGGGTCCTTTGGCTTTGCAAGCAAGTGCCTTAACCGCTTAGCCATCCCTCCAGCTCTTATAGGTATCTTTTGAAAAATTGTTTTGAATCATACAGACTGCACAAGCTGTCATGTCCTACTTCTGTAAGCCAGATGCCCACTTCTGCTCCACTGGCTGGTGGGGCCAGGTAGTGCCGGGGGAAGGACCAGGCCTGCTGGTTCCTCCCTAGGGGTTGAGGGGATGATGAGCATCGGATGACCCAGAAACCTCTCCTGGCCACCGGAGGAAAACCACACTGAGTCAGGAGTCTTTTCAAAGCAGGAACTCACTTTATTGTTACAGGCAGGTGCTTATATAATGTTGAGAACTAAGGCGGAGACTTTAGGGTGGGGTGAGATGTAAGGGCCAATAGCATACCAGGACCTCTGAGATGATTGGTTCTAAGCACGGGACTCTAACTTCCTGTGCAGAAGTGGCAGGCCAGAGGCCATTTGGCCCCCTGCTGAGTCATAGCTGGGCACAGGCAGTTGCCAAACTTTAGCCAGGCTCAGGAATTTCCACTAGAGCCTCGGGTCTGGGCCTCTCAAGGCCCAACACACTTCCTTGCTCGCCCCTCCCCTTGGCTAGGAACAGTATAAAATGAAAGTAAAATCTCAGCTTAACACCAAAGTTACTTTGGGGAGCGATACCAACTTCAGTACCCGGGGGAATAAACTCTTCTACTTTCACTCATGCTGGCATCGGAGTGACCTTTTCAGGGAAGTTCCACAACAGTGTCTCTGGACACTCCGATGCTCCGACAGTAAGGCCTTACATCAAGACTGAGGGAGGAGCACCTGCCGAGGTAATCTTGGACCAGTGAATCCCACAGCAGGGCTGCTCTGTGCTCTCATACAACTGGACAGGAACAGGGAGCTTCTTAAAGCGGCCACAGGGATGTTATATTTCAGGGTGGAAGGAGACTTCTCAGTGGTGTGGCTGCCCTGGGGTCCTGATGCTCTGTAAGTAAGACCTCATCCTGAGACAGGGAAGAGCATCCAAGGAGTAATTTTGACACAGAAATCTCCATCAGAGTGCCTGCTTTGGGGTTCTCCCATTCCTATAGTAACCTTTCTTAATGCTTTGTAAGTGAACCCCAATAAACTCTTAAGTTCACCAAACTGGCGTTAGTGTAATTGTACTTTGGTCTGCCATCTGAGAGCTATTTGGGGTGAAGATGTGTGCCTGCATCTCCCCAGGGGAAAAGTTCCCACAACAAACTGCAAGTGCCTCACCAGCTAAGCCAGCCCTACTCCCCAGCTTTTGATGAGGTTTTCAGTACCAGGCATGGATTCCCTCCCATGGAGTGGGCCTCAAATCCAATCAGAGAACAGTTGGTTTTAACTATAACAAACATGCCACCATTGTTCCACTTGGTACATTTGCCCTGGCTGGACAGCTTTAAAGCTTGCTGGTTAACACTGTTAATGGCTTTTCTCCTCCAACAGGCTGCACAGCTCTTCCCAGCATCCTGACTGCTAGTCAACAGGGAGGCTTTCCCCTCAGTTCCAGCTTGCTTTCTCAGTGTTCTGTAGCCCAAGTATGTTGGCTTCAGCAATGGGTTCTTAGCATCTAGTTGTGGTTGGCAACCAAGAGCCTTGGCATAACCAGTATTGGTTTGGGGGTACCCAAGATCTTCCCCACCAACAACTCTCTGGAGGGTATCCCACCCCGGCACTGAAATTTATTTGTAACAATCTATGGTTTTGGGGCACAGCATCATGTACCCCTACAGGTATGTCTGCCCAAACTCTCTTTACAAATATTTTTAATTTTTATTTATTTATTTGAGAGGGTGTGGGGAGAATGGGTCCACCCGGGCCTCTAGCCACTGCAATCGAACTCCAAATGCATGTGCCACCATGTGCATCTGGCTTAACGTGGGTCTTGGCGAATCCAACCCAGGTCTGTAGGCTTTGCAGGCAAGTGCCCTTAACCCGTAACCCATCTCTCCAGCCCTAAACTTTCTTTTTAACATACACAGTTTTCTAGCTTAAGAAGTAGGTTTGGATGCGCAGGCAGTGCGTGGGGCGAGTGGGCGGTCAGAAGGGGAAATCAAAGAGACTGGCGACCACCTGCTCAGGTTGGGGCAGACTCGGGGCAGTCATGCGAGGGTGGGGGCGAGTATGGAGCCGCCCACTCTGGAAAGTGGAGGCGGTGACAGTTCATTCTGCGGTGCTTAGGCTGCACCCCGACCGCCCATCGCTGTGGAGCTCTGTGCCAAAAAGGAGTTTATGCTTTGCTGCTGGGAAGAGAAGGACCCAGGACCCCGGGGTGCACTGGGCTTCTCGGGGCAGATACAGCGTCACTGCGCAGGGCCTTGCATCGATTCTTCTTCGGGCGCTGCCGCCCACTGCATGCAAAGTTGGGCGGCCGAGCGCAGGATGAGCTGGGCTGGGTGCGACCTGACATGAGCGAACTGCCCACAGTCTCCAAAGTGAAAGAAACCCACCTTTACCAGACAATACCTATCACTCCAGAGCAAGACCAGAGCCCAGCCACGAGACAGAAAGGGATCTGAAGCCTGCCAGATACAGCACCCGCATTTATTTATTCATTTATTTATTTATATTTGGACCATGTAAAGACGAGACCACGGCCCATACTCAGTCACGCGCTCAGACAGCAACCACTGAAAATGCCCACGCGGTTTGTATCAACTGATAGTGTGTGCTTTCCTGAACCACAAACATTAACAGAAAGGGTAATTTATGTGACTTGGCAGTTATTATATACCATTTCCTGTCCATTACAAAATTTTTAAGGGGGAGAAAAAAAGAAGTAGGTTTCGGGCTGGAGAAATGGCTTAGTAGTTGAGGCACTTGCCTGCAAAGCCAAAAGACCCAGGTTCGATTCCCCAGCACCCACATAAGGTACATGCGCGAGGTGGAGGACATATGCCTCTGGAGTTCATCTGCAGTGGGTGGAGGTCCTGCGTTCCTATTTTCTCTCTCTCTCTCAAATAAATAAATAAATAAATTTAAAAAGGGTTTTCTTAAAAAAAATGTAGGTTTCCACATGGCTTATTCATAACCACTAATTTTGACTAACCCCTCCTATTCTCCATCCCTCACCCACTTAGGCCATTTCTACCCCCAATATTCTGCCCTTTTTTCTTACATATCTACTATGCCCTTCCCTTAAGCCTTCCCCTTTTCTCCCTCCCTCAGAGATCATTTCTAGTTTCCTTGCCATGTCCCCAGAAGAAAGGACTCTGCAACACCATGACAAGTGTGCACAGGAATATTTTTTCCATTATTTTCTCTTTTTTCAGTTTTTCCAAGATATGGTCTCACTCTAGCCCAGGCTGACCTAGAATTCACTATGTAGTCTCAGGGTGGCCTTGAACTCACAGTGGTCCTCCTACTTCTGCCTCCCGAGTGCTGGGATTAAAGGTGTGCACTGTCGCACCCGGCCTTTCTCTTTAATTCTCTTTGCATCTGTATATATTTATGGGCATTACCTTTGTGTATATATGTTGTGTCTATATGATAAAATCTTTTAAGAAACTTTATGCATAATGGATTAAGATAAATGAGCACTCACATAAATTAAATGTTAAATTAATCCAGGTGTTTAAGTTCATATGTTCAGTAATGACATGTCAAGATTTGAGTACATTTAAGAAAGAATGGAAATCCAGATGCTGTGATCCATGCCTTTAATACCAGCACTCGGAAGGCAGAGGTGGGAGGTTCACTGAGTTTGGGGCCAGCCTAAGATTACATAGTGAATTCCAGGTCAGCCTGGGTTAGAGGGAGACCCTACTTCAGAATGCTTCCCCCCTCCAAAAAAAAGAGAAAGAAATGAAGAAAAAAAAAAAAAAGAAAGAGAAAAGGAAAAGAAAGGAAAAGAAAAGAAAGGGACTCTGCCACATGAGATGGGACCATTTGGGTTGATGTACCTGGAACATCTTGATTTTCCACATGACCCTGTATCTTCTGAGTGTTCCAGAATGCTAGTGTTTTCAACTGCCCTCTGGATATAAAGCCCACCACATAGGAGTGAATTCATAGCTGAGGTATTCATCCCTAGGTACTGACAACCCGTCAAAAGCCTATGCCTAGCAGGTTATATTTCCTAGGGGGAAAGGTACCACTGTTGTTGGCTAAATAGATATGTTGTGTCCATCAAGTTGCCTCATAAATGTCTATGTTTTCACCCCTAGTTTAGTGCCGACCTTTGGTAAGAGAAACTTATTTTTGCGGTCGGCAATGACTACTGGGGAGATTCAAAACTTGTCAAAGAAGGCTGAAGAGATGGCATAACACTTAATGCATTTGCCTGCAAAGCCAAAGGACTCAGGTTGGAATCCCCAGGATACAAGTAAGCAGGATGCACAAGGTGGCACATATGTTTGGTGTTCGTTTGCAGTAGCTGAAGGCCCTGGCACACTCATTCTCTTTCTATCTGCCTTTCTCTTTCCCAAATAAATAAAATAAAATATTTTTCAAAACTCAGCAAAATGCTACAGAATACAGATTTTTCTAGGCAGCACATGGAACATTCTCTAAGATAAGTCATATATTAGAACACAAAGCAAATCTTAACAAATATAGGAAAATTGAAATAACTGCTTGTAATCTATATGCTCACAAAGTTTTTCAGCAAAAAGAAAAACTACAGAGCATACACAAAATTATGGAGACTACACAGTACACTACTGAATGATGAATGGGTCATTGAAGAAATCAAACAAGAAATCAAAAAATTCATAGAATCAAATCATAATGAGAATACAACATACCAAAACTTTTGGGATGCAATGAAGGCAGTTCTGAGGAAAATTTATAGATTTAAGTGTCTATATTAAGAAATTAGAGGATGGAGAGATGGCTTAGTGGTTAAGCTCTTGTCTGTGAAACCTAAGGATCCTGGTTTGAGGCTCAGTTCCCCAGGACCCACGTTAGCCAGATGCACAAAGGGGTGCACGCGTCTGGAGTTCTTTTGCAGTGACTGGAGGCCCTGGCACACCCATTCTCTCTCTTTCTCTCTCTCTCTCTCTCTGCCTCTTTCTCTCTTTCTGTCGCTCTCAAATAAATAAAAATAATCAAAAAAATTTTTAAAAAGGAAAAGAAATTAGGTTACAAATAAACAGCTTAATGCTTCACCTTAAGGCCTTGGAAAAAGAAGAACAAAATTAACCAAAAATCAGTAGATGGAAAGAAATAATAAAATTAGGGCAGACATTAATGACATAGAAACCTAAAAAACAATCCAAAGAATCAATGAAATGAAGAATTGATTCTTTGAAAGGGTAAACAAGATTATAAACCCTTAGCACATCTGACCAAAAGAAAGAGAGAAGAGACATAAGTTAATAAAATTAGAGATGAAAAAGGTAATATCACAACAGGTACCAGAGAAATTCAAAAACATCATAGGTACATACTATAAGAACATATACTTAACTAAGTTGGAAAATCTGAAAGAAATGGATGATTTCCTTGACTTATATGAACTGCCAAAATTAAATAAGATGATATTAACCACTTAAATAGACCTATAACAAGTATGAAGAACCAAGCTGTTATAAAAAAAATATCCCAACTAAAAAAAAGCCCAGCTGGGCATGGTGGTGCATACCTTTAATCCCAGCACTCCAGAGGCAAGAGGTAGGAGGATTGCCATGAATTCAAGGCCACCTGGGACTGCATAGTGAGTTCCAGGTCAGCCTGACCTAGAGTGAGACCCTATCTCAGAAAAACAACAACAACAACAACAAAACAATCCTAAAACAGCTAAAGATTGATCTACCATATGACCCAGCTATAGCATTCCTAGGCATATATCCAAAGGAATCATCTCATTTCCTTAGAAGTACGTGCTCAACCATGCTTATTGCTGCTCAATTTATAATAGCTGGGAAATGGAACCAGCCTAGATGTCCTAGAGTGGATAATGAAGATTTGGCACATTTATACAACGGAGTTCCACTCAGCAGTAAAGAAAAATGAAGTTATGAAATTTGCAGAAAAATGGATGGACCTGGAAAGGATTATATTAAGTGAGGTAACCCAGGCCCAGAAAGCCAACGCCACATGTTCTCTCTCATATGTGGATCCTAGCTACAGATGATTGGGCTTCTGCGTGAGAATGAAAATACTTAGTAGCAGAGGCCATTAAGTTAAAAAGGAGACATAAAGGGAAGAGAAAGGAAGGCAGGAAGGTACTTAATAGGTTGATATTGTATATATGTAAGTACAATGATTGTGATGGAGAAGTAATATGATGGAGAATGGAATTTCAAAGGGGAAAGTGGGGAGGGAGGGAATTAACATGGAATTTTTTTTATAATAATGGAAAATGCTAATAAAAATTAAAAAAAAAAAAACTCCCAACTAAAAAAAAGTCCAGGCCCAGATGGATTCACTGTTGAATTTTACCAGACCTTCATGGAAGAACTAGCACCAATGCTTCTTAAACTTTTCCATAAAATAGAAAAGGAAGGAATCCTACCAAACTCCTTCTATGAAGTCAGCATCACCCTGATACCAAAACCAGGCAGAGATAGAACAAGAAAAGGAAGTTATAGACCAATCTCTTCCATGAATATAGATGTAGAAATTCTCAACAAAATATTGGCAAATGGGATACAAGAATTTATCAGAAAGATCATTCACCTCAACCAAGTAGGCTTTATCCCAGAGATGCAAGGATGGTTCAACATATGCAAATCGATAAATGTAATACATTATAAAAATGGGCTGAAGTACAAAAATTACATGGTGATCTCATTAGATGCAGAAAAAGCATTTGACAAAATCCAATATCCCTTCATGATAAAAGTCCTACAGAGACTGGGAGTAGAAGGAACATATTTCAACAGAATAAAGGCTATTTATGAGAAGCCTACAGCCAATATAATACTAAATGGAGAAAAACTTGAAGCTTTTCCACTAAAATCAGGAACAAGACAAGAGTGTCCACTGTCCCCACTTTTATTTAATATAGTACTGGAAGTTTTAGCCATAGCAATAAGGCAAGAGACACACCTAAAAGGGATACAAATTGGAAAGGAAGAGGTCAAATTATCATTATTTGCACATGATATGATCCTATCCATAAGGGACCCTAAAGACTCTACCAGAGAACTGTTAAGAGCTAAAAAACACTTCTAGCAACATAGCAGGATTCAAAATAAACACAAAAACCAGTAGCTTTCCCATATACTAACAACAAACATGTGGAGTATGAAATCAAGGAATCTCTCCCATTCACAATTGTCTCAAAAAAATAAAGTACTTTGAAATAAACCTAACTAAGGAAGTGAAGGATCTCTACAATGAGAACTTTAAAACACTCAGGTGAGAAATTGCAGAAGACACAAGAAAATGGAAAGACATTCCATGTTCTTGGATTGGAAGAATTGATATTGTGAAAATTTCAATCTTACCAAAAGCAATCTACATATTTAATGCAATTCCCATTAAAATCCCAGTGGCATTCTTCATGGAAATAGTAAAAAAAATTCCTAAAATTCCTTTGGAAGCACAGAAAACTTCAAATAGCCAAAACAATTTTGAGCAACAAAAATAAGGCTGGTGGTATCCCATACCCGATCTTAAGCTATACTACAAAGCCATTGTAACAAAAACAGCATGATACTGGCACAAAGACTGACACATAGATCAATGGAACAGAACAAAGGACCCAGATGTTAATCCAGGCAGCTACAGCTATGATTTTTGAGCAAAAAAAAAGCCAAAAGTATTGATGAAAAGACAACCTCTTCAACAAGTGGTGCTGGGAAAACTGGATATCTATATGTAGAAGGATGAAAATGGACCGTTGTCTTTCTCTATGCACAAGAATCAAGTCCAAATGAATCAGGTAATGAATATCAGACCTGAAACTCTGAAACTCTGCTAGGGAAAACCCTTCAACATATTGGCATAGGCAATGACTTTCTGAATATAACTCTAGTTGCTCAGGAAATAAAACCACTAATCAACCACTGGGATCTCATGAAATTACAAAGCTTTTACATAGCAAAAGACAGTGAATAGAGCAAAGAGACAACCTATAGAATTAGAGAAAATCTTTGCCAGCTACACATCTGACAGAAGATTAATATCCAGAATATACAAAGAACTCAAAAAACAATACAATAAGAACTCAAACAACCCAATCAAAAACAAAACAAAACAAAAAACAGACTATGGAAAGTTCTCAAAAGAAGAAATACAGATGGCATATAAACATCTAAAAAAGTGTTCTACATCCTTAGCCACGAGGGAAATGCAAATTAAAACTACTTTGAGATTCCATCTCACTCCTGTTAGAATGGCTATCACCAAGAAAACAAGTGACAATAAATGTTGGCAAGGATGCGGAAAAAGGGGAACCCTTTCTATACTGTTGGTGGGAATATAATCTGGTACAGCCATTGTGGAAATTAGTGTGGAGTTTCCTGAGACAGCTCAAAATAGATTTACCAAATGACCCTGCTATAGCACTCCTAGGCATATACTGTAAGGACTCTTCTCAATACCTTAGAGATACTTGCACAACCATGTTATTTGCTGCTGTATTCACAATAGCTAGGAAATGCAACTAGCCTAGATGTCCCTCCACAGATGAATGGATAATAAAGATGTGGTACATTTACACAATGGAGTTCTATTCAGTAGTGAAGAAAAATGAAATTATGAAATTTGCAGGGTAATGGATGGATCTGGAAAGGATTATACTAAGTGAGATAACCCAGGCCCAGAAAGCCAAATGCTGCATGTTCTCTCATATGTGGATCCTAGCTACAAGTTTTTAGACCTCTGTGTGGGCTGGAACCAAAAATTGGTAGCAGAGGCCAGTAAGCTAGAGAAAGGTTATAAGGGAGGAGAGGGAAGGGCTTAAGAGGATGGTATTGTATATATGTAAGTAGAAGAACAGATTATAGGGGAGTGAATTGGCCTAAGCAAGGCCAGGGGAAGAGATTGAGTAAAAGAAGTGTGTGTGTGGTGGGGAGGAGGATTGACCAAAATTCAAGATATTCTGAACAAGACATATAAAAGCCTACTTTTCCAGATAATAGCACATCCAGAAGCCATCGATTGTTACTAGAAAATTTTCTTTTCTTTTCTTTTTTTTTTTGAAAAAATGATCCAATTTATTGCTTATCTGACCACAAATTTCCGACAGGCAGAGTTAGATCAAGGAGTGTGGTCAACTGTCAGAACTCTGCGATCTCCTTCTCCTGAACCTACTTTCCTCTGTAATGGCTTCCTCCCTTACTAGAAAATTTTCAATGCCAGGGATGGGATACCTACCAGTGAGTTGTTGGCCAGGGAGGTCCCTGTTGCCTCCAAAACATTACAGGCTATTGCCAAGGCCCTTGGCTTCCCACCAGAAACAGATGGTAAGACCCTATAGCTAAAGACTCCACATGCCTGCGAGGCAAGGTAACTGAGAAATTAAGTTGGGGCTGAGCTGAAAACTTCCTCCATGTAGTTCAGCCAACCGAGAGCTGGAAAAAAGCTGTACTGCATGCAGCCCTATGGGAGAAAGAAGTCATCACCAGTGAAAACAGTGGACACTGAAGCCTCAAGTTTTACCAGACAGGTCAAGTGACCAAATGGGTGCAATAGTGGTATGTGTGTTCTGGGGGAAATCAACAACTCTCAAATTGGACTGGAGGCCCACTCTATGGGAGGGAATACATGTCTGATACTGAAAACCTAATCAAAAGCTTATGGAAGAGGAGGTTATGAGCCTTACAGGTATAAAGTCTGCTTTTGTCTGGCTAAATGCATATATTATGCTCACCAAACTGCCCTGAAAGCACTACACTTAATGTTTATATTCATATATTAATGCTACTCTCACTTTTGGTTAGAGAAGCTTCACTTTTCAAGTGGCAATGACCACTTGGCTGACCCAAAAGGCAACATAGTGCTGAAAAGACATGACAAAGGAGTGTCCAACACTGAAACCTATCTGTCACACACTCATGTATCAGGGTCCATTGCATGGATGGAGGATAGGCTCGTGAGGCCCTACCCCTCCCTGAGAAGCCAAGAAAAGTTAATGAGTGCTGGGGAAAGCACAGTCATTCTCTTTGCTGGCATAACCACTGGTAAATGGTAGGAAGAAAAGATTCAGCTGAAATAGGAGTGGGATAAGAGAGGGTAATGAGGATGCATATGACCAAGATACAATATATATAGTCAGGTAGCCATAAACTAGAAGGGGAATACTTAAACATTTCAAATGTAATCAGATACAGCGAGTGACTTGGCATTGAACCCAAGAGATTTAAAATGCCATTATGGGCTCTTTCTTAGAGAGAAGCATCTGGGAACCTAGAACGGTGTGGGCCCAAGTCAAGTTCATAGTAGTCTACTGCTGGATGTGGTGGCACACACCTTTAATCCAGGCAGGGGTAGGAGGATCTCCATGAATTTGAGGCCAACTGAGACTACAGAGTGAGATCCAGTTCAGCCTGGACTAAAGTAAAACCCTACCTCAAATAAATAAATAAATAAATAGAGGACTGGAGAGATGGCTTTAGTGGTTAAGGCACTTGCCTGTAAAGCCTAAGGACCCAGATTCAATTCTCCAGTACCTACATAAGCCAGATGCATAACAGGGCACATGTATCTGAAATTCATTTGCAGTGGCTAGAGACTCTAGGGCACCAATTCTTTATCTCTCTCTCTATTAAATAAATAAAAATAAAACATTTAAAAAATAGTAGTCAACTCTGTCCTCAAACTCACTTGCCACATCCCCAGAAGACAAACATATACATAAAACAGGCATCTCTCACAGTTGGCACAATGCTCATGTTTAAATATTGACCTGCACTGTCCATACCTTCCACTCTCTCTAAACTCATCTATTGCAGTCAGCTCTGCATTGCTGCACAAAGAACCCAAAGGTAGCCTATGGGAGGAAAGGTTTGTCTGGCTTACAGACTCGAGGGTAAGCTCCATGATGGCAGAGGAAAATGATGGCATGAACAGAGGGTGGACATCACCTCCTGGCCAACATCAGATGGACAATAGCAGCAGAAGAGTGTGCCAAACACTGGCATGGAGAAGCTGGCTATAACACCCATAAGCCCACCTCCAGGAGGCCCCAATTCCCAAATTTCCACCATCTGGAAACCTACTATTCAGACCACATTAGTTTATGGGGGCACCTGAATCAAACCACCACATCATCCAAGATACTAAATAAAGAACAAGCCAAAACAGGTTTTCTGATTTCAGCTTTGATATGTAAGGAGTTTGGAAATGACCACTCTCTTATGAGAAGAAAACTGTACCAACAGGTTTTCACCATCAGGACTGAGTATTCAGGATAAAGTGCCAAGATCTCTGGTGAGGGGAAGGCAACACAGGATCTGCTTACTTGAAGCAGATGTGACAAAAAGCAATAGGAACAGGTAAATGGCCATTGTGACAAAATGCTAAAGGCTGAATAAAGATGATCTGGATGGCCAGGTGTGGTGGTGCATGTCTTTAATCCTAGCACTTGGGAGTTTGTGAGGCAGAGGTAGGAGGATTACTTTGAGTTTGAGGACACCCTGAGACTACATAGTGAATTTCAGGTCAGCCTGGGCTAGAGTGAGACCCTACCTTGAAAAAAACAACAACAAAAAGATTATCTGATGGTATTAAAACTAGAAGGTGCTTTAATCCTAAAGAGGATCCTATACTTTCCTGGGTTCTAACTCCAGAGTTTCACAAGGGAAGAGTAACCATTGTGGAATGCACAGAAAATTCTTCATAGAAAAGACCTACTTTCTAGGGAAAAGACTAGCATAGCATTTTTTCCCTGGCATTTCTCCTACATCAACCCCCTCTAGCCTTCTTGTCTCACTTAAGGAAAACATACAAAACACATACAAAATACATCATTCATTCATACATACATACATACATACATACATACATCTAGAATCTTTGTGAAGTTCTCAGCTCAAGGACATAGATAGGCACATTAGGATTCACTTATAAGATTACTAAACAGGGCCCAGGTCTGTAGCTCAACTAACAAAGGGCTTTCCTAGTATGCATGAAGCCCTGGGCTCAGTCCTCAGTACCACATAAACTGGGCATGATGGCACACACCCACAGTCCCCTAGATAAGACCCTGTCTCTAAAAACTAAACACCCAGGAGAGCTATTGGTAGTTAATGGTTTCTAGGGGAGAGTTTCATGTTTTTCTTGTTGTTGTTTGTTTGTTTTATGAGGGAGAGAGAAGGAAAGAATTGGCACGCCAGGGCCCCTTGCCACTGCAATTGAGCTCTCTAGATGCATATGTCACCTTGTGTGCATGTGTCACTTTGTGCACCTGGCTTACATGGGTTCTGAGGAGTTGAACCTGGGTCCATAGGCTTTGTAGGCAACCGCCGTAACCAGTAATCCATCTCTCCAGCCCTTTTGTTTTTTTCTTAAATGTTTTATTTATTATTTGCGAGAAAGAGAGAGAGAGAGAGAGAGAGAGAGGGAGAGAGAGAGGGAGAGAATGGACCTCCCCAATTGCAAACACACTCCAGATGCATGTGCTTCTTTGTGCATCTGGCTTTACATGGGTCCTTGGGAGTCAAACTAGGGTCATTAGGCTCTGTAGGCAAGCACCTTAACCACTGAGCTATCTCTCCAGGCCCTGACAACTACTCAAAAATTTGAAAATAGGTCTAGAGAGAGGGCTTAACGGTTAAGGTGCGTGCCTGCAAAACCAAAGGTCCCAGGTTCAATTCTCCAGGACCCACATAAGCCAGATGTACAAGGTGATACATGTATTTGGAATTTATTTGCAGTGGCTAGAGGCCTGGTGTGCCCATTCTCTCATTTTCTTTCTCTCTCCCTCTCTCCTATCTCTCTCTAATAAATAAATAAAAACAATATATTTGAAAATAGAAAAACCATATGATTCAGTGATTCCTCTTCTGAGTATATACTCCACGCAATCAAAGGCAGGAAGTCAGACAGTTATTTGTACACCAATGTTCACAGCAGCTTTTTACCTATTAGTCGGATGACAGAAATAACCCGTGTCCACAGACAAATGAATGGATAATCTTTTTAATTTTTATTTTACAATCCCTTCTCACCACAGTCCCCTTTTCTCATCACAACACCTTCTCCACTGAATCCCTTCTTCTTTCCAACTTCTACTTTGATGTCATCATTTTTTTCCCCTCCTATTATGCAGGACTTGTGTAGTAATACCAGCCACTGTGAGGTCATGAATATCAAGGCCACTTTGTGTCTGAATGAGCGCATTGCCAACAGTCTTCCCCGTCTTTGGCTCTTACATTCTTTCTGTCACCTCTTTCACAATGGTACCCAAGCCTCAGAGGGTGTGATAGAGATGCCTCACTTAGTGCTAAACACTCCACTGTCACTTCTCAGCAGTATGGTGAGTTTTGCATCACCCCATTGTCACTGCCATCTGAAAAGAGAAGCTTCTCTAACCAACATGAGAGTAGTGCTAATTTATGGGCGTAAACATAAGTGTTTAAAGGGTAATTTAGAGGACACAATCTATGCATTTAGCCAGACCTCCGTAGTTGTTACTCCCCTAGGTCTTAGGATCTCCCCAGCCATAGACTTTTGACTAGGTTTTCAGTACCAGGCAAGTATTCCCTCCTGTGGAGTGGGCCTCCAGTCCAATCAGAGAGCAGTGGGTTTCCCCCATAACAGACATGTCACTATTACACCAGTTGGTGTGTTTGGCTTGGCTGGCCAGCTGGAAGGCTTGCAGGGTCTACCGTTGTTTAACACTGTTGGTGCCTTCTCTCTCCCACTGGGCTGCATGCAGCATAGCTCTTTGCAGCAGTGATTGGAGAGTCTTTCACCTTGAAAAGGACAATTTTGAAACAAGTTACATTTCATAGATGCAATTTGAAAATACTGTGCTAAATGAAGCAAACCAGGTGCAAAAAGACAAACAGGCCGGGCGTAGTGGCACACGCCTTTAACCCCTAGCACTCGGGAGGCAGAGTTGGGAGGATCTCCATGAGTTCAAGGCCACCCTGAGACTACATAGTGAATTCCAGGTCAGCCTGAGCGAGAGTGAGACCCTACCTTGAAAAACAAAACAAAACAAACAAGACAAACAGTATGTAAGTCCACTTATGAGAGTTACCTTGAGTAGTGAAGTTCATAAAGACAGAAAGTAGGATGTTGACTACCAGTTGCTGGGGAGGAAGGGCCAATAGGACATCATGACTTAATTAATGAGTACAGAGTTTTAGCTGGGAAAAGGAAAGTGTTCTATAGACAGATGATGGTGATATGTGCAAAACATGTGAGTATGTGTGATGTACTGAACCATGCACTTAAAAATAGTAACAAAAAGCCTGTTGTGGTGGTGCACACACCTTTAATCCCAGCACTCGGGAGGTAGTGGTAGGAGGATCTCTATGAGTCTGAGGCTAGCCTGAGACTACATAGTGAGTTCCAGGTCAGCCTGGGCTAGACTGAGACCCTACCTCAAAAAACAAAACAAACAAAAAAAGTAACAATAGCAAATTTTATTTGCCATATATTTCACCTAATAAGAAAAAATGGGGAGAGCCGGGCATGGTGGTGCACGCCTTTAATCCCAGCTCTCGGGAAGCAGAGGTAGGAGAATCACTGTGAGTTCGAGGCCACCCTGAGACTGCATAGTGAATTCCAGGTTAGCCTGGGATAGAGTGAGACCCTACCTCAAAAAAACAAAAAACAAAAAATAAATAAAAGATTTTTAAAAATGGGAGAAAAGTGTTTAAATGCTTACCTCCTTGAAAGACTGTGATGGTCAATTTCAATTGATATTTTTTTCCCCCTGAGGTAAGATCTCACTATAACCCAGGCTGACCTGGAATTCACTACATAGTCCCAGGCTGTCCTAAACCTCACAGTGTTCCTCTTACCCCTACATCCAAGTGCTGGCATTAAAGGCATGGTCCACCACATACAGCTCTGGATTGTGAACTTGATTGGATCAGGGTATTTCCAGGGCGTTTCTAGGAAGGATTCGTTGAAGAAGGAAGACCCACCTCCATTGTGAGCACTCATTCTGGCAGTAGCCCAGATATAGAGGTCTGAGGGGAAAAGCAGCGGGGCTTTGGCCCACCTGCCTGTGTTCCTTGTTGGTGAGTGTAGATACCCCATAGCTGCCATCCTTCTCTGTCACTGGACCCCAGCTTCTTCAGCCTTGCGATGAAGACTGAAGACCAGAGGTGTTCGGGAATCCTCCAGGCCTTCAGGGCCACGCTGGGACTGCTGAGGCATCCAGCCTCGTGGGCTGGGCAGCTCCTGGATTCTCATACTCTGCAGCATACAGACCGCCTTGTTGGACAGCCCAAGCTGGTATCCTGTAAGGCAATCTATCCAACCCCCTTTGTAATACATATTCATTCTATCCATTCTGTTCTTCAGAGCCCTCAATCAAAGACCTGAGGGGCTTGGAAGATGGCTCAGTGAGGAAAGCATTCAGCGTGCAAGCCTGAGGACCAGTGTTCAGATTCCTAGCACCTATGTAAATGTCAGGTAGGTGTGGGGACCCATGCATAATTCCAACACCTGGGAAGTGGAGACATGGGAGCCCTGCGACAAGTTGGTTAGCTACACTGGCCAAGTCCGTGTGCTCTGGGTTCAACTGAGAAACTCTGCCTCAATACATAAAGTGGAAAGTGACAGAGGTAACATCTGACATCAACCTGTGGCTTCCACACACATCTGAACACACAGACACACATGCACACAGCACACACGTGTGCACATGCAGAAAATGGCCTGAGGGGCTGGAGAGATGATTCAGTGGTTAAGGGCGCTTGTTTACAAAGCCTGTTGGCCTAGGTTCAATTCCCCAGTGCCCATGTAAAGTCAGAGGCACAAAGTGGCACATGTGTCTGGAGTGTTCGCAGAGTCCCTGGGACACACGTGCATCTCTCTCTCTGTCACACACACATAAATAAATAATATACATATTTTTTCTTTTTTTGGTTTTCCAAGGTAGGGTCTCACTCTAGCTCAGGCTGATGTGGAATTCATTATGTAGTCTCAGGGTGACCTCAAACTCTCCGCGATCCTCCTACCTCTGCCTTCTGAGTGCTGGGATTAAAGGTGTGTGCCACCACACTCGGCTTAAATTACATATATATATGTAATTATATATATATAATTATATATAAAAATTATATATATATAATATATGTATATGGTTTTTCAAGGTAAGGTCTCATTCAAGCCCAGGCTGACCCAGAATTCACTATATAATCTCAGGGTGGCCTCAAACTTGTGGCGATCCACCTACCTCAGCCTCCCAAGTGATGGGATTAAAGGTGTGCGCCACCATGCCCAGCTTAAATAATATTTTTAAAAAGGCCTATAAATGAGTGGTTCTCTCACAGGATAGTAGTTCTCATAAGGATGGCAGTGGACTATCACAAACCTATCCAGATGGCATCCCTACCTGTAGCCTCTGTTTATCACAAGTTTGCTCCACTGGAGTGCTCTAGCAAGGCAGGACTCATGCTTGCAAAGACTCAAGTATGAAATGTGTGGCAATAATCTGGCAAATCAACTTTTTTCTTTAATCAACTTTTTTTTTCCCACCCCTGTCAAAAATAGTATCAGAGTCGGGTGTGGGGCACGCCTTTAATCCCAGCACTTGGGAGGCAGAGGTGGGAGGGTCGCCATGACTTCGAGACTACCTTGAGACTACCTAGTGAATTCTAGGTCAGCCTGAGCTAGAGACCCTACTCGAAAAAAACCAAAAAAAAAAAAAAAATAGTATCAGAAACAATTTGCTACATTCCCTAGACATTTGCAACATGGGGCTGGAGAGATGGCTCCGCAGTTGAAGCCCTTGCTTGCTCGCAACACTGCCCATTTACAGTTTTGCCCACAGGCTTGCAGAGCTCTGCTCTACTCCATCTCATGGTATAGTCCAAACAGACATGGACCAACTGGATGTCCCACAGATTCATGCCTGTCTAGTAAACAGATGACATCATATAAGCTGGACCCAGTGCACAAGATGAGGCTAGGGTGATGTTCAAGACCTTAGTAAATTACACATGCTACTGAATCATACCTTAAGAGATTTAGGAGCAAGTACATGGTTAGGAAGTGGGGCAGGCTGGGATTTCTGCAAAGGAAAGAAGTGATTGTGTCCTGAAGTTCCCATCACAGGAATGTCAGCACAAGGACTGCTAGGAAAGCTTCTTCTGGTTCTAGAGGCTGTATGTTCTAGAAGTTCTGGCCCAGTTCACATATGCATGGCACAGAGGGATGTCATTTTTCACTGGAATGCTTGGCGCAAAAGAACTCCCCATAACTCCAAGGCTTCAGGGCAAGCAGCTGGCCTCTTGGACCACAGGACCCAGCACACCCTATGGTGTTACAAGTGTCTGTGGTGGGAAAAGATGGCATGTAGATTTTATGGCAAGCCCCAGTGGAGAATCAGTCTATAGATCCTGGACGAAAGCCATACCAACTGCAAAAGAAAATTATGTACCTTTCAAAAAATAGCTCTTGGAGCAACACTGGGCTCAAAGAGAAGCATATGGACATGGAGGCACATGAAGACATATGCTTCGTTGCCATGAGGGCCCAGCTCAAGCTACCACCATGGCATCCAGCAGGCCCTGAACAGGATTCTGTGGAGACGTGGGCATATGGAAGTGGGCACAGAGTGTATAGGTCTTTGTTTCACACATTAATGTCTATCAGAAACATCCCTCAAGCCTGGTGTGGTGGTGCATGCTTCTAATCCCAGCGCTTGGGATGCTGAGGTAGGAGGATTGCTGTGAGTTCAAGGCCAGCCTGAGACTACATTGTGAATCCCAGGTCAGTCTGGGCTAGAGCAAGACCTTACCTCAAAAAGGGGGTGGCGCTTGAAAGATGGCTTAGTGGTTAAGGTGCTTGCCTGTGAAGCCTAAGAACTCACGTTTGAATCTCCAAGTCCCATGTAGTCAGGCGCACAGTGACGCATGTGCACAAGCTTGCACATGTGCACAAGGGGGCACACACATTAGGAGCTCGTTTGCAGCAGGCTGAAGGCCCTGGCACACTCATTCTCTCTCTGTCTCTCAAAATAAATTTTTTTGTTCATTTTTATTTCTTTATTTGAGAGTGACATAGAGAGAGAAAAAGGCAGAGAGAGGGGGGGAGGAGAGAGAGAGAGGGAGAATGGGTGCGCCAGGGCCTCCAGCCACTGCAAACGAACTCCCGACGCGTGCACCCCCTTGTGCATCTGGCTAACGTGGGTCCTGGGGAATTGAGCCTTGAACTGGGGTCCTTAGGCTTCAAAGGCAAGTGCTTAACCACTAAGCCATCTCTCCAGCCCTCTCTCAAAATAAATTTTAAAAATCTTTTTAAAAAATGGTATTAATCACACAGAAGACACTGTAAGCCACCTATCCCCCAGCATTTAACATCAGTCAGCATCTGTCATCGGTGCAGCTCTCCATGTGCTGTTATGTCATCTAAGGGGACTTACCACTGAAGTGGCTGTAGGGACAAGGACACCGCCTGGAGAGTTGTGGTTCACATCTCATCCTGCAGTAACGACAGGCCAGCAGTAGAAGTGTCTGTTCAAGACCCACCTTGGAAGGTACGCATCATTCTTCAGCATGCAGTGCTCTTGTTCTGCTGGTGGCCTTGTCTGAACCAGGGCTTCTCAGTTTCCTGATGTTTTATTCAAAGGATTGAAAAGCAGCAAGAAATTGTACTTAGCCAGTTGTGGTGGCGCACCCCTTTAATCCCAGCACCCAGGAGGCAGAGGCGGGAGGATCGTTGTGAGTTCAAGGCCAGCCTGACACTACACCTGGTGAATTCCAGGTCAGCCTGGACCACAGTGAGACCCTACCTCAACAAAAGGAAGTTGTATTTAAAGAGACATGCAAGGGTACACTGCAAGCCAGTATTAGACTAGGGCAGCGGGTTACTACTTGGGGCTTCTTTTTATGGGGTCCAGGAGGAGGAGTTAGTTGCTAGGGATGGGGTACAGATTTTTTTTTAATTTTTTTTAAATTTATTTATTTGAGAGTGACAGACACAGAGAGAAAGACAGATAGAGAGAGAGAGAGAGAGAATGGGCGCGCCAGGGCCTCCAGCCACTGCAAACGAACTCCAGACGCGTGCGCCCCCTTGTCCATCTGGCTAACGTGGGACCTGGGGAACCGAGCCTCGAACCGGGTCCTTAGGCTTCACAGGCAAGCGCTTAACCGCTAAGCCATCTCTCCAGCCTTGGGGCACAGTTTTAGTGGACAGACTTAGTATAGATGAGTTTTTGTTTTCTGTGCATGTCCTTTCTCATAATGCATCTGATTTTTATCTTTTGTTTTGTTTCAAAGTCTAGCCCAAGCTGTTCTGGAATTCACTCCATAACCCATGCTGGCCTTGAACTCATGGTGATTGTCCTACCTTTGCCTCCTGAGTGCTGGGATTAAAGGTGTGTACCACCATGTCTGGCATGCACCTGATTTTTTTTTTCAAGGTAGTGTCTCACTCTAGCTCTTTAGTTCAGGCTGACCTGGAATTTACTATGTAATCTCAGGGTGGCCTCAAACTCATGGCGATCCTCCTACCTCTGCCTCCCAAGTGCTGGGATTAAAGGCATGTGCCACCATGCCCTGCTATGCATCTGATTTTAATGTATACCTAGTCATTTATAGGAATAGGATTATAAATAGGAGATTCTCCCCTAAAAGTTCATTTTGAGGACACAATTTGCCTTACTATACCCTAAACCAGTTCAGATTAGATTAGGGATCCCGCCTCTAGTTCCAGGATGTTTTCGATGTATTTGAATGAAAATTAACCACAAAATGGGAGTTGCCAAGGCATTGCAAGGCAGCCTAGTGCACTGTTTTAAGTGGGTGGATACAGGTATGTGTGTAACTCATTGCAGGTGGGGGTTCCAGGTTGCTAAGTGCATTGTTAGGAAGGAGCATGTGTGTAGCTGAATAAAGGACCTTTTACTGAGCTGTCTCCCCTAGAGGTAGAGTTCAGAGGTGTGGGGTCCAAAGTATGGGAACAGGAATACTCCTACTTTGCCAGGTGTGGGGGCACATGCCTTTAATCCTAGCACTCGGGAGGCAGAGGTAGGTGGATCACCGTGAGTTTGAGGACACCCTGAGACTAGATAGTGAATTCCAGATCAGCTTGGGCTAGAGAGTGAGACCCTATCTTGAAAAAAAACAAACAAACAAAAAAGGAATACTCCTATTTCATTCATTCACAAGGACCCAGTTTTGGAGTCTGGCATTTGTATTACCCATTATGGAGACTCTAACACTAAGAGTACTGGTTCCTAAACGGTACACTTTCATACTTTTGTTGTTGTTGTTGCTTGATTTGTTTTTCAAGGTAGGTTCACACTTTAGCTCAGGCTGACCTGGAATTCATTACGTGGTCTCAGGGTGGCCTCGAACTCACAACGATCCTCCTACCTCTGCCTCTCAAGTGCTGGGATTAAAAATGTGAGCCACTATACCCGGCTCCTACTTTCTTTTTGTTTTGTTTTGTTTGTTTGTTTCAAGGTAGGGTCTCGCTCTAGTTGAGGCTGGCCTGAAATTCACTGTGTAGTCTCAAACTCACAGTGATCCGCCTTCTATTGCTTCACTAATGCTGAGATTAAAGGCATACACCCCCACGCCTGGGAAAGGGTATGCCTTCATATGACTGTCACCTGCACTCTCTAATTATACTAAGGGACAAGAGGACAGCAAGAACACCCAGCATCCTGGCAGAAGTAACTGGCCCTGATCACTAGGAATATGGCTGCTGTTTCACAGTGAGATAAGGAAAAGTACATGGTTCCTCACAGGACCCACCTGAGTACCGCTTGTGGTCCTCTTACCTAATTTGATAGTAAGTAGATGTGTACAGCAGCTATTCTATTGGGGGAAGGGACTCAGACGTTTAAGAGTTAATATTCCCAGATAAGCCAGGAGGACCAAGAGTGGCTAAGCCTGAGGGGACATCAGTGCTGGTGGAGGAGGGGCTTGAGTGTTAACGATAGCGCTGACACATGCAGGTGCTGTCCACAGCCCTCATCCTCTGAGCTTGCCCAGGATGTGACATTCCAGAGTTCTGGAGGAGCTTTTCCTGGGACTTACTAAAAAAGTGGCTCCCAGCAATGCCATGCGGTAGGCAGGAATAGATCCCAGCTTGTGCCGTCTGGATCCCTGTTGTACTTACTCCTTGCTGTCACAAAGCACCTGACCAAAAGCAGCTGGTAGGAGGAAAGTTGTTTATTTTGGTTTACAGACTCAAGGGGAAGCTCCATGACGGCAGGGGAGAGGATGGCATGGGCAGAGGCTGGACATCACCTCTGCGCAGCAGGTGGCAAACAGCAGCAGGAGAGTGAGCCGAACACCGGCAACGAAGAGCTGGCTCTAACAGCCCTAAGGTCACGCCCCTCCCTGCCTGCACACCTCATCCAGCAGGGCTCCAATTCCCAGTTGCCTCCAGCGGGAGACCTGGCAGTCAGAACACATGAGTTAGGGGCAACACCTAATTCAAACCACTGCAATTCCTGTTCAGGAATGCAGGACTTGCTTCACCAGCGTTTGCAAGTGATGCTGTAGCAAAGAGCCCACCGTTGTCATCTTCTTTAGAAATCTTGAAGAGAGCCACTTCATTCAAGGGTGTGCCTCCCTGAGGTAGTTACCGTCTAGTTACTGATCATCAAGCGGCAGGAAGCATGGCCCTTCCTTTTGTAGTTTGGGGCTGCACGGGAAGGGCTATCCCAGCTTCAGAATTTTCTTAAAGATCTGCTTAGACCTTGTTCATGACTGGGTATCATAGTCAAACTTGACCCATGTGGTGGTTTGATTCAAGTGTCCCTCATAAACTTATGTGCTCTGAAAGCTTGTTCTCTATATGGGGGCAATTTGGGAACTGGAGACTCCTAGAGGCAGTATATTGCTGGGGACAGGCTTCTGGGTATTACAGACAGCTTCCCCTTGCCAGTGTTTGGCACAATCTTCTGCTGCTGTTGTCCACCTGATGTTGGGGGAGAGGTGATGTCAGCCCTTTGCTCATGCCATGGTTTCCCCTGCCATCATGGAGCTTCTCCTCCAGTCTATAAGCCAAAATAAACCCTTTCCTCCCACAAGTTGCTTCTGGTTGGATGTTTGACACAGCAAGGAGAAACTGACCAAAACAACCCACTCGTGTGTTTCCCTGTCTTCTGTTGGTGCTGGACCCAGGAGGGCTCTCTAAGGAACATCCTGTGCAGTGATTTCCATTTCTGAGGCTGCTTCCCAAAAATTCAACTTAAGACAACATGGTTGGACCAGGCCTGGTGGAGCATGTCTTTGATCCCAGCATTTCAGAGACTGGAGAGGAGGATCACAAGTTCAAGGTCAGTGACCTGCTCAGCAAAATCCTGTCTCCAAAAACAAAGTTGGGATCCAGTTGCTGGGGTGTACGTCAGCAGGGGGGCGGGAGCGTGGCACGGGTGGGCGGGAAGGTTGTAGAGCAGCGGCTTGGGTATCTTAGCCTGGCTCTGACTGGTCGCACCCCCTGGACTGCCGATACCTGCCAGTGGGGCCTCCCTGCGGCAGGTCGCACCCCAGATGACTATAAAGTGATGATCACTTGCCACCAGATAGAATTGAAACAGCAAATAGGGAGATAGCAGCAAATCCTTCAGGACAAGGCTTTAAAACAGAATAGAGTTATAATCTTGGCAGAACTGGACAAAGAGAAAAGGAAACTACTCACGCAAAACCAACCTTCACCAAGTCATCCCGGAGCTGGCATTGCCCTCCCCAGACCCTCTCTCAACAAGGACTTCCGGGACCACGCTGAGCAGCAGCACGTTGCGGCCCAATGCAAAGCGGCTTGGCAGCATGCTCGTGCGCACTCGTCTGGACACCGCCTAACGCAAGACTGTGCATTTGGGACTCTTACTCTGTGTTACCAAGCCTTGGCCCAGAATGAAGGAAGTATCTGCCATGAACGGGACTTTGTGACAACAAATGTAAAGGACTCTAAATCAGCTCGGTACAAACTGACTTTCAGAATTTTGGTGAACTTAAATTTGTTTGTTTCTGTAAAAGAGAGGTACATGTAAGTGACAGCGTGAAAAGGAGGAAGGTCTGGATAACCGGCACTCTGGAAGCTGTACCGAATCCTTGAAGAACTAATTTTGATGGCTGAGTCGCCATTGATTTTTAGTTCTCAATCAGACGGAATTGAACAGTCCCATGAAATCAGCCACCATGCCAAACACGTTGGATTGCATATATCATGTCCATAAAAGCATTCAAAAACCATCTATAGGGCTGGCCATGAAGCCCTGGGTTTGATCTTTAGCACCACATAAACCAAGCATGGTGGCACATTCCTCATCCCAGCACTCAGGAAGCAGGAAGATCACAAGTTGAGAGTTATCTTTAGCTACACAGAGAGTTCAAGGCCAGACTGGGATACATGAGGCCCTATATAAAAAAAAAAAAAAAAAGCCTTTAAAGAAATGAGAATAAGCCGGGCGTGGTGGTGCATGCCTTTAATCCCAGCACTTGGGAGGCAGAGGTAAGAGGATCGCTGTGAGTTCGAGGCCACCCTGAGATTCCATAGTGAATTCCAGGTCAGCCTGGGCTAGAGTGAAACCCTACCTCAAAAAACCACAAAAAAAAAAAAAAAAAAAAAAAAGAAATGAGAATAGGGGCTGGAGCTGTGGCTTAATGGTTAAGGCGCTTGTCTACAAAGCCAAAGGATATGGGTTCAATTCCCCAGGACACAAATTAGCCAGATGTCCAAGGGGGCACATGCATCTGCAGTTCGTTTGTAGCAGATGGAGGCCCTGGCGCACCCATTCTCTCTCTCTCTGTCTCCCTGCCTATTTCTCTTTCCTTCTCTCTGAAACAAATGAAGAAAAATATAAAAAAAGAAAAAAGATAGTGAATTCTAGGTCATCTGGACAAAAGCAAGACCCTACCTCAAAAAAACAGAAAAAAGAAAGAAAGAAAGAAAAAGAAGCGAGAATGCTTCTTAAGAATACAAATGAGGGCTGGAGAGATGGCTTAGTGGTGAAGGCATTTGCCTGCAAAGCCAAAGGATCCTGGTTTGATTCTCCAGGACCCACGGAAGCCAGATGCACAAAATGGTGCATGCATGTGGAGTTCGTTTGCACTGGCTAGAAGCCCTGCATGCCCATTCTCTGTCTCTCTCAAATAAATAAATAAATAAATAAATAAATAAATAAATAAATAAATAAATAAAATTTTTTAAAAAGAATCCAAATGATAGGCTTAAATTACATACATGCATATTTGCAGTTTAGAAGCGTGATGTCAATGAACTAGAGTCATAATATCCATAAATGTTCTTTGTGAACTCAAGACTAGTTCTTGTCTCAAACTTTTTTTATTGACAACTTCCATGATTGTAAAATATATCCCATGGTAATTCCCTCCTTCCTCCAACTTTCCCCTTTGGAACTCCACTCTCCATCATATCCCCTGCCCTCTCAACCAGTCTCTCTTTTTTAATTTTTTTATTTTTTGGGTTTTTTTTTTGAGGTAGGGTCTCACTCTAGCCCAGGCTGACCTGGAATTCACTATGGAGTCTCATGGTGGCCTCGAATTCACGGCAATCCTCCGACCTCTGCCTCCCGAGTGCCGGGATTAAAGGCGTGCGCCACCATGCCCAGCTTCTCTTTTATTTTGATGTCATCATATTTTCCTCCTACTATGATGGTCTTGTGTAGGTAGTGTCAGGCACTGTGAGGTCATGGATATCCAGGCCATTTGGTGTCTGGAGGAGCACGTTGTAAGGAGTCCTACCCTTCCTTTGGCCTCTTACATTCTTTCTGCCACCTCTTCCAAAATGACCCCTGAGCCTTGGAAGGTATGATAGAGATGTTTCAGTGTTGAGCACTCCTCTGTTATTTCTTCCCAGCACCATGGTGCCTTCTGAGTCATCCCAAGGTCACTGCCATCTGAAAAGAGAAGCTTATATAACCAAAAGTGAGAGTAGCATTGATATATGGGTATGAACATTAAGAGAAGTGCTTACTGGGCTGTTTGGTGACACCAGTATATACATTTAGCCAGAAACCAGCAGATGTTACAACCCTACGACTCATGACTACCCCTGTTGTAGGTTTTCAGTATCAGGGATGTTTTCCCTCCCATTAAGCAGGCCTCCAGTCCAATTAGAGGGCCATTGGTTCCCCCATAACAGACTTGCCACTATTGCAACCATTGGCTCATTTGGCCTTGATGGCCAAATATAAGGTTTGCAGTGTTCACTGTTGAGTATCTTCTCTGGTCATTTCTCTCTCTCCCATTGAACTGCATGCAGCATGGCTTTTTCCAGCCTTCTGTCAGCTGGTCTACATGGAGGAGGTTTTCAGCTCAGTTATAGCAGGATTTCTCAGTGACCTTGCAGTCCAAGAATGTGTATTCTTTAGCAATAGGGTCTTACCACCTATTCCTGGCGGGAAACCAAGGGCCTCCACAATGGCCTGTAATGTTTTGGGGGCGTCAGGGACCTCCCTGGCCAACAACTCATTGGAAGGTATCCCATCTCTGGCACTGAAAATTTTATAATAACAATCTATGTCTCCTATGTGTTCCGTTGTCCAAAAATGTAGGTTTCCATATGACTTATTTATATCTGCTTAGATTTTTTTTATCTGCTTAGATTTTGATTAGCACTCCCTCCACATTTCCTTTACTCAGTCCCCTCCCCTGACCTCACTTAAGCCTTTTCACCCCCATCAATCTGTTCTTCTACTTACATATATACAACACCATCCTATTAACTCCCCTCCCCTACCTTCTCTTCCCTTTATATCTCCTTTCTAACTCACTGGCCTCTGCTACTAAGTTTTCTTCCTACTCATACAGAAATCCAATCATTTGTAGCTAGGATCCATATATGAGAGAGAACATGTGAAGTTTGGATTTCTGGGCCTGGGTTACCTCACTAAGTATAACCCTTTCAAGATCCATCCATTTTCCTGCAAATTTCATAACTTCATTTTTCTTTACCACTGAGTAGAACTCCATTGGGTAAATGTGCCACATCTTCATTATCTACTCATCAGCTGAGGGACATCAAGGCCAGCTATCTTGAGTAGAGTAGCAATAAACATGGTTGAGCAAGTATCTATAAGATAGTGAGATGAGTCCTTAGGCATATATCCTAAGCTGGATATAGCTGGGTCTATTTTTTGTTGTCTCAGAAACCTCCACACTGATTTCCACAATGGCTGGACCAGATCACATTCCCACCAACAGTGTAGAAGGGTTTCTCTTTTTCCACATCCTCGCCAGCATTTATAGTCATTTGTTTTCATGATGGTAGCCATCTGACAGGAGTGAGATGGAATCTCAACATAGTTTTAATCTGCATTTCCCTGATGACTAGGGATGTACAACATTTTTAGATGTTTATCTGCTATCTGCATTTCTTCTTTTGAGAACTCTCTATTTAGTTCAATAGTCCATTTTTAATTGGGTTGTTTGATTTCTTATTATTTAATTTTTTGAGTTCTTTGTATATCCTAGATATCAATCCTCTATCAGATGGATAGCTGGCAAAGATTTTCTTCCATTCTGTAGCTTGCCTCTTTGCTCTATTCACAGTGTCTTCTGCCATACAAAAGCTTTGTAATTTCATGAGGTCCCAGCAGTTATTCTGGGGGCAGGGTTGTTGTTTTTTACTTTTTTTTTTTTTTTAAATCTGTGGTTTCATTGCCTGAACAGTTGGGGTAATATTCAGAAAGTCTTTGCCAAAACAAATATGTTGAAGGGTTTCCCCTACCTTTTCCTCTAGCAGTTTCAGAGTTTCAGGTCTTATATTAAGGTCTTTGATCCATTTGGACTTAATTCCTGTGCATGGAGAGAGAGAAGAATCTATTTTCATCCTTCTGCAGATATATATCCAGTTTTCCCAGCACCATTTGCTGAAGAGGCTGTCTTTTCTCCAATGAGTATTTTTGGCATTTGTTTGTTTATTTTTAAAAATTTATTTATTTGAGAGTGACATACAGAGAAATAGGGAGAGAGAGAGAGAGAGGGAGGGAGGGAGAGAGAATGGGTATGCCAGGGCCTCCAGCCACTGCTAACAAACTCCAGTTGCATGTGCCCCCTTGTGCATCTGGCTAACCTGGGTTCTGGGGAACTGAGCCTCAAACCAGGGTCCTTAGGCTTCATAGGCAAGTACTTAACCACTAAGCCATCTCTCCAGCCCCTATTTTTGGCATTTTTTATCAAATATCAAGTGGCTATATCTATCAGGACTCAAATCTGGGTGCTCTATTCTATTGCATTGATCTACATATCTGTTTTTGTGCCAGTACTATGCTGTTTTTGTTACTATGGCTTTGTAGTATAGGTGATACCACCAGCCTTATTTTTGTTGCTCAATATTGTTTTAGATATTTGAGGTTTTTTGTGCTTCAAATGAATATTGTTTCTTCTATTTCTGTGAAGAATGCCATTGCAGTTTTGATGGAAATTGCATTAAATTTATAGATTGGCTTCAGTAAGATTGCCATTTTCACAATATTGATTCTTCCAATCCAAGAACAAGGGATGTCTTTCAATTTCCTAGTGTTTTCTTCAATTTCTCACTTGAGTGTTTTAAAATTTTCATGGTAGAGATCCTTCACTTCCTTGGTTAGCTTTATTCCAAGGTACTTTTTTTTTGATGTAATTATGAATGAGAGTGATTCTCTGATTTCCTCCTTTATGTGTTTGTTGTTAGCATATAGGAAGGCTACTGATTTCTGTGTGTTTATTTTATATCCTGCTACATGGCTATAGGTGTTTGTCAGCTCTAACAGTTTGCTGGTAGAATCTTTAGGATCCTTTATGTATAGAATCATGTCATCTGCAAATAATGATAACTTGATCTCTTCCTTTCAAATTTGTATCCCTTTTGGGTGTGTCTCTGGCTTTATTGTTATGGCTAAGACTTCCAGTACTATATTAAATAAATTTGGGACAGTGGACACCCTTGTTTGTTTCTCATAAATAGCCTTTATTATGATGAAGGATGTTGGATTTTGTCAAATTCTTTGTCTGCATCTAATGAGACCATGTAATTTTTGCCCTTCAGTCCATTTATATAAGGTATTACATTTATTAATTTGCATATGTTGAAGCATCTCTGCATCTCTGGGATAAAACCTACTTGGCTGAGGTGAATGATCTTCACCTCAATTTACATATGTTGAAGCATCTCTGCATCTCTGGGATAAAGCCTACTTGGTTGAGGTGAATGATCTTTCTAATATATTCTTGTATTCTGTTTGCCAATAATTTGTTGAGAATTTTTGCGTCTATGTTCATGAGGGAGATTGGTGTTTCTTTTTTTGTTCTATTTTTGCCTGGTTTTGGTATCAGGGTGATGCTGGCTTGTAGAAGGAGTTTGGTAGGATTCCTTCTTTTTCTTTTTCTTTTTTATTTGGTGGTTTTTCAAGGTAGGGTCTCACTCTAGCCCAGGCCGACCTGGAATTCACTATGGAGTCTCAGGGTGGCCTCGAACTCACGGTGATCCTCCGATCTCTGCCTTCCTTAGTGCTGGAATTAAAGGTGTGGGCCACCATGCCCAGCTGGATTCCTTCTTTTTCTATGTTATGGAAAAGTTTAAGAAGCAATGGTGTTAGTTCTCCCCTGAAGGCCTGGTAAAACTCACTAGTGAATACATCTGGGCCTGGAGTTTTTTAGTTGGGAGATTTTTGATAACTGCTTGGATCTCCATTCTTGTTATAGGTCTATTTAAGCAGTTAATTTCATCTGGATTTAATTTAGGTAGGAGAGATAAATGAAGGAAGTCATCTATTTCTTTCAGATTTTCAAACTTAGTAGAGTGTATGTTCTTACAGTATGTTCCTATGATTCTTTGAATTTCTCTGGTATCTGTTGTGATGGTGACTTTTTCATCTCTAATTTTATTAATTTGTGTTTCTTCTCTCTTTCTTTTGGTCAGATTTGCTAAGGGTTTATCAATCTTGTTTATCCTTTCAAAGAACCAACTCTTTGTTTCATTGATTCTTTGGATTTTTTTTTTTTTTTTAGTTTCTATTTCATTAATTTCTCCCCTAATCTTTATTATCTTCTTTTTCCAAGACTTTAAGGTGAAGCATTAAGTTGTTTACTTGCAACCTTTCTTATTTCCTTTTTTTTTTTTTTTTCTGGTTTTTCATGGTAGGGTCTCACTCTGGCTCAGACCTACCTGGAATTCCCTATATAGTCTTAGGGTGGCCTCAAACTCTCGGCGAGCCTCCTATCTCTGCTTCCTGAGTGCTGGGACTAAAGGCATGTGCCACCATGCCTAGCTCTTATTTCTTAATATAGGCACTTAAAAGTATAATTTCCCTCTTAGGACTGCCTTCATTGTGTCCCAAAGGATTTGGTATGTTTGTTCTTATTATCATTTGACTCTATGAATTGTTTGATTCCTTTCTTGATTTCGTCATTGACCCATTCATCATTTAGCCGTGTATTGTTTAGTTTCCATGATTTTGTGTATGCTCTATAGCCTTTCTTGCCATTTATTTGTAGTTTGATCCCATTGTGATCAGATAAAATGTGAGGAATTATTTCAATTTTCCTGTATTTGTTAAGATTTGCTTTGTTTCATAATATCTGGTCTATTTTAGAGAATGTTCCATGTGCTGCTGAAAAGAACGTGTATTCTGCAGCATTTGGATGAAATGACCTGTATATATCTGTTAGGTCCATTTGACATCATTTAATCCACATGCCTCTCTGTCTTTTTTTTCTTTCTTATTTTTTGGCAGGATGACCTGTCAATTGATGAGAATGAGGTGTTGAAGTCATCCACTACAACTGTGTTTGGTGTTATATGTGACCTTAGTTCCAATAGCATTTGTTTGATAAAGTTGGGAGCCCCAATGTTAAGTGGATATATGTTTAGGATTATAATGTCCTCTTGTTGGAGTGTGCCTTTAATCAAAATAAAGTGGCCTTCCTTATCTTTCCTAACTAGTTTACTGAAGTCTAGCTTGTCAGATATTAAGATAGCAACCCCTGCTTGTTTTCTAGGCCCATTTTCTTGAAACTCCATTTTCTAACCTTTTACCCTAAGATAGTGTCCATCATTTGTAGAAAGGTGAGTTTCTTGGAGGCAACAAATTTTAGGACCCTTCTTTGTAACCCAGTCTGCAAACCTATGTCTTTTGGTTAGGGCATTGAGGCCTTTGATATTAAGAATTATTATTGAGCCGGGCGTGGTGGCGCACGCCTTTAATCCCAGCACTTGGGAGGCAGAGGTAGGAGGATTGCCATGAGTTCAAGGCCACCCTGAGATGACAGTTAATTCCAGGTCAGCCTGGACCAGAGTGAGACCCTACCTTGAAAAACCAAAAAAAAAAAAAAAAAAAGAAAAAAGAATTATTATTGAAAGGTGTGTATTTATTTATAAATATTTAATTAATTTATTTATTTGAGAGAGAGATACAGAAATAGGCAGGGAGAGAGAGAGAAAATGGTTGTACCAGGGCTTCCAGCCACTGTAGAACTCCAGATGCATGCACCCCCTTGTGCATCTGGCTTACATGGGTCCTGGGAAATCAAACCTGGGACCTTTGGCTTTGCAGATGAGTGCCTTAACCACTAGGCCACCTCTCTAGCCCCTGTATATTTATTTTTGCTATTTTCCTTGTTTTGTAATTTTTCTGTTTTTACCTTTGCTCTCTTGTATTAACTAGTATTTGATGATGGTTTGTTTTTCTCTAGGTTCTTTAAATATCTGCTTTTCTTTTTCTTCAGCATGGAGGATCCTTTCAGTTATTTTTTGTAGAGCTGGTTTGGTCTTCAAATATTCCTTTAGCCTGCTTTTGTTGTGGGATGTCCTTATTTCTCTTTCTATTTGAATGGATAGCTTTGCAGGATAAAGTAACTTTGGTTGACAGTTGTTATCCTTCAGAACTTAGAATACATCATTCCAAGACCTTCTGGCTTTGAAAGTTTGTGTTGAGTAATTGCTGTGATCCTGATAGGCTTGCCTTTGCATGTGACTTGATTTTTCTCTCCAACTACTTTTTGTTGTTGTTGTTGTTTTGAGGTAGGGTCTTGCTCTAGCCCAGGCTGACCTGGAATTCACTATGTAGTCTCAGGGTGGCCTCGAACTCATGGCAAGCTTCCTACCTCTGCCTTCCAAGTGCTGGGATTAAAGGCATGTGCCACCATGCCCGGCTCCAACTGCTTTTAATATATTTTCTTTAGTTTGTATGTTTGGTAATTTAATTATAATATGGCAAGTAGAGGTTCTTTCCAGGTTTTATCTGTTTGGTGTCCTAAAGGATTCCTGTATGTGCATTGTTATCTCTTTCCCAATTTGGGGGAAGTTTTCTTCTATGATTTTGTTGAAAACTCCAACTATGCCTATGGAGTGAAATTCTACTCCTTCTACTATACCCTGAATTCTTTTTTTTTTTTTTTTTCTTTTTTGGTTTTTTGAGGTAGGGTCTCACTGTAGCCCAGGCTGACCTGGAATTCACTATGGAGTCTTAGGGTGGCCTCAAACTCACGGCAATCCTCCTACCTCTGCCTCCCAAGTGCTGGGATTAAAGGTGTGCGCCACCATGCCTGGCTATACCCTGAATTCTTATGTTTGATCTTTTCATAGTGTACTGAATATCTTGAAATTCCCATTCCTACTTTCCTATTAGTTTGTATTTCTCTTTGTTGGACTGTATTAGGTCTTCCACCTAGTGTTCTAGTTTAGATATTCTGTCCTCTCCTTTATCCATTCTACTGGTGAGATTTTCTACAGAGTTTTTTTTTTATTTCACTGACTGTGTTATTCATTGCTAGTATTTCTGACTGGTTTTCCTTTAGTATTTCTATGTCCTTATTTATGCCTTGTATTGACCTCCTTATTTCTTAAATTGGTTTCCTGTGTGTTTTTTGATTCTTTTGATTTTCTCTTTAATTTCTTGTAACATATTTATAATCATTCTTTTGAAATCTTTCTCAGGCGTTTCCTCTAAATCAGTCTCACTGGAGGTCATTTCTGATGCATTAATACTTTTTGGTGTATTTATATTGCTTTGATGTTTTTGTATTTCTGGTATTATAATATAGAGATTTTTGCATCTTGGATTAATTTAATGCTTGGATTTTCTAATTAGCTGCAGTATTATTAGATGTATCAATCAATCTGACATTATGTATCTTTGGGGTGGGAGCTTAAGGTGCTAGGTGTGGGTCTTAAGACACTCAGAGTATCTACAAAGTGACCCTAGATGTTGAGTTTGCCTATTATGAGAGTATTCAAGTAGGCTGAGTGAAGCAAAATATAGGCATATTTTAAAATTCAACTAAACAATGTACTCATTCAATGAAAAACAGCACAGAATATTTATGCAGGAATAGGTATTATGACAACCAGATTCTCTAACAAAGTCACAGTCCCTTAGGGTGTGTGTTACCCCATACCCTTAACTTTGTCAACTAGGAGGCTAAGCTTTCTGGTCTGAAGAGGGTTCCAAGTCATCTGCTGACAATGTGAGTCCCTTCTCTTATGAACAGCAGAAGAAGAAACAAAGGTACTATTAATCACAAAGCAACAAATGACAAGCTCAAAATATAGCTTATTTAAGAATGGCCAATCTGACCATCCATCAGATTTAATATATAATTTACCCTGACATGGAGGGTGCAATCAGCACCTCTGATACAAGCCTATATACCAGGCTTATTTGGTGGATACTGACCTGGTGTAATCCCAGTTACCTTCTGGGATTGTTTTGATCTTAGTTAGGCTGCACTCCTGCTTGTGTCCTTCTTTGTTGCACAGGTAAGCTGGCTGGGTCACTGGATTGCTGCTCTGTTCACCTGTACCGGGTGCTGGGTGCTATGCAGGTGAGCTCCCTTCCTCAGGTCTCTGGTGTTCGTTGGTGCTTGTGCTGGCAGTGGGGAATGGGAGACTGTGGTTGGTAGCTCTAGTTCTCCCGCTGGTCCATGTGATCCTCTTCCTTTCCAGCCGTTTCTCTGTTCTTCCCTGCCATCCTTCCTTCACGTTTCTTGAGTTTGTGAGGAGGCGGTGTGAGTGGAGAATCCCTTCACCTGGCTTTTCCTGCAGCTCACACTGAGCCAAGCCTGGCAGCTGTAGCCAAACGGACCTGGTGCCTCTGCTGCTGGAGCCGCTTCTGCCTGCTTCCATGGGCTCTAGACGCTCTGGATCTCTCCTACTTCTCTGCTGCAGTTGATAATGTCTTATACACCTCACTTTTTAGTAGAAGAGTATATTTGGCTGGGCTTTTTTTGGCGGGGGGGTCTTTTTTTTTCCCGTAGGCTGCTTTGGCATGGTTCCTACACTATTATCTTAACCGGATTTCTCTTGTCTCAATTTTAAGAAACCCAAAGCAAAACTAATTTACCAACCAGTCTTAAACATATTTTACAAATAAATACCATTATAAATGATGTGACAAAATTCTTTTATGAAAACCAGCTAAATAATACAATAGATTTAAATTTACATGTCCTAGCTGGGTATGGTGGCTCATGCCTCTAATCCCAGTATTCAGGAGGCAGAGGTGGGAGGATGGCTGTGAGTTCAAGGCTACCCTGATACTACATAGTGAATTCCAGGTCAGCCTAGGCTACAGTGAGACCCTACTTCATAAAACCAAAATAAATGATTAAATAAATTAATTTAAAAATTTACTAAACTTAATTATGCAAATGAAGTCCCTTTTAATTATTTTATATGTAAAGGAGTTAGGTTTAGCAAGCTGCTCAACAAGATCAAACTTTAAAAGAATCTGAGGTGCTTATTTAATACTACTCTACTCTTGTCCTGTAGAATTAGGATGTGAGTCAAAATAAAGCCTGAAAACCATGGGTTAGAGAATTCTATAACATATCTTTCTCAAAAATGTTCGATTGAACTGGACATGGTGGCACGCACCTTTAATCCCAACACACTGGAGGCAGAGGAAGGAGGATTGCCATGAGTTTGAGGCCACCCTAAGACTACATAGTGAATTCCAGGTCAGCCTGGGCTACAGCAAGACCCTACCTTAAAAAAATATGATTGAAATTAGAGTTTACACTATATCACAGATACAAGTGATGGTGATGTTTTTCTATTCCTGGAGATTGCATGCAGGGCCTGGCATCGTCTCAGGATGTGTTATTCCAATGTGCTTTCCTCCAGCCCCTCTAAACATTTCAACACTGATTGTCTTAGTCCTGAATCCTCATCTTCTCCAGTGATATGACAAGATTTAAATTTAAAATCCTAACTTGGGTCACTTTTAGTTATGGTTGTACTCCTTTCTAATAGTTTCTTCTAGGTGTTTTTACCAACCACACAGCCTGCCGTTAGTGGATAATTCTAGAATATATGTGCCACTTGGACTTTTTTTCTCTTTCAAGAATTTGAACGGGTATCTGCATTTGTGTGAGGGGGAGCTATCTGCCACTCTGTGCATCCGGCTTATGAGGATACTGGACAATCCAACCTGGGTCCTTAGCCTTAAATGCTAAGCCATCTCTCCAGGGACTCAGTATACTTTTTGATGAGTCATTTCAGTGGAGAATCAGCTATGAGGAAATATGACAAAAGAGGGAAGGGCTTTTTTTTAGTTCAGTTTTTTAAATATTTTATTTATTTATTTGCAAAAGAAAAGAAAAGAAAAGAAAAGAAAAGGGCCTCTAGCCACTACAAATGAACTCCAGACACATACGCCACCTTGTCCATCTGGATTTACATGGGTAGTGGGGAATTGAATGGGGTTCCTTTGGTTTTGCCTTAACTACTAATCCATCTCTCTAGTCCAGCCTTTTTTTTTTTTTTTCTCAATTAAAAAAAAATACATTATTTATTTGTTTATTTATTTATTTGCAAGCAGAGAGAGAGAATGGGCACACGAGGGCCTCTAGCCACTGCAAACGAGCTCCAGATGCACGCACCATTTTGTGCATCTGGCTTTACATAGGCACTGCGGTATTGAACCCAGGTCATTAGGCTTTGCAGGGAAGTGCCTTAACCACTGAGCCATCTCTCCAGCCCCAAATTACTTGTATTTTTTCTCATTTTTTTTTAACATTTTCCATGATTATAAAAAATATCCCATGGAATCAATGGTAAGACCCTATTGCTGAAGACTTCACCTACTATGGCTGCAAGGCCACTGAGAAACCCTGTTGGAACTGAGCTGATAACCTCCTCCATGTAGACCAGCTGACAGAAAGCTGGCAGAAGCCATTCTACATGCAGTTCAATGGGAGAAAGAGATACCACCAGTGAAGATACTCAACAGTGGACGCTGCAAGCCTTATAATTGGCAAGCCAGGCCAAATGAGTCAATGGGTGCAATAGTGGCAGGTCTGTCATGGTAGAAACCAACTGCCCTCCAATTGGACTGGAGGCCTGCTCCAAGGGAGGGAATACATCCCTGATACTGAAAAGTTAAAACAGGGGTTGTCATGAGCCCTAGGGGTGTAACATCTGCTGGGGAAGGGAGGGTATTACCATGGGATACTTTTTATAATCATGGAAAATGTTAATAAACATTGAGAAAAAATAAAATAAGATTAAAAAAATATATCCCATGGTAATACCCTCCCTCCCCACCCCCCATTTTCCCCTTTGAAATTCCATTCTCCATCATATCCCCTCCCCATCTCAATCAGTCTCTCTTTTAATTTGATGTCATGATGTTTTCCTCAAGTGGGAAGGTTTTGACATGTCCAAGGGAAGAATGAGGAGGAGAGAGGAGGACTGAAAGCAAGAGAGAATCACTATTGGCTTTGGACGTGGATGAAAGGGTCATAAGCAAAGCAAGGAGTCGAAGCTCCTAGTTGACAGTCCCAGAAAATGGCCCAACAACCACAAGAAACCAAAGATAGGGAATAATCTGTGCAAGGACACAAACTCTTCCCAGAGCCTCTGGGAAGGAACAGACTCTGCAAGCACCTTCATGTTAGCCTGGCTAGTTCCCTGCCAAACCATAAGAAAGTCAAGAAGCTTGTTATAGCAGCAGTCCAATCCTAATACAGTAGAAAGATGGCACATGACCTGGAGAAGTGTGATGGAGCCAGGGACTCACATGAGCGAAAGAGCAATGGGAATGCATGTGGGCAATTGTTTCCAGGGAGGTAGAGTGTAATAGGGAAAATTAACAGTCCTCATACAGTGTCCAGGCCTCAGGAAAAGCATTCAAGCTGAAAACTAACATAGAGTCCTACAGCAAGAAGCCATGTGTGTTAATACAACTGGCATTTGCCACCCCCTCCACCCCGTACACTGCTAGGCAGATTGGCTTCCAATAACTGAGGTATCTGAGGCAAGGATACAATGAATGCTGCTGGCCTATGGGTACCTCCTGCATGGACACCCCAGGACAGTTGTGATGACTTTGGTCCAGCTTTCCAAGGACAGGAATTCCAAGTGGCTATATGTCATTGGCCATGAGGACACCTTGCCAAGTGGGTGAGCACCAGGCTATGATAACTTGGGCCAGTATCCTTTCTTTTCTTCTCATGACCATGACTTTTCTTCCTTTTCTCTCTCTCCCACTTTTTCTTGTTCCTTCTTTCCTTCTTTCTTTTGGGGATGTGGGAGTTGAGGTAGGGTCTCACCCTAGCCCAGGCTGACCTGGAATTCACTATGTAGTCTCAGGCTGGCCTCGAACTCACAGAGATCCTCCTACCTCTGCCTCCTGAGTGCTGGGATTAATGACATGTGCAGTTGTGGAACTTTTCTGGAAAGATCACTCCAACGCCAGTGAAAGTAGAGGAGTTTATTTCCTGGGGACCGAAGTTGGTATCGCTCCCCAAAGTTACCTCGGTGTTAGGCTGAGATTTTACTTTGATTTTGCAGTGTTCATAGCGGGGGTGGGGGGGCAGCAAGCAAGAGGGCAGCTGCTTTACAGAGGCAGGACACGGGAAATGGACGCTCCGTGTTGCTAGCAGGAAGGTTTAGGATTGAGAAGGGTGGAGGTATTGGTTTTTTGATCCCCTTTTTAAGTTTTGGAGACAGAAAGTTCAGCTTTTCATACTAAATAGACTTGCGCAGGGGCAGGATATGCATTTCAGTTAAGGGGTGTGTGTGTAGGGGGGTGATGGGATGGAACTTGAGCAGAGGCAGGGCACGACAGCTTGTGCAGTCTATATGCTTCCGAACAATTTTTCTAAACATTCCTATGAGTCAACATGCATATGGATCATGTAGTCCGATCGCCCTAACCATGAGCTCTATTTTACTCTATTTTAGTCTAAACTGTCCTTCCTTCTTATCGTCCCTCTGAGTCCCCCTAGACAGTTCTCTCTTTGGGATTTCTTCAGCTGCTGACTGAGATAAGTTCGCTCCTCAGCAGCTAACTCTGATGGTGACTTAGTGCATCAGTTCAGCCTTCAGCTCAGTTTCCACCACAGTGCCACTATGCCGCCAACGTCTTTCCTTCTTATTTTATTTTTTTATTATTGTTTTTTTTTTTTTTTTTTTTTTTGAGGTAGGGCCTCACTCTAGACCAGATGACCTGGAATTCACTATGTAGTCTTAGCATGGCCTCAAACTCAGTGATCCTCTTACCTCTGCCTCCCAAGTTCTGGGATTAAAAGCATGCACCACCATTCCCAGCTTTCCATCTTTCCATCTTTCTTTTTTTTCTCAATTTTTGTTAACATTTTTCATGATTATAAAAAGTATCCCATGGTAATATCCTCCCTCCCCCCACTTTCCCCTTTGAAATTCCATTCTCCATCATATCCCCTCCCCATCTCAATCAGTCTCTCTTTTATTTTGATGTCATGGTCTTTTCCTCCTCTTATGCTGGTCTTGTGTAGGTAGTGTCAGGCACTGTGTGGTCATGGATATCCAGGCCATTTTATGTCTGGAGGGAGCACGTTGTACGGAGTTCTACCCTTCCTTTGGCTCTTACATTCTTTCCACCACCTCTTCTGCATTAGACCCTAAGCCTTGGAAGGTGTGATCGAAATGTTACTCAGTACTGCAGTCACTTCTTTCCAGCACTATTATTCCTTCTGAGTCATCTCAAAGTCACTGGTGGTATTTCTTTCTCCCATTGAACTGCATGTAGAATGGCTTCTTCCAGCTTTCTCTCAGCTGGTCTACATGGAGGAGACTATCAGCTCAGTTCCAGCAGGTTTTCTCAAATGATTTAAGAAGCTTCTAAGAAAATGGAAAGATATAAAGAAAACAGAATGTAAAGAAGGCAACCTTACTGTACAAAGTGGGAGAAAGGAACCATGTCCTAGTGTAGTGTGAACCCAGCACTATGCCTAGAATGAAGTAAGTACTTGGTATGGTTTAGTTATCACTTTTCTTTTCATCTTTGCCTTTTATACATTTTGCAGAGTGCTTCTTGGAAAAGCTACAAGGAATCTGGGTATGGTGGCACACGCCTTTAATCTCAGCACTTGGGAGGCAGAGGCAGGAGGATTGCTGTGAGTCTGAGGCCACCCTGAAATTACATAACGAGTCCCAGGTCAGCCAGGGCTAGAGTGAGACTCACCTTGATACTCACCCTCTACCTCCCTCCCGCCTCAAAAAAGAAAAGTTCCAAGGGGGGACTGTTCACCATTTCTACCACCCTGGTACCAGCCTGACCTCCACCTGCCTACGGTTCTCCCTTGAGTGGTATAAATGAGTCACTGTGGTTTCTGTGGGTTCTTGTTCTTGGGAGGGATCTCCACGTCCACAAATGGAGGCCATTGTCCATCCTTTCCCCTTTTCTTTCCCAGAGCTTGCCTGGCAAAATAGAGTACTTTGATTCCAGCTCTCTAGTGTTGGTGTATACTTCAGATATGCACAGTTTTATCAATTATACACTTACATGGTGTACAATAAGTAAATTAGTAATAAATACTGCTAATTAGCATAGTTTTTTTCTTTTAAAAATATTTTATTTTATTTTTAATTTTTTGTTTATTTTTTATTTATTTATTTGAGAGTGACGGGGGGAAGGGAGGGAGGGAAGGGCAGGCAGAGAGCAAAAGAGAGAATGGGCACGCCAGGGCCTCCAGCCACTGCAAACGAACTCCAGATGCATGCGGCACCTTGTGCATCTGGCTTATGTGGGTCCTGGGGAATCAAACTGAGGTCTTTTGGCTTTAAAGGCAAACACCATAACCGCTAAGGCATCTCCCCAGCCCCTGAGACAGCATTTTAAAGGCAGTAAGAGAAAGGAGAATAATGACATTCAAAGGAAATCCTCCCCACTTAAGATTGGTAGTAGATTTCTCAGCAGAAACCTTATAAGTCAGACATGTTCAAAGTGCTGAAAGAAATAAACTGCCAGCCAAGAAGGCTTTACCCAGCAAGTCTATTGCTCTGAAATACCAAACAGATAAGATGTTCTTGGGTACACATGCCTGGAATTTCAGCACTTGGGAAACTGAGGCAGGAAGATTATACATTTGAAGCTAGCCTGGGTTAAATAGTGGGACCTTGTCTCAAAAACCAAATGAACAAACGAACAACAGGCCTGGAGAGATGATGGGTAAGGTGCTTGCCTACAAAACCAAAGGACCAGGATTCAGTTCCTCACTACCCACATAAAGCCCAATGCACAAAGTGGTACATGCATCTCATGTTTGTTTGCAATGACTAGAGGCTCTGGAGCAGTCATTCTTTCAATCTCTCTCTCCTCTCTCTGTCTGTCTGTCTCTCTCTGCTTGCAAATAAATAAATACATAAAATTAATGTTTTTTAAGTATTCTATTGACTTTAGGAGAGTAACTCTCCAGATTTCCAGGCTGGGGTGTGGCTTAGTGGTAGGGAGCTTGGCTAGTATCATGGTTGGATTGTTTATTTATTTTTGTTTTTTCGAGGTAGGATTTCACTCTAGCCCAGGCTGACCTGGAATTTACTATGTAGTGTCAGGGTGGCCTTGAACTCACGGTGATCCTCCTACCTCTGCCTCCCAAGTGCTGGGATTAAAGGCATGCGCCACTGTTAACCCAGGATTCGGGGGAATAAAGACCACTGACCACAAATTATGGCCAAACTGAAGCAAGTTTTTAATTGTGCACAAAAGAGCCAGTCTGGTGGCTGCCTCCCTAAGACAGGGTATAGAGAGCAGTCCCGAGTCAGCTTCTCAGGCTCTTTTTATAGGGCAAAACCATAGAAATCGCAGGGTAAAAAGCCGGGCATGGTAGCACACGCCTTTAATCCCAGCATTAGGGAGGCAGAGGTAGGAGGATCGCCGTGAGTTCGAGGCCACCCTGAGACTCCATAATGAACTCCAGCTCAGCCTGGGCTAGACTGAGACCCTACCTCAAAAAAAAAAAAAAAAAAAAGAAATCACACGTCAGGGGGTTTTCAGAGGTACGCAAGCTTGGTGACAGAAGCAAACTACTTCCTGGAATGTTAAAAATACGCGATCCTGGAAACAGTAACCAGGGAGCAATTTGTGGCCCCAGCTCAGACATAGAAACTTAGTCATTATATCACAATGGCTCTTGCTGTTAAAATGGAGTCAGCTTGGCTCCTCACCACCACGCCCAGCTCCCTAGTTCAGTTCTTAACACTGAAAAAAGAAAAACTATACCGGGCTGGAGAGATGGTTTAGCAGTTAAGGTGCTTGCCTGCAAAACCTAAGAACCCAGATTTGATTCTCCAGAACCCATGTGAGCCAGATGCACATGTTGGTAATGCATCTGGAGTTCATTTGCAGTGACTAGGGGCCCTGGCATACCCATTCTCTATCTTTCTCTCTCTCTCTCATAAATAACTAAGTAAAAATAAAATATTCTGGGCTGGATAGATGGCTTAGCAGTTAAGCGCTTGCCTGTGAAGCCTAAGGACCCCGGTTCGAGGCTCGATTCCCCAGGACCCATGTTAGCCAGATGCACAAGGGGGCACACGCGTCTGGAGTTCTTTGCAGTGGCTGGAGGCGCGCCCATTCTCTCTTTTGCTCTCTGCCTGCCTGCCCGCCCCTCCCTATAATAATGGAAGCTATCAATAAGAAAGTTAAAAAAAAAATTTCTCAGGCAAAAGGGTTGATATTCATAAAAATTAAATAGCCCTGGCCTAAAGTAAATGAGGAATTCTGTTAAGATTGTCAATGGCTGCATTCGTTGTTCCAGTGTGGGAGAAAAGACATCAGTGAGTTAAAGAAAATCCTCTAACTTAACTCATGACATGCACATTTGGAAACAAACACCATTTTCTACACCGTCCACTGCAGAAACTGACACAGCGGCTCAGCCAGGCACATCACATGCACAGATGGTGCTCCCAACGTGGATAGGTAGCAGGATCCCTTGGATCAGCCTGGAGGAGTAAGGGCAGGAAATCCCATAAGCATCTGAGCTTCACTTCTCTGAGTGTGTCCACCTGACTAGAGGATTACCTGACAAGGCTGCCACAGGCCAGAGAAATAGAAATAATAACTATCCCAGATTGAAACCACATCCGGTATGCTTATCTCCATCACTGAACAACTTTAGTAGAGTCTAGGAAAGCAGCTCCTCTACGACAGTCCTGGATTTTGTTTCCCTGCACAAACCACACTGCCCGGTACCAGGTGGTTAAAGAGGAACTTCTAAAGCTGCTCTGTTTACCAGTGATGGAGTGGTGGATCCATGAAACCACTGCAATGGGCCTAACAAATCAGTGGGTATAGTAGTGCCAGAAACACCCAGAGACAAGTAGGTGTTTTGTGCTGTATTCTGTGGTGAGGCCTGCCTGGAAATTGACCTAAGTCTATCAAACTCTTTATTTTTTGGGGAGGGGGGGTGGGTCAAGGTAGGTTCTTGCTCTAGCCCAAGCTGGCCTATAATTCACTATGTAGTCTCAGGCTGGCCTACCTCCTACCGCCGCTTCCCAAGCGCTGGGATTAAAGGTGTGTGCCACCACATCTAACTCAAAACTCTTTTTTTTTTTTTTTGGCTTTTCGAAGTAGGGACTCACTCTAGCCCAGGCTGACCTAGAATTCACTATGTAGTCTCAGGGAGGCCTCAAACTCGTGGTGATCCACCTACTTCTGCCTCCCAAGTGCTGGGATTAAAGATGTACGCCACCACACCCAGCCTATGGCTCAAAACTCTTGATCTAAAAACCAAGAATAGGAACTATAGGGGACAGAGAAATACATTAGATGACACCAAAGAAGTGCAATGATAAAAATTCAGGCCAGGAAATAGTACCGGAGCAATAACCTACTTTCTACAGAAAGTTGCCAGAAAGGATGTGGTACATATGTTTGGTAGACAGCTGCCACGCTGCTGGCCCGAACATCCAACCAGATACAGGTCAGGGGAGGAAAGGATTTATTTAAGCTTACAGACCCAGGGGAAATTCCATCAATGGCAGAAAAAACTGGCTCCCTTTCACAGGTCCAATCAGAGAGAAAAACTGCAGCAAACAAAACACCAGTACCAGTATATACACACCGTATGCATGAGGCACGTGCGCACGTGTGCGCTCACACACACCCATTAGAGCACAAGCCGACTCGCTGCACCTTAGGGCTGGAATTCAGATCCACCTCCAAATACACCTGTGGGTTGGACCCCAGAATCTGCCCCTCAGTGTCACCTCCTCTAGCCAGGCAGCTAGAGATCCAAGCTGTAAGTTTAGTAAAACACTTTAGTCAGTGGGGATCACACATTCAAACTACCACATTCCACTCCTGGCCTCTGTGGAGTCACAATCATCTCACATTGTAAATTGCATTCAGTCCAACTTCAAAGGTCCCCATAGTCTTTATCCACTTTAAGATTGTTTCTTAACTGAGAGTCATATAAAATCAAAACAAGTTGCAAGCTTCCCGGATATAATGGCACAGGGTAAACATCTGGGCTGGGTCCTCGGATCCACCGCTAGTGACACCTCCTCTAGCCAGGTAGCTAGAGACCCAAGTTACAAGCTTAATGAAGCACCTGAGGCAACGGGGGACTGTTGCAGTCAGGTTCTCATTGCTGGCAGAAAACACCCCACCAAGAGAAGCTTGTGGGAAAAGGGTTTATTTTGCCTTATAGACTTGAGGGGAAGCTCCATGATGGCAGGCGAAAACAATGGCATGAGCAGAGGGTGGACATCACCTGCTGGCCAATATTGGGTGGAAAACAACAGGAGAGTATGCCAAACACTGACTGGCAAGAGGAAGCTGGCTATAACACTCATATGCCTGCCCCCAACAATACACTGCCTCCAGGAGGATTCAGTTCCCAAACTGCCACCAGCTGAGGACCTAGAATTCCGAACACTTAAAGTTTATGGAGGACTCATGAATCAAACCACCACAGGGACATACACTCAAACTATAACTCTGCGTGTGCGTGTTTGAGGTGGTGTCCTGTGTATTGAAAGGGTTCAAACACATCAGCATCAAGTGTAATTGCGTCCTTGGTTATATCCTGAATCTAAGTAAATAATTATGAGATAACTAGGAAATTAGAACAGTGACTAGACATTTAATTGTATGAACAATTGTTTATTTTTAAAATGTGATAAATGATATTTCTTTTTCACTTTTGGTTTTTCAAGGTAGGGTCTTACTCTAGCCCAGACTGACCTGGAATTCCCTATGTCGTTTCAGGGTGGCCTGTAACAGTGATCCTCCTACTTCTGTCTCGAGTTCTCGGATTAAAGGTGTGCACCTCTGCACCTGACTGATAAATGGTTTTTCTAAACAAAATAATTATTAATTTTCTTTTAAACCCTATTCTTTAAAAATATATATATTTTTGACTTTTCAAGATTTTAATACATTCTGAATGGTGGTGTCAGCTTCCTTTCAGCTCCTTCACTGCCAGAGCAGGGGGCAAGGACTGTTTTAGCTTCTCTGCCTTCTCCTTGTCTGTGATGACCAAGGTGTACAGGTCTCTGCTGCAGCGCGCCTTGAACTTCACATTGTCCTTGTTCTTGATCTTGACCGACTTGGCATCCTTCCGCTGGCCAGTGAGCAGGAAGTCCTTGATTTCCTCAACTTTCCAAGGCACAAACAGGGTGGACCAGCACCCGAAGAGCACCCAGAAAGCAGGGAAAGCTGCAGAGAAGGGAAAAGCTTTTTAAAATATTTTTATCTATTTATTTGAGAGAGAGAAGCTGGTTATGGTAGCACACACATTTAATTCTTCCAGCACTCAAGAGGCAGAGAAAGGAGGATTGCTGTGAGTTCAAGGCCAGCCTGGGACGACAGAGTGTATTACAGGTCAGCCTGTGCTAGAGCGAGACCCTACCTTGAAAAACCACAAAGAGCTGGGCGTGGTGGCACACGCCTTTAATCCCAGCACTAGGGAGACAGAGGTAGGAGGATCGCCATGAGTTCGAGGCCACCCTGAGACTGCATAGTGAATTCCAGGTCAGCCTGGGATAGAACAAGAACCTATCTTGAAAAACAAAAACAAAATAATAAAAGAGAAAGACAGAAAGTATGGACACTCCAGGGCCTCCTCCACTGCAAACAAATTCTAAACACCACTTCCTGCATCTGGCATTACATGAGTATAGGGAAACTGAAACTGGACCGTCAGGCTTTCCTAGCAAGAGCCTTTAACCACTGAGCCATCGCTCCAGCCCAATTATTAAAGTTTTTGTGTATTTTAATAGATAGCAATTCTCCACTGAAATAAATGACAAGTAAAATTCTATTATTCTTGCGGTTCTTTTTTTTTCAGGTAGAATAAGTTGGATAAAATTACTGAAAAATCCACAGAAGAATATAAATGTCTGGATAGGAAAGAACAGTATGTAGAAGATAAATAATGAGAGACCTGTCTTCAACTGAAAGTTGCTATAATAAAAGTCACTGTAATGCAATCAACATGGTATCGGCATAAGAGCAGACAAATCAGTGGAACAGAAGAGTGAGTCCAAAAATAGATCTCAGTATATATCATCATTTAATATGTGACAAAGGTAGTATTTCAATTCTGTGGGAAAGAATGGTTTATTTAATGAATAGTGCTGTTTTAGCTAGCTGTTCATCTAGAACAAAATGAACTTGAGTCTCAATTTTACAACAAATCCAAAAACAAATTCCAAATGGATTAAAAACTTAAATGTAAACAATAAGTTTTAGAAAAACACTACATGCAAATTAAAAAAAACAACAACAACTAAAATCAGGAACCCAGGAAATGTGAAAGATAAATACATTTGTTTGAATAATAATTTTAAACTTTAAAAAAATGTTTTTTAAAAAATTTACTTATTTGAGAGCAATAGACAGGGGGGGGGGGAGAGAATGGACATGACAGGGTCTCCAGCCACTGCTAACAAACTCCAGTCACATGTGCCCCCCTTGTGCATCTGGCTAATGTGAGTCCTGGGGAATAGAGCCTTGAACTGGGATCCTTAGGCTTCACAGGCAAGTGCTTAACCATTAAGCCATCACTCCAGCCCAATTTTAAACTTTTTAATGGTAAAACATAACAAAACAAGTAAAAAATGTATCCAGAAAAATATGTGCCATGCAGATAACATATAAGGGGTAAATATTTCTTATATACAAAAAATCCTTGCAAATTGATAAGCAAAAAATAAAATATACTGTTTTTTTTTAAGGGGCAAAAGGTATCAACAGGTAATTTACAAAGCAGCAAATGCAAATAGCTAACAAACATATTAAAATGTACTCAAGCCTGGCGTGGTGGTGCACGCCTTTAATTCCAGGACTCAGGAGGCAGAGGTAGGAGGATGGCCATGAGTTTGAGGCCACCCTGAGACTATATAGCGAATTCCAGGTCAGCCTGGGCTAAAGTGAGACCCTACCTCGAAAAACCAAAACCAAACCAAACAAAAAAATCCAGAATATACTCAAACTCACCAGCAGCCGGGATATTGCAAATTAAAACAATAATGAGGGCTGGAAAGATAGCTTAGTGGTTAAGGTGCTTGCCTAAAAAGCCAAAGGACCCAGGTTCAATTCCCCAGAACCCACATAAGCCAGAGATGCAAGGTGGTACATACATATGGAGTTTGTTTGCAGTGGCTGAAGGCCCTGGCATGCCCATTCTCGCTCTTTCTCTCTCTTTCCCCCTCTCTCTCTACCTCTTTCTCTCAAATAAATGAATAAATAAAATATAATAATAATGAGCTATCTAGTTAGGTATACTGGCTCATTCCTGGAATACCAGTACTGGTCAGGTAGAGATAGGAGGGTCAGGAGTTCAAGATAAGCCCCAGCTACATACATAGTCAATTTGAGATCAATGTGAGCTACATGAGACCCTGTCTCAAAACAAAACAAAGCAGGGCTGAAGAGATGGCTTAGTAGTTAAGGAACTTGCCTGTGAAGGCTAAGGACCCAGGTTTAACTCCTTAGTATCCACATCAGCCAGATGCATAAGGTGGTGCATGTGTCTGGAGTTTGTTTGAAGTGGCTAGAGGCCCTAGCAAGCCCATTCTTTCTCTCTGTTAAATAAATAAATAATAAAACACAACAAAAACCCAAGTCAAATCTATACTAATAACGAGATATTACTTTATAATCCAACTGACTGACAAAATTATTTATTTATTTATTTTAGAGAGACAGTAAGGCAGAGAGAGAGAGAGAGAGAGAGAGAGAGAGAGTGAGAGAGAGAGAGAATTGGTGTGCCAGGGCCTCAGCCACTGAAATTGAACTTCATCTGGCTTGTGCCACCTAGTGGGCATGTGTGACTTTGTGCTTGCCTCACCTTTGTGTGTCTGGCTTAAGTGTGACCTGGAGAGTAGAACCTGGATCCTTAGGCTTCGCAGGCAAGTGCTTTAATTGCTGAGCCAATTCTCCAGTCCAACTGACAAAAAAAAAAAATTTTAATTTGTTTATTGTGAATCTCATGCATTGCATGTGGAAGTATGAATTGTTATTGCCTTTGGACTTAAAATAAAAAGGTCTAACAGCATTTATTAAAATAGACAACACAAACAGCCTTTGATCCAAATGATTACACTCCTGGGAACGTAGCCAGTAGAAATCAAAGACCCCCAGATGGAAAGCTATATGCAAACTGATAGTAGCAATAAACTAAGAACAAAGAAAATCCATGTAGGAAGAAGTGGTTTAGTAAATCCTGCAGCTGCTGAATTCGGCCCAATGGTTGAATGGTGCCTCTGCCTCATAAAATATGATGCTGCTCCTCTTGGTGAATTGGGACTATTTCCACAAAGTACTGAGTGACGAAGGCAAGAAAAGAGCATCACATGATTCCTAGTGATGGGTTTATTTTGGCTTATAGTATAGAGCTTATGCAAGGGAACAGCTGCTTGAAGAGAGACCGTTTGGAAGCGGTCCACCGTGGTGGAGGAGACATAGCATGAGGAGCAGCTCTCAGTGGCGGTGGCAGGACCTGATGCTGTTGCTCACATCTGCATGGGTCAGGAAGCAGAGAGGGGACCTCATGTTCTTCTCCACCAAGAGATCTACTTCTTCCCACTACTATGTCCCATCTCCCAAAGGTTCATTCATCCCCCAAAACAGTACTGAAGACCAAGTGTTCAAACACACGAGCCTGCTGGGTGGGGTGGTGCACATCTTCAGTCCCAGCACTGGAGAGGCTGAGGTAAGAGAACTGCAGTGAGTCTGAGGCCAGCCTCAGGCTATAAAGGGAATTCCAGGTCAACCTGGGCCAAAGTGAGACCTTGTATCAAGAAAACAAACTGAAAGGGCTGGAGAGATAGCTTAGTAGATAAGTAGATAAGTAGATAAGGCCTGACAAGCCAAAGGACTCAGGTTTGATTCCCCAGGACCCATGTAAACCAGATGAACAGGTGGAGTTTGTTTATAGCAGCTGAAGGCCCCATTGTGCCTATTCTCTCCACCTCCCTCTCTCTCTGCCTCTTTCTCTCTCTTTCAAATAAATAAAAATAAATAAACAAAAAAGAAAACAAAAATTTTTAAAGGGCTGGAGATATTGCTCAGTGGCTAAGGAGCTTGCTTGCAAAGCCTAAGTGCCTAAGTTTGATTCCTTGGTACCCACATAAAACCAAATGCACAAAGTGGCACCTGTGTCAGGAGCTTGTTTGTAGTGGTAGGAGGCCATGGCACATCCATTCTCATTCACTTGCTCCTTGCAAATAAATAGAAATAATAATAATAAATTTTCTGTTTTGGTTTTTTGAGGAGGGGTCTCACTCTAGCCCAGGCTGACCTGGAATTCTCTATGGAGTCTCAGGGTGGCCTTGAACTCACGGCAATCCTCCTACCTCTGCCTCCCAGGTGCCGGGATTAAAGGCATGTGCCACCACGCCTGGCAATAAAAATAATTTTAAAAAAGAAACAAAAGCAAAAACAAAAAAATCCAAATAGCACATAAGCCTGTTGAGGAATATTTTACATCTAAACTGGTGCATGTCTGTACATTATATATATATATATATATATATATATATATATATATATATATAAATATATACAATATAACTAATGCACACATATAATGATGTTGATATTCTGTATATTAGAAGAATATTCTGTATTCTTCTAATGATATTCTATCTTAGAAGAACGAGATGGCAATGATTCTGTATCTGTTTGTGGAAATGTGCTTGATATGCTGTTAAATTTTAAAAGTGGTAAATGTTCTTGGTACGATTCTGTTTTGTCAAAGCAAAGCACATGCATGCGAATGTCTGAAGCTATGGCCTGTAGAAATGCTTGTAATTCTGAATGAGCCATGAAAAGCTGAGAAGGGATAAATGCCAGGTTGTTAACATTTGTTACCTCAAAGGGGATTGAGATGGGGTGAAATGATGATGAATTTTTTCTTTACACATCACTGAACTGTTTTACTTGTTCAATGAGTCTGAATTGTTTTGTAACTTGAATGAAAAGAGGAAAAAGTAGACAATCTTTCGTCTAAGGACATGATGGCTATCAATATGTATTGAAGTTCCCCCCCCCCCATAAATAAAGTCTTTCTAACCTCCACAGAATGTTGTGTTTTTTTTTTTTTTCCAAGATGGGTGTTTGAGGTGTATTGAAATTTTTTTTGGCATCTATTGCAACAGTCATCTGGTGTTTCTCCTTTAGTGAAACAAGGCTGTTTTCCTTTTCTGTTCTCTCCTATGTGATTGTCTTGTGCAGTCTTGTGGTTTTAAACATGACACAATGCATATAGCTCCCAAATCTACCTCCCATCTAGACTTTCTTCTAAACTCCAGACCCTGGATTCCTGCTGATTGACATGTTTACCTGAGTGTCTTTTTTTAAATTATTTAATTTATTTTTTGGTTTTTCAAGATAGAGTCTCACTAGTCCAGGCTGACCTGGAATTCTCTTTGTAGTATGAACTCATGGCAATGCTCCTGCCTCTGCCTCCCAAGTGCTGGCATTGAAGGTGTGCACTGCCATGCCCAGCTTGAATATCTTCTTTATATCCCAGACTCAATACAATCCAAAATGGAACTTCTGCCCTTGCCTCCTCTCTCAATTTCCACTGAACTTGACAAGGCTTTGGGGGACCTCAGGAATCCGCAGGGGGATATCTCTGGTGATAGCAACTCCACCCACACAACTGGTCAGGACAGAGACAGGGTTATCTATGACTTTTCTCACATACCCTGCATCAAGTGCATTGGGAAAATCTGACCCTTCTAACTTTAAAAAGTATTGAGAGGCTGGAGAGATGGCTGAGCAGTTAAAGGCTCTTGCTTGCAAAGCCTGATGGTCCAGGTTCAATTTTCTTTTTTAAAAGATTTTTTTCTAATTTTTATTTATTTATTTGAGAGCGACAGACACAGAGAGAAAGACAGGTAGAGGGAGAGAGAGAGAATGGGCGCGCCAGGGCTTCCAGCCTCTGCAAACGAACTCCAGACGCGTGCGCCCCCTTGTGCATCTGGCCAACGTGGGACCTGGGGAACCAAGCCTCGAACCGGGGTCCTTAGGCTTCACAGGCAAGCGTGTAAACGCTAAGCCATCTCTCCAGCCCCTCAATTTTCTTTTTAAAAAATTTTATTTGTTTATTTGTTTGAGAGAGTGAGAAAGGGAAAGAAGCAGATATATATAGAGAGAATGGGTGCACCAGGGCCTCCAGACACTGCAAATGAACTCCAGACACATGTGCCACCTTGTGCAGCTGGCTTACATGGGTCCTGAGGAATCAAACTAAGGTCCTTTGGCTTTTCAGGCAAACACCTTAACCTCTAAGCCATCTCTCCAGCCCCCAGGTTCAATTTTCTAACACCCACTTAAAGCCAGATGCAAAATGACCCATGAATCTGTGGTCTCAACATGCCTGTGGCAATGAAAGAGAATTCCAAGCTTGCTGCAGACTGACATTCCATGCAGCAGATCTTCTTGGAGAAGCAAGATGCCCTGTCTTGAAGAAGGTGATGTGTAACAGATTCCTCTGAACTGAAATACTCTCTCCTGAAGAGAGAAAGAAAGCTTAGATTCAGGAAGTCAAGTCTGGGAGAACTAAAACCTTAATGGTCACATAACCATTGCCCAAAGTATGTTAATTAGAACCTGAAACATTCCTTCCTGGGAAGGAAGGAACAAGAAGGAAGTTCATGACTCAGGAAGTCTAGGAAAGAGTTGCAAGAAAACACTGTTTGAGGACTGGAGAGATATCTTAGCATTAAGATGCTTGCCTACGAAGCCTTAGGACTCAGGTTTGATTCCCCAGTGTGCCAGATGCACGTGGTAGTGCATGCATCTGTAATTTGTTTGCAGTGGCTAGAGGTCCTGATGTGCCCATTTTCATTCCCTACTTCCTCTCTGTCTCTCTGTCTAATAAATAAATTAACTTTTTTTTTTTAAAGAAAGAAAACAATGTGTGCTGGCTGCCTGCACATTGTGCTCTAGAGATGCAGAATCTGAAAGTCATCACTTGTGCTGAGGTGGGATTTGTGGCGATGCAGCTGCTTTTGAGTTGGAACAGTTGTAGGGAGGTCAGCTTCCAGAACGGGCTGGGTTTCAGTCAGCTATTGCTCCTGTAAGCATTGCTTCAGCTGGCTCTGTAAGTAACCCCAATGAACTCAGTGGTTCACCAAGCTGGTCTTGGTGTAATAGTCCTTTGTTCTGTCATTTGTGCCCTATCTGGGGATAAAACTTGTGTTATCATCACCTCAGGGGAAAAGGTTTCCTTGTCAGCCTAGTACAGACACTTAAGAGTTAACCACTGATCTTTACATCTGCACAAATACACACACACACACACACACACACACACACACACACTAATTTTTTGAAAATTATTCACGCTGGGTCTGGTAATGCACGCCTTTAATCCCAGCACTTGAGAGGCAGAAGTAGGAGAATTACTGTGAGTTTGAGGTCACCCTGAGATAACATAGTGAATTCCAGGTCAGCCTGGGTTAGAACAAGACCCTATCTTGAAAAACCAAACAAAGAAAAAAAGAAAAAATAATTTAGTACGGGCCACTTTTACTACTTCCCCTGCCTCGACCCTGGCCTGCGTCACATACTGTGTCATGGGGTACTGGGTTCCCTGTGCCTTCTTGTGTTTGAAATTATTATTAGATTTTTAAAATTTCAAATTATTATTATTTTTATTGACAACTTCCATAATTGTAAATAATATCCCAGGGTAATTCCCTCCCGCCCCCCCCATTTTCCCCTTTGAACCTCCACTCCCCATCATATCCCTCTGTCTCTCTTTTATTTTGATGTCATCATCTTTTCCTATTATGATGGCTTTTTGTAGGTAGTGTCAGGCACTGTGAGGTCATGGGTATCCAGGCCATTTGGCATCTGGAGGAGCACATTGTAAGGAGTCCTACCCTTCCTTTGGCTCTTACATTCTTACCGCCACCTCTTCTACAATGGACCCTGCACCTTGGAAGGTGTGATAGAGATACTGCAGTGCTGAGCACTCCTCTGTCACTTCTTCTCAGCTCCATGGTGCCTTCTGAGTCATCCCAAGGTTACTGCCATCTGAAAGGAGAAGCTTCTCTAACCAAAAGTGAGAGCAGCATTAATATATGGGTATGAACATTAAGAGAAGTGCTTACTGAGCAGTTTGATGAGCATAGTATATACATTTAGCCAGACAGCAGCAGACATTACACACTAAGGGCTCATGACTACCCCTGTTGTAGGTTTTCAGTATCAGCAATGTATTCCCTCCCATGGCGCAGGCCTCCAAGTCTAATTAGACAGCAGTTAGTTTCCCTCATAACATACATGACACTATTGCACCTGTTGGCTCATTTGGCCTGGCTGGCCAAATTTAATGCTTGCAGTGTCCACTGTTGAGTATCTTCACTGGTGATCTCTCTCTCTCCTATTGAACTGCATGCAGCGTCGCTTTTTCCAGCTTTCTGTCAGCTGATCTACATGGAGGAGGTTTTCAGCTCAGTTCCAGCAGGATTTATCAGTGACCTTGCAGCCCAAGTATGTAGAATCTTCAGCAATAGGGTCTTACCATCTATTCCTAGTGGGAAACCAAGGGCTTCTGCAATGGTCTGTGAAGGTGTCGCAAGCACTCTCAAAGATGATTGGTTGAGAGGATTCCGCCCACGAAGGTCAATAATACTCAGACGCTGGTGTACTCGCAAAGGAGTTTACTGGGATGAAAGTCACACACAAGCAAGTCCAAACTATCACAACTAATATTATAGCTAATATAATATATAACCAAATTATATTCATCACTACTAACACAAGAATATTTCTAACGAGTCTAACATGTATACAACCTGATATCGCGAGACTTGGGACGCAGTATCGCGAGACTCGGTCTCAACGCGAGACTCGGTCTGCGAGATTTCTGACGTTTTACAACCTGGTGGTGCGGTCCGTGCTCCGACTTTTCTCTCGGTTCGCGGTGTTTCAAGGCGAGTCTCCATCGTTCGGACAGCGTGTCGGGCAGATGAATTCGGATCGGTGATGCGTCTCGCGGAGGTCTCAGTCTGGACTGCTGAGCAGCCGTTCAGTCAGTCATAGTGTCGGGAGGACTGGGACAACGGCTGCTGAGCAGCTGGGGTTTTTGTATTTTCCACTACTTATCTAGGGTTCCACACACACCTTCTGGTAATCTCTTACTATGTCATTGTACTCTTAGTTTTTTGCTTACAAAGCTTGACTTTGCAATTTTACTCTCACACACAAAGAAAAACAAACTTATTTATCTAAACTGTCCCTGGACCATATGCTGGTCCTTACATGCTCATAACAGAAGGGACCAAACTGACATTATGACAGTCTGCAGTGTAGTGCCACCCTAACTAGGCCTAAGTTGCAGGTTCCCAAGAGGCAGACAAGACTTCTGGGAAAAATCACGAACAAAAGGTGGGCTATTAATCAACACTGACCCTGACATGTGGCGGGGGAAGATAGCTGCCCAGGGGCCTGAGTCAGTTTTGGCGGGCTCTGGGGGCTGAGTCAGTTCTGGGAAACATGTCCAAACATGCCCAGACTTGCCAAAACAGATCCCTTTCACGTTTTTCTCTCCAACCAATCAAAGATGTACAACTGTAACTGCTGCTTGCCTGGCTAATCATGTTAAAAGATTACCTGAGTTCTCTGTGTTGCTGTCGGCGGGGCGAAGATGCTGGGTTCACTGTGGCTGCGGCTGTGCCTGGGGCTCTGCAGCGTCCTCGTGGAGCCGGCCGAGGCCCCGCACCCCGGGGAGCCGCTGGAGCGGAGCCGGCCTTACGAGGTGCTGCGCGGGCAGAACCTGGTGTTGATGGGAACCATTTTTAGCATCCTGCTGGTGACCGTCATCCGTATGGCTTTTTGTGTCTACAAGCCCATCCGTTGCCGGTGACAGCCAAGCAAGAAAGTCCTGCTACAAGAAAGCCTTGTTCTCGTGAACAGGATTAAGTTGTGTTGCACACAGGCTAGTAGAGAAGTTGGAATCAGAATCTTGCTACTAGGAAATGACCTTTGATCTGGGCAGGTAGTAAATGCTAACAATTCAGAAAAGGTACCTAGTAACCTCTTTGGTCACTGGCTGATGAGTCTCCTTCATTTTAGTGACTGGCTACCCTTGTTAACAGTGAGACCTGAAGCTCCAAGATTCAGTGTAAAGCTGGAGTGTTCACAAGAAAGAACCCATGGTGACCTTGTGTCCGTGTCCACACTGGAAAGAATTAATCACTGATGCTTGCAATAGTATGCAGAGGAAGACCTAAGATATAGACATTCCCTGCTTTCGAGCCATTCTGTCACTGTGAGCTAAGACTCACCCATGCTTTTTACTGTATTAGTTGACCTAGAACATAGTTCATTGCTGCTCACCTGTATCGGGGTCTGCCTTTGATGCTCCCCACAAAAGTCAGGGTTGCATTGTGGGCCTGTAATCATGTGCCCTCTTGACTTGGAAGGCCATGTTGGACTGGAAATGCTACTAGGTGAGCCATCAAAAACAACTCCCTCCATCCCACTCAAGCACACTGGTCTTCCTGCTAGTCCACAGCCTAGCACGTGGGGCAGCTTTTCAGATTGGGAACCTTACACTGAGTGGCCGGAGCCCCTTTCAGCCCTGGGTATGGAGGGCTCAACCAAGAAATGTGTCCACCATGCTGGCTGGGTGTTTACAGAACCTCAACTTTGAAAATGCTGCTGGGATTTGCACGCTGGTGAACTGTTTTCTTCACACTGATACTTTCAAACTTACATAGTAGTGAGTGGTATGTATTTTAAAGATGTTAAGTTTGTTGCAGGGTTGGAGTCATAAATCTTGGGCTATACCTAGCAGTTGTTAATTTTTTAACAGCCTACACTTAATGTGAAGTAACTGATGAGGGATAATTAAATCCTGTAGCTGTCAGGATACTGTAACTGCCAGGAAACTTCATGTGTTAGGACTTTGTTTCTAATCTGATAAAATTGTAACAATGAGCCACTGAAATGTTCACTGTTGTGCTTTTAAGCAAAATGTCAATTAAAATTAAAGTGAAAAAAAAAAAAAGATTACCTGACCTACCTGGGATTCTCCTAGTTGTGCTTAAAAGGAGACTGCGTGCTCCTCTCGGGGTCACCATTTTGTATGAATGGTTGACCCCTGCATGCTGGCTGATTCTGCAGAATAAACACTCTTTGATTTTACATACTATTGGAGTCCAGGGTCTTTCTTCAGCAATTTTAAGACCCTTACAGTCTGTAATGTTTTGGAGGTATCAGGGACCTCTCTGACCAACAACTTGCTAGAAGGTATCCCATCCCCGGCACTGAAAATTCTCTAGTAACAGTCTGTGGCTTCTGAATGTTCCATTGTCCAAAAAAGCAGGTTTCCATATGACTCGATTTTGATTAGCCCTCCCACCACCTTTCCTTTACTCAGTCTCTTCCCCTGACCTCACTTAGGCCTTCTCACCTCCATGAACCTGTTCTACTTACATATATACAATACCATCCTATTAAGGCCCCTCTCCATCCCTTTATATTCCCTTTTTATCTCCTTTCTAGCTTACTGGCCATGGCTGCTGAGTTTTATTCCTGTTCACATAGAAGTCCAATCATTTGTAGATAGGATCCACATATGAGAGAGAACATGTGATGTTTGGCTTTCTTGGCCTCACTAAATATAAGACTTTCCAGATCCATTCATTTTCCTGCAAATTTCATAACTTCATTTTCCTTTACCACTGAGTAGAAGTCCATTGTATAAATGTGCCATATCTTCATTATCCACTCATCAGTTGAGGGACATCTAGGCTGGCTCCATTTCCTAGCTATTGTGAATAGAGCAGCAATAAACATGGTTGAGCAAGTATCTCTAAGGTAGTGAGATGAGTCCTTAGGATATATGCCTAGGAGTGCTATAGCAGGGTCATATAGTAGATCTATTTTTAGCTGTCTTAGGAACCTCCACACTGATTTCCACAATGGCTGAACCAGATTGCATTCCCACCAACAGTATAGAAGGGTTTCTCTTTTTTTTGCATCCTTGCCAGCATTTATGGTCATTTGTTTTCATGATGGTAGCCAATCTGACAGGAGTGAGATGGAATCTCAATGTAGTTTTAATCTGCATTTCCCTCATGACTAGGGATGTGGAACATTTGTTTAGATGTTTATATACCATGTGTATGGCCCGTTTTTTTTATTTTTTGTTTTGTTTTGTTTTTTGTTTTTCGACTTAGGGTCTTACTCTAGGTCAGGCTGACCTGGAATTCATTATGGAGTCTCAGGGTGGCCTCGAACTCATGGCAATCCTATTACCTCTGCCTCCTGAGTGCTAGAATTAAAGGTGTGCGCCACCACACCTGGCCATAACCCATATTTTAACTGAGTTATTTGATTTCTTATTACTTACTTTTCTGAGTTCTTTGTATACACTAGATATTAGTCCTCTATCAGATGGATAGCTAGCACAGGTTTTCTCCCATTCTGTAGGTTACCTCTTAGTGCTATTTACAGTGTCCTTTGCCATACAAAAGCCTTGTAATTTCATGAGGTCCTAACAGTTGTTCTGTGGTTTTATTTCCCGAGCAAATAGGGTTATATTTGCCAAGACCAATATGTTAAGGGGTTTCCACTACTATTTACTCTAGCAGCTTCAGAGTTTCAGGTCTCATTTTAAGGTTTTTGACCCATTTGGACTTAATTCTTGTGCATGGAGAGAGATAAGGATCTATTTTCATTCTTCTACAGATACATATCCAGATTTCCCAGCACCATTTGCTGAAGTAGCTGTCTTTGCTCCAGTGAGTATTTTAGGTATTTTTTTTTTTCAAAGATCAGGTGGCTATAGCTACCTGGACTTATATCTGGGTCTTCTATTCTGTTCCGTTGATCTACATGTCTGCTTTTGTGCCAGTACCACACTGTTTTTGTTACTATGGCTCTGTAATATAGGTTAAAAATCAGGTATGGTGATACCACCAAGCTTATTTTTGTTTCTCAAAATTGTTTCAGATATCAGAGGGGTTTTTTTGTGCTTCTAAATGAATTTTTTGATTATTTTTCCTATTTCTGTGAAGAATTCCATTGCAATTTTGATGGGAACTACATTAAATATGTAGATTTCTTTTGGTAATATTGCCATTTTCACAATATTGATTATTCTGATCCAAGAACAAGGGATATCTTTCCATTTCCCAGTGTCTTCTGCAATTTCTTGCTTGAGTGTTTTGAAGTTTTCACTGTAGATATCCTTCACTTCCTTGGTAAGGTTTATTCCAAGGTACTTTAATAGTATTATTATTTTTTTTGATGCAATTGTGAATGGGGGTGCTTCTCTGATGTCATCATCTTTGTGTTTGTTGTTAGCATATATGAAAGCTATTGATTTCTGTGTGTTTATTTTGTATCCTGTTACATGACTTTAGGTATTTATCAGCTCTAACAATTTGCTGGTAGAGTCTTTAGGGTCCTTTATTTACAGAATCATATCATCTGCAAATAATGATAAATTGATCTCTTCCTTTCCAATTTTTATCCTTTTTTGCTTTTTTAAGTTTTTTTTTTTGCTTATTTTATTTATTTGAGAGTGACAGACAGAGAGACAAAGAGGCAGAGAGAGAGAGAAAGGGTACGCCCGGGCTTCCAGCCACTACAAACTCCAGACACATGCGCCCTCCTTGTGCATCTGGCCAACGTGGGTCCTGGGGAATCGAGCCTTGAACCAGGGTTCTTTGGCTTCACAGGCTAGTGCTTAACCACTAAGCCATCTCTCCAGCTCCCAATTTGTATCCCTTTTATGTGTGTCTCTTGCCTTACTGCTATGGCTAAGACTTCCAGTACTATATTACATAGAAGTGGGGGCAATGGACACCCTTGTCTTGTTCTTGATTTTAGTGGAAAAGCTTCAAGTTTTCCTCCATTTAGTATAATGTTGGCCATTGGCTTGTCATAAATAGCCTTTATTATGCTGAGATACGTTCCTTCTATTCCCAGTTTCAGTAGGACTTTTATCATGAAGCGTTGTTGGATTTTGTCAAATGCTTTTTATGCATCTAATGAGATGATTATGTGATTTTTTGATCTTCAATCCATTTATGTAATATATTACATTTATCAGTTTGTGTGTGTTGCACTATCGCTGCATCTCTGGGATAAAGCCTACTTGGTTGGAGTGAATGATTTTTCTGATATATTTTTGTATTCTGTTTGCCAATATTTTGTTCATAACTTTTTTTTTTTATGTTCATGAGGGATATTGGTCTGTAATTTTCTTTTCTTTTGTTCTATCTTTGCCTGGTTTTGGTATCAGGGTTTGCTGGCTTCATAGAGGAGGAGTTTGGTAAGATTCCTTCTTCTTATATTATATAGAAAATTTTATGAAGCATTTGGTGTTAGTTCTCCCCTGAAGGCCTGGTAAAATTCACCAGTGAATACATCTGGGCCTGGACTATTTTAGTTGGGAGATTTTTGAAAACTGCTTGGATCTCCATTCTTGTTATAGGTCTATTTAAGTGGTTAATCTCATCTTGATTTAATTTATGTAGGTCATATAAATAAAGAAAATCATCAATTTCTTTCAGATTTTCAAACTTAGTGGAGTATATGTTCTTATCCCTATGAGTTTTTGAATTTCTTTGGTATATGTTGTGATGGTGATTTTTTCAACTCTAATTTTATTAATTTGTGTTTTTTCTCTCTTTCTTTTGGCCAGATTTGCTAAGCATTTATCAATCTTGTTTATCCTTTCAGAGAACCAACTCTTCATTTCATTGACTCTTTGATTGCTTTTTGGTTTCTATTTCATTAGTTTCTACACTAATCTTTGTTATTTCTTCTTGTTTACTGATTTTTGGTTTGCCTTGTTCTCTTTTTTTCAAGGCCTTAAGGTGAAGCATTAAGTTGTTTATCTGTGACTTTTCTATTTTCTTAACATAGGCACTTAAATCTATAAATTTCCCTCTTAGGACTGCTTTCATTGTGTCCCAAAGGTTTTGGTATGTTGTGTTTTTGTTATCATTTGACTCTATGAATTTTTTTTATTTCCTTCTTGATTTCTTCATTGTCCCATCCATCATTTAGTAGTTTATTGTTCAGTTTCCATGATTTTTTGTAAGCTCTATAGCTTTTCTTACTATTAATTTGTAATTTGATCCTATTGTGATAAAATAGAGTGCAAGGAATTATTTTCCTGTACTTGTTAAGAATTGCTTTGTGTCCTGATATATGGTCTATTTTAGAGAATGTTCCATGTGTTGCTGAAAATAATGTGTATTCTGCAGCATTTGGATGAAATGTCCTGTTATATCTGTTAGATCCATTTGTTCTATGACCTCATTTAATCCATATGCATCTCTCTTTTTTTTTTTTTTTTTTTTTGCCAGGATGATCTGTCAGTTGATGAGAGTGGGGTGTTGAAGTCACCCACTACAACTGTGTTTGGTGCTATCTGTAACCTTATTTCTAATAGCATTTGTTTGATGAAGTTGGAAGCCCCCATGTTAGGTGCATATATGTTTAGGATTGTAATGGCTTCCTGTTGGAGTATGCCTTTAATCAATATAAAGTGACCATCCTATCTTTCCTAACTCATGTTGGTCTGACGTCTCCCTTGTCAGAAATTAGGATAGTGACCCCTGCTTGTTTTCTAGGCCCATTTCCTTTAAACACCATTTTCCAACCTTTCACCTTAAGATAGTATCCATCCTTTGTAGAAAGGTAAGTTTCTTGGAGGCAACAAATTGAAGGATCCTGTTTTTTAACCTGATCTGCAAACCTATGTCTGTTGGAGAACTGAAGCTGTTGATATTAAGAGTCATTATTGAAAAGTTGTTTTGTAGTTCTGGTTTTACCTTTCCTGTCTTGTATTGACTAGTAATTGATTATGGCTTGTTTTTTCCAGTTCCTTATATGTATACTTTTTCTTTCTCTTCAGCATAAGGATCCTGGCTAGTATTTTCTGTAGAGCTGGTTTTGTCTTCAAATATACCTTTAGCCTGCTTTTGTTGTGGAATGTCCTTATTTTTCCTCTATTTGAATGGATAGCTTTGCAGGATAAAGTAACCATGGTTGACAGTTGTTATTTTCAGAACTTGGAATACATCATTCCAAGCCCTTCTGACTTTTAAATTTTGTATTGAGTAACCTGCTGTGATCATGATAGGCTTGCCTTTTATGTGACTTGATTTTTCTTCCTAACTGATTTCAATATGTTTTCTTTGGTTTGTATGTTTGGTAGTTTAATTATAATATGGCAAGGAGAGGTTCTTTCCAGGTTTGTCTGTTTGCTGTTCTAAAGGCTTCCTGTATCTGCACTGGCATCTCTTTCACAATTTGGGGGAAGTTTTCTTCTATGATTTTTTTTAATGCTTCCTATGCCTTTGGAGTGAAATTCTCCTTTTACTATATCCTGAATTCTTATGTTTGATCTTTTCATCATGTCCTAATCTCTTGAAATTCCCATTCCTACTTTCCTATTAGTTTGTCTTTCTCTTTGTTGGACTGTATTAGATCTGCCACCTGGTGTTCTAGCTTAGATATTCTGTCCTCTCTTTTGTCCATTCTACTGGTGAGATTTTCTACAGAGTTTTTTTCATTTCACTGATTGTGTTCTTCATTGCTAGTATTTCTGACTGCTTTTCCTTTATTATTTCTATTTCCTTATTTACATCTTGTATTGACCTCCTTATTTCATTAAATTTGTTTCCCGTGTCTTCTTTACTTCCTTTGATTTCCTCTTTGATTCCTTGTAACATATTTACAATCATTCTTTTGAAACCTTTCTCAGGGATTTCTTCCAAATCAGTCTTACTGGAGGTCATTTCTGATGCATTAATACTTTTTGTTGTATTTACATTATCTTGATGTTTTTGGATTTCTTATATTATAATGTAGAGAGTTTTGCATCTTGTATTAGTTTATTTCTTGGATTTTCTAATTATCTGCATTATTATTAGATGTATCAATCAATCAGACATTATATATCTTCAGGGTATTTTAGCTTAAGGTGCTAAGTGTAGCTCTTAAGACTCTCAGAGTAGCTACAAAAGTGACGCTAGATGTTGAGTTTGCCTGCTATGAGAGTATTCAAGTAGGCTGAGTGGAACAAAATACAGGCAGATTCTAAAATTTAACTAAACAATGTACACATTCAATGAAAACCAGCACAGAGTATTTATGAAAGAGTAGGTATTATGACAACCAGATCCTCTAACAAAGTCATAGTCCCTAAGGATGTGTGTTGCCCCACACCCTTAATTCTATCTGCTGGAAGGCTAAGATTTCTGGTCTGTAGAGGGTTCCAAGCCAGCTTATGACCAAGTGAGACCCTTCCCCAATGAAGGACAGAAGAGGAAACCAACTATAAATCAGGAAGCAGCAAATGACAAGCCCCAAATGTAGCTTATTTAAGAATGATCAATCTGGCCATCCATCAGATTTAACATATAATTTACCCTGACATGGAGGGTGTAATCAGCACTTCTGATATAAGCCTACATACCAGACTTATTTGGCAGGTACTGACCTGGTGTAATCACAGTTACCTTTTAGGATGGCTTTGGTCTTAATTATGCTGTGTGCCCACTTGGGTCCCTCTTTGCTGTGTTGTGGGTCAGGTAGGCTGGCTGGGTCAGTGGGTTGATGCTCTGAGTGCCTGTGCCTGGTGCTGTGTAGGTGAGCTATCCTTCCCCAGGCCTCTTGTGCTTGTTGGCGCTTGCGCTGGAAGTGGGGGAGGGGAGGTTCTAGCTGGTGGCTGAAGCTCTCCCGCTGGTCCTCCTGGTCGTCTACTTCACAAGCCGCTGCATTGGTTCCTGTCATCCTCCCTTCACGTTTCTTGAGTTTATTAGGATGCTGGTGTAAGTGGAAAATCCCCTCATCTGGCTCTTCCTTTTTTCTCAGGCCGAGCCTTGGGGCTGTGGCCACATGGACCTGGTGCTGCTGCCGCTGGAGCCACTTCCGCCTGCTTCTGTGGACTCTAGATGCTCTGAGTCTCTCCTACTTCTCTGCTGCAGTTGATAATTTCTTTTTTTTTAAATTTTTTAAATTTTTATTAGCATTTTCCATGATTATAAAAAATATCCCATGGTAATTCCCTCCCTCCCCCCTGATAATTTCTTATGCACCTCACTTTTTAGTAGAAGTGTGTATTTTGCTTTTTTTTTTGTTTTTTGTTTTTTGGCCTTTTCTCTCCTAGGCTGCTTTGGCGTGGTTCCTATACTGCCATCTTAACTGGCAGTCACATTTTGTTTGTTCACTTCCCCCTCCCCTTGGTTATGAAAACTATAAAATGGAAATAAAATTTCAGCTAGTGGCCAGAGCTTCTTTAGAGGACTACCTCCAACTCCTGGGACCTGGATAATAAACTCCTCTACTTTCATTCATACTGGCATTGAAGTGCTCTTTCCTGAGAATTTTTACAATACCTGCACTCCGCTCTCCTGATGCATGCGTACCCTGCCATTGCCCTATTCTCTTTAATTCCAGGTCCATTCAGGGGCATCTACATGACTTCCTGTGATATCTCAGCCCCACATCCTTAAGCTCTGATGTACTGTCCTAGTCCAGAGAGAGAAAGAATGGACATGCCAGGGCCTCTGGCCACTGCAAACAAACTCCAGGCACATGCACCATCTTGTGCATTGGGCTTATCTGGGTACTGGAGATTCTGTGTTTTTAGGCTTTGCAAGCAAGTGCCTTAACTGCTAAGCCATCTCTCCAGCCCAATATTAAAAAAGATTAATAAAAAGCAAAAAAAAAAAAATGAAGAGAGATGTTTAACATTTGTTGAGTAAAAGAATGAATCTGCACAAATCATTGTGTTTTCTAATTTTTTTTTATTTGTATGTACGTATGTATGTATGGGTGCACTTGGGACTCTTACCACTGCGTGCATCCTTGTGCATCTGGCTTTATGTGGGTACTGGGGAATTGAACCCAGATGAACAAGCTTTGCAAGCAAGTGCCTAGAATTGCTGCACCATCTCCCCAGCCCCATGTGTTCTAAGCTGTGATTTTCTCTAAGACTCTTTTTCTCTTAAATAGAATTATTGCTGCTTTCTCTCTTTTAGGCAGAATTCCAAATTTCTGGCTCATTGATGAAGCTTTCTATTGTTCCCCCTCAGTGTGACAGATTTGTTTCTTTTAAAAGTAACTCTGATGATGTTGTAGGGTTTGGCATTTGCCTGTCTCACTCGCCTGTCATTCAACCTTGACCTCCAAGAATTGAGTATTTGTTAGTGTGAGTCAGTGCCACCAATATACATGACCTGATGAATTAAAGCTCCTGGACCTTGGGCTTTGGCGTCCCTCCCATTTACAAGGTAGTTTTGTGCAGCCACGCTTGGCCATCAGCTAGCCTTTCTCTCATCTCTGCAGCTGCAGCCCATTAAGTGTACCCCTGCCCATATTAACCAAGATATTATGAAGTATGCTTTAAATTCAGAGAGGAAATGAATTGCACAAATGCAAGATAATAGGAATGAGGTTCTAATGCCTGACACTACATTTCCTTCCTGCTAATCGACTCCATCTCAGAATCAAAGATAGCCACCCACATCCTTAGGGAACACATCGACAATATTATGCAGCTGAAAAACTGTTTAATCTCCTTTTACCATGGCTCTTATAGTCAATTAAAGACTTTTCAAATTTCACATATGCATTTTTATGCCTGTTTTCAAAGTCACTAAAGACCAGATTTTGACCATTGACTTCTATGCTGAATATGCATGCCCTATGAAAAGAAATTTGGTTAATTTGGGAGTTTGAGAATGTGCTAAACTATTTTTATCTAACTTTCCTTGCAGCATAGCATTTCTAAACAACAGGAAAACGTGCCTTTTTGGGTTTCTCCTTTTAAAAAATATTATCAATGTTTTTGAGTGTTTAATGTAATTTTACACTATTGGATTTGAGGGAGGAAATGTTCACTGTTCATTTGTCCAAGGCCACACATAAATTAATAAAATTCACAAAAATCACATAGTTGGGACCAAAGGTGTGATTATTTATTTATTATTTTGGTGGTCCTGAGGATTGAAATCAGGACCTTGTAAATTCAAGGTGAACACACTACCACTGAGCTATATCCCTAGACCTTTGTTTTGAGGGGGGCAGATGTGTTTTGAAGTAGGGTCTCATTTTAGCCCAGGCTAACCTGGAACTCACTCTAGTCCCAGGCTGGCCTCAAACTCACAGTGATCTACCTACCTCAGCCTCCCAAGTGCTGGGATTAAAGGCATGTACCACCTTAGCCCTTTTTATTTATTACTTTTATTTATTGTTGTTTTTTGTTTGTTTTAAAAATATTTTATTATTTATTTCTTTGAGAAAGATAAAGAGGCCGGGAGAGAGAGAGAGAGAGAGAGAGAGAGAGAGAGAGAGAGAGAGAGGGAGAGAGAGAGAGAGAGCACACCAGGGATTCTAGCCACTGCAAACGAACCCCAGATGCACGCCCCACCTTGTGCATCTAGCTTACAGCGGTCATGGGGAATCAAACCTGGGTTCAATGGCTTTGCAGGCAAGAACCTTAACCACTAAGCTATATTAAGCCCTGTTTGTTTGTTTGTTTGTTTTGAGGTAGGATCCTGCTCTAGCCCAAGCTTACCTGGAATTCACTCAATAGTTTCAGGGCAGCTTCATACTCATGGCGATCCTCCTATCTCTACCTCCCAAGTATTGGGATTAAAGGCGTGCACCACCACACTTGGCTTGTTGTTATTATTTTGAAATAAGGTCTCTATGGACCACGCTGCCCTTGAACTTTTTTTTGCAGCTCTAGCAGGCATGGAACTTTTCATCCTCTTATCCTCCAGAGTAAATGATGGAATTATAAACCTATGCTACCAGGCTAGGATCAGTTTTTTTTTCAAGGCACGGTCTCGCTCTAGCCCAGATTGAAATTCACTATGTAGTCTCAGGTGGTCTCAAAGTCACAGCAATCCTCCTGCCTCTGCATCCTGAGTACTGGGATCAAAGGTATGTGCCATCATACCCAGCTCAAAATTGTTGTCTTTAAAGCATTTTTGGGCTGGAGAGATGGCTTAGTGGTTAAGGCATTTTCCCGTGAAGCCTAAGGACCCAGGTTCTATACCCCAAGTTATTCTCTGAAAAATAAATAGATAAAAATAAAAAGACAATATTTAAAGCACTTAAAAATATGTATGTTTAATTATTTAGTGTGTGTGCATGTGGGCACATGTGAACCATGTCACGCATGTAGAGGTCAGAGGTCAGAGGACAACTTTCAGGTCAGTCCATGCCTTCCACCTCATTGAGGCAGGCTCCTTCATTGTCATTCACCATGCAATTTACCAGGCTAGCTGGTTCCAGAGCTCCTGGGGCGTTCTGTTTTTTAATTCCTTTTCACTGTAGGCACACTTGGATTACAGATGACTACCACTGCTTCCAGCTTTTATTGGGGTCTGGGGATCTGAACTCAGGTACTCCCAGAGTTACTTGCAGGCACCTTATCCACTGAGTCATCTCCCCAGCCCCCATATTGTTATTATTTATTTATTTTAAATGTTTGATTTATTTTCAAGCAGGGAAAAAGAGTGAGAATGAGAATGAACACACCAGGGCCTTTTGTCCCTGCAAACAAACTCCAGGTGCGTGCCTTACTTTATGCACCTGGCTTTATGTGGGTGTTGGGGAATTGAACCTAGGCTGTCAGGTTTTGCAAGCAAGCACCTTTAATGACTGAGCCATTTCTTCAGCCCCAAAATTGTTTTTTTTTTTTTTTTTCATGTTTCAAAAATTTGGGCCGAGTGTGGTGGTGCACACCTTTAATCCCAGCACTTGGGAGGCAGAGGTAGGAGGATTACCATGAGTTCGAGGCCACTGTGAGACTACATAGAACTTTGTATTTTTATTTATGATCAATTGTTTAATCTTTTATGCCAGAGCTTCCATCCAGCTGCCTCACCAAGGGATTGCTGCCATGCTTGCTGCTGCCATAGGAGCCCTTCAAGCTGTCAGGACAGCATGCCCACCTGTTCACCATTGCATGAAGCCTGCACTCTGCATCCACGCAGCTGACTAGGAACACCTCCGCTTAAAAGGTCTCCGTATTCTGAAACCAAGCAAGCCATCCAGATCTAAACATGCAACCAGCAGTATAAAATGAAAGCTGCTCTTGCCAGGCATGGTGGTGCCTGCCTTTAATCCTAGCACTAGGGAAGCAGAGGGAGGAGGATCATAGTGAGTTTGAAGCCACCCAAACTACATAGTGAGTTCCAGGTCAGCCTGGGCTGGAGCAAGACCCTACCTCAGGGAAAAAAAGAAAAGCTGGTCTTTACAGTTCAAACTGCACCACATTAGCTTCTGGCTTTCTGTCCTGTGACCTGCTGAATGGTTCAACTCTCTTTCTCTCTAGATCCTCAATTCTCATCCATCTTTGGCTCATAATTGTCCTGAAGTTGTCATGAACAGTATCAGCATCACATCAGTCCTCACCAACATTCCTAAAAGATTAGGTAGGCTATATTTTTTTTTAATACGAGACAGAGAAAGAGAGAGAGAGAGAGAGAGAGAGAATTGGCCCACCAGGGCCTCTAGCCAGTGTAATTGAATTCTAGACACATTTGCCACCTTGTATTCATCCTTGTGCATATGTTACCTTGTGTGGCTGGCTTACATGGGATCTGGGGAGTCAGACATGGTCTCTTAGGCTTCACAGCCTTAACTGCTAAGCCATCTCTCCAGCCCTAGGTAGGCTTTTAATTTAGAGTGTGGCCGTTAAATGTCAGATAGACAGTGTACATATTTAAACTGAGCCAACTGAGGACCACCTGTGGAAATGGTCCAACTGCCAAACATTACTAGAAGCATGGGGTTCCACCCACTGCAGGCCTTTGCAGAACTCAAAGGCCTACTTTGAGCCCCAACATGGTAGCACACCCATATAATCTTAAGGCTCTACAGAGATGATGGGAAAGGAAGCCAAGTTGAAGGCCAGCCTGAGTTACTTGGTTAAGACTGAAAAGTAGCGTGTGGTCGCACAGACTTTAAATCTCAGCCCTCGGGAGGCAGCGGCTGAAGAACTGCTGTGAGTTGGAGGCCAAGCTGTGAACACATAGTAAATTCCAGGTCAGCCTAGCTTAGAGCGAAATCCTACCTCAAAAAACAAGCAAACAAAAATCCAAGAAGAATTTTAAAAAATAATGAAGCTGGGCTTGGTGGTACATGTCTTTAACCCCAGCACTTGGAAGACAGAGGTATGAGAATTGCTGTGAGTTTGAGGCCAACCTAGGACTACAGAGTGAGATCCAGGTCAGCCTGGACTAGAGTGAGAGCCTACCTCGAAAAAGTAAAATAACCAAATCCCAGGAACTGAGAAAGCCATCCTTGCAAAGCCTGTCAGCCTTGGTTCAATTCCCAGCCACCTACATAAAACCAAATAGCCATTCCTCTGCAGAGCCAGACAACTTGGCGCCATGTCCCTCCTCGTGTGCAAATTAAATTTTATCATCTACGTCTACACAGATGACTTGGCACGCCCTGTCCTCAGAGCTAATGGTATTCATCAGTGTTATGGTTTGTCTGTTTGTTTTCCAAAGCAGGGTCTCACTCTCTAGCCCAGGCTGACCTGGAATTCACCCAAGAATGGCTCATGAAATGATTTTGGTGTGTTATAACCAGTGGCTCTCTTTTTTAAAAAATAAATAGTATATTTTATTTATTTATTTATTTATTTATTTATTTATTTATTTATTTATTTATTTATTTATTTATTTGAGAGAGAGAGGAAGAGGCAGAGAGAAAGAGAGAATGGGCACTCCAGGGCCTCCAGCCATTGCAAATGAGCTCCAGAAGCATGCACCCCCTTGTGCATCTGGTTTACATGGGTCCTGGGAAATCCAACCTGGGTCCTTAGACTTCAAAGGCAAATGCCTTAACCGCTAAGCCATTTACCCAGCCCTGTCTTTTGTTTTTATCAAGGAGAAGCCAAAATATTGGAGTGCATTGACCCTAACAAGGGCAGATATTCCTAGTACGATTTTTGTTTCAGCTTTATGTGTGAGTTTTTAAATGTATATGTGTGTGTGTATTTGCTACTCATAATATTAAATAGACTTCCCTCAAATACATAACTTTTACAAGTTGGGCCTGGTGATACAGGTCTGTAATATCAGCTACTCAAGAGGTTAAGGCAGGAGGATCAAAATTCCAAAGGCTGCCTCAGCTATAGAGTAAATTTAAGACAAGCTTGGGTGACTTGATGAGACACTCACAAATAAACAAATGGAAACTGGGCTAAGGGTACAACACAGTGTTAGAATGTCTAGAAAGCACAAAGTCTGGGTGAAGCAGGCAAGCGCCTTAACAGAGAAGCCTAAGGACCCATGTTTAACTCTTCAGATCCCACATAAACCAGACACACAAGATGACGCAAGCAAGCATGACTGCACACACACAAGATGGTGCACACGTCTAGAGTTCAGTTGCAGTGGTGGGAAGCCGTGGTGTGTCAATCCTCTCTCTCTCTCACTAACTCTCTCTCATTAAAAATGGCTAGTCTGTTGGGCTTGCCTATAAAAAAAAAGTACAAAGTTCTAAGTTCAATCCTTAGAACCCCCCAAATTAATTATTATTTGGGCTTTTTAATTTTTAAATTAAATTTTTTTTTTTTTTAATCTCTGCCTCCCAAGTGCTGGGATTAAAGGCATGCGCCACCACGCCCAACTCCCTGCCACAGGCTTTTGGTTAGATTTTCAAGGTCCAGGCATGTATTCCCTCCCACGGAGTGGGCCTCCAGTCTAATTAGCGAGCAAGTATTCTCAAGCATTTGGATGGAATGTTCTGTAGATATTTGTTAGGTCTATTTGTTCTGTGACATCATTTAATCCAGATGCTTCTCTAGTTTTTGCTGGGATGACCTGTCAAGTGATGATAGTGGGGTATTGAAGTTAGCAAATATAATTGTGCTTGGTGTTATCTATGACCTTCCGTCTTATAGTGTTTGCTTGATGAAATTGGGAGCATCCATGTTAGGTGCATATATGTTTAGAATTGCAATGTCTTTCTGTTGAATTGTTTTTAATCAATATAAAGTGACCTTCCTTATCTTCCCTCACTAATGTTGGTTTGAAGTCGATCCTGTCAGATATTAGTATAGCAGCCCCTGCTTGTTTCCTAGGCCCATTTGCTTGAGTTTCTAGGGGCAACAAACAGAAGGACTCTGCCTTTTAATCCAATCTGCAAGCCTGTATCTTTTGATTGGGACATTGAGGCCATTGATATTAAAAGTTATTATTGATAGCCAGGCATGGTGATGCACATCTTTAATCCCAGCATTTAGAAGATAGACTTAGGAAGACTGACATGTGTTCAAGGCTGCCTTGAGATTACATAGTGGATTCAAGGTCAATTTGGGCTAGAGGAAGACTCTACCTCAACAAAAAAAGAAGGAGTTATTGAAAGGCATATACTTATTCTTGCCATTCTTTTTGTTTTGTAGTATTTCCTTTATTTTCTTGTATTAATATTATTTGAGTATGGTTTAGTTTTTTTCCTGTTTTCTCGTGTGTGTTTCTTTCTTTTCAGTATCAAGCATCCCTTCACGTATTTTCTATAGAGCTGGCTTAGTGATCATATATTCCTTTAGCCTGTTTTTGTTGTGGAATATCCTTATTTGTCTGTTAATTTGGATGGATAGCTTTGCTGGATAAACAATCTTGGTTGACTGTTGTTATCTTTCAGCACTTGGAATACATCATTCCAAGCCCTTCTGGCTTTTAAAGTTTGTGTTGAGTAATCTGATATTCTGATGGGCTTGCCTTTATAAGTGACTTGATGTTCCTCTTTAACTGCTTTCAATATATTTTCTTTGGGGCTGGAGAGATGGCTTAGCGGTTAAGCACTTGCCTGTGAAGCCTAAGGACCCCGGTTCGAGGCTCGGTTCCCCAGGTCCCACGTTAGCCAGATGCACAAGGGGGTGCACGCGTCTGGAGTTCGTTTGCAGAGGCTGGAAGCCCTGGCGCGCCCATTCTCTCTCTCTCCCTCTATCTGTCTTTCTCTCTGTGGCTGTTGCTCTCAAATAAATAAATAAATAAATAATTAAAAAAATATATTTTCTTTGGTTTGTGTGATTAGTAGTTTAATTATAAGATGATGAGAAGAGGTTCTTTCCAGGTTTTGCCTGTTTGGTGTTCTAAAAGCTTCTTCTGTCTGTATTGGCATCTCTTTCTCTACGTGGGGGAAATTTTCTTCCATGATTTTATTGAAAATGCCTATTATGCCTTTGGAGTGAAATTCTACCGTACCCTGAATTCTTATGTTTGATCTTTTCGTAGTGTCCCGAATTTCTTGAAATTCCCATTCATTAGTTTCTTTCTCTTGGTTGGAGTGCATTAGATCTGCCACCTGGTCTTTTAGTTTAGATATTCTGTCCTCTCTTTCATCCATTCTACTGGTGAGATTTTCTATAGAAGTTTTTTATTTGACATACTGTGTTTTCCATTTCTAGTATTTCTGATTGGTTTTTCTCCAATCTTTTTATTTCCTTAGTCATGTCTTAGATTGACCTCCTTATTTCATTAACTTGGTTTCCTGTGTTATCCTTCAGAATTTTGTTTTCTTCCTTTATTCCTTTGAATATAGACATAATCAATTTTATTTCTTTTATTTATTTATTTATTTTTGGTTTTTTGAGGTAGGGTCTCACTCTAGCCCAGGATGACCTGGAATTCACTATGTAGTCTCAGGGTGGCCTCGAACTCACGGTGATCCTCCTACCTCTGCCTCCCAAGTGCTGGGATTAAAGGCGTGTGCCACCATGCCTGGCGACATAATCATTTAAAAAAAATTCTTTGTCAGGCATTTCATCTAAATCAGTCTCACTGGAGATCATTTCTGATGGATTTATAATTTTTGGTGGGATTGTGTTGTCTTGATTCTTTGTGTTTCTTATATGATGATGTAGAGATTTTTGCATCTTGGGTTAATTTGATGCTTGGGTTTTTTAATTATCTGCAATATTCTTAGATTTGTAAATCTGATGTTATATATCTTCAGGGTAGGAGTTTAAGTGCCTGGTGTGGCTCTTATATGATGCCCTGAGTAACAGAAGAAGTGACCCTAGGTGTTGGATTTGCCTACTATGCAAGTGTTCTAGTAGGCTGGATGAAGCAAATGACAGGCAAATTCTAAAATTCAGTTGAGCAATACATATATTCAATCATAACCAGCATGGAGTATTTATATCAGAGTTGATATTAAAACAAACAGATAATTTAACAAAGTCAAAGACCCTAAGGGTGTGTTTGCCCCACACCCTTAATCCTGTTAACTAGGAGGCTGAGATTTCTGGTCTGTAAAAGGTTACAGGTCAGCCTGGTGCCAGATGAGACCCTGACCCCAAGAATGACAGAAGAAGAAGACAAAGGCACTATAAATCAGGAAGCAACAAAGGACAACCCCAAAAATGCAGTTTATTTGGGCTGGGATGATGGTTTATCAGTTAAGGCACTTGTCTGCAAAGCCAAAGGACCTAGGGTCAATTCCCCAGGACTCCTGAAAGCCAGATGCACAAAGTAGTATATGCATCTGAAGTTCGTTTGCAGTGACTGGAGGTCCTGACAAGCCTATTCTGTCTCTCTTCTCTCTCTCTCCCTCTGCTTGAGAATAAATTAAAACAATTTTTTTTGAGGTAGGGTCTCATTCTAGCCCAGGCTGACCTGAAATTCACTATGTATTCTCAGGTGGCCTCAGACTCACAGCGATCCTCCTACCTCTGCCTCCCTAGTGCTGGGATTAAAGGTGAGCACCACCACACCTCGCTCAATAAAAATATTTTTTAAAAATCAGTTTAGTGGCTGGAGGGATGGCTTAGCTGTTAAGATGTTTGCCTGCAAAGCCAAAGGGTTTAGGCTTGATTCTCCAGGACCTACCTAAGCCAGATGCACAAGGTGGCACATATGTCTGGAGTTCATTTGCAGTGGCTGGAGGCCCTGGCACGCCCATTCTCTCTCTCTCTCTCTCTCTCTCTCTCTCTCTTTCTCACTCTCAAATAAATAAAACGTATTTTAAGAATAAAAAAAAAAGCTTATTTAATAATGGCAAAGCTGGCCATCAATCAAATATAATACATAACCTTCCCTGATATGGAAGGTGTGATTAGCACTTCCAATGCAGGCCTATATACCAGGCTTTGTGGCAAGTATCAACCTGGTATAAGTAGGTCCTGTTACCTTTTGGGATGGATTTGGTCTCACCTATGCTGTGTGCTGGCTTGGGTCCCTCTCTACTGTGCTATGGGATCTGCTAGGCCAGCTGTGTCGGTGGGTCCTCTGTTCAGATCATCTGTGCTGGGTGCTGTGTAGCTGAGTTCCCCTCCCCAGGTCTCCAGTGGTTGCAGGCAGTGACAGCTGTGGCAGGGGAGGCCGTGGAGGGTGCTTGAAGTTGTACCAGAGTTGCGTAGCTGGTCTCATGAAACCCTTCCTCAGGATTTGCTCAGCTGGTCTCTGCTATCTTCTCCTTCTGGTTTCTTGAGCTTGTGAGGAGGCTCGTGTGAGAGAAGAATCCCTTCTCCTGGCTTCTCCTGTGGCTCAGGCACAGAGCCTGCAGAGCCTGGCAGCTATACAGACTGGAACTGTGGCAGGAGCAGATTCTAGCTGCTTCTGTGGTTGCTAGAAACTCTGGGTCTCTCCTGTTTCTCTGCTGAGGTTGATAATTCCTCATGCCCCTTCATTTTTTAGTAGAAGAATATATTTCGCTGGCTTTCTGCTTATTTCCATCTCCCCCAGGCTGTTTGGCATGGATATTATACCACCAACTTACCAAGAAATCTTCAGCTTTTTTTTTTTTTTTAAGTTTATATATTTGGCTGGGCATGGTGGCACATGCCTTTAATCCCAGCACTCGGAAGGTGGAGGTAGGAGGATTGCCATGAGTTCTAGGCCACCCTGAGGCTACATAGTGAATTCCAGGTCAGCTTTGGCTAGAATGAGACCCTACCTCAGAAAACCAAAACAAATATATACATATCTATTTGAGAGAGAGCATTGAGTATGGATTCCTAGGGCCTCTCACCACTGCAAATGAATCCCAGATGTACTTGCCACTTTGTGGTTTTATGCAGGTACTGGGGAATTGAACTGAAGCCAGCAGGCTTTGCAAGCAAGCACCTTAAACTGGTGAGCCATCTCTCCAGCCTCAAAATTGTTATTTAAAATTTTTTTTATTTATTTGTTAGAGAGAGAGAATGGGCACACCAGGGCCTCCAGCTGCTGAGAATGAACTCCAGATGCATGCACCACCTTGCACATGTAGCTTATGTGATTCCTAGGTCCTTTGGCTTTGTAGACAAGCGCCTTAACCACTAAGCGATCTTTCCAGAGCCAAAATTGTTGTTTTTTAAAAATTTTTTATTTATTTGAGAGTGACAGAGAGAGAAAGAGGCAGCTAGATAGAGAATGGGCACTCCAGGGCCTCCAGCCAATGCAAATGAACTCCAGACGCGTGCGCCCCCTTGTGCATCTGGCTAATGTGAAGCCTGGGGAATCGAGCCTCGAACCAGGGTCCTCAGGCTTCACAGGCAAGTGCTTAATTGCTCAGCCATCTCTCCAGCCCCAAAATTATTATTTTTAAAACAGTGACTTACAGTTGACTACTATCGTCCAGCAATGCCGAGGAGAGCTCATGAGCTCTAACCTCTCCACCTGACAACAGAGGACAGGATAGAGCTTCTGTTCCAGGCCTTGTGTTCAGCTGACAGACCTGTGGTCTAGTGCAGCTTAATGATACTTCACGGAAGAGCTCGAGGAGATACGGCATTGGTAAGCATCAGTAAGGAGAAGACCTCTCATTTTTCTTTGGAGTTTATTCCACTATTTGAGTACTGTGACAGTGAATGAGCCCTTTCTTTTTTAAACTTTGCTTTAAACAATTTCATGTTAATCAAAATGAGTGGGATGGGAGGTTAGCCCACCAGCCTCTGCAGTTTTCTTGGGGACACTATACAAGCTCCCTCTTCCATCTGTTTTAGTTTAACATTTACTTGAGGAAAACGGAAACCTACTTTTCTCATTTCTGATCGTTTTTTGGAAGCTACTCAGAAATTACACGTGACTGTTAAAAATGTGGCCAAAATGAGACTCCATTTACTAGATCATTTATGGAGCTGGTAGTTTTTGAAAAGCTGAAACAATGGGAAAAATTAAACAGGAAGCGACAGATTTAACTGTAAAAATTTCAAGCTTCTGTACCAAAAAAATTAATAAAGTTAGCTGGGAAAGTATTTGTATAATATGTAGAAGTTAAAACTCATATAAGCCAGGCATGACAGTGCACACCTTTCGTACCAGCACTCAGGAGGCGGATGTAGGAGAATCACTGTGAGTTCAAAGCTGGACTGGAGGCAATGAGTACAGTTCCCGGTTATCCTGGGCTAGAGTGAAACTGTACCTCAGGAAAACAAAATGAAACATATATAAATGAAATATATATGTATACATATATAATATATATACATGCTTTTTCATACTTTTAAAAACTAAATTTATATATTTGCATGTGTATGTGTATGGGGTATGGGAGGTGTATGGGCCAGGATCTCTTGCTGCTGCATATAAACTCCAGATGAATGCTCTACTTTGTGCATCTGGCTTTATGTGGGTACTGGGGAACTGAATCTGAGCCAGTAAGAGCCTTTAAGTGCTGAGCCATCTCTCCAGCCCCTAAATTTACAGATACTCTAAACTATTGTATTATGGGTATGAAACTTGCTTTTATGCAATCCTCCATGTTAATGAATTCTTATATAATAAGTTATTATTATTTCTTTTTTCAAGGTAGGGTCTCACTCTAGCCCAGACTCACCTGGATCTCACTCTAGTTTCAGGCTGGCCTCAAACTCACAGCAGTCCTCCTACGTCTGCCTCCTAAGTGCTGGACTTAAAGGTGTGTGCCACTATGCCCAGCACAGTAAATTATTTTTAAGTAAAACCACATTTCTGAGTTTATCAAGATGCCAGTTACTGGCTAACACTTAACTTTTCTGCAAAATCAAGTTGACAGGCCATGTTTTGGAAACGCCCAGCAAATAATAATGTAAGCTCTTCTCCAATACCATGAGTCTGTACTCATTCTAGTGCTCCTCCAGGCAGCCACCACACTACTCAGAAGGTAGTTATTGAAAACATTTTATTATTTATTTGAGAAAGGAGGTAGAAAGAGAGACACAGAGAGAAGAGAGAACGGGTGTACCAGGACCTTCAGCCACTGCAAATGAACATGTGCCACCTTGTGCATCTGGCTCATGTGGGTACTTGGGATTTAAACCTGGGTCCTTAGGCTTCACAGGCAAGTACCTTAACAGTTAAGCCATCTCTCCAGCCCTGGGAAGGTTTTTCACATTGATCTTCCCTACCAGAGATATCTGTGTGATAAGCTGGTGGAGCAGGGCTGTGCATGGTGTAAGTACTGCCCATAATGTTGAGACTTGCTTATAGAATGGGCTAGCTCATGTTAAAATAAATATAACCAGTAATTGTAGAATTATACAAAAGATTTCCCAACATAAATTCCCAAGATTTGCCACATTATGCAAAATTAGATTGCTCAAGAGGGCTTTCATACAGTGATATATTTCTTGGAACTGAGAAGATGTGCATGCTACTGAGAAAATATTAAGAGATAGGATATAAACTGAGGTAATTATAAGTTTTTTAAAAATTGACAAGAGTCTGGTGTGATGGTGAATGCCTTGAGTCCCGGCACTCAAGAGGCTGAGGTAGGAGGATCACCATGAGTTCAAGGCCAGTCTGGGACTATAGACTTGAGTTCCAGGTAGGCCTGGGCTAGAGGGAGGCCATGCCTTGAGAAAAATACACAGAAAAATGACATAATGATACTGAGGTTCATCTAGAAGAATAAATATGGAAAAAGAGTCATTAAAAATTTATATGCTGGGGGCTAGAGAGATGACTTAGTGGTTAAGCACTTGCCTGTGAAGCCTAAGGACCCCGGTTTGAGGCTCGATTCCCCAGGACCCACATTAGCCAGATGCACAAGGGGTCACATGCGTCTGGAGCTCGTTTGCAGTGGCTGGAGGCCCTGGCGTACCCATTCTCTTTCACTTTCTCTCTCTGCCTCTTTCTCTGTCACTTTCAAATAAATAAATGAACATAATACGAACATAAATGAACATAAAATGAAAAATTAAAAAAAAAGATTCTTTATAAAAAAGTTTAGGGCTGGAGAGATGGCTTAGCGGTTAAGCGCTTGCCTGTGAAGCCTAAGGACCCCGGTTTGAGGCTCGGTTCCCCAGGTCCCACGTTAGCCAGATGCACAAGGGGGCGCACACATCTGGAGTTCGTTTGCAGAGGCTGGAAGCCCTGGCACGCCCATTCCCTCTCTCTCCCTCTATCTGTCTTTCTCTCTGTGTCTGTCGCTCACAAATAAATAAATAAAATTTTTAAAAAAAGTTTATAGGCTGGGTGTGGTGGCACATGCACTTAGGAGGCACAGGTCGGAGGATCACTGTGAGATCGAGGCCAGGCTGAGACTACATAGTGAATTCCAGGTCAGCCTGGGCTAGAGAGCAAAACCCTACCTTGAAAAACAAAACAAAACACAATTTACAGAAAGCTGGGCTAGGGAGATAGGCTTGCTTGTTTGCAAAGCCTACTGTTCTGGATTCAATTCTCCAGCAACCATGTAGAGTCAGATGTATGAAGTGGCTCAATGCATCTGGAGTTTGTTTCAAGCCCATACATACACATGTTCACACAAATGAATGAAAAATTAAAAAAAAATTTAAATAAAATATTCTATTTGGAAAGAAAGGGTTCAGTGAAGGAGGGCTATAAGAACTTGAACAAAGGGAGGCGGTAGGAGATTATGATCAGAGTAAAGTGTGTATAAATATATGGAGGCCTATTGATAAAAATGTTTAAGAACATAAAATAGGGGGCTGGAGAAATGGCTCGGTGGTTAAGGCACTTGGCTGCAAAGCCTAAGGACCTGGATTTGATTCCCCACTACCTATGTAAAGCCAGATGCACAAAATAGCACATGCATCTGGAGTTCGTTTGCAGCAGCTGGAGACCCTGATGTGCCCATTCTCTGTTTATCTTTCTTTGCTTATAAATGAAGAAACAAACAAGCAAACAAAAACACAAAACTGAAACAAGGCAAGTTCTTTAACATTCCTCATTCCAAGGCAGGCTCTAGGTAACCCTTTGCCTTAACCTTTGGGGGCCTCAGGACATGAAAGGTAACTTGGGGTTTTTCTGGCTTCCTTAAATGTCTAACAAGACCTCCACCTTGCAATAGGAGGTCTCCATGTGACCCCTGAATTCTGGCTTCTCTATTATTTCCTTATGGCTTTTTCATTCTTCTTCTAGCTAGTAACCCTGCCCAGTCAACCCCTGCTGCCTGGTTCACCTAGGTTCTTTTTCACTTTCTCTGAATTAATATTTTTCACCAAAAATTTCCCTACCAGCATCTTTTGGGAAAACTGATTGTGCAGTTGGGGGGAGTGCACCCGCTTCATGAGGACAGCTGAGATGTGATCATGGTGGAAGCATCACTAAGGTTTAAGCCAGCCCTAATCCCAGAGCTGGCTGTGAAACACATGCCAGCTCTCCTCTGCCCACCCCTTCTTGATTTTATTTCCTCTCCTCTTGCTTCCTGCAACCTGTCTAAATTTAATTCAGAAATCACCATTTCTGTTTACCATGGACTCAGCATATTTGCATTTGAAAGTTTAAAATGGTTAAGAGCAGATGGTGTCACCTCTTAAAGCCGCATCTCCTGTCTGTGCTGTGGTGATAACGACATCTTCCTTGTAGGTTGGGGTGCGACAAAATGAGGTCACACATGTCTGTGCTCAGTAAATAATCCCTGCTGGCTCACAGGGCTCCCGTCCTCCTCCGCACCCGCCAGCCTTGGTTTACTCACTTGTTAACCAGCGACTTCTGGATCTGTCATTCTTTGAGTAGCTGGTACTAATGATTCATCAGTGAGGTATGCTTTTTGTTTTGGTGTGCATGCATGTTCGTAGGTATGTGGGCACATCTCTGGGCGGGGGGTGGGTGTATGCATTTGTGTGAAGGCCAGACCTCAGATGTCACTCTCAGGTACGCCATCTACCTCTTTTTGAGACAAAATTCTCTCACAGGCTTGGAGCTCACCAGTTGGGTTAGACTGCCTGGTCCGTGAGCTCCAAGGATCACCCTGCCTCTGTATCTCCAGCTCTGGGACTACGGTTGTATACCACCGCACCCAACACCTACGTGTATTGGAGATAGTTTTCAGGTACTCTTGCTTGCACGGTCATCACCCACTCAGCTATTTTCTCAGCCTTGGGGTGTGTTTTAAGCTGAAGAAATGGTTTTAATGCATGGCGGCGGCGGGGGGGACCCTCACAATTAGTTCTTGCTCATATATCTCATATATGTGAAAACCAGGTTTCTGCACTGATGGACCTTGAGAAGCCTGGGAGTATTCCAAATGTGAATTCCTGGCTTTCCTTCAAAGCTATTCTTCTAGGAATACTCACTTGGCATTGGTCGCTATCCAACTTTGCCATCATCTGGTGGATCAGCTGTTGTAGCTCTGGGGTCATTGTGAGTAGGTGGGGAAAGGCATAGGGGCTACCCCTCTTCTCTAGCATGTGAAACATTCCCAAGATACACAACATCCCATGTGGAGAAAAGCTGGTTATCTGTTTTTCCCAGTGGAATTTGTCTGAGCTACTTTTGCATCAGTGTGACCAAAATATCTGTTACAAACAACCCGCCTCATGGTTCTCAGATTTATTTTAGCTCATTGTGGCAAAGAAGGCATGGGCAGGAGCATCTCTGTAGGAGGAACATCAGGAGCCTGTTCACATGATGACAGACCAGGAAGCAGAGAACAGGACTTGAACCAACAGCTGGGTACAGCTTTAAAAATCCCACCTCTAGGGACCTGCTGTGACTGGCAAGATCCCGCCTAAAAGTTCCACATAGAACAGTACCAGGGGAGACACAGCAGACTCAAACCACCCCAGAATTCACATATGACTCTTCCTCCGAGGGTGAGCTTGAAAAGGAAAGTGTTTTGCTATGTCAGAGTTACCATATTTGAAGAGATCAATTGTGCCATACTTTTAAAACTATACATTTTCATAGCTGATGAAAATCTAAGAAATTTATTAAGTTAAATTAAAAAAAAAAGTAGAGGTTGTTTGTTTTTTGACTTTAGGAAGCTCCACAATCTTTTTGTTTTCTACTTCAAGTTCCTCTGGAAGTTTATTTTCAAGTGAGATTTCCTGAGATGTAATTCATATGCAGTCAGATTTACCTGTTTTACTGTGTTATTCTCAGATCTGACCAAATGTGTGCTGTGGGACCATCATCACAAACCATATTTGGAACATTTCTATTCCTTCATGAATTCCCTGTGTGGCCGACCCTTTCTTCTAGCCTAGGCCCTAACAACCACCCATCTATTTTCTTTCCTGATGAGACCATAGAGTACGTGGTTAGATGAGGCTGGCTTCTTTACTGTCTGAGATGCTGTCATGCCACACTGGGGTAACGCAGCCATGCATCATCACAGGATGCATGGCACACCCTCCTGTTACTGTTGTCCACCTTATGTTGGCCAGGGTGATGTTCACCCTATGCTCATGCCATCACTTTCCCCTGACATGATGGCGCTTCCCCTCGAGCCTATAAGCCAAAACAAACCTTTTTCTTTTCTTTTTCTTTCCCCCCAAAGCTGCTCTTGGTTGGGTGATTTCTGCCAGCAATGCAAACCTGACTGTAACACATAGGTACTGGGGAATCAAACCTGGAACGTTAGGCTTTGCAGGCAAGTGTCTTAACCACCAAGCCATCTTTCCAGCCCCCTCCCTTTAAAAAAAAATCTGTATTTGAGAGAGAGAGTGAGGCAGATAGAGCCTTCTTGCATTTCTTGTCTCTTGCCTCGAGAGGCCATGTGCAGTAGTGGAACTGTGGCATCTATATTTGTGTGAGCACACATTTTAATATGGGCACCATGGCAAAATACCCAGCACACATTTCTCAGACCATACCCCCATCATTAAGCTATTAGCGGCTATCATTTGCTCTTTATTTCCGAATAGTGTTCAGCAATATGAATGTACCACAGTTTGTTTACCCATTTACTAATCGCAGGACATTGGGATGATTTCCAGTGTGGGGCATTTAGGAAGCAAGTCACTTCAAATATCTGTATGCAGTGTTTTATAAACAAAGGCTTTCATTTCTGCTGGGTAAGTTTTCTGCAGATAAGTATCAGTTTATTTGTTTTCCCAGCTCTTTTTTTTAATTTTAAAAATAGTTTATTTTTATTTATTTGTTTGAGAAATAGAGAATGGGCATGCCAGGCCTCTAGCCAGTGCAAATGAACTCCAGACGCATGTGCTACCTGGTGCATGTGGCTTACGTGGGTACTGGGGAATCAAACCTGGGTTCTTAGGCTTTGCAGGCAAGCACCTTAACTGCTAAGCCATTTCTCCAACCCCAACCAACTCTTTATTTTTTCATTTTTAAAATAATATATTTTATTTATTTATTTGTGAGAGAGAGTAGGTGCGCCAGGGCCTCCAGCCACTGCAAACACACTCCAGATGCATGTGCTTCCTTGTGCATCTGGCTTATGTGGGTTCTAGGGGATCAAACTGGAGTCCTTTGGCTTTACAGGCAACCACCTTAGCTGCTAAGCTATGTTCTCCAGCACCCCCCTTTTTTTTGACGTATGTTCTTACTCTAGCCTAGGCTGACCTGGAACTGACTCCGCTGTTCCAGGCTAGGCCAGTCTCAAGCTCATAGCAATTCTACCTCTGACTCCCAAATGCTAGGATCAAAGGCATGTAGCACCCTGCTTGGCTTACCCTCCCAACATTTGTGGTTCCCCCATTGTTCTCAGAAGTCACCATCCCAGCGACTTAAGCACTGCTCTCCCACTGTAAATGTGTGCTATGAGTTCTGGGTCCAGGGAGCAGTTTCAGTTTTTAGGACAACCCCTATACCTTCTATGAGGAGGAAACAATAAACAGATGAATGAGTGATAGAGGAAGAAACAGTGAGGAAAATCAGGGTGAGCCAGACAGGGCTTCTAGGTCAGGTGCTGTAATTAAGGGCTTCTTCCTAATGATCTGTCCAGCTGCCTGTAAAGCCGAAGTGTGCTTCTCTGCTCCCACGCTGGAATCATGACTCACTGAGCTATGACCTGCTTCAACCCGCTCTCGCCATTTGCTCCCATGAGCTGATGTCCTGCAGCTGATATCTGGACTCAAGTGGGATGAGGAGGCAGCTTCTGGTCATCAGAGCTTCTGTTAATAACTCTATATGAGAAACAATCCTAGCTAACATTCACTGAGCACTGTTTGTGCACCAGATACGATTGGAAGCACGTGACATGTGTCAACCGACTAGACTCAAATCCCACGGAGCCAGCGAGTATTTCTCCCACTTGCGTTTACAGAATCTGAGACACAGAGGTGAAGACAGCAAGCCAGAGGCAAAGCCGCAATACACAGATAGGCCATCTGGTTCACAAGCCGGTTCCTCAGTCATCGGGCTAACAGGCACTAACTCACCACCTGGGAGCCAAAAGTTCAGCATCTTGGTTTTGGCTTTCGTACTAACCCTACACGGTCTCCACCTCCCTTTCTACCTCCTCTTTCTCTTCTTTTCTTTTTAAAACTTTATTGACAACTTCCATAGTTATAGACCATAAACTATGATAATTCCCTCCCCTCCTCCTCTTTCCCCTTCACAAATCCACCCTCGATCATATCCCCTTCCCCTCTCAATTAGTCTCTCCTCTATTTTATGCCATCATCTTTCCCTTCTACTATGAGCGTCTTGTGTAGGTAGCACCAGGCACCGTGAGGTCATGGATATCCAGGTCATTTTGTGTTTGGAAGATTGCATTGTAAGCAGCCCTGCTTTAACATTCTTTTTGCCACCTTTTCTGCGATGGACCCTGAGCCTTGGAGGGGGTGATAGAGATGTTTTAGTGCTGAGCACTCCTCTGTCACTTCTCAGCACTATGGTGCCTTTTGAGTCCTACCACCATCTGAAAAGAGAAGCTTCTCTAACCAAAAGCTGGGTTGGAGAGATGGCTGTGTGGTTAAGGCACTTGCCTGCAAAGCCAAAGGACCAAGGTTCAATTCTCCAGAACTCACGTAAGCCAGTTGCACAAGGGGCCCATACATCTGGAGATCATTTGCATTGGCTAGAGGCCCTGGTGTGCCCATTTTCTATATGTGTCTTTTTCTGTCTATGTATCACTCTAAAATGAATAAATAAAATTAAAAATAAATTTTAAAAAGTGAGCTAGCATTAATATATGGGTATAAACATTAAGAAAAGTGCTTACAGGGCAGTTTGGTGAGCATAATATATGCATCTAGCCAGACAACAACAGGCATTACCCTCCTAGGACTCATGACCTCCAACACCATAAGCTTTTGACTAGGTTTTCAGTACCAGGCACGTATTCCTTCCCATGGAGTGAGCTTTCAGTCCAGTTAGAAAGTGAATGATTTCCCCCATAACAGACATGCCACTATTGCACCTGTTGGCTCATTTGGCCTGGCTGGCCAAACTTAAGGCTTGTAGTGTCCATTGTTGATCTCCACTGAGGACCTCTCTCTCCCATAGGGATGCATACAATGTAGCTTTTTCCAGCTTTCTGTCAGCTAGTCTACAGGAAGGAGGTTTTCAGCTCAGCTCCAGCTTCATTTCTCAGTAACCTTATAGCCCAAGCATGTGGAGTCTTCAGCAAAAGCGTCTAACTATCTATTTCTGATGGGAAACCAAGACCTTGGCAACAGCCTATAATGGTTTGGGGGCATTAGGGACTCCCTTGGCCAACAACTCACTGGAAGCCATCCCATCCCTAGCACTGAAATTTTTCTATTAATAGTCTATGGCTTCTAGGTGTGCCATTATCCAAAAAAGTTGGTTTTCACACAGCTTGTTCATAACATCTTAAATTTTGATTAACCATCTCCCACCCTTCCTTTACTTAATCTCTTCTCTTGACCTCACTTAGGCCATTCACCCCCAAGTAATCTGTTCATCTCCTTTCATATCTACAATAGCATCTCCTTAAGTCCTCCCCTCTCCTCTCTCCCTTGTAGCCCCTTTCTAGCTCACTGGCCTCTGCTACAAATTTTTACTCCAACTCACATACAAGTCTAAATATTTGTAGCTAGGATCTTTCTCCTTTTCTGCCTCCTCTTTTCTTTTTTTTTTCTCTTTAAAAAATATTTATTTATTTGAGAGATAGAGAAAGAGAAAGGCAGATATAGAGAGAGATAGACTATGGTCACACCAGGGCCTCTAGCCACTGCAAAGGAACTCCGGATGCATGTAACACTTTGTGCATCTGGCTTTATGTGGGTACTTGAGAATTGAACCTGGGTCTTTTGACTTTGTAGGCAAGTGCCTTAACCACTAAGCCATCTCGTTAGCCCTTTTTTCTCTTAAAAAATTTTTTTAAAATATATTTGCAGAGAGAGAGAGAGAGAGAGAGAGAGAGAGAGAGAGGGAGGGAGGGAGAGAGAATGAGAATGGGTGCACCAGGGCCTCTGGCTTCTGTAAACAAACTCAAAATGCATGTACTACTTTGTGCATCTGGCTTTACAGGAGTACTGGGGAATTGAGCCCAGGCCATCAGAATTTCAAGCAAGTATCTTTAACTGCTGAGCCATCTCTCCACCAGCACCCCCTTTTGATAAAAGATCTCATGTATCCCAAGCTAAACTTGAACTCACTAGGCAGCCAAGAATGCTTTTCAATGTTTGATTCTCCTGCCTCCACCTCTCAAGTGTTGGGATTACAAGCATGTATGGCCACATCCAGCTCTTCATTTTTTTTTTTTTTTCCCTCAAGGTAGGGTCTCACTCTAGCCCAGGCTGACCTGGAATTCACTATGGAGTCTCAGGGTGGCCTCAAACTCACGGCAATCCTCCTACCTCTTTCTCCCGAATGCTGGGATTAAAGGTGTGTGCCACCACGCCCGGCTTCAGTTCTTCTTATTAGTCCTGTTTTATATATAGGGAATTGAGACTCAGAGAAATGAAGGAGCTAGGTCAAGGTCACCCCTCCCATGGGTCCTGGAGTTGGGAATGAATCCAAGTTAGTTCACACACTCTCCACCACCTTGCCTTGCCTCTAATCAAATCACTTGGTTTTCCTTGGACTTGACCTAAGTTGATAGGCTGTCAAAGACATGAAATGAAGATGAAGTTGTCCAAGTCTTTGCTAGCCTTGCCGCCTGAGTGTTTCTACCAAGAGTTAGCTCCACATAGCCCCTGGCATCCGAGTGGGTCTCTGAGGACCAGGAGGGATATTGTAAAAACCTTCTGATTTTTACAGTACCTTTTCTCAAACAATAAACTCTCTTAGAAAAGTTGGAAAAGAAAACAAAAATACCCGTGAAAGATAGATTTACAATAGAAGTCCTTCTGCATTTGTTTGACTCAAATGTTCTTAAAAGGATGCTTATTTGGGCCCTGTGCTTGCTCTAATTAGCTTTTGCACCATGTGATGGTGGGCCTCTGGAGGGAGAGAGCCTGGCTGTATCTAGAGCGATCAGGCTCTCAGAGCAGCCCTCCATCGCCTTGACCCGGCTTCCGCATGGTGTGGGTGATGGCCAGTGCTGCCCTGGCCATCTTGCCTGCCACACCAGTGCCCTGCTGGGGGTTGTGTTTCATCATCTGCGCTGTCTATCATTACTGGCCATCTTCTTGATGCTTGCTCCATGTTCACCGCTTTCTGACGTTTGCTATCTCTTGCCCTCTCTACAGGCTTTGTGTATCTGTCATTCTCCTTGCTGAATAATGGGTGCCTGAAGATAGAGAAATATGTCATCCAGGATGAATTGGATCTGGTCTTCGATTGGCCAGGATCCCTGAGTTTAGTAGGCAAACCTGATGTATGTATAAATAATCAGAATGCAAGGCAGCCTCTGACAGTACCATGATGATAACCATAATAGTTAACATTTAAGGAGAATGGATCATGGTCTTGGCATGGGGCCAAGCTCTGCATATGTTTATGAGCTTCTTTAATCCTCAGCAAAATTGCTGCCATATCAGTTATCTATTATCATAATAACACTGGGTAACAACTGTAAAAGCTTGGCAGCACACATTTTTATTTGCTCACAAGGGCAGGAGATATGGCTTAGTGGTTAAGGTGTTTGCTTTTGAAGCCTAAGGACCCAGGTTTGATTCCCCAATCCCCACATAAACTCAGATGCACAAGGTGGTGCATGCATCTGAAGTTCATTTGCAGTAGCTAGAGGCTCTGGTGCAACCATTCTCTCTCTCTCTCTCTCTGTTTCTTTCTGTCTTAAATTAATAAGGAAAAAATATTTTTAAAAATAAATATTTTTGCTGGGCGTGATGGCACATGCCATAAATCCCAGCACTCAGGAAGCAGAGGTAGGAAAATCACCATGAGCTCGAGGCTACCCTGACACTATATAGAAAATCCCAGGTCAGCCTGAGCTAGAGTGAGACCCTACCTCAAAAAACCAAAATAAGTAAATAAAATAAGTAAATATTTTTGCTCAAAAGTGTTGGTGGGGAGCTTCTGTATCCAGGCTATTGGCTGAGATATCTTAGCTGGGCTCTCTCATGCGTGTGGGTGGGCAGAGAGGCCCATGGCGTCTACTCTGGGAAGGTCTCTGATGACACAGCTTCCTGTGTTTCACAGTCTCTCCTTCTCCACCAGATGAGCTCTGGCTCCTTCGGCAGGGGGTGGGGGTCGGTTCTGAGGATTATGTACACAGACCTCTGGAGGCTGAAACTCAAAACTGGCACACTCATTTCTGCTGCATTTGCACTTGGCCAAAGCAAATTTACAAGGGTAACCCAGATACAGGGAATGAGAAACAGTTTGCTTCTTGATGAGAGGAGCTACAGAATTATACTGTAAAGGGTGTGGATACCAATGGATAGAGAACTGTAGCATTTTTTTTTTCAATTTGCCACAGTGTCTACTAACATTCCCATATTACAAGTGAGGAAACTGAGACATACAGAGATGCCTAGGGACACATAGAAAGTAATGGTAATACAGACAAAAAGGCTAAATTACTGGCAAAGGGAAGGTTGGTCCTTTAGAAGATGAACAATCTTCTTTGGTGCAGAGATGAATCTGAACTGTGGCAGATGCTGGGCTGTTTTGCCCCACAGCATACCAGGCCCACCTCCAAGTTCACTGTTACAGTTCCCACATACCGGCAGCTTGTCTCCTCAAAGGACACTGTTCTTCTACTTGAGGCTGTCTCCAGTGCCAGTCTAGTTGTAAGGCAATCTGTCAGGATCACACTTAATACCCCCAATGACAATGCTCAGCCAAAGTGGTGTGAGTACTGCTGACTCAGTACTCCCAGATGCCCTTTCCCATGGTGGAGTACTGCCATGGCACATCTTGCAAAGTTCCTCAAAAGATCCCCAGAGGGATTGAGTCCCCAGATTACTCTAGGTCATAACTTGCTTACTAACATCACACCTTAATATCTCTTCCTCTTTTTTTTTTTTTTTTTTTTTGAGGCAAGCCCAACAAACTGCCCTTTCTTATGCGTGAGAGGGAGAGAATTGATGCACCAGGGCCTCAGCCACTGCAATCGAACTCCAGACACGTGCATCCCTTGTGCACATGTGCAATCTTGCACACTTGCATCACTGTGCATCTGGCTTATATGGGATCTGGAGAGTCAAACATGAATCCTTGGGCTCCATAGGCAAGTGCCTTAACTATTAAGTCATCTCTCCAGCCATCCCTTGCTCTTTTAGTGAAGCTATCTCCAACTAAGCCCTTGTCTTGAGATCTGCTTCTGTAGGAAGCCAAATTATAACACCTTGAAGGACAGGTAAAATGTTATATTAGTTAACCTTTCCCATAACTGGGACAAAATAAGTGTTGTTTTTTTTTTTGTTTTTCAAGATAGAGTCTCACTAGTCCAGGCTGAGCTGGAATTCACTCTGTATTCTCAGGGTGGCCTTGAACTCACAGTGATCCTCCTACCTCTGCCTCCCCAGTGCTGGAATTAAAGGCATATGCCACCACACCTGGTTTCTGACAAAATAAGTTTAAAGGGAGCTGGAGTGATGGTTTAGTGGCTAAGGCACTTGCCTGTGAAGCCTAAGGACCCTAGTTTGATTCCCTTGGACCCACATAACATCAGATGTAGAAAGTGTTGCATGCATCTGGAGTTTGTTTGCAGTGGCTAGAGGCCCTAGCATGTCCATTCTCTTTTTTTCTCTCATTCAAATAAGTAAATATATAAACAAATCATTAAAAAAGTCAGGAAGGGTTTCTTTTTGGCTTACAGTTCCAGGTTACAGTCCATCATGGTGGGGGAGGTATGGTAGCAGGAGCTTAAGGCAGCCGCTCACATTTAGACCACACTGAGGAAGCAGAGTGAGATGAATCTAGTGTTCGGTTAGCTTTCTCCAAGACTCTTTGCTCTGAAATGGTGCCACCCACAGTTAAGGTAGGTCTTCCCACTTCAATTAACCTAATCAAAATAATCCTTCACAGACATACAGAGAGGCTAAACTTCATAGATGGTTCTAGAGCCCATCAAGTTGATGACCATATAAACCATCACAGAGATATTGGCAGATAGAAGGAGGTTGGTGAAATGTTCCCAGTAGAGGGCTTTTGGAGCACTCTTGGAGATTGTTTTTAGATTTTCTTTTTGTAAATGACATTGTGTCTGTGCATTATTGTGGGATTTTTGCATGTGTACATGTGCATAGGGTTTGTATGTACATATGTGGGCACATATGCATATGAACATATGTACACATGTATGTAGAAGCCAAAGGTCTTGATGGATGTTTTCCTCAATGTCTCTGCCTTTTTTTTTCTTTTTCTTTTTTTGTTTTTGCAAGGTAAGTTCTCATTCTAGGTCAGGCTGACCTGGAACTCACTCTGCAGTTCCAGGTTGGCCTCAAATTCACAGCAACTCTCCTGCCTCTGCCTTTCGACTGATGGGGTTAAAGGTGTGCTCCACCACACCCGGCTTACCTTGTTTTTTGAGACAATGTCTCTCAGTGATCTGGACCTCACTGATCTGGCAAGAAGAGCTACCCAACAAACCCCAGGGATCCTCCTGTCTCTACCTTACCAGCATTGTTACATGTTAGCTTCTTGTTGTTGGGACCAAACACCTGAGTTAAAGTAGCCAATGGGGGAAAAGCACCCGTATTTATTTTGGCTCACTTCAAGGGAGAGTTTTGTCACAGCATGGAAAAGACAGTAGAGCAAAAGCTGGACATCACCTCTTTCCACAGCAAGTGGAAGACAGTGGCAAGAACAAACTGAGCTCTGGCCAGGGGAAAACTGGCCTATAAACCAAAAAGTACACCCCTGGGGCAAACCTCTTCCAGCAGCTCCCAAACTGCCACCAGCTGGGGACTGAGTATTCCAAACATGTAAGGCTATGGGGGACATTCTACAGCCAAACTACCACAGGCACATGCCACCAAGTCTAGTTTTACGTGTGCACTGTAGTCCGAATGCAAGTCCTCATTCTTGCACAAGCACTTTAAAAATATTTTATTTGTTTGAGAGACAGAATGAGCATGCCAGGGCCTCTACCACTGCAAACGATCTCCAGATGCATGTGCCACCTTGTGCATCTGGCTTATGTGGTTACTGGAGAATCGAACCTGGGTCCTTTGGCTTCACAGGCAAACACTTTAACTGATAAGTTATCTCTCCTGCCCCCATACAAACATTTTTATTGACTTAGCCATCTCATCTCCCCATTTGTGTTAGGTTCATATTGTTTATTTCAAGATTGATTCCTAGCACTAGAATTAGTAGGTCTCAGAGTTTAAATGTTCCACAGGCTTTTGGCTGGGTAATCCTTAATATCAACCTTTAGAGTTTGCCCAGCATAGGTATTTATCATGGACATGAAGTTTTTAATTGCTGATTTTGAGAGGTGAGGGTTAGTCATTTTCTGCTGCTAAAACAAAAATATTCAAAGTCATTACTTTATAAAGAAAAGAATATTATTTAGTTCAAAATTTGGAGGCTGAGAATTCAAGGTTGGGTAGTCCAATCAATTTGGTATTTTTGTTTATTTTTATTTACTTAAATTCTTTTTTTTTATTAGAGAGAGAGAAAATGGGTGCACCAGGGCCTCTATCCACTGCAAATGAATCCAGAAGCATGCACCACCTTATGCATCTGGTTTATGTGGGACCTGGAGAATCAAACCTGGATCCTTAGGCTTCACAGGCAAGTGCCTTATCTGTTAAGCCATCTCTGCAGCCATATTTTTATTTATTTTTGAGAGAGAGAGAGAGAGAGAGAATCAAATAAACAGAGAGAGAGAAAGAATGGGCACACAAGGTTTGCAGGGCACTTCCAGCTCCTGCAAACAAACTCCAGATGCATGTGCTACCTTGTGCATCTGGTTTATGTGGTTCCTAGAGAATTGAACCTGAGTTCTTTGGCTAGCACCTTAACCACTAATCCATGTCTCTAGCCCCGTATCTTGTACTATTTCCTTTCCTTTCCTTTCCTTTCCTTTCCTTTCCTTTCCTTTCCTTTCCTTTCCTTTCCTTTCCTTTCCTTTCCTTTCCTTTCCTTTCCTTTCCTTTCCTTTCCTTTCCTTTCCGTTTTTCAGAGTAAGGTTTTGCTCTAGGCCAGGCTGACCTGTATGGTCTATGTAGTCTCAAGGTGGCCTCAAACTCACAGTGATCCTCCTACCTCTGCCTCCTGAGTGCTGAGATTAAAGGTGTACACCACCAAGCCTGGCAGCATCTTTTTAAAAATACAAACAAACAAAACAAAACATTTTATTGGGCTGGAGAGATGGCTTAGAGGTGAAGGCACTTGCCTACAAAGCCAAAGCACCCAGGTTCAATTCCCCAGGACCCATGTAAGCCAGATGCACAAGGTAGCACTTGCACCTGGAGTTTGTCTGTAGCTGAAGGTCCTAGCATGATCCTTCTCTCTCTATCTGCTTCTCTCTCTCTCAAATAAATAAATAAAATATTTTTAAAACCTTTTTATGAGATGGGTATGGTGGCACATGCCTTTAATCCCAGCACTTGGGAGGCAGAGGTAGGAAGATGGCTATAAATTTGAGGTCACTCTGAGATTATATAGTGTATTCCATGTCAGCCTGGGCTAGAGCAATACCCTATTTTAAAAAACAAACAAAAATAAACCTTTTTATTGACAACTTCCATTATTATAGACAATAAACCATGATCATAATCCCTTCCCACCATTCCCCTTTTCCCTCTCCCAAATCCCCCCTCCACTGAATCTCTGCTTTCCAACGAATCAGTTTAGTGTTTATGAGATCCTCAGCTGGATCTCAATGTGGCAGATGTAATATCGTAAGAAGGCGAGATCACATGATGCAATAAGAAGGTAGAGAACAGGAAGGAATACATTGCTATTTGTTTTATTTATTTGAGAGAGAGAAAGAGGCAGAAAGAGGGGGCGTGCCAGGGCCTCCAGCCATTGCAAATGAGCTCCAGATGCATGAGCCCCCTTGTGCATCTGACTTACGTGGGTCCTAGAGAATTGAACTAGGATCCTTTGGCTTTGCAGGCAAATGCCCTAACCACTAAGCCATCTCTCCATACCTACATTGTTATTTTATTAATATTTTTTTAATTTTTATTTATTTGGGAGATAGAAAGAAAGAATGGGCATGCCAGGGCCTCCAGCCACTGCAAATGAACTTCAGATGCATGCATCACCTTGTGCATCTGGCTTATGTGGGTCCTGGGGAATTGAACCAAGGTCCTTTGGCTTTGCAGGCTAATTCTTTAACCACTAAGGCAGACATTGTTTTTGTTTTTAAAGGTATGTACATACGTATGAATATATTTGCACCTGTGTGTGTTTGTATGAGTTTACCAGACTCCTGCTACTGCAAATGAAGGTCTGTCCCACTTTATGTGGGTGGCTGGGGAATTGGAACCTGGGCCTGTTGGCTTTGCAAGCAAGCACCTTTTTAAAAACATATATATATATATATATATATATATATATATATATACATATATATATATATATTTAATTTTTATTAACATTTTCTATGATTATAAAATATATCCCATGGTAATTCCCTCCCTCCCCACCCCCACACTTTCCCATTTGAAATTCCATTCTCCATCATATTACTTCCCCATTACAATCATTGTACTTACATATATACAATATCAACCTATTAAGTATCCTCCTCCCTTCCTTTCTCCACCCTTTATGTCTCCTTTTCAACTTACTGGCCTCTGCTACTAAGTATTTTCATTCTCACACAGAAGCCCAGTCATCTGTAGCTAGGATCCCCATATGAGAGAGAACATGTGGCGCTTGGCTTTCTGGGCCTGGGTTACCTCACTTACTATAATCCTTTCCAGGTCCATCCATTTTTCTGCAAATTTCATAACTTCATTTTTCTTTACCGCTGAGTAGAACTCCATTGTATAAATGTGCCACATCTTCATTATCCACTCATCTGTTGAGGGACATCTAGGCTGGTTCCATTTCCTAGCTATTATAAATTGAGCAGCAATAAACATGGTTGAGCATGTACTTCTAAGGAAATGAGATGAGTCCTTTGGATATATGCCTAGGAGCGCTATAGCTGGGTCATATGGTAGATCAATCTCTAGCTGTTTTAGGAACCTCCACACTGTTTTCCACAATGGCTGGACCAGATTACATTCCCACCAGCAGTGCAGAAGGGTTCCTTTTTTTCCACATCCCAGCCAACATTTATGATCATTTGTAAAAACATATATATTTATTTATTGGGCTGTTGAGATGGCTTAGCAGTTAAGGTGCTTGCCTGCGATGCCTAAGGACCCAGGTTTGACTCCCCAGAACTCACATAAGCCAGTTACACATGGCGATGTATTGTGGGGCTCCTTCCCGGTTAGGTAGGTAGTGCCGAGGGAAGAACCAGGCCTGCTGGTTCCTCCCTAGGGGTTGAGGAGGATAATGAGCGTCGGACGACCCAGAAACCTCTCCTGGCCACCGGAGAAAAACCACACTGAGTCAGGAGTCTTTTTAATGCAGGAACTCACAGAAAAAACTCACTTTATTACTCTGGGCAGTTGCCTATATCATGTTGGGGACGAAGGCGGGGATTTTAGGACGGAGGGGAGGTAAGGGCCAATAGTAAACCTTAACTATTGAAATGGTAACCACAACTGCCATGGGGAAGTGGCAGACCAGAAACCATTAGGCGTCTTGCTGAGTCCTAGCTGGTCAGAGACAGGTCGCCAAACTTTAGCTAGGCTCAGGAAGTGCCACTAGGCCTCATGCCTAGGCGTTTCAGAGCCCAACATCTCCCCCTTTTGTTTTTATAAGAGCATTAGTCACCATGGCCCCTGTCTTAGGTCATCCCCCTTTGGGGATCTTACCCGTCATTAGCCAGAGACAGGTCGCCAAACTTTAGCTAGGTCAGGAAGTTCCACTAGACCTCACGCCTGGGCCTTACAGAGCCCAACAATATATCCTTCTGAAGTTTGTTTGTAGTGACTAGAGGCCCTGGTGCACCCATTTTCTCTCGCTCTAAAAAATAAATAAATGAATAAAATAAATATTTATTTATTTGAGAGAGACAGCTGGTAAAAGAGAGAGAAGAGAGAGAATGGGCAGCCAGGACCTCTGGTCACTGTCAATGAACTCCAGATGCACGCGCCACTTTGTGTATCTGCCTGTACATAGGTGGTAGGATTGAAGCCCAGGTCATCAGGCTTTGCAAGCATGCACCTTTAACCACTGAACAATCTTCCCCAAACCAGTCTTGTTCTTTTTATAGCAATTCTTTCTGGCAGCAAGTGAGTGGGGTCCTATGAGAACTACATTAATCTCTTCCAAGTACAACACCTCTAATGCTACAGCCCATCTCTTTTCAACACCACACTCTCCAAAACATCACCATAACTCTTGAATGTGTGAACTTGTGACCAAACATATCCACACTATAGCCATGGACAGCTTTGCAAGCAAGCACCTTTAACCACTGAGCCACCTCCCCGCCCAGCAAACAACATATATACCTCAACTTAAAATTAAACATCTCTGTTCTAAAATCCAATTGACTTTTCTTTTTTTGTTGTTGTTTTGTTTTGTTTTTCGAGGTAGGGTCTCATTCAGACTCGCCAGCCCAGACTGACCTGGACTTCACTATGTAGTCTCAGGTGGCCTCACACTCATGATGATCCTCCAACTTCCGCCTCCCAAAGGCTGGGATTAAAGGTGTGCGCCGCCATGCGCTGCTTACCTGACCTTTCTTAAAAGGAACTTCACAACCAGTTTTCCAGGTAAAGCTGTAATCCATTCTCATATTCTCCACCTGTCGTAGTATGCTGCTGGGATGAACCTCCATGCCAGACACAGTTTATGGGAAGAAGGGCTTCATATGAAGCTCATATATCCAGGGGAATTTCCATAATGGTGGAAGAAGCTGTTCCCCTTTTTCAGATCCACATAAACAGAGAAGAAACTACCAGCAGCAGCACCAAAAGCATGCACCCAACAAGAGTAGAGAACCCCAGGCACAGCGCAAGCACTCCACATATCTTTAGGCTGGTAACAGATCCACCCCCAGTAATACCTTAGGTCTGGACCCCAGGGTCCACCCACCCCAGGGATTTCCACGTGGCTAGAAATCCAAGTTATTGGCTTTTTTAAAAAAAATAAAGTTTAAATCCCAGCACTCGGGAGGCAGAGGTAGGAGGATCGCTGTAAGTTCGAGGCCACCCTGAGACACCATAGTGAATTCCAGGTCAGCCTGGGCTAGAGTGAGACCCTACCTCGAAAAACCAAATAATAAAAAAATTAAAAAAAAATAAAGTTTATTATTCCTTATATTTTATTTTTATTTATTTATTTGAGAGAGAGAGAAACAGAGAAATAGGCAGGCAGAGAGGGAGAGAGAGAGAATGGGCACACCAGGGCCTCCAGCCACTGCAAACTAATGTGTGTGCCCCCTTGTGCATCTGGCTTATGCAGGCCTGGGGAGTCAAACCTGGGTCCTTTGGCTTTGCAGGCAAGTGCCTTAACTACTAAGCCAATCTCTCCATCCCCATGTTATTGGCTTTAGTAAAACATTTGAGTCTTGCTGGGTGTGGTGGCGCACACCTTTAATCCCAGCACTCAGGTGGCAGAGACAGGAGGATTGTTGTGAGTTCAAGGCCACTCTGAGACTACACAGTGAATTCCAGGTCAACCTGAGCTAGAGTGAAATCCTACATTGAAAAAAAAAGCCATTCGGGGGGACATAAATTCAAACAACTACACCCCTTATCTTGCTTTTAATTCTCATCAGTTCTTACCTTTTCCATTTTAGCCGCCAGCTCCTACCGTAGCCGTTGCTCCCCCATAATATTTTCCCAACTTGAGCTATTAACCCCTTCTTCTACTGTCTGGAACCCTACGGTTTGTCTTCCACAGCTGGACTCTCCTGTCAGCATTGTCACTGAGCTAGCATCAAGTCTTTCTCTCTGGATGTCTGAAAAGAAGCCACAGCTAGCTAATGTGTCTGCAGAGATGGGGCAGAAGGAAGCGGGAGGAAGGGGAGAACATTTGAAGATAGTCCAGGCAATCGATGGCCCTTTAGAGGGGATGAAATAAACATGGAAAGACTTGGGGAGGACCTGGTCAATTTCCCGCTCCCCAAGACATGACCTCGCAGCTTTCAATTCCATGCTTTGTTCTTGTGGATGCTGCAAGTTTTTGAGTCTTCAATAATTCCCTATTAAAATGCAAATACCTACTGGGAGTTGTTAAGCCTTATCAGCTAACGGTCAGCTGTGGAAAGAGCAGAATGGCAAAGGGACAGGGCCATACCAGGGAAGGAAAAATGGATTCAGGAAGGAGAGGGGTATTTATGGAAAGAGTCATTTTCTGGTCATTCTTCTATTTTGGTCCAAGTGAACTTTGCTCACCATTATCTGTGGCCTTCTCCTTCCCCTTCTCAAGCGCAGTAGATTTTAAAATGGCTGGCTCCTTTCTCCTTGACCTGAACACACGCTGAATTAAGGAGGGAAGCTGGAGGAGCTCTCTTTGCCTGAGTTAGGAAGGGTAAAAGTCACGCAAGGAAATAGCTATGGCACCCTGTCTCTGGTATAAATTTAGCTGCATTTGATTGCACCAGCCCCGTGGAATACATGGGGCTTTGGTGGCCCAGTGAGTCACAGCAAAGCCTGGATGTGGCCAAGGACAGGGGTGTGCTTCCTCAGAGGCTTGAAGTAGGTCACAGTCCTCCTAGTGGGCATGTCCACGTGTGCTCATTAGGAGGGACCAAAAGAGCATGGATGCACACTGTCCATCTATCCTAATCCCCTGGCAAAGGGCAGAGAGGCAGCCTGACCTCCACAGGAAACGACCCCCATCGGCTGAGTCCCACCATCCCAGCTGCAGCTCTTCTCCACCACATGCCGCCCAGAGCACGTCCATCTTCTCTCCCCTGCTGCACCATGGCCATCCTACCCTGGGCCCAGGCCAGGGCCACTGGGCCACTGAGTGAGTCCAGAGCACTTCCAGAGCGCACACACCCATGAAGAAGCGGTGACCACGCAGGGTCAATCCCAAGCAGTGTTGGAGCTTAAGTTCAGTCTCCCAACCCTCCCTCCCTTTCCCCAGGATCCTGCTTCCTCTTGCGGGTGTGACCTTCGGAATACTTAAGAGCCAGGAGGATTCATTCCAACACTAACTAATCAGAAAAGAAGCAGGCTTGATCCAAAGGCTTTCGGGGTTGCCTGATATGCAGCCTGAGCCCCTTAGTTCTTGGGACATCATGGTGGCCCAAGGAGGAGTTCAGGAGAGCATCTGTTTGCCCTTTGAGACTCTTTAGTCCCAGGCTGGCCTTGAACTTGCAGCAGTCCTTCCTACCTTTGCCTCCCTAGTGCTGGGATTAAAGTGTGCCACCATACCTGACAGGAAAAAAAAAAATTGATCCAGGCATGGTGGCACATGTCTGTAATCCCAGTACTTGGGAGGCAGAGGTAGGAGGATCGTCATGAGTTTGAGGCCATCCTGAGACTACGTAGTGAATTCCAGATCAGCCTGGGCTAGAGGGAAACCTTACCTTGAAAAACCAAAAAATTTTAAAATAAATTTAAAAAATATATTATTCTTAAAAAATACATATTTATTCATCTATTTGAGAGAAAGTATGGGCATGCCAGGGCCTCTAGCCACTACAAACAAACTCCAGATGCATGAACCACCATGTCTACATTTATCTGGGCACTGGGGAATCAAACATGAGCCATCAGGCTTTATAAGCAAGCGCTATAACCATTGAGCAATCTCTCCAGACCACAACTTCTTAACACAGTGTCAAGATAGCCACTGACAATTTATTGGCTGGTAAAATGAAATTGTTTCTCTTAACCCTGTGTTAGAAGTTTTGAAAAGTCTAAAGGTTTACATTGTAAGAACAACTGGAGCTGAGCAGAAATTTCAAGATGAGGTTTTTGGAAAAAAAAAAATCTCTGCCCTATATGAGAAGTGATGAAGGGGTGACATTCATTACAGATGTTGTCATACCAGGGACATACTGAACAGAGGGTGTAGACACTGCATCCCTTTGCTGGAGGAGGGGAGGAGAGGAGATTGAAAGTAGCCACTCATGGGTTGGAGAGATGGCTTAGTGGTTGAGGCATTTGCCTGCAAAGCCAAAGGATCCAGGTTCAATTCCCCAGGACCCATGTAAGACAGATGCACAAGAGGCACATGCATCTGGAGTTCATTTGCAGTGGCTATAGGCCCTCATGTGCCCATTCTCTCTTTGTCTCTTTTTCTCTCCGCTTGCAAATAAATAAATAGAATTAAAAATCAAAAACAGAAAATAGCCACTCATGCTGGGGAGAAAGCCCATCTATTAAAAGCACTTACTTTTTTAATTTAATTTTTTTATTGACAACTTCCATAATTGTGAACAATATCCCATGGTAATTCCCTCCCTCCCCCCACTTTGCCCTTTGAAACTCCATTCTCCATCATACAGCCTCCCCCTCCCAGTCTCTCTTTTATTTTGATGTCATGACCTTTTCCTCTTTTTATGATGGTCTTGCATAGGTAAGTGTCAGGCACTGTGAGGTCATGGATATCCAGGTCATTTTGTGTCTGGAGGAGCACGTTGTAAGGAGTCCTACCCTTCCTTTGCCTCTTACATTCTTTCTGCCACATCTTCTGCAATGAACCCTGAGCCATGGAAGGTGTGATTGAAGGGAAAAAAAAGACAAAAAGTACTTACTGGCAAAACCTGGCATCAGGTTTTTAACAACCTTGTTGTCATTCCTGTCTCATTGCCGGGACAAACATCAAAGCAGAGGCAGTTATGGGAGGAAAGGGTTTGTTTCGGGCTCACAGTTTCCAGGGGAAGCTTCCTCATGGCAGAAGAGGCTGGCTCACTTTTCCCAACATGCAAGCAGAGAGAGCAGCCAACACCAGCAAGTGCAGGTGACTCTCAGCACACACCTTAGGGCTGGACTCAGGATCTGCCACGAAGGCCACAGGACTCTACCTCCTGGAGACTAAGTAAGCAGCTAAATCAAAAATACCTGAGCCAGACGGGCGTGGTGGTGCACGCCTTTAATCTCAGTACTCAGGAGGCAGAGGTAGGAGAATTGCCATGAGTTCAAGGCCACCCTGAGAATACACAGTGAATTCCAGGTCAGCCTGGGTTAGAGTGAGACTCTACCTCGGAAAAAAAAAAAAACCCTGAGCCAGAGAGGTCCCTGATGCCCCCAAAACATTACAGGCCATTGCTGAGGCCCTTGGTTTCCCACCAGGAATAGATGGTAAGACCCTATTGCTGAAGACCCCACATACTTGGGCTATAAGGCCACTGAGAAATCCTGCTGGAACTGAGCTGATAACCTCCTCCATGTAGAACAGCTGACAGAAAGCTGGAAGGAGCCATTATGCATGTAGTTCAATGGGAGAAAGAGAAATCACCAGTGAAGATACTCAACAGTGGACACTGCAAGCCTAATATTTGTCCAGCCAGGCCAAATGAGGCAACAATGGGTGCAATAGTGACATGTCTGTCATGGTGGAAACCAACTGCTCTCTAATTGGACTGGAGGCCTGCTCCATGGGGGGGAATGCATCCCTGATACTGAAAACTTTAAAAAGGGATAGTCATGAGACCTTGGGGTGTAACATCTGCTGCTGTCTGGCTAAATGTATATACTCTGCTCATCAAACTGCCCAGTAAGCACGTCTCTTATTGTTCATACCCATATATTCATGCTGCTCTCACTTTTGGTAGAGAATCTTCTCTTTTCAGATGGCAGTGACCTTGGGATGACTCAGAAGGCATCATGGTGCTGGGAAGAAGTGACAGAGGAGTGCTCAGCACTGCAATATCTCTATCACACCTTCCAAGGCTCAGGGTTCACTGCAGAAGAGGTGGCAGAAAGAATGTAAGAGCCAAAGGAAGGGTAGGACTCCTTACAACGTGCTTCTCCAGACACAAAATGGCCTGGATATCCATGACCTCACAGTGCCTGACACTACCTACACAAGACCATCATAAAAGGAGGAAAACATCATGACATTAAAGTAAAAGAGAGACTGATTAAGAGGGGGAAAGGATATGATGGAGAGTGGAGTTTCAAAGGGGAAAGTGGGTGGGGGGAGGGCATTATCATGGGATAGTGTTACAATCATGGAAGTTGTTAATAAAAAATAAATTAATTTTAAAAACACCTGAACCAGGCATGGTGGTGCACACCTTTAATCCTCGCACTCAGGAATGCTGTGAGTTCCAGGCTACCCTGAGACTACAAAGTAAATTGTAGATTAGCCTAGGCTAGAGCAAGAACCTACCTAGAAAAAAGAAAAAAAAATGAGGTTATGGGGCCATTTGCACTCAAACCACCACAAACCTCACTGCTGTCCTGGGTCATCCAGCCTGGAAACACAGCTCTAGCTCCAAAGCTGTGGGGATACTGGCCTAGGAAAGTTCTCCTTGCATGGAATTGAGCACATCACTTGTGTCCTTGGGGCCAGGGATGGGAGGGTGAACCTCAAGCCTGGGGCAGATATGGGGATCATATTGAAGAGTCCTAAGTCTGCTGGCCCCAAGAGTACAATGTTTCTGTTGCTCAGATGTGGCAAGATTGGCCACAGCCTGTCCTCAGGCCAAGGAAGCGTGGTCACTGCTTTAATCACACACACACACACACACACACACACACACACACACACACACACACAGACACACACACACGCGCACGAGAGAGAGAGAGAGAGAGAGAGAGAGAGAGAGAGAGAGAGAGAGAACCACATATTTTCAAGATATTACAAATGTCCCTTGGGAGTAAGATCATAGACAGACAGATAAACAGGATACAGACATACACATCATATACATAAGTATCTCCAAGAAAAGTGCTCCTCTGACGATGAGATAGCAACTTTTTATTCTTGACATTTTTAAAAGCTTGTTGCCGTTACTAAAGAAAAATTATTTCTGGGCTAGAGAGATGGCTCAGCAGTTAAAGACACTTGGTTGCATAGCCTGATGCCTGGATTCCATCCCCTATTACCCATGTAAAGCCAGATGCATGAAGTGGTACATGTGTCTGGAGTTTGTTTGCAGTGGCAAGAGACCTTGGTGCACCCATTCACTCAATCTCTCTCTCTCTCTCTCTCTCTCTCTACTTACAAATAAATAAATAAAAACAAATGTTTACTCCCCCCTCCAATACCCTCACCTATCCTTGAGTCAGGATTGGTGGTACATGTCTGTAATCCTAGCCCATACAAGATATAGGAGGCTGAAGGATTCAGAGTTCAAGGCCAGCCTAGGTCACATAGTAGTGAGTTTGATGCTAGCCTGGGCTACACAGCAAGACCTTGTCTTAAAAATAAACAGGGCTGCAGTAATGTTCATACCCATATATTAGTACTACTCTCACTTTTGGTTAGAGAAGCTTCTCTTTTCAGATGGCAATGACTTTGGGATGACTCAGAAGGCATCATGGTGCTGGGAAGAAGTGACAGAGGAGTGCTCAGCACTGTAATATTTCTATCACACCTTCCAAGGCTCAGAGTTCACTGCAGAAGATGTGGCAGAAAGAATGTAAGAGCCAAAGGAAGGGTAGGACTCCTTACAACGTGTTCCTCCAGACACAAAATGGCCTGAATATCCATGACCACACAGTGCCTGACACTACCTACATAAGACCCTCAAAATAGGAGGAAAAGATAATGACATCAAATTAAAAGAGTCTGATTGAGAGGGAAAGGGGATATGATGGAGAGTGGAGTTTCAAAGGGGAAAGTTGGGGGAGAGAGGGAATTACTATGGGATATTGTTTACAATTATGGAAGTTGTCAATAAAAAATTAACTAAAAAAAATAAATAAACAGGGCTGGAGAGATGGCTTAGAAGTTAAGGCTTTTGGTTGCAACACCTAAGGACCCAGGTTCCATTCCCCAAGACCCACATAACCCACATGCACAAGGTAATGCATGTATCTATGAAACACTTTATGATATAACACTCTAAGAAATCTGGTCCACGTGTACCACAATGCAGAAGACAACTTTCATAAATATAAACAATATGCCATGATCATAATCCCTTCCCACCGTTTCCCTTTCAAACAAACAAACCAAAAATAGCCGGGGATGGTGATGCACACTTTTAATCCCAGAAATCAGGAGGCAGAGATAGGAGGATTGCTGTGAGTTCGAGGCCAGCCTAGACTACAGTGTGAGTTCCGGGTCAGCTTGGATTAGAGTGAGATCCTATCTCTCTCAAAAATACCACTCCCTTCCTGAAAAAAAAAAAAAGTTGCTCAAGCATGCTGGCACATGCCTTTAATCCCAGCATTCTGGAGGTTGGAGTAGAACGACCACTGTGAGTTCCAGATCAGCCTAGGCAAGAATGAGACCTGCCTTGAAAAACAAAACAAGGGCTGGAGAGATGGCTTAGTGGTTAAGTGCTTGCCTGTGAAGCCTAAGAATCCCGGTTCGAGGCTCGATTCCCCAGGACCCACGTTAGCCAGATGCACAAGAGGCGCACGCGTCTGGAGCTCATTTGCAGAGGCTGTAGGCTCTGGCGCACCCATTCTCTCTCTCTCTCTCTCTCTCTCTGCCTTTCTCTCTGTGTCTGTCACTCTCAAATAAATTCAAAAAATGAACAGAACCAAGAAAAAGAGAAGAAAACACAGCAAACCAATATCTTTATATAATCTAGCTTTTTTATTGCATGTATGTATGTCACATGCACATGCCCTTGGTGGCCAGCCACATTGTCCACTGTACTATACTGGCCAGAGACCAAAGTCCAGTGTCCTGCTTCATCACTTTTCTACCCGGTCTTATTTGAGCAAAGGTCTCTTACTAAGAGCTTGCTTTTTTTTTTTTTTTTTTTTTTTTGGTTTTTCAAGGTAGGGTCTCACTCTGGCTCAGGCTGACCTGGAATCCACTGTGTAGTCTCAGGGTGGCCTCGAACTCTCAGCGCTCCTCCTACCTCTGCCTCCCAAGTGCTGGGATTAAAGGCGTGCGCCACCACGCCCGGCTCTTTTTTTTTTTTTTTTAATTCCCCAAGGTAGGGTTTCACTCTACCCCGGGCAGACCTTGGAATTCACTATGTAGTCTCAGGGCAGACTTGAACTCACGCCAGTCCTCCTACCCCTGCCTCCTGAGTGCTGGGATTAAAGGTGTGTGCCACCATGCTTGGCACAAACTTGCCTTTTCTTCAAGCGCTCCAGTGATTCCTGGATCTCTGCTCTTCCACAGATACGACTTGGGTAACAGGCATACATGGCCATGCCCAGCTGTTTATCTGGGTCCTGGGGATTCAAACTCGAGCACTTTCAGGCCCCCTCAGGCCCTCATGCTTGTGCAGGAAGTGCATTTAACTGCTGAGCCATCTTGCTAGCCTGGCAATCCCTCCTGTGCTGCTTGTTTGAGGAAGGGGCCGAGCTGCGGTGGGGGTTGGCCTGGTGGAGAGGGGGGCTCATTAGCACTGGGCGCTCCATTCTACTTCATGTCCCGCAGTTTCCAGTCTTGTGCAGGAGGGGGAACTGGGGCTCACAGGGTCGGTGCAGGTGATCACAAACCTGCCAGGGCAAGGGGAAGAGAGGCGGAGGAGAGCAGAAGGTGAGCTATTTTCAGTTCATCAAAACTCCTAGTAGAAATGATAGTTTAACAGAGGACTCTGGTGTGCAACTAGAGAAATTCAAGTTCATCCAGCATAGAGAAAAAGGAAATTAATTGGTTTTCTGCAATGAATCCACCGGAAAAACTGAGGTGTGCTGAGCTTTCAGGACAGCTGAATCTGGGGCCTTAAATGTCACTAGAACATTCTATTCTCCTCTGCCTTGTATCCGTGCCCTTTTCTGAGCGTGAGCTGCATGCTCTAGACTGTGGGTTCTCAGTTGGAGAGGGGCAGTGATTTTCCCTTCTCTGGGACGCTAGCAACATCTGGAGAGATTCAGAGTTGTCCCGACTGGGGGGAGGGTACTACCGGCCTCGAGTGCCCAGAGGCCAACAGAGCCACTCAACACGCTACATGCAATGGCCCTGCAAGAGTGATCAGATCTGCTCTCTATGACCAGTGTCTACATGCTACGTGAATGACACCCCAAACCTGCTAGCGTCAGTACAACCCTCCCAGCAGCCACAGAAAGCAAAAGTGAGCGGTGTGTGCATCTGTGGTCCCAGTAACGGGGGGGGGGGGGGGGGGGGGGGGGGTGGCGAGGGGCCAAGTCTGAAGAATCCGACGTCACAGGCCAGCTAGTCTAGCACTTGTTCACAGCCCCTGGAGACCTTGCCTCAAAGAAAGTGGAGCATAGGTGGAGGTCAAGGCTGTCCTCTGACCTTCACCTGTGTGCTGTGGCATGCACATACTTACTTACACACACACATACTTAAAAAGAAAGAGAAAAAGATACCATATTCATCATCTCCTGTTCCTGAGAATACTGGTCCTACCTCTGAATACTACTGTTTAGAAACAGAGCTTCCAACACATGAAGCTCAGCAGACACTTTTTTTGTTTGTTTGTCTTCCTATTTTTTTGAGGTAGTTGTTTCACTCTAGCCCAGGCTAACCTGGAACTCACTATGTAGTCTCAGGGTGGCGTCGAACTCACAGCGATCCTCTCCACTCTGCCTCATCCTGAGTGCTAGGATTTAAAGGTATGCGCCACCACATCTGGCACACTTTTTTTTTTTTTTAAGGTAAGTTCTGCTCTAGTCCAGGCTCACCTAGAATTCACTATGTAGTCTCAGGATGATCTCGAATTCCCAGCGATTCTCCTACCTCTGCCTCCCAAATGCTGGGATTAAAGGCGTGCCTACCATGCCCAGCCGGCAGACACTCTGAAACTAAAATCACCAACTTCCTGCCTGTGGCTAGACAAATAGCAGCTGACAGCTTTTAGATCTGTGTCCAATGGCTTTGCTGTCCCCTCGGAACTGAAAGTCACTCATTCTGACTCAAATGCCAAAATTCCCAGGGAAGCTTTCTGATTGGCCCAGTTTGACCGAGGGCCCATTACCAGACTAATCACTAGGAGCAAAAAGGTGCCATTTCATGGAAGCTTTTCCTAGAAGGAATATGCCTGCAGTTGAAGGGAGCATTCTCAGAAGGAAGGTGAGAGACAAGTCAGTAAAACGGTAACACTCTTACAAATGCTACTGCTGAGTAGCATCTGTTTGGGAGATGATGTGTATTAGTGACTCTTTTGTTACCTGACAAGAAGGGGTCACTTGGCTTACAGTTGGAGGGGATACAGCCCGTCATGGTGAAGGCAGGAGCATGAGGCAGCGGGTCACAGCCAGGCCACAGTTAAGAAGCAGAGAATGATGAGCTCTCCTGTTTATTCAGACCAAGTGCTACTTGTGGTCAGAATGTGACCTCCCACCTCAATTAACCTAAATCTAAAAAATTCCTCATAAATATTTCCCAATTTGTTGTCTTTAAATTTTTTGTAAATATTTTTATTTATTTATTTGAGAGAGAGAGAAAAATAAACAGGTAGAATCGGCATGCCAGGGCCTCAAGCTACTGCAAACGAACTCCAGATGCAAGCACCTCCTATTACATCTGGCTTATGTGGGTCCTGGGGAATCGAACCAGGGTCCTTTGGCTTTGCAGACAAATGCCTTGAGTGCTAAGCTATCTTCCCCAGCCCTTAACTTTTTTTTTTTTTTTTTTTTTTGGTTTTTCGAGGTAGGATCTCACTCTGGTAAAGGCTGACCTGGAATTAACTCTGTAGTCTCAGGGTGGCCTCGAACTCATGGCAATCCTCCTACCTCTGCCTCCCAAGTGCTGGGATTAAAGGCGTGCACCACCACGCCCAGCTTACCAGCCCTTAAATTTTTATGTATTTATTTATTCAAGAGAAAGATTCAGAGAGAGAGAGAGAGAAAGAGAGAGGCAGAGAGAATGGGTGCACCAGGACCTCCGGCCACTGCAAAAATACTCCAGACGCATGTGCCACCTTGTGCATCTGGCTTACCTGGGTCCTGGGAAATTTAACCTGGGTCCTTCAGCTTTGCAGACACGCATGTTAATTGCTAAACCATCCTCCAGACCCCCAGTTTGTTTTGACGATGATTCTAAATCCCATCAACTTGACAATCAGAGACTAACCATTGTACAATATTCTGAAAACTAAGAACATAGGGGAGCAGAGAAAATCAAGTGGTCTTTGGCAGAGCAAAGGTTGGGAAGCTATTAGTCTAGAACCCTCCACTAAACTACTGCACAACCAGACAAGCATGCTGTGCTCCGGGCCCTTTCCATCCCACTCCTCCCACAAAGACAATTCCTGGGGGACCGTTCTCTACCCCGAATTGATGGGTGGTAAGTGGCTATTTAGATAAAGTAATTATCTCTAACATTTAGCTAGCTAATGAGTTATTTCTCAGTACCTAACTCCATTATCACCCCATAGCCTTTAAAAGGTCCTTAAAGGAGGAAATGTCCATAGAAAATGCTTGGCAGGAAGTTACTTTTGGTTTGGAGTTCTCCGGGATCCAGCAATTCACACAGGCAGCAAGTTATATTGTATCTGAATTGGACCTATTCATAGGCAACATTTTCTGAAGTATGTTCTTTGGAACATATTAGTTTGGAAAGTGCTGGTTTACGGAACAGTGAATTTCTTTACAGTAAGGTTCAGAGCTTTTAGCAGAAAAGTGACTCTCAAAAGGGACATTTAGTACACAGAGTTTCCTAGTCCAATGGGTCAAGCCATGTCCATTCTTTTTCTGTCTCAGTCTCTCTCTCTTCCACCTTCCCTCTCTCTAATAAATAAATATTTAAAATATATATATATATATCTTATTTGACAGAGAGAAAGGGAGAGAGAGAGAATGGGTGTGCCATCCACTGCAAATGATCTCCAGACACATGTGCCCCTTGTGCATCTGGCTAACGTAGGTCCTAGGGAATTGAACCTGGGTCCTTTGGCTTTGCAGGCAAACATCTTAACCACTAAGCCATCCCTCCAGTCTCAAAATATATTCTTAGTTAAAAAAAAAGAAAGAAAGAAAAATACCTTTCAGTTGCCATCTGGGTTTTCAGAGATGAATGTTTCTGCCCATCTTAAATCATTCCTGGGACTTGCTTTGTTTGATGGCATATGGGTTCACTACTTGGCACCAAGCTTGGAGATAGCATCAGGTCTTAGCAATCTCTAGAAGAACACAGAATGAAAACTGCCTGGAACAGAGCCAGGCATGGTGATGGTGATGCACACCTTTAATCTCAGTACTTGGGAAGCAAAGATAGGATGATTGCTGTGAATTTGAGCCTAGCCTGAGCTACACAGTGAATTCTGGGTCAGCCTCGGCTAGAACAAGACTCTACCTCAAAAAAAAAAAAATATATATATATACATATATAAGTTTTGGGGAGAAACCCACTAATTTCAGGAATCACAGCACCCTTGGGGGTTGGACCACTTCTTTTTTATGGAGAAAATATGAAAATTTTTTTAACTTCTTGATGCTTCTATAGGTCTGTGCCTTGTTTCAGCCTTTCCCACCAAAGATCATGCTGCCTCCACAAATACTGATTACAGAATTCATGACTTTCAGCAGTTCACATTGTTGATGCGAAACACAGCTCTCACTCAAAGGGAACAAGAGATAGTTTATTTTGAACCAAATTTAAATGACCTTGACTCAGGAACATTGGTTCAGGTTATCACAAATACCACGTCCCAATGTAGTAACTGTTTAGTGAAGTTTATATGGTAAAGAGTAAAATAAAGTAACAAAACAAAGTACTTCAAAATGTTATTTATCTATTTGAGAGAGATACAGAGAGAGATAGAGGAAGATAGAGAGAAATACTTGGCTTGGCAGGCCTTCCAACCACTGAAAATGAACTCCAGAAGCATGTGCCACCTTGTACCTCTGGCTTATGGAGGTCCTGGGAAATTTAACCTGGGTCTTTAGGCTTTGCAAGCAAGTGCCTTAACCACTAAGCAATCTCTCCAGCACCAAAGTACTTTTAATATATATTGGTGGGGCATCATGTAGGCAGGTAATACTAAAGTGGAAAATCTCTGCTATAGATTTATTTATGTATTTTGGCTTTTCAAGGTAGGGTCTTGCCTTAGCCCAGGCTGACCTGGAATTCACCGTATAGTCTCAGGCTGGACTTAAACTTACAGAAATCCTCCTTCCTCTGCCTACCAAATGCTGAGATTAAAGGCATGTACCCCATGCCTGGCTTGGCCATACATTGTTATAGAAAAATTTCAATGTCAGGGGTGGGATACTTCCCAGCAAATTATTATTATTTTTAAAAATATGTTCTTTAAAAAAACTTTATTTTTATTTATTTATTTGAGAGAGAGAGAGAGAGAATGGGCATGCCAGGGCCCCCAGCCACTGCAAATGAACTCCAAAAGTATGCACCACCTTGTGCATCTGGCTTACATGGGTCCTGGGAAATCAAACCTGGGTCCTTAGGTTTTGCAGGCAAGCACCTTAACCATTAAGCCATTTCTACAGCCCTCCAAAATTCTTATCAATTTTATTTGAGGCAGGGTCTCACTTTGGCCCAATGCTGACCTCATTTTGTAGCCAAGACTGACCTCAAACTCACAGTGATCCTCCTATATCTGTCTCTCAAGTGCTGGGATTAAAGACATGTGCCACTATGCCCAACTACAGACATTCTTAGAACACCATGCCCAGTCTAATTTAGATTTTTTGGGGCAGGGTCTCACTGTAGCCCAGGCTGACCTGAAGCTCAGGCTAGCCTCTAACTCATGGCAATTACACCTCAGCCACCCAAGTGCTGGGACTGGAGGCTTGAGCCACCATACTGCTTAGTAATATATTGTTTCTTTTCTTTAGACACTTTTAAATTCCATTTAAAGTAGGCTGCTGTGAACTAAAGTTCTCAGAAAAAGCATCTGCTGTACCTACTTCCAGCAAGGCTGGATGGATTGATAGAACTGTGATCATAGATGGAATGTTGCAAGACCAGAGCCAAATTACCTTGGGACCAATAGCTATTATGCCCACCTCCGTGTCTGACTATCAGGTGATCAGGTATGATCCTTTTTGGAATATACTAACAGACTACCAACCCAGGGGCTAAGAATGTCATCAGATAGCATTGTGGAGATTTTCCCTACTTTGCTATAACCCACCTACCTGATGGTCAATCAATGTCTTTGAAAATTGCTTTACAATTTTCTTCTGTTCCGTAGCTATAAATCCTTTATGAAATTGTAAACATGTTGGACCACGGAGCTGGGGTAACCTAAATCTCTGTTACCAGGCCATGGTTGTTCATATTTGGCTTCAAAAGAAACTACCTCTTATCTCCTTTGAGATGAGAGCTGTGTTTAATTCCCTGGAGATCTTAAAAGATTCCATGATCTTTAAATCTATTAACTAGAACTTCTAGTTTAATACACACACACACACACACACACACACACACACACATGATCAATTTAGGAATATCAACTGTTCCTCACTGATAGAAATGTGAAGGCAAATTATTTTTAGTTTAAATTGTCCATTTTTAAATATTTGTTTAAAATTGGGCTGGGGAAATGGCTTAGCAGCTAAGGTGATTGCCTGCAAAGCCTAAGAATTCATGTTTGAATCTCTAGTTCCCACATAAGCCCAACACACAGTGTCACAACGCACAATGTCATACATGTGCACAAGGGGGCACATGTGTCTGGAGTCCACTTGCAGTGGCTGAAGGTCCTATCATGCCCATTCTCTCTTTCTCTCAAAAAAATAAAAAATTAAAATAAAGTAAAATTGTTTATTTATATTCACAAGCAGAGAGAGGTGGAAGGAGAGAATGGGTACACCAGGGCCTCCTGCCACTGCAAATGAACTTGAGACATATATGCCACTTTGTGCACCTGGATTTATGTGGGTACTGGGGAATTGAACCTGGGCTATCAGGCTTTGCAAGCAAGTGCCTTTCACCTCTGAGCCATCTCTCTAGCCCAATTTGTCCATTTTTCCAAACACCTGGATTAAAACAATTATCAAATATAAAACCAGCTGGATGGCTTGAGAGATGGCTTAGTGGTTAAGGTACTTGCCTGTGAAACCTAAGGACCTATGTTCGATTCTCCAGGACCCACATAAGCCAGATGCACAAGGTGTCGCATGCGTCTGAAGTTCATTTGCAGTGGCTAGAGGCCTTGGGGTGCCCATTCTCTCTCTCTTAAATAAGTAGAAAGCAGCTGTTTTCCTCCATACACTTACAACTCCTTTGAGGCTGCTGCATTCCTGAATGAAGCAAGCTTCTCCGTGGCAGCCAGGGGAAGCTGTGTTCCCCAGCACACTTCGATGTGGCTTTCAGGAGTAGCCCCCTGGACTTGCCCCCTCCAGGTCCGTTTTTCCCACGTGTCTCATTGTTGTGCGTGGTTCTAGGACTGTGATGGTGCTCAGAATGTGAGTGATCAACCTTAACTTGTGTCCTCCCGTCTGAGCCAATCAAGTGACTTCCAACCTTTACCCTATGAGGTGATTATGTATCTAGAGGTGTTTTCCCTCAGTCTTCCCCTCCCCCACCCCTGCGCTTATTAGTCTGGAGGGAACATGTGCCTCTCATCTTCAATGTCTTTACGATCGCGTGCACATAGCATTCCTAAACGAAAAGCAACAGGGATGCAATAAGTAGAAGTCACAGAAAAAGGCAGCATTAGATGTGGGAGGAGTGACGGGAAATAAGGTCTCAAAGTTAGCAAGTTAACCATTTTTGGGGGGTGTAATGGGGAAATTGGAGTTCTGGGGTGCTTCCTGGAACTCCAAGCCGTGAGTTCATATCTGCAAACTAACCAAAGAATCGGCAATCCCAGATTCAAGATAATGATTTTTTTGTCTGTTTGATTTTGTTTTTTTGAGGTAGGGTTTCACTCTAGCCCACATTGACCTGGAATTCACTATGTAGTCTCAGGATGGCCTCAAACTCTCAGCAATCTTTCTACCTCTGCCTCCCGAGTGCTGGGATTAAAAGCATGTACCATCATGCCCCGTTAAGAGAATGATTATAAAAATACTACCTTTTATTTCCAAAGGAGTGCAGAAAGGGGAAGGTTGGGAGGTAAGGGGAGATAAAGTGAAGAGAAGAGAAGTCCACCATGTGGAGCCCAAAAACCCATGTGGGCCACATGTAGTTCAGGAGTCCATGTGACCAGATACAGATCTGGGGGGGAAAGTGTGTAAAGAAAGAGGAAAAGAAAGTTTAAGGACCTCCTGCCATCTGGGGAGTTGGAGAGGATAAAGAATCCATGTGGAGATTAAGGGCTACCAGGGCCCTCCTAGCTGGGCCTGGGCTAGGGCCTAGGGTGAGCCCCTCCCAACTGGGCCTGGGCCTGAGCCTGGGCCAAGCCAGCCCAGGCCCAGCTGAGGGAAAAATCTCACCCACAGCTGGAAGTTCCTATGTGATGGAGAGAGCCTCTGCCCGCCCCTTGCAAAGGTATTTATAACCTTAGGGTGTCTTTTGGCCCAGAGGGCCATCTGGTTGATTAGGGCTAGGGGCTGTCTCAGGAAGAGATTTCTCTGGGGGCTGAACTTGACCAACCACAATGTTTAAATCTTATGAAAGACCTCTCTCCCCGGAGGGGTCCTGACTGCGGAAAAACAGTTCTTTGGAACTAGGCAAGAGATAAGAAAAACTTTCTTGTCCTTTTTACCTTCAGGGGTCCAGTCACTCTAACTCTAACCCACCCCTTGGGTGGGAGGATTTTGAGGCAGGGTCTCACTCTAGCCCAGGCTGACCTTGAATTTACTATGTAGTCCCAGGCTGGCCTCAAACTCATGGCAGCCCTCCTATCTCTGTCTCCCAAGTGCTAGGATTAAAGACATACGCCACCATGCCCACCTATGAATGTTCTTAAAACAGACAAAAATAAACCAAATACTCTGAAAACAAATAAAACAGGATATCTTAAATTAGATGCTCTGGAACAACAGAAAAGATATCCAAGAACTAGCTCAAAATAAACCAACAGACCTTAGACCAAACCAAATCCAGGTCCCGGAGGGAATCCCCAACATCCACCTGAGGAGCAGCTCTGAAGCAGATCACCCTTGAGGCCCCACACTTGGGTGCCAAAAGCTGCCGGTGCAAAATTTAGCTCTTAATTTTTGTTTGTTATTTTTATTTATTTATTGTAGTTTTTCAAGGTAGGGTCTCACTCTTAACCAGGCTGACCTGGAATTCATTATGTTGTCTCAGGGTGGCCTTGAACTCATGGCAATCCTTCTACCTCTGACTCCCAAGTGCTGGGATTAGCTCTTAATTTGAAGAAAATGGGAAAGATAGTTTATTCTGAGCCAAGTGTAAATGACTGTAGCCTAGGAATACTGACTCAGGTTTCCCCTAATACCATGTTCCAAGGTAGTACCAGTTTCATGAAGGCTTTTACAGCACAGGAGAAAGTCATAAATCAAGGTATTTTTAAAATATGTTGATGAGGGCTGGAGAGATGGCTTAGCGGTTAAGCACTTGCCTGTGAAGCCTAAGGACCCTGGTTCGAGGCTCGGTTCCCCAGGTCCCACGTTAGCCAGATGCACAAGGGGGCGCACACATCTGGAGTTCCTTTGCAGAGGCTGGAAGCCCTGGTGCGCCCATTCTCTCTCTCCCCCTCTATCTGTCTTTCTCTCTGTGTCTGTTGCTCTCAAATAAATAAATAAATAAAAATTATTTAAAAAAATTATAAAATAAAAAATATGTTGATGACAACATCAGGTAGGCAGGTTATATCCAAGTGGGGAAATCCCTGTTGTAGGTTTCAGTAGTTATCCAATGATATTCTTAGTTTTTGGTTGGTGAGCTAACTTTTAACAAGTGCCAAAAGGATTTACCTGATAGTCACAGGATGTGATGTGACACACACAGGTGAACAATGAATGTCCATTGAGAGGGTTAAAGAAGGGTTGAAGAGGGCTGGAGATATGGCTTAGTGGTTAAGGCGGTTGCCTGCAAAGCCTAAGGACCCAGGTTCAATTCCTCAGTGCCCACATAAGTCAGATACATAAAGTAGTGCATGTGTCTGGAGTTCATTTGCAGTGGCTAGAGGCCCTGGTGTGCCTATTCTCTCTTCCTCTCTCTCTCTTTCTCTCTTTAGTGTCTGTGAGTGGTGGCATATGCCTTTATTCCCAGTATTTGGGAGGCATAGGTAGAAGGGTCACTGTGAGGTCACCCTGAGACTATATAGTGAATTGAAGGTCAGCCTGGACTAGAGTGAGACCTTACATTAAAAAAAAAGGTGGGGGGAGGAGCAGGAAGAAGAGGAGGAGGAGAAGGAGTAGGAAGAGGAGAAAGAGAGCAACTTTGGGTGGGGGGAGGTTTATTTTGGCTTACAGACTAAAGGGGAAGCTCCATGATGGTAGGGGAAAACTAAGACAGGAGCAGAGGGTGGACATCACCTCCTGGCCAACATCAGGTGGACAACAGGAACAGGAGAGTGTGCCAAACACTGGCATGGGAAACTGGCTATAATACCCATAAGCCTGCCCCTGACAATACACTGCCTCCAAGAGGTGTTAGTTCCCAAATCTCCATCAGCTGGGAACCTAGCATTGACAGCATCTAAGTTTATGGGGTATTGCAGTCAGGTTCATATTGCTGGTAGAAATCATCCAAGCAAGAGCAGCTTGTGGGAAAAAGAGGTTTATTTTGGCTTATAGGCTCGAAGGGAAGCTCCATGACTGCAGAAAAAAAAAAAAGAAAGAAAGAAAGAAAAAGACAGCATGAGTACAAGGTGGACATCACCCCCTGGCCCACACAAGGTGGACAATAGCAACAGGAGAGTGTGCCAAACACTGGCATGGGGAAAGTGGGTATTAACACCTATAAGCCCGCCCCCAACAATACATTGCCTCCAGGAGGTGTTAATTCCCAAATCTCCATCAGCTGGGAACCTAGCCTTCAGATCACCTAAGTTTATGGGGACTCCTGAATCAAACCACCATAGGGGGACACCCAAATCAAACCACCACCTTCTGTCCCTGGCCCCCATAAGCTGATCACCATACATAGTGTAAAATGCAATGTATTCTTCCAACTTCAAAAGTCCCCATAGTTTTATCAATCTCAATGATGTTCAAACATCCCCATAGTCCAAAGTCTTTTAACTGAGCCATAATACCAAATACAAAGGAACAAACAAACAAACAAAAAACCATAATGGCACAGAATAAACATTCACACTGCAAAAGTGCCATTGGGCATAACAAATAAATATTCAACCAATACAAGATTTAAACAGGGCAAACATCAAACTCTACATCCAAGTCCAACAACTCAGTGACAAATCTCCAAGTTCAATAATTTTAACCAGCAATTCCAATTCTGCCCCTCTGGCTAGCCTATTCACAGTCTGGGAAAACTTCATTCAAGGCTGGCAGCTTTCCTTAGCTGCCATCTGGGTGGTTGCTGCATCTCCACTGGGTCTCCACTGCAACCCATGGGCCATCCTCATGGCCTCATTGGGTCTCCACACAGGCATCCAGCAAACCTGCTTCACACTGCCCATGGCTGTATCCAAAACATAAGACCACGTGGTTGCAAACTCAATGACCCTTTCTTTTCTGAATTTCCTATATGCCTTAATACCAGCTGGAGTGCCAATTTGTTAATCCGGGTGGGGAGGGTGTGATAAAGCAGACCTTGAAGAACAGGACACTGAGCATTCAGGCCCCTTCAAAAGAGTCTTCCTGTTACCTTAATCTCAAAGGTTGTAATTTCTCATATAATTGCAGCAGAATGGGCAGAAGTTTCACCAAAAATTTTGTTTCTGTGCCATATCCCTCTGCTCACACCAGTCTGTTTCTATGCACTGCAATTGTGCACAAGTTCTCAGGACATGGACATAACAGCAAGCCTCTCATACAAACTGCTTCCAGCCCAGTCAAGGCAAAGCTCTTTCTCAACCTCATATGCCAGACCTCACAGTTCATAGTTCTTAGTGCATTCAGGTCAGAGTTTGACCAGAATAGTCCACCAATCTGTACTTACAGCACTGCAAAGTGTCTTTCAAGCCAAGGTTTCAAATCCTTCCACATTCCTCTTGAAAATCAGTTCCAAAAGGCCAAAACCACACAGTCAGGTGTCTAGCAGTAAATACCACCACTCCTCAGTACCAAATTTACTATTGCGGTCAGATTCACATTGCTGGCAGAAATCACCCGACCAAGAGCAGCTTTTGGGAAAAAAAGAGTTTCTTTTTGGCCAACAGATTTGAGGGGAATCTCCATGATGGCAAGGGGAAATGAAGGCCTGAGCAGAGGGTGGACATCACCTCGTGGTCAACATCAGATGGACAACAGGAACAGGAGAGTGTGCCAAACACTAGCAAAGGGAAACTTGCTATAATACCCATAAGCCTGCCCCCAACAATACACTGCCTCTAGAAGGCGTTAATTCCCAAATCTCCATCAGCTGAGAACCTAGCATTCAGTATACCTAAGTATACTGAATATACCACAGAGGCCCTACGTTGAAAAAAAATTAACTAAATAAATGATTCTTGTGATAATGATTGCCCTTAAACACCAGGGGCTGGAGAGATGGTTCAGAAGTTAAGGCACTTGCCTGCAAAGCCTAACGACCTGAGTTGGGTTCTCTAGTACCCAAGTAGAGACGCATAAAGTGGCACATGTGTCTGGAGTTTGTTTGCAGCTGCAATAGGTTCTGGTGCTCCCATTCACTCTGTCTCCTCTCTCTTTTTTCTTATCTCCCTCTGCTTGCAAATAAAATAAAATAAATAAGATACTTTTTTTTTTTTAATAGTCCCTTCAGTTACCTTACCTTCAGTATCTGGGATTTCATGTATTTAACTCTCAAGAGGTACAAATGACAGGGATATGCAGTAATGTACAGAAAACAATGGAATGTGTACAAAAAACATAAATGTTCAAGCCTGGCAGGGTGGTGTACTCCTTTAATCCCAGCACTTGGAAGGCAGAGGTAATAGGATTGCTATGAGTTCAAGGCCAGCCTGAAACTACATAGTGAATTCCAGGTCAGCTTGGGCTAGAGCGAGACTCTCCCTCCAAAAAGCTAAATAAATATATGTGTGTGTGCATGCACGTGTGTGTGTGTATCCCAGAATGTTACTTACATGAAAGACATGAGAAGTAAAAGCGTACAGAACGCAGACCCCAGCCGACTTCTTCCAGCTCCATCCAGGCAAGGGCTGATCAAGATCCCACAGGGGTGGAAGGTGGAGGAGTTGGGTTGTTTTGTCTGTTTACTCTTCCTTTTTTTCTTTAGAATCTCTACCCTTTTCCAAGAAGCCAGTGGTAGGCAGACTGAGATAGAACAGATTTTATCTGCCATTGTTACTGCCACTGACTTTGGGAAGCTTTATGTAATCTCTGTACATCATATATGATGTGAAAGGAAGGATAGAGTGTCCATGGTAATTTCACCTGCACGCAGAGCACCCTTCCGGAGCTGGGTGCTTGTCAGCACTCTTAGCCCTGACACAGCCTCTTTTCTACCATCTTTCCATCTTTGCCATCATGGGCTTGCAGCACAAAGTCAGTAGCATATCTGTTCTCTCCAGAGGTCACATCTTGGGTTTCACTTGTTCCTTTCCTCCATCCCAGCTTTTGTTTTGTTTCTTTAAAAAAAATAATACTTTACTTACTTTGGGCTGGGTAAATGGCTTAATGATTAAGGCACTCGACTGCAAAGCCTAAGTACCCCAATTTGATTCCCCAGGACCCACGTAAGCCAGATGCACAAGGGGCACATGTATCTGGAGTTTGTTTGTAGTGGTTGGAGGCCCTGGCATACCCAATCTCTCTTTCTCTCTGCCTCTTCTTCTGTCTCTCTCTCTTAAGTAAATAAGTAAATAAATAAATAAATAAATAAATAAATAAATAAATAAAATATTTAAATATATATATTACTTAGAGATAGAGCGAATGGGTGCACCAGGACCTCCAGCCACTGCAAATGAACTCCAGACATACGCACCACCCCTTGTGCATCTGGCTCACGTGGATTCTGGGGAATGGCACCTGGGTCCTTGGGCTTCACAGGCAAGTGTCTCAGCTGTTAAGCAATCTCTCCAGCCCTTATAAAAACATTTTATTATTTTATTATTTTGTTTCTTGGTTTGAATCAGATGTCTGACATAAGCTCATATGTTCTGAATGCTTGGTTCCTACCTGGTAGCAGCTTGGGAGGTGAGTTACTGAGGGTGGGCCCTGGAGTATTACAGCCAGCTCCCCGTTGCCCTCTAGTTTGGCCTACTGTCCTGTTGCTGTTTGCCACCTGCTGTGGCACAAAAGTGATGTCCAGCCTCTTTTCTACCATCTTTCCATCTTTGCCATCATGGAGCTTCCCCTTGAGACTTTAAGCCAAAATAAACAACTTTCCTTGCCTTTAAGCCCAACACTTGGGAGGCAGAGGTAGGAGGATCACCGTGAGTTCAAGGCTACCCTGGGACTACATAGTGAATTTCACGTCAGTCAGGGTTAGAGCGTGACCCTACCTCGAAAAACAAATAATCAAATCACAAACTTTCCTCCCATCACCTTTTGGTTGGGTGTTTTGTCTCAGCAAGCGGAGGTAACTACATCACTTGTCTTGTGGTTTTTGAGTCCATCCTCCTGCTGGTTTATACCTCATGGAGAGAATCTTCTTTTGACTTCTTCTTCATAAGCTTTGTTCCATTTATCTTCCTTCCCTTCTTTCTGGAATTCATTGAACCAATATTTATCAAGAGAATTCTGTGTCCTAGGCATAATTCCAAGTGCTGGGGAACTAGCAGAAAATAAATCAACGCATCCTGAGTTTATCTTCATGTGCTCCTATCCTAGTGAGAGGAGGCCATGAAAGGGAAAATGCCAAGCCATCCTGGCCTCTGAGTTTATATTCCAAATCTGTCTCTCTTCTCTCTCTTGCCACAGCTTGATTGTATCTAATTTTTTTTTTTAATTTTTATTGATTCATTTGAGAGTGACAGGCAGAGAGAGAAAGAGGCAGATAGCGAGAGGGAGAGAGAATAGGCGTGCCAGGACCTCCAGCCACTGCAAATAAACTCCAGACACATGCGCCCCCTTATGCATCTGGCTAACGTGGGTCCTGGAGAATCAAGCCTCAAACCAGGGTCCTTAGGCTTCACAGGCAAGTGCTTAACCACTAAGCCATTTCTCTAGCCCGTATCTAATTTTTTGAGCCACCTTCTTGTGGTAAACTTTTTTTTTCCTACTTTAGGTTGAGTTATGAATATCCTGGGTTATTCTGAAAAGGATTTAGGCAGCTTCCTTTTTTTTTTTTTTTTAAATATATTTTGCTGGTGTGGTGGTGCATGCCTTTGATCTTAGCACTCGGAAGGCAGAGGTAGGAGAATTCCTGTAAGTTCAAGGCTACCCTGAGACCACATGGTGAATTCCAGGTCAGCCTGGGCTAGAGTGAAACTCGACCTCAAAAAACAAAAACAAACAAAAAATATATATACATATACTTATTTATTTGAAGGGACAGAGGGAGAATGAGAGAGAGAAAGAGAGTACATGCCAGGGCTTTCTGCCACTGCAACTGAACTGCAGATGCATGTGCATCTGGCTTTACTGGGGAATTGCTCCATTTAGGCTTTGTAAACGAGCACCCAAACCGCTGAGCCATCCCTCCAGCCCCCTTCCTTGCCCTTTATCCACATGGCTTCCCAGTGTCTCTTTCTTCCTGCTGGCTGATGCAGTATTTTTCCTGGTGCTGTTGGCCTCCTCCAAGCTGGTTTCGTCTGCTGCCTGGTCCTTTCAAAGTCTCTTGCTTTGATGTAAGCAACAAATCCTGATCTAGCATCACTGGTGATTATAATTAAAGTGCTGTTGATGCCCTCTTTCAGATCGTTAATAAAGATGTTAAATGACACCAGGATGAACCCGTGTTGTCGTGGTATCCCACTAGACCCTTCGTACAGCTCAGCACTCGGGCATTTGCTGTTTCATTCCCTTTGTTTACCCTGCCAGCTCGCACTTGCTTCTGCAAGAGGCAGGAAGCTTGATACTTCTTACGCTGCACAGCCTCGCTGAAGGGCGATGGCAAAGCCTGACAGACTATAAACACGTCCTTTTGGAGTTTGAATTAAATGTGGATTATGAATCGAGCATTGTCACTAAATACTCTGCTGCCTTCCCTCCCCTCCAATTCCTTTGTTTGCTCTTGGTTTTCCGCAGCTGTTCTGGGAGCAGAGAAGGGGACACGTTTGCTTGCTGGATGCAAAGATATTGCTGGGATCAGCTGAACTGCCTGGGAAGTTCTGTGGGGTGTGGCAGCTGTGGAAGTTGGATTGCATGATGGCCTTGTCTTTATCCATTTCCTTCATGCGGGGTCTATGGGGAGTCCAGGAAAATCCTTGAACCCCCAAACCCTAGGTTCATATTTGTTATTAATCAAACTGAGAACGATGTCGGGCATGGCAGCACTCGTCTTTAATCCCAGCACTCAGAAGGCAGAGATAGGATTGCTGTGAGTGCAAGGCTAGCTTGAGTCTACAGAGTGAATTATAAACTGGGCATGGTGGCGCACGCCTTTAATCCCAGCACTTGGGAGGCAGAGGTATAAGGATTGCCATGAGATCGAGGCAACCCTGAAACTACATCGTGAATTCCAGGTCAGCCCTGGAATTCAGCACCCCCCCCCCAAAAAAAAATCTAAACTAAAAAGAAAAAGTATTAAATTATTATATTTATTTAGGGAAGTACACAACCAAGAAAAGAAAAATTGAGACATCCACACTGTCTGAGAGCCCATGTAGTGGGCCTGGAAGAAACATCAAAAGAGATTTAGAGAGAAAAGAACAGAAAGTATAGAGAGCTCCTGCCATATGGAGGGGGCAGGGAGGGGTTCTAGAGAGTTCTCTCCTCCTTTCATCCCAGCTAGGCCAAGAGGAGGGAGACTTACCAGAACCTCCAGGTTCAGGAGTGTTGACTGCGCCACGGAGAGAGATTGCCCTCCCCTCACAACCTTATTGTAGTGGGTGTTACCTTCTGTCTCAGGTGAGCCTGAGTGAGAGTTGATTGGTCAGGATTAGATATAGATTCTAAGAAAGGAAACTCCCTCCCAGGAGGGCTCAAGTTGTTTCTGGAAAAACTGGTCTAGGAAATTCTGTTAGGCAAGAGATAAGGAGAAGCCATCTTCCTCTGTGATCTCTAGCAAAACCCAAGGACAGTCCTGCTTTTTACTTCCAGAATTCACGGTTTTGACGAAAACTCAGGGTTAGCTGGTGTGGAGCAGAGTTGGTTTGGGTGTTTTAAAACCAGAACAACTCCATCTTTAGACTCTGAATGCTTGCAACCCAAAGTGGCCCAAGCACCCCTGGCCATGATCACATTCCTGGAATGACCTGGGTCACCCATCCCCATTGTCATTTTCCTAGAATGGCCCAAACTGCCTGTCTGATTATCATTTCCATAAAGTGGCCCAGGCGGTGAGGCACAGGACCACTAAACAAAGAATTCCAACGCTCTCACCTCCCCATAAATATCCCCTAATCTATAAAGGAGGGGCTTTTTGACCTGCTGGTCATATCCCTTCTCAGGATGCCCTGAATAAAGTCTGCTGCTGAGCTGGACTTTCCCTCTCATTTCTTTCCACTTTTTCTGTGTGTGTGTGTGTGTGTGTGTGTTTCCCCACGTGTGGGTGCACATCTGTGTGTGTTTAGAGGCCAGATGGGAGGTGTCTTCCTCAATCGCTTTCCTCCTTATTACTGAGCTCTGGTCTTTCTCTTGAACCCATGGCTCACCACTTCATCTAGACGAGCTGACGGCAAGCTCCAGGGATCTTTTGTCTCTCCCCTCCAAGCACTGGTGATGTGGGTGGGCTGCCACGCACACTTGCCATTTACGTGCTTACTGGGCTCCCAACTCTGGTCCTCATACTTGTGCCAAAGGGCTTTGATTTATTGAGCCATCTCCACAACCCCAGAGTTGAATTTGCTTTTAAATATTTTATTTATTTATTTGTTTGTTAGTTTATTTGTGAGAGAGATAGATATAGGTAATGCACATGCCAGGGACACCAGCCACTGCAAAGGAACTCCAGATGCATGCACCACCTTGTACATCTGGCTTACATGGATTCTGGGGAATTGAACCTGGGTCTTTAGGCTAAGCCATCTATCCAGCCCCAGAGTTGAGTTTTAATAAAGCTTTTTTTATACAGACTTTAAGCATGAGGGTTAAGAGAAAGAGAGGCACTCAGAAAGGAAAGACATTCCCTGGAGAGTGGCCATCAGCTTCTCAAAGACTCACGCACTATTGTCTTACAAGAGTCACATATAGCTGGGTGTGGTAGTGCATGACTTTAATCCAAGCACTCAGGAGACAGAGGTAGGAGGATCACCAAGAGTTTGAGGCCACCCTAAGAAAACAGAATGAATTCCAGGTCATCCTGGGCTAGAGTGAGACTCTACCTCAAAAACAAACAAACAAACAAAACAAAACAATCCAAAACACCCAAATCCTATATGTGACTCATTTTTTTGTTTTGTTTCTGAGGTAAGGTCTTGCTTTAGTCCAAGCTGACTTGGAACTTACTATGTTGTCTCAGGGTGGCCTGGAACTCGCAGTTATCCTCCTACCTCTGCCCCCCAAGCCGGACCACGCCTGGCTCAGAAACATTACTCTTATATCAGCAACCTCCATAGCAAATGTTAACTGTGCTGCAATTCTTGCTTCTTAGGTGATGAAAGGATTCAACCAGACTCTGGGTAGATGGTCTTCTTTCCCTCCCTATAGTTTCCCCATTTGATCCTGCCTCAATCCCAGCAGAACCTCCAGTCCAACCAGCAGACGAGTGCGTAGGTGTTATGTAGGTTCCTGTATCCCCTGGGGCCCAGCTATGGTCACCCCAGAAAGCACCCAGGCAACTGGGGTGGGTGAGCATATGAGAAACACTCCTGGGAGGTAGTAGAACAGCTCTCTGTGTTTATTGCCAGGGAAAATGGGTTTATAAGCATCTGAGGGTGGAGGGGAAGACCCTAAGGCAATTGGACATACCAATTCATGTTTGATGCCTAATTAGCATATGGGGACATTCATTCTAGCACATAGGCAATTGGGGGGGTCAGGTGATCTAGGGTCTCAGGACTGTGTGAAGGCTGCTAGCTGATAAGGCGTTTCCTAGGCAACTGGCCAAAGGTTACAGGGCTATGGGCAGAGCCTAAATTCAGGAGTGTTGGGCTTGGAGAAGGAGCGGTCTCCTGTAGCCTGGGCGACCTTAGCCATGCCTGGCAGCTCAGGCCCCTCTCCTGAAGGCTCCAGCCTATGCCTGGCAGTGTCCGACAGTGTTTTATAAGAAAGAAGAAGGAGGGGCTGGAGAGATAGCTTAGCGGTTAAGCGCTTGCCTGTGAAGCCTAAGGACCCCGGTTCGAGGCTCGCTTCCCCAGGTCCCACGTTAGCCAGATAAACAAGGGGGCGCACGCGTCTGGAGTTCGTTTGCAGAGGCTGGAAGCCCTGGCGCGCTCATTCTCTCTCTCTCCCTCTATCTGTCTTTCTCGCTGTGTCTGTCACTCTCAAATAAATAAATAAAAAATTTAAAAAAAAAAAAAGAAAAGAAAGAAGAAGGAGGGCTGGAGGAATAACACCAAGAGTTTGAGCATGCTTACCTAGCATGCACAAGGCCCTGGTGCTCTGTAGGCTGTTATTGGAGTCCAGTCAGCACCCGCTTGGATTTCCAGGTTCTGTGTCTTGAAATCCCAACAGCAAAACCTTGGGCGAGGACTTGTGGAAAGTAGTAGAATCATAGCTTCAGGAAGAGAGCACTCCATTGGGAGAACATGGGCCAGAGATGAGAGGTGGACCTTTACAGGTCATTTGTATAAGTTTATGCTATTTCTTCCTCCTCTCTCTCTTTCTCCTTCCTTACTTTCTTTCCCCCCAGTGCTTTGTTACAAATTGACTTGGTGTGTAGAGGTTTCCAGTCTTCCTTCTACCAACAGGTTTCTTTATATGCCAATTTTGACCTCTCCTGCTGTACGCTCATGACACACTAGATTCATGTCTCTGTACACTGCCCCCATGCACACACACATCTAGAAAAAAAAAAGGGAAATTTTTTCTAAAGAGAAATGCAGAAATAGAATGATAAATTTGCTGTACATGTAGCTGCTTTAGTATAGGTGAGGCCCTGGGTTCCATTTCCAGCAACACACACACACATACACACACACACACACTTTTGAAAGTACAAAATTGGTGCTAGAGTTTAGCCTTAGATGTTAAGCATAAAGAGTAAGTCTTCTGTTCAAGATGGTTGAAACATTTATTGAGCACCTTCTGTGTGCAGAAAGACTTGAGAATTCTGACCAGTATAGCAATCTTTAAGAGTCAGTGGCGGCGGGCTGGAGGGATGGCTTAGCTGTTAAGACATTTGCCAGCAAAGCCAAAGGACCCAGGTTCAACTCCCCAAGACCCACGTTAGCCAATGCACATGGGGGCACATGTGTCTGGAGTTCATTTGCAGTGGCTGGAGGCCCTGGCGTGCCCATTGTCTCTCTTCCCCCCCTTTCTCTGCCAAATAAATAAAATAATTTTTTTTTTTTTAATAAAAAAGAGTCAGTGGCGGGGCTGGAGAAATGGCTTAGCAGTTAAAGCAGTTGACTGTGAAGCCTAAGGACTGAGGTTTGATTCCCTAGTACCCCCATAAGCCAGATGTACAAGGTGGCACATGTGTCATTTGTTGTGGCTGGGGGTCCTGGTGTGCCCATTCTCTTTCTCTCTTTTTCTGCTTCTATCTCAAATAAATAACTCATTTCTTTGTTTGTTTGCTGTTCAAGGTAGAGTTTCACTCTAGCCCAGGCTGACCTGGAATTCACTATGTAATGATCCTCAGGTTGGCCTTGAACTCATAGCAACCCTCTTACTCTGCCTTCTTGAGTGCTGGGATTAAAGGCGTGCAGCACCAGGCCCAGCTAAATAAATAAAAAATTTAGGCCGGGGGCTGGTGAGATGGCTTAGTGGTTAAACGCTTGCCTGTGAAGCCTAAGGACCCTGGTTCGAGGCTTGATTCCCCAGGACCAATGTTAGCCAGATGCACAAGGAGGTGCATGCATCTGGAATTTGTTTGCAGTGGCTGGAGGCCCTGGCACACCCATTCTCTATCTGCCTCTTTCTCTCTCTGTTAGTCACTCTCAAATAAATAAATAAAAATAAACAACAAAAAAAAAATTTAGGCTGGGTGTGGTGGTGTACGCCTTTAATCCCAGCACTGGGGTGGTCGGGGGCAGAGGTAGGAGGATGATCGCCATGAGATTGAGGCAACCCTGAGGCTACATAGTGAATTCCAGGTCAGCCCAGACTAGAGTGAAACCCTACCTTGAATAACAAAATAAATAAATAAATAAATAAAAGTCAATGGTGAGTAGGCTCCATGGAAAACACAGACAGCTTTGTCTGATGAAGACAGCAAAGAGAAAGCCGGGCTGTCCTAAGCAGAGAGCCCAGGAGCGTGCCCTAATCCTTTCCAACGCGTGTCTCCTGAGCTGGTCACATGGCCCAGCCCTCAGCTCAAAACACTCCCCTGGTTTGTGCCAGTGCGTTGCAGGTGGCCTCGCTGTGATGGCAACACTTGGGGAAGGGCTTGTGTGGAAGGCCAGGGCAGGCTTCAGCAGAGAGCCGGAAGCAGCTTTTAATTGCTCCCCAGGGCTTCTCTTAGCTCCCCGATAGGCTACATCTTCCTGGCTGCCATCCACCCCTGGGACAATTCAAGCATGGCCCCTGTCCAGCAGCCACGCTGTCTGGGGACTTGTTAGAAGTGTCGGATATGGAAACCCATTCCACACCTATTGCACTCAGGTCACTTCCCCCGGTCCCCCCGGGGGTTTTGCACATACATCCAAGTTCCTAGAGGACTCAGAGCTCCTCCAGAGGGGCAAATGATTTATTTAGGGGTCAATTGTCTCCTTTAGGGAAGAATTCCAGGGGGGAGATCATATCCTAAAGATCTCTGTATCCCAAGCAACCAGCACTGTGCCTGAGTCTAGGAAGAACTCAAAACATATTTGTTTTTGCTTCCCCCCTCCCCATAGGTAAGGTATCACTGCAGCCCAGGCTGATCTGGAATTCACTATGTGTTCTCAGGGCCTTGAACTTGTGGCAATCCTCTCTCAATATAGGTGCTTTGCAGCCATTCACTGCTGAGCCTACCTGCTTTTTTGAATTCTAACATAGAAAGTGTAATTTTTCCCCTTTCCCCTCATTTCTTTCTCTTTGGATGCCAGCATGTTTGCCCTGACACTTTGGGTCTTTTAAATGTTTTATTTTTGTTGTTTATTTTCATTTATTTATTTGAGAGTGATAGAGAGAGAAAGAAGCAGGGGGGGGGGGAGTGGGCGCACCAGGGCTTCCAGCCACTGCAAACGAACTCCAGACGTGTGTACCCACTTGTGCATCTGGCTAACGTGGGTCCTGGGGAATCGAGCCTTGAACCAGGGTCCTTTGGCTTCACAGGCAAGCGCTTAACTGCCAAGCCATCTCTCCAGCCCTTTAATTTTTTTTTTGAGGTAGGGTCTTGCTCTAGCTCAGACTGACCTGGAATTCACTATTGTCATCTCAGGCTGGTCTTGAACTCACAGCAATCCTCCTACCTCTGCTGGGATTAAAGGTGTATACCACCACGCCCTGCACTTTTTTACCCTTTACTCAATAAAACTTTGCCTTGCTCCTTGTCATTTGTATGCCCAATTTTTCGAGGTCAGGAGACCAGACTCCAAGGCATGAAAATCTGCAACAATGTCAAACTCAGCATTAAGTGCGTTTGGATAAGCGGGGTTGGGGCCAGCATTGTGCACATATTTGCATTTCTGTGTTGGACTCAAATGAAGGCTGTGCCGAGAAGCACTCCGGGCTTTCAACAGCGGTCTGAGAGGTAGACAGGCAGGCGGGAAGGAGGGAGAACGGTAGGAGGAAGGCAAGAAAACAGAATGGCAGTCGCAGGGGGCTCTGGAGGAAGAAAAAACACACTAGGGCTTCTGAGACTTACATTTTACCTTCTTGTTTTCTAGTGGAACCTGAGGTTTTCGCCCCCTCTCATGGAATCGTTGACATTAAATATCCAATCTTCCCTGGCCCACATCAACTGGAGTAATACACCACAGCCAAGGCTGGCTGCGTCTGCTCTTTCCTTCTCGCTAACTCCCAGTTAAGAATGCACGTGCCCTACATTTACTACTGGGATTTTAAAAATGATTTATTTTGCTACACAATTCAGACCTTTGAACCATCCTGGATGCTGGGTGCTGTGTTGACATAGTGGTTAGGGATAAAAGGGGCGCTTGGGGGATTATGGCATCCTGACTTCCTATAAATCACTAATTTTATTGTAGTAAATAGAGGTCACCTCTTGGAACTTCAATTGCCTTGAAAAATGGTATGAAACGGTCAGTGTCCATCAAAAGGAAAAGCAGGACAAATGGAGTGGAGGGAAAAGATGTTCTTAGTGTTTGTCAAAACAATGCAAGCAGATGGCTAGTATGGGCAAAAGATTTCTCTCCCTCCCTCCCTCTTTCCTTCTCTCCCTTTCTCCCTCCCTCCCTTTGTCTCTCACTTCCTTCCTTCTGCCCTTCTTTCTTTCCCTCCTTTTTCTGTCTCTGTCCGGGTCTCTCTTTCTGACAGGGTTTCATGTAGCCCAGGTTGGCCTGGAACTCACTACTCACTGAACAGTCCAGGCTGGGCCCTGGAGCGTGATCCTCCTGTGGCAGCCTCTAGAGAGCTGGGCAAGTGTGAGCCCAGCTTTCACAGGAATCTTTAAGAGGTGACTCCATCACCTCTTTTTTCCCCCTTATAAATTCAAAGAGAAGCTAGTAATTCTAGCCTAGGAAATCCAGTTCTTTTAAAAAACATATTTTAATTTAGGGGCTGGAGAGTTGGCTTAGTGGTTAAGGCACTTGCCTGTGAAGCCTAAAGACCCAGGTTTGACTCCCCAGAACCCACGTAAACCAGATGCACAAGGTCACACAGGTACTCAAGGTCACGCATGCGCATAAGGTGCCGACACGTCTGGAGTTTGATTGAAGTGGCTAGAGGCCCTGGTGTGCCCATTCTCTCTCTCTCTCACTCTCATTTAAAAAAAAAATTTTTTTTTTTTGGTTTTTCGAGATAGAGTTTTACTCTAGCCCAGGCTGACCTGGAACTCACTATGTAGCCAGCCTCCTGTGTGCTGGGATTAAAGGCGTGTGCCACCACACTCAATGCATAATTTTTTAAAAAAATTTATTTGCAAGGAGAGAGAGAATGGGAATGTCAAGGCTACTTGCCATTGCAAACAAACCCTAGACACATGCATCCTTTGTGCATCTGTCTTTATGTGGGGAGTGGGGAATTGAACCCAGGCCATTAGGCTTTGCAAGCAGTGCCTTTAATGGCTGAGCCACCTCTCCAGCCCTGAATCAGTGACTTCTATGTTTCTTTGTGCATGAGGTTAATTGTCGGCCCAGATAAGAGCGGAAGCCATAAACCAAACCTGTGGTGGAACAGCTGGGCGTAGAGAGAGGGGGACACTTGGAGGCCTGCGCCAACATGAGCTTAGAAGGCCGCCTTGAAGGAGACAGCCAGGAACGTTCTCCAGAGCTGTGTGGGACTCAGCTAGCAGAGCAGGGCACCACGCCTGGTGGCAGAGGACATAAGCATGGACGCAGGGGAGCAGGGAAGGAGGGATGGAGGGTAGATGACAGGCCTGACTTCAGAACCCCCCTTCTTCTCTGTACAAACAACAAAGAAGAGGTGAATCTCTCAACCCACCTTGCAGCAGGTGTGGCTTTGAGGTTTGCTTCTGAACTTTAATATGTGAGCAGAAGTCTCTGGAAGAACTTCCTCTCCCAAAGACAAGGGCAAAGTCTTTCTAGCAGAGATCTTTCTTTCCTTCCCTCTTTCTTTCTTTCTTTCTTTCTTTCTTTCTTTCTTTCTTTCTTTCTTTCTTTCTTTCTTTCTTTCTTTCTTTCTTTCTTTCTTTCTTTCTTTCTTTTGAGGTACGGTTTCACTCTAACCCAGGCTGACCTGGAATTCACTATGTAGTCTCAGGGTGGCCTCAAACTCATGGCGATCCTCCTACCTCTGTCTCCGAGTGCTGGGATTAGAAACATGTGTGGGCTGGAAAGATGACTTAGTGGTTAAGGCACTTGCCTGTGAAGCCTAAGGATATAGGTTCTATTCCCCAGTACTCACGCAAGCACAAAGCTACACATGTGTCTGGAGTTTGTTTGCAGTGGCTAGAGGCCCTGTTGTCTCTCTCTCTCTCTCTCTTTCATTTGTCTCTCTCTCAAATTCACAAATAAATAAAATATGTTTTTTTTTAAAAAGCATTGGGCTGGAGAGATGGCTTAATGGTTAAGTGCTTGCCTGTGAAGCCTAAAGGAAGCCTAAAGATCCCGGTTCGTGGCTCGATTCCCCAGGACCCACGTTAGCCAGATGCACAAGGGGGCACATGTGTCTGGAGTTCGTTTGCAGTGGCTGGAGGCCCTGTGTACCAATTCTCTCTCTCTCTCTCTGTCTCTCTGTCTTTTGCTCTCAAATAAATAAATAAAAATAAACAATTAAAAAAAAGGCGTGCCCCACCATGCTGGGCTAGCAGAGAATTTTGTTCTTTCCTTTTGCCATACTCCTTCTCTTCCCGTCTGAAGATGTCTTATTTGGATGTGCAGCAGCCATCTTGAGACCATGAGGACCAAATGTCACAGCTGAGGGTAGCAGAGCAGGTACACAGAGAAGCCTTGGATTCTGGTGCCACAGCCCAGCTTCTGTGATGGCCCTTGCTTCCAACCTCAGGACATCAGTCTGCATGAGAAAAATTAACCTCTGACTTTAAAACCAAAGTCACCCATACAGTCACATACTGCCCCCTAGCTGTAGCTGTAGAAATACTGGCCTGGTGTCACCAGACTCCCTGATTGTCTTCACCCCATCCCCCGCCCAGGTAAGGTCTTGCTATAGCCCAGGCTGACCTGGAATTAGTCTCAGGCTGGCCTCGAACTCACAGTGCTCTTCCTACCTCAGCCTCCTGAGTGATGGGATTAAAGGCATGTGCAACCACACCCAGCTTGATTTTTCTAGCAAAAACATAAATATGATTTTTTTTTTTTTGCATACTGTCTTTGCAACAATGCTGAAAGTTACCCTGCCATGACTTCTGCTTGCGTGCATGCATGCGGCGTGGGTGTATGTGTGTGTGCGTATCTATATGTGTGTGCATGTGTGCATGTGGAGGCCAGAGGTCAACACTGGACTGGTCTTCTCTGTTGTTCTTCGCCTTATTTATTTATTTGAGGTAGGGTCTCACTCAGCCTAAGCTGACCTGGAACTCACTCTGTAGTCACAGGCTGGCCTTGAACTTACAGTGATCCCCCTATTCTGCCTCCCGAGTGCTGGGATTAAAGGCATGAGCCACCACTACCTTATTTCTTTTTAAAATTTTATTTGTTTACTTATGTATTTTGGTTTTCTGAGGTAGGGTCTCATGCTAACTCAGGCTGACCTGGAATTCACTATGTAGTCTCAGGATGGCCTCCAACTCTTGGTGATCCTCCTACCTCTGCCCCCCAAGTGCTGGGATTAAAGGCTTGCGCCACCATGCCTGGCAGTACCTTATTTTTTGAGATAGGATCTCTCTTTTTAAAAATTATTTTAAAATTTTTTTGATTTATTTTTATTTATTTATTTGAGAAAGAAAGAGGGAGGGAGGGAGAGAGAGTGACAATGGGCACACCAGGGCCTCTAGCCACTGAAGACGAACTCCAGACACATGTACCACCATGTGCATATGGCTTACGTGGGTCCTGGAGAATCGAACATGGGTTATTAGGCTTCACAGGCAAGTACCTTAACAGCTAAGCCATCTCTCCAGACTTTTTTGTTTTCTCCAGCCCTTTTAAAAAATTATTCTTATTGACAACTTTCATAACTATAGACAATAAATCATGATAATTCCCTCGCCTCTCACTTTCCCCTTTGCTACTCTCCATCACATCCCCTCTCCCTCCCCCACACCCCACATGCTTGGATTAAAGGCGTGCACCACCACACCTGGCCTAAATTTTTTATTTAGCTGGGTGTAGTAGTGCACGTCTTTAATCCCAGCACTGGGGAGGCAGAGGTAGGAGGATTGCTATGAGTTCGAGGCCAACCTGAGGATCATTACATAGTGAATTCCAGGTCAGCCTGGGCTAGAGTGAAGCCCTACCTTGGAAAAAAAAACTTATTTATTCATTTGAGATAGAGGCAGATATAGAGAGAAAGAGAATGGGCGCACCAAAACCCCCAACCACTACTTTGCTCTGGCTTAGCTGGTGGAAGCACAAAGGAAACTATTCTTGCATGTGCGTGTATGTTTATATGTGTGTACAGTGTGTGTGCCTGCGTGTGCATATGTGTGGGAGTGCCAGAGACTGAATCAGATGTCTTCCTCACCTCACTCCTCTACCTCACTTACTGAGGCAGGATCTCTCCCTTGTGCCCAGCTTCAGCGACTCTAGCTAGCCAGCTTGTCCTCGGGTCCCTTGCTTCTGTCTTCTGAGTGCTGGAGCTACAAGTGGGCTGTCATGCCTACCCAGCAGCCGTGGGGGTGCTGGTGATCCAAATTCAGGTCATGTTGTATGTTTGCACAGCAAGTGCTTTGTCGACTGAGCTGTCTCCCCAGCCCCAGAAGGCTCTGTTAATGTGGTTTTGCTGTTGTTGTTGGTTTGTGATTTAAATGGATTTTATTCTATATATTTAAGGTATACAATATGATGTTAAAGGAAATATATAGAGCTATTTGGTGGCCTACATAAAACATATAATAAAATAAATAGGTATTATTGTAATGAAGCAAATTCATATACTTATCTCACACAGTCATCATTTATGTAGTAAGAACAGCTAAAACTGTTCATTTATCATCTCTGGTACAATTCTGCTATTTATAATCTCCAGTTGAACCTTTAGTCTCTAGAGTAATATGTGGACCCCACATGTCTCCTCTTTTGTATCCTTGGACCTACATCTCCTATTTCTCCCACTCTATGACACCACTGATTTTTTTAAAGACAAGGAAATCAAATTCTTTATTTTTATTTTTATTTATTTATTTTGAGGTAGAGTTTTGCTGTAGTACATTCTGACCTGGAATTCACTATATAGTCTCAAGGTGGCCTTGAGCTCACAGCGATCATCCTACCTCTGCTTCCCAAGGGCTGGGATTAAAGGCGTGTGCCACTACACCTGGCTTTTTTATTTTTATTTTTTGGTTTTTCAAGGTAGGGTTTCACTCTAGTCCAGGTTGACTTGGAATTCACTATGTAGCCTCAGGTTGGTCTCAAACTCACAGAAATCCTCCTACACCTGCCTCCCAAGTGCTGCAATTAAAGGCGTGCACCACTATGCCTGGCTAAGGATATTAAATTCTTATATTTTACTGAGTTATTTATTTGAGAAAGATGGAGAGAAAAAGAAAGGGAAAGAGAGAAAGAGAGAGAGAGAGAGAGAGAATGGATGGGCACACAAGAGCCTCTAGCCACTGCAAATGAACTCTAGATGCTTGTGTCATCTTGTGTATCTGGCTTTATGTGGGTACTGGGGAATCGAACCTGGGTCCTTTGGCTTTGCAGACAAGTGCTTTAACCTTAAGCCATCCCTCCAACACCACTGACTTTTTTTTGTTCTCTATTTCTGCATATTTAATTTTTAAAGACTCTACATTATAAATGAAATCATGCAATATTTTTGGTTTATTTCACACTGATCAGTGCCCACATACATGTTGGTGGTCCTTTTTCACTCCAGTGGTTCCTAACCTGGGTTGGCACTAGTGAGCTGGATGCTGACAGTACCCTTTATTTTATTGACAACTTCTGTAATTATAGACAATAAACCACGATAACCCCCCCTTTCCCTGTCAAAACTCCACTCTCCATCGTATCCCCTCCCCTCTCAGTCAGTCTCTCTTTTATTTTGATATCATCATCTTGTCCTCCTATTATGAGGGTCTTGTGTAGGTAGTGCCAGGCACTGTGAGGTCATGGATATCCAGGCCATTTTGGCTGACAGCACTCTTTAAAAAAAAAAACAACTTTTTTTTTTTTTCAGTTTTTTGAGGTAGGGTCTCACTGTAGTCCAGGCTGACCTGGAATTCACTTTGTAGTCTCAGGGTGGGCTTGAACTCATGGTGATCCTTCTACCTCTGCCTCCCGAGTGCTGGGATTAAAGGCCACCATGCCCTGCTTCTGACAGCACTCTTAAAAGCTAGAGGAGGGCTGGAGGGACGGCAAAGCAGTTAAGGCGTTTGCCTGTGAAGTCCAGAGACCCAGGTTCGATTCCTCAGTACTCACATAAGCCAGATGCACAAGGTGGCACATGTGTCTGGAGTTCATCTGCTGTGGCTGGAGGCCCTGGTGCACCCATTCTCTCTCTCCTTCTTTCTCTCTCAAGTAAATGAATAAATAAAATATATAAAATTTTCAAAAGAAAAGCAAAACCAAGAACATCAGAAAAGCCAGGTGTCATGGTGCACTCCTTCGATCGCAGCGCTTGGGTAGGAGGATCACGGATTTTTGAGGCCAGCCTGAACTTCAGAGTGAGGTCCGGGTCAGATTGGGCTAGAGTGACACTCTGCCTAAAAGCAAACAAACCACCACCACAGCAACCAACACAACCCAGGGAAAACCTCACAGGGCTGAGTGGGAAAGAGCACTAGCCACACAAAGTAGAGGGCTGAGTCACGCTTGGTTCTATCACCCACGTAACAAGCTGGGCGTGAGTGCGCCCACCTGTAACCCAAGTCCAACAGGGGGAAGAGACAGAATTGCTGGAGTTTCCCTAGACAGTGAGCCTGACTGAAGGAATATGACAGCTCTGGGTTCAGTGAGAAACTCCTCAAGGAGACAGTGTGGAAGAATGATAGAGGAGAATCCCTGATGTGCTCTTCTGGCCTCTGCACACATGCGCATGGGGTCTTCCCATCCATATGTATATGTGTATACATTATTCATATGGACACCACACATACCACACACATGTAAACAAAAAAATGCAGACAGAGCTGGGTGTGGTGGTGCACGCCTTTAATCCCAGCACATGGGAGGCAGAGGTAGGAGGATTGCCATGAGCATGAGGCCACTCTGAGACTACATGGTTGTAGTGGCTTCATTCAGGTGTCCCCCATAGGAGATATAGCTCAGTGGTAGAGCATTTGACTGTAGGTGTCCCCCTTAAACTTAGGTGTTCTGAATGCTAGGTTCCCAGGTGATGGAGATTTGGGAATTAACACCTCCTGGAGGTGGTATATTGTTGGGGGCGGTTTATGGGTGTTATAGCCAATTTTCTCTTGCCAGTGTTTGGAGCATTTCCTTTTACTATTGTCTACCTGATGTTGGCCAGGAGTTGATGTCCACCCTCTGCTCATGCCATCATTTCTCCCTGCCATCATCGAGTTTCCTCTGAAGTCTGTAAGCCAAAATAAACCTTTTCTTCCCACAAGTTGCTCTTGGTTGGTGATTTCTGCCAGCAGTTGGAACCTAACTGCAACAACAGAAAATTCCAGGTCAGCCTGGGCTAAATGAGACCCTACCTCAAAAAAAAAAAAAAAAAGAAAAGAAAGAAAGAAAAGAAAATCACTGACAAATATTATAAGAAAAAGAAGCTATTTTTTCTTCCTCTGTACTCCCCAAAATAACATCCCATTGAATGTGCCCTTGCACCAATGCTCAAGTTTCAGCATTTATTTATGTCTCCCAATTGTAACTGTATGTCTCTGATGGTGCCCTCTAAGCTCTGTGGGACAAGGTCAAGTCTGAACACACATACTGTATGCTTATTATCTTCACGTAACACTCTGTGGTTTGGGACCCAGTCTCTCTGATGTCTCTCCAGTTCTGCAACATCAAGGGTAATGGATGAGACCAACAAGCTTACTCTGGGATCTCTGGTACGTCGTCTTCCCCTCTTAGACATATTATGCTGTGTTTCAACAAATCCAGTCTTCAGACATGCAGGCTCTAGAGAGCAAGGGTTTCTTATAGGAAATGCTGTGTGAATTCTTATGGAGTGCAACTTTGTATCCTGAATCTAGCTATATATCAAATATAAGCTTTAAAAGTACCATGGCTAGGGCTGGGAGATGGCTGAACAGTTAAAGGCACTTGCTTGTCAAGCATGCTGGCTTAGAGTTTGGTTCCTTAAACCACACATAAAGCCAGATACACAAAGTGGCACAATTGTCTGGAGAGCATTTGCAGTAGCAAGAGGCCCTGACACCCCCATATTCTCTCTCACTCATGTAAATAAATTATTTATGTATATGTATGGATGTGTACATATATATGTACATATATATATATATATATATATGTATGTATGTATGTATGTATGTATATGGTTGTTTTTTGAGGTAGGGTCCCACTCTAGCACAGGTTGATCTGGAATTCACTACATAGTCTTGGGCTAACCACAAACTCATGGTAATTTTCCTACCTCTGCCTCCCAAGTGCTGGGATTAAAGGCGTGTTCCACCATGTCTGGGTTAATAAAGTATTTAAATTTTTTTTGTTTATTTATGTATTTGAAAGCAACAGACAGAGAGAGAAAGAAGGAGATAGAGAGAATGGGCACACCAGTGCCTCCAGCCACTGCAAACGAACTCTAGATGTGTGCGCCTCCTTGTGCATCTGGCTAACGTGGGTCCTAGGGAATTGAGCCTTGAACTGGGGTCCTTAGGTTTCACAGGCAAGTGTTCAACTGCTAAGTCATCTCTCCAGCCCAATAAAGTATTTTTTAAAAATAGTTTATTTTTGTTTATTTATTTGAGAGAGAGAGAGAAAGAGGGAGGGAGGGAGAGAGAGAGAATGGGCACACAAGGGCCTCTAGCTGCTGCAAATGAACTCCAGATGTATGTACCATCTTGTGCAGCTGGCTTATGTGGGTTCTTGGAAATCAAACCTGGGTCCTTTGGCTTTTCAGGCAAACATCTCAACCATTAAGCCATCTTTCCAGCCTAACATTTTTTTTTTTTTACTTCTTCCATAACCTATTCATTGTTTAAAAGTGTTGTTCAGTCTCCAAGAGCTGTTGGAGTTTCTGATGTGTCTCTTGTGAATTTCTAGATTTAAAGCATTGTGATCAGATATGATGCAGGAAGCTACTTCAGTTTTCCTAAACTTATGAAGGCACGATTTATGGCTTTATATATGGTCTATTTTGGAGAAGGTTTTATGGGCTGCTAAGAAGAATGCGCATTCTGTAGAATTGGGATGGAAAGTTCTGTAGATGTCTGTTAGGTCTAGTTGATCTATGGGGTTGTTGAGCTCTATTACTTCCCTGTTGGTTTTCTGCTTGGATGATCTGTCTATTGATGATACTAGAGTATTGAAGTCTCCAACAATGATGGTGTTGGTGTTTATTTCTGTTATGTTGTCAAGTAGGTTTTGTTTTATAAACTATGGTGCACCTATGTTTGGCACATATAGATTTGTAATTGTGATGTTCTCATGTTGGATTATTTCCTTGATGAGTAAGAAGTGGCCTTATCTGTCTTTTTTTTTTTTTTTCTTTTTGAGGTAGGGTCTCCCTAGCCCAGGCTGACCTGGAATTCACTCTGCATTCTCAATGTGGCCTCAACCTCACAGCAATCTTCCTACCTCTGCTTCCTGAGTGCTGTGATTAAAGGTGTGCACCACCATGCCTGGCTCTTCTTTGTCATTTTTGATTACCTTTGGTTTGAAGTCTATTTTATCAGATATTAATGTACAATACCTGCTTGTTTCTTATTTTCATTTGTTTGGAATATTATTTTCTATCCTTTCTCCCTGGGGAGGTGTCTGTCTATAGTGATGAGGTGGGTTTCTTGAAGACAGCAGATAGAAGAGTCTATTTTTCTGATCCACCCTGTTAACTTGTGTTCTTTTGATGCGTGAGTTAAGACTTTGATATTTAAGGTTGTAAGTGTGAGATTTGAGTTAATCCCTGCCATGATGGGGTGCTTTATGGGGTTTTGTGCATTCTTGTGTTTTGTACTTCTTTGAACCTGTTCTAGTTTTGGTTACTATGATCTTCTTAGAGGCTCTTGAGATTGGTTGTTCTGTGTGGAGTGTTCTCTGAAGTATTCTCTGTAGGTTTGGTTTTGTGTTCATATAATCATAGAGTTGACTTTTTTTCATGGAAAGTTTTCCTTTCAACATTTATTATGAGGGATACTTTTGCTGGGTACAATAGTTTGGGTTGGAAGCCATAGGTTTTTAGACTTTGAAGTATTCCATTCCAGGCCCTTCTGACTTTCAGGGTTTCCATTGAGAAATCTGAGGTAATTCTGATGAGTTTGCCTTTGTATGTAGTGAGTTGTTTCTCTCATGCTGCTTTTAGCTCTTTCTCTTTGTTTCCATTGTTAAGAGTTTGAACTATGTTGTTCCTTGGAGAGTTTCTTCTTTGTTCCTATCTGTTGGTGTTCTGTGAGCTTCTTGTATCTGGATGGGCTTCTCTTTTGAGAGATTGGGAAATTTTTCTTCAATAATTTTGTTAAATATATTCTCTATGCCGTTGGCCTGGATTTCCTCTTTCTGCATGTTTGGTTGTTTTAGAATATCACACATTTCCCTTGCATTCTGTTCACATAATTTTTTTAAATTTATCAAAGTTTTGGATTGTCAATCAATTTCTTCTGTCTTGTCTTCCAGCTCAAAGTTTCTGTCTTTCACATGAGTGACTCTTAGTGAGGGGTTATAGAGAGGTTTTTAAAGGCTCTATATGATTTTTGTTTTCTATTGTGTTATTTTGCATCATGTCCATCTTTATTTTGAGGTACACTTATTAGTTTGAGATCTGATTTTCTTGATGCTTCTTGGAATTCATTCTTGTATTTGATCATATCTTCATTAATCTTAATCAGCTAGTTATTGAGATCCTCTATTTGTTGACTTACCTTCAATTCATTTATGTCTTTTGAGGCTTCTCTGGTTTTCTTTAATTAAGTTAGGCCTAGTGACAAAAGCTGAGTGCTCTAAAAGATAATTCTGCTCAATTTCATTTCTGCAATTGTTTTTTAAAATATTTATTTATTTATTAGAGAGAGATAGATATATATATAGAGAGAGAGAGAGAGGAATAGGCAGAAAGAAAGACAGAATGGACATGCCAGGGCCTCCAGCCACTGCAAACAAACTCCAAAAGCATTCACCCCCTTGTGCATCTGGCTTATGTGGATACTGGGGAATCAAACTGGGGTCCTTAAGTTTTGCGGAGAAATGCTTTAACCAATAAGCCATTTCCCCAGTCCCTTTTTTGTTTTTTTTGATCATTTGCTTCCAGTTTAGCAATTCTTTTGATCAAAGTCACATAGCTTGTGTTTTCATTTTGAGATTCAATTTTTGTTGTTTGCTGTATGATTTCATTGAAGGCTTCCATTGTGTGACTAGGGGAAGCAAGTATTTGTCCTTGTAGGATCTTTAGAAGGTGTTCTGTTTTAAATGTGAACTGGATTGCTGTATGATGGGGTTGTAACTGCAGATGTACAGATTGTGGAGATTGTAAGTACATCAAAGGTATCTGGGGAATTGGGAGGTGGGGAATTGGGAGCCCTGGTCTACTCACTCCACTTGTGCACTCTTCAGTACAAGGGGACCAGAGGTTGAGGATCCAGGTGCTGGGAAGTTTGGGAGCCAGGGGCAAGAGGCCAGCTCCCACAGTGGCCTCTGTACCCTCTGGCTCAGGGGAATAGGCATTTGAGGACCCAGGAGGTGGTTGATCAGGAAACCTGAGCTAAAGGCCTGCTTCTGCAGCACACACACAGGCACCAGGCCTCCCAAGACAGCAGCAGGGGTATTGGGACCAAGAAACTGGGAGGTGGGGAACGAGCAGGGAGCTCTGGCCTACTCTCTCTATGCATGCACCCTCAGGAGCAGGGGAATAGGGATTTTGGGACCCACGGCTCATTCAATCAGGATGGTGGAACAAGGGGCCCAATTTTTTTTTTTAAAGAAGTACCATTATACCTCCTCCCCAGTAGGGCTTTGCCCACTGGAGACTCAGAATTCAAGGCTGAGTCTCTGGGACCACACGTTTGGACCACTGTGATGAGGGAGGGGATGCAGGAGGCAATTACAAGAGGGGATTATGATGAAAATACATTATGTACATGTATGAAAATTTTCAATAAAAATGTTTTTAAAAGTTCAAAAAAAAAAGTACCATTGTTGTCTTTAAAGGCATATGTATTTCAGTCAGACTTTAGTGATTTGGCTTAAAAAAAAAATCCAAACACTTAGAATCTTTGGAGCAAGTAACAACAGTTCAATCCCCTGTGTCCCCTGGGTAGGCAGGATTGGTCTCTGGAGGGATCCCTGGTTTCCATGGTTTACCTGCAGTTTGTCCTTTAACAATTCATATGCTGGGTGCTGCTGACCTGGGGGAAGGTAACTAGGTCATGGGGCCACCCGGATGGAAGCTGCTTCTCCTGTGGTTATTCTACAAGGCCAGCATGCATACGTGGCCTGTTTGCACTTGTACACAGTTCCTTTTCTACTTCTCCACTGTGTTGCGATGCAGCCACCAGGCCTTTGCCAGGGCACAGGCAGCATGCTATTCGAACCCATGGCCACCTGAATCATGAGTAAAAGAAATCTGTTTACTGTAAAAGTTACTCAGTGTTGGGGCCTTGGGAGATTTTGTTGTAGCAACCCCAAAACAGACTAAGACACCTGCCTGTTCCTTAGGAGACAGCAACAATGACTCTCAAAGCCACACTATCTTTGAGAGAGGCAAGACCATCCAGCACCCATGTAGGCATCATGTTTCAGATGGATAACAGAAACAAATTAAAAATTTGTGTGGCATGTTGATGGGATTGAGACCTGCTATTGTTAAATAGGATTAAAATTAATTCCATGATGCAGGGCTAAAGGGATGGCTCAGTGGTTAAGGCGCTAGCCTGCAAAGCCTAACAACTTGGATTTGATTCCCTAGTACCCACATAAAGCCAGATGCACAAGGTGGAGTATGCATCTGGAGAGTTCATTTGCAGTGGCTAGAGACTCTGGCACACCCTTATCCTCTCTCTCTCCCTCTCTGCTGAAAATGAATAAATAAATAAAATATTTTAAAAATTTTATGTGATGAAGAATGAGTCTTTTACTTATTTATTTATTTTTCTATTTCAAGGTAGGACTTTAGCTCAGGCTGACCTGAAATTCAAATTCACTATGTAGTCACAGGGTGGCCTCAAACTCTCAGCTTCTCCTACCCCTGCCTCCCAAGTGCTGGGATTAAAGACATACGCCACCATGTCCAGCAATAATGAATCTTGATGTATAGCCCCTGCCAATACTGAGGATGTGGGGATCTACCCCAACACACTGTGGCCTTGTGGATGGTGAGGCTTTCTCCTGAGGCCTGGGGTTTCTCCAGATATGTGTATACCATTCAAACTTTTTTTTTTTTTTTCTTTTTTCGAGGTAGAGTCTCACTCTGGTCCAGGCTGACCTGGAATTAACTCTGTCATCTCAGGGTGGCCTTGAACTCATGGCAATCCTCCTACCTCTGCCTCCCGAGTGCTGGGATTAAAGGCATGCGCCACCACGCCCGGCAGCCATTCAAACTTTTGTCTGTACATTCATCTGTGTCCAGAACAGAAGTGACGTTATCATAGGTCCAAAATTGAGTACATAATTTGAGGACCTTTCAGTGGAACCTGAGTGCAAAGTATGAAACTTGACCTCTGATTTCTCACGCGTTCCCTGCTTACTCACCAAAGTACTTCCTGAAGCCCAGCAGCACCTTAGGCATGTCCAGTGAGACAAGACAGGGAAATGCCAGGGGGTGTGGTGGTAGTACCAGCCAGGTAAGGCGGGGACCACAGAGAAGCAGGGCAGGTTTCTGAGGCAACGAGGGCTCAAGTGACTAAGATGACTAAGGAAAGTGGAGGCAGGAATAGTTCTGAGTAGATGTAGTGAACCTAGATGGTGTTGCAAGAATGGCATAGTCAAGGAGCAAGGGAAGCTCAGTGTGTGTGGCTAGTCTAAGACAAGGTAATGATAGGATTGCTGGTTTGTTTTTCTTTTCTTGTTTACTTCTAATTTTTGAGGCCAGGGTCTCATGTAGACTGGCCTGAAACTCACTGATTCTCTTGAAATTCTTTTTGTGTGTGTTTTTTTTAAACATTTATTTATTTGCTTTTTTTTTTTTTTTTTTGGTCTTTAGAAGTAGGGTCTCTCTCCAGCCCAGGCTGACCTGGAATTCACTATGTAGTCTCAGGGTGGCCTTGAACTCACGATGATCTTCCTACCTCTGCCTCCCCAGTGCTGGGATTAAAGGTGTGTGTCACCACGCCTGGCTTTATTTACTTATTTATGTGTGTGTGTGTGTGTGTGTGTGTGTGTGAGAGAGAGAGAGAGAGAGACAGAGAGAGAGAGAGAGAGAGAGAAAGAGAGAGAGAAGCAGATTAGACAGAGTGCCTTCAAACACTGAAAGCAAACTCCAGATGCATGTGTTACCTTGTACTGGGGGATTGAACCTGGGTCCTTAGGCTTCACAGGCAAGTGCTTTAACTGCTAAGCCATCACTCCAGCTCCGTTTTTTTTTTTTTTTTTTTTTTTTTTTTTTTTTTTTTTTTTTAGGTAGGGTCTCACTATAGCTCAGGATGACCTGGAATTCACTATGTACTCTCAGAGTGGCTTCGAACTCGTGGTGATCCTCCTACCTCTGCCTCCCGAGTGCTGGGATTAAAGCCATGTGCCACCATGCCTGGCTTAAGCTCCATTTAAAAAAAATATTATTTTTGATAATTTCACACATGCATATAATGTACTTTGCACATATTTATCCCAATTTCTCTATCTGACCTTAAACTTCTGATCCATTCAAATCTACCTCCAGAATGCTTGGATTACAGGCCTGTGCCATGTCTGGTTTATGTGGTGCTGGGCAATGTCCCCAGCCCTGTGTCTTTGTTCTAAACAGATCAGTGCTCTGCAGAAGAGATTATGGACATATGAACCTTGTCTGTGACCACAGCAGTACAAGTAGGCACATTCGGCCAGACTGTAGCATTGCAAACATACTGCAGAGTCAGATTTCCCAGCCTGGTCTCATCACTCCACCGTCATCCATGCATCACTATACCTCATGGAAGACCTACCCACAGGGGATGAGAGCTCAGGCTAGATTCATGGTCCCAAAATAGGCAAGAAGAAACTTCAAATTGCCTTGTCTCTTAATTTCATTTTTTTAAGAGTTTAAAAACATATTTTCTTTTTATGTATTTATTAGAGACAGAGGATGAGTGCACTAGGGCCATTAGCCACTGCAAATGAACTCGAAATACATGTATCACCTTGTGAATCTGGCTTATGTGGGTTCTGGGGAATTGAACCTGGGTCCTTAGGCTTCACAGGTAAGCACTTAACCACTAAGTCATCTCTCCAGCCCAGTTTCTAGCATGTCTGTAAATTGGCCCAAAGCTGCTCTCAGTCTGGTCGTGATATCGATTGTAAGCCAACTGAATTCTGAGCCTGGCAGTGCTCTTGGGAAGCAGGCTGAATCGCTGGTCTCAACCCTTCATCAGGTGCTTGGCAAGGAAGCAGGCCAGCATGGAGCACGTGTGACTGAGCTGGTAGATGGTAACGGACACACAAGGCTGGAGGCTGCTCTAGGGCAAGCTGGCCTTCTCCTGCTCAGGTGTAAGAAGCCTTGGAGCTGGGGAGATTGACCTGCATTCTGAGCACTTATTATGCACTAGTCAGCACCAGAGACCGACCTCTATGCTGTTGATCTCACTGCTCATCCCAACCCCCAAGAGATAAGGTGGGGTTTGCTACGCTGCTACAGGAACCTAACATCCCTGCAGGAGCCTTTCCTGGTGCATTTTGTTCCCCATCTGTATTAGATATTTTCTTTCTTTTGCTTTTTTTTTTTTTTTTTTTGAGGTAGGGTCTTGCTCTTAGCCCAGACTGACCTGGAATTCACTATGTAGTCTCAAGGTGGCCTTAAATTCATTACGATCCTTCCATCTCAGTCTCCCAAATGCTGGGATTAAAGATGTGTGCCACTACGCCTGACTCCGTGTATTAGATACTTTCTTACTGTGGTGACACAATAAATGTCAAAACAACTTAAGGAAGAAAGGGTTTCTTTGGGCTCATCATTGGAGGGTACAATCCACCATGGCAAGCAAGGTATGGTGGAAGCAGCATGAAACAGCTGGTTACATTCAAACCATAATCAAGAAGCAGAAAGCGACAGGTGCTGGTGCTTGGTTAGTGATGAGTGCTGGTGCTTGATTAGCTCTCTCTCTCTCTCTCTTTTGCTTTTCGAGGTAGGGTCTCACTCTGGCCCAGGCTGACCTGGAAATAACTATGTAGTCTCAGGGTGGCCTCGAACTCACGGCGATTCTCCTACCTCTGCCTCCTGAGTGCTGGGATTAAAGGTGTGTGCCACCATGCTCAGCTTGATTAGCTCTTTTTGTTTGTTTGTTCTGTTTTGCTTTTCAAGGTAGGGTCTGGCTCTAGCCCAGGCTGACTTGAAATAGCTCTCCTTTTTATTCAGTCCTCCACCCAAACCCATGGAGTGATACTGCCTACTCTTAGGGTGTGACTTTCCACCTGAATTAATTTAATCTAGACAATCCCTCATAGATATGTCCAGGAATGTGTCTTCTAGGTGACTGTAGATCCCGTCAAGCTGTGGGGCACTATTAATGTGGACCATCTTACTGGCAGTTCCCTCTGGACCCTGAAGCAAAGCTCCAGATGCATCACTTGCTTCACTCTGTCATCTTTTGCAAGTCACTCAAATGCTCTAACTCTCAGAAATCCCCTATGTAGCATGTCTGTTATGGGGGAAACCAAACACTCTCTAATTGGACTGGAAGCCCACTCCATGGGAGGGAATACATCCCTGAGTGGAATAAAATATAGGTAGATTCTAAAATTTAACTAAACACTGTACACATTCAATCAAAAACAGCATTGAGGATTTAGGTAAGAGTAGGTATTATTAACAACCAGATCCTCTATCAACAAAGAAGTTAAGATTTATGGTCTGTTGAGGGATCCAAGTCAGCTTGTGACCAAGTGAGATGCTTCCCTGGTGCAATCCCAGTTACCTTTTTGGATGATTTTGGTCTCAGTCAAGTTGCTGGCTGGGTCATTGGGCCGCTGTTCTGATTTCTGGATCTGGGCACTGGCTTTTCCTGTGGGGCAAACCAAGCTTGGCAACTGTGGTCCTGCAGATTAGCACCCCCGCTGCTGGAACCATTACTGCTGCTGCTGTAGCTGCCGCTGCTGGATCCGCCACTGCTACCACTGAAGCTGCTGCTGCTGGATCTGCCACCTCTGGGGCTACTATTGCCAGTGTCAGAGCCACTGATGTTGCTGCAGGACTCTGCTCCTGCTTGGGTCCTACTGTCGGCTCAAGTTGGCATTGCCAGGTCCCAGGACCACTGCTCTGCTCGCTGGAGCTGGGCACAGGAGGTGGGGGAGGGGAGGGAGCCGATGCTGCTCTGGTTCTCTCCCTGTTCCACGTGTTCTTCTACCTTGTGGTCTGCTCCTCCATTGTTCACTGCCACTCTCCCTTCATATTTCTAGAGTTTGCAGAGAGCTCCGGTGTGAGTGGAAGCTCCCCTCACCTGGCTTTTCCTGTGGCTTGAGCCGAGCCTGGCTGCTTTCTGGTGCACCACCGCCACAGTCGGCGGTCCTGCCAGGGCCGCTTTTGCCGGCCTGTGTGGGCTCTGGATGCTCTGGATCTCTTCTACTTCTCCACTGCCATTTCAATTTCTTATACACCTCACTTTTTAGTAAAAGTGTGTATTTTGCTGAGTTTTTTGGTCTCCCCCCCCACCCCCCGCCCCAGGCTGCTTTGGTGTGGTACCTACGCTGCCATCTTAACCAGAAGTCCTTGGAATACACTCCTGATACTGAAAAACTACAACACGGGTAGTCATGAGCCCTAGGGGTGTAATGTCTGCTGCTGTCTGGCTAAATGTTCATACTGTGCTCACCAAACATCCCAGTAAGCACTTCTCTTAATGTTCCAGTATATCAGTGCTATTTTCACTTTTGGTTAGAGAAGCTTCTCTGTTCAGATGGCAGTGACCTTGGGATGACTCAGAAGGCATCACAGTGCTGAGAAGAAGTGACAGAGGAGTGCTCAGCACTGAAATATCTCTGTCACACCTTCCAAGACTCAGGATCCATTGTGGAAGATGTGGTGGAAAGAATGTAAGAGCCAAAGGAAGGGTAGGACTCCTTACAACGTGCTCCTCCAGACATAAAATGGCCTGGATATTTATGACCTCACAGTGTCTGACCATAATTTCAGAAGACCATCATTACAGAAGGAAAAGATATGACATCAAAATAAAAGAGAGACTGATTGAGAGGGGGAAGGGCTATGATGGAGAGTGGAGTTTCAAAGGGAAAAGTGGAGGGAGGGAAAGAATTACCATGGGTTATTGTCTACAGTTATGGAAGTTGTCAAAAAAAAAAAAAAAGATCTCCTATGTAAAATGGGGTGCCATTAGATCAAAGAATAGAAAATTACCATTTTTGTAAGTGAAAGTGGGAGATAGTGACAATTTCACATGGTCAATATTTTCAACCTTCCACAACAGAGGGTGGTTGAGCAGATTGATGAGATCTCTATATTAATTTATGTCTATCACAAGGGAGGGAGTCCTCTTGATTCTCCTTGTTATAACGAGTTCTAATGATAATAGTCATCCTAATGAATGAATATGTTATTACCTAGTCTGGGTAAGTGTTTGGAATGTGGATGTTGGGAGGGGGATGTGACTTCAGCCCCAAGATTCCAATATTTCTCCTATGCATTCCTGACCTTTGGGTCCACTTCTTATTCCTCCAGTTGGGGACAGGGTGCGTTCCTTGGTTGGTAGGTCATAGATGTCGCTCTGTGGCTGTACACTGGGAGGAATGAGTCTGTCCAGAATGTGACAAGGAAGCCTGGATGTGGGGACGTACGTGCACATGCCCGGACCTTGGCCTCTTCCCCCTCCCCCATCCTTTCCCGGAGCACTGCAGGGACTCTGATGCCGAGGAGGCTTGACTAGGGAGATACCACGTCCCCCTGCATGTTTCCAGCTTCAGCAGTGAGTGCTCGTGGTAGACAGGGAAGAGCTGGAAGCCCACATCCCAGCCATACCCTTCAAAGCAGATTCTAATTGCAATAAAGCAGATGTTTTGTTTTCCACCCCCTCTCGTGCGGTTCTCATCTGATTTAGAATTTGGCCACAGCAGAGAGTGATGAAGTGAATTAGCTCCCTCAAGGCCCCCAAGAGAGGCTGGACCAAAAGGCTCAGGGCAGGTGCTGTGGCAGAAACTCTGTATGTGCTGAATAAAGTCTAGACAGGCAGCTAAAGGGAAGTGGTTCATCATGAGGTAATAAAAAACGATTTTGACCTCCAAGGCTCAGAGAGACGTTTGGGGAAGAGGCGCTGGAAAGAATGTAAGAGCCAGAGCTTGAGGAGGAGTGGTTTGGAATGCTGTCTTCGGCACAAAGTGGCCATGACTTTCATGACCACGCAGGGGCTGATGCTACCTGCACAAGACCTGCATAATATGAAGGCAAACATAATAATAGTAATGACGTCAAAAGGGTTGGCCTGGAGCGATGGCTTAGTGGATAAGGCGATGGCCTCCAGAACCTAATGACTTGGGTTAGATTTCCCAGTATCCAGGTAAAGCCAGATGACAAAGTGGCGCATGCATCTGGAGTTCGTTTGCAGTGGCAGGAGACCCTGTCATGCCTATGCGCGCTCTCTCTCTCTCAAGTAAACAAATACTTTTTAAAATGAGAAGAGGGTCTAGTTGGAAAGAGGAAGGGGGTCAGTGAAAGAGGGACTAGAGGGGAAATAAAGGAAGGTGATGGGAGGGGCTTATGATCAGGGTACATTGTATATATGTAAAGAGGTTGTCAACAAAGTGATTTTAAAAAGCTGGGTGTGGTGGCTCATGCCTTTAGTTCCAACACAAAGGAGACAGAGGAAGGGCGACTGCTGTGAGTTTGAGGCCAGCCTAGGCTTGAGTGAGACTCTACCTCAAAAACAAAAAGTTTAAAAAACAACAAAGTGGAGTTGACGAGATGACTTAGTGGTTAAGGTGCTTGCCTGTGAAGCTTAAGGATCCAGGTTCAATTCTCCAGGTTCCACGTAAGCCAGATGAACAAGGTGGCGCATGCTTCTGGAGTTGGTTTGCAATACCTAGAGGCCCTGGCACGCCCATTTTCTCCTTCAATTCCTCTCTCTCTAATAAATTAGTAAATATTTTAAAATATTTTTAAAAGAGCTAGAGAGATGTCTTAGCAGTTAAGTGCTTGCCTGTGAAGCCTAAGGACCCTGGTTTGAGGCTCAATTCCCTAATACCCACATGAGCCAGATGCACAAGATGGCACATGCATCTGGAGTTCGTTTGCAGTGGTTGGAGGCCCTGATGTGCTCATTCTCTCTCTCTGCCTCTTTCTTTCTCTCTGTCACTCTCAAAAAATATTTAAAAATAAACTAGAAAAATAACAATAAATATTTAAAAAACAACAGAATGTATGGTGTAGGGCCAGATAGGGTGGCAAAACCGAAGTACCTGAGTTCAATTCCCGATTACCCATATAAAGCCAGATGCACAAAGTGGTGCATGCCTCTGGAATTTGTTTACAGTGGCTATTTGCCTCTTTCTCATAAATAAATAAATAAAATATTTTAAAAGTTGTATGATGTTGGGGAGGGGAAGAAGTTATTTCAGGACATGGGCTGGAGTGGGGGAAGTAAGATCAAATATAAGGAGCCCCAGTGATGGTGGGGCAGGGTGTGTGTTGGGGGGAGGGTGATGTTTCCTTGGCTGTTGCAGTCAAAGGAAAGTTGTTGTTTGTTTTTTTACCCCCTCAGGCCTCCCTCTCTAACGTGAGATCTGTTTGACTTTTGTCTCCAGCTCTCTCTCCTTTTAGAACCTTCTCCTTTAAGGAACAGATGTTCCTCACTTCACTTCAGCTTCAGCCTCCCTGCCTGCATCTCCCCTGAGCCAGCCTGTGCCTTACCCTGGTCTCCAAAGCCACTGTCTGGCTGCTTTGTTGGGAAGAGGACCTAGCCAGCTAGGGTCTGGGGCCCCTGAGTTTGGCTCAAGGTTCTGCAAACCTGGAGGAGAGAAAAAAAAAAAAATCACACCATTATTTCTTTTAGCTTTTTAAAAAAAATTAAAAATGGGCTGGAGAGATGGCTTAGTGGTTAAGCGCTTGCCTGTGAAGCCTAAGGGCCCTGGTTCGAGGCTCGGTTCCCCAGGACCCACGTCAGCCAGATGCACAAGGGAGCGCACGCGTCTGGAGTTCGTTTGTAGTGGCTGGAGGCCCTGGTGTGCCCATTCTCTCTCTGTCTGTCTATCTGCCTCTTTCTCTTTGTCTGTCACTCTCAAATAAATAAACAAAAATGAAAATGAACAAAAGAAAAATCTAAAACATTTTTTGAAAGAGAGATACCAGTGGGAGTGCCAGGGCCTCCAGCCACTGAAGGTGAACTCCAGACACATGTGTCACCTTGTGCATCTGGCTTATGTGGGTCCTGGGGAATCAAACCAGGTTGTTTTGGCTTTGCAGGCAAGGGCCTTAACCGCCAAGCCACCTCTCCAGCTCTCTTTGAGCTTTTAACTGAAATTTAGCATTTCCTTCCAACAAGAATGTAGACAACAAGCCACACAGCGCCAGCCAGCAATATTTGTGTGTGTCATCACTGGGAATCACAAGTCTGTCTGTATCGCATTACACGTGTTCACTCCAGGTCTTTAAATATTTACATTTGTTACAACTTTGAAACTACAGTACTTAGATGACCTGCTGCTACAGCCCGCTAGATAATATCATAGTTTAACTAACTGATTTGGTAACTGCTTCCATACAGCTGGTTTCCTCGGTAATTCTGTTTTTACTTTTTGCACTGGAAAACAGTATTCTGTAGAATCCATAGGCTTTCCCCTTTTGCCAAGGGGAACCATGCTGTAATAAAGATTTACAACTCCAGATGGGCTGGGTGGCATGCACCTCTAATCCCAGCACTAGGAAGACAGAGACTGAGTTGGATGCTGAGTTGGAGGCCAGCCTGGATTATACAGCAAGACCCTGTCTTGAAAAACCAAACCAACCGGGGCATGGTGGTGCACGCCTTTAATCCAACCACCTGGGAGACAGAGGTAGGAGGGTCGCCATGAGTTCGAGGCCGTCCTGAGACTATGTAGTGAATTCCAGGTCAGACTGGGCTAGAGTGAGACCCTACCTTGAAAAATCAAAACCAAAACAAACAAACAAACCAAAAGGATTTACAAGTCTTGCTTTGGCTAGAATAAGCCAAAAAGAAGTTGAGTGATTCAAGTTTTCCTTTCATATGACCAATTCCTGGCAGGGGCTTGTGTGCAGTCTGGACGAGCTGCCACGACAGAAGCCGTCCCAATACAGACACCCGTCTGTCCTGGAGAACTTCCAGCAGGGGACAGTGTCCGCCACGCCTTTTCATCAGACCCTCCCGTGCAGAGTGGTCACGGGTGTTCCGCCCTTGAGAAGGGGAGGAGGCTGAGACTTCTGCGTGATGCTCAGTGTGATTCCTAGGTCAGGTCTTGAGTGAGGTGACTGCTCCCTCCAGAACAGGCTCCTGCTCCAGGCCCAGCGACAGTCACATCAGCCTCCTGTTGCCATATGACTTCCCTTCCCTTCCGCTTGCCCTTGCCCTCCTTCCCTCCCCTCTCCCCCGTCTCCCTTTCCTTCCTTCTATTCACGTGTGGTGTGAGTTCACAGATGCATGTTCATATGGGTGTGTGGCGTGTGTGTGTGCAGAGTCTAGAGGTTGATGTTGGGTGTCTTCCTTGATCTTCAAGTTATTGACTGAGGCAAGGTTTACACTTGAACTCAGAGCTTGTTTACCAACTTAGCTGGTCTAGCTCTTCAGCTTGCCCTAGCCATCCCCTGTCTCTGCCTCCTAAGGAGAAGGGCTACAGATAGGTGCTGGGGATCCTAACTCTAGTCCTCACGCTTGCATGGCAAGTGCTTTAGTCACTGAGCCATCTCCCCAGCCCTTCTTTTAGGTATGAGGGGAGAAGCTCTCTCTCTCCTGAAAACTACAGCCATTGCCTCTCTCTGAAACTACATGGAGACCCCAGGCCCTAGCTCAGGCCCTAGGAGTGGGGGAGAGTGTAAGATGATTGTTGTTCCCTTGAGGTGCTTGGTTCTAGGGTGTCCTGTCCCACAACAGTAATAGGGACAGAAAAGAAGGTGCCTTTAGCATATTTTTATCCTTCTTCTAGCTACACTATATTCTTTTGCACTGCAACAATTACACAAATTATAAGATATCTGCACGCAGCCAGAACTTAAACATATAACACACTCACACACAGAGCAAAGGTGTTTTAGTAATATGGGTATTGATCCGTATTAGACCCTAGAGTATTTTACTGTCTAACAACAACAAAATCTGCAGTGGGGATTCTTATGCAGCTGAGTGATAGAGTAGGTATGTGTGAGGCCTTGGGTTCCATACCTAGCACAGATCAAATGCACACATACATAGCAACAAAACTGAGGCTGGAGAGATGGCTAAGTAGTTAAGGTGCTTGCCTGCAAACCAGACGATCTCAGTTCAATTCCCCAGTACCCAGGTAGGTCGGATGCACCAGGTAGTACATGCATCTGGAGTTCATTTGCAGTGGCTACGGTGCCCTTGGCACATCCATTCTCCTCTCTCTCTCTTTCTCTGTCTCTGCTTGTGAATAAATAAAATAACGTATTTTAAATAAAGCAAAACCAACCAAATGGAAAACCTCTCTGCAATGACGGGCACTTTCTCCTCTGCACTGCCCTATACAGAGGCCACTAGATACATGGAGTGAGTATTACTTAATTGTGCATTGCTATGTCAACAATTCCTACAGAAACAATGCAAGGCAGGGGGGATTCATCTTGCCCTGTGGTTTCTTAGGAATTTCACCCAGTCCACCATAGTGGGGAATCCGTGGCAGCGTTTGTGGCTGTAGCACGTGTGGCGCACACTCCTCACATGGTGGCAGATCCAGCAGCAGAAACCGCAGCTGCAGCCAGAGGGTGGCATCAGAGGGCATCCTCCAGGACTGTGTCCACCAAGCCCCACTGCCTGCAGCTCCACAGTCTACAAAATAGCAGCAGCACAAGCTGAGGATTGAGCATCGAAATGTCAGCAATGGGGGCGCTTCCTGGCCAAACCATAGCAGGGTGATTGAGCCCCGGTCATGTGGTCAGTGCAACCAAGAAACTGGATGGTAAATGTTATTTCACTGTTAAGAAGCTGGCATGTAGCTCAGGCCTATGATCTCAGAGCTTGGGAGGCTGAAGCAGGAGAATTCCTGTAAGTTTGAGGTCGTGTGGACTACACAGTGAGCTCCAGACCAACCTAGGCTCCAGTGTGAGACCCTCATCAGAAAAAACAGGTGTGAGCCAGACTTGATGGCACACACCTTTGATCTCAGCACTCGGGAGGCAGAGGTAGGAGGGGCACTGTGAGTTTGAGGCCACCCTGAGATTACATAGTGAATTCCAGGTCAGCCTGAGCTAGAGTTAAACCCTACCTCAAAAAAAAAACAAAACAAAACAACAACAAAAGAATTGATGTGATGGAGTATTTAGGACTCTAAATACGGATGTATGGAGGTATATGTAAATGTTTACATTTATCCTATACCTGTTCTATTTAGCCAGGAAAAGCTTACCTGACAGGCATGCTATTAAAGACTATTAAAGGGCTGGAAAGATGACTTAGCAGTTAAGGCTCTTGCCTGCAAAGCCTAAGGACCTAGGTTCAATTCCCCAGTACCCACGTAAGCCAGATGCACAAGGTGGCGCATGTGCCTGGGCATCTGGAGTTCATTTTAGTGGCTAGAGGCTTTGGCCCTCCCATTCTCTGTCTCTCTATCTGCCTGTTTCTCTCTCAAATAAATATTTTTTTTAAAGATTATTAAAGAGTTTGCTTTGGAAAAAGCAAAGCAAAACAAACAGAAATGACCCCCAAATTAAGATATTTTGCAAAACTGGAAGATCACCATTTATCAAATAAATGCCATGAAGCCTCTGAAGTTGAGCCATCAGTTTAACGGCGTGTGTGTCAACAATCTGAAGCCGCGTGAGGAAGGACGCCCCAGCTCCAAGTCTGTGTTGCAAAGCTGTGCAGGAGCAGAAGTTTCCCTACCCTTGTGCACAGGCATGTGTGAGCTTGTGTGTGTGTGTGTGTGTGTGTGTGTGTGTGTGTGTGTGTGTGTGTATGTGTGTTGCCTCTGCAAACAAATGCCAGATGCATGTGTCACTTTTTTCCCCCTTTTTTTGGTTTTTCGAGGTAGGGTCTCGCTCTAGCCCAGGCTGACCTGGAAATTCACTCTGTAGTCTCAGGGTGGCCTCGAACTCATGGCGATCCTCCTACCTCTGCTTCCCGAGTGCTGGGATTAAAGGCGTGCGCCACCACTCCTGGCTGTGCCACTTTTTGCATCTGGCTTTATGTGGATACTGACTGGGGAACTGAACCCAGACCAGCAGGCTTTGAAATTAAGTGCCTTTAACTGCTGAGTCATCTCCCAAGCCCTATACTTATATTTTTGAGTTAAAGAAAATCCTTTGTGTTTTTAACCTTCCACTGGAATATATTAAGTAAGAAGACTATAAGAGGACTACTCACATTCTCCAACAGGTTCTGAATGAGTGAGTATCCATACTATTTACAAGGAAAGGATGCCTTCTTTGAGTGCTGACAAGTAACACCAACTAACAGAAAACAGACTGGCACCAGGAAGAAATTCTGCCAGATCAAGCCAGTGAATTATAATCATTTGTAATGAGTCCGTTAATTAACTCAGCACAAAAGGACACTCCGCAGTGCTCCCAAGTGTTTTCCCAGGAGGCTCCTGCACCCACCCCTTCTTCCTCTGCTTGCTACACTCAGCGTGCCTTTTATTCAAAGAAGAAAATTCAGCTTCAATCTGTCCTAAATTCTCCAAATTTTCACACACTAGAAGTTGGGGAAGGATTTGTTTTTTGCTTCTGTGTATGTGTGTATATGATGTGGTATGTGTGTGTGGTGCATGCATGTATATATGCCCCTGTGGTGCCCCATTTGTTTGTCTGTAGTGTGTGTGGGGGGGGGTGGCCACAGCAGACTATATGGTTCCACCCGTTCTTCTTTGAGCAGGAGTCTCTTAGTGATATCAGAGCTTAGTAATTTTGGTGAGCCTGGGAAACTCTTTGGTTTCTGCTTCCCTTTTGGGGACGGGGTGACAGGTGCATGTGGGCCACACACAGCTGTTTACATGGGATCTGGAGTTTCCAACTGACACAGCTTGAGGGCCTCTCAGGTTCTCATGAGTGAGCAGGAAGTGTACTTAACCACTGAGCAATCTCTCCAGTTCACAAATTAGAATTTTCTTTCTTCTTTTTTAAAAAAGTATTTTTATTGGTGGCATATGTTTCTGGAGTTCATTTGCAATGGCTAGAGGCCCTGGCACGCTCATTCTCTCTCTTTCTCTTAAATAAATAAATAACAATTTAAAATAATTTCAATTTGGGCTGGAGAGATGACTAAGCAGTTAAGGCATATGCCTGCAAAGCTAAAGGACCTAGGTTCGATTTCCCAGGACCCACATTAGCCTGATGAACAAGGAGGTGCATGCACCTGGAGTTTGTCTGCAGTGGCTGGAGGCCCTGGCATGCCCATTCTCTCCCTCTCTCTTTCCCTCTCTCTCTCTCTCTTTCTCTGTCAAGTAAATAAAGAAGTAAAATATATTAAAAAAAATTCAACTTATTTGCAAGGAGAAAAAGGGAGAAAGAGAGAGAATGAGAATGGGCATTCCAGGGTCTAGTTCCCCTGCAGACAAACTCCAGACACATGCTCTATGCATCTGGCTTTAAGTGGGCACTAGGGAATTGAGCGCAGGCAGTCAGGCTTTGTAAGCAACTGCCTTTAACTGCTAAGCCATCCCTCCAGCCCAAGAATCCATATTTTAATTGACTATAAAGGCTTGTCGATGCTGATCTTACCGTCTCCCTGCCCTGTGATCTCTGTCTGGACACACATAAATCTGGTTCTCCCCTACCCAGCTGGGCCTCCTGCCTGTGTAATTTTTCTAAACTCAGGGTAACCATGAGTGTAACTCTTTATTACCCATTTCTCTTTTGAATTTCCTTGTATCTGCTTTGGTACTTTCCCTCTGCTATTCCTCCTTAAGCCATTACCACTTACCCTCAACTTGCTTCCATGGGAGGCTCAGGGTGGATGCTGTGCCTTCCACAGGCGTGCGTGTTTCTTCTCAATCTGCCTCCATAAGCTCCTAGATCCTGTTACCTTCTATGTGCTTGTGGCTCTGCTCCAGCCTCTTCCCAGACTTCCATTGACCCTCAACGAACCTCACAAACTATGCTGTGCCTTCCACACGAGTGTGTGTTTCCTCTACTCCACAAGCTTGTGACTCTGCTCCACACTTTTCCTAGATCCCAACCTCCCCTAAATAAACCCCACAATTTATGATTTCTCCCTAAATAACCTCAATAACTCATAATATACCCATCACAGTCTGTTTTTATCAATCTTTATTAAATAGGATAAGAACCCCAAATTGGAGTTCCTAAGTTTGGGAGATCCCTTCTGAACCTCAAAATCCTGAATCAAAACTGCCTAGCCAATTTCTATGTCTATTATAACTCTGAGAATCTTCACTTATCCAGAGAGAGAGAGAAAGAGAAAGAGAGAGAGGGAGAGAGAGAGAGAGGGAGGGAGGGGGAGAGAGAGAGAGGATACTCAGAAAAAATGAACTACAGGAAGGAGGAAGGGAAGGAGGAGAGGAGTTATAAATGGGAGGGAGATGGAGGCCCAGCTAACATAGCTTGCAAGCTCTCCGTGCTTCATAAGAGAAAGACTTACGATGACTTTCCATGGTTTTTTATTTGTTTATCTCACGCTTAGCCTCTCCCAGCCTAGCACCTGAGCTCCACAGCACCTCGCTTCAGCATTTCAATCGGTTCTTTCAGTATTAGGAGAGGTTGAAGCCCTCACTGGGTGTGGGGGGCAGAGTAAAGCTTGTTTACTGGAAGATTCATGTCTGGTCTTGCAACACATTTCCTCCCTGGCCCCACATCTCTGACGAGGACGCTGGATTCTATACCAAAGGTACAGTGCCGGTGATGCATGCAGATTGCCTCCTGCGTGGGCAAGCTGGGTCTGGGAGGTCGGTTTCCTAACCCACGAGCACACCTGGCTCCCTGTGCCTGGGTGACGGCAGGCAAGCTCTTTCCCAGCTGCCCTTCCCTTCTCTCTTCTCCAGAGCCTCTTTTTCCAGCGGGCTTCTCTAAGGAGTCCTTTCCATGCCAGAACACATTTCAGTCAACTGCTGCTCTGCCTCTCCCGGGAGCACGAGTATTTCGGGCTGCAGATCTCTCTGTGGGATGTAGGGTTGCCGGTGTTAAGATGTTTACTAATCACCCGGCAAGCCTTGCTTCCTTCCCTATCCTTTGTCCCAGCAACCATGTATTTAAGGGCTTGCATCTGAGGCTGTCACACACCACCACCTCGGTGAACAAGACAGACATGCTGTCTGCCCTCTTGCAGCTTATGTTTTGGGTGACATAAAGACAAAAACTGAGTATGCAAATATGTACCAGGAGTGGTTACTCTGGATAGGGTGGTTGAGAAAGAAACTCTGACGGCCAAGAGGCAGTGGCGACAAGCTGGGGCAGGAAGGGCGTATAGGTGTTAAGGGTCGCATGTCCCCTGGTGAGGAGAGGGCTCCCAGTGCAAAGATGACAATGACTGGGTCGGTTTCTTCTGTTTTGCTGGAACTCTTGTCCTGATGCCCTGAGGAGACACAGACCAAGGCTTTCACTTTCATCTCATATCCATGTCATGCTCTTGGGTTTTCCAGCCACCAGAACCCTAATCCAAATGCCCATCTATTTCTTTTTTAAGTAAATTATCTGGTCGATGGTATTCAATATCTAAAAATGGATTAAGGCAGAAAAATTGAAGTGTGGCTATTGCTCAAGTGAGTATGTGAGAACATGGAATCAGCACTAGAATTGGGTAGTGGAGGAGTAGGTTAGGAAAAGCCCAGATTGCCATTACTGGGGAACTCGGGCCCCTTTTGTGGGTTCTTAGTTGCACTAATAACAGAGTTTAGAAGCAGACTCAGAAGAAAACTCAAGAACCACTTTTTAAAAATCTTTTCAAAAATATTTTATATTTATTTATTTGTGTGTGTGTGTATGTGTGTGTGTGTGTGTGTGTGTGTGAGAGAGAGAGAGAGAGAGAGAGAGAGAGAGAGAGACAGAGAAAGGGCATATCAGGGTATCTAACCACTGCAAATGAACTCCAGACACATGCGCCCCCTTGTGCATCTGGGTTACGTGGGTCCTGGGGAGTCGAACCTATGCCCTTTGGCTTCACAGGCAAGCACCTTAACCACTAAGCCATCTCTCCAGCCTAAGAACAATTTTATTAGTATTTGAGAGCACTGATTAGGCAAGGGGTAAATCTGGGAAGCTGCTGGGAGGAGGGAGGTGGATAAAAGGAAGAGAGAAAGTCATACTTTTTGAGTTAGGATCCAGAAAGTAGGAGGGTTCAGCATTAGAAGTTGGCTGCACTGGGTGATGGAGCAGAGATGGGGGGCTTTAGAGAAAACCTAGAGTGGGTGGGCTTAGGATATTGGCCAGGATCCAAAGAAGAGATAGAAAAGGAGAAAAAGAAAAATTACTCCTTCTGAGTTAGAACTCAGAGAAGCACACGCTTAGCAGGAGGATCTGTGAGCAGCTGCCTCCAGGGAGGGGCTAGTGCTGGTTTAAATACCTTCTTATTATCAAGGGGTCACTAGTCCTTTCACCACCTGAGAGTCTTTAGGTAGTCTCTTATAATAACATAACTGATAGGGTCAGTTATATTCAGCCACCTCCTCCAGGATCTCACTCAAGCCCAGGCTGAACTGGACCTCCCTCTATAGCCTCAGGCTGGACTCAAACTCAGCAATCCTCCCACCTCAGCCTCCTGAGTGCTGGGGTTTAAGGCATGCACCATCATGCCCAACTTTGGCATTATTATTATTATTATTTTATTTCTTTGCAAGCAGTAAGAGAGAAAGAGAGAGAGAGAGAGAGAGAGAGAGAGAGAGAGAGAGAGAGAGAGAGAGATAATGAGAAAGAAAGAGAGAATGGGTGCACCAGGTTCTCTTGCCACTGCAAATGAACTCAGGATGCATGCTTCACTTTGAGCATGTGGCTTTACGTGGGTACTTTACAGGCTATCAGGCTTTGCAAGCAACCACTTTTAACTGCTGAGCCATTTCTCCAGGGACCATAATCTCATGTTTTATGCTTGCTTAGAAAGCCATGTTTCCAATCAGGGCCATAGGTAAAATTCAAGTGCTATCTTTCCTTCAATAAAGCTCTATCATACCTTCACCATCCTCTCTTCACCAAGGAAAGGCAAAGTGGGGTCCAAAGCCGATCATGAAGGAAGGGTCCATGCTCAGTGGCCAGAAAGCCTACTAATATTTGTACAGCCACCTAACACTGTCATAAATATAGCATTCCACATGACTTTGGTGAGGGCTCAGCAGAGAGCTATAGGAAAAGTGTGGGACTTTTCAGAGATCACTCAAGTGATTGGGGTCAGAACGCTGGCAGAAATTTGGACATGAGGTCCCAGATGGAACTGAGGAACACAGTATTGAGGAAAGATCAGCTACACTATGCAGTTTTTTTTTGTTTTTTTTTTTTTAAAGAAAACTCAGTGAGTTATATCCGTGTCCTAGAATTCTGTGGAAGATAGAACTTAGCAGTGTCTGAAAGAAATACCCAAATAAGAAAGGCCAGACTTTGGATTGGAGTTGGTGCTGGAAAAACTTAAGTCTTTGGGGGCTATTAGGATAGACTTGAATGCATTTTGTTTGAGGGCAAGAGTTCTGGGGAGTCAGGAGCAGAATGCTATGCCTGGATGTCTTCTCCAAAGCTCATGCTGAAGCTTGCCTGGGCTGAGGCTGTAACTCTGCCAGTCGAGTGCTGGCCTAGCAGCGAGCGTGAAGGGAGGTGGAGACAGGAGGGTCAGAAGTTCAAGATTACCACTGGATGCCTATCAAGTTCTGAGATACACAAGACTCTGTCACCAAAACCAAACAAAAAAAGAAAGAAGGAAGGAAGGGAGGGAGGAAGGAAGAAAGGGTAGAAAAGGAGAGGAAAGGAAAGGCAGGGCTGGGGAGAGGGTTCAGTGGTTAGAGTACTTGCAGCTTAAGCCTGAGGGCCTGAGACTGCTAAATTTGACTCCTCAGAACCCACACATGCTTACAACTCTACTGGATAGAGAATGGGGGGCAGAGACCAGAGAATCACTGGGGCTTGCTGACCAAAAGTGGCAGCTCTAAGTTGAGGGAGAGACCCCATCTCAAAGGAGTATGTGGGTGAGCAATAAGAAAAGGCACCTGAGTCCGTGGCTGTGCCACCCTGAGCACACCTGAAAGCTAAGCAGGGTCAGGCCTGGTTAGCACTTGGATGAGAGATGCGAGAAGGGCACTTGCCAATCTTGTTTAACCTCCACGTGCTTGTGTGTGTGCATCTGCAAACACAGATGCATACACCATACCGCACATCACACACACACACACACACACACACACACACACACACACACACACGAAAGGAAGAAGAAAGAAACGTACTTGCCATTAGAATAGCAATAGGCAAGATCTTTAAGGGGCGATTAGGTGCTGGGGCTTTGACCTCATAAATGGATGCATGATCCTTTGAGGTGGGGTCTCTCCCTCAACTTAGAGCTGCCACTTTCGGTCAGCAAGCCCCAGTGAGGGAGTGGGTTCATGGTAAAATAACATTTGGCCTCTTCTCTCTGTCTTGTATGTGTCCGTCTATTCCTCCTCATGTGCTGATGTGGCCCTCAGCAGAAGTCAGCTCTTGGCTTTCTAAGTCTCCATAACTGTGGGTCAAATAAATTGCACTTATTTATAAATCACCCAATCCATGTTATCCTATATGCCACCAGAACATGGACTAAGACAGTGGATTTCTAGTGCACGCTCAGTAATGTGACTTGGACGGCACAGGGAGAGGACTTTCAACAAATCACATGCAAGCTGGCTGCTTGTAGCTAAGCACTGCAAACCCTATTTGTCGTCTAGAGAAAGGCACTCACCACTACAATATTGCAGCACACACATTCTTTGGCCTGTTTCTTTTTCTTTCACTTCCCCCACTTTCTCCATTTTTATTTAACATAGTGATGGAAGTCTCAGCTACAGCAATGAGACAAGAGAAGCAAATAAGAGGGATACAAAGGCTGGAGAGATGGCTTAGCCATTAAGATGCTTGCCTACAAAGCCAAAGGGCCCAGGTTCGATTCCACAGAACCCGTGTAAGCCAGATGTACAAGGTGGCACCTGCATCTGGAGTACGTTTGCAGTAGCTAGAGGCACTGGCATACCCATTCTTTCACTCTCCCTCTCTCTCTCTCTCTGTGCTTCTTTCTCTCTCTCTTAAATAAATAAATATATTTTAAAAGGGATACAAATATGAAAGTGTCTTTGTATTTATCTGATAGTGAATTCATACATGAGCCCCTAAAGATTCAACCAGAAATCTCTTAAAGTTGCTAAACACTTTCAGCAAAGTGGCAGGTTATAAAACTAACCCAGAAAAATCTCTTGTCTTTCTATATACCAATAACAAAAAGCTAAGGGAAAAAAAATCAGGGAAGTGATTCCATTCATAATAGGCACAAGATAAAAAAAAAAAAATACCTTGAAGGCCAGGTGTGGTGGCACATGCCTTTTAGTCCCAGCACTCAGGAGTCCTGGGCCGCTGTGAGACCCTACATTGAAAACAAAACAAAACAAACAAAAAACCAAAAAATCCTTGGGGCTGGGGATTAGTGGTTAAGGTCTGTGACGCCTAAGGACCAAGGTTCAAGTCCCCGGTACCCACATAAGCCAGATGTGCAAGGTGGTGCATATGGCTGAAGTGCTCATGTGCCCATTCTTCTCTCTCTCTCGGCGTCTTTCTCTCTCTGCCTCTCTCTCATAAATAAATGAATAAGTAAATAAAATACCTTGGAATAAAACTAACCAAGGAATCAAATGGTCTCAATGGTGAAAACTATTAGAAAATGGAATAATCTCCCATGCTTATGGATTTGAAGAATTCATATAGTAAAAATGGCTATCTGTCTCAAAACAATTTCAGATTTATCAAAATCCTGTCTCTTTTTTTTTTTTTTTTTGAGGTAGGGTCTCACTCTAGCCCAGGCTGACCTGGAATTCACTATGGAGTCTCAGGGTGGCCTCAAACTCATGGCAATCCTCCGACCTCTGCCTCCCGAGTGCTGTGATTAAAGGCGTGCACCACCACGCCCAACCCTCAAAATCCTGTCTTAAATAATCTTAAATTTCATTATAGTACCTTTTTTTGTTTGTTTGTTTTTTTGAGCATCTCACTCTAGCCCAGGCTGACCTGGAATTCACTATATCGTCTAAGGTTGGCCTGAACTTATGGTGATCCTCCTATCTCTGTCTCCCAAGTGCTGGAGTCAAAGGTGTATGCCACCATGCCCGGCCATTATAGTTTCTTTTTTTAATTATTTTTTTATTTGACAGACAAAGGGAGAGAGAATGGGTATGCCAGGGCCTTAAGCCATGAACTCCAGACACATGTGCCCCTTTGTGCATCTGGCTAACGTGGGTCCTGGAGAATAGAACCTGCGTCCTTTGGCTTTGCAGGCAAACTCCTTAACTGCTAAGCCATCCCTCCAGCCCCATTATAGTTCCTTTTTAAAGAAAATTTTCATTGACAACTTCCATAGGTGTAGATTCTATACCATGCTTATAATTCCCTCCCAACACTCCCCTTCCCTCCCAATGCCCCCTCCACTGAACTATTCTCTTTCTTAAAAACATTTTTAAAATTTATCTATCTTATTTATTTGAGATAGAGAGAGGGAGAGAGAGAGAGTGAGAATGGGTGTGCCAGGGCCTGCAGCCACTGCAAATGAACTCCAGATGCATGCGCCACCATGCGCATCTGGCTTACATGGGACCTGGAGAATCGAACCTGGATCTTCAGGCTTCATAGGCAAGCACCTAACTGCTAAGCTATCTCTCCAGCCCCAACTAATCTCTTTTTTAGTTTAATGTCACAATTTCCCCCCCTCTTATTATGCAGGTTTTGTATAGGTAGCATCAGCCACTGTGAGGTCATGAATATCAAGGGCACTCTGTATGTGGATAAGAGCATTGTCAGCACTCCTCCCCTTCTGCTGGCTCCGACATTCTTTCCACCAAGTCTTCTGTAACGGCCTCTAGACCTTGGAGGGTATGATAGAGATGTCTCATTTAGTGCTGACCACTCCACTGTCATTTCTCAGCGCTTTTGTTTTCTTGCCACCTCAGTGATCACTGCTATCTGAAAAGAGAAGCTTCTCCAGCCAAAAGTGAGAGTAGCATTAATATATAGGCATAAACATAAGTGTTTAGCAGACAGTTTGGTGAGCATAAGATTATCCATTTAGCCAGACAACAGTAATAGCTTCCCCCCTAGGGCTGAGGACCTCTCCAGTCTTTGGCCTATTTCACAAAAAAAAAAAAAAAAAACAATTGGATGTCTCCTATGTGCTAGGCAGGGAAACAGGCATACTGTTGCATCTAATCTTTTTTAAAGTAATTAACTAATTAATTAATCTATTTACTTGTTTATGAGAAAGAAGAGATGGGAGAGAGAATGGACATGCCAGGGCCTCTAGCCACTGCAAACAAACTCCAGACATACACCACTTTGTGCATCTGGCTTACATGAGTACTGGGAAATCAAACCTAGGTCCTTAGGTTTTGCAGGTAAGCGCCTTAACTACTAAGCCATCTCTTCAGCCCAGCCTTGCATCTAATCTGTTTTTTGTGGTTTTTTTTTTTTTTTTTTTTTTTTTTGGCTTTTCAAGGTTGGGTCTTATTTTAGCTCAGGCTGACCTGGAATTCACTATGTCATCTCAGGGTGGCCTCGAACTCTCAGTGATCCTCCTACCTCTGTCTCCAGAGTGCTGGGATTAAAGGCGTGCGCCACCACGCCTGACTTGCATCTTAATCTTTATAAAGTTTTGACACAGGAATTATTATCTCCCCAAAAGCTCAGAAATGGGCTGGAGAGATGGCTTAGCGATAAGGCATTTGCCTGAAAAGCCTAAGGCCCCAGTTTCAATTCCCCAGGACCCACGTAAGTCACATGCGCAGGTGGCGCATGTGTCTGGAGTTCATTTGTAGTGGCTAGAGGCCCTGCTGCATCCATTCTCTCTCTATATCTACCTCTTTTGCACTTTCTCTCTCTGTCACTTTCTCAAATAAATAAATAAACTATTTAAAAAAAAAAAAAGCAAATGCTCAGAAAGGCTTGGCTAAAGTCTTGCTGGAAGTAGTGTCAGGACAAAAATGTGAACCCTGCTCTACTTGGTTAGATAACTGGTATCTTTTTATGATACCCTTCTTAAGTGATAAGAGTTGTTTTTGTGATAAAAGGTTGCCCCCTTCATACTGGGGCTCTACCAAGGGTAGATAGTTTAATTTAGAATCTACCCAGATTTCTTGCAAATGGCCAAAGGTTTTTTTTTTTTTTTTTTTTTTTTTTTTTTTTGTCTCACGGAAGGGTCTACCCTTGAGCTATTCTTTTCCTTCACTTCATTTCCCCCGCCTGTCTGTAAGTCTGTATCAGTTGATGTCTCTCTTGTGCTGCCATTGACTGTGGTGTGGCACCTCCTTCCAGCCTCTCCCTCACTCTCCCCTTTCAAACCTTCCTTGTCTGTCAATTGGTTTGAAATCTCACTGATATACCCAGCTCATGTTTGCATACCCCTCCCCATCTGAGTGCCCTCTGTCATTACAGATTCACTGAGCACCCCATTCTCTGTCTCCCCTCAGATGGCACTTACGGAAGTAATTGACATGCAAGTAGCAGGGCATGGGGACGCTGAGCAGAAAGCAGGGGCTTAACAAGGAAGGCCCTGATATTTTGCAACTAGAAATCTGTTCGGTCTCCTCTTATGAGGCATATGCCCTTTGAGAAGAAATGCCTTGAGCACTTCCAGTTAATAATGTAAAGAGGATTAGTATTAATAGCATTTATATTTGCAAGGCAATTCCTGAAGTACTTTAATTTCTATTAAGTCCTATGGCCTTCTCCCAAGCCATGAGATGGCCACAGTCTGTTGTTTTCACTACAGACAAAAGAACATGTATGACATCTATCTGGAATGATGAGTGAAAAGTCACTGGCCCTGGCTACCCAGCTGCAACTGATCCAGCTGTGACTCAAATCCAAGGCTTTGGCAGTTGAGGTCAAGTGCTCTTTCTAGATGCCTAGAGCAATTCATCAGTGGTAGTTACTTCAAAGGAAAGACTCATGGGAAGTGGGATATGGAATGAACAGAAAGAGGGCGTGAAGATAGACTGAAGGACTAGTTCATTCATTCACTCTCACATTTATTTTTAACATTGTATTTATGAGAGAGAGAGAGAGAGAGAGAGAGACAGAGAGAGAGAGAGAGAATGGGCGTGCCAGGGTCTCCAGCCACTGTAAACGATCTCCAGACACATGCACCACCCTGTGCATCTGACTCACATAGGTCTTGGGGAATCAAACCTGGGTCTTTAGGCTTTGCAGGCAAATGCCTCAACCATTAAGCTTTATCTCCAGCCCCCACTCACACATTTAATAAGCATGTGTCACGTGCTGTAACCTGCAGTGTGAGAGTACATGTTAGCCTGAACACTGGGGGATAATGCGTAGGGCAGATACTTGTCAGGTTTTTCCTTCTTTTGCCCAGTCACACCAGAAACTACATTTCCCAACATTCCTTGAGGCTGAATTGCAGCTAACAAAATGTGAGTTGAAAAGCTCTTTCCTCCCAGCTCCTTTTCCCCAGTGCAGATGAGCAGGGTGACTGTGGGAGCTCTCAATGAATGACTGTTCCTGCCAGTCTGGAACACCCATTAGACATAGGCTTACATTAAACGAGGGGAAGTTTGGAATTTATTTTGTATAGAGATTCGTGCTACCGTCCCAGGACTAATACTAAGTCCCCTGCTCCTTCCTCTTCCAATTTTTAGTGTGCATGTTCATGTGTGTGAGTGTGGGTGCATCTGTGCCACAGGGCACATGTATAGGTCAGAGAACAACTTTGGGTGTTGGTCGTCACCTGCCACCTTGTTAGAGGCAGGGTCTCTCATTCAGGGTCATATATGCCAGGCTGGCTGACCACCAGCTTCCAGGAGTCTCCTGTCTCGAACTCCCATCTTGTGTAGGAGCGCTGGGATTATAGACATTTGCTACCGCATCCAGCCTTTCGGTGGATCCTTGGGATTTGAACTGTGGTTCTCAGGCTTGCACAGCAAACAACTTCACTCACTGAGCTATCTCTCCAGGCACCAAGACAGCATGAACACCAAAAGGCCTAAGACTACCCCTGTAGGCAATAAATTCACTCATCTTTCTTTGCGTCACAAAAGGACGGCGTCATCTGTGGGAGAGAGGAGTTGCATCATCTTCTATGGAACTTATTTCCCTTTCAGAAGCCCTGGTGGGGAAGGCTGGGTACACATGACGCCATCCCTGCTCTCCAGGGCTTCATTACGCCCTAGCTGTGGAGGCTGGGCAGGTGCAAACACTTCCTTGCAAGTTATCACAGAGTGGAAGGTTCATGAGGCTTCCCTCCATCCTGTGAAAAGCCTGGTGCTGCAGCCAGCTTCACGTTGCTGGCACAAAGAACCTCACCAAGAGCAGCTTGTGGGAAAAGGGTTTCTTCTGGCTTACAGACTTGAGGGGAAGCTCCATGAGGGCAGGCAAAACAATGGCATGAGCACAGGGTGGACATCACCTCCTGGCCATCATCAGGTGGACAACAGCAGGAAGAGAATATGCCAAACACTGGCAAGAGGAAGCTGGCTATAACACCCATTAGCCTGCTCCCAACAATACATCACCTCCAGGAGGATCTAATTCCCAAATTACCACCACCTAGGAACCTAGCATTCAGAACACCTAAGTTTATGGGGACACCTGAATCAAACCACTACACCTGGGGAGCAGGCTTTTTTGGACAGGGAGCTTGGAAGTGGTGGAGCCAGAATTTGAACCAAGGTCTGAAAGACTCCTTCGCATACCATTGCAACCAACAAACCAGAGGGCACAAGACCATTGTCAAGGACAAAGAGTTTTCCCTTCTGGAAAGTGAAGGTCTCTCTAAATCCCATGGAGCTCTAGTTTTTATTCCTGCCCTGAGTCTGTTTGTGGGAAATTAACCCTGTATCATGAACAAATATGCATAGGAAGGAGTTGGTGGAAAAAGGAAGAGCAATCCTACATTGTGACTTTAAGAAAAGGGGACTAATTTATAAAAGTTTTGGAGATGTGATTAGGAGAGCAAAGGATTGTTAGTTTACAAAGAGAATTAGGTTAACTAACGACCATCTTCCAAAAGCTTAATTAAGTCTCTCAGCCCTCGAGTGAGGCAAGGAAATAATTGATTTCTGCATTGCTGGTGGGAAAGTGAGGAGGGGAGGTAATTTGCTCATGGCCAACAAGGGAACCACCATCTGTCCTGGGATTAAAAAAAAAAAAATTAGGATTTTTTTGTTTCCAGCTCTTGGTCTTTTGTTTTATCTTTGAATCTGAAATGCTCAAGGCCCAGAAGAAATTTAGGAACCCCAGAGCAGTACCGTCAACCAAGAGACTCCATGCAAATGAGACCAAATAATTAAGGATTTATTCCTTAGTAATTTTCCTGTCCTTCAAAGAAGAAACACAAACAATGTGAGAATTGAGGCGGCTGGGCTTATTTTAATAAGTGCCAGAACTTTCCATTATAAGTCATGCCCATCACTCAGAGAAATTGCTTGTGATGCCAGAAAATATGTTGAAATCTCAAAATGTAAAAGACTCAATATCACATCTGGAAAGAGGGAAGAAGGGAGAGGAAAAGAGGGAGGGAAAGGAAGAGAGGGAAAGGGAGGGAGTGTGCAAGAGGGAAAGGAAGAAGGCAAAGGAAAGAGGAAGGGAAGGGAAGGGAGGAGGAGAGGAGAGAGGGAGGGAGGGAGAGAGGAGAGGGGAAGAAGAAAGACAAGAAAATGTGAGGGGGCAAAAAGAAGACCAAGTAGCCAAGGAGGGAGCAAACCTTTCTAAGAGCCCCTCGGTCATTGAATGCTTACCATGTGTAAGGAGATTTTCAAATGATTCCTCATAAGAGCTCAAATACCTCAAGATAGGTGTCAAATTGTTTTCAACAAAAGCGAGATGGACACTCAGAGTGGGCGAAGCCTTTTTCTTCGGCTTCCTAATTAATCCAAAATGCAGGTCTTTGCCACTATAATTTGATTGCTGTTTCCAACCACTATGGAGGGATGGGAGGAGGACATTATACTGCTTTTGCCAAAAATAAAGATGATGGGAAATGGTACTATTTTGATGACAGTAGTGTCTCCACTGCATCTGAAGACCAAATTGTGTCCAAAGCAGCATATGTACTCTTCTTCCAGAGACAGGACACTTTCAGCGGAACTGGCTTTTTCCCTCTTGATTGAGAAACTAAAGGTGCTTCAGCTGCTACTGGCATCCCTGTAGAAAGTGAGGAAGATAGCAATGACAATGACAATGACTTAGAGAATGAAAACTGCATGCACACTAATTAACAGAAGTCCTAGGAGCCATAAGAGAGACTTTCCTGCTGGTGGTATCTATGGAAATGAAGTCACCCACCACATTAAAATAAAAGTCTGAGATGGGGAGTTTCAGATAATCGAATGTAAATCCTTTATCAGATTTTAACTTGTGCAGTACTTGAAGTGAAACACAATGAAAACTTTAACAGAAACTGTCTCTTAATGCATTTACAGTCTTGTATTTACAAGCTAAACATATAGGAAATCACAAATCCCTTTTAAGTTAAAAAAAAAAAAAAAAGAAGGGACAGGACCAGCATTTGAATTGTGTCCTGGCACTGCCCAGTGCTGCCCTCTGCCGACGACCACACTACTGGAGAGGCGAGGGCTTAGTTTGAACTCATGTTCTCACACTGTGTTTCTCTGTGCAGGACTGAAAGCTCTTTGAGGCTCAGAATCAAAGCTCCGTGTGTCTGTCTCCCCACAGCCTAGCTTTTCAGAGACAGGAATGATGACCTGTTGGTGCAGGGTGGGTCACTGAATGAGAATCACATCTCCCCTTCTCACAGCACCTGTGGTCTCACAGGCTCTCAAAACATGGCAAAATTGACTCCATTTGGTCTACCATCCTACCCACTTCCACAGCTTGGGAAGTAAGACCTAAGCCCTGTATAGAATATCAAGAAATTGGGCTGAATCCCAGTACTTGGGAGGCAAGGTAGGAGGATCGCTGTGAGTTCAAGGCTACCCTGAGAATACAGAGTAAATTCCAGGTCAGCCTGGGCTACAGTGAGACCCTGCCTCGAAACACCAAAATAAATAAATAAATAAATAAAATAAAAATTAAAAAAGGAAGAAAGAAATGTGGCTGGAGATATGGCTGATTGTTTGAAGGTACTTACTTATAAAGCTTGGCAGTCTGGGTTCAAATCCCCAGTACTCATGTAGAACCAGAGCCAGATGCACAAGGTGGCACATGTCTGTCTGTCTATCTATATCTACCTATCTATCTATCTGTCTATTGACCTATCTATATTGCTATCTATCTAATATATGTACTCCTGGGTAGGGGACCTCTCTGGTATCTATCATCTATCTATCTATCTATCTATCTATCTATCTATCTATCTATCTATCTATATCTAACACACACACACTCCTGGGTGGGGGACATCTTTGATATCTATCTATCTATCTATCTATCTATCTATCTATCTATCTATCTGACTATCTATCTATCTATCTCTAACACACACACACACACACTCCTGGGTGGGGGACATCTCTGGTATCTATCTATCTATCTATCTATCTATCTATCTATCTATCTATCTATTTATCTATCTCTAACACACACACACACTCCTGGGTGGGGGACATCTTTGGTGTCTGCCTATCTATCTATCTATCTATCTATCTATCTATCTATCTATCTATCTATCTTACTTACTATCTAACTAACTAACTAACTAACTAACTAACTAACTAACTAACTAACTAACTAATATATACACTCCTGAGTGGGGACATCTCTGGTGTCTATCTATCTATCTATCTATCTATCTATCTATCTATCTATCTATCTATCTGGTATACTGGTATATACACTCCTGAAGGGGGACATATCTGGTGTCTTCCCTGCGGCCCTCATTGGCCCTGAGACTCAAATGAGCAAATGAGGGCTCTGTCTCTTGCCAGGTGTGTGGCACTGGGCTCTGAGATTCTGTTTTTTCCTCCATCCAATGAGTATCTTGTTAGAAAAACAAGATAAGCATGGCAAACCCAAATAACCACAAGGATCAGAGAATGTGTTGGGCGAACGGGAAGTCTGAGATGGTAGAAGCAGGGCTATAAACAGAGTTTGAGCACAAAAGTCCCCACTCCATCAGCTCCATGAGGCTCTGCTTACTCATGTGTCCCAATAGGCCAATTAAAGAGAACAGTGATGCTAAAACAGAGGGGTTTTAATCAGTGTGTGCATGGCACAGAGGAACAGACAACGTTCAGCAGGCCAGGCTCATACCTGTAATTCCAGCACTCAAGAGGCCGTGGTAGGAGGATCATCATGAGTTCAAGGTTGGCCTGTACCACAGAGTGAGTTCTAGGTCAGCCTGGGCTACAGTATATATATATGATATATATATATAAAATAAAATAAAAAAGAAAAGAAAAACACAAGGGGAAAACAATGCAGGAAGAAGGAAGAAGGCTTAGTAGTTAAGGCACTTGCCTGGGAAGCCTAAGGACACAGGTTTGATTCTCCAGGACCCATGGAAGCCAGATGCACATGGTGGCAATGCATCTGGAGTTCATTTGCAGTAGTTGAGTGGCTGGAGGCCCTGGCACTCCCATTCTCGCTCTCCCCCTCAAATAAACAAACAGATAGAAAGATGTAGGAAGTCTAGATTTCTATGTAAAATTTCTCAATTCTCAAATAATGAATGGTGCAAATGTTTTCAGAAACATAAAGTAAGCCAAACTCAACACATCTGTGTGGGATGTGTCCCATGGTCCCAGGACACAGCCTCTACAACAGACAAGTTTTCAGAGATTTTGACCTCAGAAAGGAAGTGTCCTGGTGGCAGATTGTCCCTTCATTCCAGATGGCTCTGGGTCTTTGGTGCTACTCCTGGTTCAGTTTAACCAGAGTGGGTGAGACTCTGAGTGTAACGGTGATTATGAACAGCCTGAAGAATTCCAGGCATGATACTCAATGTGAAGTTAGTGTAATTTGAAAAGATTAAATGCACACAGGCAATTGGAGAGTTGTCTGTTTTGCAAATCAGTGCAATTTTCAGTGGCAGAACAGGGCAGGAGCTCTGAGAAGTGCAGCTGCTGCTGTGATTAGCAAGCCAGTCCTGGTAGCAGAAGGTGGGCCAGGGTCAGGTTTGTCTCTAATGCTCATAGCTCCTATTATTTGTATACATGCACATACACACACACACACACCTTCCTCCAACCTCAATTCAGTGTGCCATCTTTATTTGAGCTATATCCACATGAAGGCTCCCTTTTCACACATCCAGGGACAATGTGTGAAAGGCTTACCTCACTCCAGCAGGACACTGGGCGCCATATATCTCAACTGACTGTGGCAGCTTTGACGATGTGCAAGCCCTCAGGAACCTGAATGCCAGAGGCACAGCCCCTCTGTCGTTGACATCCTGACACCCGTAGAAGCATGGAGAGTTGTCCCGCCCCAGCCCCAGCTCCTTCTCTGTGAAATAGCGGCCATCAGCTTGGCTGAACTAACTGCATGCAGCCATCTTGAGCCCCCATCAGGTAAAGTGTGACTCCCTCCTGTGCCCGACACCAACATTGCTTCTAAATTGGGCCATGTATAGCCACATCCGGGCCTTGTGTCTAGGTGGGTCAATGACTGTGGAGGTCTAAGGCCACCACCCTAAGCAGGTAGAAGGCTATCTGTGAACTTCAGGTGGGCCTTGAGAGTGTAAAGATGCCAGATACCCCTGCCTTCCTCTCTGCCATTTCTAAAAAGGCTCCCACAGTGAAAAAGAGTGTTCCACTCATATTTTCAGTATGCCAGGATGGCACTTAACCCTCAAAGGAAACAACAACAATTATTTATTTATTTATTTATTTGAGGAGGGAGTGGAGAGAGAATGGGTATGCCAGGGCCTCTAGCAACTGCAAATGAACTGCAGACATATGTGCCACCTTGTACACCTGGCTTACATAGGTACTGAGGAATTGAACCTGGGTCCTTAGGCTTTGCAGGCAACCACCTTAACCGCTAAGCCATCTCTCCAGCCCAACGACAAGGATTAAAGGAGGGACAGTGTATGCACGTCAGACTTTTGGTCACAGCAGAAAGTAGCTCAAGCCATCTTTTTTAAAATATATTTTAAATTATTTATTTATTTATTTATAAGAAAGAGAGATAGAGAGAGAGAGAGAGAGAGAGAGAGAGAATGGGCACCAGGGCCTTTAGCCACTGCAAATGACCTCCAGATGCATATGCCACCTTGTACATCTGGCTTATGTGGATTCTACAGAATTGAACCTGGATCCTTTGTGGGCAAGAACCTTAACTGCTAAGCCATCTCTGCAGCCCCCAAGCCAGCTTTACTAATAAGGGGACACTTCAATACCACAGAAAGAGCAGAGTCATTACAGCAGCTTGACAGATGATTAAGTCAATAGTTCACTGATGTCATCAGACGTACGGCACCTCTCCACTTTGTATCAGGCCATTTCTCCTCATTGTAATAGGGTGATTGCCACAGTTCCAGGTGCCATGTCTTTACACACCACTTTTTCTTCCACATGTGCCTTTTACTGTGGGAAGGTAATCTTCCAATAATCTCTGCCCCCAAGTGTTCATTAGAGTCACATTGGCCACAAGCCCATTTGCCCATGCCTGAATTAATCATGAACACAGGAAGGTAACTACTCAGGCAGATTTCAATCTTAACAGTTCAGATCCCCTCTAGAGCAAGGAGCCGCTCTGTCACCCTCTGGGGTGTGGGAAGCCCTTTATAGAACCAAGTCAGGGTTCTGAGGACACTCAGGAGGACAGGCACTCTGCTGTCAGGAAGATCACTAGGGGTCTCCCCCTTGTGGGAGGGGTGGTGCAATGAGCTGAGGGAGAAGGGGGAAGAAGGGATGGGGAAAAAGTGAACAGAACAGTAGCTTTGGAAGCAAGCAGATGTGTGTTTCATTTCTGGCTTTGCTGACCTGCAGCAGTGTGTTCTTGGCTCTCCTTGAACCTGTCTAAACGCGACTTTCTTCATGTGTGGAGCAAATATGATGTACTTCAACAAAAAGATGGAAGAAGGGGCCATCCATGGCGGTGCCATGAAATCATGTTCAGTGAGAGCCAGGGGGAAAAAAGAGCAGGGCAGGAGTAAGACTTTCTCTTGTGTTCAAGATGCTCTCACAGACGTCAGCAGCATACCTGCAAGGCCAGCAAATAAAGCATCCCTTTCTTTTTCTTTCTTTCTTTTTATTTTTATTTATTTATTTATTTTTTTTCTTTGAGGTAGGGTATCACTCTAGCACCGGCTGACCTGGAATCCACTATGTAGTCTCAGGGTGGCCTCAAACTCTCAGTGATCCTCCTACCTCTGCCTCCCGAGTGCTGGGATTAAAGGCGTGCACCCCCACACCTGGCATCATTTTTATTTTAATTGTTTTCTAGTGCTGGGAATGGAACACAGGGCCCAGACTCCACTGCTGAGCTACATCTCCAGCTCAGTGAGGCATCTTTATTATCTTCTGTGGATGTTAAAAGGCCAATAAGGGGCTATATGTGTCCAGCCTCACATTATAGAGGAGGGTGCAGGTCTTTGAAGTTCAGTGCTGCAGTGATCCTCAGAAACAACTGGGTGAAAGATGGAAAAATATGTTAAAAAGTGTGGGGGATGCACGTTACTATATTTAGACAACATTATTTTTTTTTATTAAGTAGAAACTTTGTGTGAATACATCATATGTTAGTACCATCATTTCCCACCTCCCTGCCCTCATTCTGCTAAGGGCCCTCCCCAGTGGGGTTGCTGGGACTCACTATGGGGTTGTGGGTTATGAGATGGGAGAGTGGCAGGCAATCATTGTAAGGGGTGAGGGCAGTGCCTCTGGACATTCCCTTCCACTCTGTGACTCTTACATTCTTTCCATCCCCTCTTCCACAAAACTCCCTGAGCCGAGGTGGGTATGTTTTAAGTCTATTTAGTGGTGTGCTCTCATCAGGTCTGGATGTCTGCTTTGGTGCCTTTTGAGTATCCTCAGTGTGTGTCTCCATGACCCTGGCACTGGTCAACAGGTTCGCCATTGAAGCAGCACTCTTGCTCATCTCCCCAATTCCTCTGTGGTTTCCTCTGGGCCCAGAAAATGAATTCTTGTTCCAGCAGAGGGAAAGGCCCTGAGAATGAAAAATCTGGGGTTGGAGAGATGGCTTAGTGATTAAGGCATTTGCCTGCAAAGCCAAAGAACGCAGGTTCTATTCCCCAGAGCCCACATCAGCCCGATGCACAAGGTGGCACATGCATCTGGAGTTTGTTTGCAGTGGCTGGAGGCCTTGGCGCACCCATTCGATCTCTCTTCTCTCTATCTCTCTGTACATGTAAGTAAATATTTTTTTTTAAAAAGAGAGAAATCTGGTTTGTGGAGATCATCTCACTCTCCCAAACTCAATGGCAATAATCTCTTGATTGCAGCTGAAAGCAGGCTGCTATCTCTTGCCCAAAAGGTTCGCGTCCTTCTGTGCCATAGCCTTCTGCTGACAGCAGTCCATTTCTTCTAAACTCAACCTTGCACAAGTTCTCAGGACACAGGAACAACACAGCTAGTCTCTCACACCAACTGCCTCTAGCCTGGACAATGTTCTTTCTTCCTGCACAGGTCTTTCTGCATTGAGTTCTTTCAACTCAGACCAAAATGGTCCATCAAACTCTGCCTACAGCAGTATAAGATGGCTCTTAGGACAAGGTTTCAAATCTTTCCACATTCTTCCCACAAATTAGTTCCAAAAGGTCAAAAGCCACACAGTTAGATTTCAAGAAGCAACAACCCCACTCCTCTGGTACTAAAATTTACATTAGGGCTGGAGAGATGGCAGTTAAGGTGCTTGCCTGTGAAGCCTGAGGAACCAGTTTCGCTTCGCCAGAACCCATGTAAGCCAGATGCAATAGTGACGCATGTGTCTAGAGTTTGTTTGTGTTGGCTAGAGATCATTCTCTCTCTCTTTCTCTTCTCCTCTCTCTAATAAATAAATAAATAGATAAATAAATAAATAAATAAATAAATAAATAAAATCTTTATTAGTCAGGGTCCTGTAGAGAAACAGAACCAGTAGAATGAATTGGTATTAAAAGGGGACTTGCAGCTGGAGAGATGGCTTAGTGGTTAAGGTACTTGCCTACGAAGCCTAAGAATGCATGTTCAAGCCGGGCATGGTGGCGCACGCCTTTAATCCCAGCACTCGGGAGGCAGAGGTAGGAGGATTGCCATGAGTTCAAGGCCACCCTGAGATGACAGAGTTAATTCCAGGTCAGCCTGGCCCAGAGTGAGACCCTACCTCGAAAAACAAAACAAACAAACAAAAAAAAAAAAAAACCAAAAGAATGCATGTTCAAATCTCCAGGTCCCATATAGCCAGATGCATAGTGACACAAGAGTGCAATGTTGCTCATGTGCTCAAGGGGGCGCACATGTCTGGAGTTCATTCACAGATGCTAAAAAGCCCTGGCACTCCCATTCTCTCTCTTTGCCTCTTTCTCTCTCAAACAATAAAAATAAAAGGGGGGAGGATTTATAATAGCCATCTGCAGGCTTGAGAGTCAAAGAACCTAGTAACTGCTCACTCTTAGGAATCTTCAGCACTCCAACTCTGGCACTGGAAGTCTGGAGGCTTTTTGGTGGGCTGCTGGTCTTAAGTCCTCATTAGAAGGCTGATGAAACTTGACTCCAATACCAATGAAAGGCAACTGAACACAATAGATGCCTGTATGAGCGATCAGTGGGCCACAGGCAGGTTAAAGACACTCACCAGTAAGCAGCTTAGGCAGCCAGGTGAAAATAGGAACCTTGTCCTCTCAGAGCTTTCTTAGAGATAGCCCACAACTGGGAGGGCTGCCCACTCTGGAGGAAGGATTCACTGTGGAGGAGGGCCTCCCCCTTTAGTCAGTCCTTCCTGGAGACCTGCCCAAGGGGAATGTCTTGTGGGTTCTTCATGGGGTTTACAAGCAAGTGCCTTTAACCACTGAGCAATCTCCCCAGCCCTCACACTGCAGTTCATTCAATTTATTTATTTGAGAGACAGAGAGAGAGAGAGAGAGAGAGAGAGAGAGAGAGAGAGAGAGAGACAGAGAGAATATGTGGGCCGGGGCCTCTAGCTGCTGCAATCGGAGTCCAGATGCATGCACCACTTTGTGCATCTGGCTTATATGGGTACTAGGGAATCAAACCTGGGACATTAGGCTTTGCAGGTGAACGCGTTAACTGTTGTCATCTCTCCAGCACTCACAGTGGGGTTTCTAAGCAACAGTCTTTGTAAAATAGGATTTAAATGAAATTTGATAAAAATTAAGAAGATGAGATGAGCCTGTTGGTAATGATGGGCACTCATATATTCCTTTGAAGGAAGCTATTAACTATGTTTATGGGCTACTATTAATTTTGTACATCTCTGAATTTTATTACTTTTTTTTTTTTTTTTGGTTTTTCAAGGTAGGGTCTCACTCTCGTCCAGGTTGACCTGGAATTCACTATGTAGTCTCAGGGTGGTCTTGAACTCAGGGCAATTCACCTACCACTGCCTCCTGAGTGCTGGAATTAAGGATGTGCACCACCATGCCCGGATATTACTTTTTTTTTCGGGGGGTTGTTTGAGGTAGAGTCTCATTTTAGCTCAGGCTGACCTGGAATTCACTATGTAGTCTCAGGGTAGCCCTGAACTCATGGTGATCCTCCTACCTCCGCTTCCCGAATGCTGGGATTAAAGGCATGCACCACCATGCCCAGCCCTCATATTTTTAATATAGGGAATTACTACGTATCCTAAGCTGTCCTTAAAGTCATGATCCTCCTGCCTCATCCTCCTGAGTTAACATTAGAATTACAGATATGCACCGCTGTACCTTGCTTGCTTACTTCTTTGAATTTTCTAGTCATGTTTATATGCTACTTCCCCCACCACCCCAATTCTTGCAGGGTTTAAGCTGGATGTGGTGGTGCACACCTTTTATCCCAGCACTCTGGAGGTGGAGGCAGAGGTAGGAGGATCACTGTGATTTTGAGGCCACCATGAGGCTACATAGTGAATTCCAGGTCAGCCTGGGCTAGAGAGAGATACTACCTCAACACCCCCTCCACCCACACAAATCCCACAGAAGCTCAAAAACCAATTCTAGCAGGGGTTAATGAGAGGGAAGATAATGGATCCCTTTTTACTCTCCTTTTTATTTATGTATGTTTGCATCAGTGAATAAATATCCTCTAAAAGGACCACTCACAAAGAAACTCATGATCCAGGTTGGTTATTTTGAAAACACTTGAAAGCATAAAGAACAGATTTGCCGTTCCTTGCAACGTTTTCCCTGCAGACACAGTCATCATTATTAACGTCTTGACAAAAATTCTTCCAATCTTTTTTTCTGTCTCTTTTAATAAAATTGAGTTATAATTGATGTTCAGCTTTGTACTTCATTTCTTTTGCTTAATAAGACATTCCAAACACTTTCCATGGCATTAAATATTCTTTAAACGGCGTGCTTTGTAATGGTTGCGTAGTGGTGCATGTGGATATGTATGGATGTGTGCGTATAGGATATAATCAAATTGGGTGAGCCACATTTAAGCCCTGACAGGAAGTTAGACACTTCCTCATTTGATGCTTCTGACTTAGCTATACCCATCTTCAGGAGACAGCTGAAGGTCACTGATATACGTATGACACAGGGCATGGTGTTGAAGGCAGCCAGTGGCTAACCTGGGTCTCTAGCTCACATCCTATTATAAAATTCAACTTATTACCTGCGGCACCCCTGGCAAGCACTCTACCACTGAGATAATCCTCGGCCCTCCAACTGTTATTTTTGTGTTAACTACAGTTAAGCAGCCTCCAAAATACTTATTTATGACATCTCTTATCACTGGGCGAGCAATTGCTTTCAATGTAAAGGAAGTTTTGCAGATGTGTGTATGCACTATGAGTGTGTGTGTACATGATTGTGTGCGTGTGGGTGCACCTGTGTGTGCACACATGCAGAGGTCAGAGGCGAAGTTGAGTATTTTCCTCAATTGCTTTCCATCTCACCCTTGTTTTAAAAAAATATTTATTTATTTGCAAGCAGAGAGGGATAGAGAGAAGAGAGAGAATGGATGAGTGTGCCAGGGCCTCCAGCTGCTGAAAACAAACTGCAGACGCATATGCCACTTTGTACATCTGGCTTTACATGGGTGCTGGAGAACTGAACCCCGCTCGCTAGGCTTTGCAGTCAAGTGCCTTAACTGCTGAGCCATCTCTCCAGTCCCATCTTACCTTTTGAAATAAAATCACTTCTGAAACCTAGATCTCGCCAATTCAGTTAAACCAGCTAGCCAGCAAGCCCCAGGGGTTTCCTATCTCCCCTGGAACTACAGGCACGCACAGCCATGGCAGATGTGGATGTTGGTGTAGGGAATTCGAATTCAGCTCTTCTTGCACACTTGCGTAGCAAGTGCTTTATGGATTGAACCATATCCCCAGTCTGCTCTCAATTTTTTTGCTGTCTTGAACACTGTGAAGAATATTCTTGTTCCCACAGCCTTGGTCACATCTCAGAAATTTTTGCTTAGGCTTAATTTATAGGAGTGGAAATTATCTGATCAAAACAAGAGCAAATATCTTAGCTTCTTATGACGTATTGCCAGTGGTCACCAGCCCTTTCTCAGGCCTGCAGTGGCACTATGGGAAGGCCCAAGGTGAAGGGTGACCCAAGGGGCCGAGGGCTGGGCAAGCACAGCTTTCCTAGGTCCAGGCCTGACTAAAGCTCATTGACATTGTCCTCTTCATAATGTCATTCAGCCCCCACCTGGTGCCCCAAGAATTTTCTTGAGTTTTCCTGCAATGTCATTATGATCTATCCACAGAGTCTGGTAGACAGGGTGACCAAGGGTGCCTATGACACTGTGTGAGACACTATGTGTCTCACCTCAGCTTGGCACTATTTCAAATGTCAAGTGCACTTGGCCTGGAGCTTTCTTAGCCTTTATTTATTGAGAGAGAATAAATTGGCACACCAGGGACTCCAACCACTACAATCGAACTCGAGATGCATATGCCACCTTGTGCACATGAGCGACCTTGTGCATGCATCACGTCTGGCTTATGTGGGTTCTGGGGAGTTGAAGCTGGGTCCTTAGGCTTCACAGGCAAGTGGCTGAACTGCTAAGCCATCTCTCTAGCCCATCAGTTTTTAAGTTTTAAATCCACATGCACTTAATTTATGAGACTTAAAGGGAAATTTAATCCATATGTGTGTGGTTCATCTTAACTTACTGCATGGCTCTAATAGCATCTTTTATTGCTTCTCTTAAATAAGAATGTGTGTGTGTGTGTGTGTGTGTGTGTGTGTGTGTGTGTGTATAGTCGTATAGCCTCAGGAAGATGACCGCCATGGGGAAGGGCAGACACCTTAGCATTCATTAAGATGCTCTTGCAAGCCAAAGGGTGGCAGAGAGGCCCTGGTTACTGGGGAAGTCATCTCTCCTTGGCTTTATTAGCCTAATTTTGGAGTTCACCTCTACCACAGTGAGATGCCAGGAAGCTCAGGGGCAACTCACATGCTTACATTTTCTTATTAAAAAATTAATTGATGAGCTCTGTAACTCCCCAATTTTGTTCTTAATAAGATGAGGTAACTTTGTAAGTCAAGATAATTCCATTTAAAAGTGGCCCAAATGACATTTTCTTAAGTCATTTCAACTTGGTGGTGGTGTTTTTATAGTTTCCATTAAGTTTTATTCTTTTCTTATTCTCATTTCTCTCTTTTTTTATTGTGGAAAATTTTATACATTCAGAAAATGGGAAGAATTCTACTGTAAAGACATACACATAACATTTTAATACTGCAGGTTAACTTCTTGTCCCATAGGTTCTATTTCACATCAGTCTATCTCCCAATTTTTTAAAAATTTTTTTGTTTATTTTTATTTATTTATTTGACAGTGACAGACAGAGAGAGAAAGAGGCAGAGAGTGAGAGAGAGAGAAAGAATGGACATGGCAGGGCTTCCAGCCACTGCAAACGAACTCCAGATACGTGCGCCCCTTGTGCATCTGGCTAATGTGGGTCCTGGGGAACTGAGCCTCAAACCAGAGTCCTTAGACTTCACAGGCAAGCGCTTAACTGCTAAGCCATCTCTCCAGCCCCTATCTCCCAATTTTAAAAACATTATTTATTTACCTGAGGGGGTAGAGAGAAAGAGGGACAGAGTGGGCACGCCAGTGCTTTCAGCTGCTGCAAATGAACTCCAGATGCATGTGCCACCTTGTGCATCTGGCCTACATGGGTCCTGGGGTATCAAACCTGGGTCCTTTGGCTTTGCAGGCAAGCCGCTTAACTACTAAGTGATCCCTCAAGCTCCTAGCATTTTAAAAAATATTTTAGATTTAATTTAATTAATTTATATTATAAGAGTGAGAAAGGGAGAGAATGGGCACGCCAGGGCCTCCAGCCGCTGCAAACAAACTTCTGACGCATGTACCACCATGTGCATGTGGCTTACATGTATCCTGGGAATTTAACCTGGGTCCTTAGGTTTCGTGGACAAGCACCTTAACAGCTAAGCCATCTCTCCAGCTGTATCTCTCAAGTTTTAAATGTGTTTCTAACTTAAGTTGTAGATTTCAGCAAACTTCATTTCTCAGCATTTTAGCATGCAGATCATAATTAAGATTCAATATTTATTGACATTGTCTTTTTCAGATGAGATTCATGTATGTGATCTCCACACATCTTAACCATCCAGTGGGCTTGATATATACATTTACCCAAGCAACTCAAATCACTTTGGGATATATGGAAAATTTTCATCACTACAGAAACTTCCTCTATGGCCTCACCAGCCCTTGCCCCAGACGATCACTGATCTGCATTTTATCCTTATAGATTATCCTTATATAGTTAGATTACTTTTGGAATTTTATTAGTGGAATCATTATGAACTATTTATTATATATATAATTTATATGTGGTATACATGTGTGTATATGTGTGGATGCACACATAAGTGAATATACATGTGTGTATGTATGCATTGGAAGCCAGATGTCAACATTGGCTGTCTTCCCTTATCTCTATCCACTTTATTACTGAGGCAGGATCTCTCACTGTACCCAGAGCTCACAGATTCAGCTGGTCTAGCTAGCCAGTGTGTCTCAGGGATCCACTTGCTTCTGCCTCCTGACTGAGCAGTGGGATTATAGGTGCCCACCACCATGTCTATTACAAGTGCCTGTCACATGTCCATTACATAAAGGTGCCTGTCACATGCCTGGCTTTAATGAGCAGCTTCTCCTTCCTGATGCTGCATTACTGCATGTGCCTGTGCGGAGCCACCTGCGTGACCAGTTAGGAATGTTCTCCAACAGGCCAAGGCTTGGTCATTTGCAGTAGGCTTTCTGCTATTTGTAACCACATATCTCCTGCTGAGAACAAACTTACTGAAAATTGGTCTCTCATGCCTTATGTGATAAGTTGGAATTTCTCTTTAACACATGAAAATGGAAGAGGAAACACTCTACTGAAAATGATAACCTAGTTAAAGCCTTGTGGGAATAGAATGAAGGGTGCTATGGGGCCCTTCTTCTTAATAAAGTAACATTTAGAAATGATATTTGTGGGCAGGAGAGATGGCTTAGCAGTTAAGGCACTTGCCTATGAACCCTAAGAACCAAGGTTCAATTCTCCAGGTCCCACGTAAGCCAGATTCATATGGTGGCACACATGCCTGGAGTTTGTTTGCAGTAGCTAGAGGACCTGGTGCACCCATTCTCTCTTTCTCTCCCTCTGTCTCTAATAAATAAAGAAAAAAAAAAAGAAATGATACCAGAAAAATCAAGTTGTACTTGGAAAACAGTCTTTCACTATTTGAGTCACTTTGTTGCTTCCCAGAAGCCCATGGGCCTGTCCTATGATGAACACACTAAGAGTTTGTCATCTCAGTACTCCCAGCATGAATGAGGTTCTACTGTTCTGTAAGGAAGAGTCCTGGACCTTGAGTAGGGAGCTCTGGGTCCAGCTGCAGTGCAGGAGGTGGAGTGAGTCAGCAATGGGTGGTACTCTTCCTCACTAGCTAAGACCAGGCAATGGCTTATAGAATGTCTCTGTTTTTGTCAAAAATCTGGTGGCTGTAGCTGTGTGGATTTATATCTGGGTCCACTATCCTATTACATTGATCTATGTGCTGTCTGTTTTGTGTGTGTGTGTGTGTTAGTATCATGTGGTGTTTGTTATTAGGCTCTCTGGTATAATGAATTGATAGTTCCAGTATTGTCCTTTCTGCTCAGTCAAAATGGCATCATTAAGAAATCAAGGGCTGGAGGAATGGCTTAGTGGTTAAGGAACGTGCCTGCAAAACCAAAGGACCCAGGTTTGATTCCCCAGGACTCACATAAGTCAGATGCACAAAGTGGTGCATGCGTCTGGAGTTTGCTTGCAGTGGCTGAAGGCTCTGGAGCACCCATTCTCTCTAGTTTGTCTGTCTGTCTATCATCTATGTATCTATGTATCTATCTACTTCTATCTCTCTCTTAAATAAATAAAAATAAAATGTATATTTTAAATATTTTTTGTTCATTTTTTATTTATTTATTTGAGAGCGACAGACACAGAGAGAAAGACAGATAGAGGGAGAGAGAGAGAATGGGCGCGCCAGGGCTTCCAGCCTCTGCAAACGAACTCCAGACGCGTGCGCCCCCTTGTGCATCTGGCTAACGTGGGACCTGGGGAACCGAGCCTTGAACTGGGTCCTTAGGCTTCACAGGCAAGCGCTTAACCGCTAAGCCATCTCTCCAGCCCTAAATATATATATTTTAAAAAAGGCATCACTCTTAAAAAAAAAAAAAAAAAGGAAGTCAAGCACAACAAATGCTGCAAGGTTATGGAGCAAAGGGAATGCTTTTCTCCTGCCGGTGGGAATGTGAAGTAGCACAGCCCCGATGGAAATCCGCATAGAGGTGCCTCACCAAACTCAAACTCGGAATACCATGTGACGCCGCTATTCATTCCCAGCTCTTTACCTAGAGGACTCCAAGTCAACATATCGCAGAGATACTTGCTATTGATGTTCATGACAGGACTATTCACAATTGCTAAGCTCTGGAACTGACCTAGGTGTCCAATAACAGAGCAACAGACAAGGAAAATGTGATGCATATATAAATAACATCTTATCTCTTTTAAATTTATTTTTTTATTGTTGACAACTTCTATAGTTATAGACAAACCATGATAATTTCCCCTTACTTCCCCCTTCACAACTCCACTCTCCATCCTATCCCATCCCCCTCTCAATCAGTCTCTCTTTTGTCTGATGTCGTCATCTTTTCCTCCTATTATACTGGTCTTCTGCAGATAGTTCCAGGCACTGTGAGGTCATGGATACCCAGGCCACTTTGTGTCTGGAAGAGGGCATTGTAAGGAGTCTTCCCCTTCCTTTGGCTCTTACATTCTTTCCACCACTTCTTCGCAGTGGACCCTGAGCCTTGGAAGGTGTGAGAGAGATGGTTCAGCACTGAGCACTCCTCTGACAAACAACATCTTTTCATCCATGAAGAAGAACAAAGTTAGGTTCTTTTGTAGGAAAATGGATGTAAGCCAATACTACCACATTGAGTTACATCAGTCTCAAAAAGACAAATACACCATGCTTTCTCTCATTTGTGGTTCTAGATGTTTATATAGATATATGACATGAAAATGAAAGTGAAACCGTGCAGGGGACTGAAGGGGACTAATGGGAGGGGGAGGAACAGGAGGGACATGGTCAAAGCACAGGATGTACTTGAATGAAATGTCCTCAGGATTGTACATCAGTAAGAAAAAAAGATGAACCACCCTGTAAATGGACTCAAGGATAAAAATCATATGATCATCTCAAGAGACATAGGAAAAGCTTTTGACAAAATTCAACATCCCAGCCAGGTGTGGTGGCACACACCTTTAATCCCAGCACTTGGGAAGCAGAGGTAGGGGGATCACCATGAGTTCAAGGACACCCTGAGACTACACAGTGAATTCCAGGTCAGTCTGAGCTAGAGTGATACTCTACCTCAAAAAACAAAAATGAAAAACAAGCTGGAAGTGGTGGTGCACTTGGGAGGCAGAGGTAGGAAGATTGGCCATGAGTTCGAGGCCACCCCAAGACTACAGAGTGAATTCCAGGTCAGCCTGAGTTAGAGTGAGACCCTACTTTGACAAACCAAACCAAAACAAAACCAAAACAACAAACAAAATCCAACATCCTTTCATGATAAAAGTCCTAAAGAAACTGGGCATAGAAGAAACATATCTCAACATGATAAAGTCTATTTATGATAAACCTACAGCCAACATTATACTAAATGGGAAAAAAAAAACTTGAAGCATTTCCACTAAAATCAGGAACAAGACTAAGGCATCCACTTTCTCCACTTTTATTTAATATAGTACCCAGAAGTCATAGCAATAGCAATAATAAAGAAGATACAAAGTAAGTGGGTACAACTAGGAATGGATGAAATCAAATTTATTGCTGTTTGCAGATGAAATGATTCTATGCCTAAGGGACTCTAAAAACTCTACCAGAAAGCTGTTAGAGCTGATAAAATGCTTTCAGCAAAGTAGCAGGATAAAAAATTAACACAAAGAAATCAGTAGCCTTTCTGTATATCAATAATAAACGCACCGAGGATGAAACCAGGGAAACACTCCCATTCGTAACTGCCTCAAAAAAAAAAAAAAAAAACTTTTGGAATAAACCTAACCAAGGAAGTGAAGGATCTCTATAATAAAAAGTTTAAAACCCTCAAAAGACAAATTGCAGAAGACACTAGGCGATGGAAAGACATCTGTGGTGGTTTGATTCAGGTGTTCCTCAGAAATTTATGTCTTCTGAATGCTAGGTCCCCAGCAGGTGACAATTTGAGAATTGGAACCTCTTGGAGGCAGGGTATTGTTGGGGGCAGGCTTATGGATGTTATAGCCAGCTCCCCTTTGCCAGTATTTGGCACACTCTCCTGTTGCTATTGTTCACATGCTGTTGGCATGATATCCACCCTCTGCTCATGCCACTGGGTTTTCCCCTGCAATCATAGAGCTTCTCCTCTAGACTGTAAGCCAAAATAGACCCTTTCCTCCCACAGGCTGCTCTTGGTCCATGTTTTCTGCCAGCAATGTGAAGCTGACTGCAACAACATCTCATGTTCTTAAATTGGAAGAATGAATATTGTGAAAATGTCTACCTTACCAAAAGCAATCTACAGATTTAATGCTGTCTCCATCAAAATCCCAATGGCATTCTTCACTGAAAAACAATCCTAAAATTAATTTGAAAGCATAAAAAAACACTCAAGTAGCCAAAGCATTACTGAGCAACAAAAAAAAGGCTGGGGGTGGCGGTTTACCACTATGCCTTCTCTTAAGATACATTACAGAGCCATTGTAATAAAAGCAGCATGGCACTGGCACAGAACCAGGCATGAGGATTAAAAGAACAGAATAGAGGACACAAATATAAACCTAGGTAGCTCTAGCTGTCTGATTTTTTGTTTTGTTTTAATTTTATTATTATTATTATTTTTATTTATTTTGATTTTCTGAGGTAGGGTCTCACATTAGCTCAGGCTTACCTGGAATTCACCATGTAGTCTCAGGTTGGTCTTGAACTCTAAGCGATCCTCCTACCTCTGCCTCTCAAGTGCTGGGATTAAAGGCATGCACCATCATGCCCAGCTAGCTATCTGATTTTTTTTTTTTGACAAAAAGATCAAAAATATTCCCTGAAGAAAAAACAGCCACTTTTACAAATTGTACTGGCAAAACTGGGTATCTTGATATAGAAGGATGAAAATAGATCCTTATCTTTCTCCATGCACAAGAATCAAGTCCATATGGATCAAAGACCTTAATATCAGACCTGAAACCCTGAAACTGTCAGTGGAAAAATTAGGGGGAAAAACTTTAACACAGTGGCATAGAAAACAACTTTTTGAATATAACTCCACTTGCTCAGGAAGTAAAACCACTGATGAACCATTGGGACCTCATGGAATTAAAAAGCTTTTGTACAGCAAAGGACAGTGTGAATAGAGCAATATGGCAATCTACAGAATGAGAGAAAATCTTTGCCAGCTATATGTCTGATGGAGGATTAATATCTAGGATATACAAAGAGCTCAAAAACTAAATAACAAGATATCAAACAAATGGGCTACAGAAACTAAACCAAGAATTCTCAAAAGAAGAAATACAAATGGACAATAGACACCTAAGAATATATTCAACATCCTTAGCCATCAGGGATATGCAAACTACTTTGAGATTCCATCCCATTCCTGTCAGAAGGGCTATCATCAAGAAAACAAATGACAATAAATGCTGGTAAGGATGTGGGGAAAGAAGAAAACTTCTCTATTGTTGGAACCATAAACTGGTACAACTATTGCAGAAATCAATGTGGAGGTTCCTGAGACAGCTTAAAATAGATTTATCAGGGCTGAAGAGATGGCTTAGTGGTTAAGCACTTGCCTGTGAAGTCTAAGGATACCAGTTTGAGGCTCAATTCCCCAGGCCCCACGTTAGTCAGATGCACAAGGGGGCGCACGTGTCTGGAGTTCATTTGCAGTTGCTGGAGGCCCTCTCCCTCTCTCTATCTGCCTCTTTCTCTCTCTGTCACTCTCAAGTAAATAAATAAAATAACAAAAAAATTTAAAAAATAGATTTATCATAATATCTAATAACTCTTCCTCTCCTTGGCACATACCCTCAGGACTTGCCACACTATTGTAGAGCTACTTGCTCATCTTTGTTTATTGCTACTTCATCTACAACAGCTAGGAAATGGAACCAGCCTAGATGCTCATCAACTAATGAAAAAAATAATGAAGATGTAACATATTTACCTAATGGAGTTCTATTCAGCAGTAAAGAAAAGCAAAATGATGAAATTTGCAAGGAAATGGATGGAGTTTGAAAATACACTAAGTGAGGCAACCCAGGCTCAGAAAGTCATATGTCACATGTTCTTTCTCATATGTGGACCTTGGATTCAAATGTTTAGATTTGTATGTGAATTGGAGTAAGTCAGTAGTAGAGGCCAGGAAGCTAGGAAGGGGCCATGAAAGAGGGAGGAGAGGGGAGGACTTAAGATGGGGGTATTGCAGTTATGTAAGCAGGAGGACAGAATACTAGGGGTGACATGATCTAAGTAGGGTCAGGGAGGAGTTTGAAGAGAGGACTGGTGGAAAGAGGTTTATTAAAAGTTTAAAATGTCATGAATAAGCCATATGGAAACCTACTTCTTTTCTTTTTTTTTTTCCTTTCTTTTATTTTTATTTTTTGAGGTAGGGTCTTGCTCTAGCCCAGGGTGACCTGAAATTTACTATGTAGTCTCACAGCAAACCTCCTACCTCTGCCTCCCAGGATTAAAAGCATGTGCCACCAAACGTGGCAGAAACCTCATTCTTTTCTAGCTAAATAATATGTATGTTTAAAAGTAGAGTTTGGCAGCTAGAGAGATGGCTTAGTGGCTAAGGTGCTTGCCTGCGAAGCCTAAGGATTTATGTGTGACTCTCCAGGTACCATGTAAGCCAGACGCACAGTGACACAAGCATGCAGTGTCGTACATGCACACAAGGAGGCACACACATCTGGAGTTTGATTGCAGCAGCTTGAGGTCCTGGTGTGCCAATGCTTGCTCTCTCTCTCTCTCTCTCTCTCTCTCTTGGGCTTGCCTCAAAAAGAAAAAAAAAAAAGTAGAGTTTGGGTAGAGGCACCCTTTTGGGGGTGTATGATGCTGTGCCCGGATTATTACTAGAACATTTCAGTGCCAGGGTGGGATACCTTCTTTTTTTTTTTTTTATTTTTATTAGCATTTTCCATGATTATAAAAAAAATCCCATGTTAATTCCCTCCCTCCCCCCCCCACACTTTCTCCTACCTTCTAATGAATTGTTGGTTTGTGAGACCTCTGATGCCCCAAAACATTACAAGCTATTGCCAAGGCTCTTGGTTGACCGCCAGAACTGGGTAGTGAGGACCTATTGCTGAAAACACAATATGTTTGGGCTGCAGGTCACTGAGAAATCAAGCTGGAGCTGAGCTGAAGACCTCCACTCTATTGACTAGGTATCAACATGTAGCCTTTTGAGGAGGAAACATCATCTACAGTCTTAACCAGCAGTGGACCCTGTAAGACGAATGGCTGTCCAACCAGGCCAAATATACCAACTGGTGCAGTGTTGGCACATCTGTTATGGAGGAAACCAACTGATCCAACTGATTGGACTTGAGGCCCGCTCCATGGGAGGGAATTCCTGCCTCGCACTGAAAAACTAGCCACAAGCCTATGGCTAGGAAGGTCATAACCCCTAAGGGGGCACCTACTACTGTTGACTGCCTCTTTATAATATTTATTTATTTATAATTTATATAAATTATGCCCACTCAGACTGCCCTCTAAATACTCATGGTTATACCCACATATTAATGTACTCTTACTTTTGGTTACAGAAACTTCTCTTTTCAGATGGTGGTGACCACTGGAGTGACTCAAAACTCACCAAAGTGCCAAGAAGAAATGACAATGATTGTTTAACACCAAGAGAGACATCTTCCCCCCCCCCCCAAGGTAGGGTCTCACTCTAGCCCAGGCTGACCTGGAATTCACTATGTAGTCTCAGGGTAGCCCTGAACTCACAGCGATCCTCCTACCTCTGCCTCCCGAGTGTTGGAATTAAAGGTGTGTCCACCATGCCCAGCTTAAGTGAGACATCTCTATCACACCCTCCAAGACTCAGGGGCCATTGCAGAAGGGGTGGCAGAAGGAATGTAAGAGCCAAATGTAGGGGAGGAGTTCTTACAGTACTGTCTTCTGGACCATGGTATTCATTGAGAGAGAGACAGGGAGAGGGAGATAGAGAAAAGAGGCAGCTATAGGGAGAACGGGTATGCCAGGGCCCCCAGCTACTGCAAACAAACTCCAGATGCATGCACCACCTTGTGTATCAGGCTTATGTGGGTCTTTGGGAGGCAAACCTGGGTCCTTTGGCTTTGCAGGCCAGCACCTTAACTGTTAAGCCATCTTTTCAGCCCTGAATTTTTTTATTGACAACTTTTATGTTTATAGACAATAAATCATGATAATTCCCTCCCCTCCTCCACTTTCCCTTTCACAAATCCACCCTCCAACATATCTCCTCCCCCTCTCAATTAGTCTCTTCTTTATTTTGTTGTCATCATCTTTTCCTCAGATTATGAGGGTCTTGTGTAGGGGGTACCGGGCACTGAGAGGTTATGGATGTCCAGGCCATTTTGTGCCTGGAAGAGTGCATTGTAAGCAGTCCTACCCTTCCTTTGGTTCTTACACGCTTTCTGCCACCTCTTTCACACTGGACCGTTAGCCTTAGATGGTGTGGTAGAGATATCTCCATGCTGAGCACTCCTCTGTCACTTCTTCTCATCACCATGCTGCCTTTTGAGTCACCCCAGTGGTCACCACCATCTGAAAAGAGAAGCTTCTCTAACTAAAAGTGAGAGTAGCATTAATATATGGGTATAAAAGTTAAGAAAAGTGCTTTCAGGGCAGTTTGGTGAGCATAATATATACATTTAGCTAGACAGCAGCAGACATTACACCCCTAGGGCTCATGACCACCCATGCCACAGGCTTTTGACTAAGTTTTCAGTACCAGGCATGTATTCCCTCTCATGGACAGTGCCTTCAGTCCAATTAGAGAGTGATTGGCTTTCTCCATAAACAATATGCCACTATTGTACCCATTGGCTAATTTGGCCTGTCTGGCCAAACTTAAGGCTTGCAATGTCCAGTGTTGTTTATCAACATTGATGATTTCTCTCTCCCATTGAGTGGCATGCAGCATAGCTTTTTTCTAGCTTTCTGTCAGTTGGTCCACAGGAAGGAGGTTTTTAACTCAGTTCCAGCTTGATTTCTCAGTGACATGGCAGCCCAAGCATGTGGAGTCTTCAGCAATAGGGTCTTACCATCTATTCCTGATAGGAAACCAAGAGCCTTGGAAATGGCCTATAATGTTTTAGGGGCATCAGGGACTTCACTGGCTGACAACTCACTGGAAGGTATCCCATTCCTGGCACTGAAATTTTTCTAGTAACAGTCTATAGCTTCTGGGGGTACCATTGTCCATAAAGGTAGTTTCCACATGGCTTATTCATAATAGCTTAGATTTTGATCAACCCTCCTCTCATCCTTCCTTTACTCAGTCCCTTCCCCTGACCTCATTTAGGTCATTCCATCCCCAGTAATCTGTTTATTTAGTTACAGATATACAAAACCATCCCCTTAAGTCCTCCCCTCTCCTCCCTCCTTGATAACCCCTTTCTAGCATACTGGCCTCTGCCACCAATTTTTACTCCAACTCACATACCAGTCTAAACACCTGTAGCTAGGATCCACATATGAGAGAGAACATGAGGCATTTGGCTTTCTAGGCCTGGGTTACCTCACTTAGTATAATCCTTTCCAGGAAAACAATAAATATTTTCAATTACTGATCAAATACTCTTTTTTCACTTCTTTCTGCCATTAAGAAATATTTTATTCATTTATTAATTTGAGAGACAGGCAGATAGAGAAAGGAGAGAGAGAATGAGTGGGTGTGCCAGGACCTCCAGCCACTGCAAATAAACTCTACATGCAGGTGCCACCTTGTACCTCTGGCTTAGGTGGGTACTGGGCATCTCTCCAGCCCCTGAGAACCAGTTCTTTTTTTAAATTATTTATTTATTTATTTGAGAGCGACAGACACAGAGAGAAAGACAGGTAGAGGGAGAGAGAGAGAATGGGCGCGCCAGGGCTTCCAGCCTCTGCAAACGAACTCCAGACGCGTGCGCCCCCTTGTGCATCTGGCTAACGTGGGACCTGGGGAACCGAGCCTCAAACCGGGGTCCTCAGGCTTCACAGGCAAGCGCTTAACCGCTAAGCCATCTCTCCAGCCCAAGAACCAGTTTTTAATAGTATAATGAAGAGCAAGTCATGGCAATTTTGGTACAATGAAAACGAAAAATAGGAGCTATTCCCACATTTTAAAAATATTTTTATCTATTTGAGAGAGAGAGAGAGAGAAAGAGAGAGAGAGAGAGAGAGAGAGAGAACAGGTGTGCCAGGGCCTTCAACTACTGCAAACAAACTACAGATGCATGCACCACTTTGTGCATCTGGCTTACGTGGACCCTGGAGAATTGAACCTGAGTCCTTTGGCTTTTCGGGCAAGTGCTTTAACTGCTAAGCCATCTCTCCTACTCCCTTTTTTTTCTTTGAGGTAGTGTCTCACTGTAGTCCAGGCTGACCTGGAATTCACTATGCACTCTCAGGGTGACCTTGAACTCATAGAGATCCTTCTAACTTTGCCTCCAGAGTTTTGGGATTAAAGGTGTGAGCCACCACACTTGACATTTTTTTTTTTTTTGGCAGAGCTTTGCATATCTTTACATTATATTTCCAGTGAGCCTGCAAGGGAAAGTATTTAAAAACAAAGCACAACCTCAGCATTCCACCTTAATGAGTTTCTTCACTGTCCCCAGGTTTATTTTACACAGTCCTCGCACCAATGTGTTTATGATGTGCTCCTGGCTTTCTGTGTAAATGTTTGCGGACACTCCTTTCTTTGCTACATAAGTTTCCATATTGAATGAATGTACCGAACCACACAATTAAAACACATTTAGAATAAGAAAATGAGTAATAAAATAAAGTGCATAAATTAAAGTTTGATTCCTTCCCCTAATGTTGACCCCTGGGCAGCATTCTGTTTGTGTCAAGATTAACATGGCCTGGGAACACAGATTCAGGTTACTCCAAGTATGTTCTTCCCTGAAGTTTTTATAGCTAAAAAATAAACAAAAGTAATAAATCAAGAGACTTGCAAAATATTTTATTTATTTATTTGTCCCCCGCATTCTCTCTCTCTCATAAATAAATAAATTATGGCCATACATGAGTGTATTAAAATCATGTCAGGAAAACTAGGGCCTAGACCTTAAAGCACACTAGTCCACGGAGAGGGCAAGCCCTCACCTAGACCCCTGAAGAGGAGTACACCCAACACTGTGATGGCTGTGGCCTCCCCAGAACTGTCTTCTGACTACCTGACGTGTGCATCGGGGGACCAACAGGCACAGAACCCCTGGTCGTCCCCAGAGCTTCAGCTCAGCTCCTTTCCCACCACCCACCATCCATCCACCTGTCCATTCATCCGAACCTGGTTGTGACCTCACCTCGGTGGCTCCCGTGGTCCCATGACCCGCTTTTACAGCTTGCCTAGATGGTGAGGCAGGGCTCAAATCTGTGGCCCTGTGACTTGCCTCTGGTGTCCCTCACCCATTGCCCCCCAGTGGTTCTAACATAATAAGTACAGGAAAATGGTCTTAGCAAATAAGCATGCACAGTTTTCCATCCTTTAACTTGTGTGTGGATTTGTGAACTCACCACCATGATCCAGTTCTCTGAACTCTTCTTATCCTTAGCCATCCTCCGGACCCAACTTGCCATCCTTACTCCTGGGAGCCACTCACCTGGTTGTCATCCTGATTACTTCGTCATTTTCAGGATGTTTATATGAACAATATGATATAGTATACATCCTGGTGACTGATTTTGATTTTCTTTTAAATATTTTAATTTATGGATTTGAGAAAGAAATAAACATGGAGAGAGAGAGAGAGAGAGAGAGAGTGAGTGAGTGAGAATGACCATGCCAGGGCCTTCAGCCACTGCAAATGAACTCCGGATGCATGCACCACCTTGTGCATCTGGCTTGCATGAGTCCTGGGGAATTGAACCTGGGTCTTTTGGCTTTACAGGCAAGTGCCTTAACCACCAAGCAATCTCTCCAGGTCTGATTTTGATGTTTCATGATGGCCTTTACATCTCCCCTAGGTGTTGCTTATATCAGTACTTCTTTCCTTATGCTTAATTTCCCAGAATATCCTCACCCCAGTCCATTTATGGAAGGACATCTTGGTTGTTTCCAGCATTTGGTTTTCACAGGCTGCACAACTATGAATGGTCACGGTCTAGGCTGTGCATAGACATCAGGTGTGGTAGTTTGAATGTGTGTCCCTCTCCCCACAGACTTAGGTGGTTTATTAAAGACTGTAACTTGGATTTCCAGCTGCCTGCCTGAAAGAGGTGTCATTGTGGGTGGATCCTGGGATCCAACCCAGAGGTGTGTTTGGGGGCAGATCTGATTTCCAGCCTAAAGTTATGCAGAGAGCTCTGAGCTCTGTCCGGGTCTCTGCTGCTGACTGAGTGGGGTTCCCGGATCTCTGCTGCCCGTTTGTGCATGCTTAAGGTGCTGGCTGTTTGGGTGGTGATGTCTCTCTCTGCTTGGATTTATGAATGGGAGCCATTGATGGAACTTCCCTTGGATCTGTAAGCTGAAATAAACCCTTCCTGTTAATTGTGCCTGGTCAGGATGTTCATCCCAGCCGCGTGGAGCTGACTACAACATGAAGTTTTACATCTCTGGGACAAACGTCTAATGGTACAATGCCCAGCATGTTTAATTTTTCCTTTTTTGTGTTTGTTCTTTTTCTAAAACTTTATGTTGATAACTTCCATACATGTGAGCAGTATGTCATCATTGTTGCAGTTTCCTTTTTTTTTTAATATTTTTATTTATTTATTTGCAAGTAGAGAGAGAGAGAGAGAGAGAGAGAAGGGAGAGAGGCAGAGAATGGGTGATCAGGGCCTTCAGCCACTGCTAATGAACTCCAGACACATGTGCCACTTTGTGCATCTGGCTTTTTATGTGGGTACTGGAGAAACAAACCTGGGTCATTAGGCAAGTGCCTTACCTGCTGAGCCATCTCTTTCTTGCTTTATTTCTTTTTTTTTTTTTTTTCAAAACATTTATTTTTTATTTGAGGGGAGGGAGGGAGGGAGGGGGGAGGGAAAGAATGGGCACGCCAGGGCCTCCAGCCACTGCAAACACACTCCAGATGCATGTGCCCCCTTGTGCATCTGGCTTATGTGGGTCCTGGAGAATCGAGCCTCGAACCAGGGTCCTTAGGCTTCACAGGCAAGCACTTAACCGCTAAGCCATCTCTCCAACCCCTAAAAGTCTTTTTTTTAATGCTAACTTTTATTTAGAATGCCATTTTATGCTATAATAGCCCACTTTTTCCAGTGAAAAACATATCAGTGAGACATAAGGGAGAGTGTGTTTGCTATAGCATTGTTGCAGTCCGGTTCGCATTGCTGGTAGAAATCACCCAACCAATAGCAGCTTCTGGGAAAAAGAGTTTTATTTTGACTTACAGGCTTGAGGAGAAGCTCCACGATGGCAGGGGGAAACGATGGCATGAGCAGAGGGTGGACATCATCCCCTGGCCAATATAAGGTGGACCATAGCAACAGGAGAGTGTGCCAAACACTGGCATGGGGACACTGGCTATAAAGCCCATAAGCCCGCCCCCAACAATACACTCCCTCCAGGAGGCATTATTTCCCAATATCCATCAGCTGGGAACCTAGCATTCAGAACACCTAAGTTTATGGGGGACACCTGAATCAAACCACCACAAGCATTAACTATACAATATAAAAACACTTGGTAACTTTTAAAACACATAAAGGGCTGGGGTCGTGGGGGAAAGAGCACTTGCTGGCCAAGCATGAGGACCTAAATTCAATTCTCAGAACCCATGTAAAAGGCCATGTGTGGCTGTGCATTTTTGTACCCTAATGCTGAGGAGGACAGAGACAGAATGATCACTGGGGCTCCTTAGCCAGCCAGTTTAATGATGACAACAAACAAACAAAAAATGTGAGTTCCAGTTTTAGTGAGTGAATCTGTCTCTGGGAAACAAAGCAGAAGAGCAATAGGGGAAAGTACTTGATCTTCTTCCCTGGCTTCCATAAATGTACACATGGGGCATATACATCTGTACTTACACTACACATAGTATGCACATACACACATATTAATAACGATAATATTAAAAGGCTTGCTCTCTGAATTATGTAAGTATGATATAATTTGAGCAGTCACTAAGGCTGTGAAGCCTACTAAAAACTAAATACAGTAAAACACCATTATCAGAAATAAGCTGGGGTGAGAGGAGGGAAATGGGGGAAAGATTAGTGGAAAGGTTGGCCAAAACTAGACATTATGAAAAAGCTATAGGGAAATGAGTTTCTTTGTTACCTAATTTAAAAATATAATTAAGGACTGGTGAGATAGCTCAGTGGTGAAGGCACTTACCTGTAATGCCTAATGACCTGGGTTCATTTCCCCAGTACTCATGTAAAGTCAGATGCACAAAGTGGTGCATATATCTGGAGTTGTAGAGGCAAGAGACCCTGGCACACCCATCCTCTCTCTCTCTTCCCTTGCAAATAAATAAAATATCTTAAAAACCATAATTAAGGCCCGGAGAGATAGCTCAGTGGTTAAGGTACTTGCCAGCAAAGCCAAAGGACCTGGGGTCAATTCGTCAGTATTCATGTAAAGTCAGATGCACAAGGTGATACATGCATCTGGAATTCATTTGCAGTGGCTAGAAGTCCTTGATGTGCCCATTCCCTCTCTCTATCTGCCTCTGCTTAAAAATATGGAACGCTTCACGAATTTGCGTGTCATCCTGGCGCAGGGGCCATGCTAATCTTCTCTGTATCGTTCCAATTTTAGTATATGCGCTGCCGAAGCGAGCACTCTTTTTTTTTTTTTTTAAATAGTGAAAAACTTTATTAAGAGTAAAGTGAAAGGAGGCATACACATCTTGAGTTTGTTCATTATTTATTTATTTATTTATTTGAGAGTGACAGACATAGAGAGAAAGACAGATAGAGGGAGAGAGAGAGAATGGGCGCGCCAGGGCAACCACTGCAAACGAACTCCAGACACATACGCCCCCTTGTGCATCTGGCTAACGTGGGACCTGGGGAACCGAGCCTCAAACTGGGGTCCTTAGGCTTCACAGGCAAGCGCTTAACCGCTAAGCCATCTCTCCAGCCCAACATCTTGAGTTTGTTTGCAGTGGTTGGAGGGCCTGGCACACCCATACTCTCTCTCCCTTTTTCTGACAAGTAAATAAATAAATAAAATAAAAATATTTTTTAAAAAGAGTAAGGGACAAGGGCTATAAAATAGTGATACAATTCTCCTGCAAGGTCTAAAAAGTCCTACCTTGACATTAGTGGAAAATTAATGAACTATGTCTTTTTTTCTGTCTGTTTATTTGGCATTTTATTTTGTTAAGTGTTCCATGACAATATAGGGTATTATCATTAGGAAAAACTGTGTTATGGACATATGGGAATACTCTGTATTTTGTTAACTATTCTGTGAGTATAATTGTTTCCCAAAATAAAAAAATTAAAATTAAAAAAAAAGAGTAAAGTGAAAGTTCAAGCTTAAATACATGCCCCAAAAGAGGTGGTACACACCTGTGAGAGAAAGTACACAAGGGCCCTGGGGACAGTCTGTTCACTTTGTATGTAGTCTAGAAGGAGCTGCTTGCCCAGGGACAGAGTTTGAACAGCTCCCTCTTTTAATGTCAATTGGCAAACTTGAATGATATAAGCTTCTGTCTGCTGCACATGTCCCTTGCCAGGCTGTATGTAGTATAATCATCTATACAGCTAATCACACATAGGCATAGTACAATAAATAAGATCCTCCTTGACAGTTAACTCAGAGGACACAGATCGCCTTAATGCACACGGAACCGCAAATAGGTCCAGGCCAGATCACCAGATCAGGCCCTTGTCTGAATATATATATATATTCAGGAGCAGAGGCTTCTGGGTACTTCTGAAATGAGTAATTTCATCATATACCCCAATATGGTCAATTCAATTTCATTTCACCTTACATATAGCCCCTGGAATTTTTTAAAAATTTAATTTAATTTTATTTTTTCTCAAATTTTTAAACATTTTCCATGATTATAAAAAATATCCCATGGTAATACCCTCCCTCCCCTGCTTTTCCCCTTTGAAATTCCATTCTCCATCACATCCCCTCCCCATCTCAATAAGTCTCTCCTCTATAACGATGCCATGATCCTTCCCCCTCTTATGCTGGTCTTGTGTAGGTAGTGTCAGGCACTGTGAGGTCTTGGATATCCAGGCCATTTTATGTCTGGAGGGAGCACGTTGTAAGGAGTCCTACCCTTCCTTTGGCTCTTACATTCTTTCCGCCATCTCTTCCGCATTAGACTCTGAGCCTTGGAAGGTGTTCTATTTGTTTTTTGTTTTTTTTTTTCTTTTCTTTTTTTTCAGGTAGGGTCTCGCTCTAGCTTACTATGTAGTCTCAGGCTGGTCTCAAACTTACAGAGATCCAACTACCTACTGGCTCCTAAGAGCTGGGATTAAAGGCATGTGTCACCATGCCTGGCTTGTGGCTATTTCTTTTGAAATTGTCAAGCTACTTTCTAGGGTGGCTGTGCCCTTCTTCATGGGGCAAGAGAGATCCAGTTTCTCTGCTTCTTCCCAAGCGTGTGGTACTGTCACTGTCTTTTAGCTTAGCTCTTTTCGGGGGTGGAATGGGGCGGAAAGGGGGCTCTGAGGTAGGGTTCTGCTCTAGTCCAGGCTGACTTGGAACTCTTGTAGTCTCAGGCTGGTGATCCTCCTACCTCTTGCCTACCTCTGCCTCCCAAGTGCTGGGATGAAAGGTGTGCAACACCATGCTGGTCTTTTTTTTCTGTTTGTTTGTTTGTTTGTTTGTTTGTTTGTTTGTTTGTTTGTTTGTTTCGAGGTAGGGTCTCACTCTAGCTCAGGCTGACCAGGAATTCACTATGTCGTCTCAAGGTGGCCTTGAACTCACGGCAAGCCTCCTACCTCTGCCTCCCAAGTGCTGCGATTAAAGGCGTGGGCCACTCCGCCTGGCTCCAAAACTGGTCTTATAACAGGGGGATGGTGTTATTTCAGTTTGCGTTTCTGCAGGACAGAGAAGTTGGCTATCTTTTCATGTACTTTGCACCTGTGGATTCTTTTCTGCAGCATCTGTTCATGGCTTTTGCCTTTGTCTACTTATAATCTTTTGATGTTGAATTTTATTTATTTATTTATTTTTTGACATAGGGTCTTCCTCTAGCCCAGGCCGACCTAACTCACAGCAATCCTTCAACTTCAGCCTCCCAAATACTGGCCTTAAAGGTGTGTGCCACCATGCCCAACAGAGAGAGAGAAAAGAGAGAATGGGTACACCAGGGTCTCCAGCCACTGCAAACAAACTTCAGACATATGTGTCACTGTGCATCTAGCTTTACATGGATACTGGGGAATCGAACTCGGGTCGTTAGTCTTTACCAGCAAGTGCCTTAACTGCTGAACCATCTCTCCAGCTCTGAGGCTGAGTTTTAATATTTTTTTCTTTCCTTCTTTCCTTCCTCTCTTTCTTTACTTTGGCTTTTCAAGGTAGGGTTTCACTATAGCCTTGGCTGACCTGGAATTCAATATGTTGTTTCAGGGTGGCCTTGAACTCACAGCAATCCTTCTGCCTCTGCCTCCCAAGTGCTGGGATTAAAGGCATGCACCACCACACCCGGCTTTTAATAATTCTTTTTATGCACACAGTCCCTGACTTGCCAAGGTTCCATGTAGCAATTTTTTCAGCTTCATGACAGTGTGAAAGTGATCCACATCCAGTAGAAACTGCACTCTCACTTTCTGTCTTTTCCTGGTTGGTGGCATGCGCTGTGGTCCTCTCTCACGCTGGACAGCACAGTGAGCAGGCAGCCACGTGATGGTGAGGCAAACAGACTCTCACATAGAGAACTGCGGTCAACATTCGAAGACACTGTGTTTACCATCCTAGCAGTGAGTATGAAATATCCAGTACCTTATTAAACATGGGCTTTGTGTTGGAAGATTTTGCCCATTTGTAAGATAATAGGGGTATTTTATGCAGGTTTAAGTACTCTAGGATAAGCTATGAGCTATGATGCTTGGCAGAATAGGTGTGTTAAGCATTTTTTTTTGGTACTTATGGCAGTCCTTGCAAAGGAGCTCCCCAGTAATTTGAGATTTTCTTGTTTTTCTGTTATTGGTCACAGAACACACTTGGTGGAATTTTAATTCTTTAAAATTTGTGAGTTTTTGTTTGTTTTTTAATGGCCAGGGTTATTGGCCTGTCTTAGGATATATTCTGTGGGTAATTGAAAATAATACATCTTCTGCAGGTAAAATGGTGGATAAATGTCTATTAGACCTTGTGGCCTGATGCAGTTGTTGAGTGTTAGAAACTTGCTGATTTTCTATCTGATTCCTATTCATTGTTTAGAGAGATGTCTATAAAATCTCCAATGATAACTAACCATGGATCATCCAATTCCCCCTCTGATTCAACAGGTTCAGAATATAAGTATCTTATTTGCAGATTTGTTTTATTTTATCATTAAGTAATGTTACTATCTTTCCCTAGAAAAATTCTTTGCTCTGCAAGGTACTTTGTCTGATATTAACATAGCCTTTTCTGATTTCCTTTGATTAACTTTCACAGGAGATAGCTGTTCTCATGTTTTTCTTCCACTTTATGCATTTCAGTATGTTTGAAGTGCTAGCTGAGAGGGCGGGCCCTCACTGATGCTGGGAAGAGTTACCACCAACTGAGAGGGCCACCCTAACTCTCCAGACCTCTTCCGACTGGATCCCAGCCAGGGTGAGAGGCCCGCCTCCTCCAGCTGATGAGGGGGGCATTGAGCCTTCAATGTGTCTCTGCTGCTCCTGCTAGAAAAAGTGACTCTGCTGCTTGCTACTGGTGACCACAGATGCCGTGTGTTGCAGTCTGGGTCGCATTGCTGTTAGAAATCACCCAACCAAGAGTAGCTTCTGGGAAAAAGAGGTTTATTTTGGCTTACAGGCTTGAGGGGAAGCTTCACGATGGCAGGGGGAAACGATGGCATGAGCAGAGGGTGGACATCACCTCCTGGCCAACATAAGATGGAACACAGCAACAGGAGGGTGTGCCAAACACTGGCAAGGGGAAACTGGCTTTAATACCCATAAGCCGGCCCCCAATGATACACTCCCTCCAGGAGGCGTTAATTCCCAAATCTCCATCAGCTGGGACCCTAGTATTCAGAACACCTAAGTTTATGGGGGACACCTGAATCAAACCACCACATTCCACCCCTGGCCCCCATAAACTGATATCCATACATGATGTAAAATACAATGCATTCAGTCTGACTTTAAAAGTCCCCATAGTTTTTATCAATCTCAATGATGTTCATACATCCCCATAGTTCAAGATCTTTTAACTGAGCCATAATACCAAAATATAACCTCAAAAAACCCAGAATGGCACAGAATAAATATTCACACTGCAATAGATGGCATTGGGCATAGCAAAGAAACATTCAACCAATACAAGATTTAAAACAACCAGGGCAAACATCAAACTCTATAGCTTCAAGTCCAGCAACTCTAGCCAGTGACAAATCTTCAAGTCCGATAATTCTAACCAGCAACAAGTCTCTGGCATTCCAATTCCACCCCTCCAGCTAGGCTACTCACAGTCCTGGGAAACTTCACCGGGCCGGCAGCTTCTTGGCAGCCATCTCATGGTCCCGGCATCTCCACTGGGCCTCCACTGCAAGCCACGGTTCATCCTCATGGCCCCATGGGGTCTCTATGCAGGCAACCAGCAAACCCGCTTCACACTGCCCATGGCCATTTCTGAAACACAAGACCGTGTTGCAAACTCAATGACCCTCTTTCCAGCATTTCTTATACTCCACAATACCAGGTAGGGTGCCAATTTGTTAATCCAGGGAGGAATAAAGCAGACTTTGAAGAACAGGACACTCCTTGAGCACTCAGACACCTTCAAAAGAGTTGACATTCTTCTTGTTGCCCTAGCGCAGGTCAGCTAGCCCAGTCTCAAAGGTTGTAATCTCTCAGTTGCAGCTGAACGGGCAGCAGTTCACCCAAAGATTTTCCTTTCTGTGCCATATCACTCTGCACACACCAGTTCATTTCTACGCAAAGCAACCCTGCACAACTTCTCAGGACATGGGCACAAGAGCAAGCTCTCACACAAACTGCTAGCCCAGTCCAAGCAAAGCTCTTTCTCACCCTCATAAGCCAAACCTCACAGTCCATAGTTCTTACTGCCTTCAGGTCTTGCAGCTCAGACCAGAGTAGTCCATCAAGCTGTACTTACAGCACTGCAAGGTATCTCTTAGGCCAAGGTTTCAACTCCTTCCACATTCCTCTTGAAAATCAGCTACAAAAGGCTGAAGCCACACAGTCAGGTGTCTAGCAGCAACCCCACTCCTGGTACCACTTTACTGTTGCAGTCTGGGTCGCATTGCTGTTAGAAATCACCCAACCAAGAGTAGCTTCTGGGAAAAAGAGGTTTATTTTGGCTTACAGGCTTGAGGGGAAGCTTCACGATGGCAGGGGGAAACGATGGCATGAGCAGAGGGTGGACAGCACCTCCTGGCCAACATAAGATGGAACACAGCAACAGGAGGGTGTGCCAAACACTGGCAAGGGGAAACTGGCTTTAATACCCATAAGCCGGCCCCCAATGATACACTCCCTCCAGGAGGCGTTAATTCCCAAATCTCCATCAGCTGGGACCCTAGTATTCAGAACACCTAAGTTTATGGGGGACACCTGAATCAAACCGCCACACCGTGGCTTCTTTGAATCCTCCACAAGGGAAGTTGAGGCATCATAGCACAGTAGCACAGTATGGCTTGAATGGGAGTCTAGGGTCTTTGCCTTTGCTGGCAGGGCTGGAGAATATTGCGCTTGTGTGCATGCGTGTGTGTGTGTGTGTGTGTGTGTGTGTGTGTGTGTGTAGGTATGTAGGTATGTATGTATATGTATATTCATTGACATTTCTGGGTTTTCAGTATCTCTAGTCTGGGTTATAAGAGCTGAAAATAAAACCCATAATCATGCCATTCCTTGGATCCCAAGTTCCCTCACCAGTCTGTCACCTTCTTTTCTCCACCTTCCAGAAACTTCTGATGTTGATCATATATTGTTTAGATTTTCTACTTGAACTTGGAGGGAAGAGCAGGAGAAGCATGTCTATTATAACCCAAATCAGCTTCTACTGTCCAAGATTCTCCCTGACATTGGGTTTTAGTGTTGAATAATATAAAACCCTGCAAGTGTGTTTTTCTAGACCACGACTAGTACATGATGGTAGAAAGTCCCTACAGCCTTTCTCTTTTTCTCTTCACATTTTCTTAGATTTATGGAAGTTTTCTGACTGCAGTGTGATGAGCCAACTTCCTGCTTCAGCCACCATGTCTTCCCTAACATGATGGAAACTTCAAGTCAATTAAACCCTTTCCTTCTTTTAAGCTGCTTCTGGCCAGGTGTTTGGTCACAGCAATGAGAAAGTAACTAGTACAGAAATCATAAAAGTCCAACTATAGTTCTATCTACATAAGTATCTATATAAGAGGGAGTCCTGAGCATTCTCCATCACTCCACCATGTAGGGACACAGAGAAGGAAGCCATCTGCATTTTAGGCTGCAGTCCTCATCTGAAACTGGCCATGCTGGTACCCTGATTTCAGACTTCCAGATGTCATAACTGTGGAAAAGGAAGATCTGTTATTTCAGACATAAGTCATAGCAACTTTGTTAGGGCAGCTTAAGCAGACTAAGGCCTGTGTCTGTACATTCCTGGCTTTTGAGAAGGCAGATCTTATCTCAGTTCTGAGGATAACCCAGCTTGAAGGTTGGTTTGATAAGAAACATTGAACAATATATTTGAATTTGAAAGCAGTTTTTGAGCACATACTGATGACCTTAGAACAGTTTCTGATAAAAAGTCAATGCCTTCAATTTAAATCACAATTCTTTGAAAAGATTTCCAGGAACAACTAATGTCATGAAGGCTCTGAATGTTCTGGTATGTGACTTGATAAAAAAATGGCCTAGCAAGCCGGGCATGGTGGCCTTTCGTCTCAGCACTTGGGAGGCTGAGGTAGGAGGATTGCCATGAGTGAGTTCGAGGCCACCCTGAGACTACACAGTGAATTCCAGGTCAGCTTGGGATAGGGCAAGACTCTACCTAAAAAAAATAATAAAAACAAATAAATAACTAAATAAGCATAGCAAAACTGGAGAGATGGCTTGGTGGTTAAGTTGCTTGCCTACAAAGCCTAATGACCTGAGTTTGATTTTGATTTCCCAATATCCATGTAAAGCTAGATGTACAAAGTGATGCATGCTTCTGGAATTCTTTTACAGCAGCTAGAGGTGTGCTCGTTCTCTCTCTCCTTGCAAATAAATACATAAAAATTAAAATTAAAAAGAAACCACTTAACTATGCCCAGCAGCCAGGTGGCATTCCTGTTAGTGACCAGGAGCTCACACTCCCTCAGCCATGTTTTCTCTTCTGAGCTGTTGTCCATTCTTTGGTATAAAGTAAAAATAGGACAGTGTGCATGTGTGTGTGTGCCCATTTGTACCAAATGACAGAGCGTGGCTTTGGAGGTATGCCTGATCAGGGTCACAGACTGAACATACCTTCAAGAATGAGAGGGTCAGGCTGTGTGTGGATGGGGCTCAGAAAGTACACGCCTGTTCAAATAAGGGGAGCCAAGCTCTTTGGGAGCCAGTAGATGCCCTGCAAAAATGTTTTGCATGTCAGAAAACATCGAAGGATAGAATTACCCAAGAGGATGACAGAAATGAATGCAAGCTGGTAACGCTGAGCTGGCAATGACCTCATCGAAATCCTAAATGGCCATTCCAGTGGAGACGGTGAGCATCTGAAGTGTGCGTAACGTCAAGACAGTCAGGCTGCCTGCAGCAGAGCTTCAGGACCTGCTGAGAAGAGCTTGGAGAAGTCATCTCCTTCCAGGAGCCACTGAGTGAGGGTCCCCTTACTGGCCTTTGGGTGAGTTTCTAAATGGCTTAGAACAGCCTCCCTTAGAGTGCTTGGTCAGGATATTTGTCACTTTTTTTTTCCCAGCCATGGAAAATACACACAGGGATTGAAAGGCCCAGTTCATGCAACATTGCTCAAAGGATTTGAAGATTCCATTACTGCACAAATCCTTTAATTAAAGCCAGTTCCTCTAGGCCCCCATTGCCTAGGCCCAATCCTTAGGAGGTCCCTGGTGACCTTGGGAGGGTTGATTAATTGACGAGTTGGCAGTGCAACCATTCCTTCAAAGATCCCGAGATATATCTGGTAAAACAAAAATGCCCCTGGACACCATCTGCTCCCATGTTTGCAATGGCTCTTAAAATTTATCTGCAACTTCTTCCTGTGTGACTAATGCCTGCTGCCTCATACTCAGTGGCTGTTGCGACCCATCACCCTTCTCCTCTGAGGCGGAGAACTCTTCAGCGAGGAGGTATTTTGGGGAACTCAAGAGGCATCTTTGCAATTTGGCAGTAAGGACATCACATTCTCCAATGCGCCCAAGTCACCAATGATATCAAAGTGGCCAGAGTTTTGAAAAATATCTCTCTCTGCCTTATCTTTCTGGGGATTCAGAAATGAGCAAATGTATCTGTTAAGCATCAGCGTCTAGATGGGGCTTATCAGGAAAGTGAACCGGAGGGAAACTGAAAGATACGGAAAGGCAGCAGCATTTTCCATGGTGAATCTTAAAGATGACCCAGAAGGCTGCTATCTGAGTTTGTGCCCTCGGCCTCCTCTGTAATTACCCCATGGACAAAGGAAACCAAGTTTGGATTCTTCTTCCTACAAAGTAGGGAATCAAGGGGATTCAATGTGAGGGGAACTTTCAGAAGTGACCAAGGGAGAGTGCATTCTGTTAAAAAAAAAAAATCCAGGGCTAGGGAGATTGCTTAGTGGTTAAGATACTTGCCTGTGAAGTCTAAGGACTCAGGTGCAATTCCCCAGTATCCACATAAGCCAGATGCACAAGGTGACACATGCATGTGGAATTTGTTTGCAGTGGCTAGAGGCCCTGGCACACCCATTCTCCCTCTCTATCTGCCTCTTTTCTCTCAAATAAATAAATAAAATACTTAAAAGAAATTTTTTTAAAAAAAAATCCAGGGCTGGAGAGATGGCTTAGTGGTTAAGTGCTTGCCTTCAAAGACTAAGGATCTAGGCTTGATTCCTCAGAATCCATGTAAGCCAGATGCACAAGGTAGCACATGTGTCTGGAGTTTATTTGCAGTGGTTGGAGGCCCTGGTGTGCCCATTCTCTGTCTGCCTCTTCCTCCTTCTCTCTCTCAAATGAATAATTTTTTGAGGCAAACCCACAGACTGGCCTTTCTTTTAAATGCAAAAAAAGCGTGTGTGTGTGTGTGTGTGTGTGTGTGTGAGAGAGAGAGAGAGAGAGAGAGAGAGAGAGAATTGGCATCAGGGCTTCCAGCCATTGCAATCAAACTCCAGACATGGGCACCTCCTTATGTGCACATGCAATCTTGTGTGCTTGCATCACTTTGTGTGTCTGGCATATGTGGGATCTGGAGAATTGAACATGAGTCCTTAGGCTTCTCAGACAAGCACCTTAACCACTAAGCCATTTCTCCAGCCCTAATTTTTTTTTTAGTCCATTTGAGCACAAGGGTGTGCATGTTTGAGAGAAGCAATTTGGCAAAAGCTGTGTGATCAAGAGAGCAGAATGAAGGGTTTCCATCATGGAGGTCAGTGGTAAGAGGACAGGGAGAGCAGGCTGTGGAGAAGGCAGAAGGCTTTGAAGTTGCATCATAATACCTTTGTGGACCTCTAGCTCTGGAGTCAGCACTTAATTTACATGTGGTGTTTCCAAGAGATGCTGGTTATCTGGCCCGTGGCCTTGTGCATGCTGGGCAAGTGCTCTGCCATTTTGCTACAATCCTAGCCCTTACTTTTGCAACAACACCAAGCTCTGCCTCCACTGGCCAGGGTGGATTAGATCAGGGTGATGGTAGTGGGAAAAATGTGTTAGCTCTTGTGTTTGTGGACGTGTGTGGGAATTGTTTTTCCTGTTGTCATGTTTTTAAGACGGTTCCATGACTTTGCCAAAAGCTTTAAGGGGATAGGGCAGGAGGATAGCAGGGAACACAATAAAATTTTAGGGAACATTTAACTCATTGAACATCACAATCATGCTTCTGGAACTCCCACTTTTCTAGTTATCTTTAATTCCCTTTGCTTGTGTTATTTTTCTTTCTTTACAATTTTTAAAAATTATTTATTTGCAAGGAGATGGAGAGAGAGAATGGGAGCGCCAGGGCCTCTGGCCACTGCAAACAAACTCCAGTTACATATACCACTTCATGCACTTGGCTTTACGTGGGCACAGGGGAATGGAGCCCGAGTCCTTTGGCTTTGTGGGCAAGTACCTTAATGGCGGAGCTACCTTTCCAGATGGCTTGTGTGTTCTTCACAGTTTTTATGCCTAGAAAGGGCTGTATACACATTGAACTTATCTAAAGCGGAGGAAACTGAGGCAGAAAAAGTGTTGAATCCTGTCTCCCCTGAAGGGTCCTCCTTTTTTGGTTACAAAGCTCTCATTCTTTTGCAGTGGCCACAGTCTCCCTCTGAAATGAAGTGTGTAAGGTCATTCTCGGAGGGTGTTTGGATCCTCAAAAAAAAAAAAAAAGTAATAACCTTTACTAATGACCTGGTAATTGTTTTTATAGCTTCCCAATGAAGTGTGAAGTGTTCTAGGAGACAACACAAGACAATTTCCTTTGACAGGGAAGTTTTCCAGAGAATGACTGCCTTGTTCTTCTCAGCTTCGGCATGATATTGAGCTGACTTCTGGCCATAAGCCTGGGAACTTTGAAAAAGCCACAGAGCTGGACAGCAATGCTGTTTCAGCCTTGTCTTTATGTTAAAGCATTAATCCTGTTTTTCTTTCGAAAGCATGATTGCTTCATAGCATGAGTGTGTATTAAGTCACTGGCATCTAAAACACCTATATATGCAGCCGTCCCATTGTTACGTTAGATACTTAAAGTTAGCCTTCTTTCTTCATCCAGGGCTCGTACATGCTCTGTGGATATTTCTGTGATGAATGAATTATCCACAACAAACATTCATTGGGCTTGATGCTTTGAGCCCTGTGCAAATGAAGTGAAATGAAATGCTTTCTATGTGAAAATTTATTGATAGAGAGGGAAAAAGGTTAGTGTTCAGACAACTTGGTCATTTAATTCTCATAATCAAAAGCCATTCCAAATCCCAAGAAAGCTAGAAAATTAATTCTAATTGAAAACAATGATTCTACTAGCTAACATATTCAAGTGAGGTCATGTGTGGCATAGTCCAGTTGCTTTCTGTTTTCTTCAGTAGAAATAATTGGACTCAATCTGCCCCAAGCATTGTGTTTCCTTAGGATCATGCTTTCTATGAAGACACTTGAAGTTTACTTACAAAGCTCTTCCCCACGAAGGCTTTGGGGGATTCTAACATTTCCTTTGCACAGCTGCAGGCAGATATGCTTATTGTGAGTGGCAACAGGGGAAATTTGAGAGACTCCAAGGGCCTAACTAAAGCCACACACTCACCAAGAAGAAGTGGAAACTTGAACCTGGGATTCTAGTTCCCAGCTAGCGGCGTTTCCATTGTACCGCTAGACGGTTCCAAAAGTAGTGGGCGCACTTGCTGTTTTGTTGCTATGCTATTAGTTCCTTTTTTTTTTTCGCAATTGTGTGGTGTATATGCATATGTATATACATGATTGTATGTGTGTGAGTACATGTATGTACAGATGCAGTTGCATACACGTGCCCAGGTATTCTACCAAGTGGAGGCCAGAAAACAACCTGAGATGTTCCTCAGGTATGCCATCCACCACTTTATTTTTATTTATTTATGGTGTGTGTGGGGGGGGGAAATGGGTGTGCCAGGGCTTCCAGCTGCTGCAAACGAACGCCAGATGCATGTACCACCTTGTGTATCTGGCTTACATGGGTCCTGGGGAATTGAACCTGTGTTCAATTCTTTGTAGGCAAGCACCTTAATTGCTAAGCCATCTCCACAGCCCCTATCTATTTTTATAAGAGAGAGAGAGAGATAAAGAGAGAGAATATTAGTGTACCAGGGCCTCCAGCCACTGCAATGGAACTCTGGATGTGTGCCCCATCTTGTGCACATATATGACTTTGCATGCTTGTGTCACCTTGTATGTCTGGCTTACGTGGGATTTGGAGAGACAAACATAGGTCCTTAGGCTTCTCAGGCAAGTGTCTTAACTGCTGAGCCCTCCCTCCAGCCATCATCCACCACTTTTTGAGACAGCGTTTCTCACCGGCTTGGAGCTCACCGATGAGGCTAGACTGGCTGACCAGTGAGCCCGAGTTCCTCCTGTCTCCACGTCTCCAGTGCTGGGATGACAGGCATGTCCCACCATGCCCAGTGTATCAATTACTTTCTTGTCCTGGGACAAAGTTCTCAACCACAAGAAGCTTATGGAAGAAGAGCGTTTACTTCTGCTTTCAGTTTCAAAGGGAAGTGCCCATCATGGCAGGGAAAGCATGGCAGGAGCAGGCAGCCAACGTCACATCTCACAGCAAGCGGGAGGCAGAGACAGCCTGCAGGGCTGCGTTGTAACACCTTCAGACCAGCCCCCAGGGATACACTTCCTCCAGCCAGGCTCTGCTTCCTAAAGATTCCACCCCCTTCCAGAATAGCACCACCATCTGAGGATTAAGGATTCCATCACATGAGTCTATGTGGGTCATTTTCCATTCAAGTCACTGCATCCAGTATTTTTACATGAGTACTAGAGATTGAACTCAGGTTGAAAAAAGAGAAAAAGACAATCACGTTACTGAGTCATCTCCCCAACCCTAGTAAGCTGATTTCAGTAAAGTTGGTTAATGTAAGATTGACTCAGCGCTCGTTATTTGGCCAAAGTAGCTTTTCCCTGAAGTAAGAGATGGTTAATTTCATGTGCCAACTTGGTGAGACCATGGCGCCCAAATGTTCTGTCAATCACCAGGGCAGATGTTTCTGTAATCATGTCTATCGCTGGAACTGACATTTAAGTCACTAGATTTCAAGCCTTCCCTAATCTCTTGTGGATTTTGCCTAATTAATGGAAAGTCTTAAGAAAAAAAAACAAGACCAAGATATTCCAAAGATGAAGGTATTCTATCTCCAGACTGCCTTTGGATTCAAGACTAACATAGACACACTGGTGAAATTCCAGCCAGCTGACCAGCCCTGAGACTTCTACACATGTCAGCCCCTGTAGTCCTGTGGGGCGATTCCTCAGAGAGAATCTCTGTCAGTGGATCTGTCATTCATCCCCTATGTGCATGTGTCCTATGGCAGAGTGCTGACCAATGTCTCACCTGATGTCATTCTGTTTTGTTTTGCTTTTGGTTTTCTAAGGTAGGGTCTCACTCTAGCTCAGGCTGACCTGGAATTCACTATGTAGTCTCAGGGTGGCCTCAAACTCTCGGCGATCCTCCTACCTCTGCTTCCCGAGTGCTGGGATTAAAGGCGTGTGCCACCACGCCCGGCTATCACCTGATGTCTTTCTGGTGGGCAGGAGAGATGGTGCTGAACAGGAGACAGTGCCAATGCCTGCTGTCTGCCAGACACTGCCCGTGAACGGTCTCATGCAATGCTTGCACCCTGCTCTGATGAGCTTTAGTCCCTCAGTGTAGAAATGAGGAACTGAAAGGCATGCGATTCCCTAGGTCAGAAAGCTTCCAGTAAGGAGTAGAGAATGGCAGAGCCAGGCCTTCAGTCCTACTCAGTCCTATTGTTGTCTGGCCATAGAGTTTCTGAGCAGTCCAAGAGCTCACCTAGCAAAACTTCCACAGCTGGCCATCTTACTGGGAGCAAAGAAGAACCCGCTGGTCAAGTAATACTTGGTAGACATAATATAACACCTTGAACTAGAAAAAGAAGGCAGCTCAACCGGGCGTGGGGGCGCACGCCTTTAATCCCAGCACTCGGGAGGCAGAGGTAGGAGGATTGCTGTGAGTTCAAGGCCACCCTGAGACTACATAGTAAATTCCAGGTCAGCCTGGGCTAGAGTGAGACCCTACCTCAAGAAAGAAAAGTAAAAAAGAAGGAAGCTCTTCTGATAACTTATTTTTCAAGTCCTGCCAACTCAGCAACAGCAACAACAGCAGCAGCGGCAGCAACAGACACCTTCCATCTGAAGGGGGAAGACAAAAGCCCTTCCCGTTGGGTTCTGGGTTATGAAATGTTAGAGACCCAAGGTGGTGGAGGGAGGCGATGATAAATGATCCTAAGCCCATGTTTTCTCTTTGGGTCCCTTGGGAGCATTCCAGAGAGATGACAAAGACGATGTGAGCTTTCAAGAGAATGCCTGCCACCTGTCCCAATGCAATACTTGAGCTAGGTGCCATTTATTTCCCCTGTCACACCACATGTGCACAAGGATGTGAAACCTTAGGAAAATCAGCTTCTGCCTTTCCTGGGAAACACCATGCAAGCTTTGGAAAGTAAAAGGACAAGGTTAGGACACTTCCTTCACATGTTTTTATTTTTAGCACCTCTGTCCTTGGCTGACGCCAACTCAGACAACTGTGGCAGAGTTGCTGGGGATAGAGTGGGGACAGATGTGGGCCAGTCTCCTCCAGCCAGGGTTTAAGAAGCCCATGAGATAGATGTAAGATAAAGCAATCGCCAGGCTGCCACCCCTGATGGGAAGGCTGGGGATTTCTGCAGTTAGCTTAATCCTTCCCTCCCGCCGCCCACTTTACAGGACAGCAAGTGCCCCTGTCCTCTGTGTGGTCTCTAATCTCTGTCTACACGGCGAGCTGGCAGATGCTTTTCTGCTGCCTCCCTCTCCAAATCTGGTGTCACCGTGAAGCCGGCTGTATGTGACAGATTGCACTTGGCGTTCAAGTGGTGTTGGCTGCTCTAGTGCGCTGTGGGGCTGTGGCAGACCTGGTTATAGACAGGCCCAGAAAGCTGTGGATAGCTGCCCTGTGACTCAGGCAGTCCCTTACAGAGCAGGTCAGCTCACCACTGCTGGCAGAGCCCATGGTAGGGCTTGTCATGTTTAGAATTTAGATCTGGGCGCTTGTCTACCAAAAGCCCCTCTCCTCCAGAGAAGAGTGGCCAGTCCCCAGATGCCTTGGCGAACATGGGCAGTTGCTTGATAACAAAGACAGTGGTCTTACTGGCTGTCTAAACACCCAGGGTTCCAGCTGTGTGCACTCAGACAATTATTTATTTATTTCTAATCCCCACCTTGCCCACACTTGCATTGCTGTTTTGAAACTGCTCTTGACCACTTGGGAATACTCTGATTCACAGTTCCTGGGCCTCAGTTTCCTCATTAGTTTCCTCATCAAAATTAGTGAATTAGTTTTGCAAGATCATTATGAGGACTGAGCAAGATGGTGAATAAAATGAATGAAGTGTGAAGTTTTAACTGTCAAAGAACCCAAGATCAGGATGGCGGGGTCAGTTACAATGCTGTCAGTCATGAGTTGTCAACAGTAGTCTAAACCAAGGTGAAGGAGACAGAATTGAAAGGAAGGAACTGAGAACAGCTCAGGAAGGCGACAGACAGGTGCGGGCACCTTTGTTAATGCTCATCTGTTCATGACAGCTGAAAAGGCCTCTGTGTGTAGGCCCAGGGCAGCCCTCAAGCACAGAGACCATAACAGGAAGTGCAGGGTTCTACTTCCTCTCAGAGGAAGGGAGACCAAGGGTGATCATGGAGGAGCCATGCGAGGAGGGTGGTGGGAATGAAGAAGAGAGTTAGAAGGGGTGGGAAGAGCAGGCGCAGTGGTAAGAATTGTAATGATGCTACATGTTTTCTCTGAGGCAGGAGGGAAGAAAGGCAGGGACAGTGGTGAAGGGAGGCTGGAACCAGCCTGTGTGTGGCAGTTTGGGGCACAATGAGTGCGTGCATGCGTGCGTGTATACAGGTGTCTCTGAGGTGCAAAGAAAGGCTGCCTACCTCCCAGTAAGGCAGAGGACTCTCAGCCCGGAAGTTCGTTTCCTCTTTCCCCTGAGATAGGTGGGAGCACAGAAAGCATCCGACATCGAGGACAGCAAGATTAGACAACAGCAGTGACATGTGCCACCGCATCTGAGACGTAGCCGTGATGCATGACTGACATTCCAGCCATGCTGGCTTCCCTGTGGTTGCTGTTACCTTATTGTTGTTGTTGTTAATTTTAGTTTATTTTAATTACTTATTTGAGAGAGAAGCAGACAGACAGACAGATGACAGACAGACACACAGTGAGCATGGGAATGCCAGGGCCTCCTGCCACTGCAAATGCACTCCAGGCACATGTGCCACTTTGTGCATCTGGCTTTACGTGGGTACGGGACAATCAAATCGAAGCCATCAGGCTTTGCAAACAATCACTTTTAACCGCTGAGCCATCTCTCAGCCCCTGTTATTTATTTAGTTAGTTAGTTTTGAGACAGATTCTCACTTGATAGCCCAGGCTGGCCTCAAACTCAAAGTGATCCTCTGTGTCAGCCATACCTGACTAGCTGTGGTCTTTTTAAGCAGTTCAAGTTGACATCCAAGGCCACAGTAGTCTCAGGGGACTCTGGGGTCAGTTATCTCTAGATGGAACATTGCATCTATTCCTTTTGTCCAAAGCCGAGCCCCCTGCCAAGAAGAGATTATATTCTCCCCGTCAATATCACTTGAGTTTTATGGGTGTTTAAAATCACACTGGCAAAACCCACTGGCATTGTGGAGAGGGCTTGAGCTGGTTCCAGGACACCAGGCTGCCAACATTCATCATCCTCATGCGCTCCGATGCCCTCAAATCCTTAATGCCCTTCAGTTTCTTCCCACCCATGCCAACCAATTTTGCAATGCCTTGGGATAAGAAGGAGCCTAGTGAAGATCGCCAAGGACTCCAGAAAGAGCTGGGTGCTTCCTTCAAGGGGCAGCAGCTCACCCTCTTTAATTTCAGGTTGCTTTAGTTAATGCCAATTCCCCCTTGCCTCTGGGCTCTCAGACCTCTTCCCTTCCTCTATTCACACAGAACTTAATACGCGTGTGTGTAAAGCTATAATTAAGGCCCAGTGGTGTGGTGGTCACCCAGTGGTGACCTTTAGTGAAATGAAGAGGACCCTAAATGGCCTAACCCCAGGTTCCCTTTTCACCCTATTCCCACAGATAAAGTCCCCTTATTTTTTAAAAAATTATTTTTATTTATGGGGAGAGTATGGGCATGCCAGGGCCTCTTGCCACTGCATACATACTCCAGACACATGTGCCATGTTGTGCATCTGCCCTTATGTGGGTACTGGAAAATTGAATCTGGGATGGCTGGCTTTGCAAGCAAGCACCTTTAACTACTGAGCAATCTCCCTAGACCTGAAGTGCCTTTATAAAACACCTTCTATTGTTGTTTTTGAAGTAGGGTCTCATTCTAGTCCAGGCTGACCTGAAACTCACTCTGTAGTCCCAGGCAGGCCTAGAACTCACAGTCCTTCCACCTCTGCCTCCCAAGTGCTGGGATTAAAGGCATGCGCTACCATGCCCAGCCCAAACAACCTTCTTGTGAAATGGACCAGGTAGATTCTGACATACCTCTGTATAGTGAATTTCCCTTCTTTGGTAACCTGTAGAATTAACAATTTCATTACGTCTTCTCGTGGGAAAAAGTACACTTCCCCATTCTCAAATTATTATTTTATAAGCATATGCATATTATTAGTAATTTCCACAAACATTTTAAGTGGCGATATTATATCATATGATTTGGATCTGCCATAGTTTTCCTCTACCAACTGACCATTTGGACTCTCTTCTATATCCAATGTTTATTTTTAAAAAATTATTTATTGCATTAAGGAAAATGGCTGTACTCTTAGACCCTTCTCTTCCTTGCCCCAATTCTGCTGAGGGTATTCAGTGGGGTTATTACTATTCACTGTGGGGACCAAGAGGCTTCAGTCAGTCTCTGCAGGGATGAGGGAAACACAGTGCCTATGGTAGTTTGTATATAGGACCCCAATATATTCAGTGTTTTGTGAGCTTGTAGCCACCTGGCTGGAGACGGTGTCACTGGGCAGATCTTAAGGTGTGGTGGTGGGTTTCAGGTTTCAATCTAAAGAAATGCAAAGTGTGCCTAGCTGGAGTTCCTGAAGTGTGCTGTGTGGCTTTTGGCTTGGTGCTTCTCTCTCTCTCTCTGCTTGGTCCTGTGAAAGCAGGCCAGCTTCTTCTGCCATTATGGAGCTTCCCCTGGATCTGTAAGCTTCAATAAATCCCTTCCTCCATAACTGTGCCTGGTCTGGAAGTTCTTCTCAGCGAACCTGAAGCCGGCTACTACAGTGCCTCAGGCTATTCCCACCCACCCTGAGGCTATTATAACCTCTTCCACAATGTTCCCTCAGCCTCTGGGGGCAAGATATGGATCTGATTGAGTGTTGCTTTCTCTGTAGACTCTGGATCTCTGCTTTTGTGAGGTTTTGTGACCACAGTGTCTGTCACCCTGGGACTGGTTTTCAGGCTAGCTGTGAGGGCAGTGTCACTGCGTCCTTTTTAATGACTTCTGGGCCCGGGCAGATGAGGTGGAGGTGACACATCTCATGGTAGACATTCGGCTCTCTCTTCTTGATGTATTGATGGATTATTATTCTGTAAGAGAGAACAGATTCTCCAACCAAAAAGTGAGAACATTTGAGTAAAAAGGGATAAGCCTAGTTATTAGAGAGACTTATTGGTGTGTATATCCACTCTTAGTTAAAGAGCAGTGGAGGTTTTCCTATTCTAGGGCATCTGGCTTGGTTCCCAGAGCCAGCTATGAGCTCTCCCCACTGAGGGGATCTCATGTGCAGTCTGTGAGCAACTGGTTACCGCAGCAGCTGTGTGCCACTATTGCACAAGTGTGTTCTTGCTCAGCTGGTTGATTTTGTAACTAGCAGGATCTCCTGCTTATTCAGATTATTGGCAACCGCTATTCTCCAGCTGCTCTTACAGCACTTCCCAGCACTATGCGGGCTAGCTGGAAGACAGATGGATTCCCTCTCAGTTCCATCATGGTCATTTGGTGTCCCGTGGCTGCAGGTTGTGGTGTCTTTGGCACTAGGGACTTACCTTTGAGCTCTTGCATGTAATCAAGCGTTTTAGCAATGGCCTGTTTTATTTTGGGACCTTATCTCTCCATGACCAACAGCTCACTGTGAGGGGAGAGGAGAACACAATTCTGGCCCCGGGAATTACCAGCCAGAGCCCATGGTTTTAGAGTTACGCTTTCTCTACCCATATGGAGCTCTTCTGTTTGGGTCCCCCCCCCCCGCCTTATTGAGGGTAATGACTTGTCGAATGGTGTCCAGGAAGAAGGTTACTATGGAATTGATTCATGTTGCTATTAGTTTTGTGTATTCCCTCTGCCGTTTTTTCTACCCTGAGGCCTTTCCATATCTTCCTTCCTCTCTCCCCTCCTTCCTTCCTTTCTTTCTTCCTTCCTTTTTCTTCCTTTCTTTCTTCATTTTTTCTTTCTTTCTGCTGACCATCAACTTTTTGAGTAACCCTTCCTCTCTTCCCTCCCTATTCCCCCCTTTCCCTATCATCATTCCAGCACTATGTCCACATCGTAGAGACTTATTCTGGCTCACAATTAACTGCCGCTGGTCCAGGTTAGGAACTGCATATGACAGAGGTCATGGGCTGTTTGTATTTCTGAGCCTGTGTAACCTCACTTAGCATGATGGTTTTCAAATCCCTCCATTTCCTGCAAATTTGATTATTTCATTTTTCCTTACTTTTGAGTGGAATTCCTTTGTGTATATGCACCACATCTGCACTAATCATTCATTTGTTCATGGGCATCTGGGCTGATTTCAGTTCCTGGCTGTTGTGAAGAGAGCAGCATGTGATATCATTTGATTTTTTGATGGTGGCCATTCTTACTGGAGTAAGATGGATTCTCGTAGTCTATTTATATATTTATTTATTTTGATTTTTCATGGTAGGGTCTCACTCTAACTCAGGCTGAACTAGAATTCCCCGTGTAGTCTCAGGGTGGCCTTGCACTCATGGCAATCCTCCTACCTCTGCCTCCTGAGTGCTGGGATTAAAGGTGTACACCACCATGCCCAGTTTCATAGTCATTTTTATTTTTATTTATATTTCTGATGAGTAGAAATGTTTAACATCTCTTTAGGTGTTGAGTGGAATGCTTGAGTTTTTAATTGTTTAGGATTTTGAGTTCTTTGTAGATTCTAGATATTAAGCCTTTGATGGAAGTAAACCAGTGAAGATTTTCTCCCATTTAGTAGGTTGTCTATTGGCTCTGTTGATGGGTTGCTTATATGTGCTATAGCATTTCATTTTCATGAGGCATCTAGTTCTTCCAGGTTTTCTAATTTTGTGGACTATAGATCTTTGAAGTATGTCCTGATGATTCCACAAATCCTAATCTCATTAGGGTCTGTTGTAACATCTCCCTTTTCATTTCTGATCTTATTGATTTGAACTATCTCTTTTTCCTTTTGATCAAATTGGCTGGGGGGTTTATCAATCTTGTTTCTTCTTCTGAAAAACCAGCTCTTTTTAAAAAAACACCACATTTATTTATGAGAGAGAGGCAGATAGAGAGAATGGGCATGCTAGGGCCTCTAGCCATTGCAAACAAACAGATACATGTGTCACCTTGTGCATCTGGCTTTACATGGGTACTAAGGAATCAAACCTGGGTCCTTTGGCTTTGCAAGTAAGCACCTTAACCACTAAGCCATATCTCCAGCCCCACACCAGCTTTTTGATCCAATTTAAAAAAATATTTTAGTTCTAATTCACTGATTTATGCTCTGCTCTTGATTATTTCTTTATAGTTGATACTATTGGGTTTGTATTATTGTATTTTCAATGCATTCAGGTGGATGGCTAAGTTGTTGTCTTAAGATCTCTCTCTTTTTGTAATGAAAGCATTTAGTGCTATAAATGTCCCTTTAAGACTGCTTTCATTGTCTCATAAATTTTGGTACGTTGTGTTTTCATTATTGCTCAGTTCCAGACAATTTTTAACTTACTCTTTGCTTTCTTCAACTACCCATGTATTATTTATTAGTGAGTTGTTCAGCCTCCAGGTGTTGGCAGATTTTTGGTTATTTCCCTTTTTGTTAATCTCTAGCATTATTGCGCTGTGCTCTGATATGTGATATAGTGTATGGAATTATGTTGATTTTCATGAATTTGTTGAGACATGTTTTATGCTATGATCTATTTTAGAGAAGGTTCCATGAACTGCTAAGAAGAGTGTGTATTCTGTGGAATTAGGGTGGAATAGTCTGTAGATGTCTGTAAAGTCCAGTTGAACTATCATACTGTTTAACTCCCTTATTTCACAGTTAATTTTCTGGTTAGATGATCTGTCTAATGATGATAGCGGAGTATTAAAGTCTCCTATAATTGTGTTGTGGATTATTTCTGCTTTATAGTCTATCAGAATTTGCTTTATAAAATCTGGTGCTCCTGTGTTTGGTCCGTATAGGTTTATGATTGTAATATCCTCTTGTTGTATTTTCCTTTTGATGAGAATGAAGTAGCCTTCTTTACTTCTTTTGATAACTTTTGGTTTGAAGTTGATTTTGTCTGATATCTGTATAACCACCCCTGCTTGCTTCTTATTTTTGTTAGCTTGGAATAACTTTTTCATCCTTTCACCCTACGGTGGTATCTATCTTTATTGGTAAGATAGGTTTCCTCTAGACAGCAAAAGATGGATCCTTTTTTTTTTAAATCTAGCTTTCAAACCTGTCTTTTGTTTGTTTGTGTCATTTTTCAAGGTAGAGTCTCACTCTACTCTAGCCTGGCTGACCTGGAATTCACCATATACTCTCAGCGTGACCTTGAATTCATGGTGACCCTTCTACATCTGCCTCCCCAATTGCGGGGATTAAAGGAGTGCACCACCATGCCCAGTGGCAAGCCTGTCTTTGATTGGAGTGTTCAGATCATTGATGTTTAGAGTTATAACTGTGAGGTGTGAGTTATTCCTCGTCAATTTGGAGGCTTTATGGAATGTGGTGTTTTCTTGGACTTTAAGTTTTCATGTCTCTTTAACTCATGGCTGTTATTTTTTCCCTCTTGTAGACTCTTGGGTTTGATTCTTCATCTCTTCAGTTTGGATTATTCTATGCAATATTCTCTGCAGGGTTGACTTAATAATCATATAATCATATAGCTGGCTTTTATCAGAGCAAGTTTTTCTTTTGCCTGAGGGATAATTTTGTTGGGTATAGGCTTTTGTGTTGGAAACCATGGTTTTTAAATTTGAAATGCTCCATTCCAATTCTTTCTTGTTTTTAGAGTTTCCATTGAAATATCAGAGGTAATTTTGATAGGCTTACCTTTGTATGTAACAAGCTGTTTGTCTCTTGCAGCTTTTAGAACCCTTTGTTTCCAGTGTTGAGGGTTTTAACTGTAATGTGACATGTGGAATTTATTCTCTGCTCCTGCCTGTTTGGTGTTCTGAGTGCCTCTTGTACTTTGAGGGGGTTCTCTTTTGTGATGTTACGGAAATTTTATTTGATAATTTTGTTGAAGGTATTCTCTATGCCTTTGTCTGTAGTTCCTCCCCTCCTTGAATGTCAATGATGCAAATATTTGGTCTCCTTAAGGTGTCCCACATTTCCCTCATATTCTGTGCATACTTTTTTGAAATTTATCATTGTTTTTGGGCTGCCAGACTATTTCTCCTGTTTTGTCCTCAAGTTCTGATAGTCTAGCCTCCATATGTTCTACTCTGTTGGTGAGGCTTTCTTGGGAGCATTTTTAAAGTATTTTTTAATATTTATTTTTATGTATTTGAGAGAGTCAGACAGAGAGAAAGAGGGGAAGAGAGAGAATGGGCACACCAGGGCCTCCAGCCACTGCAAACAAACTCCAGACGCGTGTGCCCCCTTGTGCATCTGGCTAATGTGGGTCCTGGGGAATTGAGCCTTGAACCAGGGTCCTTAGGCTTCACAGGCAAGCGCTTAACCACTAAGCAATCTCTCCAGTCCCTAAAGTATTTTTAATATGTTTTATTTATTTATTTGAGAGATAAAGATGGGGGCGGGGGAGACAGAGAGAGAGAGAGAGAATGACCATGCCAGGGCCTGTAGCCACTGCACACAAACTCCAGATGCTTGCACCCCCTTGTGCATCTGGTTTACATAGGTCCTAGAGAATTGAACTGGGATCTTTTCGCTTTGCAGGCAAATGCCTTAACTGCTAAGCTTCTCCAGCTCTTGGGAGTCTTTTAAAAGAGTTATTTGATTATTGTCATCTATTATTATTATCATTTTTTTTTGGTTTTTCGAGGTAGAGTCTCACTCTAGCCCAGGCTGACCTAGAATTCACTATGAAGTCTCAGGGTATCCTTGAACTCACAGCAATCCTCCTACCTCTGCCTCCCATGTACTGGGATTAAAGGCGTGTGCCACCACGCCTGGCATGGTTTGTTTTTTTTTTTTTTGTCCCAGCATCTTGATCAGACTTGCTAGTGTTTGTTGGAGTTCATGCCTGCATTTGATTATATCTTCCTTGAGTTTAGTCCATTTAGCCCATTGGGATCCTTCTTTGTTGTTGTTGTTGGGTCTCCTCCATTTCTTTTATCCATCTATAAAGTTCTTTTTTTCTTTTTGAGGTAGGGTCTCGCTCAAGCCCAGGCTAACCTGGAATTCACTATGTAGTCTAAGAGTGGCCTCAAACTCACAGCGATCCTCCTACCTCTGCCTCCCCAGTGCTGGGATTAAAGGTGTGCACTACCACACTAGCTTACAGTTCTTTTTTATTGTCTTCAGTTTGTTTTTTTTTTTTTTGAGATGTATATTAAGTTCTTTATGCTGATTTGTTTCTGTTTTCGTTAGCCATGCTTTGAGTTCATTCTTGAATTCTTTTTGTTGATTTTATTTATTCAACTATGCTTTCAAATATTTTGTAAGTTGTTTATTTCAGATTTCAACTAATTCTTTTATCCTTTTATTCATGGCCTTATTAAGTTTGTTGAATATACTTGTCATAGCTTTATTTTGGGGTTCTAAGGCTAGAGTTTCCTGTAGGCTTGCAATGCAGGCTTCATTATGGGGCTGGGTGTCCTAGGTGGGGATATTATGGCTTGGTGTCTTGCGTTCTTTGTTTTGTGCTGGGGTTTGCCCATCTTAGGTCATTGTCTTGTTTTACCAGGAATATAGCAGTTAGTGTCTCTTGTGGAATATCTATTGGTTGACTTGTTCAGGTTTGGTCAAGGGAGGAGGAGGAAGATGTTATTTTCACAGGTTTTGGTTGGTCGCTCCTGAGCCTGAGCTGGGTCTTTCTTGTGTATTCACTCTCCTGGAAATTCTAGGTGGGGTCCTGGAGTGCCTGGCCAAATCAGTGACCAGAGAGAGTCATTTTGTCTCTCTGGTACTCAAATTTTGGTCCTTGATGGTGGGCTTGGCTGAGGCAACTGGTGGCAGCCAGGGTGAGGGAATAGCAGGAATCCTGATTTTGGGGGGATGCATCTTAGTCACTGTGGTTATGGGGCCTGCCTGGGTAATGTGTTTGGGGTCAAGATGATTGCAGGCAGATCCCTGTCTGTGAGTCTGCTCTAATATGTCTTGTGTAAAGATCCTGTGGTTCCCTGCCCATGCCATGCATGTGTGTATCAATGGAATAGGGGAGCCAGGACCTACTCATCCCACAATGGTATGCCACCAGGGAACTGGGGAGTCAGGGAACCAAGACCTACTCACCCCACATGTATTCCAGGACCTACCCACTCCACATGAACTTCTGGGGGAAACCAAGATCTAGAGCCTACTTGTCCTCCACACACAAGCTGCTGGGGAGCCTGGGATCCAGCGCCTACCCACCCAACAGGAGCTACTGGGAAACAGAGGGGCCTGGGGCTACCTACAATGCATATATTATAAGTAATGCTGGGATACCACATGAGGACATCTAGTACTCAGCTCTGCAAGTCTGGTCTGGGTCATTTACTGAAGAGTATAATTTCTTTGATGAATTTCACAATAGTAGAAGAGAAGATCTAAGTGACAAGAGGACAGAGGTTGTCAAGTTTGTCTTGGTCCAGCTTTAGCCAGCCTGCGTGTGTAAGGAATGGTTCCTGAAATATCCACTCACTGCTGAGCTGCCTGTGGGTGCTTGCATCCTGCAAGGGCAGCGCTGAATGCTTCAGGCTTGTGGAATTTAAATTTTCTATCTGATCTTTAGGAAAGTTTGCCAATTTTTTGTAGGAAATGCAAGAGAGCTTGGTTCCTCTATCTAAAACACCAGCAGTCCTAAAGTATGTATTTTCACTCATATTTTTAAATTATTTTCTTTAATTGATTATATTACAAGAAAATCTAGGGAAAACTAACATATGACAATAAAACATAAAAATGAGATAACACTCCAAACACAGTTTGTTGATGTACCCTTACTCCTTCTGTCTCCTGCTCTGTAGTTTAAAAAATTTGCTTGGATCAAAGATTGATAGAGTGCATATGAAGTCAAAAGCTGGAGGGGGGGCCACTGGAGGGATGGCTCAGTAGTTTTAAAAATATCTGCTTATAAAGCTTTACAGCCCAGGCTTTATTCCTCAGTACCCATGCAAAGCCAGATACACAAAGTGGTGCATGCATCTGGAGTTCATTTGCAGTGGCAAGAGGTCCTGGCTCCTCTGGATTTTTCTGTTTGTTTATTTGTTTGGTGCACACTTTCAATACCAGCACTCGGGATTAAAGGTATGAGGATCACCATGAATTTAAGACTACCCTGAGATGACATAATGAATTACAGGTCATCCTGGTCTAGAGTGAGACCCTATCTCAAAAAACCAAAAGAGGGGGTTGGATCCAGTGGAGAAGAGCCAGAGTATTTTGCATGTGATCATGCAAGGGTCTGGGAAGCTGGCTCAGTGAATAAAGATGTTTGCTCGCAAAATCTGCTGGCCAGAGTTCAGTTCCCAAGCCACCTACATAAGCTGTATATGCAAAGTGATACAAGCAGCTGGTGTTCATTTGAAGAGGCCTTGCCACAACCTCTCCCTACTGATTCACAAATAAATAAATGAAAAGTTGTTTTTTTTTTAAAGTAGTGGTGAGGACTGGAAAAAATGGTTCAGCAGTTAAAAGTGCTTATTCGCAAAGCCTGACAGCCCAGGTTCAATTGCCTTGTACCCATGTAACACCAGATACACAAAGTGGCACGTGCATCTGGAGATGGTGTGCAGTGAAAGGAGCTCTGGCATGGTCATTTATTATTATTATTATTATTGTTTTGTTTTGTTTTTCGAGGTAAGGTTTCACATTAGTCCAGGCTGACCTAGAATTCACTGTGTAGTCTCAGGGTGGCCTCAAACTCATGGCAATCCTCCTACCTCTGCCTCCCAAGTGCTGGGATTAAAGGCGTGTAGCACCATACCTGGCTCATTCATTCTTATTCTTTCTCTCTCCTTACAAATAAATAATAAATTTTAAAAATAAATAGGGCTGGAGAGATGGCTTAGTGGCTAAGGTGCATGCCTGTGAAGCCTAAGGACAAAGGTTTGATTCTCCAGGTCCCATGTAAACCAGATGCACATGGTGGCATACGCACCTGGAGTTCTTTGCAATTACTAGAGGCCCTGGTGTGCCCACTCTCACTCACTTCCCTCTCTCTCTGTCTAAAAATATGAATGAATAAAAATAAAATCTTTAAAAAATAAATAATAAAGTAATAGTGTGAGACAGGGATGGGAGTCAAACCATGTGCAAAGGTAGTCAGCAGATCCAGAAAAGGTGAGCAAGATGCAGTTATGAAGCAGAGACCTGAATATATATACACACTTTTTGTAATCTGAAGACACTTACACATGACTTCTCGAAAAGATTATACATGCTAATTTTTTAGGTTTTTTAAAAATTTTTATTTATTTATTCATTTGCAAGCATAGAAAGACAGGGAGAATGGGTATGTCAGGGCCTCTAGCCACTGCAAACAAACTTCAGATGCATAAACCACCTTGTGAAACTGGCTTTCCATGGGTACTGGGGAATTGAACCTGGGTCCTTAAGATGTGCAGGCAAGTGTCTTAACTGCTGAGCCATCTCTCCAGCCCACATGCTAACTTATTTATTTGTTTACATGTTTGTGCATAGGAGCACACATGGAGGCCAGAGGACAACATTCTGGTTGGTCCTTGCTTGTGCACCTCATTTGAGGCAGGGTTTCTTGGCTCTGCTATTCTTCTGGGCTCAACATGAACTTCTGGGAAAGTCTCCTATCTCTGCCTCCCATCTCGCAGTCAGTGCTATATTGTTCTGGGATAACGGAAGCTGGACATAGGTCACAACTTCTGTTGATAGGAGGTCTTGAAATTGAATTTGGATCCTCCAGCTTGAGCTGCAAGTATTTTATCCACTGAGCCAGCTCCCCAGCCCTCAAAATAATATTTCTAAAGTAACCTACTATGTAGAAATTTTATGAAGTGAAGTAAAATATGTGCTTTTTCCTCAAACATTAACTGCTAGGATTTAGCATCAAATCTAATAACTATAGCAAGTTAAAGATACCAATGAGCCTAAGTAAAATTTGACATATCTGCAACTGTAAATTTAAAATTGAAAAAAATACTTAATTTATTTTGGTGATAAAATCAACACTCTGTTTGCACTGCTGTGATTTGATGTCTACATTTACACTAAAAAGAAATACAAAATGTCTATTGGGAGTTAGTTAAAATAAAAATATAATTTATGGGCTGGAGAGATGGCTTAGCGGTTAAGCGCTTGCCTGTGAAGCCTAAGGACCCCGGTTCAAGGCTCGGTTCTCCAGGTCCCACGTTAGCCAGATGCACAAGGGGGCTCACGTATCTGGAATTTGTCTGCAGTGGCTAGAAGTCCTGGCGTGCCCATTCTCTCTCTGCCTCTTTCTCTGTCTGTCGCTCTCAAATAAATAAATAAAAATAAACCAAAAGATAAAAAACATTTAAATATATATATACAAATTGACTAACCCTTTAACATCTATGTTAATGCCCATCCAAAAAAAAGTCCCTCCAATAAAACTGATAGAATTTGGTGATTTTTGTGTTCTTAAGGCTAAGGATGAACCTCTTAAAATAGTGCCATCCAAACACAGTAAGAAGTGATTAATTTATTTCTATTAAAATTTAGAAGTTTTGTTGAACAAAGCTCACCAGACTAAGAAATTCACTGGCTTTCTCTCAATTCATAACCTCCAAAAGCAACAATGGCTCATAAGGATCCCCTTCAAGTCAACAAGGAAAAAAGCAATCACCAACTGAACAGGAGTGAAGAATCTGGACAGCTCGCAGAGGAGAAAGTGTAGCACTATGTACTTGCAACACTTGTGCCATAGTATCATGTGGTTGGATGCTCAGCATCATTTCCAGTAGGTAAAAGGGAAATTGAAACATCAGTGAAATAGACAGCTGAGACTATAGATAAAAAGCCTAATACTACCAAGTATTGGCAAGGGTGTGGGCAATGAGAATGCTCACACACTGCTGATACAGTATACACCTTTATATCCACTCTGAGAGGTACTTACATCAAAGCACTTTACTTTCTGACCCAACACTCCTATCTTGCACATATGAACAGAGAGCTCTGGCCAACCATTCTTCCATAGAATAAACATGAGAACATGCATCTGTCTTGTCCATGTACTGGCATCTGGAACATGGAAAGTGTGTACTAGAGGTGCATACTACAGAGTGCATGCAGCCATCAGGGACAATGCTATTTATATAACAACTCAGATACACCCAACTTACAGTGCCAAATAAGAAGAAAACAAAAAGGTTAAATCACAAAGAGGTTTTTAAGCATAGTACCATTTGGTAAATTTATTTATTTTTGGTTTTTCAAGCTAGGGTCTCACTCTAGCTGGGGCTGACCTGGAATTCACTATGTCGTCTCAGGGTGGCTTCAAACTTACGACGATCCTCCTACCTCTGCCTCCCAAGTGCTGGGATCAAAGGTGTGTGCCACCATGCCTGGCTTCCATTTAGTAAATTTAATATGTATGCACATAGAAGACAGCACTATGCATTTTACAAGGTACATATATCTTGAGAGACTGAATAGACATATTGGACTAAAAATGCAAATAGAACTATGACTGAAAACCCATAGTAACCTGCCCAAGGAAGGAACCCCTGGTCTACAACAGCAGGCCCAGGAAGCCAGTCTGCCCTAAGCTGGACTTGTAGGAAGTTAGGCAATGAAAAAAGCTGAACAATAATGTGGAACAATTAGCCCGGGGTGTCCAATACTTGATTAAACTTAATAGCCTCCACAATTTTGTTACCACTTCCTATTTAGGGCCAACTACTCAGCCTGGGACCAATTGCACAGGATGCCTTGTGAATGCTCAGCTTCTCTATTTCTTCCCCAAGTGTTCCCCGGGGCCAAGGGTTCCAATCAGGGCCCACCGGAAGCATCCTTTTCTATACCTAGAGGCAGGTATATTTCCCACTTGTGCCTGCATTTGAGTCTCTGCCCAAACGCAAGAGTTTGCTTCTTCTCATTTGCCAAGATATTTATTTCCACACTCTCCAAAAGAGATGAGTTAACACCCGTGAGTGATGCCCCTTGGAGGGTGGGAGTGGAGAATGGAGTCAGAGACTTGCACAGGTCCCCATGGACCGAGTGTCACACATCCACTCTAGAGATGCACAAAACATAAAGTTCAACACGAAAACAGGAGTCTATTTTCATTTCTTGCTGCACAATACCTCTCCTTTGAAATCACTTCTACTCTTGTCCTGTTCCAGGTTGCCTTGTGCTCGGGCTAAGCTGCAGGTCATTCTTCAGCCAGGTGGAGGCGCTCAAGGAGCCACAAGAGGGAATTGGGACTCTCAGCATCACTTCTCCACCTGCAGGGGCAGAATGACAGAGGCGCTGTCAAGGCCACCACCACAGCCAGCTTCCCTAGGAAGTCCTCCGCAATGGCCAAACCCTTGGCCCTAGATTGCCCACTCTGCCTGGCTTTATTTCTGTGAGTGTAGTTTAAGCTGTTGGTCTCCTTTCTGACCACTCAACATCAACGATTAAAGCGGGGCAAAAAAAAGAAGGCCTACGATTTCATCTCATTCTTTTTTTTTTTTCAGAAAAAATTACTTTTAAAACTATTAAATATTCTGTGAAGGTTATAATAGAGCACTTAGGCCCAGTTTAGCCATTTATTAAGATATAGACTACCAAACCCAATTAAAAAAAATAAACAACCAGAAGTTTACTTGGATGTACGCACAGTCTGTCTAATCAATCAATCTGTACATGCTATGCAAATATGTGTAAACCCAAACCTGGCCCAGACTCTACATATGCATTGTTATGTAAACGATCAATCTTGGTAATGCAAATATTAATATAAACCTGACATTAAACTCAGGTTTACACCGCCTGGCTGAGTGAAGTCAGTTTAATGTACATTGAAATGTAAATAGCAATGATACTCTTTTTGAGGTTTTCAAAAACAAACTGATCAGAGATTGCTGGGTAGTGAGACCCCACCAATTCCCAAGACTCACTCCAATCCCTCACCCAATGCATTTTGTGAAGCATTTGGGAGAATCTGAAGGATGGCCACCCATCTATCCCCAAGGCTGTCCTTGCTTTTAGTTATTCCATCTCCCTTGAGCGGAATATTTCTAGGATCACCCTTAGTACTACCCTTAGGACTGGATGGATGCTGACTCTTTTTCTTTTTAAATTCACTTATTTGACAGAATGGTTATGTCAAGGCCAGATGCCATTGTAAATGAACTCCAGAAACCTGCATCACCTTGTGCATCTGTGGGTACTGGGGAATCGAACCTGTGAGTCTTTAGGTTTTGAAGGCAAGTGCCTTAGCTGATAAGCCATCTCTCCAGCCTGGACCCTGACTCTGAACAAGTGAAGGCCATGCAATGGTGGCCACTATTCATGGTTGAGGGCTCACGGAGGAGGGTTTGCCCTTAGGAAGAGTGGGCATGCCTGTGGGGGGCGGGTGGCAAGTCCCTCTGGTCAGCCCCTTTCTCTTAGCTGGCTTCTCATTTTTCTTTCTCTCATTTTGTTTTGCAAATGTATATGTGTGTGGTGTATATGCATGCATGTGAATATGTTAACACATGTATGGGCACACATATGTACATGTGTGTGTAGGCCAGAGGTTGACATGCAGCATCTCCCTCCATTCCTGTCTACCTTATTTTCTGAGACAGGGTCTCTTGAACCTAGTGCTCATTGGTCCAGCTGGGCAGGTGAACCAACAAACCCAAGGGAGCCTCCTGCCTCTGCCTACCCAGCACTGGGATTCCAGGTGCACACCACCATGCCCACAACTTTATGTAGGCACGGGGAATCCAAACTCAGGTCCACTGCAAGCACTTTACCCACTGAGCCATCTCTCCAGCATTTGTATTTTCATGAATTTTTTATTATTTTGTATTGACAAATTCCATAATTATATACAATAAATTATGCTAATTTCCCCCCAAACACATTCCCCTTTGCAACTCCACTCTCCATCATATCCCCTCCTTTTTTCAATCAGTTTCTCTTTTATTTATGACATCATCAGTTTTTCCTCCTATTATGGTGGTCTTGTGTAGGTAGTGCCAGGCACTGTAAGGACATGGATATTCAGGCCACTTTGTGCCTGGAAGAGTGCACTGTAAGGAGTCCTACCCTTCCTCTGGCTCTCACATTCTTACCCCCACCTCTTCTGCAATGACTCTTGTTGCAGTCAGGATGCATTGCTGGTAGAAATCACCCAAGCCAGAGCAGCTTGTGGGAAAAAGAGGTTTATTTTGGCTTACAGGCTTGAGGGGAAACTCCATGATGGCAGGGGGAAACAATGGCATGAGCAGAGGGTGGACATCACCCCCCTGGCCAACTTAAGGTGGACAACAGCAACAGGAGAGTGTGCCAAACACTGACATGAGAAAACTGACTGTAACACCCATAAACCCGCCCCCACAATACACTGCTTCTAGGAGGCATTAATGCCCATATCTCCATCAGCTGGGGACCTAGCATTCAGAACACCTAAGTTTATGGGGGACACCTGAATCAAACCACCACATTCCACCCCTGGCCCCCATAAACTGATAAACATCCATGATGTAAAATGGAATGCATTCAGTCCAACTTTAAAAGTCCCCATAGTTTTTATCAATCCCAATGATGTTCATACATCCCCATAGTCCAAGGTTTTTTAACTGAGCCATAATACCAAAAATAACCTCAAAAAACCTAGAATGGCAAAGAATAAATATTCACTCTGAAAAAGGTGGCATTAGGCATAACAAAACAATATTCAAGCAATACAAGATTTAAAACAACCAGGGCAAACATCAAACTTTGTAGCTTCAAGTCCAACAACGCTAGTCACTAACAAGTCTCCAAGTTCAATAATTCTAACCAGCAACAAGTCTCTGGAGTTCAAATTCCGCCCCTCCAGCTAGGCTACTCACAGTCCCGGAAAACTTCATTGGGCCAGTAGCTTTCCTTCATCTCCACTATGTTTCCAGCGTCTTCACTGTGTCTTCACTGCAATCCAGGGTTCATCCTCATGGCCCCATGGGGTCTTCATACAGGCAACCAGCAAACCTGCTTCACACTGTCCATGGCCATTTCCAAAACACAAGACCGTGTTGCAAACTCAATGACCCTTTCTTTCCTGCATTTCTTATACTCCACAACTCCAGATAGGGTGTCAATTTGTTAATCTAGGGGGGAATAAAGCAGACTTTTAAAGAACAGAACACTCAGGCCCCTTCAATAGAGTCTACATTCTTCCTGTTGCCCCGGTGCAGGTCAGGTGGCCCAGTCTCAACAGTTGTAATCTCTCAAACAATTTGCAGGTGAATGGGCAGCAATTTAGGCCCAAAGATTTCATTTTTTTCTGCGCCATATCGCTCTGCTCACACCAGTTCATTTCTCCGCAAAGCAACCCTGCACAACTTCTCAGGACACGGGCATAACAGCAAGTTTCTCATACAAATTGCTAGCCCAGTCCAGACAAAGCTCTTTCCCACCTCATAAGCCAAATCTCACAGTCCATAGTTCTTACTGCATTCAGGTATGTCACCTCTGACCAGAATAGTCCATCAAGCTGTACTTACAGCACTGCAAGGCGTCTAAATCCTTCCACATTCCTCTTGAAAATCAGCTCTAAAAGGCCAAAGCCACACAGTCAGGTGTCAAGCAGCAATCCCACTCCTTGGTACCACTTTACTGTTGCAGTCAGGTTCACATGGCTGATAGAAATCACCCAATCAAGAGCAGCTTGTGGGAAAAAGAGGTTTATTTTGTTTTACAGGCTCGAGGGGAAGGCATGAGCAGAGGGTAGATATCACTCCATGGCCAACATAAGGTAGACAACAGCAACAGGAGAGTGTGCCAAACAGTGGCAAGGGGAAGCTGGCTATAACACCCATAAGCCCGCCCCTAACCATACACTGCCTCTAGGAGGCATTAATTACCAAATCTCCATCAGTTGGGAACCTAGCATTCAGAACACCTAAGTTTATGGGGGACACCTGAATCAAACCACCACAGATCCTGAGCCTTTGAAAGTGTGATAGAGATGTTTCAGTGCTGAATGCTCCTGTGTCACTTCTTCTCAGCACTATGGTACCTTATGAGTCACTCCAAGGCCTCTGCCATCTGAAACGAGAAGCTTCTCTCAAATAAATAAATGAAATTAAAAAAAAAAAAATCAGCCGGCCATAGTGGCACATGCCCTTAATCCCAGCACTCAGGAGGCAGAGGTAGGAGGATCATGTGTTTGAGGCCACCCTGAGACTACATAGTGAATTCCAGGCCAGCCTCTGCTGGAGTGAAACTCTACCTCAAAACAAACAAACAAAAACAACCTGTGAATCCCACTCAGGATCCTAATCAACACAAAACCCCACCACCAACCAGAGACCCTACTTCCCAATGCCATCACAACAGAGATTAGAACACAGGGCAGGAGTACACAAGCAAGCGATATGTCGTGAACACTTGTTCGGCTCCAGACGTTGTAGTGGGTGCCTTGTACTCACCTTCTCATTTGAACTGTGACCTTCAGTGCAGCCTCTTTGAAAGATCAGGCTTTAAGGAGTGCCAGGTGAAGGAGCTTGGGCAGGGGCAGCACACAGTTCAGAGTGTGGGTGTCTGTCCGGACTTTGCAAGCTCCGGGTCTTGGAAAAGACATTTGTTCCTGGCTTTCCCATTCTTGAGCTGCAGTCTGAGGATGTGAATATTTGGATGTTAGGGTGGTTGTGATGATTAAAAAAGTTAAGAGCACAGCCCAAGAACTTAGGGAGCCTCCGTAGATATTCCTGGCTCTCTCCCAGGGGCTCAGAATCCTAGAGGCTACAGTTTGCTTATCCCTTAGCTTCCTTCTTTGCTGCCCCCAAGCCCTTGGTCCTTCTACTCCATGGTGTCTTCCAGTGTTCCTTCAAGTGAAGGGTTGCATGTTGAGACCTTATGAAACATCCAGGGAAATCACTCACTCAAGAAGACATTTCAGAGGTAATGACCCAGGGCCCCACTGTTGGGAGAAAGAAGTGTTAAAAAAAAAATTACCAGGAATGTCTACATGCAGACCAGTCCTCACCTCAAAGTCCCTTAAGCAAAGGGAGAAGAAGTGAATTCCTCCAAAGCCCGATGGTCCATCATGGTGTTCCCTAGAGAGTTTGTTGAGGATGACTTCTGTCTAGCTTTCTAGGTGATCAGGGCTGTATCTGACCCATCTTTAGAGCTTAGCAGTTAACACCATGTTGATGCATGGAGACTGCCCAGTCATTATCTGCTCAGTGACTATTTATTTATTTTTATGAGAGAGAGAGAGAGAGAGAGGGATAAAGGGAGAGAACAGGTGCACCAGAGCCTCTGGACATTGCAAATGAACTCCAGATGTATGCACGACTATGTGCATCTGGCTTTTGTGGGTTCTGGGGAATTGAACCTGGGTCCTTAGGCTTTGAAGGCAAATGCCTTAACCGCTAAACCATCTCTCTAGCCTCAGTGACTATTTTTCAAGCTTTCCTACCCAGATTCATTGCACTTTTGCATTTATTACAGATTTTTTGAGGTACTAAACCTCATTTTGGACTCTGAACATGTGCAATGTAGGGTTTCGAATGCAGGGCATGCAATGGTCATTCTAATTCTCCAATTCAGTGGCTTTTGAGTTCATGTCTTATGATTTGCTAAGAACTGGCAAGTGTAGACACACTAAAGGGTAGGTTAAAAAAGATTTATTTTAGAAAAATAAAGCAGAAAAGCTTCCAAGCTGGGAAGCGCCCTGAGTGGGTAACCTGATGGTGGCTTGGAGCACCAGGTCATCTTATAACACTGGTGATGTAAATTAAGCATCCAGTTAAGTTAAACTTTATTGGTTACATCTAAGTGTATATGGAAGACCCTTAATTGGTTGGTGAGTCAAAGAGCACAGCACAGGCTGAGAAAGAGCCTACAGGTGGGGGTAGGGAGCAGCCTGAAAAAAGATTTCTTTCTGTTTTTTTAAATTAACTTAAATTAATTTATTTATTAGAGAGAAAGAGTGAGTGAGAGAGAGAAAGAGAGAGAGAGAGAGAGAGAAGATGCATGCCAGGCCTCTAGCCACTGCAAATGAACTCCAGATGCATGAGCCACCTTGTGCATCTGGCTTACATAGGTAGTAGGAAATTGAACCTGGTCCTTAGGCTTCACAAGCAAGCACCTTAACTGCTAAGCCATCTCTCCAGCCTTTAAACTTAATTTAAATTTTAATTTAGTTATTTGAGAGAGAGAGTTCTTTGTTTATGAAGAGAGAGAGAGAATGGGTGTGCCAGGGCCTCTGCAAATAAACTCTAGATGCGTGCACCACATAGTGCATCTGGTTTTGCGTGGGTACTGGGAAATTGAACCCAGCCCGCCAGCTTTTGCAAGCAAGTGCCTTCAACCACTGAACCTTCTCCCCAACCCCAGAAAAGGTGTCTTAGAGAGCCAGGAAGCAGTTCCTGATCTCCATGTTGACTCAGGCTCGACTTGCCTTTAGTCTCACCAGGGCAGGTCAGCATCTGTTCTTTTAGATGGTGTCCCTAGCTAATGACCTATAAAAGAAGATAACTTTGCCCCTAATCTCTAGAATTTCTTTGTGTATTTTGGGAGGGGAGAGTTTGAAGGTCGCTTTTGGTCTTCAGCTGGGACTTAAGATACATTGAAAAGCAAACATAAAAATCATCTCTCCTAAGCTCTCTAAGTCCCTAGGGATGGCTGCCTAAAGATGTCTTGCTTATGTGGTGGCCACAGTCCTTGACCAAATATCAACTCCAGTGAGCCATATCCCGAGGCTCATCTTTATCAGACACTGTTGTCCCCAAGAGCCCCTTGCACAAACAGAGACACCTGCAGAAGTGAGGAACTTTTCATTGCCTGTAGCTAAAATGAGGCCAGAAGGTGAGACTGAACTGTTATCCCTCCATGCTGCGCATAATGCAGTCTTTGACTTTTACAGGCTGTAGAATGTCTAAGAACGCTCTGCCCTGTATTATCTCCATTCTCACCACCTTCTCTGAGGCATTATTATGAACAATGTGCAATGGGGAAGGTACTCAGAGACAGGCCACAGAAGCAGCCAGGACCTCCTAGAATGAGTTACTTGTGTGCTTCCGTGAGAACCCAGGCAATCCCTGGTGACCTCTAGGGGTGTCTCAAGGTCAACAGAGATGTGGTAGCCAGCTGGATTCTCCCTAGCTGAGTGGCTGTAATTGTTCCAACTGTTACAGGTTTGAAAAATCCTTTCTTTTTCTTTTTCTTTCTTTTTTTTTTTTTTTTTTTTTTTAAGAGGAAGGAGATGTTAGCCGGGATGGGATTTTCCCCAAAGACTTCTTTAGAAAGAGTACCGGGGACCTTTCCCTTCCACCTTGATAGTCCCCAGAGACACCCTGAAAGGACCTGCTTAATGTCTCATCCGAAGGGTATTTGCAGCTCTGGCTTCATCATTCAAAGCAGGAAAAGGCCTCTGTCATGGTCAAATGGCTTTAATGTGTTTTGAATGCTACATAAATTCAAACTTGATGGCTCATTTATTTGTTGGATTGAAGTTTTATACAATAAACTAGGCCTTGGTATTTACTAATAACTTGTGCACTGCCCTTTGTTTGTTTAGAACAGCCAGAAGACAAAGCAGTTGGCCAGATCCCCATGGCCACCATGCTGTTTGGATACTGGCATTTCTCAGTCCAGTTTATGGATTGGCAGGAGGGGCAATGAGAGGGCTGTTTGCAGTGGGGACAGGGGACGCAGCAGGGGAAGGGGAAGAGGGGAAATCGTGGGGTGGGGGGGAACTGCTTTATTCCAAATTTACACTGACATGGTCCCACCACAGTGCTTCCACGGCTCAGGCCAGTGAGCTGGGAATCCAGAACCTTGAGTGACAGGCCAGGCTTGGTTAGTGACTTGTGGCATGACCTTGGGAGATTCATCGTCCCTTTCTATCTCACTGTGACACAGAAAAGAAGGCATATAATAAATTCTTGTCATGGTTCAAGGTGAGCCTCTAGTAATTCTCCTTCCACATCCTTGCTCCTTCACCTTCAAAAACTTCTCATTCCTAAACTCCAGGCAATGTGTCCTTCCCGCACACTGGGGATAGGACACGCCGTGAGTGTGAGTCCAGTGGTGCCTGTCTCACATGCTTCTGTTTCCTTCCGGGTAAAATGGGCTGTTTTTGCACATGTCTTTGTGTTGTTGTGGGCATAAAAGGCAGAGATGAGCCAGGTTGTCATCGATGCCTGGCACTGAGGAAGTTCTCCTGACACACAGGTGCAGTGTTGACCACAGACTTGAGTTTGGTGTTTGCAATGAAGGACCCAGTCCTGATGGGAAGGGATGGCGTGTTTCTGATCCATTTCTTCCTGTGGCATTGTGTTCTGTGCATGTGCATGTGTATGTAAGAGTCAAGACATCAACATTGGGCATCACTCTGTCTTTACCTTTTTTTTTTTTTCTATAGAGGGTCTTGCTGTAGCCAAGGCTGACCTGGAATTCACTATGTAGTATTAGGGCGCCCTCAGACTCACAGCGATCATCCTACCTCTGCCTCCCAAGTGCTGGGATTACAGGTGTGTGACACCATGCCTGGCTTCTACCTTATTGTTTTACATTTTATTTATTTATTTGAGAGAAAGACAGCGAGAATACACACACACACACACACACACACACACACACACACATATACGTGACAGTGAGACAGAATTGGCACACCAGGGCCTCCGGCCACTGCAAATGAACTACCGATACATGCACTACTTTGTGCATTTGCCTTGAAGTGAGTCCTGGGGAACTGAACTCAGAGCATTAGGCTTTGCAGGCACACGCCTTAACTGGTGAGCCGTCTTTCCAGCCTACCACCTTATTTGTTGGGACAGGGACTCTCGTAGGACCTAGAACTCATTGAGTTGGCCAGAGTACTGGGCAGCAAGCCCCAGAAATCCTCCAGTGCCGGGGTTACCTGTGTGAGTCACTATGCCTGGCTTTTACATGGCTGCCAGCCATCCATACTCAGTTTCTTATGCTTTGGTCTCAAGAGCTTTACCACGGAGGCATCTCCCCAGCCCTGGTTTCCATTTTCTGCAGCATCCAGCTGGAGAAGAACTTTTTCTCTATGAATGCTCATTGCCACAGCCCAGACCTCAGAGACAGATAACGTGCTAACTGCTCGTCCTGCACAGGAATGGCACCTTTGGGCTTGTTTAGAGCGGAAGAATGAATTGTGTGAATAGCACAAGTGGGAAAAAAAAGTCTAGAAATCACTATATTTCCATAATTGCGAGGAGGTTTATTTCTGTTAAGATTGGATTGACAGGCCCTGCCTTTGGTATCTCTGCATTTCCACATATCTAGAAATCCCAAGGGTTAACCCACTGCATTGGTTCTGGCCCCACTAAAGACACACTGAGAAAGGCGTGGCTGGACTAGATTCCTCCATTCCATCTGGCAGGCTCCTGTCTGCTGGACAGTCTGGGGCTGGGCACCCTGGACTCTATCCCCCTTGGCTTAAGCAGGCGCTTTTACTTTTCTTTTACTCTGTCAGAAAGCCCTGAGTTGGTCACGGGACCTATAACACCTCCAAGTAACTTCGATAAATTTGAATTGACCTAAGATAATCATGTGTCTCACTCTGCAAATGTCATTAGTGGGGATAGAGCTTCTGCATATAGTTAGTTCCTGGAGACTGCAGGAAGGGGCAAGAGATAGTCAGAAGAGCTGAGGAGTAAGCCCAAGCAAGCTGGTGTGTGTGTGTGTGTGTGTGTGTGTGTGTGTGTGTGAGAGAGAGAGAGAGAGAGAGAGAGAGAGAGAGAGAGAGAGAGAGAGAGAGAGAGAAAGAACATGTGTGTGTGCATGTGTCACATGAGATTGATGAAAGGCAAGGGAGTCTGTTAAACCTCACAAGTCCAAAGACTGGAGACCCAGGAGAGTAGCAGCTTTAATTCCTGCCCCAGTTCACTAGCCTGAGAGCCAGGAGAGCTGGAGGGGCAAGTCCCAGTGCAAAAGCTGGCAGAGACTCTAGATCTAGGGAGGGCCAGATGTTCCAGATGGAGTCAGAAGGATGGAGAACAACCAGTGTCCAGTTTGAAGGTAGGCATGAGGGAAGAAGGACCATTCCTCAAGGGAAGATCAGCTGTTCTATTTTACTCAGGCCCCTTGTTGGATGAGGCCTCCAGCCTCAGGGAGGGCTACATATTACTGAATGTGCTCGTTCAAATGTTAATATGTTCAAGGACACCATTATAGAAGCACCCAGAATAATTATTGGCCAAGTATTTGGACACCTGCTACAGTTATCTTCTCATTCCTAGGACAGGACACCTGACCAAAAGCAGCTGATGGGAGTACAGGCTTTTATTTTGGCTTCAAGTCTTGAGGGCAAGCTGCACGATGGCAGGGGAAAGATGGCAGAGCCGAGGCTGAACACCGCCTCTTCGCCACAGCAGGTGGAAAACAACGGCAGAGAGTGAGCCAGATTCTAGCAAGGAGGAGCTGGCTGTAACACTCAAAGCCTGTCCCCAACCATACATCTTCTTCAGCAAGGCTATGCCTCCCAAACTGCCATCAGCTGGGTGCCAAGCATTCAGATCACATGAGTTCATGAGGGATACCTGATTCAAACCACCCCATGGCTCAGTCTAGTTGACACGTACAACTAACATATAAAATTAGCCTTCAGTGGGATGTTTTCAGATTCAAGAACAGCATGGATATTTGTGGGGAATGTGACCAGGGAGGATCCAGGTTTTAGGGCACAAACAGAAGACAGGGAGTGAGGAGACCTAGGTTCTTGCCTCCGTGTTTGCCACTAAGGAAAGTGTAGGGCCTTAGGAATTCCCTTCTCCATTAGAGGCTTCAGCTGTTCTACCTATAGAATGAAGGGGGAGGGTCAGTGGCTCTCAAACTATGATATTTAACTCTGTAAATTCCAGGGAAAATTGCCCAGGAAAGAGGCAAAGAGAAGCTAAGATAAGTATCACCTACACTCCACCCTTAATTCCTTCGGGTCTCTAATGTATGCTTCATACTATATTTGCTGATTGTAGTTGTTTAAAATCCTTTTGAGTGGATTCTTTAGTATTTTCTCCAACTATGGCATATAATTTTCAAATGTAGATCATTTTCCTTTGTATCTAATATGAATTTTATGCATGGTACAGTGTGTGTGATGTATGGCGTATGCCAGTTTGTGTGTAGATGGGCACTCCCCATGCACATATGTGTAGAGGTCAGAGGAGAACTTCTAGTGTCTTCCTCTTATTACTCATTCGCATATTGCCTTGAGATATGTTTCTCTCAACCAGAGCTGCTGTCTGTTAGCAAGTCCCTGCAATTTTCCATTCTCCTCCCAGACTGGAGTTACAGACATGCATAACCATACCCAGATTGTTTTTTTGCTTGTGTGCAATGTGGTGTGTGGGTGTGTGCATGCACACATGTACAAGTGTGTTGTGGTATGTGTAATAAATGTGAGTGAATGTGCCCTTGTTGTGTCCCACGCACTAGCCTGTGGTGGGGGTGGCACTTGTCTGCACGGCTGGAGACAAATATTGGGTGGTCAGCGCCATCACCTTTCTCCCCCATCTCATCGTGCGCCTGAGTCTCTTCTGATACCAGAACCTGCTGTTTTTCATGAGCTCTGGCAGTCCCCTGGTCTCTGCTCCACTTCGTAGAATTGGGATTGCTGCCAAGCATTCCATACACAACTGTTTTACATGGAATATGGAGATTTTAGGCAACTTCAAGCCTCCCCCCACCCCCACCAACCAAGCCCTCATGCTTGTGAAAGAAGCACACTGAACCACTGAGCCATCTCTCCAGTTCATGACCTTTTTTTTTCTTTTCTTTTTTGGCTTTTCAAGGTAGGGTCTCACTCCAGCCCAAGCTGCCCTGGAATTCACTATGGAGTCTCAAGATGGCCTTGAACTCACGGCGAACCTACTACCTCTGCCTCCTGAGTGCTGGAATTAAAGGCGTGCACCACCATGCTTGGCTCATGACTGATTTTTATTACGGTTTTCCCCTTTACTCCACTGACTAGACCCTCTAATTATAATGTTACCTGGAAGGTGACAAGAGAGGAGAATCTCATTTTGTTCTGCATCTTGATGGGACCATCATCAAGTTCTGCATTTTTCTTTTTTCTTTCGTTTATTTTTGTTTTTTGGTTTTTCAAGGTAGGGTTTCATTCTAGCTCAGGCTGACCTAGAATTTACTATGTAATCTCAGGGTGGCCTCGAACTCACGGTGATCCTCCTACCTCTGCTTCCCAAGTGCTGGGATTAAAGGCATATGCCACCACGCCCGGCTTAAGTTCTGCATTTTTATCAGGTTAGAGAAGTTCCTTTCTACTCTTTGTTGGAAAATGTTTACTTGAATGGGTATTGGATTGTGATAAGTGCCTTTTCTGCATCTATTGATATAATCATATTGCTTTTGTACTTTTTTATTAATATGCTGTATTTACATTAATTAATGTTCAGATATTAAGACAACTTTGCAGTTCTGAGATAAATTCTACTTGGTTATGGTCTATAACTCTTTTTATGCATTTCTTGATTCACTTTGTTAATAACTTGTGGAGGATTTTGCTATTTATATTCATGAGGAAATTAGTCTGTATTTTCTTAAACAAATCTTTGTCTGATTTTAGCTTCTGTATAGTGCTGGTATTGCAAAAGCATTTTGAAAGTATTTTAATTTATTTTTAATTTAATTTATTTATTCTCAAGCAGAGAGAGAGAGAGAGAAAGATAGACACAGAGAGAATGGGCATACCAGGGCTTCTAGCCACTGCAAACAAACTCCAGATGCATGTACCATCAGACTTATGTGGGTTCTGGGGAATCAAACCTGGCTCCTCTGGCTTTGCAGGCAAGTGCCTTAACCCTTAACTGCTAAGCAATCTTTCCAGCCCCTTAATATTTTATTTTTATTTATTTATTTGAGATAGGGAAAGAGGCAGAGAGAGAGAGAGAGAGAGAAAGAGAGAGAATGGCTGCACCAGGGCTTCCAGCTACTGCAAACTAACTCTAGATGCATGCACCCCCACCCCCTTGTGCATCTGGTTTACATGGGACCTGGAAAATCGAACCTGGGCCCTTAGGCCTCACAGGCAAACACTTAACCACTAAGCCATCACGGCAGCCCCTGGAAAGTATTTTTATTTGTCTGTTTCATTATCTAATGTGTTACCATAACATTGCTTATGTTAATCTTCTAATTTATGTAGGATAGGTAGTAACAAACCCTTTTCAGTCTTTTTAAAGATTTACTTATTTGTTTATACATTTGGAGAGAGAGAAAAAGGATAGAGAGGGAATGGGCATACCAGGACTTCTAGCCACTGCAAACTAACCCCAGATGCATGCTCCAACTTGTACATCTGGCTTTATGTGGGTACTGAGGAATCAAACCTGGATCCTTAAGCTTTGCAGGCAAGTAGCTTAACCACTAAGCCATCTCCCCGGCCCCTCCTTCAGTCTTAACTTTTTCATTTGTATCATCTCTTTTTGGGAGAATGGGGTGTCTTGGTTAGCCTATCTAATGGTTCATCATCAATGTTGTTGATTGAACCAATTCATAGGTTCATTGATATTGTTTTGGTAATTTTTCTATTATATTGATTTCCACTCTAACTTTTTTCTTTGTGTACTTTAGCTTTAGTTTGCTCTTTTTTTGACTTTATTAAGATGGAACCTTATGTTATTGATTTGAATCTTATTTTCTGACATAGTGTATTAGTCAGGGTTCTCTAGAGGAACAGAACTGATAGGATGAATACATATCACAAATCATAGAGCTTACAGGACATGGGCTGGACAGTCCAACAATAACACCTGTAGGTTGGAGAGACACATAACTTCTGAATGAATGGTAAATGAATGTGCAAATGACTGTAATGGTCCCACATCCCTGTGGCTATGGGGTCTGATTGGGCTCTAACCTGTGATTCCACTGGAAGCCCATTTACCTTAGTAGGCACTCACCCCTCCCTAATAGAGGGGCTGGCCAGGCACCGGGTTCACACTGTGGCCCTATGGAAAGGCTTCCTTAAGAACCCTTGGGGGGTGGGTGGCTAGGCAAGCACCTTCTTGATTATAGAAGCTGGCTTTCTCTACCCCTCCTTATGCTTTAAATGGGGATAGGCACATAGAGGGCGTCCCGCTTCCTAACCAGGGGGATTATCCCATGCTTTGGAGTCCCAATGAGTATAGGATCAAGTAATGAACCAGCCTTTGTCAGCAAGGTGGTCCAACAGGTGTTCAAGGCAATGGGATTAGCTTGGAACTTCGACACATGGAAATTCCCCCAGTCTTCAGGCGAAGTTGAGTGAATAAATAGGACTTTAAAAACAACAGTGGTCAAGCATTGCCAAGAAATAGGCATCCCTTGGCCAGAGATTTTGCCACTTGTACTATTTAGAGTGTATTGTGCATCCTGCAAATGTGGATACTCCCCCTTTGAGATGGTGTTTGGATGCCTGCCTTCACTACTCCTGAGGGACTTGGGGAACCTCAGAGAGCATGAGCACACTCGCCTCCAATAGTTCTTGAAGGACTTGGCTAACACTGAACAGAGAATTGCCCACCACCAGCTAAATTTACCATCCCCTACAATGGTTCAGGGCCCCATACATCTCTGGCACCCAGGGCACTGGGTTTGAGTAAAGGTCCCAGTAAGGCGAAGCCTAGACCCAAAGTGGGAAGGATCATAGCAAGTTATTTTCAGCTCTTAAAGTTGTAGATGTCAAGCAGTAGATTCATCATTCCCACACAAAAGCTGCCTCCTGTCTGGACCAGACCAGGATGTCAACAGCAGACCTTAAGAATCCTTTGCAGCTAATAATCTCCAGGGGGAAAAAACCAAGAGGAGGAGCAGACTCTAGCCCCTGATGACCACAGTGCTGGGCTTGATGGTGACAGTGCCCCCAGTAGCAACAGACACATCTCAGTCTTATAGGGGATGTTTAGTTCCTGGGGGAGGGACCCTCAGGATCAGTCACATTATCCCCATGACTTCTGTTTATGTCCTAAAAGATGAATTTTACACTGTCACTTTTAGATGTGTATGAACTATGGTTTCTCCTTCTGCCATGGTTCCAGACAAATGGTATGAAATGGTATGAAAGGAAAAGTGGTTCCTGGAAGGATATTATTATTATTATTATTATTATTATTATTATTATTATTATTATTATTTTCAAGGTAGGGTCTCACTCTAGCCCAAGCTGACCTGGAATTCACTATGTACTGATCCTCCTACCTCTGCCTTTATAGTTCTGGCGTTAAAGATGTGCACCACCACACCTGGATGGAAGGACTTTTATAGGTGCTTATCTGTTGCCATTTATGGGCGTGTGGCCCACCATGAAGATAATTGCAGAGGGGATCCCATCTGAAGTTCTGGTCCTGTGTTGATTTTGCTAGCAGTTCCACCTTAGGACCTTCTGCTAGGCAAGCCCTGACAGGAACTGTGGCCACTGGTGTTGCTCAAGTAGGCCTCCAACAAGTTCAGCATAGCCAGCTCTCAAGGAAGACTTAATTATTGTTCAAGAGAGCATGGTCAGTCTTCAGAACAAGATAGACTCATTGGCAACAATCGTCCTCCTAAACCATAGATTAGACTTGATTACCACTGATGGGGGGGGGGAGATATGTATGTTTCTAAATGGTCTCCCAAACCATAGGGGATTAGACTTGCTTACTGCTGAAAAGGGGGAGGGGAATATGTATGTATCAACATGGTCTCCCAAACCATAGGGGATTAGACTTGCTTACCGCTGAAAGGGGGTTATATATATATATGTATGTTTCTAGATAAGGAATGCTGCTCTTATGCTAATCAGTCAGGTGTGGCATTAGAAAATGCTAAAAGGTTATCAGAAAGAATAAAGGTGAGAAGTACAAATGAAGACCAATGGAATACAATGTGGACTACATGGGGACCTTGGCTGGTTCTTTTTGTGGGACCCCTTATGATGATAATGTTGGGGCTTCTATTAGGACCATGTGTCCTAAACACCCTATCCAGGTTCATCCAAACTAGAATGGGAGCATAAAGCTCCAGGTGAAACACCAGGAATACCAACCAATCCCTTCAAGATAAGATCATAAGGTATTATGAAAATGAAGAGGAAGGAATGAGGTAGAAAAGACCACTTGCCAAGTGCTGAATTATCGTAGGTGCTGATTGTAACCAGACCCAACCCCTTCTTGCTTAGTGGAGTGAAAAGTTCCAGAAAGCCCCCCACCCCCACCCCTCAAGTGGTTAGAAGAAGGAAATGGTTAAGACAAAAGTAGATGTTGCCCTTAGCAATAGAAACCACAAAGCTAATTGCCACCTATGCTTTTGTAAAGCCCCCACTTGCTTGCTCGCCCCACCTTGCTATTATGGAATCTGTCTTGTTGATGGACTATAAAATGAAAATGATGGTTGAGCTCTGGGTCAGAGCTGATCTCAGCTGTGGTCCCCAGGTAAACTCCTTTCTTCCTGTCGTTGGTGTTGGGTTTATCTTCAGCTTCACCAATTGTTTTATTATGCAATCTCAAGTCTGATTTTGAATCCCTCTAATTAAATTTCCAGTTCAACTATATTTTCAAGTCCAGATTTTCCATTTGCTTCTCTTAAAAATATAATTTATATCTGTGTGCTGGTATTGTCCTTTGATGAGTCACTGTTGTCATCTTTTCTCTTAATTTTAAAAATAGAATTTCCTTTAGTTATCTTAAAAATATTTATTTATCTATTTGAGAGAGAGAGAGAGAGAGAGAGAGAGAGAGAAGAGACAGATAGAGAGAGGATGGGCACACCAGGGCCTCCAGCCCCTACAAACAAACTTCAGATACATGCACCACCTTGTGCATCTTGCTTACTTGGGTATTGGGGGATTGAACCTGAGTTCTTAAGCTTTGCAGGCAGGTGCCTAATTGCTAAGCCATCTCTTCAACCCTCTGAGATATTTTCTATTAACTTCACCTTTCCCTGAGCCTTTTCCGTGTTCCTGTTTCAATGGATGTCTAGTGATCTCCCCCTTTGGAAACTAGATGTTTTAGATGGACTTTGATAGCAACTCACCCTCAGTCTCAGGGTGGCCTCAAACTCAAGCAATCCTACCTCTGCCTCCTGAGTGCTGTGATTAAAGGTGTGTGCCACTATACCTAATCTATTTATTTTATTTATTTGAGAGAGAGAGAGGCAGATAGAAAGAGAAAGAGAGAGAGAGAGAGAGAAGAAGAGAATGGAAGCAGCAGGGCCTCTAGCCACTGGAAACAAATTCCATATGCATGCACCACCTTGTGCATCTGGCTTATATGTATCCTGGGGGAATTGAACCTGGGTCCTTTGGCTTCTAAAGCAAATTCCTTAACTGCAAAGCCAGCCCTCCAGCCCATGTTTTTGTTTTTGTTCCTGTTTGTGAATCTGGACTGGCTTCCTACTGATAGCCCTTGGTTCAGCATAGCTTACCAATTGGTCAGACTGTGCTCAAACATGTTGAGCCTGTCAGGCTTCTGCCCTTTGCTGCTAGACCTCTGTGTGGACTGAACACATTTAACATTCTGGCTTCCTACAATTCTTCCCCTGTGCTTCCTGCTGAGCATTTTGTCTTCTTTGAAGGTACATAGGGTACAGTGCAGCCAGAGGTGTGTAGAATCCCAGAGTTCTCTACAGTCTCTTGTGAGCAAAGATCTCAGCTGTGCACAGTTCACAGCCTTTCAGACCTCTAGGGATTGGTTGGAGCTATAGCTGTCTAGATTCTTCAGGCTCCATCTATAGTTCTGGCCTCTTGCTTGTCCTAACCATCATCACAACCTCAGAATATTCTACTTTGATTTTCCCATTTGCTTACCAGTGTGTCCCTGCTGTGAACCAGCTACTGTTCTCCCAGTATCTGGGTACATCAGTTCCCTTCCATGCTCCACTTCAGATCAAGTCAGTCCCCTTAAGTAGAAAAGCTACTGTTTTTCCCAGCAGCCACTGGCCTGGTGGACCTGCCATACTTATAGAAGTGGGAAGGAAATGGGGGAGCCCAGGGTGAAAACATTGCAGAGTCACTACTACCTTAAGTCAAGCTTCAATATGTTTTCATAATAAACACTTATACTTTCTGACATAAAATTTCCATGTACAATTTTGCCCAGTTTTTTTATTGCCATTTGCAGTGTCCATGCGTGTGTGTACATGTGTGTGCAGATGCATGCACCCCATGTGCACACATGCAGAGGCCAGAGGAGAACATTGTGTACCCTCTGTCACTCTTCCACCTTATTCCCTTGAGATGGTCTCTCTCTCTCTCTTTCTTACTGAACCTGGCTAAACTAGCTGATCAGTGAGCCATGATCCTCCTGTTTCCACTCCTTCATAGTAGTGGTCACCGGCATGCCTGGTACTGCATAGCTTTTTCCATGGGTGCTAGGGGTCACTCCGGTCCTCTTGCTTGCACAGTGAGTGCTTTTACCCATGAGCCATCTCCACTGACCACTCCACAAACTTATATATTTCATAGTTTCAAAATATATTTTATTTCTTTATTTATTTGAGAGAGAGAGAGAGGGAAAGAGAGAGAGAGAATGGGTGCACCAGGACCTCCAGCTACTGCAAATGAACGCCAGACACATGCGCCACCTTGTGCAGCTGGCTTTATGTGGGTACTGAGGAATCAAACCTGGGTCTTTTAGTTTTTCTGGCAAGCACCTTGACTGCTAAGTCATCTCTCCAGCCCCATAGTTTTAAAAATAGAATTATTTACTGAACTCTTTCTCCTACATGCCAGCAAGTCACCTCTTCAACAGAAACGTGTCTCTGTCCCTCTCCTGTGTGCTGTTTGGCCAGCGCTGCCAACCAGAGATACTACCCTTTTCTAGACAGAAAATATGCCCAAGGCTAGGCTGAACCATCAAATGTTTTTGTACAAAATTTAAGACCTTGATGGGCAATGATACAACAACAAATAGTTTGCACTTTGTTTATTTTTTTCATAGTTCCCTGACAAGGATCTAAATGTCCTCCTGCTGTCCCCACTGCAAGGGCTTCTCCACGTCTCCTGGCTCTCAAAGGCTGGCTCTCTGGCCTTTCATCAGTTCTGGAAGGACCCCCATATCCATCCAATAAATACCTTTCCTGCTCAACTTAGCCAGAGCCCGTTTCTGTTGCTTGCAAACAAAGAACCTGACAGAGGCAGCTTTTCAAAGGATGTGCAGAAGGGAATCTTCTAAAGACTCCAGATAAGAGGCCAATTATTCACTTGACAGTTTTTGGGATTGCTACAACACACGCAGGCCTGTGGGAAGCTCCTGTGCCGGCGGTGAGCTGTGAGCCTGATGAAATCCCACTGGAGGGGCCAAGGCTGCACCTGTCACCAGCCACAAAGAGGCTCCAGTTTTTATCCATTTCATCTGGAGAACCATCTGGGCTGGGAATAGCAGTAATAATAACAAATCATCGTCCCCAGATTTCCTCGTAGATAGAATTTCTTTTCTTTTTTTGTTGCTCTTGTTAAAAATCAGGTTTTCAAGCCTGCTGGTAAATATGCAGTGAGTGGTAGTTATCAAGGCTGCCCCGGGCTGTCATGGGACAGGACTGGGACAGGGCTGAACCACACAGGCGCAGGGAGACTTGGCTGGTGGGAATCTTTTCTGGAAGATCAGAAGGTTAAGGATAGGGGAAAGTCTTGAAATCAATGGTAAATATGCAGCCAGCAGTAGTTACCAAGGCTGTCCTGGGGTTTTCATGAGACGGGGCTGAGTAACACAGGCAGTGAGCCTTGGCTCCTTGGAGTCTTTTCTGGAAGATCAGGAGGTTGGTAGGGGAAGTCCTGAAGTCTATGGTAGGAAGAGTCACTCGAAGGTAGTTGGGGGTGGCGGGACAGCTGGGCCAGCAGTTAAGGTGCTTGCCCGAAATGTCTAATGACACGGATTCTATTCCCCAGAACCCATGTAAAGCCAGATGCACAAAATAATGCGTGCATCTGGAGCTCGTTTGCAGTGGCTAGAGGCCCTGGTACACCCATTCTCTCTCTCTCTCTCTCTAAGTGCCTCTTTTTCTCTCTCTCCCTGAGGCACTGGCTGCTTCTTGAGTGTCTGATGGCAGGTGGCACTGAATGTGTGAGATGGGAGCAAGACAGGAAGCTTGAGAGTGATTCATAGGCCAGGGTCACTGCTATATAACACTAAACTCTGGGTGAGCAGGACATTTACTCTTGTGAAACAAACTCAAGGATCCCACAAGAGCTAACAATATCCCTTCTTAGAAAAAAAAAACAACTTTTTTTATTGACAACTTCCATGATTATAGACAATAACCCATGGTAAGTCCCTCCCGTCCCCCGCTTTTCCATTTGCAACTTGGCTCTCCATCATATATTGTCCCCTCTCTCTCAGTCTCTTTTATATTGTTGTCATCATCTTTTCCTCCTACTATGATGGGCCTGTGTAGGTAGTGTCAGGCACTGTGAGGTCATGGATATCCAGACCATTTTGTGTTTGTGACTGGAGGAACACATTGTATGGAGTCATATCCTTCCTTTGGCTCCTACTTTTTCTGTTTTTCTGAGGTAGGGTCTCACTCTAGCTCAGGCTGACCTGGAATTCACTATGTGGCCTCAAACTCATGGCGATCCTCCTACCTCCGCCTCCTGAGTGCTGGGATTAAAGGCGAGCACCACCACACCCGGCTTGCTCTTACATTCTTTCTACCACCTCTTCCACAAGACCCTGAGCCTTGGAAAGTGTGATAGAGATATTTCAGTGCTGAACATTCCTCTGTCACTTCTTTTCAGCACCATGGTGCCTTCTGAGACATCTCAAGGTCACTGCCTTCTGAAAAGAGAAGCTTCTCTAACCAAAAGTAAGAGTAGAATTAATATATGGGTATGAACATTAAGAGAAGTGCTTACTTGGCAGTTTGGTGAGCATAGTATATACATTTAGCCAGACACCAGCAGATGTAACACCCTTAGGGCTCATGACTACCCCTGTTGTAGGTTTTCAATATCAGGGATGTATTCTCTCCGATGGAGCAGGCCTCCAGTCAAATCAGAGGGTGATTGATTTCTCCCATAACAGATGTGCCACTATTGCACCCATTGGCTCATTTGGTCTGGCTGGCCAAATATAAGGGTTGCAGTGTCCACTGTTGAGTACCTTCACTGGCGATTTTCCTCTCTCCCTTGAAGTTCATACATCATGGCTTTTTTTGAGCCTTCTGTCAGCTGTTGTACATGGAGGAGGTTTTCAGCTCAGCTCCAGCAGAATTTCTCAATGACTTTGTAGCCCAAGTATGTGGTGTCTTCAGCAATAGGGTCTTACCATCTATTCCTTGTGGGAAACCAAGAGCCTCAGCAATAGCCTATAATGTTTTGGGGGCATCAGGGAACTCCTTGGCCAACAACTCACTAAACAGTATCCCATTCCTGGCACTGAAAATTTTCTTTTTTTTTAAAATTATTTATTTATTTATTTGAGAGCAACAGACACAGAGAGAAAGACAGATAGAGGGAGAGAGCGAGAATGGGCACGCCAGGGCTTCCAGCCTCTGCAAACGAACTCCAGATGCGTGCCCCCTTGTGCATCTGGCTAACGTGGGACCTGGGGAAGCAAGCCTCGAACCGGGGTCCTTAGGCTTCACAGGCAAGCGTTTAACTGCTAAGCCATCTCTCCAGCCCTGAAAATTTTCTAATAACAATCTATGGCTTCTGGTTGGTCCATTGTCCAAAAATATATGTTTCCATATGACTAATTCATACCCTCTTAGATTTTGATTAGCCCTCTCCCTACCTTTCCTTTACTCAATCTCTTCCCCTGACTTCACTTAGGCCTTTCCAACCCCATTAATCTGTTCTTCTAATTACATATATACAATACCATCCTATTAAGTCCCCCTTCCCTCCCTTTTATTCCTTTTATATCTCCTTTCTAGTTTACTGGCCTCTGCTACTGAGTTTTATTCCTATTCACATAGCAGTCTAATTATTTATAGCTAGTATCCACATAGGAAAGAGAACATGTGATGTTTGGATTTCTGGGGCTGGGTTACCTCATTAAGTATAATCCTTTCCAGATCCATCCATTTTCCTGCAAATTTCATAATCTTATTTTTCTTTACTGCTGAATAGAACTCCATTGTAAAAATGTGCCACATTTTCATTATCTACTCATTAGTTGAGGGACATCTAGGTTAGTTTGATTTCCTAGCTATTGTGAATAGCATGGCAATAAACATGGTTGAGCAAGTATCTCTAAGTAGTAAGACAATTCCTTAGGATATATGCCTAGGAGTGCTATAACTGGGTTATATGGTAAATCTGTTTTTTTGCTGTCTCAGAAACATTTACACTGATTTCCACAATGGCTGGATAAGATTGCATTCCCACCAACAGTGTAGAAGGGTTCCTCTTTTTCTACATCCTTGTCAGCATTTATTGTCATTTGTCATGATGGTAGCCAATCTGACAGGAGTGAGATGGAATCAAAAGTAGTTTTAATTTGCATTTACCTAATGGCTACAGATACAGAACATTTTTTAGATGTTTATATGCCATCTGTATATCTTCTTTTGAGAACTCTGTATTTAGTTCCATGGCCCATTTTTTAATTTGGTTGTTTGATTTCTTATTGTTTAGTTTTTTGAGTTCTTTATATATCCTGGATATTAATCCTCTGTCAGATGTATAGTTGGAAAAGTTTTCTCCCATTCCGTAGGTTGTGTCTTTGCTCTATTCACAGTGTCCTTTGCTGAACAAAAGCTTTGTCATTTCATGAGGTCCAAGCTGTTGATCAGTAGTTTTATTTCCTGAGCAACTGGGGTTATATTCAGAAAGTCTTTCCTAATACCAATATGTTGGGTTTACCATACTTTTTCCTCTAGGAGTTTGAGAGTTTCTGGTCTATATTAAGGTCTTTGATCCATTTGGACTTAGTTCTTGTGTATGGAGAGAGATAAGGATCAATTTTCATCATTCTACAGATACGTATTCAATTTTCCCAACACCACTTGTTGAAGAGGCTGTATTTTCTCCAATGAGTACTTTTTGCACTTTGTGTATTTTGTAGTCTAATTATAATATGATGGTGGAATGTCTTTCATGATATTGTCTGTTTGGTGTTCTATAGGCTTCCTGTATCTGTATTGGCACCACTTTCCCTAGCTGGGGAAGTTTTCTTCTATGAGTTTGTTGAAAATACCTATTAGGGTTTTGGAGTGAATTTCTTCTCCTTCTACTATGCCCTGAATTCTTATGTTTGATCTCTTTATAATGTCTCTAATATCTTGAAATTCCCATTAATGCCTTCCTATTTGTCCTTCTCTTTGCTGGACTGTATTTGATCTGCCACCTGGTCTTCTAGCTTAGATATTCTGTCCTCTCCTTGATCCATTCTACTGGTGAGACTTTCTACAGCATTTTCTATTTGACTTACTCTGTCTTTCATTTCTAATAATTCTTTTTTTAAACTTTTTTTATAGTTTTATTTTTATTTATTTATTTGCAAGAAAGAGGGAGAGAGAGCAAGCACAACAGAGCCTCCAGCCACTACAAATGAACTATAGATGCATGTGCCCTCTTGTGCTTCTGGCTTACATGGGTTCTGGGGAGTCAAACCAAGGTCCTGTGGCTTTGCAGGCAAGTGCCTTAACCGCTAAGCCAACTCTCCAGCCCTCTAGAATTTCTTATTGATACTTTTTCATTATTTACAATTCCTTACTCATGTCTTGCAATGACTTCCTTATTTCCTTAAGTTGGTTTCCTGTGTCCTCCTTCAGGAGTTTGTTTTCTTTGATTCCTTTGATTTCTCTCAACATAGATATAATCATTCTTTTTTTGAAATCTTTGTCAACCATTTCCTCTAAAGCAGTCTCACTAGAAGTCATTTATGTTGGATATATAATTTTTGGTGGGATTATATTGTCTTAATTTTTTGTGTTTCTTGTATTATAAGGTATAGATATTTGCATCTTGACTTAATTTGATGCTTGAGGTTTCTAATTATATGCAATGTTTTTAGCCATGTAAATACAACTTTATATATCTTCAGTGTAGGAATGACAGGTATAGTTCTCAGACTCCAAGAGAAGCAGCAAAAGTGACCCTAGGTGTTGAGTTTGCCTGCTATTCAAGTATTGTAGTAGACTTGTTGAAGCAAATTACTGAAAAATTCTAAAATTCAGTTGAGCAATAGAGACATTCCATCAAAACCAGCACAGAGTATTTATACAAGCATGGGGATTAAACTGAACAGATAATCCAGTAAAGCCAAAGGCCTTAAGGGTATGTGCTGCCCCACACCCTTAATCCTGTCAACTAGGAGGTTGAGATTTCTAGTCTGAAACTGGTTCCAAGTCAGTCTGGTGCCAGTTAGTCCCTGCCCCCAGTAATGACAGAAGAAAAAGACAATAGCCCTGAAAATCAGGAAATATCAAAGGCAACAATAGTCAGCATCAAAATACAGCTTATTGGAGAAGGGTAAAGTCAACCAAGAATATATCATTCAAATATAATACATAACCTTTCCTGACATGGACCTGGTGATTAGCACTTCCAGTGCAGGCCTATGTATCTGGCTTTGTATAAGTTGGCTTTGTTCCCTTTTGGGATGGCCTCCAGTCTCATCAATGCTGAGTGCCTACCTTGCTCTCTCTCAGTGCTGGGCGGCCAGGGGGTGGGGTGAGTTCTCCAGATGTTCTCTGCCCTGACAGTTGGAGCATGGGAGACTTTGCAGGGTGCCTGGAGTCAAACTGGAGCTGCTCAGCTGGTATTGTTTGGGTCTCCTTCAGCAGCTGCTCAGCTGGTCTCTGGTATCTTCCCTTTCAGGTTTCTTGCCTTTTCAAGGAGGCTGATGTGAGTGGAAAATCCCCTCACCTTATTTCTGCCCCTGCTGCTCTGCCTCTCCTGCTGGGCAGGCTCACGGATCAGGGTCACTGGTGCCTAGGTGGAATTCTAGCCGGTTTCCTCCTTTCTGGAAGGTCCTGGTCTCTCTTGCTTTTTTTGCTGTGGTTGATAATAACTTATATACCTTCACTTTTCAGTAGAAGAGGTTATTTTACTGTGTTTCAGTTTATTTCCCTCTCTAGGCTGCTTTGGTGTGGCTAGTATGCCGCCATCTTACCAGGAAGTCTAACCCTTCTTAAGAAGAGTTTACCAATGACTTTACACTAGGTTCTACCTCTGAAAGCTTACTCCACCCTTTCAAATATTTTATTTATTTATTTGAGAGAGAAACAAACAAACAGAGAGAAAGAGACATAATCAAAGAGAGAAAGAGAGAGAATAGGTATGCCAGGGCCAATAGCCACTGCAAACAAACTCCAGAGACATGCACCACCTTGTGCATCTGGCTTTACATGGGTACTGAGGAATCAAACCTGTGTCCTTTGGCTTTGCAAGAGAGTGCCTAAATTGCTAAGTCATCTCTCCAGCCCTCCATTACATTTAAACATTACCATGCTGTAGATCAGGCTTACAACACATTAATCCTTGATCCAAATTCTCTGTTTCATCGTTTTCAGAGCCTTTAAAATTATGCCTTTATTTTAGACATCCACATTTTACCTGCTACAAACTATCACCCACACATTCTGAGGAGAACAATGAAGATGGCATAGTGCCTGAAGCCCTGTGGTGTGAAGGAGCATTTAGTTAACAGAGAAGCAAATACAGGGGTGGAAATAGCAGGAACGTAGAGGTAATATTGATGTTTATAGAGTTCTGCAGGGTTGACATGTGCATAAAGGATAGAATGTGTCCTCTGCCCCCAAGTGACAGATCTAGGACCAAGGGAAGGAAAGTTCAAGTAGAAACATATTAATTTTATATCTTTCTACATGAATACTCAAGTACACTTCCCAAAGGACACCCAGAGAGGGACATTTGCTTTATCATGGCAGTCAAAGGATGTGCAATTGTGAAGAATGAAGGGGTCAAGTTATAAATACTGATGTCTCGAAATGACAAGCCAGTAATGGCTGAAAAATTGCATGGATGATTACATAACTGTTTGTTCACTTTATATATATAAGTGATTTTCAAGGAGAGAAGAGAAAGAAAGAGAGAGGAAGAGAGGAAGAACAAGAATGAATGAGCGTTTCAAGGCCTCTGGCCACTGCAAAATAACTCCAGAGGCATGGTGCCACTTTGTGCATCTGGCTTTACCTCTGTCCTGGGGCACTGAACCCAAGTCGTTAAGCTTTGCAGGAAAGTGCCTTACCCACTGAACCATCTCTCCAGGCCTGTTCACTTACTATTTTTTAAAATTATTTATTTATTTATTAGAGAAATAGAGACAGAGAATGGGCATGCCAGGGCCTCTAGCCACTGCAAATGAACTCTAGACACATGCATCACCATGTGCAACTGGTTTACATGGATTCTGGGGAATCAAACCTGGGTCCTTAGGCTTTGCAGGCAAGTGTCTTAATTGCTAAACCATAGCTACAGCCCTCACTTACTAATTTAAAAATTAAATTGAACTTCTTTTTTTTTTTCTTTTGGTTTTTCTAGGTAGGGTCTTGCTCTAGCCCAAGCTGACCTGGAATTCATTATGTCATTATGTAATCTCTGGCTGGCCTTGAACTCATGGAGATCCTCCTGCCTTTGCCTCCCCAGTGCTGGGATTAAAGGCATGGATCACTACGCCTGGCCATAAGCTCAACATTTCTTTTGTAGGATGTAACCTATAATCACATACTTATATTTTCATTTTGAAACAAAACCAACACAGATTTTATTTATGAAAGACCTATGTGAATTGTGAGCATTTCTCTGCTGAAGGGTATTTAAGACTTTTAAAGAGAATTTGCAGAACGATGGGTCACACTCTTGAGACAAGAAGATACACCAATAAAACCAAATAGCTGACAACCTACAGGCTATCAATAACTCCAGAGGAAGGACTGGGACTTCCGGGGAAAGCAAACAGTCCCTTTTCTATCAGAAGGTGCACTGTCTATCAGGAGGAGCAGAGGAAAATACTTTATCATTTCCAATCAAGTCAAGAGGGCCCAGCACAATGTTCTTAGAACTATGTTCAGTGCATTGATCTTAGATAGTCATGCCATATTATACTGTAGCCATTGAAAAAAATGACTGTGAGTCACAGGGTTGAAGTCAGGGTCACAGCTAGCTTGTGCTATACCTGGGACAGCTAGAAAAAGGCACTTGCTGGTGAATGCAGCCCCGTGGGCGAACTGCTTGGTGAGTGGAGTGGGGCTAAGAAAGAGAAACACCTCAGGGGCTGGTCTGTGAAGGTGTTTCCAAGAAGGATTAACTGAGTGAGAACGCCCTTCCAGCAGTTGGACAGCACTTCCACCGGCAGCCGACACACAGTGGTCTTTCCCTGTCTGCCTTCGCCCTCCATGGTCGGCGGCTGCCCTGTTGCGGCCATCTTTTTCTGACACTGGAACCCAGTTTCTTCAGCCTTTCTTCAGGTGGACTAAAGACTTGCGGCTCTCCAGAAACTCTCCAGGCCTTCAGCGCCAGATGGGACTGTTGCAGAATCGAGCTTTGCCAGCTGCACAGCCATCAGGGTCTCAGATTCTTCAGCCTATGGACAGGACAGCCAGTGTCGGGCTGCCTGTACCACGTACTCCAACCTACTAAGTCCGCGTCAGAATGCAGCTTCGTCCTGTAGGCTCCGTTCCTCTGGAGAACACTGACTAAAGATACAGGTGTATCTCAGCTTGGTTGTTTTTTTTTTTTACCCTTTTGTTGGGCACCTTTTGCAAAGAATGACTATACACATGACTTTGTGTTACAGGAAACTGAGTCACACAGAGATGGCATCAGAGATAGAGGGGAGAATCAGAAACTTTATTCATCTTGACATGGACCCAGGGGAATGGCTTACAGAGCCCGAGTACTGAGCTCTGATAGCTCAGGGGTTTGATACACAATATAGCAGGCAGTTTGACATATCTTAAATTCATTATACCACTGGTAGGTTACAAGTTTCCAAGGTTACATGATTTGGGGGCACAAACAGAAAATTCCTTAGCAATAAATCAGTGACAAGAAAGCATAAATGCAGAACAGAAAGCTGTTTGTTCAGGGGTGTTTTTGCCTATGGCTGCACTAACCAGAGAACGGGGCTACATACGTAGGGGGAGGTTCAAGGTCGTGCTGTCTCCCTGGTAAAGCTTGGGCAATAGAAACTGTGTTTTACAGTATCATCTGGGCCTGGTTTCCTTGTTACATTTCTTCTGCCACAGTTGGATAATCTTGATGTGATTTATTCAGATGTTCTGGAATCTATGACAAAAATTCTTATCTGGAATGTTTACAGGTTGGATCAGAAGAATGTGATCATGTGTTTGATACAGAATCGAATACATCACACAGCACATGCATGGTAAGGAAGATGTTTCAGGGCTACCCAGATTTGGAGTATAAAAATTAATCAGGAAGTGAATTTCCCATGGCAGAAGAGGCTCAAGCAATGGTTTAGTTATGGGGAAATAAGATTATAGCCTAGTTACTGCAACCAAAACCAACATCTCAGTGGGTTTTGGAACCACATTGGTGAGGCTGGGCTTGGGAAAGTAGTTTTCAAATATTAACATGCATCAGGTCTTTGGAAAGCTCCAAGTACGTCTTGCTGGAGCTGAGCGAGCCACAGCCTCTGATGCAGTAGATACCCTAGCAGGTTCCCGCGTGACACTGATGGTACTGGCGCAGGGAGCCCCTGCCGGAGTCCAGGCAGTTGTTTGAAAATGTTAACATGGGGATCTTGTTTTAGCTGAGTGGTCTGAGATTGCGCATGCCCTGGAAAGCTTCAAGGTGTTACCCAGAGCCAGGCTTTGAGTACCAAGGGCGTAACATTGGACAATTTATCTCAGAGTTTAGAGAACTGTGGGGAAGGTGCCAGGGACATTAGGCATTCGTTCTACAAATTCGTGTGCCTACTGTGCACCAGGTACTGTTAAAGTGCTAGGGTTACCACGGGGGACAAAGCAAAGTCCTTTCCTAGGGCGCTCACCTTCCAGAGACACAAGGTCATCAAGGTCATGCTTACAGCTCTCTCCCTCTCTCTCTCTCTCTCCAATCTCTCCATGGAGTCTTCTTTGCATTTCAGTTTTTCATATTGTAGCTTATTCTGAGGAAGGAGAATTATAAAGAACCAGAGAAAAGTAGAGTCAAATTTAAAATAATTTTCTTCTTTCCACCCTTTTAAAGAAGCCTAGAAATTTCTGAAATGAATGAGCAGATTTTTCATAATGATGTTTACTTATTTCACTTTCATTTCTTCCAAATCATTTCTAACAAAATGAACACTGAGTCATATTTTAATACTATTATCACATGGAAATAATAAGGGTCTTCATAACTTGGATGCATACTTTTTTTAAGAAATTGAACATATTTTATTTTGTTTATTAGAGAGAGAGAATAGGTGTGCCAGGGTCTCTAGCCACTGCAAATGGTTCCACCATGTGCATTTGGCTTACATGGGATATGGAGATTCAAAGTCCTTAGGTTTTGCAGGCAAGCACCTTAACCTTTTAGCCATCTCTCCAGTCCAGATGTTTACTTTTAAATTGAAATGGTTCCCAAATCAGAGTGAGGACAGCATTTGGAGGAAGTAGACAGTATTTGGATGGAGCCCATGGGGGATTTTCTACACTTTCTAGTGAGTGTGTGAGAACCCCACTGGTAATCTGAGGGAGCCAGCAAAGGCCAGTGGCCAAAGCATGGATTCAAAACCCCCTGCCCATCACTCAAAAAGTCTGTGTCTAGCACACTGTTCAACGTCTCTGAGGCCCAGTACCTTCACTTAAAAATAAGGGCAGGAGAGATGGGTCAGTGGTTAAGGGACTTGTCTACAAAACCTAATGATCCAAGTTAGATTCCCCAGTGCCCACATAAAGCCAGATGCACAAAGTGGCACGTGTGTCTGGAGTTTGTTTGCAGTGGCTGGAGGCTCTGGCTCACCAGCTCTGTCTTTCTTCTTTCTATCTCTCTCTGCTTGAAATAAATATGTAAATATTATTAAAAATGGAGAATGAGGGCTGGAGAGATGGCTTAGCAGTTAAGGCATTTGCCTGTAAAGCCAAAGGATCCACATTCAACTCTCCAGGACCCACATAAGCCAGATGCATAAGGGGGTGCATGCATTTGCAGTTCGTTTGCAGTGGCTGGAGGCCCTGGTGTGCCCATTCTCTCTCTCTCTCTTTCTCTCTCTCAAATAAATAAATAAAATATAAAAAAGAAACAAGTTTTAAAAAGTCTCTTGTTCTTCAACATGAGTAGACTGTAAACAAACAAACAAACAAACAACAACAAAAAAAAAACGGAGAATGAAAACCTGCCTTACTCATGGGTTCATAGTGGACAAGATCTGAACCACACTGGGCCCCTCAGTCCATTGTCATGAGTGGGGAGGGGCTCATGAGGCTGCTCTCTTCTCTAAGGAGCTGTGGGTAGCTAATAGTTGCTGAATAGTGGGGAGATACTCTCTTCAGTGGTGTAGCCACTGCTGTTGCCAATTGTGGTCGTTTGACTCAGGTGTCCCCCATAAACATAGGTGTTCTGAATGCTAGGTTCCCAGCTGATGGAGATTTGGGAATTAAAGCCTCCTGGAGGCAGTGTATTGTTGGAGACAGGCTTATGCCATCATTTTACCTGCCATCGTGGAGCATCTCCTCAAGTCTATAAGCCAAAATAAACATTTTTTCCCCCAAAAGTGTCTCTGTGTCAGGTGATTTCTGCCAGCAATGTGAACCTGACTGCAACAATAATGTTGGTACCAAGGAGTGGTGTCATTTGCTGCTAGACACCTGACTGTGTGCTTATGGCCCTTTGGAGCTGATTTTCAAGAGAAATGTGAAAGGATTTGAAACCTTGGCCTAAGAGATGCCTTGCAGTGCTGTAAGTACAGCTTGATGCACTATTCTGGTCAGTATTGAAAGACCTGAATGTGGTAAGAACTATGGACTGTGAGGTTTGGCTTATGAGGGTGAGAAACAGCTTTGCCTGGACTGGGCTTGAAACAGTTTGTGTGAGAGGCTTGCTGTTATGCCCATGTCCTGAGAAGTTGTTCAGGGTTGCATTTCATAGAAATGGACTGGTATAACCAGAGGGTTATGGCACAGAAAGAAATCTTTAGGCTGAAACTGCTGCTTGTTCATCTTCAATTGAGAGATTAAACCATTGAGACTGGGCCAGTTGACCTGAATTGGGACAACAGAAAGAATACAGTCTTTTGAAGGAGACTGAATACTCTAGAAGGAGTGTCCTGTTCTTCAAAGTCTGCTTTATTCCCCCCTGGATTAACAAGTTGGCACCCTACCTGGTATTATGGAGTATAAGAAATGCAGGAAAGAGAGGGTCATTGAGTTTGCAATGTGGTCTTGTGTTTTGGAAATGGCCATGGGCTGTGAAGCAGATTTGCTAGTTGCCTGCATGGAGTCCCAATGGGGCCATGACGAACCCTGGATTGCAGTGGAGACCCAGTGGAGATGCTGGGACCATGAGATGGCTGCTAAGGAAAGCTACTGGCCCAATGAAGTTTTCTAGGATTGTGAGTAGCCTAGCTGGAAGGGCGGAATTGGAACTCCAGAGACTTGTTGCTGGTTGGAATTATCAGTTTTAGAGATTTGTCACTGACTAAAGTTGTTGGACTTGCAGCCACAGAGTTTGCTGTTTGCTCTGGTTGTTTGAAATATTGTATTGGTTGAATATTTCTTTGTTATGCCCAATGCCATCTTTTGCAGTGTGAATGTTTATTTTGTGCCATTACAGGTTCTGGGGGGATTTTTTTGTATTATGGCTCAGTTAAAAGACCTTGGATTATGGGGAAATTTGAACATCATTAGGATAGATAACAACTATGGGGACTTTTAAAGTTGGATGAATGCATTGTATTTTACATCATGGATGTTTATCAGTTTATGGGGGCCAGGGGCAGAATGTGGTGATTTGATTCAGGTGTCCCCATAAACTTAGGTGTTCTGAATGCTAGGTTCCTAGCTGATGGAGATCTGGGAATTAATGCCTTCTGGAGGCAGTGCATTGTTGGGGGCAGGCTTATGGGTATTATAGCCAGTGTCCCCTTGCCAGTGTTTGGCACACTCTCCTGTTGCTGTTGTCCACCTGATGTTGGCGAGGGAGTGATATCCACCTTCTGCTCATGTCATCATTTTCCCCTGCCATCATGGAGATTCCTCTTGAGTCTGTAAGCCAAAATAAACCTCTTTCCCGCCGCCCCCAACAAGCTGCTCTTGGTTGAGTGATTTCTATCAGCAATGCAAACCCGACTCCAACACCCATGCTGCAATAAATAATGTCCCATCCATGCTCTTCCAGAAACCCTTGATTAAACTCAACAGGTCATAAAAAAGGCATCAAAGGAAAGGGGAGACTGATTGAGAATAGGTAAGGGTTCAGCAAAAGTGAGAGGGAAGAGAAAATAATAGAGGGCAAATGTGATCAAACTACATTATACACATGTGTAAAACTATCAGTAGGGCTGGAGAGATGGCTTAGCAGTTAAGGTGCTTGCCTGTGAAGCCTAAGAACACAGGTTCAATACCCTAGTACCCATGTGTGGTAGTTGGAGTGGATGGTTCCCAATATATTCAGGATTTTATTAAAATTTATAATTCAGATCTGCAGCCACCTGGCTGGAGGAGGTGTCGCTGTGGTGGATCTTAGGGTCCAGCCATAAGGCAGATCGGAATTCCAACCTCAAGTATGCAGAGTACTTGTGCTCCTGATGTGTGCTTGCTTGTGCTGGTGAGGGTGTTGGTTTCTCTCTCTGCTTGGTCCTGTGAAGGTGGACCAGCTTCTTCTGCCATTATGGAACTTCCCCTAGATCTGTAAGCTTCAATAAATCCCTTCCTCCATAACTGTGCCTGGTCTGGAGGTTCATCTCAGTGACCTGAGTGACCTCAGTGACATGTACATCTAGAGTTCATTTGCAGTAACTAGAGACCCTGGTGTGCCCATTCTTCCTCTGCCTCTTCCTCCCCCTCTCTTTCAAATAAATAAATAAAATATTTTTAAAAAACTATTAACAAATATACTTATTTAATTAATTAGTCATGTATGCTTGCCTCATAGCAAGCTCTCCATCAATGGTAAGTTGGTATGAGGCTGGAGAAAACCAGCATAGCAGAAAGCTATTTGGGGGAGACACTGGAAAAATGTGCAGTGCTATAGAGAGCCCAGGCTCTTAAATGGTCTCTTTGGCCCACTTTCTAGAATAGGCTAGGAATGCAATAAGAGACTTTTGTTGGAACGGAAAAAAAAGAAAAGAAAAGAAAAGTGTTACAAGATTTCTCTTTTTTTAAAGGCTGGGTTAGATTGGGCCGGAGAGGGCTGTAGTCACAGCGTGGTGGGCTCCCTCCTAGGATCAGAGTCATAGAACTTCACAACACACACGCACAAGAACAGCTTTTGAATTTGTGATGCTTTTAAATATGGCTTAAAATTACAACACCCAAAGCTGGCGAGGCTGTAATAAAACTGCTGTACCCATAAGTTGCTGGTGGCAGATTGGTACTATCCGCAGGAAAGTAATTTGGCAGCATGGATTAGAAGTTATAAAAACATGCATGCTTTTACATTTTGTTGTTCTTCTTGTAGAAATTTATTCTAAAGAAATAATCCAAAGGAAGGAAAATGAGGAAGATGATTGTTTTTATTACCTTTACTGGAGAGGGCCTCCCCTCCACCCCAAAGCAGCGAAGGTAATTTAAAGGATTATTTACAAGGACTGAACCACAATGTGTCCTAGTCACTGTTGGTGCATAACAAAATTACCTTAACGCATCGCAGCCCGGAGCAATTCCTTTGCTTTGTTCACAGCTTTATGGGGCAGGAACTCAGAGTCGCAGCTCCTGCTCAGGAGTCTATCACAGATTGCTTCCAGATCGGGGGCAGAGCAGCAGTCACCCTGCGGCTTGTCCACAGTGGCTCATGCAGGTGGCAGGCAGCTGGGGTGTGTCCACTGCACTCTTTGCTGGGATGTGGGTCAGGTCTCTGACAATCAGGCTTCCTGGCATGGCCGTGACTATTTATCACACGGCTCTGGGTTCGCCCAGGGTTGATGCTCTAACAAGTACCAAGTGGAAGCTCTCTAGCTGTTTCGGACCTTTTCTTAAAAGGTGTGCAATATCTCTAAGCCTAGCACAAATTCAAAGGGAGGACAGACTCCATTCATCAAGAAGACTGGCAAGGGCATGCAAGAGCAGTTTAAAAACTGCTAAAATCTTTTTTTTTTTTTTTTTTCATGAGGGAGAGGTGGGGGAGAAGAGAAGGGGAAAGAAAGAAAGAGAGGCACCATCTGTGCACATGCGTGACCTCGTGCGCATGAATGACCTTGTGCGTCTGGCTCACATGGGTTCTGGGGAGTCAAACCTGTGTCCCACACACAAGTGCCTTAACTGCTAAGCCATCACTCCACCCCTTAGATCTTGCTAAAATCTTAATCTGGGTATAGTGGCACATGCCTATAATCCTAGCACTTGGGAGGTAGAGGCAGGCTGATCAGGCATTTGGGGTTATCTGCAGCTGTACAGCCAATTTGAAGCCAGCCTGGATGATAGCACACCCTGTTTCAGCAACACAAAACCAACCAGCCAACCAGATAGACAAAAAACTGCTAACGTTTTATTTTCGTTCCTCCCACATACAAAATCCCCTCACCTTCTTGACTTCCTGGAGGCTCAGATAGGAGGTTAAGGATAGAATCACCAGGTCCAGGTATGAATGAGGAAGGCATATCTGTATACCTGCTCAGGTATCTGAAGACCAGGACACTAAAGAGATACAAATAGTAATTACCAGGCTGGAGAGATTGCTAGTGGTTAAGTCACTTGCTTGCAATGCCTGATGGCCCAGATTGGAATCCCCAGTACCCACATAAAGCCAAATGCACAAAGTGGCGCATGCATCTGGAGTTTGTTTGCAGTGGCTGGAGGCTCTGGCGTGCCCATTCTCTCTCACTGTCTCCCTCTCTACTTTCTGTTTGTGTTTTTAAATAAATAAATATTTTTAAAGTATTGAGTAATTACAAGTAGCCCTCCCATTCAAAAGACACAACGGAGTTGCTACTTGAAGGAAATTGGAATCCAGCCAGCTTAGGGTCTTGGCATCTAATTTAGGGCCCATTAGTGTTCTTTCAAGAATCATTCTCCAGGGCTAGAGGAATAGCTTTGCAGTTAATGAGTTTGCCTGCAAAGCCAAAGGACCCAGGTTCCTTTCCCTAAGACCCATGTTACCCAGATGCACAAAAAGGGGGCGCATGCATATGGAATTCATTGCAGTGGCTGGAGGCCCTGGCATGCTCATTCTCTCCTTCTCTGTCTCTCCTTCTTTCTCTGTCAAATAAATAAATAAAAATATTTTTTAAAAAATCATTCTCCACAGCTCTCAAGCGCCCCATCTAGCTCTTGCTTGCTGCTCCTGAGTGGTCCTTCCTTTTCCGTGGGAACTAGCCCCTGATTGCAGCAGGGTCTTCTCTTCCTCCTCCCACGACAGGCTGAGGACACAGTGCACATGCTTCTTCTCATTGCTCCTGTCTCCTTCCGGCAAGACAGGGATGCTTCTGGCACTGGATTCTTGGGGGGGGGGGGGTAATTGTGTCTGTTTTCACAAATCTTTATCAGAGTTTCCTCCGCAGGACAAAAAACATATAGGGTTTTTTGAGACAGCCCATCTCTGTTCTTATCTCTCTCTCTAACTGTGGAAGGGTCCTACTTACCAGAGTCTAGACAGTTTAAGAGCAGTGATCTTTATGATTGAGCTTAAGATCCTTAGGCAATTTTATCTAGTATCTATGAGGTACCTTAAATCTTTCTGATATTTTGAAAAGGGTTTACTATCTACCTTTCTGACTCCTTTTTTTACTTTTTATTTTTTAAAATATTTTTGTTTATTTTTATTTATTTGAGAATGATAGAGAGAGAAGGAGATAGAGAGAGAGAGAGAGAGAGAATGGGCATGCCAGTGCCTCCAGCCACTGCAAACGAACTCCAGATGCATGCGCCACCTTGTGCATCTGGCTAACGTGGGTCCTGGGGAATCGAGCCTCCAAACCAGGGTCATTAGGCTTCACAGGTAAGCACTTAACTGCTAAGCCATCTCTCCAGCCCTTTCTGACTCCTTTTAGACTGGTCACCTCATTTTCCTGAAGGATTCTGGGACTCGCTTGCTCCCTGAAGTTGTTCTCAACTTTAAAAACTACCTTTTTTTTTTTTTTTTTTTTTTGGTTGATTTTTCAAGGTAGGGTTTCACTCTAGCTCAGGCTGACCTGGAATTTACTATGTAATCTCAGGGTGGCCTTGAACTCATGGTAATCCACCTACCTCTGCCTCCTGAGTGCTGGGACTAAAAGTATGTGCCACCACGCCTGGATTTTTAAATTTTTTTAATTCATTTATTTTTTTGGTTAAGAACTACTCTTTTCTTTTTTAATTACTTTATGTATTTGAGAGAGAGTGAGGCAGATAGAGAGTGAAGGGGCAGGGAGAATGGGCATACCAGAGCCTTCAGCCACTGCAAATGAACTACAGACACATGCGCCACTTTGTATATCTGGCTTACATGGGCCTTGGGGAATGGAACCTGGGTCCTTTGGCTTTGCAGGCAAGTGCCTCAACTGCTAAGCTGTCTCTCCAGCCCAAGAGCTACTCTTTGCTGGTGAAAATATTCTTTTGATTAATCCTTTTTTATTTCTTCAAGGCTTCAGTTGAAACTGGAATAGTTTCTTCTTTGTTTTCTTTTCTGTTTGTTTCTCTCTCCTTTCATTATTGTCATCCTCCTCTGCCTGTACATGTTTTTTTAGGAGATCCTATGGTCAATTTGATATGTTTTCTACTTCCCACATGATGCAGGTGATGCTATTCCTAAACATCCTCTCTACACAGCAATCTCCTGTGTTTCCATTTCTCGTAGTATTTCCTTCACTTGCTTGGAATCCCTCACAGACTGCTTTCTCAAGTTTCATTGGGTTTAAGCTAAAATCCAAGACCTTTCCAGCCTTTGCTATTGTCCTATCTCAAAGACAATGCCATGTGTTTTAACTTTTTATTATAGTAACCCCTCATCTCCAGCTACCAAACTTCATCCTGGTTCTTATTGCTGCATGAAAAATTGCCTACAAATGCAGTGGCTTAAAACAACTGTTTTATTTTGCTGGTAATTTTGAGCAGCAGAAATTTGAAAAGAACTCAAACTGAGCCATTCTCAATCAAGGTCTTTCATGAAGTGGTGGCAAGATGTCATCTGGGGCTGCAAATATCGCATGAGTTGGCCGGCTGGCGGAGTGAGATGGCTCACTCCTCCTGGCAGCTGTGAGGCCAGCCAGGCTGTCCATTACTGTGGCTGCAATGGACACTGCCCACAGCAGTCTCAGAATACTGACCCACAGTGCTAACAGTCAGAGGATCTAGCTAGTCCACTTTGAAAGTTACACAGGATCGCTTCTGTTGCCTTATGTTGGTTGCAGAGTGGTCACAAAATCGCCCCAGATTCACAAGTAAGGGACATAGATACCACCTCTCTATGAGAATTTACACAACACAGCTTAGCACTGAAGTTAAGCCCAAAAGGCAGAAATCATAATTACACATACACAGTGATTGAAGTAATAACTTTGAAGTGCATGGAAACCATGGACCAATGGGCAAGAGACTGTAATTACCAATAGATCATTTTCTCTGCTTCTTTTTAAACATAAGGACAAACGGGGGCAGGGGGAGTGTATTTCTTCGCTATTCCTTGTTTTTTGTCTTTGTTTTTTCATTGTCACCTCTGCTCCATTTTCCTGTTAGTTCATTTTTGGTAAAACTGTGAAAATCACTTCAGGCTGGTGTTGGTGATGTGATGGGGGGAGGGGACATTGAGAAGACGACAGTTGGAACATGGATGCACTCCTGGCTATAGCGGGGAGGGGCTGATTGCATGGATACGGACTGGTGTGTGCAGAGGGGTATGACACAGAAGTGAATCTGTGAGCTGAAATTTCTGCCCATTCAGCTGCAGTTATATGAGATTACAACCTTTGATATTGGGCCAGCTGACCTGCATTGGGGCAACAGGAAGAATGTAGACTCTTTTGAATGGGGCTGAATGTTCAAAGAGTGTCCTGTTCTTCAAAGTCTGCTCTATTCCCCCCAGATCAATAAATTCACACCCTTGTGGAGTATAAGAAATGCAGAAAAGAGAGGGTCGTTGAGTTGTAATGTGGTCTTGCGTTTTAAAAATGGCCACGGGCAGTATGAAGCAGGTTTCCTTAATGCCTGCATGGAGACCCAATGGAGCCTTGAGGATGAACCGTGGATTGCAGTGGAGATGCCCAGACCAAGACATGGTTGCCAAGGAGAGATGCCAGCCCCAGATGAAGTCTTCCAGGACTGTGAGTAGCTAGTTGGAAGAGAGGAATTGGAACTCCAGAGACTTGCTGCTGGTTAGAATTATAGGATTTGGAGACTTTGACTAGAGTTGTTGGACATGGAACTATAGAGTTTGATGTTTTCCCTGTTTACATCTTGTATTGGTTGCATATCTTTGCTATGCCCAGTGCCGTCTTTTGTACTATGAGTGTTTACTCTGTGCCATTATGGGGTTTTGGGGATTTTTTTTGGTAATAGGGCTCAGTTAAAAGACCTTGGATTATGGGTATGCTTGAACATTATTGAGATTGATTAAAAATATGGGGACTTTTAAAGTTGGATGAGTGTATTATATTTTATATCATGTATGGTTATCAGTTTATGGGAGCTAAGGGTGGAATGCCATAGTTTGATTCAGGTGTCCCCCATAAACTTAGGTTTTCTGAATGCTATGTTCACAGCTAATGGAGATTTGGGAACTAACAATTCCTGGAGGCAGTATATTATGGGGAGTGGGCTTATGGGTGTTATAGCCAGTGTCCCCTTGCCAGTCTTTGGCACACTCTCCTGTTGCTATTGTCCACCTTAAGTTGGCCAGGAGGTGATGTCCATCCTCTGCTCATGTTGTCATTTTCCTATGCCATCATGGAGTTTCCCCTCGAGTCTATGAGCCAAAATAAACCTTTTTTCCCACAAGCTGCTCTTGGTCAGGTGATTTCTGACTGCAACAATGAGGATGAGCCCAGTGACTAGGTGGGCAGTGGTACCAGCCTGTAATCTTAGCTCTTGGGAGGCAGCAGCAAGAGCATTGTGAGTTCTGGGTCAGCCTGGAACAGATAACTAAATCCTGTCTTGAAACAAAGGAAATGGTTGCTGAGAAGTAACTCCCAGATATCTGTGACTATAAGGCCAGAGATCCCTCTGATTGTCCTGCCCTGGACAAGGGGTAGCTGCATGTTTACAAAGGATTCTACTATGCTTCCCTTCCTTAATCACCCCCACCGATAAGGGCTATCTCTTATCAAAAGAAACAAAGAAAACAACAAGGAAGAGAGCAGCAATTTGTCTGCTTCTTTTAGTCATGGACCAAATAATAGCCATTTGAGGATAAGAGAAGTAGGCTATCTGCAAGCGGGGACAGAGGTCTCAGGGGACACTAACCCTGCTAACCTTACTGACACACTGATTTAGATTTTAGCCTCTGGAGCTGTGACAAAATTAATTTGTGTAGCTTAACCACCTACTCTGTGGTTCTTTGTCACAGCAGCCCACGCAGTCTGCCGCATGGCCTTTCACACTGGCTCCTACTATTCTGGAAGCAGGCGTTGCTGGTTAGTGAGCATTTCTTTACTTTCTAGCACAAGATAGTGTGTGACACTTAAGCAGACAAATGCTCCTTATCCCAAAGGTGCCTGTGATGTAATTCTCTGACTCTATGAAAATGCTGGCCACAGTGTTCAGTCCAGTATGCTACCATATGGAACTATTTTCTGTGAATACCAAGTGTGATGGTTTGATTAAAGTGTCCCTCATAAACTTATGTGTTCTGAATGCTAAGTCCTCAGCTGGTGGCAATTTGGGAATTGGAGCCTCCTGGAGGCAATATATTGTTTGGGGTGAGTTTATGGGTGTTATAGCCAGTTTCCCCTTGCCAGTGTTTGGCACCCTCCCTTGCTGCTCTTGTCCACCAGATGCTGGCCAGGAGGCGATGTCCACTCTCTGTTTATGCCATCGTTTTCCCCTGCCATCATGGAGCTTCCCCTCGAGTCTGTAAGCCAAAATAAACCCTTTCCTCCCACAAGCTGCTCTTGGTTGGGTGTTTTCTGCTGACAATGTGAAGTTAACTGTAACACCAAGAAAACATGTTCTTTCAAAAAACACATATTTATAGTTTTGCCCATTGAGAGATGTATTGAAAACTTAATTGAAATTTAAGAAAGTGAAAATTATTTCTAGGATGAGAATGGTTTGTTCTTCCTGTTTCTGCATAGCAGAGGTGAGAACAGTCCAGCATTGCCATGGGATGGGCTTGAAGTGGAAGCTAAGAGAATTCCAGGATATCTACCGAAAGGCACATGCTAAGAGTGAGGGGAAAACAGTCTATATAAGAGGGTCTTTGTCCTCAAAGGATTTTCTACAGGGATAGCTTCTTCCCAACATGGCAAGCCAAAGAGATGACCCAGAATATATAGTGCTGGCCAGTAAACTAGAGGACTGAGTTTTGACCAGGCTGATAATCAGGTTTATTTTAAATTAATTCTTACATGTACACATAGAAAATGGAGCCCTTCACAAGTTTGCATGTCAACCTTGTGGGAGGCCATGCTGATATGGTCTGTTTCACTATAATTTAGTATATGTGCTGTTAAAACAAGCACAATGGGGAGATTTCAAAGGAAGAGGCTAGAAAATCCCAGAAATGATGAGTCTGATTTGACCAGGTCAGCAGGGAAAATAAAACTCAGCCCACAGAGAGCCTTATATCACCGCGAGAGGAAGCATGGTACAAGATGGAAGTCTCGAGAAGACACTGGGCTGTTTGAGGTCCTCACACCCATGGAGCACATCTTGTACAGTGCACTGAGGAATGGCAGAGCTTGAGAACACAAGGCTGGCACTGAAGCTGCCTGACCAAAGACTGCAAATGAGAGGGCAAAGAGGGTCATTGGGGAATGTCCAGTTTATTACACCATAAGGCCCTCTCCAAAGTGCCCTGTTTTTGGTTTCTGTTTCATGTGTGAGGGTTGATCTTGGCTATCAATGTGACTGGATTAAGAGATGCTTAGGAGCCAGACATGGTGGCACATGCCTTCAATCCCAGCAGTCGGGAGGCAGAGGTAGGAGGAATGCTGTGAGTTCAAGACCACCCTGAGACTACATAGTGAATTCCAGGTCAGCCTGAGCTAGAGTGAAATCCTACCTTGCAAAACAAAAAAAGAGATGCCTAGGTCTGCTAGGATGGGTGAAATGTACCTCTGAGTGTTTTTTGTGGGAAGGTGGGGGGAGAGTATTTACAGACAGGATTGACATGTGGGATAGTGACTGGGGATCGGGGATAGGGGATACAAATTCCCCGAGTGTGCTGGTGGTGGTGGGGGGGATGACATCGCCCAGTAGGCTGGAAGAAGAAGAACACTGTGTAGGCACACACGTGATCCCTGTTTCCACCTGTGTGTATCCATGGTTGCTGCCATCATCCACAGGTATATGTGCATGTGGTATATTTATGGACATGTGTATATGTCCATATATGTGTAGGTCAAAGATTAACACCAAGTCTGTTTTTTAACTTTTTTATTGACACCTTCCATAATTATAGACAATAAATCATGGATAATTCTCTCCCTCCCCCTTCCCCCCCTCACAAATCCACTCTCTATCATGTCCCCTCCCCATCTCAATTAGTCTTTGTTTTATTTACCTTTTTTTGAGGTAGGGTTTCAGTCTAGCCCAGGCTGTTCTGGAATTCACTATGCATTCTCAGGGAACTCACAGCGATCCTCCTACCTCTGCCTCCTGAGTGCTGGGATTAAAGGGGTGTGCCGCCACTCCTGGGCTCTCTTTATTTTGATGTTGTTGCAGTCAGGTTCACATTGCTGGTAGAAATCACCCAACCAAAGCAGCTTGTGGGAAAAAGAGGTTTATTTTGGCTTATAGGCTCAAGGGGAAGCTCCATGATGGCAGGGGAAAATGATGGCATGAGCAGAGGGTGGCCATCACTCCCTGGCCCACATAAGGTAGACAAGAGGAACAAGAGAGTGTGCCAAACACTGGCAAGGGACACTTTCTATAATACCCATAAGCTTGTCTCCAGCAATAACACTGCTTCCAGGAGGTATTAATTTCCAAATCTCCATCAGCTGGGAACCTAGCATTTAGAACACCTAAGTTTATGGGGGACATCTGAATCAAACCACTGCATTCTACCCCTGGCCCCCATAAACTGATAACTATACATGATATAAAATGCAATATATTCATCCAATTTTAAAAGGCCCATAGTTTTTATCCATTCCAATGATATTTGTACATCCTCATAGGCCAAGATCTTTTAACAGCCATAATATCAAAAAATAACCTCACAAAGCCCATAATGGCACAGAATAAACATTAACACTACAAAAGATGGCACTGGGCATAGCAAAGAAATATTCAACCAATACAAGATTTAAAACAACCAGGGCAAACATCAAACTCTGTAGCTTCAAGTCCAATAACTCTAACCAGTGACAAATCTCTAAGTCCGATAATTCTAACCAGCAACAAGTCTCTGGCATTCCAATTCCACTCCTCCAACTAGGCTACTCACAGTCCTGGGAAACTTCATCAGGGCTGGCAGCTTTCCTTAACAGCTATCTTGTGGTCCTGGCATCTCTACTGGGTCTCCACTGCAATCCAGGGTTCATCCTCATGGCCCCATTGGGACTCCATGCAGGCAACCAGAAAACCTGCTTCACACTGCCCATGGCCATTTCCAAAACACAAGACCATGTTGCAAACTCCATGACCCTCTCTTTCCTGCATTACTCATACTCCACAATACCAGGTAAGGTGCCAATTTGTTAATCCAGGGGGGAATAAAGCAGACTTTGAAGAACAGGACATTCCTTGAGCACTCAGGCCCCTTCAAAAGAGTCTACATTCTTCCTGGTGCCCCGCTGCAGGTTAGCTGACCCAATCTCAAAAATTGTAATCTCTCAATTGCAGCTAAACTGGCAGCAATCACCCAAAGATTTTTATGTGTGTGTGTCATATCCTCCTGCTCACACCAGTTCATTTCTATGCAAAGCAACCCTGCACAACTTCTCAGGACATAGGCATAACAGCAAGTTTCTCGGGACACAGGCATAATAGCAAGTTTCCCAACACAAACTGCTGGCCCAGTCCAGGCAAGGCTATTTCTCACCCTCATAAGCCAAACCTCACAGTCCATAGTTATTGCTGCATTCAGGTCGCTCAACTCTGGCCAGAATAATCCACCAAGCTTTACTTACTGCAAGGAATCTCTTAGGCCAAGGTTTCAAATTCTTCCACATTCCTCTTGAAAATGAGCTCCAAAAAACCTAAGCCACATAGTCAGGTGTCTAGCAGCAATCCCACTCCTTGGTACCACTTTCCTGTTACAGTCAGGTTCTCATTGCTGATAGAAGTCACCCAACTAAGAGCAGCTTGTGGGAAAAGAGGTTTATTTTGGCTTATAGGCTCGAGGAGAAGCTCCGCGATGGCAGGAGAAAATGATGGCATGAGCAGAGGGTGGACATTACCCCGTGGCCAACATAAGGTGGACAACAGCAACAAGAGAGTGTGCCAAACACTGGCAAGGGGAAACTGGCTATAACACCCATAAGCCTGCTCCCAACAATATACTCCTTCCAGGAGGCATTAATTCCCAAATCTCCATCAACTGGGAACCTAGCATTCAGAACACCTAAGTTTATGGGGACACTTGAATCAAACCACCACAGATGCCATCATCTTTTCCTCCTATTATAAGGGTCCTATGGAGGTAGTACCAGGCACTGCAAGGTCATGGATATCTAAGACATTTTGTGTCTGGAAGACTGCATTGTAAGGACTCCTATCCTTTCTTTGGCTCTTACATTCTTTCTGCCACCTTTTCTGTAATAGTCCCTGAGCCTTGGAGGGTATAATAGAAATGTTTCAATGCTGAACACTCCACTGCCATTTCTTTTTTTTTTTTTTTGCATTTTTTTATTTTTAAAGTTTTTATTAGCATTTTCCATGATTATTAAAAAAATCCCATGGTAATTCCCCCCTCCCCACCCCCCACACTTTCCTCTTTGAAATTCCATTCTCCATCATATTACCTCCCCATCACAATCATTGTACTTACATATATACAATATCATCCTATTAAGTACCCTCCTCCCTTCCTTTCTCTTCCCTTTATGTCTCCTTTTTAACTTACTGGCCTCTGCTACTAAGTATTTTCATTCTCACACAGAAGCCCAGTCATCTGTAGCTAGTATCCACATATGAGAGAGAACATGTGGCGCTTGGCTTTCTGGGCCTGGGTTACCTCACTTAGTATAATCCCTTCCAGGTCCATCCATTTTTCTGCAAATTTCATAACTTCATTTTTCTTTACTGCTGAGTAGAACTCCATTGTATAAATGTGCCATATCTTCTTTATCCACTCATCAGTTTAGGGACATTTAGGCTGGTTCCATTTCCCAGCTATTATAAATTGAGCAGCAATAAACATGGTTGAGCATGTATTTCTAAGGAGATGAGATGAGTCCTTTGGATATATGCCTAGGAGTGCTATAGCTGGGTCATATGGTAGATCAATCTTTAGCTGTTTCACTACCATTTCTTTTCAGCACTATAGTGCCTTTTGAGTCACCCAAGTGGTCACCACCATCTGAAAAGGGAAGCTTCTTTAGCCAAAGTGAGAGTAGCATTAATAGTTGGGTATAAGCAATAAGAACAGTGCTTACCGGGCAGTTTTGTGGGGATAATATATGCATTTAGCCAGACAATAGCAGTCGTTACTCCCCTAGGGCTCATGGCTTCCCCCACTGTAGGCTTTTGATTAGGTTTTTAGACCCAGGCATATATTTCCTCCTATAGAGCAGGCCTACAGTCCAATTAGAGAGTGGTTGGTTTCCCCCATAACAGGCATGTCACTATTGCCCCAGTTGGCTTGTTTGGTCTGTTTGCAAGCTTGGGTTTTATGTGAATGCTAAGACCCTGAACTCAGGTTATCATGCTTTCACAGCAAGTATTTTATACATGGACCCATTTTCCCAGTCCTCTTCTTTGACTTTTAAACAAAGACTCAATGCCAGCAACTTTGTAAGGCACTCCAAGGCTTTTGGCATTAGATTGGGTCTGCTGAGCCAGCCAGCTACTAGGACTGAACAGCTAACAAGTCCTCTGCCTCCCTGGCATGTACACAGCCACTGGTGGACTACCAACCTTTACAATCCCTTTATAACCTGCATGTCTATTCCACTGGTTATGCCCTCTGGAGAAAGTGGACTAATGTGCTACAAGAGCTTCAAAGGCTCTCAAGCTTAGCTTCATCTCAACTCACAGTCTCCATGTGCCCACTGTACCTTTCCAGCATGTGATGACTGACATTTTGAAGAACCTGCCAGAGCCCCTGAGGAAAGTGTTTTGCATAGTGATTAAAAGCTTAGGTTATCTCAGCAGAAGACCTTGGAGCTTTCAGGCTATATGAGCCAAGCTGAGCTTCTAGACCTTTGTGGTCATGATGAGACTAGTATCACATCCTTGTGGTCAGTGAGGCCTGAGTGCACTGGTTGATTTCAGGTCTGGCCTCATTTGTAGAGTTTCCTTAAGGAGAGACCAACTGAGTTTGAAGCTGTTTTATCCTGACAAAAGGTCTTGGTCTTGGACCTCAGTAAGAAGTGCACTTCTTGACAGTTCTGGGTACAATGCAGTGTAGCAGCCATGCCAAAGCAGTCTGCAGGGGGAATAAGCAGAAAATAATCAGCAAAACACATTCTTCTACTGAAAAGTGAAGGCATATGTGGAATTATGAACCACAGTGGAAACACAGGAGAGACCCAGGGCTTCTAGCAACCAGCCAGAATCAGCTCCCGCCACAGCACTGCTGGTCCCAGTGCACAAGCCTGCCCAGCCCTGCCTGAACTACAGAAGCAGAAACCAGCTGAAGGGATTTTCCACTCATGCAAGTCTCCTCGCAAAGTCAAGAAACCTGAGGGGGAAGATAGCAAGGACCAGGTGAGCAACTGTTGAAGGAGAACACAAACAGGATCAGTTGAACAGCTCTGGCGTAACTCCAGGAACCATGCACAGCTCCCCTTCCCCCAACCACCAGTGCCATAATCCACTGGAGAACCAACCCCGCCCCCAGCCACATGGCATCCAGCACAGCCAATCAGAACACCAGATCCCGTGACCAAATAGGCCAACCGAGTAGTCCACAGCAAAACAGAACAATAGAGGTGCACACTCAGCATAGATGAGATTTGAAGCCATCCCCAAAGGTAACAGGGCCTACTTATACAAAGCCAGGTACACTGGAAGTGCTAATCTCACTTTCCATGTCAGGGCAGGTTGTGTGTTAGATTTGATTGATTTATTCTTGGTCAGAATTACCATTCTCAAATAAGCTACACCTTGGTGTTGACTACTGTTGCCTTTGACATATCCTGATTTATAAGACTGACGTGTTTTCTTCTGTCGTTATTGGAGGCAGGGTCTCACTCACTCCTAGGCTAACCTGGAACCCATTTCAGACCAGAAATCTCAGCCTCCCAGTTAACAGGATTAAGGGCAACATACATCCATAGGGACTTTGACTTTATTAGAATAGCTGTTTGTTTTAATCTCCCCTCCACAAATACTCCATGCTGGTTTTGACTGAATGTGTGCATTGCTCAGCTGAATTTCAAAATTTGCCAGTAATTTGCTCCACCCACCCTACTAGAATACTTGCATGGCAGGCAACTCAACACTTAGGGTCACTTCTGCTGTTACTCTGGAAGTAATAAAAGAGCCATACCTGGCACCTTAAGTCCCTTAAGAAAACAAAATGCTGGAGGAATCCCTGGAGAGCATAGGAAAACAACTTAATGAAATAAGGAGGTCAATATAAAACATGAGTAAGGAAATAGAAGCCATGGATAAGTACTGTGGCGGTATGATTCAAGTGTCCCCCATAAACTTAGGTGTTCTGAATACTAGGTTCCCAGGAGATTTGGTAATTAATACCTCCTGGAGCCAGTGTATTGTTGGGGACAGGCCTATGGATGTTATAGCCAGTTTCCCCAAGCCAGTGTTTGGCACACTCTCCTGTTGCTATCATTCACCTGATGTTGGCCAGGGGGTGATGTCCACACTCTGCTTATACCATCATTTTCCCCTGCCATCATGGAGCTACCCCCTTGAGTCTGTAGGCCAAAATAAACCTTTTTTCACCACAAGCTGCTCTTGGTTGGGTGATTTCTACCAGTAATGTGAACCTGACTGCAACAAGTACCAATCAAAAATATTAGAAATAGATGGGCATGGTGGCACATGCCTTTAATCCCAGCACTCAGGAAGCAGAGGTAGGGGGATTGCCGTGAGTTTGAGGCCACTCTGAGACTACATAGTCAGCCTAGGCTAGAGAGAGACCCTACCTCAAAAAAAAAAAAAAAAAAAAGAAGAAGAAGAAGAAAGAAAGAAATACAAAACATAGTGAGCCAAATAGAAAACTCTGGGGGTTGGAAATTTAGCTCAGTGGATGAGCATTTGTTTAACAAGTGCAAGGCCCTGAGTTTGGTCCTTAGCACACACACATACACACACACACACACACACACACACACACACACATCACAAATAGAAAACTCTGTAGAAGGTCTCATAGTAGAATGGATAAATGAGAGAACAAACCAAATATCTTAAGTAAAAGATGGCAGAAGATCTAATGCAGTCCAACAAAAAGAAAGACAAACAAATGGAAGGTATGAATGGGAATTTCAAGACATTTGGGACACTATGACAAGACCAAACATAGAATTTAGGGTAGAGTAGAAGGAGAAGAGTTTCACTCCAAAAGCATAGTCAATATTTTCAACAAAATCATAGAAGAAATTTTCCTCCAAATAGGGAAAGAGATACCAACACAGATACAGGAAGCCTTTAGAATGTCAAACAGACAAAATCAGGAAAGAACCTCTCACTGCCATACTTAAACTACTAAACACACAACCCAAAGAAAATATGTTGAAAGAAGTTAGGGAGAAAAAATCAAGTCACATATAAAGGCAAGCCCAACAAGATAACAGCAATTATACACACAAACTTTAAAAGCCAGAAAGGCTTAGAATGATGTATTCCAAGTTCTGAAAGATAACAACCCTCAACTAAGATTACTTTATCCAGCAAAGCTATCCATTCAAATTGATGGAGAAATAAGGATATTCCCAACAAAAACAGCCTAAAGGAATATATGATCACTAAACCAGCACTATAGGAAAGACTTGAAGGGATCCTTCATGCTGAAGACAAAGAAAAGCACATATATAAGGAAACAAACAAACAAAAAAACCTATACTCAAATAATAGTTAATATAAGAGAGTAAAGGAAAAACCAGAAGCACTACAAAACAAGAAGAACGGCAAGAATAAAAATGCACATCTTTCAATAATAACTCTTAGTACCAGTGGACTCAATGCCACAACCAAAGACACAGGCTTGTAGACTTGGTTTAAAAGACAGGATCCTTCTATCTTTTGCCTTCAAGAAACTCACCTTTCCATAAAAGATAGGCACTAACTTAGGGTGAAAGGATGGAAAATGAAATTTGTAGGAAATGATGGATCTGAAAAGGATTATACAAAGTGAGGTAACCCTGGCCTAGAAAACCAAATGCTGCATGTTCTCTCTCATATGTGGATCCTACCTACAAATGTTTAGACTTGTATATGAGTTGGAGTAAAAATCGGTAGAGGCCAGTAAGCTAGAAAGGGGCTGTAAGGGAGGGAGAAGAAGGAAGGACTTAATAGGATGGTATTGTATATATGTAAGGAGATGAACAGATTATTGGGGTTCGATGGCCTAAGTGAGGTCAGGAGAAGAGATTGAGCAAGGGAAGGTGGGGGAGGGCTAATCAAAATTTAAGATGTTATGAATAATCTGTATGGAAATCTACTTTTTTGAACAATGGTGCACCCAGAAGCCATAGATTATTACTAGAAAAGTTTCAGTGCCAGGGATATCTTCCAGTGAGTGAGTTGTTGGCTATAAAGGTTCCTGATGCCCGCAAAACATTACAAGCCCATGCCAAGGCTTTTGGTTTCCCACCAGGAACAGATGGTAAGACCCTATTAATGAAGATTCCATAACTTTGGGCTGCAAGGCCACTGAGAAATCAAGCTGGAACTGAGCTGGAAACCTCCTCCCTGTAGACTAGCTGACAGAAAGATGGAAAAAGCTACACTGCATGCAGTTCTATGTGAGAGAGAAGTCATCAGTGAAGATAAACAACAATGAACACTCCAAGCCTTAAGTTTGGCCATCTAGGCCAAATGAGCCAACAGGTGCAATAGTGGCATGTCTGTTATGGGGGAAACCAATCACTCTCTAATTGGACTATAAGCCTGATCTATGGGAGGGAATACATGCCTGGTACTAAAAACATAGTCAAAAGCCTGTGACAGAGGAGATAATGAGCTCTAGGGATATAACACTTGCTTGCATATGAGTAAATGCATATACTATACTCATCAAACTGCCTTGTAGGCATTTTTCTTAATGCTCATACCCATATATTAATGCTACTCTCACTTTTGTTTACAGAAGCTTCTCTTTTCAGAAGGTGGTACCTTCTGGGATAACTCAAAAAGCATCATAGTGCTGAGAAGAAGTGACTAAGGAGTGTTCAGCACTGAAGCATCTCTGTTGCACCTTCCAAGGCTCAGGATCCGTTGAGGAAGAGGTGGCAGAAAGAATGTAAAAGCCAAAGGAAGGGCAGGACTGCTTACAATGCAATCTTCCAGACACAAAATGGCCATGACTTTGCAGTGCTTTGGGCTCCCTACACAAGACAATCATGATAGGAGAAAAAGATGATGACATCAAAATAAAAGAGAGACTGACTGAGAAGGGGAGGGAATATGACAGAGAGTGGATTTGTGAAGGGGAAAGTTGTAGAGGGAAGGGAATTATCATGGTTTATTGTCTATAATTGTGGAAGTTGTCAATAAAAAGTTTTTTTTTTAAGAAAGAAATGCACTTCTTGGGCTGAAGAAATTGCTAAGTGGTTAAGGCACTTGCCCAGATAGTCTAAAGATCTGGGTTCAATTCCCCAGTACCCATGCAAAGCCAGATGGAGTAGTACATGCATCTGGAGTTCATTTACAGTGGCTAGAGGCCCTGGTATGCCCATTCTTTTTGTCTTTCTCTTTCTCTGTGTGCAGTTAAATAAATGTTTTAAAAAGACCTGCACTTCTTTGTGGATATAGTAGAATCAGCTCAGTCTAGTCTTTAAAGTGTAGGAACATTTATGGCTGAGGGAAGATCTCACTCTCTCCAAAATGTCCAGCAGGATGCAAGCCATGGAAACTGACCTGGGAAGAATACATATGAAGGTAGACTTAAGTCCATCACAGCTCTGAGCAGTCATCTGTATTTTACTCATTAACCTGATGTCCTTGTCTCTGATCCCCTCTGGAAATCTGGTAGATGGGAATGACTATGTTTGGTACTAAGTGGTCACAAAGAGGGCAGCTCAGCCTTTCTGCATGTCAGACCGACTGAGGCAGTGAAGGTACCAGCAGAAGACCATGGGTGGTGAAGCCATTGTATGATAACATGATAAAGAATTTTGAGTTGCAGAAGACAAACTTTGTGGAGAAATTGAGACCCATGGGACAGAAATGACTGGGAAACACTGGATGTCCTGGCTGATGGTGGTGGTGAGTATAGTTAGTTCCCTGGGTGACGAGCTCAACGCCTTCACTTGACAGAACACACATGTGATGGTCACTGTGTTTAACATGGATGGGATTTTCAAGAACAGTCCAGAAACATGTAGCTGGCCCTGGTGCTGAAGCTTACAATCACTTATGTGAGAAACAAATCCTGTTGCTGGTGACCTGAAAAATCACCATAGCCTTAAAAAAAAATAGTCAACTTCTATAAATATAGACAATATACAATAATCATCATCCCCTTTCACCACTTCCCAAATCTCCCCTCCACTGAATCACTTCTTCTCTTTTTTTTTTCTTTTGTTTTTTTTTTGAGGTAGAGTCTCACTCTGGTCCAGGCTGACCTGGAATTAACTATGTAGTCTCAGGGTGGCCTCCATGTCTCAGCAATCCTACTACCTCTGCTTCCCAAGTGCTGGGATTAAAGGCGTGCACCATCACACCCAGCTTAATTCTTTTCTTTTAAGTATTATTTTATTTATTTGAGAGGACCTCTAGCCACTGCTTAATGAATTCCAGATGCATGTGCCACCATGTGCATCTGGCTTACATGGGTCCTGGGAAATCAACCCTGTGTCCTCAGGCTTCACAGGCAAGAGCCTTAACCACACAGGCAAGAGCCTTAACCACCAAGCCATCTCTCTAGCCACTCTTCTTCTTTTTATCTAGACTCTTCTCTATTTATTTTATTTTATTTCGAGGTACAGTTTCACTGTAGCTCAGACTGACCTGGAATTCAGTATGTAGTGTCAAGGTGGCCTTGAACTCACAGTGATCCTCTTACCTCTGCCTCCTGAGTGCTGGAATTAAAGGTGTGCACCACCATGCCCGGCTAGACTCTTTTCTATTTAAAAAAGTTATTTTTAATTTTTATTTACTTATTTTTTAAGTATTTTTTAATTTATTTAAGAGAGAGAGAGAGAGAGAATGGGTATACAAGGGCCTCCAGCTGCTGTAAATGAACTCTAAATGTGTGTGCCCCCTTGTGCATCTGGCTTACATGGGTCCTGGGGAATGAAACCTGGGTCCTTTGGCTTTGCAGGCAAGTGCCTTAACCACTAAGCAATTTCTCCAGTCCAACTCTTTTCTATTTTGATGTCATCATTTTTCCTCCTATTATGCAGGACTTGTGTAGATAGCATCAGCCCTGTGAGGTCATGAATACCATATTACTTTGTGCCTGCAAGACAGCTTGGCAGGTACTCTTCCCCTTCCTTTGGCTCTTACATTCTTTCCACCACCTCCTCTTTAATGTTCCCTGAGCCTTGAAGGGCATGGTAGAGATGTCTCAGTACTGAACACCGTGCTGCACCTTTTTTCTCAGCACTTTGGTGAGTTTTGAGTCACCCCAGTGGACACCCACCATCTGAAAAGAAGCTTCTCTAACCAAAAGGAAGAGTAACATTAACATATGAACAGTAAACATAAGTATGTAGAGGGTAGTTTGGTGGGTTTAATATAATATAGTCATTTAGCCAAACAGCAGTAGTATTCACTCCTTAGACCACAGCCCTTTTATAACGGAGAGGAGGAACAGCTAGTTGTCTATCATTTTCCCCAGCACACCATGGATTCTTTTTTATTGCATCTGATAGAACTCTCACCACAAATCTCTCTGAATTCTGGGTTTTGCTGCCGGGGCTTATTCAAGACAGCAGAGAGAATCAGGTTGGATAACCCACTGCGCCAAGAATTCATTTTGTACTTCTGGATCCTGGAGGAGTTTGTGACATTCCAGCAGGGGCTGCCTAGCTGGTAACATGAAGGCAAGCTTGGGCCAATGTGTATTTACTAAGCACCGTGGAAACATGCCAAGGTCTTTCCAACCAGAACAACGGACAATGGATACCCACCGGCCCTGTCTGCATGCACAACACCTGCATAGCTGGCCTCATCCCTGTCATTCCTGACAGGTTTTAGAAAGAATGCCTTGGTTTGGGGTCCACTGACTGTTAGCTGGGATGGGGACAGGAGGTACTACTGCTCGATCACAGGCCATTTCCATGCTTGGCCACATCTGCCCACATGTCCCCCCTGCATAACAAGAGAAGCTACATGAGAGACCCCCCCCCCACACACACACTCTTGCTGCCTCCCCTTGCATCTCCAGAATGAGGCAGGGCTACAAGCTTCCTTCCTGTCTTAGGTCTGTGATCTTCCTTGCCTAAAAATAAAAGGTTGACTTATTTTTAACTTTAGCTCTCCTGCTTCTGCACTGGTATGAATGTGAGCTGATTTGTAGCCAGCAAAATGAAACTGTTTCCAAGACCGTAATCTACACCACCCCCAACCCAGAGTGCCCACAAACTCAACCTACAGTCTCCTCCTGCAAATCAATAAAGCTGACTCAGTTTCCTGCTGACTCACAGCAGCCCTGCTTCTAGAGGCAGCTGGTTTCACAGCTTCAAAGTGGCTCTGGGCAGAAGCCAAGGGCCCTGGGAATCGGAGCATCACCTGCTGCCACAGAGAGAGAGGGTCAGCTTGAGTGTCAGCTTCTGCGGTTCCTTCATGGCCTGGGTCTGCTCACTGGGTGGGGAAGTTTAAGTGCCCTGTGGAATGGTCTCCAATTCTTCATCTGCTCCTTGAGATTAAATACCTCAGAAAATCCAGCCAGTAATATAGATCATGGCTCAGGAAAATTGGGTTCTAAAGTAAACTTCCACCATTTACAGAAGAAAGTATGTCCTATGACTCACGACACAGTCACTTGAGTCACTTTTACGTCTTTGGTCATGGAGAGAAGGAGTGATTCGGCTGTTCCTGATTATTCCAGAAAACCAGAGATTCCCTCCTACCAAGGTCAATAAGGCTCTTGCCACCAAGCTTTTTTTTTTTTTAAAAAAAAAGTTTATTATTTATTTATTTGAGAGCAACAGAGAGAAGTAGGGAGGGAGAGAGAGACAAAGAGAGAGAGAGAGAGACAGAGAGAGAGAGAGAGGGAGAGAAAATGGGTGCTCCAGGCCCTCCAGCCACTGCAAACTAACTCCAGATGTGTGTGACCCCTTGTGCATCTGGCTAACATGGGTCCTGATGTGGGTCCTAGGGAACTGAGCCTCTAACCTGGGTCCTTAGGCTTCATAGACAAGTGCTTAATCCCTAAGCCATCTCTCCAGCCCCACCACCAAGCTTTTTTGGGTTCTGGATTTAGGTACTGGAGTTCTTTTTTTTTTTTTTTTTAATTTACTTGCAAGCAGAGAGAGACAGTGAAAAGAGAGATAGATGTAGAGAGAGGGAGAAATGTGCGTGCAATGCTCTAGTCACTGTAAACAAATTCCAGATGTATGCACCACTTTGTGCATCTGGCTTTAATGGGCAAGTGCCTTAACCACTGACCCCCATCTTTCCAACCCTGGTAAGCATTTTTTTTTTTTTTTTTTTTGGTTTTTCAAGGTAGGGTCTTACTCTAGCCCAGGCTGACCTGGAATTCACTATGTAGTGTCAGGGTGGCCTCGAACTCACGGTGATCTTCCTCCTACCTCTGCCTCCCAAATGCTGGGATTAAAGGCATGCACACCAAGCCCAGATCTTGCAAACATTCTTTTAACTTTTTTTTTTTAGTTTATTTGCAAGCACAGAGAGAAGAGAGACAAAGACACACACACACACACACACAGAAAGAGAGAGAGACAGAGAGAGAGAGAAGATATTGGAGTTCGTTAAGAGGACAAAGACAGTCAGATTTTCTTAAAGGAATATATTAATTATTTAAGATCAATCCCCCCATATCAACTCTAGTGAGTCTTCCTGTACAATTGATGACATTCACTGCTACTGACCAAAAAAAAATTGATAATCTCTTAATAAAAACATCTAATTCAGAGGTGATAGAAATAAAAACACTTTATCTTCTCATAATCCTTATTTTTAATAAAGTCTGTGGCTCTGGGAACAAGGCTTACAATGACAAGTAAGTGGTTCCTCTTGAGGTAATAACTGAGAAATTTTGGAGAGAATTCTCTACTTGTAACCAGACAAAAGAAATATACATTCCTTTATTAACCACTGAACTGTTATTTTGACTCCAGAAAGATGAAGTATTGTCAGATTGTTGTTAAACTGTGACTGTGAATTTAATACGTCAGCTTGGCTGGCTCATAGTGTACAGATATATGATCAGACATTACTCTGGATGTTGCTGTGAGAATATTTGAACATAGTAATGACTTTTTCTCTTTTTTGACATAAATGCAAGCTTTGTAGGCCATGCTGGTAATTGAGCTTGAGATTCTCCTGCTCAGACTCCTGTGTTCTGGGGGACTTCAGATAACGGGCATATGCCACCATACCTGGCTGAAATGAACATTCACTCATGTGTATGTGTGTGTGTGTGTGTGTGTATGTGTGCCTGCATGCAGCATACGTGTAGAGGTCAGAGGTCAACTTTTACATGGCCATGCTCTACCTTTGCGAGAGTGTTTCTTGCTGTTGCAAACAAACGTAAAGACTACAGAGAAACATCACGAGCTTTAGGTTCTCCTGGCTCCACCCCCTGTTGACATAGGTGCATTGTGATCACAGATGCACATGCCACTTTGTGTTAGGCTTTACGTGGATGCTGGGGAATTGAACCCAGGCTGGCAGGCTTTGCAAGCAAGCATCTTTAAGTGCAGAGCCATTGCTCCAGGCTTTGAAATTAATGTTTAATTGCGGGGGGGGGTAAATACAGTAGTTGGCTTTCATGAGATGGGTGGGTGTCATCCAATCACATAAAGGCATGAGCTAAACAAAATGACTGGTCTTCCTCCCTGGAACTGGAGGGAATTCAGAAGCAAACTTTTATTTATTTATTTATTTATTTTGAGGTAGGGTCGAGCTCTAGCTCAGGCCGACCTGGAATTCACTATGTAGTCTCAGGCTAGCCTGGAACTCACAGTGATCCTCCTAGTTCTGCTTCCCCTCTGCTTTAATCCCAATGAGGGAGTACAGGTGTCTGCCACCATGCCAGGCACAGCTTTTGTTTTTGTTTTTGTTTTTGTTTTTAAAAGTAGGGTCTCTATCCCAGGAGGACCTGGAATTAACTATGTAGTCTCAGGGTGGCCTCAAACTCTCGGTGATCCTCCTAACTCTGCCTCCTGAGTGCTGGGATTAAAGACCTGCGCCACCATGCCTGGCCTTTTTTTTTTTTTTTTTTTTTTTTTTTTTTTTTTTTTAGTAAGAGAGAGAGAGCAACTGAGAGAGAGAGAGAGAGAACTGACCAAGGCCTTCAGCCACTGAAATTGCACTCCAGATGTGTGTATCATCTTGTGCGCATGTGTGACTTTGTGTGCTTGCATCACCTTGTGCGTCTGGCTTATGTGGGATCTGGAAAGTGGAACATGGGTCCTTAGGCATCACAGGAAAGCATCTTAACAGCTAAAGCCATCTCTCTAGTCCCACAAACAGTTTTTATTTGAACTAAAATATTGGTTCTCATGACATCTGCAGCCCGTAGCCCTACCCAGAAGATTTTGGACTTGCATGATCTAAAACCATGTAAGCCAATCCCTTAAAATCAATCTCTTTTTATTTATTCAATATCCTATTGGTTCTGGTTTTCCAGATAATCCTGACAAATATGTCTCCCAGGTTGAGTCCTTCCTTATAATCTCATCTTCCCGTCAATGGAGCAGTGGAATCACCAAGGGCTTTGCCGACTGTGGGCACCCAGGAGCTCACTTCCAGACTGGCTGGCTGGTGCACCTGGGCTGTGGCCGGGTGATGCTGAAGCGTAAGCAGAGAAGGGAAACAGCCTACATCTCCTAGGTGGGAAACTTCTGCATAAGGTCCAAATTCAGCAAATTATCTTATTTATTTCCTCACTGACTGACTGGATCCCTCTGCTGTGACTATCACCTTTCTAAGACCCTACCACAGGGGTATAAGGTATAATGTCCCAGGAATGATTTTTCTTTCCCACCAGTGCACCGTGAAAACTACTTAGTCACCCTTAAGTGAAGTGTGTTACTTTATATTGATACTAATTCCTAGCTTCAAGAAATAAAACATGCTTCTGAATTTCATGTATAAGTTTTATGACAATTCTTTGATGCTGCAAAGTGACTGATTTGCATCCACTTTACTTACGAGAAAAAGGGGGCAGAAGCACTAACTATGCTGAAAGAATTCTTTCTAAAAGGCATAATACTCTAAGAAAGGAATGAATAGCCTTTGCCTTTTTTTAAAAATTTATTTTTTTATTTATTTGAGAGCGACAGACACAGAGAGAAAGACAGATAGAGGGAGAGAGAGAGAATGGGCGCGCCAGGGCTTCCAGCCTCTGCAAACGAACTCCGGACGCATGTGCCCCCTTCTGCATCTGGGTAACGTGGGACCTGGGGAACCGAGCCTCGAACCGGGGTCCTTAGGCTTCACAGGCAAGCGCTTAACCGCTGAGCCATCTCTCCAGCCCAGCCTTTGCCTTTTAAGAATTGCTTTCCATGGTGATTCTTAGGATGTTACGGGACCTTGTGTGCTACTCTGCACATGATAAAAATCACACACACACACACACACACACACACACACACACACACACACACACTCGGCCCTCCATTAAAGCCTGGTTTGTGGAAGTCAAAAAGGGGAAGCCAGCTAAGTGTCTGCTGCCAGGCACAGGTTAAAGAATCACAGTGCATCCTAACGTGGTGTGGTATCTAGTCATAAAAGTGAAGAAGGCAGCACGTCCTGCTCCACGGGGAGTAACCCACCATGTGCCGCAGCCAGTCTGTGTTCATTCACAAGAGCTCACTGTCAGCATCTCTTCCTAACCATGCAGCCAGAGACCTGGCATCACCTAGGACTTGCCATGGTGGGAGTTATCTCAGGGTAGGTGTCACAGGGAGGACACTGCTCTCTGTGAGAGCTGGTGGTTAAACGTTCACTAGCACACCATTGAAGGAACTCCAAGACCCATTGCCAAGCGGGTAGAGCAAAGTGCAGCACAGTGAATGTGGTACCTGAACTAGTATGTCACACCAAGGAAAATGGTGTACATTAAGGATGAGACTGAGGAAATGGCTCAGTCAGTAAAGTGCTTGTGCAAGTGCAAGGACCTCAGTTTGGATTCCCCGTAATGGACTGAATGCCAGGCACAATGGTACCTGCCTGTAATCCTAGTACTTGGGAGATAGAGACAGGAGGATCCCTGGGGCGAGCTGGCCAGCTATGAAAGTCAAATTGGTGAGTTGCAGGTTCAGTGAGCAAGCCTGTCTCGATAAATACTGTGGAGAGTGATAAAGGTAGACAATTTCCATTAGCCTCCACAAACATGCATATGCACATGTATACACATACATGCCTCCATACATATAACACACATGAATATAAATGCAAAAAAAACACACCCCTTCGGACTAGAAATGTAGCTCAGTGGTACAGTATTTGCTTAGCGTGCAAAAGTCCCCAAGTTTGATCTCTAAAACTGCACAAACACACACACACACACACACACACACACACACACCCTGGATTTTCCAATATTTAAACATAGAATTATCATATAACCTAGAAACTCCACGCATAGATTCTACCCAGGAGAAGTGCAAACGCATGTTCACACAGAAGCTCACAAACGTGTTTACAGAGGTGTGATTCATAACAGCCGCCAGGTGAACAACACGAATGCCCATCAAAGGATGAAAAGGTAAACAAACTGTAACGAATGCATCTAATGGAACACCCCCAGCCAGGAGAGGGGATGGAGGAGGCCCAGATGGCAGGATGATGGTTCAGTTGGACAGGAGAAACAACACCTCACGTTCTATGGCCCAGTTCCGTAGCTATGGTTGAACCCAGTTAAATAAATATTGAAAAGTAGCCAAGAGAAAGGTTTTGGAACATTCTCAGTACAAAGAAATGACATGTGACAGATAAACTAATAAAATTGACCTGATTGTTATACCTTGTATCCATATCCTAAAATGTCACACTGCACTACATAAATATGTATAATGACTACATGTCAATTAAAATGAGTTAATAAAATGCAGTGAGAAATCAGGTGTGGTGGTGCACACCTTTAATGTCAGCACTCAGGAGGAGGAGGTTGTAGGATCACTGTCAGTTCGAGGCCAGCCTGAGACTACATAGTGAATTCCAAGTCCGCATAGGTTAGAGTGAAATCCTACTTTGAAAAACAAAAAACAAACAAACAAAAACAACAACAACAACAACAACAAAAATGTAACAAAGTGTTGACACATGCTTTAACTTGGGTGAAACTGAAAAACATTGTTAAGGATTAGGCATGGTGGTGCCCACGTATAATCCCAGCACTCAGGAGATTGAGGCAGAAGGATTGAGAATTCAAAGTCAGTCTGGGCCTCAGGGTGAGTTTCAAAGAAAACAAAATAACAACATACCAAGAAACACTCTATCCTAAGAAACTCACCATTAATTTAGAATTTCTAAACTAAGGCTCTCAGCCTGCCCAGTGCTGTCTCCTAGGCTCCCACTGGTTGGCCTTTCATTACTTTATCCCATCATGTGGAAGCAGCTGAAGTTGGATAGGAATTTGGTGGAGGACTGGGTGAGCTCCATCAAGGGAATCACCAGATGTCTGTGAGGTGGGCATGGGACCTCTCTGAATCTCAGTTTTTCTCCCCTGTAAGATGGGAAAGTCAGGCCTACCTCTCAGAGCTATTAGACAACAGAGAGGGAAGATAGCTTGCCCCCACTAGGCCCTTAGCAATGCAAGGCCTTTCCCCCAGGAAGTCACCCTGTTGCAGCCTGCTCCTGGAGAGGGAGGTGCTACTGGCTACCTTAGAGAAGCTGCCTTGCCCTGGGCTGGTTGGGTTCAGTGTGCTGCAGCTGGATCCTATGAGCCCTCCTATTTTTTCTGGTTTTATGGACCCAGACTGTATCATTGAGGTGGAAAGTGAATAAAAAGAAAAAGAATTAGACTCCTAAGGGTCGCTAGAGCTGTGATTTATTGAGTGCTTACCTTGGGCCTCGTATTTTAAATGCATTATTTCTAACTCCTACAACAGCCCGAGAAGCAATATATTCCAGTCTTCATTTACGGGGGCGCAGAGAATTGGAACCACCTGCTCTCCATTCCACACGTGCTGCTCAAGTGCCTGAGCAGGGATTCAAACCTAGATCAGCTATGGTTTTCCATATTGCACCCCAGCTTGTAAATCATCCAAGTCCCATGGTCTGTATGGTCTTGGCACAGTCAGAAGTCAGGTAAAAGCTAGAAGCCATACAGAAAAAAAAAAAAGGATAAAAGTCTAATCCCCACCTGGTAAGGAACTCTCCCTTCTCCATCCCCGACTCTTGACAGGGAGCTTGCCACCCCATGTGACAGTATATTCCATTTTTAGATGACTGTAATTACTAGGAAGACTCACAATGTGCTATTCGCCGATCACTTTCGCCTGCTATTTTCATTACAACTTCATATGTCCTGATGAGGTTGCCACTGAGCAGCCACGGCTGAACCCTGAAGTCCGTTACCAACTGGACCTGCAGTAAGGTCTCGAACACCTTCACCGAGTGAAATTTCTAGAACGTGGGCGATGCAGCCAGAGCGCAGAGGGGCCTGTTGCTTCTAATCAGTCGGGAGACGTGATTACCTCTGCTGAGGAGAGCTTATTCTGACTAATGTGTTGTCACTTGGGACAGAGGTGGAGCATAGATGGCCGAAGTTTAAAATAGAGTCATGACGGACATAACACACTTCCCTGGTTCATTAGGGCGCTGGCAGAAAGAGGCAAAAGCTGATTTTATGCTCTGCCTTCTTCCTGGTTTTCTGCTTCCCTGGCACTTTTCTGTGGAATGAAGGACAGTCCGTTCTAAATGACCCAAGATGAGGTTGCTAGGTGCTGTAGCTCCCTGCACTGGGAACTTACTGTAAGATCCAGACACTGGGAATGGAGAGTCAAAATGCAAAGGGAGGGGCTGCTTAGTGGGTAAGGCACTTGCCTGCAAAGCCTATTGACCCAGCTTTGATTCCTCAGCCCCTATGTAAAGCCAGATACACAATGTGGCACTTATATCTGAAGTTCATTTGCAGTAGCTGGAGGCCCTGACCATTCGCTCTCTCTCTCTCTCTCTCTTCTCTTGTTTCTGCTTGCAAATCAATTAAATAAGAAATTTTTAAAAATACAAAGGGAAGCAAAGGAGGGGATTCAAGCTCTCTTGACTGTGTGAGCCGCATTCCTTCGATTCTTCTGGGTGTGTGTGTGGGGGGGGGGGGTGCTGGGGACCGAAAGGAAGCATGTTTTAGTGATGGTGTGAACTTCCTGGAACTAAAGGGTCACAAGAGTGACATGGCTACCCGGGGTTTCCGGTGGTAAATAGGATGGAGAATCTTAGCTTTACTAAAGACAAGAGGAATCACATAATTAACACACACTGTTAGTCTCCCAGGGCTTAAGTTATGCTAAAAATACCCAACACGGTTGGTTCAAATAAGGCGCTGCTACACGTGGTCACAAAGGCCTTGGCCACAGCAAGTGAGAACCTTCCTCAATGCTCTCTTCAGATATTCCCCACAGGCTTTGTCTTCAGTCCCAGGACAGGGTGGTGGGAAGCATCTGTGGAATTTCGGAGAGGAAGTGAGAGCATTATTCAAGTCCCTGGCTCTGAGCTTGGAGCCAATGTCTTACACAACCCTGTTTCACAACCCAGATGCCTAAAATCAGAGCTGTCTCCTGAGTGGTTCTGCCGAAGGACTTTTGGTACAGACTACTGGCCAGGCTGGGAGGAGGCCAGTTTTTTATTTTTTATTTTTTATATTCCCAGCACTTTCTCCCCTCTATCTGGTAGCATCTTCAGCATCAAAATTCATCTTACCCACTGGTGCATTCTCTCCTTCCTAATCTGAGTTTGGCCTTTGCTTATTTGGACCAATAGACGTGGAAAAGAATGATGCCTCTGCATTTCTAACCCGGGTGTTAAGAAGGCTTGGGACCTTTGGTGATGTCAGGTTTCCTATTGAGTAAAGCTGGCCCCAAGGGGAGGCCTTGGAAGATGAGGGACCATGTGAGAAAGACCATGTGCCTCTATTCAGCATTGGGAAAGACCTCCAGTCTACAGCGTAAGGAGGAAGCCACATGAACCAGCAGACTAGCCTAGCCCCAGCAAACCTAAAAATCATGAGATATGAGAAAATGGTAGGGCTGACAGCCCAGGTTTAATTCTCTAGCACCCACAGAAATCCATTTGTACCAAGTGGTACTTGTGTCTGGAGTTCATTTGCAGGGGCAAGAGGACCTAGCATACCCATTTCCTCACTCTCTCTGCTTTCAAATAAATTTAAAACTTTTTTTTTTGTTTGTTTTGTTTTGTTTTTCAAGGTAGAGTCTTGCTCTAGCCAAGACTGACCTGGAATTCTCTATGTAGTCTCAGGGTGGCCTTGAACTCACAGTGATGCTCCTACTTCTGCCTCCTGAGTGCTGGGGACGGGGGCGTTGCTCCTTTCCCCCATTTCATATGTTGAAGCCCTGATATACAAAGGAAGGAACTTGGGGTTGGGGCTTAGGAGAGAGCCCATGATGGAACATATGTCCTGCAAAGGAAAGCAAGGCAGATCAGAGCTCCCTTTGTCACATGACGACACAGGGAGGAAGGGGCAGCACTAAACCATGAACTGACGTACTGATACCTTGACCTTGACTTCCAGCCTTCAGAACTGTGAGGAATGGCAGCGTGTTGTCTAAACCCTGTGGTTTGCGGCTTCGTGTTATAGCAGACTGAACGAAGACCTCACCTCCATGGGCTTTTCCAAGCCATCTGCTAACAGCATGGGAAATTTGTCCTAGGAAAGCATCTTCTATCCGCATTTCTTAGAAAAAGAAGGAGTTTTGGATGAGAATCCAGATTTCTATGTCTCAGCTAAGAGAGAAATGAAAGCGTGTTTATTTTTCCTGCTCTTGTGCTTTCCCTGCATGAAAACAAATACCTACCTGTTCCCATGGGGTTAGGCAGCAACGCCCTGTGCCTGGCGCCGGCGGTGCTGGTCAGCGGAAGGAGGAAGTCACCGCTGGACTTCCCTGCACTGGCCATCGCTCCTGCACAGCCAGCGTAGGTCTGGAAGGTATTTTTTTGTTTGTTTGTTTTGTTTTGTTTTTTCTTTTTTAGAGAGACAGAGCATGAGTAGGCACATCAGGGCCTCCAGCCACTACAAACGAAATCCAGACACATGCACCGCCATGTGTATCTGGCCTATGTGGGGATGGGGGCATTGAACCTGGGTCCTTAGGCTTCTCAGGCAAGAGTGCTAGCTATTAAGCAATTTTTTCAGCCCCTGGAAGGATATATATTGTTGTTGTTTTGTTTTTCCAGGTAGGGTTTCACCCTATTCCTGGCTGACTTGGATTCACTATGTAGTCTCAGGGTGGCCTGGACTCAAAGGCATGCATGCACCACCATACCCAGCTTGGGGAGATACACACACACACACACATAGTTGTTTTTTTTTTTTTTTTTTTTCTGGTAGGGTCTCACTCTAGCCCAGGCTGACCTGGAATTCAGAATGTAGTCTCAGGGTGGCCTTGAACTCACAACTATCCTCTTACCTCTGCCTCGTGAGTGTTAGGATTAAAGGCATGCGCCACCATGTCCGGCTCAACATATAATGTATATATTTATTTGAGAGCAAAAGAGTCAGATGCCTGGGTACTGGGGAATCAAACCTGGATCCACTAGCTTTGCAGGTAAGCGCCTTAGACTCTGACTCATCTCTCCAGCCCTGGGAGGGTTTTCCCCAAGCAGTCATCAACCTGAAACCTTTATTGCTTCAGACAAAAATCCCAGCAGACCATGGAATACTTCTCTTGTCACGAGGATTCCAGCTCACTCCCAGCGGAGAAAGCGCACATACAGCTCCGATGGAGAGCAGGCAGTTTTTGAGCACATTGAAGGAACATTTACATGGACCTGTCCAGAAGCTTGGTGGTAGTAAAGCTGCAGTTCTAGAAGCATTGTTGACAAGACTCCACTTGGACTGGATTAAGGAAACGTGGGTTGAATGAATGAATGATGGATGGGTCAATGTATGGATAGATGGATGGCTGCAATGGGCAGAGAGAGTGCAACATGTGCACCTGCTCAAGACATCCCCGTGGGACCCAGAGGAGTCATAAATGCCGAGGAAGCAGGATGGTGAGGGGCGAGAAAGATCTAGAGAGCTGCATGTTGGTAGGATTTATGGCATGACTTTGTTGGTGGTGGTTGTCATTATTGGTGGTGGTGGTATTTGGCATCTGGCATCTTTGTTGTTTTTCTATGTGTGAGCACTTAATTCTGTGGAATGAACTTTGTCTTTTCTCAATGATTTGCACCGTCTTTATAAATTCACAAATTGGAGAACCTCCTTAATTCCTTAACATACTGTAGATATATATCATAACCAGTGTGGCTGCTCACCCGATCCAACTCTGTTTACCTTCTCAGCAAAGGGGTTTTCCATTTTGTTACGGGCAGTTCATTCAGCTCGGAACTCCTGTGTTTATAGTGATGCCCTGGGAAGCATGGTGCTGGCTCCTTTCCCTTTCTTCAGCACCCCCCCGAAATGGGGTACAATAGTATAGCTATGGCAACCTACGTGAGATCAGAAGTCGACCCACTAATGATGATAGAAAGAAAATAGAGGAAAGCTATGTGGCCTGCTGATTGAGACTGGGGCCTCCTTCTGGCTCCAGACTTCTTGTTTCATGTGACAAATGCTCAGTGTCTGAGAAACTTCTTGTCATATTTTCCGTTATTTGCAGCCAAAAGTGTTCCTGGCAGACACTCGGGTTGATCCAGTTGTATGTAAACTGCAGTCTGGGCTTTGGTGCCGGGAATGGGGAAAGGAAAGGCCTTCTTTACTGAACTGTCTTTTAAAAGGCCAATTCCTCCCAGGGTAAGACAAACTGTGTTTGTCTGGGCTCCAAGTAAAAGAAAACCATGGCTTGAACTAAGTTTGGGAGACAAATCACAGAATTTTAAAAGATAAAGCGCAGAAGAGATGGCTCAGCGGATAATGTGTTTGTAGCACAACTATGAAGACCTGAGTTTGTATTCCAGTACCCACGTCAAAAGGGATGGTGTTATGTGCTTGAGATCCTAGTACTAGGGAGGTGGAGACTGGAGGATTCCCCGAGCCTGCTGGCAGGCTAGCCTCGCTGAACTGGTGTATTCTGGGTTCAATGAGAGATCAATGTTTCATGAAAATAAGGTGGAGAAGTGATAAAGATGCCCGGTGTCAGTTTCTGGCCTCCACACATGTACACACATATTTACATACACTCACATACATGTACCCACATGCATAGGAACAAACATAATACGCACACACATATATACATGTAAAAATAATATGCAGACTCAGAGAGAATCATACAGGCCTCAGGGATCCCGAATCTTCCATCTCTCAGCTCTGCCATCCTGGGTGACCACTTTATGCTGATTGATTTAGATTTATCAGGAACTTTTCTTGGGGCTCCCCCTTCCCTCCCCCACTACCTGTGGGCAAGATCTGGACACCTGAACAAAGGAAAAGCCAGCATCAGTGACCACAGGAAACTACCAATGTTCACTACACCCATGTTTTTTTAAGAACTTCATTTTTTTTTTTAATTTATTTGAGAGCAACAGACAGAGAGAAAGACAGATAGAGGGAGAGAGAGAGAATGGGCGCGCCAGGGCTTCCAGCCTCTGCAAACGAACTCCAGACGCGTGCGCCCCCTTGTGCATCTGGCTAACGAGGGACCTGGGGAACTGAGCCTCGAACCGGGGTCCTTAGGCTTCACAAACAAGCACTTAACCGCTAAGCCATCTCTCCAGCCCAAGAACTTCATTTTTTGAAAGCCTCCAGGCATATGGATAATATACCACGATCATAACCCCTCCTACTGCCTTCCCTTCCCCCCTCCACTGAATCCCTTCTTCTTTCCAACTAGTCTTTCTTCTATTGTGATGCCATCACTTTTTTCCTCCCATTATGCAGGAGTTGTGTAGGTAGCATCAGCCACTGTGAGGTCATGAACACCTCAGCCACGTTGTGTCTGGATCACGGTACTGCAAAGCCCTCCTCCTATCCCTTTGACTCTTACATCCTTTCTGCTACCTCTTCTGCAGTGGTTCCGGAGCCTTGGAGGGTGTGATAGAGATGGCTCAGTGCTGAATGAACACACAACTGCCATGTTTTCTTAGCACTTTGGTGAGTTTTGAGTCACTGCTATCTGTAAAGAGAAGCTTCTCTCACCAGAAATGAGAGTAGCATCAATATATGGGCATAAACATAAGAATTGAGGGGGCATTTGGTGGACACAATATACCCATTTAACCAGACAACAGTAGTAGCCCCCCCCCCCCCAGGACTTAGGACCTCCGATTAGGTTTTCAGTACCAGGTACAAATTCCCTCCCATAGAATGGGCCTCAAGTTGCCCAATACAGACATGCCCCATTGCACCAGTTGGTACATTTGGTCTGGCCTGGCAGCCATAAAGCTTGCAGGGTCCATTGCTGGTTAAGACCGTTGGTGACTTTTCTTCCCCTCAAAGGCTGTACAGCCCTTTCCAGCATCCCGACAGCTAGGCAACATGGAGGTGGGGCTATTGAGCTCAGCTCGAGCTTGGTTCCTCGGTGACCTCCTACCCAAGCATGTGATGTCTTCAGCAATCAGGTCTTTCCCGCTGGTTCTGATGGGCAATCAAGGGCCTGTAATATTTTAGGGGCATCAGGGGTCTCCCTGACCAACAGCTCACTGGAAGTGCACTGCAGGACCCCAAACAGTAAATGATGATGGCAGGGATGCCAGCCTGCTGGTGCCCAGAGCCCGTTCTTCTTTCTGTTTGTGGAAAGCGGAGCTTGGTTTCTTCTCTGGTCACCCAGCGTCCACGCTCCCCCACAGGGTGGCTGACGCTCATTCATCCTGCTCCACAGCTCTCATAACAGGAAGAAGTGAAAGTGTTCCCAGCCAACCAAGGGCCATGTGTGCAAATGGAATATTTGCTAACACAAACAGTCCCTGCTGCCCCGCTCCACCCAGTGTCCCAAAGGGTGGTGTTGACAGAAACCCAAACAAAACAAAGGGGAAGAAAGGGATTTTCCAGACTCTTCTACTAACAAGGCCAAGTCATGGAGTCTCATCAGAAATAGCCTCTTCTTCTTCAACAAAGTTCTTAGGAGTTTCAGAGCTGATGTCTCACTAGGAAGAGATGTTGAAAAGGAAGTTAGAATCATGTGATCATCAGACCTCATGAAAATTCAACACAGGCCATCACTTCAGCATGGGTCTGGCAGGTCCTTGGGACAATGATGATCAGGAGTCATTCTCAGGAATTTCTCCCAGCACACTAATGGGAAGGTGCACGGTCCCCTGTGGGATCTGTGCTGCAAACGTGGAAGTCACAGTTTGCAGGACCAGAAACCATCTGCCAGACATGCAGAAACAGGCCAACTCAGAGCAGTCCCAGCATCTTTCTTTTTTCTTTTTATTTATTTAGTTGCAAGGAGAGAGAGAGAGAGAGAGCTGGAGAGATGGCTTAGCAGTTAATGTGCTTGCCTGCAAAGCCTAAGGACCCAGGTTCAATTCTTCAGTACTCACGTAAACCAGTTGCACAAGGTGGTGCAGGCATCTGGAATTCGTTTGCAGTGGCTGGAGGCCCTGGTGCGCCCATTCTCTCTCTAATAAATAAATAAAATAAAATAGAGAGAATGGGTAGGGCAGGGCACTCAGGTACTGCAAACAACACTCCAGATGCCTGGGCCACCTTGTGCATGTGGTTTACGTGGGTACTGGGGAACTGAAGCCCAATTGCTAGGCTTTGCCAGTGAGCACCTTAACCACCCAGCACCTCTCTTTAGGGAGCAGCATCATTTCCCCTCCCACTCCCAGTGTAGTTCCAGAGGTGCTGGTTCCACTCCTGGCCTAAAAGGATGGTTCTAACATAGAGCACTGCTCCCTCCTCATTAACACAGAGGTGAGGGGAGCCTCTACATGGCGCTGTTGTGGAAAATGTTAGACCGTATAGGACTATTGGAACATAAGATCCTGGATATTTTTTTCAAGGTATGGGTCTCTCTCTAGCCCAGGCTGTAGTCTCGTCTCAGGTGGCCTCGAACTCACAGTGGACCCTCCTACCTCTCTCTGCCTCCCGAGTGCTGGGATCAAAGGCCTGTGTCACCACACCTGGTAAGATCCTGGATTTTTCCTGAAGATGGCATGAATGGCACTTCTGTCCCTGGTAACCTCAGCAAAACAGCCAGTGCAGACACAAATGGTTTAGATCCTACAGAGAAGAAACAGACATCTACAACAACATAAAGAAATTTATCCCATCCCAACCCAAGAACTCTGTGTTCTCCAGTCCAGTGTATGAAAGGAATTGTCCTTAAGAAAACAATAAAATGACATAGTGTGCTGGTTTCCATATACTAAGCACTTTATTTCCTTACATGCATTATCTCATTTGGAATATCAATTAATCTCACTTCTCAGTTAATTTAATTACTATCCTGTTTATTTTTATGTATTGGAATGATGAGGCCTGGAGAGGATGAATGCTATGTGGGAATGGCCAAGTTGATCACCTGAGGTCAGGGGGATGCTAGAATGATCCTAGAATCTTTAGGTCTCCTCTAAGGACCTCTGAGGAGTGTGTCCCATAGATGCCTCAGCATGTTTTAGGGCCTCAGCAAGACACCTATCTCATCAGTGTAAGAGAGCTTTCTCTTTTCAGTCTAGAATGACTGCTCACTGGAAATCTGCTCTCAAACTCTATTAAGGCTGAATTTTAAGTCCAATACCATATAGTACAGAATTGCATTTGAATAAATGCACCTGCAGAGACTTGAACTTGAGGTCATCCCATACCAGGGAGGTCAGCTCAGCATTCTGTCTGTCTTCCTAGGCTGCTCACGCTTGCAAGCTGTCCTTGCTTTGTAGATTCTTTGAGATATAATCTATAATCAGTGACATACATGATCTCTAGCATGGAAAGACTTGGAGAAGCATCCTACATTCAAAATGTAGACCATGACCACATTTCTCTTGCCATTTTCAGCTCAAGATAACACACATACACAGAGTCAGGCACACACACACACACACACACACACACACACACACCACACCCCTGCCCCATCTCCATCCAAGGAGGCCATTGTTCCGTCTTGAGCAATAGGCAAGGTTGCTCATTCTAGAACTTCACACAAGTGAAATCACATCACATACTATTGTGTGCTATTGCCAAGACACACCCCCAGTACTCCGGGTGCCAGCTCTCTACCCCAACTTGCTTCTGGTTGTTCCATTACTAGAACACAACATCCGTCACTGGTCTGCTCGCCTGCTCTTGGATATTTGTGATATTTTCTGGTAGAGTTATTATTATTGTTTTGAGACAGAGTCACTTTAAAAATATATTTTTATTTATTTATTTGCAAGGAGAGAGAGAAAGAATATGAATGAGAGGGAAAGGAAATAGGCATGCCAGGGCCTCTTGTCACTGTAAAGACCTCCAGATGCATGTGCCACTTTGTGCTTTGTGTGGGTACTGGGGAATCAAACCGAGGCCATCAGGCTTTGCTAGCGAGTGCCTTTCCCTGCTGAGCCATTTCTCTTGACCTGAGACAGGGTCTCTTGATGTGCCTTAGGCCAGTCTGAAACTCATAAGCCTATCACTTCAGCCTCCTGAGCACTGAGGTTATAGGTACATACCACCTTGCCTGGGCCCAGTCAAGCTGTAATTCTTTTATGCATACTTATGTATAGGTCTATGACATATGCTTTTACTTCCTAGGAATGAAAAGAAAGATCATATGGATCACAGAAACTTGTAAGAAACTTCTGAAGGCTGTTTCAAATTGTTAGAGCATTTCCCATGCCAGGAGTGATGTTTCAAATTACTACTGACTTTTCATCCTTGCCAACATTGACACTCTCAGCCTTTTTAGTTTTAGCCAGACAAAGAGATGTATGGTGATAATAAACTGTGGTTTGGTTTTGCATTTGCCGATGATCAATAGATGCATATCAGAGCCAGGCATCGTGGTTCACACCTGCAATCCCAGCACGTGGTAGGTAGAGGCAGGAGGATCAGGAGTTCCTGGCCAGCCTCAGCAATATAAAGACTTTGAAGCCGTCCTGGTTTCCATGAAACTCTTTCTCAAGACAAAAATTACACTGGCCATTTTAAATTTCATTTATATATTTACTTATTTGAGAAAGAGAGAGAGATGAGAGAGGCAGAGAGATAGAGAAATCAGACAGACAGAAAGAAAGAGAAAGAATGGACACACCAGGGCCCTAGCCACTGCCAATGAACTCCAGATGCATGCACCACCTTGTGCATCTGGCTTAGGGGGATACTGGAGAATCAAACCTGGGTCTCTAGGCATTGCAGGCAAGTGTTTTAACTGCTAAGTCATCTCTCCAGCCCGCTGGTCATTTATATACCTTTTTTGTGAACCATGGGTTAAATTCATTGATCCACTTTTCAAGTTGAGTTTTCTTTCCTCCTATTGAGATATGAGTTTTTCTATATCCTAGATATAAGACCTTGGAAAGAATGTGTATAACAATATTTGGGGGCTGGAGAGATGGCTTAGCAATTGGATGTGATTCCTGCACACATGCAGGCCTGAGGCTGCCTGAGTTCAAATCTCCAGATCCCACATAAAGTAGCTGGGTATGGCCATGTTCATATGTAACCTCAAACTCATAGGGTAGCAAAGACCCCAGAATGGATGTAGCCTTATAAACTCTAAAATGGAGCCTGCAGCTCAAACACAAGACCAGGTAGAAGATTGACAGAACAGGACGCTGAAAAACCATCCCCAGGTAACTGTGTGGGCTACAAACGTGTACACATACACACACACACACACACACACACACACACACACCACTACACACCACATTACACATGCACTCAAGAAAAAATATAACAAGAATATTTTGTCTCAGCAGTTGGTCTTTTCAGTTGCTCAAGGGTATCTCTTAAAGGACGAGCATTTTTCCTTGTGATGAAGCCCAATTATTCCTTGTAGAGTAAGGAGTATTTACCCATAGGCTTATGATCCATTTTGAAAAAAAACATCTTGTGTAAGTTGTGAGATAAAGGTCCGAAGTTCATGTTACTTCCACAGTTGTTCCACTGTTTTGCAATGACTATCTGTATCAGTTTTCTTTTATTTATTTTATTTATTTATTTGTTTGAGAGCAATAGACAGAGAAAGAATGAGGCAGAGAGAGAGAATGGGCACATCAGGGCCTCCAGCCACTGCAAACGAACTCCAGATGCATGCACCACCTTGTGCATCTGGCTTACATGGGTCCTGGGGAATCAGGCCTCGAACCGGTGTCCTTAGGCTTCACAGGCAAGCACTTAACCACTAAACCATCTCTCCAGCCCTCAATTATTTTCTCATTTCCGGGACAAAATACCAGACCAGAAGCATGTGAAGGAAGGAAAGGGATTTATGTCAGGGTAATTTCATCATGGGAACGGGTGGGCGGGGAGGGGCATGCCAGGAGCAGATAACCTGTGTCTTACCTACAACTCAGCCGGGAGCAAGTAGGAGAGAGGGAGAGAGAGAGAGAGAGAATGGCAAGCAGGGCTGGACTGTAAAACCTCAAGGCCTCATTTGACTCATTTCCTCCTTCAAGGCTCCACCTCCTAAAGATTCCACAACCTTTCAGAACAGCGCCACCAGCTGGGGGCTAAGTATTCAAACACGTTGATTCTGGGGGAGGGGGGGACATTTTGTATTTAAGCCGCCACACTATCTTACTGTGTTCTTTTGCATTACCTTGACACTTTTATCAAAAGTCAGTTGAACATTTATATGTAGATCTATTTTTAAATCTCTTTGTTTTTCTGTGTCTGTTGCTATGCGAATCCTCAGACTTCACTACTAAAGTTTTTATAAGACTTTGAAGTCATCAAGTCAGCTGTGCACATGTGCTTCAAAATTGTTTTAGCAATTCTAGGTTCCTTACTTCCCCACATTCCTTACAGAAGCACATTTTAAATTTCTGAACAAAATCTGCTGAAATTATGATAGGATGACATTAAGTGAAGATAACATTTTAACAATACCAAATCTTTGCATCTTTGAACATGACATGCCTTTCTATTTATTTGGTATGCCAGAACATTTTATTTTTGTACTGTTTATACATTTTATATATTGAAGTCTTTAAGTATTTTCCTTAATCTATTAATCAACATTTTATTCTTTTGGTGTTATCAGAAATGGTAATTATTTCATTTTCAATTGTTTGGTGATAGTAGATAGAATGCAATGGATTTTTATTTAGTGCCTTTAAATCTTATGACCTTGTTAAAGTCTCCTATTTATGAAGTGGGTTTTTGTTTGTTTGTTTGTTTATTTTTTGAGGTAGAATTTTGCTATAGCACAAGTTGATCTGGAACTCACTAAGTAGCCTCAGGCTGCCCTCAAACTCACAGTGATCCATCTACCTCTGCCTCCTGAGTGCTGGGATTAAAGGCATGAGCCACACCATCATGCCACCACACTCAGCTTATGTAGTGTTTTTAAAATATTCTTGGAGGGCTGGAGAGATGGCTTAGTGGTTAAGGGGCTTGTCTGCAAAGCCAGAGGACCCATACTTGATTCCCCAGGACCCACGTAAGCCAGATGCACAGGGTGACGCATGCATCTGGAGTTTGTTTGCAAGGGCTAAGGACCCTGGGGCGCCCATTCTCTCTATATATCTGCCTCTCCCCACCCCTCTTAAATACTCAAATAAACAAAATTTAAAAACAAAATAAAGTAACCTTTGATAAAAAATATTTTTTGAATTTTCACATTCTGAGCTACTGAGGGAGGGGTTCATAGAGCATAGAGCATTGTTCTTAACTCACTTAAAGAGAAACTTTCACACAGTATCGGGAGCCCTGGTTGTCCTGCAAATAAAGGAGGAAGGTGTTCTCCAATTTCTTAGAGCAGGAATCCACCTGAGTGGATTTCCAGATGGGACAGTACATCTACACATGGAAGAATGGTGGGGCACGTCATACGTCTGAAGAGGCCATGGGCAAAGCTTCTTCTGGCAGCTGGCTGAGGTCGGTGTCGCATCTCCAGGAACACCGGCCAGCATGCCACGTTGGAGTTCACCTTTGCCACTGGAGCCACTCCCACAGCTGGCCACTTCACTCCTGGGACCTTCACCACCAAGATCCAGGCAGCCTTCTGGGATTGTGTCTTCTGGTGGTGACTGATCCCACGCTGACCACCAGCCACATATGGCACCTTGTGCATCTGGCTTACATGGGTGCTGGGGAATCAAACCAAGGTCCTTTGGCTTTGCAGGTAACCCATATCTCCAGCCTGAGTTCTATTTATTTTTTTTCCAAATATTTTACTTATTTATTTGAGAGAGGGGTGGGGAAGAGAGGAAGAGTCAGAGAGTAAGAGAGAATGGGCACACCAGAACCTCCAGCCACTGCAAATTCCAGACACATGCACCATCTAGTGCAGCTGGCTTACGTGGGTCTGGGGAAATTAAACCTGGGTCCTTTGGCTTTACAGGCAGGTGACTTAGCTGCTAAGCCATCTCTCCAGCCCCTGAGTTCTGCTTCTAAAGAGATTGGGAAGAGCTGGGGGAAGGGTGGTCAAGCTGCTACTAAAAGGCTGTGTGTAAGCAAGGTGAGTTCCAGGTTGAATGGACCATGCCAGTATCCATGGGAGGTCATGCCTGAGTTCTTCTCCTACAGAGATCCAGAAAAGCTTGAGTAGGAAAGTCAAATTGTTGCTGAAAAGGCTGTGTATGCCAGGCATGGTGGCACACGCTATTAACCCCAGCACTCAAGAGGCAGAGGTAGGAAGATCGCCATGAGTTCAAGGCCACCCTGAGAATACAGAGTGAAATCCAGGTCAGCCTGAGCTAGAGTGAGACCCTACCTTGGGAAAAAAAAAAAAAAAAAAAAAGGCTGTGTGTGAGTAAGAAGGAGTTCCAAGAGTTCCAGGAGTTCCAGGGCAGGTGAACCAAGACAGCTCCCAAGATCATGGCTGTCCAGCCTGAGGTGGCAGATGGTCAACAGGCAAGCAGGTGTCTTCTATACCTCTCCAGCAGTTCCCTAATGCAGACTGGAGTGCACAGCCAGCCACTGAGGACTGGTCTGGGGTCATGAGCCATTATTCCGCTGACAAAATGGAAAGGTGGATGGAGAATAAAGAGTTTCTGAATAAAAAATGAAGTGGGGTTTTTTGTTTGTTTGTTTGTTGAGGTAGAATTTTGCTATAATAATTTTCTATGTAGACATGATGTTTGCACAGGCTTACCTGCCCTCGATATTCATGCTTTTTATTACATTTTTGTCCTTATTGCATCAGCTAGGACTTCTAGAACAGTAGTAAATAGATGTGGGGAAAGCAGATATCCTTGCCTGATTTTCAGTCTTAATTGGGAAACATTTAGTAATGCTTCATCAAGGCTCTGTTAATTGTAAGATTTTCATAGCTGCTTTTAGTCAAATTGAGGAAGTTTGCCTAAGCCCAGCAAGTGTTTTTTTTGTTTTTATTAAATCACAACAGGGGTGAATTTTGTCACCTGCCTTTTCTACATCTATCAAGATGGTCATGTAATTCCCCCCTGGATTCACTTTGCATGGAAAATGATGTAAACTGCTTTGGAAATGTCAAAACTCCCTTGCATTTCTGAGATATTATTTGGTCATGGCAAATTTTCCATATTCCAGATTTTCTGGATTAATTTTGTAAAAATTTCATTTGAGAGTACTCTCTGTATGTTTATGATAGATATTGATCTGTCAGACTCTTCATTTGGGGGGGTGTAAGCATAAAAAAAAGATCTCTTATTCTCTGTTTGCTGGAAGAGTATACATAAACTTGTGCTGCCTTTCTCATACATCTATTTTAAGCATTTCATAGACTTTGCCAGCCAACCCACCCGGACCTATACTTTTCTTATGGGAAGTAGTCTTTGATATTACAAAACTGATTAAAACAAATATATATATGGGCCGGAGAGATGGCTTAGTGGTTAAGCGCTTGCCTGAAGCCTAAGGATCCTGGTTCGAGGCTTGATTCCCCAGGTCCCACGTTAGCCAGATGCACAAGGGGGCACACATGTCTGGAGTTCATTTGCAGTCGCTGGAGGCCCTGGTGCACCCGTCCTCTCTCTCTATCTATTTGCCTCTTTCTCTCTCTCTGTCTGTTGCTCTCAAATAAATAAAACATAAATGAAAAAAATATTTTAAAAAATGTATAGGACCATTTAAATGATCTATTATCCTTGTATAAATTTTGCTAAGTTTCTCCATTTCATTTCAGTGATTGACTTTGTCAGTAAAAAAAGAACCTGTTCACCACCTTTGCTCATCTTTTAATAGCCATAGGATATAAAATAATATGTCTTTCTTCATTCCTCATATTGGCAATTTCAATTTTCTCTCTCATTTTTGATTAGCCTTGCTTGACCTTTATCAATTTTATTCAGCTTCATAAAGAATCTACTGTGGGATTTTACATTTTTCTACATTGTTTTTCTACTTTCTGAACCACTGATTTATATTCTGTATGGCTTCTTTTCGTCAACTTAACATCTGATGTCTGTTCTTATTTATTTATTGCTCCTTAATATTTAAGTTTTCTACTTCTTATATGTAGTATAAGCACCTAAGGTTGTGTTTTCTTCTCAAGTTTTGATCTTCATTTTTATTTTGTTAAGGATATTTTTAAATTTCCCTGTGGTTTCTTCTACAGAAGTACATGTTTTAATTTCTATATATTTAGGCATTTTCTAGACAGCTTATTGATTTCTATCTTAGCTTCATTGCAATCAGATAACATACAGTGCAAAGCCTGGACCGCTGAAATTTAGTGAAATTTATTTTTTGGCCTAGGATAGGATCTACTCTGATAAGCATTCCATGTAAACTTGAAAAGACTATTTACTCTGCAAAAACTGAGAATAAATGATTTATCCATGTAGACTGATAAGGTTGCTCTGACTGTCTATATTCTGGCTAGTTGTTTTGTGTTTTTTTTTTCCCTACGAATCAATGAAGAGATATAGTTAAAATGTCAAATTATGATTGGGAATTTTTTCAGCCTTTAGTTTTTTAATACTTTCTTTTTCTAAAGATCTCTTTATATATTACTTATTTTCAAGTAGAAGGAGAGAGCAAGAGAGAGAGAATCAATGGGTGTGCCAGGGCCTCCAGCTGCTGTAAACAAACCCCAGATACATGTTCCACATGGTGTATATGGTTTTACATGGGCACTGGGGAATCAAATCAGGGTGGTTAGGCTTGCACGCAAGCACCCTAACCACTGAGCAATCTCTCCAGCCCATCTGTCTGTAGTTTCATTGGCTTTATTCAATATGTTCTGAAACTCTGTCATTGGGTCTATAGAATTTAGTCTCGTCTTGTCCTCTTGATTCATATACTTTGCTCATTTTGAGATGCTCAGTTGGGACTACAATGGTAGTCTTTTCAAAAATATCTTATTTATTTATTTATGGGAGAGAGAGAGGGAGAAAGAGGGAGTGATGAAGGAAGGGAGGGAGAGAGAAAGAGAATGTGTGTGCCAGGACCTCTAGCCACTGCAAGTGAACTCCAGACGTATATGCCACCTTGTGCATCTGGCTTACATGGGTAGTGGAGAATTTAATTCTGGTCCTTAGACTTTAGAGGCAAGTGCTCTGACCATGTCTGCAGTCCCAGTAGTAGTTTTTGTCTTAGTGCCTATTTTGACTGATATTGAAGCTTGCTGTTTACATGCTAAAGCAGTTTTCATTCTTTTATTGCCAATCCATCTTTATGCTGATCATGTCTCTCTTATAGGCACAAATAGTTAAATAGGTAGGTCTTGCTTTGCTGTCCAATCACAGGATGGTTCAGCTGCCTTTTTTTTTTGCTGGTTTTTTCTGCTATTATTCTCATAAAGGAAATATTCTTCAAGTCAATACCTCTGTTACAATGGGAAGAAAAAAAAGAGCAGATAAGAAGGTTATGGGTTTAAAGATAATTAAGAGTAGTTATATACCTAGCCCACTTCACTTATTACATAATGTTTGTCAGTCTGCTATTTCACTATTTGAGTTTTATTTCTTTATTTATTTGAGAGAAAGAGAGAGGGACGGAGGGAGAGAGAAAGAGAAAGAGAATGGGTGTGCCAGGGCCTCCAGCCACTGCAAATGAATTCCAGATGCATGTTCCACACTGTGCATCTACATGGGTACAGGAAAACTGAAACTAGGTCCTAATGCTTTACAGGCAGATGCCTTAATTGCTAAGCCATCTTTTCCAGCTCCACTACTTGAGGTTTTAACTCCTGTGGTGGTGAAAGTTTAGGTTCTCTTTGGCTTCCCTAGCGCTGAGGATGAGAACGTCTAGCATTTGCATTTTCTTCTTGTTGTGGCAGTTTTCTCCCTATGAGTATATTTTTAAAGTGAGTGCAAATCTGTGTTTGTTCATAACAAATATATGCTCAGGAATGAAAGGATAAGTTTGTTCCCATCAGTGGTACCCAAGCAGAAGAATGTTCTATAAGTGAAATAAAGCAGTGGGGACCACAGTTAGATGAAACAAGGCAGTGGGGACCATAGTTAGATGCCATCTGCTCTGCTTTGGTTTGTTCATGGAAATAGGTCAATGAGAAATTCCTGGGTCTTGTTTTCTTTTGTTTCTGTGTGTAGGTAGGTTATATGTAATGTGGTGGTGTGTGATGTGTCATGCATGTGTGTGTAGATGTGTGCACTCTGTCTGCATGTGTGCCAAGGCCTCTATTGCTCATCTGCCTAGTTCCTTGAGATAGTCTCTCCCTCAATCTAGAGCTATTGTTTTACTTTTATATATTTTAAAAAAAATTATTCATTTATTTGAGAAAGGGAAAGAAGCAGAGAGAGAGAGAGAGAGAGAGAGAGAGAGAGAGAGAGAGAGAGAGAGAATGGGTGTGCCAGGGCTTCCAGCCACTGCAAACGAACTCCATATGCATGTGCCACCAACTTGTGCATCTGGCTTATGTGGGTACTGGGGAATCAAACCAAGGTCCTTTGGCTTTGCAGGCAAGCGCTGTAACCACTAAGCCAGCTTTCTAGCCCCAGCAATTCTTGGGTTTCTACTCCCCATAGGACTTCAATTACAAACATGCATAGCCAGACTCAGCTTTTTACCTGGGTGCTGGGGAAGTAAACTTGGGCAGTCTCAGGCCCTTTTAGGTCTCAGGCTGAAGTGGCAAGTGTGCTTAATTGCTGAACAAACTCATCAGCTCCTAGCTCCCTGTATTTTGTTTTAAATTTACTTTCATAGTGAGGGATAGAGGGAGAAGGAGAAAGAAGAGAGAGAGAATAAGAGAATGGGCATGCTAGGGCTTCTTACCACTGCAAACAAACCCCAGATGCATACATCATATTGTGCATCTGGCTTTATGTGGGTATTGGGGAATTGAACCTGGGCCAACAGCTTTTGCAAGCAAGCCTCTTTAACTGCTAAGTCATCTCCCCAACCTTAAATCTGTGCTTTTCTGTAACATTGGTGGAGGAAGACCAGCTTGAAGAGCTCTCCTGTTAACATGGACAGATGCTTTGTGATGGGACATGGGCTGATCACTGGTGAGGATCACCAGCAGCTCCTAGTAGATCTTACTGTGAGGAGGAAGATGTTTTAAGGTCCTGTGGTCTTCCTTCTGCTTTGCCCAGGAAGGGAAAAGAGTCATGCCCAGCCATGAAGACTTTAGATGCTTGTTACAATTGCTCCAAAATTATGTAAAAAGAAACTCAGTTTAAACCCTTAGAGCTGTAACACAGAATCTCCTCATTTTTTGGATGCTTCTGTCCCTAAGACTTTCCTCTCTGACTAGACTTGATGGGTGCTGGTGCTTTGGGGTTCATCTGGGACTCATCGATTAAGAATGGACAAAACCAGGCTGAAGAGATGGCTTAGTGGTTAAGACACTTGCCTACAAAGCCTAAGGACCCAGATTCAATTCCCCAGGACCCATGTAAACCAGAGGCACAAGGTAGCACATGTGACTGGAGTTTGTTTACAGTGGCTAGAGGCCCAGGTGCATCCATTCTCTCTCTCTCTTTCTCTCTCATAAGTAAATAAATAAATACATAAATTTTTTTTTTTAAAAAAATCCTGCCTTTGGACTTATGTTCTGAGACACTTGGCTGCTTCCCTGGGCCTTGGAGTTTAGGCTTTTTTCCCTCCCAACATAGGGCCTCACTCTAGCCCAGGTTGACCTGGAATTTACTATGTAGTCTCAGGCCGGCCACAAACTCACAGCAATCCTCCTTCCTCTACCTTTTGAGTTCTGGGATTAAAGGTGTGGACCACCATGCCCAGTTGAGGCTTTTTAAATTCTGTCAGCACATCAACTTCCCAGTCACTTTTCTAAAGCAGTGACTGAGTCAGAGGTCTGACTTTCCTTTGGGCTTCCTTCCAGCACAGTTCCCCATAACCCCAGGCCCAGAGAATGCCCTCTTACCTCTGTCCTTGGAGCCCAGTCCCTTGGCACAGCAACGCACATGCAGTGGGCTAGCCCCCGGCAGCTTTCTGCCCACCTTCTGCCTGTTGTCAAGGACCAAAGGCAATGGACTGTGCCAAGCTGGCTTTCAGTTGGGAAGAATACTTCTTTCCCATGGAGAAATTAAAAAGCGAGCTTTAGGGGTCCACAGGGGAATGAAAAGATGGACAGTAGAACTTTGGAACTGAGCAATGTTGAAGGTTCTCTGTCTGATGGCTCAAGTTCAAGTCCTTCCTGGTCACCTAGGTGGAATGATGCTGGACAAGTGAGTTAACTTCCATGGGCTTTTGTTCCCACCTACAAAATAGGAGAATGACACTGTGAACTCTCAGACAGAGGCCTCTCCAAATAGACTCTGAGCCATTGAAGTAACACTGCGGCTTTTCTCTCTTCCCAGTCACAGCACACAGTGCGGAGTCTGACATATAATTGCATGTTACATGTGAATTCGACTGCAAGTAATAGAAACCTATTACAGCAAAATGCACCAAGGCTTACCCCTCTTCTTACAAGAGGTCTCGGGCTGGGCTGCTGCTGGTTAAGGTGCTCTCTGTGAGGTCTTTGAGAACCTAAGTTCTGTCAAGCTTTTTCTCCCTTCAACCACCTTGTGCATCATCTTATGTTCTCAGCCTTGTTAGTCCATGGTCCCAAGGTAGCTCAGGCATTGCCAAGCACCGCAGCCACATTTTAGGCAGAGGAAAGGGAAGGCAGCAGCCATTTCTGTCCCCTTCATAAAATAAGTAAAAGATTTTCGTGCCTGGCATGGTGGCACACTCCTTTGATCCTAGCACTTGGGAGGTTGAGGTAGGAGGATCCCTATGAGTTTGAGGATAGTGTGAGACTATATAGTGAATCCCAGGTCAGCCTGGGCTAGATAGAGCAAGATCCTACCTAAAAAAAAAAAAGATTTTCCTGAAGTCACACCAAGGTATGTTACAACATTAGTTATAACTGGGTCACGTGATCACTGTTGAAAGGGGTTTTGGGAAAGCAAGTCTCAGTTTCTGCAGGAGGAAGCAGCAGGAAGATGCATAACTATAGCTGAAGGGACCAATAAATGCTCACTAAATGAATATGAAACATGATAGCCAAATAAGGTCTCTCTTTTCTCAGGCAGAGCGTAACATGCAACTATTTTGAGGAAAGCAACACAAAATAGGTTATGTTTGTAAGCTCCTATTCTGTAATATTGATTTCAAGTGGCAAAGTGCTGAGTTTTCTCACAGGTCTGGGGAGGAAGTTAAGGAAGAGTCAGTTGGCTGGATTTTACTCTGCTGTTTCCTGGAGATATATTCTACATACACTGCCTTTCTGGTCAGAAAAGACATGTCTTTTATACCCGGCCATGGGCCATCCTTCCCCCATGCTCATATGTGAAGGGAGGGGTACATGCTAGACTGTAACATGCCCTGGGAACGCGATCTCTTCCTCACCAAGAGGAGCACCCTTCACATGAATGGCAAGGGACAAGTAAATCGCCTGTGACTATTTCACTTCTCTTCATAAGAATGACCTTCTTCCTTCCTTCCCATCATTCCAGTGAGGATCTGCTTTTTCCTATACTACCCAGATGTCGTTAGACAAAATGTCAGAATCAAGGAACAACCAGGCCAATCTCTGGGTTTACTTCTGTGCACAGGCTTCACGGGGGTACTGGGGAATTGAACCCTGGCCTATAGACGTTGCAAGCAATTGACTTTAACTGTTGAGCCATCTCTCCAGTCCTTCGGTGCCACTTCTACTCTCCAGAGGGATACTGGGAAAACTCCAGGCAAGAAACACCTGAAGTTTCCTCGGTGTGTCTGAGAAAAAGTGCTATCACATAAGACCTGGCTTTGGGGGAGAGCTAATCTGTGGTCATTGTTGCTTTTAAAGTTTTGGGGGCCACTCTATTTGTGTTGTGAAATTCAGCTCCACCAGTTTCCTGAGCACAGTGAAAAAGAAGCTATTTGCAACTGGTACCCATGCAGAAAAGTTCAAAATTCTCCAACAGGGAGCTCTGCTACGTGGGTAGGAAGAATACTTTCAAATGCATTTCTTTTTTAAAATTTTTTTTGTTTATTCTTACTTATTTATTTGAGAGTGACAGACAGAGAGAAAGAGGCAGAGAGAGAGAGAGAGAGAATGGGCACGCCAGGGCCTCCAGCCACTGAAAATGAACTCCAGACACGAGCGCCCCCTTGTGCATCTGGCTAACGTGGGTCCTGGGGAATCGAGACTCAAACCGGGGTCCTTAGGCTTCACAGGCAAGCGCTTAACTGCTAAGCCATCTCTCCAGCCCAATCAAATGCATTTCTTTTTTTTTTTTTTTAATATTTTTTGTTCATTTTTTATTTATTTATTTGAAAGTGACAGAGAGAGAGAGAGGGAGAGAAAGAGACAGATAGAGAGGGAATGAGTGCGCCAGGGCCTCCAGCCACTGCAAACGAACTCCAGATGCATGCACCCCCTTGTGCATCTGGCTAACGTGGGTCCTGGGGAAACGAGCCTCGAACCGGGGTCCTTAGGCTTCACAGGCAAGCACTTAACCGCTAAGCCATCTCTCCAGCCCTCAAATGCATTTCTTGATATTGTCAACAATGAGTACTTGGTCTTCTGGTGTATTTATACATTAACAGATGTGAAAAGAGTAAGAGGCCAATGGTTCAGGCCTCCTTTGCAAAGCAGTCACTAGTATTATAGAGATAACCGCAACATTGACTCTTGCTTGTCACCTGTTGCTAACTTTTCTTTCCTCACCACATTAGGCTAGTGGTAATAAAGTGAAATAATTAAGGAGACAGGTTCTGAGTTTATCTTTTCCCTCCTAATATTAGGGATTGAACCCAGGGCCTTGTATATGCTAGGCAGTCACACTACCACTGAACTACCTCCCAATACTTTTACTTATTTGTGTGTGTGTGTGTGTGTGTGTGTGTGTGTGTGTGTGTGTGTGCAGGTTCTCACTAACACAAACTAGCTTGGAATTACAATTCTCTTGTGAGCTTCCCGAGTAGCAGAGATTACAGGCCAGATCACCAGGACCAATTTCTGATTTTACACCTTGTTTTTGTCATTTTTTTTAAAAGTTCTGCCACTTTGACCGTATCAATTCCTTGTTTCATTTCCTTGTTTCTTGTTTTCTGGATCGTATGTTCTTACTTACACAGTGGATGAATTAGTATCCACCCTACAAAATTATTGCAGACATTAAGTGAGCAGCCCTGTAAGAAAGTGCTGATAAAGTGTGCCTTTGCAAGTCCCGAAAACCCAACCCAAGTAACTCAATCCAAACGAGAACGCACCGACCCACGTAATGACAACTGAGTCTCAGGCACAGCCAGGGGCTCCCACAATGCCACCAAGCCCACACTTTGCTCTACTTTCTTTCCACTTCTTTAAAAAAAATCATTTTGGGCTGGAGAGATGGCCTAGCGGTTAAGCGCTTGCCTGTGAAGCCTAAGGACCCCGGTTCGAGGCTCGGTTCCCCAGGTCCCACGTTAGCCAGATGCACAAGGGGGCGCACGCGTCTGGAGTTCGTTTGCAGAGGCTGGAAGCCCTGGCGCGCCCATTCTCTCTCTCTCCCTCTATCTGTCTTTCTCTCTGTGTCTGTCGTTCTCAAATAAATAAATAAATAAATAAATAAATAAATAAATAAATAAAATTTTTAAAAAATCATTTTATTGACAACTTTCACACATCTACACAATATACTATGATCATAACCCCCTCCCACCACCTGTCCTTTTCCCTCTCCCTGATCCCTTCCCCACTGAGCCCTTTCTTCTTTCCAGCTAGTCTCCTATTTTGATGTCATCATGTTTTCTCTCCTGTTAAGCAGGTCTTATGTAGGTAGTATCAGCCACTGTGAGGTCACGAATACCACAACCACTTTGCGTCTGGAAGACAGGACTGTAAGCATTCCTCCCTTTCCATTGGCTCTTATATTCTTTCCACCACCTCTTCCACTTGAGGCCCCCTCCAGGTGAGGGAATTCACACCTGATACTGAAACCCTAGTCAAAAGCCCACGGTTGGGGAAAGTCATGAGCCCTAAGGGGGAAACTACTACTGTGGTCGGGTTAAATGAATATATTATGCTCACCAAACTGCTCTCTCAATACTTGTTTATGCCTGTATACTAATGCCACTCTCACTTTTGGCCAGTGAAGCTTCTCTTTCAGATGGTGGTGACATGGCTACAGCATCCCAGCCTGGCCCTCTCGTTTGAAGTCCACTGGGAAAGATGAGATGCAACCCTCCACTGTCCCAGCAAATGTCACTGTCTGAACGGATCGACCCTGACCCACGGCTGACCATGCCCAAGTCAAGAGCATAACTTTGCAGTGACAGCTGAAACCAACCTCATTTGCTGGGCTAAGCGCATCGTGTCTCCTCAGAAGGAGACTTTGCCATCCCAAGGAAGAGGGCTATCTGCTTAAAGGATGGGACAAGGGAAAAGGGCAAATTTCCCTTAGAATGTATTTCAAAAAAGAAAGTGAGCCAGGTGTGGTGGCACACACCTTTAAGCCTAGCACTCGGGAGGCAGAGGTAGGAGGATCACTGTGAGTTCGAGACCACCCTGACACTACGTAGTTAATTCCAGGTCAGCCTGGACCAACGTGAGACCCTACCTTGAAAAACCAAAAAAAAAAAAAAAGTGAATCAAGACTTTACACCAGTCCTAGAATCCCAGACTAGAGGAAGGCTTTCTTGGGTCCCAAAGAAATGTAGGTTCAGTGAAGATAAACAGTAGCTATGAGGTTACACAATAATCATTTCAAGAATTGAATGGAGATGAGCATTGAAATAAATGACTGAAAGATTCCCGGTGAGAAGCCAGGCTGTGGCAGGGTGAGTGTGGGTGGTGGGTGGCGCCTGGCCTTCTGGACTGGTTAGTTAGTGGAGGAGAACCACACCTGTCATCAGAATGCGGGGCTGCAGGTTCCCCGAGGATGGATGCAAGACAGAGGCTCTGGGCCTCTGAGCCCTGGGAAGTCCAGTCTCACCTTCCAGAATGGTTGCCCTGGACAAAGGCCTTTTCTTTTGAGTCCTTTCTGCTGAGCAGTGGTTTTCAAACCTGGTTGTGTCCAGCAGAGCCATCAGCGTAATAAAAAAAACAAACAAAGAGTAGTTCTAGAAGGCTCTCTCAGCAGTTAGGTCTGAGCTTGGGGTGCAGCCCCAGAGGTCCAGTTATTGCCCGTGCCTCCTACTACCAGGGCTTGGGCTGGCACTAACCACACTGTTAACGTTGCTGTGTCTCTCCTCAGAGGTGAACCCCAAAGGACATGAGCTCACACAGCTTTCAGTCTCTGGTACACAGCATGATGGCTGGCAGGGAGCAGACACCCAATAAACGTTTGTTGAAGGAACACAGGCAGATGCAAGCTGTCTTTTCCCATGGGGGCTTTTCTGGGAAAGAGAGCCTGCTATTTCTGGAAAGAGTTGCTATCACGAAGAAGAGTTCATGGAGGCAAATGAAATAAGGATCCCAGAGGGAAAGGCTCATGGATCCCCCAGGCATGCACCCCGTTAAAGGGCTCCTCCGGGTTGGGGCATAGCTCAGTTGGTGGAGTGCTTGCCTAGCACACAGGGAGTTGTGAAGTCAATCCCCAGCCTTCCTACCCCGGCATGGTAGCGCAGGCCTGCAATCCGACACTTGCGACGCAGAGACAGGAGAGTCGAGAGTTCAAGGCCTTCATCTTCCGCCACATATTGAGGTGGAGGTCAGCCTGGGCCACATGAGACTGTCTCAGAAGGAAGGAGGGAAGGGAAAGAAGGCTCCTCTGTAGTCATGGTGTCACTGTTACTGTCATTATTTTACATACTATTGTCCTTATGGGAGCCAGGCACTGGGTTCACGGTGACTGTCCCTTTTGCTTCTCATGGTGACGGTAGGGAGTTGCTCACATCCCTGGCCCATGTGTTTCACAGGTGCCGAGAAAGAGACAAAAAGAGAGGCGCTGTGGTCCAGGAGAGGCACACGGTTAGGGAGTGGCAAACTTGGGACTGTGCTTCCAAGTGCATAATCTTTGCCACACCTGCCACCCGTTTCTCTAAGATGTCTCTGCACAGTTTGGGAGCAAGCGTCACTCTCAGCGACCAGGTGCCCACGTCTGCCACAAACGTTCACCAGCATCCAGCACAACGTCAGGGGGGAATAAAGTGACTCTCAATACAGGCCATTGTACACCTTTCCAAACAGGCTGTTTCCTTTCTCATTTTTGCTCCCCTGCTGTGTTTTGAAGGTCACTGACTGCGTCTGCACAAACCAGGGAGGTCACCAAAGTCATACTTGGCAAGGAAACCCAGCGGTGGGAAGGGATGAGGAATGTGGGGGCAGGGGAGGAGGCGGAGGGGAAGGAGGAGAGGAGGTGAGGCAATTGTATCCCAAGGGACGCCAGGCTCGCTTTTCCTCTCTCAACCAGTCCAATGACCTTCTTCTTTCTTGCTGACCACTCCCCGGGGCCGGCCTCGCTGCTACTCACAAACAGCCAAGGCAGCTCAGAAGGAAGAGATAGCCCCTCGGGCTGTTCCTGAGGCCTCTGCAGCTGGGTGCTGCTCCCCAGTTTGCAGGAAGAAAAGCCCCCTCAGGAGAGCTGGACAGGTGCGTGACAAGTTGAGCCTCATTTCTGTCTTCTCCGAGCGTTCATATAAAGGGTTGGAAGCCGGGCCAGGGCAGCAGGCACTTGTGGGAAAGGGCTCAATTATGTTCTCGGGAGAAAAACACCATTAATGACAGGCCTAGCTGCTCAAAGTGGGGATTGAAGTTTTGGCGGGGAGGAGGGGAAGGCAGTGAGGAGAAAGAAGCTGTTTAAATCTTTGGTCTGTCAATGGACAGCCAAGAGGACTTGGGGGCTAGAAATCTCACATGATGAAGGCTGCCTCTGGATGCTGCACAGCCTGGGTGTTGGATCGACGGAAAGACTTGTAAAGAGCCACCTGCTCAGGAAGGGCACCGATCCCAGGGTCTGGTCAGCTTGGCTCCCAGCAAGACTTCTTCAATAGGTGGTTGATGGGTGAAAATAAACTCAGGGGCAGAGGCCTAAGAAACAAGGAGTCAAGGTTTACTTGAGAGTTACAAACTGTGTTCTTTAAAGTATTTTTTTTTAATTTAAGAGACAAGTCTTCATAAGATGTTCATTTTTATCCAAGCATTGCTGAGAAAGTCCACCAACATATCCCCCAGTCAATTTTTGCTCTGTGCTTTGAAGGGAGAACTGACATACCATGGGCTCAGGGCACTCCCGAGTGGTCCTCATCCAGGGAGAGCTCGAGACCGTGTGCACAGGGTGCCCCCCTGATGCCCTCCCCACTCTCTGAGGCTTTAGAAACAGTGCCACGTTGGGCACGTCAAAGGCAAGTCCTTAGAAGTCACTTTCTCGGTGTCTCCCTTGCTCTGCCTGGCTTAGTGCTTGCAGCCTTTTCCAGGATCCTCCTGCTTCCAGGGCCTGGGCAGCAGCTCCCAGTGGATGCTCTGGTGAGGCCCCATCAGCAGCTTCTCTCTGATGGACAGCTATGAGTTGTCTTGTGCTTGCTGAGTGCGTGCCCCCTACAGGGGTCTGTGCTGAGAGCCTGGGGGGAGGGGGGGAGGGCAGGTATGCAGTCCAAAGCCAGCACTTGGAGCTCAGAGCAGACCACACACTTCCACATTCCTGTTTTCATCTATCCAAGTGAGTATGCCACCTTGAGAGAGGCAATCACCTCTGAGCCTCAGTTTCCTGCAAGGAAAAGGATGGTATCCATGTCGTAGGGTGCTTGCCAGGATGAAACATACAAATGCATGCCAAGGGCTTGTAACAGCACCTGGCATGCATGTTTAATACGTGTTAGCAGGTATGTGTGTGTGGTTCATGTACATCTATGAGCAAATGTGCGAGGAGGCCAAAGGAAGTCATTAAGTGTCCTCCTCTGTCATTCTTTCTCTTTGAGATTTTGGCCAGTGAGGAACCGCTGTCCTGCTGCCACTCCTGTTTGTTTGTTTGTTTGTTTGTTTGTGATATAGGGTCTCACTTTAGTACCCACTGACCTGGAATTCACTATATAGTCTCAGGGTTGTCTTGAACTCACAGCAATCCTCCTCCCTCTGCTGGGATTAAAGGCATGTGCTACCACGCCCACTGGGTTTGTTTTGTAAAATTATTTATTTCTTTTGAGAGAGAGAAAGAGGTAGATAGATAGAGAATTGGTGTGCCAGGGCCTCTAGCCACTGCAAGCAAACTCCAGATGCATGCGCACCCTTGTGAACCTGGCTTATGTGAGTCCTGGGGAATCAACCTGGGTCCTTGGACTTCGCAGGCAAATGCCTTAACTACTAAGCCATCTCTCTAGCCCTGGCTTTTTATGTGAGTGCTGGAACTCAAATTTATGTCCTTGTGCTTGGGCAGCAAGCACTCTTACTGAGCCATCTCTCCAGACCCAGGTAAGAGTAATTCTAATTTATTTATTTTTTTAAAGAAAGAATAGGTGCACCAAGGCCTCGAGCCACTGCAAACAAATTTCAGATGCATGTGCCACTTTGTGCGTCTGGCTTTATAGGGTACTAGGGAATGGAACGTGGGTTGTTAGTCATTGCAGGCAAGCACCTTAACTACTAAGTCATCTCTCCAGCCCCAAGTTGTCTCTTTTAAGCCTGGCAGCAAGTGCCTAAGGCAAGTACAACTTCCCTTATTTGCAAATGAGGAAACTGAGGCTCTGAGAGGAACCTACAGTTTGCAGCCCAGCATTTAGTCTGTTTCTAACAATAACTCTGAAATGACAATGGCAGGTAAGCTTAGAGAGGAAATGGTAGTCAGGCTTTAGATTCCTGGGATGCATTATTGTAATCACCATACTAAAATGCCTAGTTATAATGGCTATGCATAGAATCATACTTCAATGTGGAGTTTGCATTTTAAATGGCACCTACTCTGCGGTTGTGGAAGGCCCCTGAAAGCACAGTTAACCTTCAGACTAGCTCTTTGGAAGCATCATTAATCCCTTAGGGCAGGGTTTTTAAATGCGAAAGTATCTGGTTTATAAATATCTCCCTTAATCCTCACCATAGTACTCTGTGGCACGACTTATTTTACAGGCAAGGAAGCAGAGGCTAAGAGTCAGGAGTCCTCTGAAGTCACAGTCCAGTCACCGTCCGTGTGTCCTTGGGTTCTGCACCTGTGCAGCCAGCCACTCTCGGATAGGAACTACAAAGCCAAAACAAACAAAATGCCCCTTTCTTTTTTATTAGTAAGGAATATGTGCAGACCCTTGTTTCTTGTCATTATTCTCTAAACAATGCAAGGAGTATGTACATAGCATTTACATGGGTAAATGCAGTAAGATATTCAGACATGACTCCAAGTCCACAGGAGGGAAGGTCTGAGCAGGTTCTGTGCAAATGCTTTGCTGTTTTACACTGGGGACTTTAAAATCCTTTGAAGGTCCTGGAACCAACTGTCCACAAATATGTGGGTTCACTACCTATGTTGCAGTTGAGGTTGAAATCTATACCTGATCCCATAATCCCTTACTTGGCACCTGCAGCATTGAGCTCTTGTTAAAAAAAAAAAAAAAAAAAAAAAAAAAGCTCAGGGCTGGGGAGATGGCTCAGTGGGTAAAGTGCTTGAAGTACAAGTGGTCCAACCATAAAGACCGGAGTTCGAGCCTTAGCACCCATGTAAAAGCAAGGTGTGGTGGAGTGAGCCTATAATCCCAGTGCTGGAGAGGAGGTAGATCCTTAGGGCTGAATCAGTGAGCTCTAGGTTCAGTCTCAAAAAGGCAGGTAGAGAGTGATTGAAGAAGACATCCTTGCCCACACACCAGAACACACACAAGTGCACATGCATGTTCACTTGCACACACACACAGACACATATGCACACATATACACATGCTAATAGTTAAAACAAAACAACAGCAATCAAGAGCCAAACAAGCCCCTGAAATAGCATCTCTTGGCTGGGGTCTGGCCAGACATCTTGGTTTAAAAAAACAGAATCTGACGTGCAGTCAACACTGAGCCACCCTTCGGGCCTCTTCCAAGTGCCAGAACTGAGCTTCTGCAGTCATGCCAACCTTCTCCTGCTCCCTACATGCTCCCGCACTTCCTCCTGGGCCTGGTACCATCATGTAGCCACTCATTCTCCTCTGCTGGGCACCTCAGCCATTGGCAACTACTCCTTCTCCCTTCCTTCTTCCCTTTTGCCAATGCTATCAAACCCACACCCTTCTCTCTATTTGCAACCTCCACCTGATAACAGCTGCCATCAGCTCTGCCTTGGATTTCTGCAATGTCCCCACTAACTAGGCTGTGTCTATCTGTGAGTCCCCGTGTCTCTGTCTGCCCAATGCCTCTGCCCAGTTTTCTCCAACTCCCAAAGGCCAGCCCTCATCCTTTCTCATGTTAACACTTGAAATTATCATTGCTATTGGGTTTTCGAGGTAGGGTCTCACTCTAGCCCAGGCTGACCTGGAACACACTGTAGTTTTAGGCTGGCCTTGAATTTACAGTGATCTTTCTATCTCAGCCCCTGAGTTCTGGGATTAAAAGCATGTGCCAGGGGAGGGAGGGAATTACCATGGGATATATTTTATAATCATGGAAAATGTTAATAAAAATAAAAATTAAAAAAAAAAGCATGTGCCACCACACCCAGATTGGGCTTATTTTCATTTATTTATTTATTATTTTTTGGGTTTTCAAGGTAGAATCTCACTCTAGCCCAGGCTGACCTGGAACTCACTCTGTAGTCTTAGGGTAGCTTCAAACTACAGCAATCTTCCTACCTCTGCCTCCCAAGTGCTGGGATTAAAGACATGCACCACCACACCTGGATGAAACTTATTTTTTAATTAACACATAAGAATGATACACATTTATGTGGTGCATTAAATGGTTTTTCTATCTGTACACAGGGTTTCCCTAGCAAGATGGCCATGACCTCTTAAATTCTATTCAATACAAGGCTCCAACTTCAGTCATAGGACTGAATGTGTTGGAATGTCTTGATGACCTACCTGTCTATGCCTTACCTGTATGTCCTCATTTAACAATCATATGAGACGCCTGTCGCCTGGTCTGGGTCTAGCCAGGAACAACACTGAGCTATGGCTCCTAAGCCCCAAGTTTGCTGGGTGTGGGAGAAAACTGGCTACCAGTAGGTCAGACAGAGGGCAGCAAAGACTAAGGAGGCAGAGTCGGCGGGTCTCCAGTCTGGCTGCCAGGAGGATGGAGGAAGAGTGTGTCAGCCTGGGAGGGTGGCAAGGGAGGTAACTGCAGGGACAAGAGATCCCCTTGCATGGCCCTGGGACCCCTCCCCAGAGCTATGGATTAGGGAAAAGGCCTCGAGAAGGCCACCATCGTGTGCCTTTCAGATCGCTGAGGTTCTTGAGGTAAGACTGCTCTCCATTTGCGAGCACAGCACCTAAGCTCGCGCCTGGCACTCAGAAAGTCCTGGAAAACCATGTGCCCAACAATCCATGGGGGCTGGAAAGTTGAGTGTGACTCTGACCGGGCCCTTGAGATAGGATATTTCAAATGACCAAGTTTTCTTTTTTAACCCCCCCCACCCCATGTGCCTGGGGGCACCCCGTAGGTGGTGGACCACAGCCATGCTGGCCTTGCTGTACTGCTGCTTGCTTCCGATGACCCAGGGCTCTGACACCTTGGACCTCCTGGATGCCACGGAGCCCAGCCCGGACCTGGCACAGCCCAGCTCCCATCTGGCAGAGCAGATCCGCGACATGCACGCCAAGGTGCTGGAGATGTGGCAGGAGATGACGCGGCAGCGGCGGGAGGCCGACGGCCCCGGCGAGGCGCTGCACGCCGTGTGCCGGGTGCAGCCGTCCAGCACGCTGGCCGCCGAGCAGCCGCGGGTCACCGGCCTGGTGCTCTTCCGGCAGCTCGCAGCGGGCGCCAGGCTCGAGGCCTTCTTCGACCTGGAGGGGTTCCCGGCCAAGCCGAACGTCTCCAGCCACGCCATCCACGTGCACCAATTCGGGGACCTGAGCCGGGGCTGCGAGTCCACCGGGCCCCACTACAACCCGCGGGCCGTGCCGCACCCGCAGCACCCCGGCGACTTCGGCAACTTCGCCGTGCGCGACGGCCGCCTCTGGAAGTACCGCAGCGGCCTGGCCGCCTCGCTGGCCGGCCCGCACTCCATCGTGGGCCGCGCCGTGGTGGTCCACGCCGGCGAGGACGACCTGGGCCGCGGTGGCAACCAGGCCAGCGTGGAGAACGGCAACGCGGGCCGCAGGCTCGCCTGCTGCGTCGTGGGCACCAGCGGCCCTGAGGCCTGGGCGCGCCAGGCGCAGGAGCACGCGGAGCGCAGGAAGCGGAGGCGGGAGAGCGAGTGCAAGGCCGCCTGAGCGCGGGCCCCCATGCGCGCTGCCCAGGCCCCCGGCGCCCCACACTCCTCCGTGCACCCCAGACACCTCCAAGGGCACAAGACCCTTGGGCCCCAGACACCTCTACGCACCCCAGACTCTTGAGCCCCAGACGCTTACATGGACTCCAGAGCCCTGTGCCCCAGACCCCCCTATAGACGCCAAAGCCTTGTGCCTAAGACGCCTGCATGCACTCCACAGACTCCTGTGCCCCAGACACTTCCAAGGACACCAGATCGTGGGGCCACAGACACCTCCATGCACCCCAGACACCTGTGCCCCAGATGCCTCTGTGGACGCCAGAGCCTTGTGTTCCAGATACCTTCATGGATACCAGAACATTGTGTCCCAGACAACTTCACCCCAGACTCTTGTGCCTGTGCCCCAGACCCCTGTATGGACTCCAGACTCCTGTGTCTCAGACATCTCCATGAGCCCTAAAAGCCCTGTGCCCCGGAAACGAGGCTCTTGGGCCCCAGACACATTTATGGACGCCAAACCCTTTGGCCCCAGTCATCTCCATGAACCCTTTGGTGTCCCAGGCACTTCTATACATCCCAGACACTTCCCTCCAGGCTCGAAGCTTCTTGTACCTTAAGAGCCCCACTGTGTCCCAAGAAAATACCGCTTACCCTCAGACAATGCCTCTCCTTTGACCCACTGCTCCGAGATACCCTCTGTACATTTCCCACTTTGCTCTCCACCCCCCCACCCCCATGCTAAGACATTCCCCTTTCATCTCGAGGGTCCCTCGGGATCTTTGAGCCCCTCACCCATTAGCTCAGGCCGCCCCCCAGATGTATTGAAATGCCCCCTCACTCTGACTCCCTGCTGGGCTCCACCCATGTGCTCTGAGACAGAGCTCTGCCTTGGGGACCTTTTCCTTCTTCCCTTTTCGCCCCCCAGGTGCTCTGAGACCCCTCCTAAGGCTGCTTGGGGTTTCCCATCCCTATTCACCAAGTGCTCCTGCTGAGCAGTGGGGAGTTGGGGGCTCCCTGACGCTGTCTTCAGCCTTTCCCCAAACACTACCTGTACCCCAGAGAGCAGCAATCTTTGTGTTGCACATTAAAAACACAGCACTTTTGTCCTGCACCCCACCTTGTTTAGCATTTGTTCCAGGCCTCTCTTTTCGGCTTGGCCGTTGTTTGTTTTGTTTTACTTTGAGAGGGCAAAGCTATTTCTTAAAAACTTGCAGGCCAGTTCCTCCGCCTTCCCCCCAACTCAGCAGGAACAAGGGTAAGTCACCCTCATGTATTCCAAAGTGGTTTCCAGTGGGGATCGCGAGAGTCTTGTCGGAAGCGGGTGGAATGCGGCGGGGAGGAGGGGGTGGGGGGGCCTGCTCAGGGTGAGTGTAAGGCTGAGAAGGGTGAGCTGAACCTGGACTCACCTGGGCCCATGACTTCCATCGCCGCTGGGAGGGCAGCCTTTGCCCAGTTCCCCAGAAGTCAGAGACTGTGTTAGCCAAGCCATATGACTGGGCGAGTTACAGGGGATGGTGTGCGCGCAAATGGAAGTGGAGAGCCCAAGGGCAGGTCGATCCTGACTAGGCCTTGGCAGGGGTTCTGGCTCTCTTTTCTTTTTTTCTTTCCTTTCCTTTCTTTTTCTTTCCTTTCTTTTCCTTTTCCTTCCTTCATTCTTTTTTTCTTTCTGTCTTATATACATAAGTGCATAGACAGTGTGGGAGGGGGGAGGATTTTGCACATGTGCATGTGTATGTGGCAGCCGGACAGCAGCCTCAGGTGTCGTTCCTCTCAGACACTGTCTAGGGTCTCTCCCTGGCCTGGAGCTTACCATGTAGGCTAGACTGGCTGGTCACTGAGCCTCAGAGATGTTCTTATCTCTACCTCCCCAGCACTGGACTTCCAAATGATTACAGGTGTGCAAAGGGGCTGGGAAGATAGCTCGGTTAGTAAAGTGCTTGCCTTGCAAGCATAAAGATCCTAGTCCAATCTCCACACATGTAAAATGCCAGGCATGGGGAAACAGGCCTATAATCCCAGCACTGGGGAGGCAGACAGGAGGATTTCTGGCGCTCCCTGGCCAGTTAGTCTAGCTTAATTCGTGAACTCCTGATCGATTGACAAGATGGAAGAGAGGTCGACCGCATACTTGAGGAATGACACCTGAGGTTATCCTCTGACTTCTGCATGCACTCACACACACACTACACGCACACTCACACGCACACAGTATTGTGCAAATGAAGAAATAAGATGGTAGGGTGGAAAAGAATACAACACTCTGCCCATGGGAGGGGCACATGCAGCCTGCTGCTTGCCCTCTGTTCTTGGTGTCCCCTTCCCCATCCCAGGTCCCCTTGAAGGGGCTTAGGACACCAGACCATTTCTGTTTAATCCTTTCATGGGATGGTGCCCCAGTGCTGAGAAACAGGGAGGAGATGACAGGAGGGCAATTAGCAGTTTGCTGTCAGGGCAGCAGGGTGGCTGACAGCTTGGGCTCATGGGGCCTGTTGAACCCCAGCTCTGCCACCTGCTCACTTCCAAGCTGCATGGCCTGAGCAAGGCACTGAAGCTCTCCAGGCCTGGGTTTCATCCTCTGTTAAACACAGTCATCACATGGGTGGCTCCGGAACCCAAGTCAAGTGTTCATGAGGAGCACAGCAGAGCATGCATATTTGATATGGATCTAATGCAATTAGCTGCCATCCCAGGGCTCAAGTCAGAAAAAGAGCTAACCAGTAATGGGTCAGGCTACCTTATGTCATGTAACTAGGATTCCAGCAAATGAAAGCTTGCGATCTCCAAGGTTTCTAAGAAGTACTTTCACATCCAACCAGAGGCCCCCGCTGATTGGAACAAACCAACTCCTGGCGGGAGGGGACCAAAGAAGGGAAGATGAGGAGCCACAAGGCAGACATCTAGTCCTTGGCACAGGACCCTGCATGCTGGCTAGCCCGCCCACTGACCCCACTTGGCCCCTGGCGACTATTTTTACTGCTCTAATCTTACTGATCAAGTTTGTGAATTTCCTCATATTTGCTGTTTTGACTTTGCAGCCGGCTTGCTAATGAGTTTGCCTGTTTGACTCACAGCGTTTGCATTTGTCACTGGGACTTAAACACACACTTGTTTTGATTTCTTTTTGTAAAATTAGAAGCGTTTGATGTAACGGCTGCACCTAGTCACAGCTGGGAGAGTGAGAAGAATGCTCGGGCCACATCGCTTGTACACAATATAGACAATAATTAGAGATGCGATTTTTAGATGTTTAGGATAAGCTTTTTCTCGGAATGGCAGAGATTTTTTTTTTCCTGAGTGAGGCTCTTTAGTGCATATACGCGGAAATACTGAAAACATAAGAAAATAGAGCAAATCAGTGAGCGCTTTGGTCAACTTGGAAGACTGCAGGAAATAAACCAACGGATGTTAGATCTGCTGTTGGGGCAGAATCGTGAAATATTTGTGTTTTTCATACTTTTCATGACTACCGTATGATCAAATAATTTCAGGTGACAGATTGTTAGGGATAAGTTCCTATAAAATGCTGGAAGAGCCAGTCATGGTAGCTCATGCCTTTAATCCAGCACTTGGGAGGCAAGGCAGAGGTAGGAGGATCGCTGTGAGTTCGAGGCCACCTTGAGACTACAGAGTGAATTCCAGGTCAGCTGGGCTTGAGTGAGACCCTACCTTGAAAAACCAAAAGGAAAAAAAAAGAAAGAAAGAAAGAAAGAAAGAAAGAAAGAAAGAAAGAAAGAAAGAAAGAAAAGAAAAGAAAAGAAAAGAAAAGAAAAGAAAAGAAAAGAAAAGAAAAGAAAAGAAAAGAAATCCTGGAAGACTCACCCATTCTGGCTTTGGCCTGTGCAGGGTGGAGAGAATGATTTAAATAGTACAGATAACGGATCCTCTCTGTCAGGAACTTCTCTTTATTTCAGTAATAACAGAAAAAGATGCAGGTACAACACATGATGATAGCAGAACCAAAACAAAGTCCGCAAAGGGGCAGAAGCTACTTCTTTCTTTAAATAAAAGTACAAAATAGCAATGAAGAAAGAAAAAAAAAAAACAGCTGTGTTTTAAGTTAAATATTCTATCACTGGCCTCAGCTACAAAATCCCCAAATATATTCTTGCACTCACATAGATTCACCAAAGTGAAACTTTTTGGTATAATGAAGGACTGTCCTATGCATCCAAAAGAAAAACCATCATTACCTAATAAAGAGATGCCCAGGAATGGCAAGCGCCCCTCTCTTCATCCTTTTATTTTATTTATTAGAGAGGAGGAGGGAGAGAGAGAGAACAATCATGCAAGGGCCTCTAGCCACTGAAAACAAACTCCAGACACATGTGCCACTATGTGCCTCTGGCTTACGTGGGTTCTGGGGAATTGAACCTGGCTCCTTAGGCTTTGCAAGCAAGTGCCTTAACTGCTAAGCCATCTCTCCAGCCCTCTGTCTATCATTTTAAATTGCTCATTCTGCATCACCTCTTTCTGTTTTCATGCAACCCTAATCTGCAGAGCCAGGCCTTCTGTGCCCCTGCTTCTCCTTCCACAGAGCTCGCCCTGGCTGCCCTCTGTTCTTCACCCAGCTCTCCACTCAGACAGCCACCAGAGAAAGGATTTAGTGACATGTGAGTTGGAAGCCGCCGTTTTACTTTTGGACATGCTCCTTGGAACCTCTTGAAAGTATGTTCAGCACCGAGAAGGGGGAGAATTGTTCCAGGGAAGACTAAGGACAAACATTTTGCAAAGGGAAGGGCAGACATCAACAGGGCTGTAGTGAGCAATGGGGCCAGGTGCACGCAAGCCCCCTGGGGATTTGAGAGAACAGTACTCCAAGAGGGGCAAAGGCAAGTTGCCATTGTAAAAGAACAAAGAGACCATCTCCCTGAGCGAGGGCTGCACTTCGAAGATGCTGGAAGAGCAGGAGGGTCTTTCATTTTTATTCTATTTGGGAGAGAGATAGAGAGATTAAGAGAAAAGAGAGAATATGAGCATGCCAGGGCTTCTAGCCCCTGCAAATGAATTCCAGACATATGTGCACCTGGCTTTATGTGGGTACTGGAGAACTGAACCTGAGTCCTTTGGCTTTGAGGCAAGTACCTTAACCGCTAAGCCATTTCTCCAGCCTGTAAGCAGGTCTTTTCATGCCAGACAGTGAATTAGGTGCAGATATTCCTGAGGGTTGGCATACACCAAGAAGTCACTCCAGGGCCTCAGAGATATCTCAGTGGGTTAAAAAGAAAAATCCCTGCCTGCACAAGCATGGTTTACCTGCGTTTAGATCCAAGAGCACATATAAAAATACCAGGCATGGTGGTGTGCACCCGTGAGGTCCCTGCTGGGGAGACAGAGAAAGGGAATCCCTGGAGTGCATGGGCTAGCTAGTCTAGCCAATGGGATAGCTATGTGCTCGGCAAGAGACCATGTTTCAAAGAAAAAAGGGAAGAGATTGAGAAGAACACCTAATGGGCTGGAGGGATGGCTTAGCAGTTAAGGCATTTGCCTGCAAAGACAAAGGACCCAGGTTCAATTCCCCAGGACCCAAGTTAGCCAGATGCACAAGGTGGCACTTACATCCGGAGTTCGTTCTAAGTGGCTGGAGGCACTGGCATGCTCCTTTTCTCTCTCTCTCTCCCCCTCTTTCTCTGTCAAATAAATAAATAAATAAAAATAATTAAAAAAGAAAAGAAACACATCTGATGTCGACCTCTGGCCTCCACATGCATGTGCATACACATGCACACATACACATGCAGAAAAAATTCACTCCAACATGTGGCCCTCTCCCACAGCCCTTTTCTAGAGCAGTCTATAGAGATGGTGTGTGCTTGGGAGCCAGTGGGGAAAAGAAAACAAATGCAGTTGATATAGGATGCTCATGGGAAGGAGGCTCTAGCAGGGACCTGCCAGCTAGCAGGCTCACAAGTGATACTGAAGGAGGGGCAGCCAAAATCGGGCATGAAAGGCATGGGAAGAGAAGGAGTTAGGGATGACAAACGCCTGCTTCATGAATCCTGATCCATTTCCACAGGCCTTAATTAAAAGAAAGACAAACACCCCCAGGTAAAAATCCTCACCTCACAGGAACAGAGTACAAGAAATGCAGAGTGTGCAAATGAGCTTTCATTAAAAAGCCTGCCAGCTCTGTTCCATTTATCCAGACTGCTCTGCTCTCTGCTGCCAAGTGGGCTGGAAAATAACGGAAGGTCAAACACACCTGTAGAAGAAAAACACACAGGCGGAACATCCCCACTACAAAACAGGGAGGACCATGAGACAGGGAGGAGGGAGAGAAGATAGGGTTGCCCCTCACAAATATCAACTGTCCCTCCCTCCCCGCTCCAAACTCACTGGCAAATACCATGCTAGTTTATGAGGCAAGAACAGCCCAGAGGCCGTGTGGGGTTCAAGTCTACCTCAGTCTAATGCCTAACTCTCCTAGACATCTGAGACTTGATTTTGTTTTACCAATTCCTCTTTGAGTGCATATAGGTCTTGGGACAATTCAGAGGGTGCCTCATGCTGAAGTGAAAAACCATCACAATTCCTTTTTCTGAGGTGGCTGGCTTACACATAGGTGCATGACATGGCCACACAGGCAGGTGTCACTTCTGACCAATGAAATGTGGCAAGAGCTGTTTGGTGCATGTATCTATTCATATGTGTACATGTGTGTACCCTGCTGTATTTGCATGAAGATGGCCTTCATGCATGTGTGTGATCATGTGTGTGCCCCATATGCACATGCAGGAGGACTTGTGTGTATCACCACGTGTGTGCCCTGTATGCACTTGCAGTACTTGTGTGTGTGTATGACCACATGTGTGCCCCGTTTGCACATGCAGGAGGACTTGTGTGTATGACCACGTGTGTGCCCCGTATGCACATGCAGAACTTGGTGTGTGTGTATGATCATGTGTGTGCTTTGTATGCACATGCAGGAGGCAGCTGCAGAATGACCTCAAGTGTTATTCCTTAAGACACCCTCCACCCTTGTTAGGACAGCATCTCTCACTGGCCTGGAAGTTACTGATTAAGGTAGGCTGCTAGGCCAGTAAGCCTCAGGATCCTCCTCTCTGTCTCCCCAGAACTGGGTTTACAAAATCATCATACCTGGCCTTTAAAAAAATTTTTTAAATCTATTTGAGAATGACAGACAGGGAGAGAGAGAGAGAGAGAGAATATGGGTGCGCCAAGGCCTCCAGCCACTGCAAACGAATTCCAGATGTGTGCGCCCCTTGTGCATCTGGCTAACCTGGGTCCTGGGGAATCGAGCCTCGAACCAGGGTCCTTAGGCTTCACAGGCAAGTGCTTAACAGCTTAGCCATCTCTCCAGTCCCCCCTTTTTTAAAGTGGGTTCTGGGATCAAACTCAGGTTCTTGTGCTTGGAAAACAAGTACTTTAGTAACCGAACTACCTTCCTGGCCCAGTGTTTTGCTACACACCCACCCACACACGTCAAGAAGAAACTCCCTTCTGACTTGCAGCATTTGTGACAATGAGGCCTGGAGTTGCTGCAGCCATGTTGTCAGGAGTGATGAACTGACCCCCAGACAAGCTGGGAGATGGACACCCAGATCACTGGAGGCACTGGAGTGAACCAGCCCTGAGAGGTTCCCTCAGAAGTTCTAGTTACACAACAGAACTCACTGCCCTATTGTTTAAGTTTCTGTGAGCGTGAGTTGTTTCTGAGGGGACCAGGACTGATGCAGTATCTGGTGGAGCTGGGGAGGAAATGCTATGTGCTTTCACAATAACTTTTTTAAAAAGACAACCATAAGCAAAGGCTGGAACTCTCTTTAATGTCTGCAAAACAGAAGAACCATATTGGATGGGCACAGTGGAGGTGGGACACTACCACATACAGGAATGGGGTGTTGTCATGGTTACGCCTGTGGCAGCATCAGTCCATAAGTTCTCAGTCCATCTAATAGTCCTCCTTTCTCTGCTATGTTCTGGGCTTTGCTCGATGCCTTGCTCTCCAAAAGGTGACAAACAGGCCCTGACGATATGCCCCTGCCAGCTGTGTGCCCAAAGCAAAGCTCCTGGAGGGTGGTGGTAATGTTGTCATTTCTTACTGTGTGGTACAGGCTGGTTTCACTTGGAGGCTCTAGTGTCTGATGCAGTGGTGTTGGATAATGGCCGCACATGTCCGTCCAACAGAAAGCTATTTCTAGTGGACGTTATGGGGTGGCCTGAGGGGGCAGAAGACAGACTGGCACAATGGGTCCCTGTGGTCAGAGATGTGTTCCTATCTCTAGGAGCCCCAGCGTACTGACATGGGTGTCAGGATAAGTCGGCAACCCCTTCCAGGGAAAGCCTCTTTCCTGTAGGGGTCTCCAAGACAAGTTCTCAGAGGCCATCTGAGCTTTAGGACTCAGACCCTCCTGGGGAGGTCCAGCTAAAAGGAAGGTCTGTGGCTCGATGGCCCTGCACTTTTCTGCAGGGCCGGAAGCCACCTAGAGAGGCTTATCTTCACTAGACCACACCCTCCTCTCCCCTTGGACCATGCATTTGGTTTACAGTTCCTGCCATGGCTGTAAGGAAGTCATCTTCATCTTGTTTCATTTCTCCTCTCCCATCAGGCCACAAATTCCGTGTTTTGTTAAAACTCCAGTTATCTGGTGGCATAGAGGTGACATTCTGTTGTAGGAGGGAAAGGACTCAAGGTTTCAGGTGGTACAGGAAACAGCCTGACCCCAAGCAATTAGCTTTATTTCCAAACTCACATTAGTCACGTTTCCTATATATAGCCCAGGGGGAAAAAAAGCAGAACATGAATGGAGTCTCTTTTCGCTACAGCCTGACTCCCATCCTGCTACACCAGTGAACCCCTCTAGGTCCAGGCTCGAACACTGGGCTGTGCAGTTAGCACACAGCCTCCAGGGCACTAGACATTGCAGACTCACAGGCCATCTTCTCTCTTGTCTCTGCCCCCCCCCCAGCTGTTCCCCCCCCAGGCCACTGTGACCAGCAGTGCCACCAGCATGGTGTCAAGAGAGCCCACTGTTGGGGATCCTGGCATCCCATGAACACATTCCATTCCAATACATCGTTCTCTCCAGCTGCCGAAGCACTTCCTGTCCCAGCTGTCCCTGCCACGATGGCGGACAATATTACAGGAGAATAGAAAACATCTCATCTCTAATAAAACAAATGCTGACAAAAGACGGATGTAGAAAAGCAGCCACATGGCAGCTGCGATCCCCGAGCCTGGCCTTGTTCACGGCAGCACGTCCTCGGCGGAAAGCGGTGACACCTAGAAACTCAGGGACCCGCACTGAATAAATCCGACAGAACTGGCAGCATCTGAGCGCGCGCACAGCTTGCCGCCGCCGGATCAGAGCATTTTCTCATTTGCAGACATGGAGGTGTTGGAGGAGGACGTGGCTGGGATGCTTGTTCTGCTGCCTCTCTTTCTCCTCAGGGTCCTGGAGCCTTCCACATGCCACCTTGTCCCGTCGTACGTACCCAGCTCCCTTCATGTCTGCAAAGCGTTCCCCGTGTCTCCATCCTGCGGGATCGCTTTGCTGTCCTCCCCGGCGGGAGCTCCAGCTGCTGCCTGAGTAGGCGGCAAGGGGTCCGCAGGAGACCTGGGTTGGCCCCTGTGGGAGGCCAGACCAGGTGGGGACAGCTCAGGCTCCCTGGCAGGGCCCTCCCCACTGGTCCCCTGCAGCTCCTCAGTCACGTGAATGGTTTCCCTGCCCATCCTGTTTACTTCTTGCTCCTCTGAAGGTAACCCCGGGACTGAAGGCTGATGAAAGTGCTCGCTCTGGTTCCCGGGGCTCGGCTGTGCTGGGGAGCTGCCAGGCAGCCTCCTGGCATCCTCGGGCGCTGTCAACACCTCGGCAGATGCACAACTTTCATCACGTCTCTGCTTCTGAACCTCCCCTGAAAACCGAGAGACAGCGTCAAACCTCTGCAGCATGTGGCCCTCACCCCCTCTCTCCTGTCACCTCCCACCCTACAGCAGCCTGGTAGTCCCTCTGAGAGAACCCACAGTTTCAATGCCCTCGCCTCCTCTACAAAGGGCACTGAAGTCCAGGGGGACCGCGGGACCCCTGCTTGGAAATGGAGCAAGTACCCTCTCAAGTCACAGGTGCCTCTGGGGAGACTGCTTCTTCTCCAACAGGGCTTACTGTGCCCTGGAAAGCTGAGTATGGGGACAGATCTGGGCTCTGTAGTACTGAACAAAGGTTCTGGCTACCCTCAGGACAGGAAGACGATTTTGGAAGATTTAATGATACCCCAACCCCATTCTTCATCAGCACATCATTCTTTTAATAAAAAGTTATGCCCAAACACAGCTTCAGGCTCCCTCCCTCAACAGCAAATGCTTATCCCTGAGCCCCTCTATAGAATGGAAATTCTAGAACTGCAACAAGACAGGGACAGAAGACAAGGGCAGAGAGAGCCCTTGTGCTGGCACTTTGTCCCCATTTCCCCATCTACCTGCCTTCTGATCCCAACCACCTATCTGGCATCTGTTTCTCTGACACCCTCCTAGACCTCATGAGCAGCAGCATTTTTCATGACCGAGGATCAGCACATGGAGCAGGCTCTTTGAACCAGGAACCAGGCTCATTTGCTTCCCACCAGCCAGGGTGTTGTGAGCCCCATATTGTTCAAATGTACGGAAGAAGCACAGCGGGGCTGGCTCTGGCCAGGGCACGAGTCCAGGCCCCTGGCATATTCCTGCTATTCCTAAATGAGCCACAAGAGAACTCTACTGCTAGCGGGCCCACCATCAGACACACACGTGCTGGTACGGTCTCAAGCTGAAAGTTGGCTGGTGGGTTCTGAAGAAATGTGTGTGTGTGTGTGTGTGTGTGTGTGTGTGTGTGCACCAGCAAGACACCCAGCGGGTATCCAGGACATTTTCCTGCTTTGTGCCTTATGCGGGAGGCTTGCTAACTCCAGATCCAATTTGCCACCTTTCACACAGGTTCTCCACAAAATCTGTGATCCTCGGCTTTAGCTTCCAGGGGTTGGCTCACATATGTACATCCTTTTAGCCATGGTACACATGCGTGACAGTTAGTCTTGGTTGTTGACTAGGACGGATTAAGAGATGTCTAGGACTTTCAGACACACCTGTGTATTTGAGAGTGCTGGCGTATAGGACAGTGGGTGTGAAGGAAAGACCTGCCCTGCATGTAGGAAGCACCTCCCAGTAGGCTGACGGCCTGGATGAAGAGGAAATAAGTCAGTGTAGGATTGGATCTCCCATTGCTGACACCACTCTCCAGCCTTTTCGGCTTTCCAACATGGACTCAAGGCCAGCCCACTCTAGGGAGTCTCCTGGCTTTCAGCACCAGACATGGCACCACTGAGGCCTCTAGCTTCCTGCTTGGGAATTCTGATTTTCTGCCTCTCATTAGGTCTTTGCATGAATCATTCAAGTTTCGATAACTTCAGAGTGCTTCCTGCCAGCTAACACGTACTGGACTCCCTCCTCTACTAGGCATCAAAGTGAGCATGGGACACATTTTCTTTTGTTCTAGAACTTAAGTCCACAACAATAGGTGCCTCATCTGACTTTTCCACAGCATCTAATACAGTCTAAGTCTTCAAGACTATCATACAAAGTAGACCTGACTTTTCTGTTTGGGAGCATAATAAACGTGGAGAGGGGTATATATATCTTATGTACTCAGCCTGCGTCAGTCAGCTTTCCATGACTGTGACAAGCACCTGAGATCATCAACTTATAAGGAGAAAGATGTGTTCTCTTTTTCATTTTTACTGCCTTCTTTCTTTTTTTTTTTTCCTTTTCTTATTTTCCAGTACTGGGGATTGAACCTGGCCTCACAAAAGCTAGGTGAGCCCTCTACCACTGAAATACACCCCAACTCACAGTTTTAGGGGCCCTAGCCTATGATCAGCTACCTACCTCTTTGTGCAAGACGGCTTGTCATGGCAGGGCAAAATGCTCACTCACAACCAGAAAGCCAAAGACAGGTGAGGAGGGGACTCAGACCCCAACAACCCTTTCAGGTCACCCCCTACCATCTGAAGACTTCCTTTTAGGCCACACCTTGTAAAGGCCCCATCACCTTCCAATAGCACCTACTTAGGGAGCAGACATTTAAATGTAGGCCTTTAGCGACTTGAAATCCAAACTATAGTAAGTTCGATGAATTTTCGAAGTGAACACCTGGATGTAGCCATCATCCAAGATGGATAAAATATTACTACCCCCATTACAAGCACTTCCTAGTTTCAAGTCTAGACCTCCAGCCCTCACTGCGGGGCGCTCCTCCTGTGCCAGGGTAGTCAGAATCCTGTTTAGAATCAGGGGCTGAGGAGACAGCTCAGGGGATCCAGCACTCTCCACTCAAGCCCCAGTGCCCAAGTTGGACTCCCAGGCCACATGTAAAAATTTGGAAACTGCAGTGGGCTCTGTAATCTCAGCACACTGACTGTGAGATGGAAGCTAGAGACTGGAGAATTTTCCAGAAGCTCTCAGCAAGCACAAGAAGAGTGAAACTGAGAGAAACTCTCAAATGAGATGGAGCAGTGAGGATGGACCTGAAAGTTGCTTTTCAACTTTCACATGTGTCGTGACATGGCTTCCAAATGCATACACACATAGGAAAATAAGAAATTCCTTTGAAAAAGACTGTCAAAATGAGTTTTGCTGGGTCTTCAAACGTGATATCCAGAAATCTTCCTGTGTGTACCTGCTACTGTTTCTCTTCTATACAATGATTGCAGTATTTGACCGAATTATTGGGTACAGTTTTATTTAAAAGCAAAATGTTCGGGCTGGAGAGATGGCTTAGCGGTTAAGTGCTTGCCTGTGAAGCCTAAGGACCCCGGTTCGAGGCTCGGTTCCCCAGAACCCACGTTAGCCAGATGCACAAGGGGGCGCACGCGTCTGGAGTTCGTTTGCAGAGGCTGGAAGCCCTAGTGCGCCCATTCTCTCTCTCTTCCTCTATCTGTCTTTCTCTCTGTGTCTGTCGCTCTCAAATAAATAAATAAAATTTTTTTTTAAAAAAGCAAAATGTTCAACACATATTGAATGGGGAATGAAAACAGATAATTCCCAGAAGTACCATGAATATTCTATGACATCACTCATGATTAAAGTAACCTAGCTCACAACAGGATTCACTCAACAAATTGACAAAAATTATAGGGTTTTACAAACCTCAGAGCTGCTAAGAAGATAGGAAAACAGGTACAAATAATAAAGTACAAGAATAAAAAGTAGTGAAACTCTTTTGTAGGTCACTTGGGCACTGTCTATTAAAACCTTACCAGTGTCTACCCTTAACAGGGCAATTCTTTGATTCGGAATCTATTGTAGATACCAGAACACATGTTTGATAACATATTTTCCTGGATGCTCATTAGAAGGCTGTTTTTTTTTTTGTTTTTTTTTTTTTTTTGGTATATAGAATGTTTAATTCAAATAAAAACATTGCACCCCTGGCCCTCATAGATTCATGACCATCTCATGATGTAAAATGCATTCAGTCCAACTTTAAAAGTCCTTGTAGCCTTTACCAATCTCAACACTGTTTTAAATGCCAAAGTCTCATCTGAAACAGTCTCTTCAACTGTGAGCCTATAATATCAAAACACCAGTTACATATACATAATGGCACAGTAAACAGTCTCACTGGAAAAAGAAGGCATAGCAAAGAAAAAACTGGAATGATGCAAGATCAAAAACTCAGTAAGAGAAACATCAAATCCTGCAGCTCTATGTCTGACATCTGGGACCAGAAATGATGTTTCTGGGATTCCTATTCAGCCCCCCTGGCTGGGCTGCTTATAACCCAGGGAAAAAAAAAAAATCCTTCCCAAGCCAGAAGCTCTCTTTGGTGGCCGTTCTATAGTCCTGGCATCTCCAAAATCCTGGAGTCTCTACTGCAACCCAGGCTGCATCTACGTCATGTCCTCTCACGGTCTCTGTTCAGGGACTAGGACCCTGTTCCACACTGCCTAGGGGCCATCTCCCAAGCACTGCATTGTAAATCCAATATCTTTCTCTTTCCTGTATTTATTATATTTGTTGTACCAGGTGTGTGAGACTGCTAAATTTGTTCTTTCGGGGGGCAGGGAGCATAAAGCTGACGTTTGAGGAGTAAGACATTCCTTTAGCATTCTTCCTTCAGGCTCTCTCATTTCAAAAGAGACTAAGCATTTCTCCCACTGTTCCAATCTCTCAAACAAGTGCAGCAGAACTGGGCTGTAATCTGCAGCCTGAAACTTTATTTATTTATTTACTTTTTGAGGTAGGGTCTCACTCCAGTCCGGGCTGACCTGGAATTCATTATGTAGTCTCAGGGTGGCCTCAAACTCATGGCGATCCTCCTGTCTCTGCCTCCCAAGTGCTGAGAACATAGGTGTATGCCACCACACCCAGCTCATTTCTCTCTGTGCCAACTCATGCCTTTCATATCCTTATGCTCTAGCTTCTGCCAAGCTCAAGAGTCCATTGCTTTTAAATTTAACTTTGCTTAAGTTCTTAGGAAATAGGCAGCACACAGCAAACCTCTCACACAGACTGCTTCTAGCCCAGTTCCGTCAAAGTTCTTTTTCCTCTCATAAGCCAAGCCTGCACAATCCACAGACATTTCTGCATTTAGGTCTTTCAAATCTCATAAGAATGGTCCATCAAGCTTGACTTATAGCAAAGCAAGGTGTCCCTTATTCCAAAAGTTTCAAATTCTTCCATCTTCCTCCTGAAAAAGCTCCAAAACACCAAAAGCCACATATTCAGGTTTCTAGCCAACAATTCTACACCTCTGATGCACTTTTTTTTTTTTTTGTTTTTTTTTGAAGTAGGGTCTCACTCTAGCTCAGGTTGACCTGGAATTCACTATGTAGTCTCAGGATGGCTTCCAATGCACAGTGATTCTCCTAACTCTGCCTCCCAATTCTGAGATTAAAGGCATGCTCCACCATGCCTGGCCCAAGTTTTTGTTGTACTTACTTTCTCACTGCTGGGATAAAACACCTAACCAAATGCACTATATGGGAGGAAAGGGTTCATTTTGACTTATAGTGTTGGTGAGAAGTCTCAGCGTGGCAGGAAAGGATGCTAGAGTAGAGGATGGACATCACTTATTGCCAAAGCACCTGGCAGAAAGCACGAGGTGAGTGAGATGAGCTTTGGTGGTGGGGGGCTGGCTGGCTTAGAAGGCTGTTTTGATTTTTCTTCTTTTGTGGTGCTGGCATGATGTGGTGAAGTGTATTGAGCCATATGTTAGGCCAGCATTCTATAACTGAGCTATAGTTCCAGCCCTCTTTTACTTTTTATTTTGCTACAGGGCCTAAGTTGCTGAGGCTGACCTCATACTCACTCTGTAAACCAAGCAGACCTCAAACTTCTTCCTAGTTCAACCTCCCAAGTAGCCGGAATTACAGGTCTGTAGTAACAGACTGGTTCAACACTGTTTTGTTTTTTGTTATTTGTTTATTTTTTCTCCATAAGTACTGTACTGGAAAATGGCACTTGTCCATACTGAAATGCATGCATGCATGGGTGTGAGCAAAGTGTGTTCTGAAATGAAAATACCTAGCCTTATTCTTTCTGCTCCAGTCCATCCTGCCGAGGAGCAGCCCTGTGGGTGCCAGGACCAACACCTGGGAGCTTGTGAGACAGACCTGCAGGGTCTCAGGCCCCACCCCTCATCTGTTGCACTTGAACAAGATCCTGGGTGGGGTGGATTCACATCTCAGTTTGAAAAGCACTGCCAACTTGAAGTACACATCTCACTCTTTTTCTTTCCCGTCTTCACAGATTGCCAGCACCTAGGAGCAAAGCCCAAGCTTGCAGCTCAACTTGTGGCTCATTTCCCTATTTGCTGCGCCAGATCTTCTCTGTACCCCACCCTCCAGTGACACCAGACCTTTATGACACTGTACTTCTGCCCCACTGCCTTGGTTTCAGACGCTGACGCCCCTGGGTTATCATTCCTGCCATGTTGTGAAATGAGCCTTTGAGAGTCAGCTGTGCCTCCATCTCCATGAAGCCACAAGCCCTATATTCCCAGTGACTGGCTTTCCATGAAGCTACGTTTGGACCTCCTGGGGACTTAGCACCTTTTCTTTTCCACCTCAAATTGTTGCTTATACGTACTACCTTAGGCATAAAACTCTCGCCTGATTAATTTTTTAACTTTGCCAATGTTCTATGGTGGGGACTTAATAAATAGCTTACTAAGTGGCTTGAATCTATGGACTTACAGATGTATGCATGAAAATGTGAATATATTAGCACGCAGCTTTAAGTAGTATGCATCATTTTGAGGAAAACAACCTTTGAATTTATGAAATTCACTTTAGGGTATATTCAGGTGGCTACCCTAGAACAACTTAAAATGGTACTTTCTGAAATAGAGATTTCTAACTCTTGTAAACATTTAGCCACATCTGAGGTTGTTCAGGGAAGCAATCACATAAATTTCATACTAACAAATGAAAATTTTTATAGTGGTTATAGAGGGGACATGAGAAACAGTGAGTACAAAATGAGCAGGTTCCCAGTAGAGTGGGGAAGCTTTATTCAAAAGGAGTAAATTATGGTATTCTCTGCAGCTAAATTTTTCACCAACGTGAGATGAATAAACTCCTTCTGGAAATTACTCTTATGGAATCACTTCTTCTAGGACACTTAATAGTATATTCTGGTGTCCCTGAAAAATTAATAAGCCTTCTTCAGAAAAGGCTTACCCTAAACCATCTACAGTGCATTTCCACTGAGGTCAGGTGACTCTCTCACCTTCATTTACATCTCAGAGAGGGAGGTCTAAGTGATGTTGCGGCCTTTTGGCCATGGTATTTTGCTTTGTGCTATTTTTGGATGATATACCTCTGATGGTCAGATGTTTGATCTTTTTTTTCTTTTTTTACAATTTATTTAGTATTATTTGCAAGCAGGGAAGAGAGAGAGAGAGTGAGAAAGAGAGAGAGGGGGAATAAGAATAAATATGGGGTACACCAGGGTCTCTTGCCACTGCAAATTAACTCCAGATGCATGCCCCACTTTGTGCATCTGGCTTTATGTGGGTATTGGGGTTTCAAACCTGGGCCATCAGGGCTTGCAAGCAAGTACCTGAACTACTAAGCCATTTCTCCAGCCATTTTTTTTTTCTTTTTAAAAATGACAAATCTTTGCAATTACAAGGGAGAAGTTGTGTGTGTGTGTGTGTGTGTGTCTGTGTGTGTGTATGTGGTGGAGAGGGGAAGCCAGCCTGGCCTCTGGCACTGCAGTTCAAGCACAGCGTAGGAAGAGCTATGAAGCACAAGGATGAGGGCTGCCATTCTATCCGGTCCCTTTACCTGGCTGTTTCTGAGAGAAGCTGGACTGTCAAGTCTTAGGTCCAGACAGACACAGCAGCCAGGCTCTAGAGCTGGACCATAGCACCATGGTGGGTTTACCCTTTTGTTGGTCTAAAAGATATCCAGACAGCATGCTTCAGTCCTCGTCAGGAGATAACGTTCCCGGAAATATCACAACTACTGCTTCAACTTCACCAGTGCCTCTGGCCACTTGCTGTGGAAGCCAAGTCCTCTCCACCGCCCTGAATGCTAAGATGCCGAGACATTAACTCTTAGGCTGTAGGGAGCTTTATTTCTCCTTTAATTACAAACCCACAGCATTGCCATTGCCATAAAAGATTTCTGAACTATCCAAAAGTTGGATTATTATTGTAAATGATAGCAACCTTCCTGGGTGGTGGTAGTGAACAGAATATCATTCACACTTATTAATAAAGGTACGTACACTGATAATGGCCAGGTCACCGCCAAGGCAAATGCAGTGTGGCTCAAATACAATGGGAAAATATTTCTTTCCTTAAAACATGAAAGAAACAGTTGCTTTGTAGAAAAAACCTGCTAGTTCACCTTCCCCCATGACCCACCCCCCAGCCCAAGGGGATATGTGTCTTCCTGCGTTAGGTGCTTGGGCCAGGCTCTGTCCTCCCGCCCAAGTGCTGTTTTCCCTTCGACCTCATCAGGCGGTGGCGGTGATGAGGGCAGAGGCTGTGGGGAGGCTCGTGACTATGCCCTTGTTCCCATGGACCACTGATGCAGGGTGGGCGGGAACAATGCCTGCTGATGACAGGCTTTGGGACTGTCATTTTGAATCAGTCCCTCACTTGTGCTGCCCTTGTGGAGATCAAGTGGGTTCAAGCTCATTTTGGTGCGGTGGGCCCAGGCCACCTGAAGGCTCAGAGAACTTGGAAAGCACAAAGGCTGTGGCTCTCCATGGGCACAGTGGATGCCAGCACGTAGTCACCACCAGCCAAGAACCCAGGGCCATGGTGCGCTACAGGCTAGGACTGCAAACAGCCCATGCTGTGGGCTGCAAAGACCCAGTCTTGCTTTCTGACCAGTGTAGACTCCACGTGTTAGGAGCTCTCTGTACAAATTACCCCACAGGTGGTTGTGGAACAGTTCTGTTGGAATTCTAGAAATGTCCCGGTTTCTACTCTTGCTTCTCTGTGCACAGTGACGAGCAATTTGTACTGGTATAACAGTGAGCCCTGCTGGCCCCAGCTCAGGGAGGCAGGAGCACCCACCTGGCTCACACTCCTGAGGTGCTGCACCCAGTGCACTAAGTTCTACATTGGGAGGTGGCTGGTTGCACAGTATTAGCTAACTAATGGAGCCAGTCAGTCCACATTAGTAGAAGGTTGGACAACCATCAAGGTCAGAAGGTGGACTGGGCTGGGCTGGGCCAGGCTGCAGAGCCCAGATTTTAAGTAGAAGCTAAATACCACTTGGGATTTTTTTCGATTCTTTTTCCTTCTTTAAAAATATTTTATTTATTTGAGAGAGGAAGAGAAATAGATAAAAAGAGAGAGACAGAGACAGACAGACAAAGAATGGTCATGCCAGAGCCTCCAGCCAATGCTAATGAACTCCAGATGCATATGCTATCTTGTGCATCTGGCTTTACATGGGTTCTGGAAAATGGAACCTGGATCCTTTGGCTTTGCGGGCAAGCATCTTAACTGCTAAGCCATCTCCCCAGCCCTCACTTGGGAGTTAAAAAATATATATTATTTATTTATTTATTTGCAAGTAGATAGAGATACAAGAGAGACAGAGAGAATGGGTGCACCAGGGCCTCCAGCTGCTGCACACAGACTCCAGGAACATGCGCCACTTTGTGCATCTGGCTTTACATGGGCACTGGGGAGAGAACTTGGGTTGTTAGGCTTTCAGGAAAGCACCTTTACTGCTGAGCCATCTCTCCAGCCCCCACTTTGGATTTCCTGCAGGGAGATCCTACAGCACCAGGACAAAGATGGCAATGAAGCAAGGGCAGACTGTGAGGCAGGGAGTGTGGGAGGAAGACTGCCAGCAGCATCACGAGGGCCCGGTTGAGCCAAAGGTAGAAGCACTGGGGAACGAGGATGCTGACAGGGGTCCATGGCTCCTCGGTTTCAAGCCCAAGTAACTGAGAGGGCAACAGAAAAGGAGAAAGCAGGAGGAGTTGTTGATGTCATATTTGACAAGTCCACAGAACATTCATTGGGAAAGCTAGGCTCTAAGATGCAGGAGATAGTTACTGCAGATGGAAACCATCTGTGTGGGGGTGGGTGACTATATTTTTATGGAGTTGGTGACTGAAGGCATGATTCTAAGCAAGAGGAGATGGGGCAGTATATAGATACTCAAGGAAAAGAACCTTGATAGTCACTTGTGGGGAGTACTAATTACCTGTGGCTGTGTTACTTCAAAACCTAATGCTGCAAGACCCAGGACTCTGGGTGCAGCTTGGTTGGATGGATCTGACTAATGGCTTTTTCACGACATTCCCATCAAAATGCTGATTGGAACTATAGCTGCACACCACGGCAAAGCTTGTGGGGCTGGTGGAGTGCCCTCACCACCTGACAGGTCAGAACCTGACCTGAGGGACAACCTGAGAGAGGGCGGGGGAACCACATATCTTCTAGTCTCAGGAGTCATATCTGCTATACTCTGGAAATCACACGTGCCAACCCTGACTCAGCATGGCAGGGACTACAAAATGAGTAAGTTAGGGACCAGCCAGAGCCATCTTGGAAGCTGGCCCTCACCCTAAGGGAACTTCACAATGTGCAGAGAGTTTGCTGGGAAGGTCTTCCATTGAACAAGATACCTGATGCTCATGTCTGGTGCCTCGCTGGACTGCAAAAATTGGTCTTTAATCTCCTTCAAATACTCACTTCCGCACTTGGTAGAAACTTCTTTCCATTCCCTTGGCTCCCAGACCACTTACCACAGGTAGGTAATGTGCCAAGATTCTCCTAAGATTGGTACCATCATGTCATCACTTTGTTGGAGGGGACAATAAGGCTGAGTCACTAGCCAGCCACCACGATGTAGGGCTGGAATATGAACTCAACTTTTCTAACTCCTCTACCTTTATTCTTGCGCTCTGGGCCCAGAAGACAGGAGTCTGCATTCTTTTGCTTGGGCCCCCTAACAAGAGAGAACATGTGGGAGCTGCCTGGCTGGTGCCAGGGCAGCTGTGGAAAGGGAGAAGCTGCCGCAGTGAGTGTGTAGGCCATGGAGACAGATCCCAAGTGCACTTACCATCTTTGGCAGTCCCCTGATTCTCAGTGGGCTGCTCCACAAACTTCAGCAATGGTGACCTCGACCTGGGAAGAGTTGGGTCACTGAACAGTATGGTGTCCTTTCCCCCTGTAGGGGGGGAAAAAGGAAGTGAGCATGTCATGTGTTCAGTGGCATTCAGTCGTGTTCCCCCACACAGTGAAGTAACTGTTTGGTTAGGGGCTCTTCGGTCATAGGTAAGAGTGGCTCACAGGCCTTTGTCTAGTGTGAGGACGGAATAGGGAGGTGTTCACGATGGAAGGCCTTGGGTCTTTCTTAAGGGGCTGCTTAGGAACAGCTGCCCACGGGTGCCACCAGTAAAGGACAGCCTATATAGCTAGAGGAAGCCCGGTGGCTAGGTGAATGAAGGGCTCTGACAACAGCAGAAGGCTTGGAGCAGCGCTGTACCGGTTGTATTCTGGACAGTGTCACTTGCTAACTGCAAGACAACAGTGACAGTACAGCTTCCTGGGCCTCCCACTTCCCACTATGGTAGTTCTGAAGATGAGAGGAAGTGATCATAGCAAGGGTGGTTAGTGAACACTCAGTAAAGGTCACCTGTGAAATCATTAGCATTGACTCCACACACCTGATAGCTGTGGCTATATTCCATGTGGCCATTTTGATTGCACAATGCTATCATAAGGCAGGTGGCATCATACCCTCTAAGTTGTCTCAGCCAAACTCCCACTTGAGACTTGAGTCCTATCCAGCCAAGCCGTTCCCATTAGTGTGACCTCTCCCCGAAGGCAGAGAAAGTCAGAGGGCCTGGCAGAGTGTACAGGTGAGTGGGAGGCAGGAGCGGCTTTGAACATGAGCATGAGGAATAGATACATGGGCACAAACCATGCAGTAATGCCACCCAAAGGGTCAGGAGAGCCAAATAGGTTGGGTATGGTGCCACAGGGCTCTAGATTCTCTGGGTAGGAACAATTGTGTCAAAAACAAAAGCTCCAGGGACCATGGTCCAGTCTAGGCTGCAATGTGATCTGCCTGGTTTGAAGCAAGACCTTTTCTAAAAAGTCTAAAGTGTGTGAAATGAACCCACTGGAGATCCCTGCGCTTGGATCACAGGCTCTAGAATTCCATTATTTTACTTGCTTTCCTGTTCAGTAGAGTCTGAAGGGACACTTGGATCATGTCTACTAGCACATTTACTCCTTAAAGACCAAAGTGAACCTGGACACACTCCATCATTGTGTCCCCAGCCCCCCCACCCCCTGGCTTGTTAATGAGACTGTCTTATTAGCTTAATTTCTAATATTGTGTTAGAACATTCAGCACAACAGAGGTGCTTACTAAATGCCTGATAAGTTCTGTGTTCCTAGCTGGTGTCTAACCGGGCCTTAGGCTTGCCACTGCCTCAGGCAAATAGCAGCACACTAGCAGCCATGGCAGGTGGCTTCTCTGTCCCAAAATCATGCTAGCAGAGCGAAACCTGCTTGAGGCTGACCCTGACCTGTCTTGTGGAGTAAAGCTAGGAATTTCAGGGCCCTATTCTGAAGAGGTTCCCCCCACAAAATTGTAGGTATATAGCTCAGGACACTACAGGAGACCCTATATGACGTCCAAAGCCAGCACCCTACAGGATGCAAAGATAGGATCTGGAAACATCTTCAGGACTTCTTGGTGATCAGACAGCAGTGCCTGAGGGGACTTCTTTACTTATGTCCATCAAGGAATCACCATCTGTCCACAAGTCAAGATCAGGACTGCATTTTGTGACCCAACTGTCTCTGGAAGCTGGACTGGAAATTGTGTAGCCATCTAGGAGGCTCTGGCCCTACAAACCCTCAGCACTGCCCTCGAGGCCAAAGAATAGGAGGTGGAGGCAAGGATCTGAGCTAGCTGCTACTGAACAACTCAGGCAGCCCAGGGGTTCCTCTCACAGGAGTTCTTTAAGGCATAATAGCTTCTTGGCTTAATCAATCCTGGGATATCCCCAACCCCACAATGGCTCCACAAACATGCAGCAAGATAGCTAGGGAGATGGCTCAGCAAGTAAGAGCACTTGCTGCACAACATGAGGGGCTGGGAGGGCCTGATTTGCCCTGGCTTCAATTCCCTAGGCCCCATGTAAACAGCTGAGCATGGTCACATATAACTGTAACCCCAGGCCTGTGGGGATCAGAGACCAGACACTGACTGGTCAGCCAGTCTGACGACAAACGGCAGCTCTAGGTTCTGTAAGTGACCCCATCTCAAGGAAACGTGAGTGAGTAACAGAGGAAGACATCCAGCATTCTCCTGTGGTCTCCACATGTGAGTGCATGGGATGTGCACAAGTGCGTGCATGCATGCGCATGCACACACACACATGCAAAAAATTGCAGTGAGAAACTTCTGCAAAGAAACCCTGAGCCCTGAACATGCAGTGGAGGAAGACAGAATAGAAGTCACCTTGGTCTGTGCAGGTCATGGCAGGGTGGGGAGAAGACATGCCTCCTCTCAGCAATAGACCAAGGTCTGGTCATTCTCCCCAAGTGTTTGTAGGATTCAAAGCCTTCCTTAGAATCCTCTCAGTTCTGTTGTCTTTCTGAAAGTCCACAGCCAGCTCTGCTCACCGAACTGGGCTCTAATTGGATGGTCTGTAGCGCAGGCTTTCATCTGGGATTTTAGACATAGACGAGGGCGTGTGGCGGGGAGGGAGTCAAATGACTGCCAATGCAGAAGGCCACACGGGCCTACCGTTAAGCTGGCTGCTTGCGTTTCTGCAATATCTGCTGATTCCATACAGCGCCAGAGCCCCATCCCGCCTCTAAAATGTACTAGGTACTTTCAACCCCCTGGTTTTTCTCCCTTAGGCTCATGCCTGGAGTGGAGACAGTTGCAAATGAAAAGCTCAAAGCACCAGCTTGGCTGGAGCCAGATTTCTTTTTATGGCCTTCAGTGTTTCTTTGTATAGCTCGGGCACATCTGGGATGCCAGCCCTCAGAGCCACTGTAAAGGCGGGAGTAGACCAGCAGCGGGGGAGGGGCCTGGCCCTGCGGGGACCTGGCTTCTTTGCAGTAGCCTTGGGGCAGTCAAACAGCCAGCAATAGGCTTGCTTAACCAGATGCTTTCTCTCTGCAGCCTGGGACATTGTCAACTTGTCTGTTTCCCAGCAAAGTCACACAAATTGGCTTCAATTCTAGCAAACACCATCAAGAGCTCTATGGTGGGACTGGCATTGTAGCTCAATTGGTACAGTGCTTGCCTAGTATGCACAATGCCCTAGATTCAGTCTCCAGCACCACACAGGCTGGGCACGGTAGTGAACACCTGTAATGCCAGGGAGCTGGAGGCAGGAGAAGAATCAGGAATTCAAAATCACCCTTGGCTACTGTGGTGGCTTAAATATCCAATGTCCCCCATAGGCTCACGTGTCCAAATACTTTATTCCCAGCTGATGGTGCTGTTTGTGGATCCTTTAGGAGGTGGAGCCTGGCTGGAGTGAGTGCGTGTCACTGGGGATGGGCCCTGACGTTTTCAGCCCTATCCCACTTGGGACTCACTCTCTGTTTCCTGTCTTTTGATGGGATGATGTCACCCTACCTTCCCACACTGATCTGAACTGTAAACCAAATGAAATCCTTTCTCTTCTAGAAGCTGCTAGTGGTTGGGTATTTTGATACAGCTACATAGTGAGTTCAAAGCCGGTGTAGGCTGCATGACACCCTGGTAAAATCAAAACAGCAGCAGCAGAAACAACAACAAAACAAGAACTCGATGTTACTGACCGAGGGAGGGAGAGGAGAGTGCCGTTCTCATAGAAACCAAGTTGGGCCCTTCCACCAACAGCCCAGCACAGTCGGCAGAGATCACTTTGGCTTCTGAATTCCTCCTCTCCAGCCCGCCTCGCTCCACCAGCAGCCCTCGCTGAGGCAACGGCCCTGCTGCGCTCACTCAGAGCTGTGGCCACGCAGCACCCACAGAAGCTCCCGGCACAAGAGTCCAACCTCGACTGGTCTACTTTCCTCTCTGTCTGGGGAGATCAGGCTAGGTCAGGAGAGAGCAAAATGTCCTTCCACGTATCAGCCATGACCAGAAGTGGCTGCCTGACAGGCCAAAGTGGAGAGTCACTTCTGAGAGTCACCTCAGCAAGAAAGAATGGCGTGCTAGAGAAGCAATGCCTGTCACTGTGTGGGAATGGACGTTGTGCATTTGCAATCCTGGAACTTCCTGATGTCATCTGTCCTTTAGGGTGGAACATTCAATGACACCTCCCCTCATCTCCTCACATGCTCATGTGCTGTCATCCACTGAGCCACACAGTGATTTCTGTTCTGTCACTATGTGACAGGGGATTCATCAAGCTGGGCTGCAGATGGGGGGGGGGTCAGGGGCAGACCAAGATGCCCACTACAGCACTGAATTCACAAAGCAGAAGCTCAAAGTAGACACCAGCCCATGGGGGAGCAGATATATCTGAGAAGACGCTGTTCCTTCAGGGCAGCTAGTGAATAAGATGGGGTGGGGAACCCTTTCCAACCACTGGGACTCAGTGCTCACCACTGACAATTTAGCTGCCACTTCAGGAGAGGATGAGAAAGAGGAAGAGGAGGAAGAGGAAAAGAACATTCTGCTTCTGGCACTGCTCTTCAGCAGGTTAAATGGACACAGAAAAGAATGAGAAAGAATGAGCAGAGGGACCGATGTGACTCCCTCCAGGCAATGAAAATGTCCTAACCTGAGGCTACATCTGCACATGCAATTGCCACTGCCCAGATTGTACCCAAGCTGGGGGCATGCCACGACTCCTCATGGGCTCCTACTTTGTATCTATGTGGAGACCAGAGATTAGAACACACATGCTCACAGCATAAAATGCTTCCAGGTGAGGCCCTAAGCTAACTTGACTCAGGAATGCTTGCTTTGGACGAATCAACTTCTTCATTTCACTAGGCTATGCTGGTCGGGAAAGTTCAAAGGAACAGGGATGTGTGGCTCTGCTGTTTACATGCAGGGGTGATAGAATGTATAGTGGTCACAAAAGCGTATTTCAAAAAGAACATACTCCCAAATCCGACCGAAACATTGTAGCTCAGGCCTTCCGCAGCACAAACAAGGAGAGAAACAGGTGTTATTGTAGAATACTTGTGTGAAGTCTCACCTGGGCCAAACACCAGACAGAAAATTCCCCGCACTGATTCACTTATTCAATGTCCATCTTTTTTACATAAATTACAGAAATGAAACAGTGAGAAAATTCACTAAATCATCTTGACAGAAAAAAAAATCAAAACGTTGGTACATGCACAAAAACAGCAATCTGACTGTACACATAAATGACAAATTTGTCCCACTGTGTAGAAAGTCAGTGCTATGAAAGAAAAGCCTTCACAGAGGATGAGGTGGGAACCGCATCAAACAGGCCTTGTGCAAAATGGATCGTCCAAATCCCCAGGCCGGCACTTGCCACTGATTAGTTCTGTGAGGTCTTTTGACATCCAGTTCAAGGAATCTCCATTAAAAAATTCCAATTTTTGAGACACACTTTCAAGCAACCTAAGGCAATGATTCGGATGTACTCTGGAGAGCACAGGAAGCTGTACACCTCCTGTGGCAATTCTCACTCCTCACCCGTACAGGAACGCAGCCCACAGGAGCCTAGCGGACAGGAGACCGCTTCCTCTGCACAGAAAGGGTAAGGGACTAAAAATACCCGGACAGTGTTCCTTCCAGGGAACGAGGAGGCGGTAGAAAATGATAATATAAGTTTCCAAACAGCGTAAAGACGACAGAGAAGAGCTGACGGGGTCTTCTGAAAGGGGTATTTTGCCAGGATAAAGGGAATAAGTATAGCTCATTAAAGTGAAACTTCACTGTTTCCTCACATGGTTTAGCAATGTGGAAAAAAAAAAATCTCAGGAAGTTTTTGTTTTCAAGCTACATGAAAATGGGAAGGGGGAAGGTGGCTGTGAAATACACTTTGGCTGGAACAATCTGCTGCCTCTTTGTTTTGAGTTCTGGTGAGTACACTGAACAAATCTTTGTACATTTTTACATTCCGTTTTAGAACTGATGGCTTAACTGCACAAATCTTTGTAAGATCTTATATTCATTTTTAGGACCGGTGATTAAATGAAAGAAATCTTTGTATATTTTCACATTCATTTTAGGAAGAAGAACCTAGAACAACCTTTATAAGATGCCCACAGATTAAAAATAAAAGAATTAATGACATTTTCATAAGTTAAAAATATATATACAAACAGATGCATGCAACGATGGTTTGAGAACTTAGGTTAGCAAAACCTCAGATGAGAACTTGAACGATGATTGTCTATTTCTGAACCTTCCCTCCTCACATGAAGGTTGCTAAATTAAATCATATGTAAATTATTGAGCAATAATCTCTAAATAAAAAGACACTAAACAAGCTGAGCCTTCCTTGTAAATTATGTGAAAGATCCCTTTTAAAAATAAACAAAACCCATAACAAAAGGGAAAACAATTTTCACGAATTTCTGCATACCTGGAAGACTCCACAAACCAGAAACTTCCAAAGTCCTTAATTTTTTCTCCAGCTCTGCCACCCGATTCCCTAGGATTCTGGAGATGGTGGGGGGAGAAAAAAAAAAAAAACAGATTAATGAGCCACCCATGTGTCCTTAGGCCTGGGAGGTGACTATGGGAAACCCAGCAGTTCTCCAATGGGGAGAAAAAGGGCTCAGATTTAAGACATGTGCTAACAATGGGGCCTGCACATGGGTGCAAACACTAATACCCTACGGGAATACATATGGAGATAGAAAGTAAAGTGAATCGTTGTCATATACATGCTAAAATGTCACTGAGTCCTTGTGACTCCCCTATGAAGCTACACAATTACCATTGCATTGCAAAACATCTTTGGAAATTTCTAGTTGAGAACTGCTTAGGGTTAAGGGTGACAATTACTTCTGAATGCCCCAAGTCATTTCAGAATCTTCATGCTTTGAGAGGTGATCTTAGTTTTAAAAACAGTAAAATGGGTGGACATGCTTGGTGATGTTTCTTCTGAGGTCTTCTTAGACCTGAGCTAGACCCATTGATGTTTGAAGTCTCGACATCCAGAATAGTGCCTAACCCAGAGATATGTTCAAAAAACACTCACAATTAAGTATATGCTTTGCTTTTCTCAAGACTGGTAATATCTATGGAAAAAGTAAAAAAAAAAAAAAAAAAAAAAAAAAAGCATTTCAAAAATGCTTTCAGTGAATTCAGAATATTTTCTATGATGAGCATCCTGAGTCCTTGGGACACTCACGCTCTGGAATGCAGGCTGGGCAAGACCATACTGGGTACTTGGAAGGCAGGCTTGGGAGTCCATGTGCCTGGGTAGACATTGGCGTGGATGTTCTTTCTGGCTGTTCACTCTACACAACATTAAATGTCGCTGGGGAATGATCTGACACTTGTCTAAAATGTCAATCACATTCCAATAGCAGTGGCCTGGGAAGTTGAAAGGCAACCTTTGCTTTTTGTTTTTTTGTTTTAGTTGGGGACTTTCTTGGTATGGATGTGCTAAAACAATGTAGTGATCACCTTAATAGCAAAGATTTCATTCCCTTCAGCAGGATACATGAGAATGGCAGTTATTCTCCTGCCTCTTTACATTGCAGAGCTAGCTGCAGACACCCACATACATACAGAGGCATGAATATGCATATGCCTGCACGTATATATGGCTTGGAATTCCTCCTTATTTTACCTGAATTGACTTGCAGCATCTTCATCTTCCCTCTGAGTGCACAAGGAAGCTCTGGTGTCTCTCTATCTGCTTTTATTCACTTAGGTGCTTAGAGCTTTTCTTGTCCTCTTTCCTGAAGTCTTACAATTCTGTACCATCTTGGACAGATACTCTCAATTCTCGCTCCATTTATTAAGTCTGTTTTGCTTTCATGCCTCTGACCCCTCCACAGACATGGTAGTTCCTAATCTCCTTTCCAATATTTTGCTCAGGCCTCCAGCCAAGCTCCCTTTTCACAGCCAATGGCCTTGGGATGCACCGGCAGCTGTGCTCAAGCACTGGCCGTTTCTGAAGGAGATCGGATCCTGTGTTCATGTTCACACCTGCCTCTTGGAAACACGAGATAAGGCTTCACTCATCTGTGGGTGCTGAGGGATGCGCTCAGGCCAGGTTCAAAGGTGAGGTGGAGAGACTGCTTACATTGCTATTGGTGCCCTTGGATAGCACAGCCATTTCCCTTAGGGACCCCACCCTTGTCAGCAGCAGCTCTTTTCTTGGGTCTGGTATTCACCAGCACTTGACACAGGACTAGAGGCCATGAAAGTACAATGGGGACACTGTGTTGATAGTAACAGTAGCAACAGCACCATCGACCATAATAACTGTGCCATCTCAATACAAACTGCAACTGATTTTACTGAATCCTTAGAATGAGGTGTAGCCATGTTGAACATCTGCGTAGTGTGAGTTACCTCCTTGAACCTGAAAACTCCTATGTGTGTCTTTGACAAAGAGGCCAAAAATGCACACTGGAGAAAAGACAGCATTTTCAACAAAGAGTGCTGGAGAAACTGGATAATCACATGTAGATGAAATACTCTAGACCCTCTGCTCCAAATGGTTCAAGGACCTCAATATAAGACCTAAAACTACTAGAAGCAAAAACAGAGAGAAGACCCCAAGATACAGGTGTACAAAAGACTTTCTGAATGAGATGCCAGTCATCCAGGGAATACCATAAACACTAACCCACTGGGATCTCATGAAACTGAAAAGCTATTGTACACTTAAGCAGACGACTAATGGAGCCAATAGACAGCTTACAGAGTGGGAGAAAATCTTCACCAGCTATGCATCTGAGAGAGGTTTAACATCTAGACTATACAGAGAAATTAAAAAAAAAACTAATCAATAAAAGAAAAATCAATCAACCCATTCAAAAACTGGGGCAAGGAACTGAACAGTGAGTTCTCAAAGGAAGAAATCCAAATGGCTAATGGACATCTAAATAGATGCTCAGTGTCTTTAGCCATCAGGGAAATGCAAATTAAAATGGTTCTGAGATTCCATCTCACCTCTGGCCAGAATGGCTATCATCAAAATATCAAATGACAGGCTGGAGAGATGGCTCAGTGGTCAAGGCATTTACCTATAAAGCCTAATGACCCAGGTTTGATTACCCAGTACCCATATAAAGCCAGATACACAAAGTGCAGCATGTGTCTGCAGTTCATTTGCAGTGGCTAGAGGACCTGGTATGCCTATTCTCCTTGTAAATAAATAAATAAATAAAATATTTTAAAAAATCAAATGACAACAAATTCTGTCAAGGGTGTGAGGAAAGAAGAACTCCCATGCACTCTTAGTGGGAGTACAAACGTGGTCAGCCCTTGTGGAAATCAGTATGGAGGTGCCTTGAATATCTAAAAGTAGATCTACCATTTGACCCAGATATACTAGTATTGGGTACCTACGCTAAAGACTCTTTGCTACTGATATTTGTTCAGCAGTTGGTTGCTGCTCTAGTCATGATACCTAGGAAGTGGAATCAGCCCAGATGCCCATTATCTGATGAAGGAATAATGAAGATGTGGTACATTATCTATACAGTGAATTCTACTCAACAGTAAGAAAAAAAAAGAAATTATAAAATTTGCAAGAAAATGGATGAACCCGGAAAAAATTATATTAAGTGAGGCTACCCAGGCTCAGAAAGTCAAATGCCTCTTTTCCTCTTTCATGTGTGAATCCTAAAATGGAATGGTTGGATTTGTTTACAGTTGCAGTAAGCCTCAGTACCCATTTCAAATGAACTCCAGACACATGCTGCACTGCTTAGGAAGCTAGAATGAGGCCTGGAGAGAGGAGAAGCAGGAAGGGATGAGAGGAGGGATACAGACAGTCAAGTGGAGGGACAGAACACAGGAGGAAGAAGGGCCTGGGGCAGAGGACAAGGTGAAGGGAGGGAGGTGCTAAGGAGGGAGATACACAAAACTGATAATAGAATGAATCATACTACAGAAACATATCTCTTAATTAATTAAAAGATGTAAGTCTTGGGCTGGAGAGATGGCTCAGCTGTTGAGGCACTTGCCTGCAAAGCCTAATGATCCAGGTTCGATTCTCCAGTACCCATGTGAAGCCAGATATACAAAGTGGCATGTTTGGGGTGGCTAGAGCCCCATTCTCTCTGTCTGTCTGTCTTTCCTCTATCTCTCTCTGCTTGCAAATAAATCAAAAAAAATTTTCTTTTAATGTTTGGGCAAAAGCACGCTGCAGGGGTGAAGAAAGCTTTGCCCTAAAGCCATAGGTCAGTTCCAGTGCCGGAACTGGGTTACCTGCCGCAGTGAGCTGTTGGTCTGGAGCAGGGAGGCAGGATTCAAGCTCCCAACACAATGCAGGCCATTATTTACCTACCAGATCTAAGTGGTAAGGCCCTCCAAATAATGTAGGCACTTGGCTACCAACCAGATCTAAATGGTAAGATTCTCATTTGCTGAGGACACTGCAGGCTGTGGCTTTAGGACATCCAGAGACTATGCTCAAACTACAATGGAAGCCTGTTTCCTGCTTGCTAGCTCTCTTAGGGCTGGAAAGTGCTATGCAATCTACTGAGGGATAAAGGTCACCAACAGTGTGAACAATAAGGGGATCCTGCAAGTTACAAAATCAACCAGCCAGCCAAGATGTTCACAGAAGTGCAGTAGTGGCACACAGGCTATGGGGGTAGTCAACTGCACTTAACTGGATGTGAGGCTCATCCAATACTGATACTGAGAACTAAGTCAGAAGCCTATAGCTTGGAAGGTCACAGACCTTAGTGGGAAGCTGCTGCTTTCTTTGGTTAAAAGAAGAAGGTATGCCCATCAAAATGTCTTCTAAATGTCTATGTTTATTCCCTTTGATCCATGCAGCTCTCACTCGTGGCTAGAAAATTTACTTTATACAGATGGCAGTGAGTAATAGGAAGGCCTAAGATCAGAATAACAAGAAAAAAGAAGCCAACTGCCTATCATGATAGGCAAAGACCCATTGTTCAACTAGAAAAGTGGGCTGGAGAGAGATGGTTTAGTGATTAAGGCATTTGCCTGCAAAGCCTAAGGACTCAGGTTTGACTCTCCAGTACCCATGTAAGTCAGATGCACATGTGTCTGGAGTTCATTTGCAAGTGGCTAGAGGCCCTGGCACACCCATTCTCTCTATCTTCCTTTCTGTCTCTCTCTAATAAATAAATAAAATAAAATATTAACAATTTAAAAAGTGATCTAGAACAGTACGTCAGGTTTTTTTTTTTTTTTTTTTTTTTTTTTTTTGGTTTTTTGAGGTAGGGTCTCACTCTAGCCCACGCTGACCTGGAATTCACTATGGTGTCTCAGGATGGCCTTGAACTCACGGCAATCCTCACCTCTGCCTCCCAAGTACTGGGATTAAAGGCGTGCGCCACCACGCCCGGCTATTACTTCAGTTTTGAATGAGTGAGTTTATTAGGGACAAAAGTCAATGAAGAAATGGCCAGTAGTAGATGAAGAAATGAATACTGAGCCAGACACTGAACAAGGCCCAGCAGCAACGGCAGGCAGGGCCCCACTGGCAAGTGGAGGGATCCAATGGCAAGCAGCTAGTAAATAACAGACATCAGACTGGGCACTCACTCACAACACCCAGCAGAAATGACTGGGGGAGGCCTGGTAAAACAGTCAGCTGGAGTTCACATGGATCAAGTCCAGAGAGAACATCCTCTCTTACAGTGAGGCTTCCAGTCAGCAACTCTCACCACAGGCAATGCACAACAGTGAGCCCCACTTGGGTCTCGGGATCTGTGGGGGTGTGGGCAGACAGTCTAAAAAGTGGCTGCTCCTCCAGCCGTTCTCAAGGACACAGTGTTTTTAACCCTTGGTCTGCTATTGCTGCCCTTTCTCCTTGTCACAAGGGCCTCTTGGAGAATATTTTAATAAATAAGCGTACTTGGGTCTGAGATGGGGCTGTCCTCAACCCAGAGCAGCTGCCCAGTGAGCTTAAAGAGCTCACAACAATTAAGTATTAGAATTTATACCACACCTCTCACGAGAGAGCCTACATCTGAGCACGCAGGTGATCTACTTGCCAGCAGAGTCAGGCCAGAATGGAGGACTGGCTAGAAAGGGCTGCCTCCTGCAAGGGACTTCTGGAGAACCCCAACAGATCCCCATCCCTGCTTCCTCGGGAAGCTGCAGTTACCACAGCTGTTTCATTTTGCAGGACCACTGCGTACTTCCGTCAGTAAAAGACCTTGTCGTCCAGGGAGACTGCTCACCTCCCTCGGATGCTCTGCTTTCTAGCACATACATCTTCTTCTGTGGTGTGGTCTTCCCCATACTTCATCATTTCCCGTTTCGATTTTGTTTCTACGATACTTTCAATAATTCTCCTGGTGGCCTCTTTCCTGGGTTTCTCTGCCTTTGCCAGACCTCCACATCTTTGGTCCTGCTCCTTCTGATTCAGAGCCTTCCATTTCTGTTCTTGCTTAGTCTTTGCCCATCGCCACTGTGGTTCTAGGTATGGACAGGACCAGCTGCACAGTGCAAGGCAGAAATGTGAGCCCCTCTTGAAAAAAAAAATAACATGCCTCAAAGATGGAGACGGCACAGCCTCAGACGGAGTGCCATGCCTTCTCAGCATAGGTTATACTCCAGAAAGCTCGTCCTGCTATGACTTCAGTGCTTTCCTGTAGGTTCCAGTGTTGCAAACTTCATCTCCAAGTTTGTATGTAGATAATGGTAATCAGGCTTGGGAGGTGATTAGGCCAAGATGAGACCTGGAGTGTGGGGGCCCCACAATGGCATTAAGGAAGGAGCTAGATCCAGGCTAGCAAGCTTGCTGTGTCTCTCCACTGTGGTACCCTTGTCATGTTCGGATGTGGCAAGAAAAACCTTACTTGATACTGGTGCTTGCTCTTAGACTTTTTGGTCTCTTGAGGTATAAGAAGTAAATTATCTTTTATTTTCTTGTTAGTTTATAAATGCTTAATCCCAGGTATTCAATAATAGAAACCAAAACTGGATCGACATGCGCACCACTCTTGCTCTACTGGTCTTCTCACTGTCCTCCGAACACTTTCAAGTCTGCTCTCTGTTATTCTAACCTACTTTAACTTGCTCCAATTCATAAAGAAAATCAATGTGCCATAAAACCCAAATACAATGTGCTGTTCTGTTTGCTGTTTCTTGTCACCATCTTTTTTCCTCTTAACTTGAAGAGTGATGTACGGTTGGTTCCTGGAATCCTGTCCTGCTTCCTATCCACCCTCAACCCAAGGGCCAGTCACCTACCGGTTGGTTTGCCTCTGGTGCTGAAGGACCATGTTTTTCTCATGAATTGTCTCTAGCAGGGCGGTGGCCAGGGACTTCAGGTCAGAGATGGACTGTGGAGTAGCTGGGAGGCTGCACCCATGATCCTCTGACAGCAGGTCTTGAACTAGGTAGGACAGAGAGTCAACAGCTCAGTGGCAAATTCTTCTGGAATGTGGGACTACAAACCCATGTCAGTTTTTCCTGGATAAAGGGAAGTCCCAACTTTTGAAATGCTATTGTAGTGTATGGAGAGTTGGCCTCAAGGATCAAAAGCAAAACATAATAAAAACCAGCTATGAGTAAGGGATAAGCAGAAAAGGAGCCGCAGTGGGCTGTGACCCGGATTTCTTTCTTGTTGCCTTGCTGGGGAGGGCATCCGGAGCCTTGCACACTCCAGAGAAGTGCTCTGCTCCCACCAAGCGATACCCTCATGTAGCCAAGTACAAGTTTTGTTTTATTTAAAAGTATTTTTTGTTCATTTTTATTTATTTGAGAGTGACACAAAGAGAGAAAGAGGCAGAGAGAGAGAGAGAGAGAGAGAGAGAGAGAGAGAGAGAGAATGGGCATGCCAAGGCCTCCAGCCACTGCAACGAACTCCAGATGCATGCGCCCCTTTGTGCATCTGGCTAAGGTGGGTCCTGGGGAATCAAGCCTCGAACCGGGGTCCTTAGGCTTCACAGGTAAGCGCTTAACTGCTAAGCTATCTCTCCAGCCCCCAAGTACAAGTTTTTAAGAGGAAATATTTTCATTTGCCCAGTATGTTAAGGTACTTTCTTTTTTTAAATTTTTTTTGTTCATTTTTATTTATTTGACAGTGACAGAGAGAGAGAGGGAGAGAATGGGCATGCCAGGGTTTCCAGCCACTGCAAAACAACTCCAGATGCATGTGCCCCCTTGTGCATTTGTCTAAGGTGGGTCCTGGGGAATCGAGCCTTGAACTGGTGTCCTTAGGCTTCACAGGCAAGTGTTTAACTGCTAAGCCATTTCTCCAGCCCTGTTAAGGTACTTTCTAACTAACTCAATGACTCTTAAAACTGAAAGAACAAGGGGCTGGAGAGATGGCAAAGTGGTTAAGGTACTTGCCTACAAAGCCTAAGGACCCAGGTTTGATTCCCCAGGACCCATATAAGCCAGAAGCACAAGGTGGAACATGCATCTGGAGTTTGTTTGTAGTGTCTAGAGGACCTGTTATGAGCATGCTATCTCTCCCTCTCTCTATCTATCTCACTGCTTGCAAAAAAAAAAAAGTAAACAATTTTTTAAAGAAAATTGAAAGAACAAAACAAAACCCCAAACCTGGTATGTTTATTTTTATCTTAAATAGGAAAGTAAGGGCAGACATGTTTAGAACCCTGGCCAACAGTCATACTGCCATGCGAATGACAGTGGCTCTGCCCTGAGCCCCTTGCTTATTACAAAAGTAATGTGTGGCATTAGAAGGGAATGATGAATGGAGAGAAATGCAGGTGACAGGTAGCTGGTATTCCTCTAGACTGTAAAGAAACGCTGTGAATCTCCTTTGAACTTTATTGCTTATGGCTGTATGTAGATAGAAGAGTCACACAATATTTTTACTTCTAAACTGGGAAAAGTGCTACTCTTTTCCCTTAACAATAGTCCACATAAATATTCTCTAAAACTTAAAAGTTAGTGCCAGCTTTAATAGTCCATACTGATATGTAATGATTTATTTAGCCACTGCTGAATATTAATGTAATTTCCAATCATTTAAAAATATAATTAATGCATGAGGAACTTTTCTTGTAGCAAAGAGTTTGGCTATAGCTGATTATTTCTTGCTATGTCAAAGGGCCACAACTGGCTTCTTCTCGGTTTTGATTAGCAATGTCATGAGTGATAAGCTTCTTTCATAGATTTTCTAAAAGGCTTGGGACAGGGTTATAGCTCTCCTGTTTGGTCTGGCTGGCACTTCCTACATCAGGTTCAACACGGGGATCCACATTCTAAGCAGGTTGCTAGGTGTGGTATCCAGGGCTAACTACAGACAGGCTTCTCCACATTTTTATACTTCCTGTGTAAGAACAATTCTAAGATGCTCTCTTCTAGTTTACTGGCAGTGGGAAGAAGTTGCTTGGGAAGGAACCTCAGTGTTTAGGAACACTCAGCACTTTCAAAGCCACTGAAGCTCTGGGTAAGACTCCTGTGTGACAGTGCCTGCTTTGGCCATCAACAGCGCAGCAGTGGGCCGGCTAGCCTGCACGACTTAGGCATATGTGGAGAACTGACTTCTGAATGAAGTGCCAGGCACAGGTTTTCAGTTAGTGATTCTCCCAGACCATTCCTGGAAGATCCTTGTTTTCTCAGTGGTACAGACATGAACAAAGAATGAAATTACAACCAATAAAATCTTCTTTGCAAGAGGCACAGATTCCATGGTGAAATGATCTCAGCTTTTCCACTCGATCATCATGTGCCAGGAGAAAAGTGTTTAAGGAAGTCAAAACACATCCTCGAGATGCTCAGTTGGTGGTCAGGGAAGGAGAGGTGTTCTTGGAAGGAGAGTAAACAGTGCAGGGGACTATGTCTACATGGGTCTGGTCACTGGAAAAGCTCTAGGGCAGTGGTTCTCGGAATAGGGCTTCCAATAACAGCATGGTCTCCTGGAAGCCAGCAGACATGCAGATTCTCAGGTCCCCACCCCAGACCTGCCGAATCAGGAGCTCTGGGAAGGCTGCTGGAAGACTGCTACCTCCAGTGATCCTTATGCAGGTGGAGGCTGAGCATCTACTGCCCTGAAGAACACTTGGCTTCCTGACCCACAAACTCAGTAGCTTGGCTGGCATGTGGACCACAGCTCTGTGTTCCTTAACAAGTCCCACTGGGGCATGAGGTCCTACCTTGCTTTGCAGACAGAACCCCAGTGAGAGCACTGCTGTTTGACTTGCCCTGACCCTTGGAGCTTTTCCGTCTCTCGAGAGCATTCTGCAGCAGCATTGGGAGAAAACAGAAACCACTGTGAGACAAACCAATAAGGATAAACACCTTGTTATGGGAGAGGCACACCCACCATCTGCACACAACACTAACTAGCTCCAAACGAGGCCTGACACATGAGTTCTGTACCCTGATGGCTCATACCAGTCCCATAAAGAGGGTTTTTCTTGTTAGTACATGGAAGAAAGACAGTGATCACAGCCCCCTGCATTTAAAGGTGCACAATGTGTGTACCTAAAGTGAATCAAATCTGAAACAAGAACACTGTGTAATGTGTGAAGAAGTCACTGTCATGAAATCCCTTTGTAATAGACATGAGATGGAGCATATGTTTCCTTTCATGCACCAAAGATTGTATCTGGAAGGATTAGAAAGATGGCCATGACTGACCAGTGATGTCTACCTTAAAGAAGTGTATATATGCTGCTTACATGTCATTCTTAGAATGAACTCTTGAATTCACACTGGTATGTAGCATACAGTCAGTCAGTCAGTGCTTGGTACATAAAACAGAATAAATATTACATGAATGCATCAATACGTTTTTTAAATTATATATTAAAAGCTTAATATTTCTTTGGTTGCACATTTATATATAGATTGGCGTGAAATAAATTATGGCCCCCCCACTGAGCAGAAAGACATGGAGATATCTGAGAACAAAAGCTAATGTCAGCTACCAGGACAATGAGCCAGCTCTCCCAAGCATCCAGTCGGCTGTAAAACTTCACCCTCAGGAAGAGACATCAATCTATTTTCAAAGCCGAGAAGCCCAGGAGAGTTTTCTAATTATAACACTTACAACTAACATCTGCAGAAATAGATATTATCAAACTAATGGAGCTGGAATTAGACTAAATAACAGTGGGGAGAACTCAAACACTGTCCTTCTAGTGTGATGTGCACATTAGCATTTGGGTTGTGATGTCCCTGTCTTTGTTTCTTGATCCCTGGAAACCATTTGCTCATGGATGCCGGTGAGACAAACAGCGTCCAACGACGCACATTCTACGGGAAAAATGGAGAGGTGCCCTAAGTCCATAGGAACCAAGGCGACACAGGGAAAGCATGCGAGTGTTGAAAGTCTCAGGGAAGGAACCTTTTCCAGACTATAGGCACAGAAGGGGGCTCTGGGAAAAGCTGCTCTGGGGGTTGACTTTACTGGCCACCCCCGTTAGGATCTTATGAGGTTCAATCTGGAAAGCAGGCAGCACTGGGATATCTTAGGCACATAAGAGAATGGGAGACAGATGCCCCTTGGCCTCATGGGAGGGAGTTTCCAGCTTAGTCTGGAGAACGCTACCTTGTACTTGGCAATGTTGGATTTCAGGAGGCTGACCTCCTCATGAAGCTGCTTCAATCTCTCCTGAAGGTATCTAGAAGGAAAAAGTACGTTCAGCCAGGATGGGCATGGAGGTGAAAATCAAACAGACCAAGTGGTAAGAGAAAAAGAGGAAAACCATGGGCAGAACCATTTTCACACCCCACCTTCCTCCTAGTCCTGGAGGGAAGCAGCAAGGAAATGTGTGGCTCTGTGACCTTTCTTAAGTGGATACGGTCAAGGTCAAATACGCCTGAAGCACAGACACCCAGCCTTCAAGCAGCCCCCGCAGAGACCCCCTAAGGGATCTCTAACACAGTTTCCACATAATTCTCATTAAGATGATTCCACAGGGGACAAAGCAGGAAGAGGCAACGCCAGGCACAACACGAAGTCAGACTCATCCACAGCCGAGTCTGCCTGAGGGGAAAGGCACAGCTAAGGGAATGTCTGCGCTTACTTTCTTATTCGTTCCCCTCTCCTTGACGGCAATCACTGCTCCGCATGCTCACGGCTCAACCGGGAAAGGAATGGGGAGACAGAGGGGGCATATGTGGGTGTCCAGCACCACTTATATATATGACATTGCTATCGTTTGGAGGCTAGGACTTGCTTTGTACTTGAAGGCAGTCTCAAGTGCTGGCAGGCTGCAGGACTCCCAGCTGCCACTGAGTACCAGAACCAGAACCTGCCTGTTCTCCATGCACAGTGCGTCCACATCGATGATACGGTCCTCGTGTCCACCCAGGATGTGGTTGAGCTCCTGGTTCAGCCTGTCCACTTTGGCCTGGTAGGAAGCCCGCTCCTCCTTAACATCCTGAAGCTCGTCGACGGAGGCCTGCAAGTCATGCTCCAGAGACTCGATCTGAAACCCAAGATTGTCCATACTTATAGAGGCCCTCGGATTGTGGCCTTCCCTGCCAAGATGCAGCCTCCACTTAGTTGGCCGACTTTGAGAGCTGGTATACTGTTAGCAGGCAGTGACCACAAAGAACACAGCATGCTGGGCAAAAGCTGGAGCAAGGGGACACCTTCCTGCTGGACATCTACCATATGGGGTCAGAAGACTCACAGACACCTGGGAAGGTAGGCCTGAGCTCTGATCCCTACAGACTTGAAGAGAACGGAGGCCCTATTCCACTCTTCAGAACCAGTTGGCAAGAGGAGGGCAAAAAAATCCTGGTGTTCATAGATGCTTCTGAAGTAGGGCTTCATGCCCACGAAAGCCTGCCTACAATGCACTGCTTAGCATCTGAGCAGAAACTTGCAAATTAAGGCCATGTGTCATATCATATTTCCTCCCGATCTGTGCTGGGTGGGAAAGGGTCTTGGTGTGCTCAGGGTACAGCCTTGCTGGGGGACAGATTCTCAGAAGTGAGCTGAGGAAGGACAGATGAGGTCCAGCCCGCCCTGGGCCTCCTCTGGATGCAGGCCCACGTGTGCCCTGCTTCCCACATGTCTGCCACACGCATGCCTCCCCCGCTGCAGCAGGCCTCGGCGGTCACCTGTTCCTTAGCTCGTTCCAGCTGCTGAACCAAGTCCTCCCGCTCGTGGGCTGCAAAGTGCCTCACACCAATTTCCTCGTCGCCGAGCCTCTGCTTGGCAATTGTCATCCTCAGCAGCTGCATTTTCCATTATTTGGAGAAGGAGCAAGATAAAAGAGAGAATATGGGTGGGTATATACAAATAAAGACTCAAGGATGCTAGACAGAAACTTTGAGAAGATATGGACCCAGAAATAGTGAGAGAAAGTAAAAGACAACTGCTTGTCAGTATTATGAAGATTTAAATTTTTTATCGTAATTTCTGCCTATTCACACTTGTTCATGTACACATAGGGTAAGGTTGGTGACCACCGGGGGGTGGGGGAGGGATCTTGGAAGGTAGATGTGCTGTGGGCCACAGTGAGGAATAAAATTATGGGCCTCATTTGGATTTAGCCAAGATCCAAAATGACCCCAGTGATGGTCAGGCCTGCCGAGATGGGTACACCCCACACCCTGAAAGATCCAAAAGGACCCCAGTTGTGATGGTTGGGCTTGCTGAGATGGGTACACCCCACACTCTGAAAGGCCCAAAATGACCCAGTGATGGTCGGGCCTGTTGAGATGGGTATACCCCACACTCTGAAAGATCCAAAGTGAGCCCAGTGATGGTCAGGCCTGCTGAGATGGGTACACCCTGCACTCTGAAAGACTAGACATTGCTCTCAAGAGCCTGATAAACATCCCCTTCCTAATGTCCATAAGGACTTCCGATGACTTGGATGAAGAACCACCCCAGAGGTGGACTAGCATCAGAACAAGAACAGGCTGCACTGCTTTTAGACGGGGAGAACTAGAGCAAGCTACAGCACAAGCCACCAGGGGAGAGGGTGTCGCTGAGTGAGAGGAGGGTGCATGAACCTCGTGACGGTGCAACGGCCTATGAGGTCGTGGGAGGAGGGACCCCGTGGAGGCCACAAACACAGTTCCATGTGAACGACCGAGTTATACCTGGAAGGCTATGTACCCAACTACGTCCATGCACTGATGTGTTTATTTGAGGGGGTGGTGCGAGTTTGCATGCTGTCTTGTCTTTGTTTTCTAATTTTAAAGTATGTCAGCACAATTTTCACAATATACCTTTATTTATGTCCTTCAATCCATAGGAAGAAAACGAGTCTTCAAAAATGTAATTTTCCACAGATCCCTGCAGAACCCACAGCTTTTCAGACTCCGGAGCAGCCCTGCTGGCAGCTCCAAGCTAGGCAGAGCCACAGCAGGGAACTATGGGAGAGCCCACAGTATCAGAACAGCTTGGCCCGCCCGTTCCAGTGGTTCTTCGGGAGGTCGCAAGCCTGCACTCACTTCTCCCTATGGGGAGCGTGTATGCGGACTCACATGCATGAGGTCCTAGGGATGGTTTCCCCTCTCGCCCAGGAGTGTCCCTCCCCATGCCTTGGAATAGCCTACGTGCTCTTTCTTGCTCCTGCATGAGCCTTAGAGGAACAGTTATCAGAAGAGACAAGGGCTTAACAGCAATGAACTTGGAAAGAAAGGATGGCTGCAGAGAAGCAAAGAGGGCATATATTGGTTACCTTCTGGTTGCTGAGACAAAAAGAGCTGACAAAAATCAGTTCAGGGTAGAAGGCTTTATTTCACCTTACAGTCCATCATGGTGGGGAGGGCGTGGTGGCAGGATCTTGAGGCAGCTGCTCACAGTCAGCACAGTGAGGAAGCAGGGAGTGATGAATGCTGCCTCCCTCCGCCAGTGCTCTCCCATCAAGACAATCCTTTACACGCATGCCCAGAGGCTAGCCTCATCTACATAATCCCTCAGGTGATCCTAGGTCCTGTCAAACTGACCCACATAACATCACAGGATGAGCGTTGGATCCTTACTGGAAACAACTCAGTTGAATTCAACATTCATTTATTTATTGTGTGCTGCGAGCTAAGGCGCCACAGGAATTGTGTGCCTGGGCATTGAACACCTGAGCATTGTATAGCAGGACCAGGTACAACTGCTCAAGGCTGGGCAGAGGATACGGGATGCCTGTGTGCAGGATGCTTGTCTCAATGGAACCTGATAAATCCATCCCTATGGCTCCCAGCTTCCATATTCATGGATTTGCCCACCCAGTGCAACTCATTTTATGTGGAAACTCATGCTCAAGGCCTTCTGTGGTCATTGCTGGACACCAGCAGACAGGAAAGGCATGAGTGGTGACATGCACAGTCCAGCTGAGGTCAGGCGAGGCCACCTTCTGCCTCAGTTTTGGATCTCACACTATAGGTTGATGTCCTACTTAGAGCCACACTGTCCACGTTGCTCTTATCCTTCAATTATTTTGCTGTTACTAAAACCTACACATTTGTGGGCTCAATGTATACTTCGAGATGTAGAGATGCTGTGTGATGGTCATGGGAGAGTGACTGTTAGGTGCAGCCCCTTCAGCCTCTACCATTTTCTTGTCACAAGGGTATTCAAAATCTCCTGCCTGTTCTAAAATACCCAATGCACAGTTGCTAAATACAGTCACCTACTGTGTGAGTGAATATGGAACTTCTCCTCCTCCCTAGGAGTAACCCTGTGCCCAGTGAGCAGCCCCCTCCCCCAGCTCCCTCCCACACCCTCCCCAGTCTCTAATGACCACCCTTCTATTGGTTACCTCTATGAGGACAACCATCCCAACAGGCCAGATATGAGGGAGAGCCCATGGCAGCTCTTCCCGTACTTGATTGTCTTCACGTTACATGAAGTCTGCATTTTGCCCATTTCTAAGACTGCATGGTGCTCTACGATGTGCATCTGTCATGTGCTTTTTATGCTGTCCTTGGGTGGACACTGCACCATGGCTAGCGTCCTGAGGAGTACAGCAATGAGCATGGACATGCAGGCATCTTTTCATGCACTGACCGCCTTCCTTTCGGATATATGCCCACTAGTGTGTTGCTCTAGTTTGTCGTGCACATGTTACTTTTTTTTGAAGTACCACCATATCATTTACACCCCATCAATAGGGTGGCCTCCATGCATGTTGCTGACATGTTAGCTACTGTCCCTAAGGGCTAGAATACTATGGTGTGCCTCATGTGCCTCGTGTGTGAAACCAGCTTCCTCCCAGTCTATGTTCAAGAATAGGGGACACATCAGCTCAGCACAGAGACATTAACGACCCCCGTGAAACACAAGGACTGTCGAGAGAAGCACACAGGACACACAGCTGTGATGACCAGTGACAGTTGCCCTAGCGACTTCTGGCAGGACCAGCCAGTCAGCACTTGGAGTTCAGCCTCCAAGAGGAGCCCACAGCAGAACTGACGCATTCAGCTGAAAGCTGAAGTGGGAAACATCTTTCACGTCGCCTGACGCCTGGCTGGGGATGGCAGGACTCTAAAAGCAGATCTCCAAAATGCACCACAAGGCCAAGAAGCAACACCCGCCAGGGCCTGGGGGCTGGCTCAGGAGCATGCCGGGCTGTGGCAGGAGGCCGCAGGAGGCCTAGCCAAGTCTTGAAAGCCAAGAATTTCCCCTGACTTGTGAAACACCAGACAGAAGGCCTGAACTTGATGCGAAGAAACCCCACCGTGCCTTTCCAGTCACGACCCGCTCCATTGCACTCTTAATTTAGAGTCACCCGATTATGTTTGCTTAATGCCAATTAATTATTAAACATGCTTATTGAGGTCTGACAGCCACGGAGGAGTGCCATCTCTTACATACCAGATGTGGGTTAAGCTTCAATCAATACGTTAACAATCATTTGATGTTTAATGTGCATACAGTATCACCTCACATCGCAGGGCTGCATGGGTTGAAACACTTTATTTTTCAAAGTGAGGCCCAAGTGCTATCATTAGTTGGGTCTGAAATTCAAATGCAGTCAGCAGAAGGGACCTGAAGTGGTCACTGCCACGGGGACATGGAGGGATAGCCCTCCTGCCTTCCTGAGGACAGCTCCTAGAATCTAGTGCCAACTGCTTGGGGCTTCCCACTCTGGCCCCTCAGTCTGTGAGCTGTGCAACCCCAAGAATGTGCCTGAACTTTTCTGGGCATTGGCATCTACCTGGTGAGAACACAGGGGGAAGGAAGCTGGCTGGGGGCCATGAGAGCATAAACTGTGGCCAAGGGGCCAAATCAAGATGTGTTTGGCAAAGAAGGAGAGAGCTGAGAAGAAAAGTCATTCAAAAACCTGAGTCAAGGGCTGAAGAGATGGCTCAGTGGTTACACAGCCTAACAACCTGGGGTTGACTCCCCAGTACCCACATAAAGCCAGATGCACAAAGTGGCACATGCATCTGGAGTTCACTTGCAGCAGCTAGAGGCCCTGGTGTGTCAATCTCTCTCTCTCCTTCTCTCTTTGCAAATAAATAAAGAAAAAAAGAAGTGGTTAAGGCACTTGCCTGCAAAGCCCAAGGACCCAGGATCAATTCCTCAGAATCCATACAAAGCCAGATGCACAGTGGCACATGCATATGGAGTCCATTTGCAGTGGCTGGAGGCCCTGGGTGCCCATTTCTGTCTTCTCTCTCTCTCTCCTCTCTCTCTTTGTATCTCTCTCTCTCTCTCTCTCCTCTCTCTCTTTGTATCTCTCTCTCTCTCTCTCTCTCTCTCTCTCTCTCTTTGTATCTCTCTCTCTCTGCATTTGCAAATAAATAAAATATTTAGAAAACAAACAAGTGATTCTCCTCACTGCTGTGCTGGGAGTGAGGTAGCAGATGACTGAGGTTATATACTCAATGTGGATGTGTTACACTAATAAATCCATCTATGCACAATCATGAAGTGTTTACTTCTCAATAATGCTCCAGCCCGGGAGCCAGCAGACAGCCGTGCATACTGACCAATCTGCAGTTTAAGGACCATCTGGGGATCTGAGCCTCTCCCAGGCCGACAGCAGCCTCTGCCCTCAAGAAGAGAGGGTGGGTGTTCTCTGGAACACAGTGAGTGCTCACTGCCCTCAGGATGGCTTGTGGCCACCATCACCATTGTGGAAATGCAGATACCTGCCCCCAACACACTCCACTAGGAAGTCTGCTGTCTACAGAGCTGGTCACGGCCAAGTTTACCTGGAGCACGCAGGCCGGCCATGTGGACTTCTGCCGTGGGCAATGCCAGGAAGCACTGCTTCCTATGTTCAATGCTGTCAAATGGCATGACAAAGCCACTGCCAGCCCCCCTCCCAATCCCGTGCCAACCAGCCAAGTGGACCAGTACTCCAAACAACACCCACTCTGCCACTGACAGGCACCGCTATTTGCTGATTTAGAGAGAAATAAATGTTTATGAATGAATTATGGGTGTGAGTCTTGGCTTGTGTGTGAGGCCCAGCTGCAGCTGGGATGTGGCCAAGGGACAGGAAATTACCAATGTGGCAGAAGGGCTCTGGGTCCCTTCCCCAACTGCCCACAGACAGGCTCCGTGGACCTCCCCAGACCTCTGGGTCTGAGTGGCTTGCTCTTTCTTTGACCTTGTCTAAGGGACAGCCAGGTGCCAGCAGCGCTCTTCTCCGGGCATTGTGTATTAGCTCCTGCTTTGGTCCGTCCCAGCAGTGTACCACAGGTGAAACAAAAGTGACCTCGTGAGCAGCTCAGGCCCTGTGTGAGTGTCGGGGGGCCCTGTATGAGTGTCGGGGCTATGTACCGCACAAGCCCAGCTCCAGGAGTTTCATTCCCACAACATGAAGACACCTGATGATCTCTCCACCAAGCTTGACAGGGGCGACCCCACTGCAGCCGGCTGAGGTTATGATTCTGGTACAGTGCCCTCTATTTGCCAGGGCTATTGGGCAGGTCCAATGAAAGAACTGCTAATGGGAAGTGGCATTGGCTGCAAGAGAACTTAGCACACAAGACCTGGCTGGGTTGTTTGTTGTGTTGAACCAAGGGCTCTGTACACAGCAGGCAAGTACTAACATTGAGCTAAGCTCCCAGCGCCTCACTTCATTCTCCTTGCTGCTTTTCTCCACATCCTCTCCAATTGCCCTGACCTTCCCAAAAGAACCTTGGTAAAACTGGACATCAGAGAGTCAAAGGCCCCCACGGGCCACTCAGCTGTGCATGACAGAATCCCCATTCCTAGACTGGTATACGCTCAGTTCTAGCTCTAAGCAAACATCATCACTTATAACAAGTTGGTGGCTCCTGTCCTTCCCTCCTCTCCTGGGACTCCCAAGAACACCCTCCCACATACACACACAAATGTGAACACAAATGCCACTTTTGACACTGGTGACAAGAAGTTATCCTCTATAAATGTGTTGGGTCACACCTATAGTGGCAAGCTGCAAGTTACACATGCCCGTTACCAGCTGATTCCTACCCATGACAGACACCTGCAGTGGCTTCTCCTGAACCTGGCTGCCACAGGCTTTGGTGCTATGCTGTGACGCCTTCTTCATTATCTGCCACAGGTGCAGCATAGCAGCCCCTGCAGAACCTGCCCTAGGTTAATGCCTGTTCCAACTTCCCCGAGATCATACACACACACACACACACACACACACACACACACAAAACCTGCTTGCTCCTGCCTCAGGACCTTGGCACCTCATGCCCCCACCACCAATATCTGCCCATCTTCCACACTTTCTTCAGGTCTCTGTGCCCAGACCCTCCCCAGGCACCTGCACCAACGCCATGTTCCAGCTTTCCTGTCAGCCTTGTTTTCGGCTTGGCTCCTGCCATCCCTGCCATCCAATATGGAACACTAACTCTCAGCCCCACGTGATGTGTCTCTAAGAACAGAGTGCCACTCACAGGCACACAAGATCACGGACGGTGACAGAGGCATGGAGCAGTGAGACACCGCCTCCCAGAACCTGGGATTGGGGCTTGCGGGCCCACTCTTTGACTCTGCCAGAGTGAAGGTGTTCAAGGGCAGGGACTCTTAGCTTGGTTTCACGTGCCACCCCCAGGGCACATGTTGATCCCCCTCCAAAAATGTGTGCAGTGAATTGCATCCAGCTGGCCCCACCCCCAAGCAGGTAAGGACTACTGGTATCTGCATTGTATAGATGAGAATGATGGAAACAGAGAAGTCAAGCAACTGCCCTGAGGTCACACAGCTAGGAAGCCCTCAAAGTACTGGCAGAGAGTTCAACCCACACTGCTCCCAGGGCCACTGTCTTTACAGCACCTAGTCCAGAAGTTCCCAAGCGGCTTGGGCCTCTTCTTATCTCAGTGTGCCGTTTAGATAAACTGTACAGGACAGTAAGTTCTGATATCTTACAGAACCAGGTCTGTGCTAACTGACACCGTCTGTGGGATGAATAATGAGTGAATGCCGTTATGGTCACGTGGTCCAGTGAGAGGAATGTGGGCACTGTGTGCTAGAGTGCTTGGAACCCACTGCTCCTGGCACCTCTGTGTAATTAATGCCGACCACATCCAGCAGGAGCTTTTCACCAGAGTGCCCTCTTCTGGGGGGTTCCACTGCGTCAGGACAACACTTTGATACCCGGGGAGCACCCTCCGTCCACTGAGTGCTCCCAGCCCTCAGGGATATCGTGCGCACCAGATCTGAGCCCGCTCTCCTTCTCTGAAATCACCGCGTTCTTCAGTTAGCCGCCTGCAAGCTCATCTTGTTTGGCTGGTGGCTTTGACCTAATTGGTTTGCTCACAGAATCCACCCCGATGTCCCAGTGAGTACTGGTACAACCACAGAAGGGCTTGTGGCTCTACATTGCCAATGCCACACCAAGCAGAGGTGCTTAAAGCCTGTCAGCTGGTGCATTCAAAGCTCATTAAGGGTAGCACCCCATGTTTCTACAATGTCACTGGATTTTTACCTGCCAGTGGGGCTGGGAAGTGTGAGCCCGTGACATGGTTGTCTGCCCACGCTCCCTTACCTCTGACCACACCACAGCGCATTACTGGCCTACGGCTCATGAAATTCCATGATTGCTGAAAGAAAGCCACCATTGCCACTGGCCCAGAAGACCCGTGGACACACTCATCATATCAGGCGCTCCCTTCACGGGGTGTAGAGCATGTTAGAAGCTTCCAGAAACTGCACCAGAGCAATGATGCTCAGTGCTGGCCACATGTGGGAGGTAACGAGGAGGGCCAAGCTCTGGAGCTCCACGTGCCACTTGTAGGCAACAGGCTTGTCACGTGGGTCACTGTCTCTACAGAGGGCAACCCAATGACATCCCTGGATATAGTGTGCATACAGGACGGAAGCTTAAGATTCCTGGTGACATTCTGGCCCAAGAGCATTTCAGACAACATGGCCCATGACATATTAAAGCTAGTGACTCTTCCTGTCACGTGCCTACTGCAGTGAGGGGCTGAACAGTCATACCTGGTCCTGGCCCCTTTCCTCATTGCTGGGACCAAATATTTCACAAGACGTAACTTAAGGGAGAGAGGGTTTCTTTACATTTTTAATGTATTTTTATGTTTTATTTATTTGATGGGGGGGCAGATAAAGAGAGAATGGGCACACCAGGTCCTACAGCCACTGCAAACAAACTGCAGACATATGCGCCACCTTGTGCATCTGGTTTATGTGGTGGCCTGATGTTTGTCATGACACTGGTTCTTAGGCCAAGAAAGCTGGCCCGGTGCCACAAGCCAACCCTCTGTGAGGCAGCGGGCTCACTAGCTCCCCTCTGGCAACTCACAATGTCCTCTGTGGGTTTTGTTGTTTGCCTTCCTCACCCATGAATTCTCAGAGATGTACTACCTGTGCTGCACTTCCCTTACTCTGAGCTCTTCTACATGCTCAGAGGGGAGGCCAGCAGAGCTGAGATATGAAAGCCAGCTACCACCAGCTTGCCACACAGTGGTGGTGGTGGTGGTGGGGTCTTCCTACAGAAGTGGTCCTTTTCCCTCAAAGATAAACATACTGAAAAGCCCTGGTCACCCAAAGTCTGAGGACAGCTTTTCCCGGGATGACTAGTGGTCAGGAGCCCTCCTTCCCCACTCATTAACTTTTAAAAACTAACTTTATTTGCACATGTATGTGGATGCACGCATGTTTATATGTGGGTGGGTGCATGTGTGAGTACATGCATGTAGGTCAGAGGCAAATCTCAGTGCTAATCCTCAGGAGCAGGCCACATCTTTTTACAATGGGATCTCTCATTGACTATCACTCATCAGTTAGCTAGACTGGCTGGTCAGTGAGCTCCAGGGATCGTCTTGTCTCCACCTCCCCAGTGCTGAGATTACAGGGGTATTACACCATGCCTGGCATTTCTGCATAGGTTCTGGGGAATCAAGTCTTCATGTTTTCAAGGAAAACACTTTACACACTGAGCCATCATTTTTAAGGAAGGGTCAGTTACTGGTAAGCTTGTCTTGTCATAGCTCTCAACCAGTTAGGGTTAGTCTAGGGGACCATAAAATTCTTGGGCAGAAGGATAACAGATGGTAATAGGTCACAAGGCCACCATGCCACAGGGTCCCCCACTCACGTATGTGCTAAGCTGTCAGAGCTGGGGTGAGATGCTGCTAGGAGATGCCTGCGGTGCACAGGGTCCCGAGACTCCAGCTGAACAAATGGAAAACCACTCTCCCCGAAAATCTCCAAGGCAGATCATTTCCTGTCACTTCAGTTCTCAAGTACACTTCACATCCAAGGTGGCTTCCACAGATGGCAAAGGAGAAGAGAAACTGTGAAAATTGTGTCACAGAGATAAAGCCTTCCTGTAGTCAGGAAATACTGTCCTCTGCCTCAGAGAAGGACTCACTGCAGGCACCAAGTGGGTTGAGCAGATCAGGGCCTCTGGCCATCATGGTGTCCCTCTGTCTTCACCCCTGTGCAGGCTTTCAGAGGGCTCCAGGCCTGCACTGTGCTTTGGCCCTTGTTGAAAAATTGCCCTGCTAGCACCCTTTTCTGGATTTCTTTCTTTTTTTAAAAAAATATTTTATTTATTTATTTGAGAGAGGGAAGAAGGGAGAGAGAGAGAGAGGAAGAGACAGATAGAGAAAGAGAGAATGGTCACACCAGGGCCTCCAGTTACTGCAAATGAACTCCAAATGCATATGCTATCTGGCTTATGTGGGTACTGGGGAATCGAACCTGGGCCCTTAGGCCTCACAGGCAAGCATCTTAACTACTAATCCATCTCTCTAGTCCTTTCTCTGGATTTCTGAAGTACTTCAACACATCACAAAGTAAGCTGCTGATTCCAGAGTGGAGACACTACGCTTGCTTCCCCTCTCTCTCCCCTTCCTCTCTCCCTCCCCCATCCCACCCCACCGGGTAGCCCACTCGGTCCTCCCTCAGCTCCCTCCCGAGTGCTGGGATTACAGGCCCGGCCGCCACCGCCAGGCCCTTCGCTGTGCCGCTGACTCCTTTTATTCCTTAATTTTATTCACCCCATTCCTTCATTTGAGGTTTATTAAATAAGGTCTCTGTGTTGGGAGCTAAGAAGTGTTGGGCAGCACAGAGCAAGTATTCATCTTCAAAGTGCTGCCCTCTGGCCCTGTGGAGGTCACATGAAGGCCAGTGCCTCCAGGGGCACCTCAGGTACAGCAAGCTCACACCAGGCTGCCACCCGAGAGCTGGCAAAGGCTACTTCTAACCAATGACCTCAACGATGAGCCGAGGCATGATGGGAAGTCAAGGGAGGACTGTCTCAGACCAGCAGAAGCCAGTGAAAGGGCCTGCGACACGGAACAGCACAGTGAGCGGCACACGCTGGCAAGGCAGTCACTGGGGAAGGCAGCAGGGATCAGGACATGGGCACCTGGCATGCCACAACCACGAGGCAGGCTGCATCTGGATGGTGGCAGGAGGGTGGGAGGCATGTGTGATGTGATGAACCAAACATACTAAAATAAAAGCATAAATAAAGATAACAACAGTGACTGAGGCGATGTCTCCGTGGGTAAAGTGTTTTCTGGAGTTTGGATGGCCAGCACCCACATAAATGCCAGGTTGTAACGGTGGCCTGCCTATAACCCGGCACCCAGGAGGTGGAGAGGGGATGCTAGGACAAGCAGGATGGACTAGCAAAACCAGCGATCTCTGGTTTCAACTGAGAGCCCCGACTCAGTAAACAAAGTGGAGAGTGGGGCTGGAGAGATAGCTAAATGGTTAAGCACTTGCCTGTGAAGCCTAAGGACCCCGGTTCAAGGCTCAATTCCCCAGGACCCACGTTAGCCAGATGCACAAGGGGGTGCATGCATCTGGAGTCGCTTGCAGTGGCTGGAAGCCCTGGCATGCCCATTCTCTCTCTCTGCCTCTTTCTCTCTCTCTGTCTGTTGCTCTCAAAGAAATAAATAAAATAAACAACAACAAAAAATTTTTAAAAAAAGAAAATAGAGAGTGACTGAGGAAAACACCCAGTGTCAAACTCTGGCCTTCACACACATGCAAGCACACATACACACCACACAAAAGTTAAAAAAATTTTTTTGAATTAGAATATTTTTTTTGAGATCGGGTCTCCCTCTAGTCCAGACTGACCTGGAATTCACTATGTAGTCTCAGGGTGGCCTCGAACTCATGGTGATTCTCCTACCTCTGCCTCTTGAGTGCTGGGATTAAAGGCATGCACCACCATGCCCAGCTTTGAATTAGAATTTTTTAATACAACTGAAACCACACAAAAACATAAAAAAAAAGAACACATGAGAAAACAAAGATGGCAAGGTCTTAGCCCGGTCTACCACACACACCCAGCCTCACCCAATGCACACTTTCACCTTGGTGTTGAGGGTGACCTGGCCAGGAAGATGGTGACTGTGTCTCAGAGGGGCACAGAAATAACTTCTAGGGCAGCTCCATGACTTCCCATGCAAGTGGGAAAATGGTGCCTGGGGCTCATGGCATTGGTCTTGTTTTTGTGGGGCAGTGAGAAGCCAGATTCTGAGTGGGGTTTGGTGAACTAGAGAACACCCTTCCAGCACCTTCTGACAGGCAGATCACTTCATGGGCCATGAAGGAGTCACTCAACCCCAAACCTCCAGTGAGAAAATCAAGTTGACAAGTACCTGCAGCTGCCAGAAGAAAGAGCTGGCACTGCAGCAAGTCATGGCTTTCTGACTGTGACTCTGCACATGGAGTGTCAGCCCGGGCCCAGCCGTACTACCCACACTACACATACACTACAGACTACACACACACAACACACTACCTATTTCTTTTCTTGAAATATCTATTGCCAACATCAGTTCCAAAAATTTATTATGTTTAAAAAGCACAAAGAGGCTGGGTGTGGTGGCACAAGCCTTTAATCCCAGCACTCGGGAGGCAGAGGTAGGAGGGTCACTGTGAGTTCAAGGCCACCCTGAGACTACAGAGTTAATTCCAGGTCGGCTTGGGCTAGAGTGAGACCCTACCTTGAAAAACAAAAACCAAACAAGTAAAAAACAGTTGTGGAGGTTGGAGAGATTGCTCAGTGGTTAAAGGCACTTGCTTGCAAAGCCTACTGGCCTTGGTTTCATTCCTTGGGACTCACATAAAGCCAGAAGCACAGCTGCACATGCGTCTGAAGTTCATCAGTGGCAGGAGGCCCTGACATACCCATATTTTCTCTCTCTCTCATAAATAAATAAAATATAAAAAGAAACAGTGTGGTGGCATGTCTCTCAGAACTGGGGAGAACAAGACAGAAGAATCATTGGGGAGTGCTGACTAGTAAGTCTTGCCTAAACCAGTGAGCTCCAGGTTTGGTGAGAGATCTTGTCTCAAAACATAAGAGAAAGCACAATTGAGGAAGACTCCCAGTATTGACTTCTGGCCTCCTCAGGCCTGTACACCCACATGAATACACACCCATACACATGTGTGTGCCCACACATATATGCACACTTACAAAATAACAAAAAGGAAAGAGAATGAATGTGTACATTTTACTTATTCTCCAGAAAACCTTGCCCTGCCATATGGCTGGAGAAAGTGACTGACAAGACACATCCATTGGTCACTGACCCCACACCTACGTTACAGTGCTTGAGTGTGCCTAACACTGCATCAACCACACGGAGCCCTGATGAGCTAATCAACAAGAACCTTCTCAGCGCATTCTTTCCCACGCTCTGTCATGACCAAGAATAATTAAAACCCAATGCTCCAAATGTATGTTAAGTATAGGAAATTTAAAAGTTTCTAGGGCAAGTAAAGAAGGCTTAGTCCATATTCCATTATTGTGACAAAACACTAGAGGCTGGGTACTTTATAGAGTAAAGAGGTTTGTTCAAACCATGGCTTCTGAAAAGGGCCCCATGGCCATAGCAGCACGGCAGATGTCATTATGTGGCCAGAGAGTATGTTATCAGAGTTACTGGGGTCAAAGCATGAGCAGCTCTAACAAGCTAGGTTCAGTCACTCATCCTCAATAGGTGAACTAAACAGACATGTAATAATAAAAAGCAGAGTAAGGAAATGTACCCTATATGGCCACATTGGAAAGAGGAACAAAGAGGCCCAGTGATTCGGCCTCCCCCATCCCAAGCCCACTTTTCTGGTCCTGTCATGAGGTTGGGCTTAAGTAGAAGGTGAGAGGTATGCATAGCTAAGCAGTGCTGGCCAAGGTAGCCCATCATGACTGCCAGCTCTTTCTCCTACAGGTGGGCTGATAGATCATCAGCGCCATGTGAATCCTCTGGTCCCAGAGTCCAGCTCCTCCTCTGGCTGGCACCAGTATGCTGGGGAATCTCAAGTCCTTGGGGTCCACTGTCTCAAGAGTCTGATAGCACAAGGGAGAGGTACAAGTGTCTCTGGAATATCTTCCTTTCTGTCAGGAGGTGACAGGTGGAAGAGAAACAGAGAAGAAGCAAAGAGTGGGAAGGGGCCAAGCTCTCTTGAGTAATGGTGGCCCCTGTGGAACAGAGCCACTTCTGAGAAGCCTCACTCCAGGAGCCCCATATTAACCACTTCATGCGGTGGTCAGGGCCCAGTCCCCTTCTGCTGGGCTCCATTCTTAAAGGTTAAAGGTTCCAACATCTTTCAATGTTGTAACAGTGGAGATGAACTTTCCAGCATATAAAAACCTCTGTGCGTGCGTGCGTGCGTATTTGGGGGTGGGGGAGGTTAAACCAGATCCGGATCTGGGGTGGGTGTTTGGGGGTGGGGGAGGTTAACCTAGATCCAGATCTGGTGTGTGTGTGTGTGTGTGTGTGTGTGTGTGTGTGTGTGTGTGTGTGTTTGGGGGTGGGGGAGGTTAAGCCATATCCGATCATCTCAGCTTCCCTGCGCAGCACCTGCACTAAGATCCACTCTCCGGCCAGCAGCAGACACAGACTTGTGAGATTTACGCAAGCTGCCTCTCCCCCTCCCAATCTCCACAGACGCAACAGGCACCCCCAATGTGCTCAGGTCCGTGACTCTAATCCTCAGCCCCTGCCCCCAATCTCACAGTGAAGGTATCCAGGCTTTGTTAAAGAATGCTGCCTGGCCCCAGTCAAAGGCATCAAGTCCATGCTCCCACCTCGGGCCCTAGGTGGAGACATGGCATTCCCAGCCTTTCACCCCTGAAGGAGGGAGGGATTCCAGATAGCTGGATCATACAGGCTTAGGTCATAGGTGCCCAACTTCCCCTCATGTGCCACACAACCTGTGCCAGGCCCCTCCTTCCCAGTGTAAGATTCCCATTCCCTCTCCCTCCTTGGCTGCCTTATAACCACCAATCTTCCTGTGCTGAGCGTTCAGAAGCCTCGTTCCCGTCCCTTCCCTTTAGATTCCACTGTTCTCTTGTCTGGTGTCAAATACAGAAAGAGTTCACCTCATAGTTCTCTTGATGCCAACCTTCTAAGCGTCCTTTCTGATCTCTCACTGGAGAAGAGTTGTCTCTTAGGCAACCATCTCCCAAACAGCTCTAAGTATTTAAAAAGTGTCTTTTTTTTTTTTCTATGAGAGACAGTGAAAGTGAGAGTGAGAAAGAAAGAGAAAGAGAATTGGTGCACCAGGACTTCCAACCACTGAAATGGAACTCCAGATGCATGTGCTGCCTGTGAGCCTGTGCAGCCTTGCACTCTTGTGTCCCCTTGTGTGTCTGGTGCATGAGATCTGGAGAGTCAGACATGGGTCCTTAGGGTTTGCAGGCAAATACTTTAACCACTACGCCACCGCTCTAGTCTAGCATTTATTTCATAGAGTGACCATCTTTCAAAATAACCAACACTTCTCTGCAAAAATGAAAGCCACCGTAATTTGTCAAGGAAGTTGGTAACGTCTAGGAAACAACTCCCCAAGAGCGTGCCCCTGAACACTTGCACACACACACTAGTTTTCTTGAGTCAAAATCCAGCACCATTTGTGTTGCAGAAGCCGCCTCTGGCGAGAAGTTGAAGACACATCCATCTCAGCAAAACAGGAAATTATTTGGGGGGACAGAATTAAACTTGGGTAGCTTTTTTTCCCTTTTTCAATTGTAGTATTGTTCACAGCCTCAGCTGGGAGAGAGTGAGTGTCCACATTTAGCTTGGAGTTTATGAGTTCATATTTTATAATTAACGTTGCCAACAGGGGAGTTTGATTAATACCGAGCAGTGGATTTTGAGCAATGTTCCATACAAATTGCCAAATTTAGCAATAAAATAAATTGGTTATGTGAACATAATTAGTAGGATGACTACTTAAAATTCAAAACTGAATGTGAATAATTCCAAATCATCTGAGCCACAAATCCATTATCTGTATGGAAGGGGAGAAGTATTCCATTCGGGTTTTATTTTGCCCTCCACCACGTTATCCACCACGCTGAACATAATGAAACTTCTACGATGGGTTGGGACAATATTTTACAGAACCCAGAGAGACACACATACACACAAGTGCACACACAAAATCAGTGTAATAAAGATAGGAAATGCTAGATTGTGAATTTCCATTGCAAATGTAAAAATCCACAGCAAGATTCTCCACCAACACTGAAGCACATTTCCTGATGCGTCTCACACACACAGATACCTGTAAGGCACAATCGCACAGGCGAGCTCTTCCCTTCAACATCCCTCATACCTTATTGTCACCCTGGACTTCTCCAAGCCTTTGCTGAAGTTCTTTAATTTCTTCTCCCAGATGTTTATTTCGGTCCTGAGAATCTCTTAAGAGCTGTGCAAGATTAGCCTGGAAAAATATCAACACATCACAGCAGCAGTGAGAAACCGGCATGGATAACTGCTGGCCTTCCTGATTTGTGGAGCTCAGCTGGCCCCACAGAGGCCACGAGGGAGAAGAAACATGTGAGGGGACAGCGCGGAAGCCACGCCAGTCGGTGCAGTGTGGGAAATGCAGTGGGCAGCATTCTCCCTCTGGGGGGAGGAGGGGTCCTTTGTTTCCACAGGGCTCACAAAGGGCACTGGGCAGATAATGGAGGAGCCAGCTGGTCATATTTGACTATTTTAAACATTTCCTAAGAGGTTATCACTGAAACAACTATCTTGAAAATGGGCTGGTGTTCAATTACACAGTTTGGGCCAACAATGTAGGAAAGCCTTCATTTTCTGATTTCGTCACTTGCATCTTTCCCTGCTTCCATCACAATTCTAGAAGGTGGCCACACAGGAGGGCCATTGGCGCACAGCCATTCCAACATCAGGGTGCAGAGGGGTGGTTCTTCCATCTCTTGGACTAACGCTCACCTCCTCCTTTCTTTATGCTAGTTCAATGTGGTACCAAACTCCAGGCCACTGCTTACCGTTCCCACCTCCAGGACATCACCTCTCCCAGACTTGGGATCATACCCCTATGTGTGACTCTCTTGGCCAGCCAGCTAGCTGCGTCCCTTTGCCCAGAGCAGAGCTGCAGGTCCCCTTCTCTCATACACCCACTCCTCTCCAGGTTCCCCTGAACTCCTGACTCCCCCACCAAGCTGTATGCTCGATCCACTCCACTTGTCCTTCTGCCCTGTCTCCTGCTCTGCAGGGAACCCTTATTGTGTTCAGCATAACGGGTTCCGACTGTCACCCCACCAGTCATATTCTTAGCTAACTTTAGCACAGACATGACCGATGGGTAAAGGGTGGAAATGGTGGTGTCACACCGATGGCATAAGGAAAGGCGTCTGAAAGACTCAGCACTAGGGGTGAGGAAACAAGCAAGCTGACAGGTTTCAGCATTCAAGGAAGTGAAGGAGCAGAGCACAGGGCTGGGGATTCGGCTCCGCGGTTAAGGCATTTGCCTTCAATGCCTAACGACTCAAGTTAGATCCCTCAGTACCCTAGTACAGCCAGGTGCACAAAGTGGTGCATGTGTCTGGAATTCATTTGCAGAGACTGGAGGTCCTGGTGTGCCCATTCCCTGCCCCCTTGCAAATAAAGAAATAAATATATATATATTTTTTAAAAAGATTGGTCTGTAGATTCCTTCATGTGAATGCTGAGGAAGCCCAAATCCAGAAGTATTCATGAATAGTCAAAGACTTCCATGCTAATACTTTGGGGAATAATTGTGTTGGGTAAAAAGAGAAGAAAGGAAAAGACTGGACAGATGAATCCATCCCCGACTCCCCACTACCCTGCCTCCACTGCTCATTGCTTATAACGTCCTTCTGTCTCTACCGTCAAGGTCCTCCCGACCTACACACTCCCCTTGCACCCACACACCAGGCCTGATTCCATCTCAGTGTTCACTCACGCTGTCCTCTCTGTGGGAACCTCCTCCCCTGTCACCTCCTTGAGGCTTTTGCACAGAGGTCAGCACCCCCACAGAGCCCCCCTGGACCATCGATTTAACACGGCCACCTTCCCCTATGCTGTTTTGCCTTTTGTCCAGCGCGCGTGCCATCTTCTAACTTACCATATAATTCACTTCATGCTTTACTGCTTACTGTTTATTTCCTGTCTCCCTCTCCTTGCTGAAACATAACTTCCATGAAGGGCGTGGGACTTGGCTTTCTCTCCTCCTTTCTCCCAAGCTCCAGCAGCTGCGCCACGACACTGCTAACATGGCAGAGGAGACGCGGAGCTACAGGTTGTGGTCTTAGCCCCAGCAGGGACCTGGGGACCCAGCAAGGAGCACCAAGAACCGAAACAAGCACCTTGCTTTGATAAACCTTTGTCCCCACAGGCTCTGATCTCCTCTCTGGAAACACTGCTCCATAACACAATCTCATTTCTCAGCCCCAAATTTTCAAAACATCTTACTTCCTATTTTCCCAGAATTCTGTTCTCTAGGATAAAAAGTTGACAATGGGTAAGAAAACTTTACCCACATTCCGTAGGTAGAAAAACAAAGGTACCACTGGCATAGAAAATGTCCCCTGGGTGGAATCAAAGTTACATCTTGTTGCTGTCACTGGCTGGGCAGGTGGCCTGCATGAGTTCCCATCTGTAGAATGGGCTAGCAGCACACCTTCCACATAGCACCCCGACACCCAAACAATGCACACAGACTTGCAACCCCGGGCTCACACCACCCAGAAGGTCCTGCTAGAAGCCCTAACAGACCATACCCGGTGACTCCGACTCAAGCACACAGTGGATGGAGTAGTGGAAAGGTAGCAGGTGTCGCCCGGGACACAGCTGACTCTGTGGTCATTCTTCACTCACATCTTCATGAATGTTAAAGGGCCTCCTTTGTGTTAGAGACCTTCTTAGAGCTAGAGATGAAGCACTGAGCAGTGCACACACATCTTGTGAGCCCACACCTGACAGATTACATTAGGGTCACATTATATTGCACTAGAATGAGCAGGGACTCACAGGACAGGGATTTAGCACTCTGGAGGAAAACAAAGTGAACATGGGAATAGAGTGTGAGAAGAAGGTCCTCCTGAGACCAGAGTGAGGAAACATTCCCAACAGGGCATGCACACCCTGCCACATCTCAAAGTTCCGGGCAGAACAGTAAGGCCACAGAGCAGGCTGTCTGTGGTGGCCAGGAGAGATGCTCTTGATTGGCACTTTCTGGTTCCTTCCAAGGTAGTGGCCTCTGCCTTTACTCCACCAAACTCCAGAATGTCCCCAGGTATTAATAGCTCATAGATTTCTTAGTAAGCCATGGCACCTGCGACCCCTCCCTCTAACATGGAGGGACTGGCACCATGCAGGATGGACTGCTTTTTCTAATCTTCCCTTTTCAATCAATAAGGACTTGAGACCCTGGGGTGTAAAGGGGGGCACTCTGGAGTAGGGTGGGAAGTCCTTGCAGTAGCTAAACCAGAGCAACCCTACCTACCAGTGGTGAAGACCAGCGTTCTTCAATCCATCGCAGATCAATGCTTTTGTAGTTGCAAATCAATATGAATTATGGTGAAAATGAATTTAAGAAGACAGCCAGATAAAATGCCAAGTGTTTATTGTTAAGTTCAACAGACATAAAATCATGCTGTCAGATTGTTCTAAATGCCTCTGAAAGCCTGCTCTCAATTTCTGTCTTTATCTTGTCATGAACTACAACTAGGTTGCATCCTGGCACTGAACCTGGGGCCTCACGCTGAAAAGCACAGCTCGGTGCTCCTGGGTATTTAGATGTAGGGAAGGACTGGCACCAAAAATAAACACAGTCAAAGATCCAGAAAAACCAGGGGCAGAGGCCAGAACTGTTATAGGAAACAGCCAACACTGTGATTATGAAACATTATTTACTCTGCAGCTCAGATGAAAAGAAGGCTACCAAAATATAGCCAGGCACTTGTTCATTACCCACAAACAATGGTCAGTTGAAATCATAGCATCTCCAAGCTGTGTGTTCACAGTAAATCTGCCCTAGCCTTGAACTTGACCTCTGGAGTCACCTAAAGGAGAAGGATCCAACTGTCTTAAAGCAGATGACTATAATTTTCTCTCATACTGAACAGGTGGGGTTGTCAACACAAAGTCATTTCTATTCAACCCTTCCACCTCCTCAACTCCAAAACAGGAACTTTGAAAACCAAAAAATGACTTCTTCTAGGGTACCTAATTCCTTGACATATGCCTTAAAGAATAACAATTAAAAAAAAAAAAAGGTAGTACATTTCAAAGAGCTCAGAATAGAGGAGGAAAGTTCACACAATTCTTCTGACCAAAAATAACACCCATGACTCACGCACACTCGATCCAACAAATCCATCAAGTGAGCCAGCGGTGCCTGCTTGTAATTTATCAGCTATGCAGAGTGCTTTGTCTGTATGTTATTGAGAAGGACTCTGTGACCATCGGTTTGGAATAGCGGCACTCTGTGAAGAAAATGTCAGGGAGAACATAGCAACCAGCGAGGGTATCACAGGGAAAGAAAACAGGCCCAGGAGAGTATCTTGCCAGACCAGGGGTGGGGGTTGGGTAGCACCCCTAGCAAGACATGAAAAGGTTTACAAAACAGCCTCTTTTAAATATTCATATAGGACCTGGGCCCACATTAAAGGCTGACATTTTCATCATGATACTAGGAATGCTGAATATAGTGAGAGACTGCATCCTTGTCTCTCTTGTTAGCAGCTTGTCAAAATTGTGGTGAAGATGGAGGGAAGAGAGATTTGATGGAACTAACACAAGGAGGGTTGAGGCCAAAAGGCTACTGCGTTCTGGAGACCCTTGCCTTTGACAAGTAGCAGCTCCAGACCCTGTCAGGATGGATGCACACCCAGGCATGCTGTCCAGATCAGCTCTTGCTATGACCACAAGGATGCTGTGCACTGGTCCGACAGCCACACCTCCTGACAGCTGGTGCTGGGGCACACAGCCTGTGCTTTTCACACGAACCTCTTGGCTACCTTTTGTGGAGATTCTCCTTGAGGCAGTTTAGGCTCCTTTTTACAATTTTGCTGCATCCTAAGCCCTAGTCTGGCCTCTGCCACCTCCTAACCCCATTGCAAATGCCAGGAAATGTTCACTGTATGCTGACCATAGATGTTGCCTTACTTTTGTGCTCACATGAACTGGTGGGAAGTTTTCAAATATAGTTGTGTATCATATTTGGCAATGGCCATCACTATTAATGCCTGCCTTCAATAAGTCATTGACACTGGCTCCACAGGGAAGGGCTTCAGCATACTTGCTGCAGAAAAACCCTCACCTTTTCAGCTTGGGAGAAGACCCACTGGAAACCATTTTTCTGTCTGCTGTTAGAAGTGGTGTGATACAGAATAGGAGCAAGGTAACTTTTTTTTCTTTCTAATAGATAGTTAGCTGGGGACAGGCCCATGAAAAATATGGACACCACCTACTTTGCCTGCTCTGACAGGACTAGAACCTGCAGTCTGATCTAGTCATATTCAACCGCTCCTCAGTAACAGCTTCTTGCTTCTTCCTCAACTGTTCCTGGGCTCAGCACACCTGTAGGCTGGCCCTTCCTGAGTTCTTGAACACATAAATCCTTTCATTACACACCTGAGCCTGGGAATGAGGCTCATTTATTTAATTTTTATTTATTTATTTATTTATTTATTTATTTATTTATTTATTTATTTATTTATTTCGAGGTAGGGTCTCGCTCTAGCCCAGGCTGACCTGGAATTCACTATGCAGTCTCAGGGTGGCCTCAAACTCACAGTGAACCTTCTACCTCTGCCTCCCAAGTGCTGGGATTAAAGATGTGAGCCACCAAGGCCCAGCAGAAGGTCATGTTAATTAGATGTTTGGTCCATATAAATGGGCTGAAATGCATGGGTAACACTCCTGGCTCCTCTGGCCCTGTGGTCCTTTATTTCTCTCAGCCCTCTCTCTGATTCCCTACTTGAGGAGAACCTTCTTGGTCTGTCCTTACCCTTCAGGAAGTGGTGAGAATTTTTTTTTTTTTTTTTTTTTTTTGGCTTGGGCTCTCCTGTTTGCCTTAACTCTGGATCCCAACTCTCCCTAAAATAAATCTCATAATTTATAACTTATCTTCTCTATGTCTGTGTTTTCACTTCTTGATAAGCTGCACAAGGACCCAAAGTTGGGGTTCACAGGCCCAAATGTCTCCTACCTCTTTATGGAGATCTAAACACTCCCAGGACTAACCTTGCTTCAATGGGGGCTCAGGAGACTGCTCGGGTCAGTAAACAGCTTGCCCTGCAAGGGTGAGGGCCCAAGTTCTGACCCCCATCTCCCATGTAAATGCTGGGCAGGCTTGGCAATTCACTTGTAAATCAACACTCCTGAGGTAGAGACAGAAGATTCTCAGGGTGAGCTGACTAGTTATACCAGCTGAAACAGTAAATTCAAGTGTGAGACTCTGCCTCAGTAAATAAAGTGGGGAATGAGTGAGGATTACGCCTGACATCAACTTCTGGCCTCCACACACAAACTCATGGGCACACATACGTGTACATGTACACACATGTCTATAATTGCAAACATATTTCACACACAAAAAGATGTTCTAACATACCTAGATTAGTTATATATTTTTGTTGCTGTGACAAATACCAGATAAGCAGCCACTCATGGTATGAAGGGTTTGTTTTGGTTTACAGTTCCATCATGGTGGAGAAGGCAAATGGGCTGAGAGAAACACAAACAGTGGAGGCCCAGCTCATGAGGCTTCAGAGGACAAATCCAGAACTGGGCTAGAGGGAGTTCATGTTATGTGCTCTAAAGAAAAAAAATCTGGCTTTATTCTGCCCACAGCCTGCGAACCTGAATGGTGCGGAACTCAAAAGTAATGGACTATTAGCTTGGTGGAGGAAACAATGAGACAGGCAAGCATTCATGGCTCTTTGCTTCCTGACTGCGGATGGAATACGACCAGATGCTTCCTGTTCCTGGGGCCACACATTCGCCGCCATGCCTTCCCCGCCATGATGGGCTGTAACATTGAACTGTAAGCTGAAATCCTTACTTCCTGAAGTTGCTTCCGATCAGGTATTTGGTCACAACAGCTAGAAAGTAACTAGTAGCTTTCCCTTTACCCACTTATAAATCACAATAGGAGGTCAGAAGTAAACAAAAATAAAATGAGGTGGGAAGGAGGAATGGTAGGGATAGAAAGACTCAGAAAACAAATGTTTGACAAAAGCACTTTCTTTCATTTTTAAAAAAAGTTGTAATTTTTTTAAGGTGAAAGAGAAATACAGAGAGAGAGGGAGAGAGATTGAGAATTGGCACACCAGGGCCTCAGCCACTACAATGGAACTCCAGATGCTTGTGCCACCTAGTGGGCATGTGCAACCTTACACTTGCCTCACCTTTGTGTGTCTGGCTTATGTGGGATCTGGAGAGTAGAACATGGATCCTTTGGCTTTCCAGGCAAGCGTCTTAACTGCTAAGCCATCTCTCCAGCCCAACCAAAGCACTTTCTTGAGAAGAAAAAGGAAAAAGAGAGAGAGGAAGAAAGAGACGGAGGCCAGATTTAGAAAATGCTGTTCAACTATGGCATCAGGAAGTTCCACAGAGAAACTACAAGATTAAGCAAGAATACGTTAAAAAAAAAAAAAGGTTTGATGAAATATCAAGTGTTCTTGAGAAACATGACTGATAGCAAGTTTAATTGCAATTTCTACTCAGCTGCTTTGTCCAATGGAGACTTCTGTGTTCACACTGAAACTTGCTTAGCAAAGGCCTTGGTCTGTGGCTGCAACAGCTTTCTTGCAAGAAACAACCAAGGAGGACTTAGTGCATGCACAATTTTGGGATGCCTAAAGAGCCCTCAGCAGCCTCCCCCACCTGTATTTCTAGCACATGCCCTGGCACATGAGGCTGGAGGACTGTGGCTTAAATCCATGCTTGCTTAGTCTCAACTACAATGATCCTGCTCTGTGCCAGTTAGTGGCTCCCAGAACAGCTCCAGGAGTTTTAGACTTCCTGAGTCCAAATTTCCTCATCTGTGAATTGAGGGTTCTCCTGCACTGCTTGTGAAGATTTGAGGGGCTAGCAGCAGAGACACAGTGCTGAGATTGGGCTGCTGTTCTCATCGGGAGGGCTCAGAGCAGCTGGACCGGGCTTACCACCTAGCTTTCCTGGTGTGACTGGGAAGCTATGCCGCTCAAAGTGTTATGAAAGAAACATCTCAAAGCACTCGAGGTCTTTGAAGGAAGTTTTGGGTTCTGCACATCAAACCAGGACGCTTATACAAAGTCGTTCTGATTTGTGGGCATTGGGGACTAAAATAAGCTTGACCAAGAAAATTTTGCTACTGAAATAAAAGGCTCCCTCCCTCCCCCAAAGGGCCACTCTACATTCTGTTTTCCCCAGGGCTGTCATCCTCCGTGTGTCACTATATAAATAAGCCATTGCTTTGTAGAGGCAAGAAAGCGAAGACTCCCTGATGGACCAGGAGAGACGCCTCCCATGGAACTTCTGCTTGATATCAAACAACAAAAGATGAAGATCTTAAAGATGTGTCTGACTGTTTGCTCACGGAGTTTGCAGGCGGGTGGGGAGAGAAGAATGTGTCTCTGAGAGCCCCCGCAAAAATCCCATCTCCTAAGAAGATTAACCCAAGATCATCGAAATTCCCCCTTGTCTCCTTTTCCAGAACTGCTTGTTTAGCAAAAGAAAAATATTGAAAGGGCCGTGTGATATCTCTCCAGGATCTCTCGCCACGGTGCAAAGGGGTACGCTGTGTACAGTTCTGCCTGGAGTAATGGGGAGACATTTTCATTTCAATGTCCCATGAGAAGCTATTAGTGCAATCGCTGTTGTCACGATTTCTTCACAGCTTCTTTAACGGGTGATTTGCCATTGGAAATTAAGTTGTTTGAAAAAGGATTCCAAGCTCCGAAAGGAAACCTTGACAACTATATTCCTAAAGCTACAAGCGTGAAAGTTCAAGTCTGTCCTTTAAGGAGATTTAAAAGGGGTGGGGAGGGGGCTGGAGAGATGGCTTAGCGGTTAAGGCTTTTGCCTGCAAAGCCAAAGGACTCAGGTTCAATTCCACAGGACAAAATTACTTGGGGGCTAGTGGCTACCAGAAACAAGAACTGGCTTAGCTTAAAAACCCCAGCTCCATCTCTGGTTCTGTGCTAGTACTGGGCACAGAGCTCTGAAGAACCTAAAATGGCTGGACGAATGATGTTGACACTGGTTCTGCTCACACAGCCTAAGCCAGAACCGAAAACCTGAGCCGTGCCTTCACACTACACTCCAGGTAGTATTGATCCCATCTCTGCTCTACAAAGCTCCTATGTGGCCTGGTATGATCCCAGGAAACTGTAAAAGATCCGGTGTTTATCAAGCCCTTGTGACCAGACAGTGGACAGTATAAGAATGACCGCAGAAATTTCTCAGAGAAGCTTTAGGAAGATCTCTCACGACTATCTCCATTTGCTTAGAGAGGTCACAGAGCTGGGCTCAGATCACACAGCTAGCACGCAGAAGGACTGAATTTGAATGCATGCTGTCAGACACCATTATCTGGAGTGCTACAAAGACCAAGGCTGTGTTGCTGTTTTCTTGTACAGCTGAGAAGAACACTCACGCATTTGGAGTTCTCACATGCAGCCTACGGCTGAACTGCAGAGGGTCTGTGACCTGGTGAGACAGTAGGTAAATCTCATGGCTTTGAAAGGATTTGAGAAACATCTGTGATTTCCAAGAGAATGAGAACCACAGCTCTAGGGAAAAGGAAAGATGGAGGAGGTGTGACACAGGGTGGTCACAGCAATCTCTCCTTTCAAGTCAAGAAATGGACAGGGAAGCAAGAGTGAGAAAAGGTTCCAGACTCCTCTTCGGGAGTCAGAGATGCACGCGTGCGGTGGCTTCAGAGCCAATGGGCAGCAAGACCCTCAGTGGGCATTTTCTTTTCCAGTGGACCTCCAGGCTGCATCAGTTAGCCAGGCAGCCATGTCTGGTTGTGTCTCTTGCTGACATCAGGTACATTTGCTTGCACCTGGACAGGTGAATACATCACCTGCTGGTTCACCCTTGGGATCAATATGCAATGTAGTTTAGGAGACACCAGGTCAGGGTGTTTTTCCCTCAACTTCCTGTGTAGGAAAAAGTTTAGGAAACACATGTGCCTCTTGTTCCCCATAGTCACACCTATACCTGAAAGCTATCTGCTTTAGGCTACAGTTTCCTTGAAACCCTCACCTACAAACTGAAGTTTGCATTATCTTCTCCACATTGAGCTAATGAAGAGGGCATTTTACCACTGCCCACTAAAACATACACTTGCCCAAACTAATAGAGTATGGAAAATATAAGATATTTTAAAGGGCTAAGAGTCTTCTTTTTTCTTAACACCAAAAATAGTTCCTCCCACTAATAATTGAGACATTTTTTCCATTCCTTAGCCAGGATATTTCTTTGGGCTTTTTCCTCTTCTTTGCATTGATTAACATTTAACATCCTGTATATTTTAATGACTTTGTTTACTGCTGTCCTCAGTATCCTTACTAGAATTAAAACTGCACTATTTTATTCAAAAGAAGACAACTTGGGGAATGAAAAGATGCTTCCAAAAAAAAAAAAAAAAAAAAAAAAACTGATGCCGCACCAAGGAGTGAAAGAGATATTCGTGAGTCAACTGAGGGATCAATTCCTCAATGAGAACACAAGCTCAACAAGCTAGTGGGACTGGGTATTTTTTTTTTAACCTGCAGGACCTCCTGGTAAAAATCAGTGCTGGGAATGCATGCAAAGTGCTTGCTAGAAAATTCCTGAGTCCCACCAGTCCCTGAGTAGCTGGGAGTCCATGGCGGAGTTCAAGCCCCACTTCCTCACCAGTGAGTTGCCTGGCAGCTACTTGCCGTGCCACGTAATTTTCTTGGCCCCCATAAAACTTCTTTTACGCCCTGGTCATAGAGGAATAAAAATAACCAAGCTGACCTGCCTCACTTGACTGCTTAGGAACTAAAGAATGGGAAGGGCAGAGAAACATCACGATGTTTACCTATACTGAGCAATGTAATGAGCACTCTACACGTACCATCCATCTGAACCAGGATCCACACTGAGCACTGCACACGTACCATCCATCTGAACCAGGATCCACACTGAGCGCTGCACACGTACCATCCATCTGAACCAGGATCCACACTGAGCGCTGTACACGAACCATCCATCTGAACCAGGATCCACACTGAGCGCTGCACACGAACCATTCATCTGAACCAGGATCCACACTGAGCGCTGTACACGAACCATCCATCTGAACCAGGATCCACACTGAGCACTGCACACGTACCATCCATCTGAACCAGGATCCACACTGAGCACTGCACATGTACCATCCATCTGAACCAGGATCCACACTAAGCGCTGCACACGTACCATCCATCTGAACCAGGATCCACACTGAGCACTGCACACGTACCATCCATCTGAACCAGGATCCACACTGAGCGCTGCACACAAACCATCCATCTGAACCAGGATCCACACTGAGCGCTGCACACGTACCATCCATCTGTACCAGGATCCACATTGAGCGCTGCACACGAACCATCCATCTGAACCAGGATCCACACTGAGCGCTGCACACGTACCATCCATCTGAACCAGGATCCACACTGAGCACTGCACATGTACCATCCATCTGAACCAGGATCCACACTAAGCGCTGCACACGTACCATCCATCTGAACCAGGATCCACACTGAGCACTGCACACGTACCATCCATCTGAACCAGGATCCACACTGAGCGCTGCACACAAACCATCCATCTGAACCAGGATCCACACTGAGCGCTGCACACGTACCATCCATCTGTACCAGGATCCACATTGAGCGCTGCACACGAACCATCCATCTGAACCAGGATCCACACTGAGCACTGCATACGAACCATCCATCTGAACCAGGATCCACACTGAGCGCTGCACACGTACCATCCATCTGTACCAGGATCCACATTGAGCACTCCATACATACATCCCATCTGCTCTCACAGCCACTCTGTACCATGAACATTTCGTTTATTTCTCTACTTTATAGATTAGAAGCCCAAGGCTGACGCTCAGAGGCACCTTCCTTAGGCCACATAGTGAGTTTTGAGAACACCATTGCTGTTCCTTAACAGCCCATGTATCCCAAGGGGCTAATCTAAGGCACTGACTATGAGCTGTTCCCTGGTGTGTGCCATTAGACCAGGAGTGGGAAAGTGTCTCCCAGGAGTACTCCTAGCCTACAGTGAAGGACCTGTACTTCGTGGCTGCATTTCTGCCTTTCCTGCTCAGGGGATCAGCCATGGAGGAAGCTGTTCAGACAACAAGAGGAAGCTGATGGCAGGTTGTACAAAGGTAATGTTATCGAATAAATTCACGATGCCCAGCTGAGTTTCAATTTCAGATTACCAATGAATTATATTTGTGCTGTATACCTCCAGAATTGCACAGATGCAGGCTTTACTAACAAAGTATTCATTGGCGATCTGATTTCCAGTTTACCTTGCTATTCCATATTTTTCTTTGCTAAACAATATTTGAAGACAACTGCATGACTACTTTGTCAGATGGGTGACCTCACAGCCCAAAGCCAGCATTGTCTGGGAACCTCTCGTGATGTGAGATAAACTCTCAAGGGAATGGTGTTCTTTTCTGGACACACAGTTCATAACGTCCTACTTATACCTCAAGGCTCCTGTTTCATGAAGCAAATCAGTGATTCCAACCCAAGCAGGAAGACTGCCCAAGCCAAGTCCCCTTCACCATACTAAATCCCAAAGAGATGGAAACTAAATACCATATTAAAGGCTACATTGTCCATGTTTGACACCTTGAACTTGTATTTTTAGAACTGTAAGACTACAGCTTGACAGACTTACTGGGATTCATCAGATTCTCCTCAGCCAATGTAAATTTCTCATTATAAAGTCACAGAATGTGAATTCACTTAAAACTGTAAGACTCCTTCATGAATACTAACATACTCTGAAATCACAGCATAGATGACTGCTTATAGCCATCCAAAACACCCAGCAAGCTAAGATTGAGGTTTTTAGCATTTAAACGGTAATGCTAAACTTCCATGTAATTTTGTTTAGAAAAAAACATCAATTAGCTACATAGAAAAATTAGACTTCAGATAAAATATGGAACATTATAAACTAATCATATAGACCAGAAGGGAGTTAAGGCAGTGAGAAGCTTTGGATGGGTGGCTGTGGGACAGGTTGCTCTTCAAGGATAAAAGGGTGGGGGGTGTTGAATACTGTTCCCCAGCATCACAAATCTCTAGATAATTTGCCCATGGATTTTACACGCACATACCTGGTACATAAACAAGACATGATAGATACTGTTCACTGGTATGTATGATCAATGAACACAGGATGGCTGGTTAACCATGACAGCTGGGAATGGACACTTGCTGAAGTCCTGCCTATGGGCAGAGGCCTGTCATATCACTGAGTGCACCACCATTAACATCACCAAGCCCCAGGTCTAGAAAGACCTCTAGTTTGCAGCACAATGGTGAAGTTAAGGAGAAGTCTAACAAAGATACCTTAGGAAAAAGATTATTCTTTCATATTCATATAAATGGTGGTGAGTGTTTTGTATATATACATATATGTGTGTGTGTGTGTGTGTGTGTGTGTATGTACACATGACATATACAGAGGGAAAAATTAATATATAAATTAATAAGTTTAATGGAGAAAATATAGTATTTACTAGCATCAAAAGTCAAAACAAATTTAACAAATTCATATGCTCACTCTAATCATCTAACAAATTTAGATGCTCACTTTTATCAATTTAATGAAACAAATTTAACCAAATTTCAAGAGAACTTATGTGGGGATGTTAGAGAAGACTTGGTAAAATGTTTTTCAGTTTTATCTAGAAAAAAAAATCACAAATAAGGGCTGGGCAGATAGCTCAGCAGTCAAGTGTACTTTCTGTCCAAGAATGAAGGTCTGAGGGGGCTTGAGACCACTGGAGTTCAAATTCCTCAGCACCAATATAAACAGCTGTGTATGTCCCTACTCATTTGAAACCCTAGTCATGTGAGGAACAGAGACTGGAAAATTGCAGGGGCTCCCCAAAACCAGCAAGCTCTGGAATCAGTAAAAGACTCTGCCTCAAGGAAAAGCATACAGTGAGTGATGGAGATGGAATCCAGAGACCGTCATGGCCTCTGCAGATATGCACATGACACTGCATCTGTATCATATCTCTCTCTCTCTCTCTCTCTCTCTCTCTCTCTCTCTCTCTCTCTCTCTCTCTCTTTCACACACACACACACACACACACACACACACACACACAAGCATTAGAAAATATGGGCCATCTGCAAAGAAAGTGCAAAGGGAAGGAGGCTGGCCCAAATGATATGAAAAGGAGGAAAAGATGATAATATCAAAATTAAAGATAGACTAATTGAAAGGGGGAGGAGATATGATGGATGGATTTGTGAGGGGGAAAGTGGGGAAAGGGAGGGAATTATCATGGTTGATTGTCTATAATTATGGAAGCTGTTAATAAAAAAGTTTTTAAAAATGACCTGAAAAATAAAAAGTACTGTAAGGCAAAACCAACTACAATGAGGTGGTGTGATCACAGGGCAGTGCAGGAAGCTCAAGGAACAAGTCAGAAAGTTCAAGAACAGAGGCATGCACATGTGAGGAAGTTAGGAAACAGATTAGTCAGCGAACAGTGTTGGCTACCACGCAGAGAGGAAATGTGAATGGCCATGGACTGTGGTGACAGGCATCTTTCACGTCTGAAGTGGGGGATCAGAACAGTGCACTTCTACCAACTAACAAGGAGCTGTTGCCTCAACTCCCACATTCCCAGAAGAGTTCCCAGAGCAAGGGGACACAGGCAGCTGGAGGTTTCCCCACACCCACCTGTGCTATATTCCCTTCCACTAGGCCTGACTTCTCCATAAGCCCCTGCTCTCCCATTCCATTCCTCTAAAGTACAAAGTATTCTGGGAAAACTCTGTATGTTTGGGGATCCCCTGATTCTTCCAATGATGGTAAGGCAAGTCATCCCAATGTGACAGTCACGAGAACATCAGAAATGAACCTTACCTGTTTCCGTTTCTCAGGGGGAAGTGCTGGATCTCCATCCTATGAGGATACAAGTATTATATTTCACTTTTTCAAAATAAGTGATGTGTAGAATCTCACAACCAACATCTCTATCCCCATGTGGACCAAACTATGAATCTCAATTCAAACCTGTCCCCTCCACCTTGCAACTAATGCTGGGCACTGACTGCCCTTACAACAACTGCCTACTGAACGAGAATCATTTGAGGGGAACCCCTAGGGAATAAGCTCCAACTAAGAACAAATGTGTGTTTTCTAAAACGATGTGACTATAAAAAAAATCCAGATCAATCCAAATTATGTTTGAGCAGAGCCCAAACTAAAATAATGTTTCCTCTGCTTTACATCCTGCTTATAAGTAGAACCAAAGCACAGTGACTACACACACACACACACATGCACATACACATGCTTAAGTATCCTTTGTGGTAGAACACTGAAGGAGGGCAATGGGATTTACTCAAAATAAATGATTATTAACTGAGAATTTCCAGTCTTAAGAGTTGATTCCTCTCTTGGGAATAAAATTCTTTCAGTTGCATAAGCAAATGCTCATTAAACAAGTAACATTTTGTACTGTTGCTGTGCTTTGATTAACTTCATGGGGCATGTTACTGCATGAGACAGGTTCTCATGTAGCTCAGGCTGGCCTCAAACTATGTAGCAGAGGGTGACCTTGAACTCTTGATCTTCCTGCCTCCACCTCCCAAGGCTTATACCACCATACCTGGCTGATTTTGAACTGTGCAGATGGGATCATTTTGTATTTCTGTCTTCACTGAGGGCCCAGGACACTCACCATGCACCAGCGTTGTACTTACGATCAGTTCTCGGAACTTCTTCTTCAGGGCCTGGTGGCGCTCCCGCAGCTGATTGGCCATGAGTTTGTACTGGTCCCTCTCCTGCTGGCAGGTGTCCAGCTCCTTGGAGAGGATCAGCAGGGCCTCCTTCTTGCTCTCCAGCTTCCTTTTACAGACCAGGTACTGAAGAGCAAACAGCCACTGGTCAGAAAGGGCCCTTGAGCCTCTATCCATACACAGGATCGTTTTGAACATTTAGGAATAATGTGCCTGAAGACTCCTGTCAGTGAGGCACACAGACAGGTGGCACAGGGTCTCTCAAGACAGAACCAATCCCTGCGTGTCCATGAACTTTCACACACTGTGACAGATAAAATAACTTAAGTGGGGACCTAGAGACATGGCTTAACAGTTAAGGCGCTTGCCTGCAAAGCCAAAGGACCCAGGTTTGATTCCCTAGGACCCACGTAAGCCAGATGCACATGGTGGCGCATGCATCTGGAATACATTTGCAGTGGCTGGAGGCCCTGGTGTGCCCATTCGCTCTCTCTGTCTGCCTCCCTCCCTTCCTCTCTCCCTCCCTCTCTCCCTTCCTCCCTCCCTGTCTCCAGTAAATAAATAAAAATAAAAACTTAAAAAAAAAACTTACCTGGCAAAAAAGTGGAAAAGCAGAATTTTAAAACTTACACAGTTAGAAAAATAGAAATCTAGGCTCCAATTTCATTTTAAAAAGGTGTACAAATTCATATATATATCATCTTATTAAAACTTTAAAATATATATATATATAGCATCTCATTAAACTCATAAAAAATCTTATACAAAAGAATGTTTAATGAAAACTTCATCAACATATTGATAGCAATGCTCACTTCTTTGCGTGTGCATGCGTGTGTTGTGTGGTGGACGCACAGGGATGAGCCACGTTGCACCCGTGAGCTCCAGCCACAGGTGTCCTGGCCCAGCACGCTGCCACCGTCCCTAATAAGCCGGAGTTTCATACTGAGCCTGGAGCCCCAATGATTCTCCCTCTGGTCTCCACTCTCCTACAGGCCTGGGGCTACAGACAGATGTGGCCATGCCCGCTGTTTGTGGGTCCTAGGGATCGAGCTGAGAGGTCTCTCAGGCTTTCATGGATGCAGCCGAAGTGCTTTGCACTGCTGAGCATCTTTCAGTAACAAGGATCTCTCAGCACTAAGTTTTTAGAGTTTTATTTATGCTTTTCTGTGTTTTCTAAATTTTTGAGGATAAACTCCTATGGCTTCTATCATTTTACAAATACCCCCAATGTTATTAAAATATTTAATTGAACCATAAATCACTGTACTAGATTGCTCCTGTCTATGAAACCCAGCAGTCATTTCTCCCCTTGAGAATTTGTTCACTAACTCAGCATTGATATGTACAACTTTTTCTATGATTCAAATGTGGGTACCCATCCATCACTCGGAGACCAATTTTAGGAGGTAAGTATTTTAGTGACACTTTGAATTCTCTCCAGTCAGGTACCTAGATGGAAATCTTGCCTTCAATGATAGCTCTGCTTTATAGATGTTTCTCCCTACTATCCTGTACCAAAAGCCAAGCCCACCCAGCAGTCACCCAACATAGTGACCAGTGTGAGCCCAGCAAGGACTCTCTACTTCCATTTGGATATATTACAGTTCCTGGTGTTATTCACATATGTGAAATGTGGCACTAAATACCTTTTGAATTTTCCCCATAAAAGGCCAAATTCTGAGCATTCATGAAAACAATTTATAGTTTCATTATACATCCTGACATGGGTGCTTTGTCATTATGGACGCTCACACAAAGCAGAAAGACAACGAGTGCTCCTATACCATTTGAGTCAATGCTCTTTTATGGATAAAAAGCATTACTCATATATAGTGCTTGCTCAGAACTGACTTTGTTAAGTTCAATTTCAAATAAATGAAAGGGGAAAAAAAGAGAGTCTTGTGCATTAGCACATTTTTTTCTTTAACAAAAAGTAATTGCTTAGTTTCAAAAACAAAAGGGAAAGAAAAGGCATTCTGAGGCGGATTTCAGTTCCAAGAGAGGACACTTCACCTTGGATGAATTTTATTCCTGGCAGCAATGAGGTTGGCGCTGCCGTAAAATGCCCTGGATTTTGAGACTTTCACACCGCCTTCATGGTGGCAAAATGGCTCTGTTGCTACGGTGATTTCTCAAGAGTAAAATCCCCAATGAGTAAATATCAGAAGAGAGTGGCTGGAACCCTTAAGCTGTGGTGTCCTGAGGGACGTATTGAGATTTCACAGGCAAGAGTATCATTTATACACAATTTAACCGATCTGCCCTTGTCCTGTTTTTCCACAATCAGCAGCCTCCTCCATTGTTGTCAGGGCTACGGGATGGACACTTTGCTCCTTTCAATTTATCGAATTTATACCCGAGGCTCCAGAGATGTTCACACCTTTTAATATGGAGAAGAAAATCCCAATGGTATGGAGACAGCATATGTTGCAGGAGGCAAGCTTAGATGGGACAGCTTTCCGGTGAAGGAGATGGATAAGGGCCACATCTCACTGGCAAAGTAGAAATACAAGTTCCCTGAGAAATCTGCTAGGATGTAAGACAAAAGGCATTTGCCTCTCAAGTCACAATTCAGGTGAAAAGCTGTGAAGACCTTGCTTTGGTTCTACAGAACCTTTTAGAAACCTGGTATAGAAGTCTCCACTTAGCCACAGTGGGCAAATTTGAGAAGCAGAGCCCTGTACTTTCATCACAAGCACATGAACATGACAACTACACTTTCCATCAAAAGGCAAGAAAATGGGCTAGAGAGATGGCTTAGTGGTTTAGGCGCTTGCCTGTGAAGCCTAAGGACCCACGTTCAAGTCTCCAGATCCCATGTAAGCCAGACATACAAAGATGAGGCAAGCGCAAGGTCACATATGCCCACTTGTTGGCGCATGTGTCAGGACTTCAATTGTAGTGGCTGAGGCCTTGGCATGCCAATTCTCTCTCTCTCTCTCTCAAATAAACTATAAAAAAAAAAGGCAAGAAAACACATGCAATTGGTATAGAAAATGAAGCCATACAAAGGAAAGAAGAGTCTTGCAAAGTCATTGTGGGGCTGGTCTTTCTTCTATTTGTTAGGGGTTAGAGCGCTGATTGTCAAAATTTGCATTGAAAGTTATTTGGGGGCTGGAGAGATGACTCTGTGGTTAAAACATTTGCCTTCAAAGCCTAAGGACCCAGGTTCAATTTTCTAGTACCCACATAAGCCATATGCACAAAGTTACACACACATCTGGAGTTCGTTTGCAGTGGCTAGTGGCCCTGGTGTGTCCATTCATATCCTCTCTCTCTCTCTCTCTCTCTCTCTCTCTCTCTCCTTGGAAATAAATAAATAATTTTTTTTAATTTTTTTTTAAATTTTTTTATTTATTTATTTGAGAGCGACAGACACAGAGAGAAAGACAGATAGAGGGAGAGAGAGAGAGAATGGGCAGGCCAGGGCTTCCAGCCTCTGCAAACGAACTCCAGACGCGTGCGCCCCCTTGTGCATCTGGCTAACGTGGGACCTGGGGAACCGAGCCTCGAACCGGGGTCCTTAGGCTTCACAGGCAAGCGCTCAACTGCTAAGCCATCTCTCCAGCCCAATAAATAATTTTTTTGAAGAAAGTTATTTGCTTTGGAACTGGAGAGATGACTCAGAGGTTAAAGGTGCCTGCTTGTAAAACCTGACCACCCAGGTTTGATTCCTCAGTACTCAAGTAAAGCCACAGGCACAAAGTGGTGCATGCATCTAGAGCTCGTCTGCAGTGGCAGGAGGCTCTGGTATGCCTATACTAACTCTATCTCTCTCTCTCTCTCAGTTTCTCAAATATATATGTGTATTATGTATGTATATATAGTTGTTGTTGTTGTTTTCGAGGTAGGGTCTCACTCTGGTCCAGGCTGACCTGGAATTAACTATGTAGTCCCAGGGTGTCCTCGAACTCTCTGCCATCCTCCTACCTCTGCCTACCAAGTGCTGGGATGAAAGGCATGCGCCACCACACCCTGCTAAAAAATTGTTTTAAGAAGAAAGTGACTTGCTTTTGTCTGGAGGATCAACCAAAGCCAAAGAGTCACTTAGAACTGAGCACAAGTGGAGCTAACAGCCTCCTAGACAGTCACTGGCATCCAGACAGCACTGTATGACCTTGAAACAAGCTCTGCAGTGTGAAGATGCTCTAGTTCTGTGCACTGTTTGTTACTGAAGCATCACTCGGCCCTTCCTGACTAATATAGCCCATATGAAAGAAAGTGGGGCTAGCCAGGCATGGTGGCGCACGCCTTTCATCCCAACAATCGGGAGGCAGAGACGGGAGGATCGCTGTGAGTTTGAGGCCACCCTGAGACTACAGAGTGAATTCCAGGTCAGCCTGGGCTAGAGTGAGACCCTACCTCGAAAAAAAAAAAAAAAATAAGGTGGGGCTGATGGAGATGGTCCTTGACTTCCTGTGACTATGTGATGTGTCACAAAAATGAAGAGGATCAACGTTACCAGTGTCCTTAAGACTACTCATAAGGACGAAACAGACTTTTGTGACAAGTGCTTTCTAAGTATGATTCCTCTAATTCTCAAGACAACACAATGATGTTATGGTGTTATCATCAATTATTTTTTTAGGGAGGGTTTTTCTATATAGCTCAGAATTGCCTCAAACTCACTGTGTAGCTCAGGCTGGCCTTCAGTTATCCCCTTGTTTGGACAACCTGAGTACCAGGATGACAGGGCTTGAATATAATGTGCCAAAAGTTTGGAAGAACCAAAATGTGAATGCAGATCTTTACTAGGCCAATCCTGGGAAACCCCAATTTCTGATAAAACAAGTAAAATATATCAGTGTACTCATGGAGCTGTTTAGTACATCTATCTGGAACATGGGCACTAGAGAAAGGGCAGTGGAAGTCAGCTTTGTCCTACCAAACCCTGAAAAGCAGAAAATACATGTTTTGGTTATTAATGCTAAAGCTAGTACCTTTAACTCCTTTTTTACTCAGTTATACGACATGTAGAAAAATATAAAAGAATAAACTAAAAGAAACTACAAACCTTCCTCCCTCTGCACCCTGTGAGGAGCCAACTAGCAACAAGGTTTGGCTCTACTTGCAAAAACGAGATAGAACTGACTTTGGAAAGAAGCCAGAGGACCTGGTTCTCAGATAGTTTAACCCTAATGTCAGTTCCCTATGAGCTGCAGCTGGTCTCAGTCACTCCCTCAACCGTCACTTTGTGTGTGTCTTTTGCGTGGTGGGCCCTGACTTAGGTGTCAGTCCCCTGAAAGGGATCATCGGTCCTGCTGAACTCAAAAGGCTAGAAGACAAAATTCCATTCCTGTTATCATAACTCCTGAACAACCAGGTGTGGTAGTGCATGTCTTAATCCCAGCACTTTGGAGGCTGAGGTAGAAGGATTTCCATCAGTTTGAGGCCAGCCTGGACTATAGAGCGAGTTCCAGGTCAGCCTGGGCTACAGTGACAGTGACATCCTACCTTTAAAAAAAATTCCCAAAGTTTTGAGACTGAATGGTTTTCCAATCTGGTTTGTGGTCAGAGCTAATGTGAGAGGTGATAATCTTTATCCCAGGGTGGGTTGGAGAAAAATCAACATGCTTGGTCACTGGCTGCCACCCGAAATGCTGCGGGGGAGGCAGGGAATATGAGGCATGCATGTCCCACTGCCTGGTCGATCCCCAAACTCTGACTGTGAAGCAAGCACATCTGGGGCAGTGGATGTAGGTTTGAAATATGGCATTTATTTGAAAAGCATCCTTGCAAATCACTACATAGTCTTAATCACATGTGTGGAACTAAATCAACCTTTTCTCAAACAGTATTTAGCCAAAATACTAAGCGTTCACAATGTATATTAAGGGCAGGAGAGATGGTACAATGGTTAAAGGTGCTTGCTTGCAAAGCCTGAGAGCCCAGGCTCAATTCTCCTGTACTTAAGTAAAGCCAGACGCACAAAGTGGCACATGGATCTGGAGTTTGTGTTTGTAGCAGCAGGAGGCCTTTGTGTTCACAGTCTTTCTCTTTTCTCTCTCAAATAAATATGTTTTTAAAAATGAATACTAAATACATGAAGTCTTCAAGTTGCCATTGGCTATGTACCCCTTTCATAGGCTCTTATTTTCTTCATCTAGAATTAGCCTCAAATGCTGGAGTTGGGATAAACCTCACAGGCAACCCAAGCAATTCATCCAATTGTAGGCAGTAAGGTTCCTGTCTACCAGAATATTTCATAACAGTGTTTGCAAATTGTGAGTCATGATACATTAGTCTGGGTAGTGAAATCAACTCACTTGTAACTCTCATTTTCTTCGAGGGGGGAAAAAAAGATACAAGGCAGAGAAGAAACTACCAGAGTGTATCCCATGCCGAAAGGTATTAGGAATAAGGTACCCCGTTTTGTAGGCAGCTAGTCAGGGTTACAAATCACAAAAGAAGAAACAGCTATCTTATGGCCTGACAGAGACAGTGAGCACAGAGTATATAATAGGTCCAGAAAGCAGGCTGGGAACCAAAATCCCAAAAGCCCTCACTTCCGAAAGGTCAAAATCCCTGACTTCTGATGACTTCCCAGGATGCTGGCTGGAGAGGGCAACCAGTTCTCTGTCTAACCCCTTAGCTTATCAGGAGCACCTTGCATACTCTCAAAGTCACCAATCTAATCTACCCCAATTTGTGCATAATTTCTATGGCCAAGGCACTAAAACCCCCTGATCCCAGTCACTAACTGGCTATCCTGTGTGAGCCCTCCCAGGTGGGAGCTCCTCCCTTGCCTACAGTGCATGCTTTATGTCCTTGCAGAGCACGTTGACTCTACCCTTCTATTGTGTCTGCATTGTGTCATTCTTCATGGGTTGGGAGACAAGAAGTGGAGAGCCACTGGCTTGGGAAATTTTCATGACCTTTGAGTATCTGCACTCTGACCCCTAAGCCAAGCCCATCCCAGAGCAGAGAAAGGCTCTATTGTCAAAACTGGTAACATAACCAAAAGGGCAAGTACTGTCTCATGAAACTTTCTTTATGAATATGTGTGTGGGAGGGGTTGGGAAAATGGCTCAGTGGTTAAAGACACTTTTTTTTTTTTTTTTTGCAAAGCCTGCTGGCCTGGGTTCAATTCCCCAACAGCCATGTAAAGTCAGAAGGAAAATCCTGAAAGCATCAGTCATCTTGAAGGCACCTGTGACATTGGGAGGTGGAGCCTAGAGAATCTGAAGTCGCTGACCGGACAACGAGTCTGTCCTTCCTGGCAGTCTGCAGCAGCAAAAGACCTGTCTCAAAGAAGGCGGGGCACAGACCCCTTGAAATTGTCTTCTGACTTTCATATGCATGCTGTGGCATGCACACACGCACACAAATATAAATACAATTTAAATATGCATACGGTAGAAAACACACATACAAGCCTCTTTCCACACACTGACTATGGGCTGTCACTTTAAATTTTTGAAAACCCACTGTTGTGTAGCAAGCCACAGGCCATGTTCTTCACTCATTGAACAATGATCTAGAGCAAGGCCCAGAGAGACATGGTGGGGCTGGGCAGGTGCAGCAAAGAAAGCTTTAGAGCTCATTCTGGAATGATGAGAGAGGAAAGATGAGGAGCTGGAAAAGGGTCCCAAAACAAAGACCACTGTGTAGTGGCATAATAAGCTACCTCTCTGGGACAGAGGCACACCTGATTAATTAAACCTGCCTCACCTGCCTCTCTTGAGGCCCCGTGGGAGCTTGGAATGAGTTGTGCTATGTTAAAATGCTGTGCAAACGGTTTCTAGAAAGTAAGCACATCATTTGGGGGCATTTGTAGCAGATCCCTTTCACAGACTCACTCTCACTTGATGGTCAACAGTTTTTGGCAGTGGGGACAAGAACTGGTTCCCCCTCTTATGAGCAAAATAGCTGAGTCACAGAGCTAAGTGTCCTCGGCATCTCACTTGTCAGCTCTCACTGGAACTTGCACTGTACACTCCAAACTCTCTTCCCGTTCTACACTCACATTACCTGCTTCGGGTAAAACCATCTTCAACAGGACTCTCCCAGAGGGAACCACGCTGTCAAAGGAATGCATCCCAGCTCCGGGCCAAGCATGGCTGTTCTGTCCCTTTGCATTTCCTGATGGGCTCCCGGGCTCTATTCAAATTTCTCCTCTTGCTTTCTGCTCAGGGGTCTCACCCTTCTCTGCTACTATCTTGACTGTCAGTCCCCTTACCTGATTTTATGTATTGCTGCTTGACCTCAGGCTATATACCTAGTTATTGATTAATTTTCAATACTTCCTCTATGACAATAGAGTCTTTGTTTTATTCATTCCTGGAAAATGCACAGTACGTAGCTGGTATTCAGTGTGTGTGTATGCTGCTGTAATGAGATAATGCATGTATTCTCCCTATATATAAAAAGAATGAAAGTGGGAATATATGTACATGTATGTACAGAGACATACATGTATGAGGAAAGAGAAACCTTTATACATTGCCTCCATTTTACAGATTCCCAAACTGTCAGTAAGGACAGGCCTCAGGCATCATCTAGCCAATTCTCTGCCTATAAACGAGGAAAGTGGTGCTGAGAATGGCAATGTGACTTATCCTAGGATGGCTACTTGGGCTCAAAGCTAGCAGGTAAACTCAGCATTCTTCTAACTCCAAGTTCAGTGCTCTTCCCTGCTGCCAAGTAACTGGCCACTGAGACAGAAAAACAGGGGCAGGTAGATGCTCAGTGGGTAAGAGTGCTTGCTATACAAGCAAGAGGGCCTGAGCTCTATCTACAGCTCCCATGGCAAAAGCAGGTTTGGCTGCACACAGCTCTAACCCCGTCCTGTGGGGAGTGGAGGTCAGAGACTCGCTGGGACTCATTGAGCAGCCAAGACAACTAAATGGCAACTCAAAGCTCAGTGAAAGACTCCTTCTCAAGGAAACAGTGTGGAAGGGGATATGCAACTTTCTCCTCTGTGTGTGCATGCGTAAAAGCTCACATCTATACACATGGGCATAAACTACACATACACACTACACCACACACAAAAAAGAGAGAAATATCCATGAATTTAGAACAGTGCTTAGAGTTTGGTTATGATCACAGCAAAAGGGTGATGATAATGACAGCAACATGTCGCATGAGTGTCACTCACCAACAGTCACTCCACACAATGCCCTGAACACTATAAAAGCGACACAAGTGGGCATTGTGGTGCACGCCTTTAATCCCAGGACTCAGGAGGCAGAGTGTTGCAGTCAGGTTTGCATTGCTGCCAGAAATCACCCGACCAAGAGCAGCTTGTGGGAAACAGGTTTATTTTGGTAGGGAGACTCGAGGGGCTGTTCCATGATGGCAGGGAAAATGATGACATGAGCAGAGGGTGGACATCATCCCTTGGCCAACATCAGGTGGATGAAAGGAACAGGAGAGTGTGCCAAACACTGGCTATAACGTCCATAAACCCACCCCCAACAACACACTTCCTCCAGGAGGCATTAATTCCCAAATCTCCATCAGCTGGGAGCCTAGCAGTCAAAACAACTTTATGGGGTACACCTGAATCAAACCACCACATTGTAACCCTGGCCCCCATAAATTGATAACTATCCATGATGTAAAATTCAATGTATTCAGTCCAAGTTTAAAAGTTCCCACAGTTTTTATCAATCCTAATGATGTTCAAACATCCCCATAATCCAAGGTCTTTTAATTAAGCCATAATATGAAAAAAATAAAGATAATCACCCAAACACCCATAATGTCACAGGATAAACACTCACTGCAAAAGATGGCATTGGGAGCCGGGCGTGGTGGTGCACACCTTTAATCCCAGAACTAGGTATGCAGAGGTAGGAAGATCGCCAAGAGTTCGAGGCCATCCTGAGACTACATAGTGCATTCCGAGTCAGAGATGGCATTGGACATAGCAAAGAAATATTCAACCAATGCAAGATTTAAACAGGGCATAAATTGAACTCTGTAGCTCCAAGTCCAACAACTCTAGTCAGTGAAAAGTCTCCAAGTCTGATAATTCTAACCAGCAACAAGTCTCTGGAGTTCTACTTCTGCCCCTTCAGCTAGGCTACTCACAGTCCTGGAAAACTTTATTTGGGGCAGCAGCTCTCCTTAGCAGCCACCCTGTGGTCCTAGCATCTCTACTGGGACTCCACTGCAACCCATAGTCCATCCTCATGATTCCATCAGGTTTCCATGCAGGCATCTAGCTTCACAAAGGGTGGATATCATCCCCTGGACAACATCAGATGGACAACAGAAACAGGAGAGTGTGTCAGACATTGGCAAGGGGACACTGACTATAATACCCATAAGCCCATCCCCAACAACACGCTGCCTCCAAGACGTGTTCATTCCCAAATCTCCATCAGCTGGGAAGCTAGCATTCAGAACACCTAAGTTTATTTGGGACAACTGAATCAAACCACCACACAGAGATAGGAGGATTGCTGTGAGTATGAGGCTACCCTGAGACTACATAGTGGATTCCAGGTCAGCCTAGGCAAGAGTAAGACCCTACCTCAAAAAGCACCCCCCCCCAAAAAAAAAGAAGAAGAAGAAGAAAGAAAGAGAGAGACACAAGCTGCCTAGCCTGGGGCACCATGGGGTGCAGCACAGTTGACATCTGGTGGGAGGAGCTGCAGGCCGTGTCCCACTCTCTGCTTTAGGATTTACTGCCTCTATTAACCACTATCCAGCCATGATGCCTTGAAAGGCCTCCCTGGTGATTAGATGGTGATGGTGCCTTCACAAGGTTAGCACAAGGAGTTCTAAGCCCACATACACATCTGAAATAGGCAGCTGTACTTGTCAAGAATACTGTGAATACAGGCTGAGGAAGTATGAACCTAGCCTGGAAAACAAGACGTTTAAGATACAGATCAGGGGGTGACATGTGAAACGGACCGTGGGTCGTGGAGAGGGGCATGTTGTTGAGGGACACAGGACACTGCGACACACCAGAGGTAGAGGAAAAACAACCGCCTGGTGAAGGACAGGTGTGCTTGCTGCCTCGTGGTGCCTGGGAAGAGCACTAGGCAGCCAGGAAGGCTGGCTGAAGCACAAAGTGGGAAGGTGCTGTTACGGCCACAGATGGGGAGATAGGTGGGCTTGGTCCAAGGGGTCTTGATATGAAGCTGAGCAGCAGATACTCTTTCCAGCAAAAAAGCCTAACATCTCTGACTAAACCCTCTTGTGGGGAAAACACCATCCTGCCACCCCAGGGGTAACTCACATGGCCAGCAGAGCAGGGACACAGCTTTCTGTGCAGCCTACAGTGGGAAGAACAAGTGGAGGACCTCGGAGCACACTGAAAATATACCGTGCTCCACCCGCCTGCAGAGGACACATGAATTTTGCTGTTTCTTAATGCAGTCTGCCCTCACCTTGCCTAATGCAATGCTGTTAGGTAGGGTGCTACCCAGATAACCAGATGCGCACATGGACCCAGCCTTGGCTATAGCAGTGGTATGGGGATCACATCAGTGGATGAGTGAATCATGTGGCTATGTGGAGTAAGGCAAACCCAGGGACAACAGCCCACTCTCTAGACTCATGGGCACAGGCAAGAGATACACGCCTGTATCCTTGTTCCTTCAACCCAGGAACAGCCCTGCTGGTCAAATTCTTGGTCAGCACAGAGACAGGACTGTTACCTTCCTCCAGACTTCAGGACAGGAGAAATCTGATTTATTTTCAAGAAATGGGTAGATGCAGAGAAATTGTTTGCCTGAATGTTCGTGACATGTCAGGCATGGTTAGGAGACAGAAGAGCAAGACCTTTATTTAATGCTCACAGTGACAACAGCAGCCACGACTTGGTGGGTGTCACTAGTTTTCAGATGATGCTCTATTTAAAATGCCCCCTTGGCTCCCAAGGCCCTGTCTGTGACAGTCTATAAGATCAGCCCCATTTTAGACCAGATACAGAGCCTAAGGAGGCCCATGACCTAAAGACTACATAGGCAGTGGGTGCTGGTCACACTGTCACCGCATACAGCAACTGGGACTTTGGTGAAAAGCACGTGTCACAGACGCTCTAGCATCGGGATGTGCTGGAAAGACATGGGCACGCACAGACTTGGCACGTACAGAAGGAGGCTTCGGTGTGAGGGACAGCATGGCCACTGAGGGTGCTGGGGACCAGGCCCAGAATCACCAACCAGCAGATCTCACTGCAGGGAAGGTCGAGTCAGAGGCTGCCAAAGGAGGCGTGCTGAGCTTCTGGTGTGGTTCTGCCTCCAACTTTCTGTTCACTGGTGTCACCAGCTGACCTGAAACAGGTAATGCGTCACCCTTTGCCTGGGGAGGACAGGGCACATGTTCATAGTCTTGGTGGTGCACACACTACCTGGTGGCAACATTCTCCAAGGAGGAGCTCCAAGAAAGAGAAACGGATGCTGGGAAAGGAGAAAAGGCAAACCCAGGGAGCACCCATGCTACTCAGGTTACTTTTCTACCTGGCAAGAGTCCCCTTTTTTTGGTTCATGATGAAAGGTCAGGAAAGAAATGGTGATTGGGCTGGAGAGATGACTTAGTCAATAAGGTGCTTGTCTATGAAGCCCGAGGAGCCAGGCTTAACTGCTCAGTGCCCACGTGAAGGCAGATGCACAAGGTGGCACTTATATCTGGAGTTCATTTGCAGCAGCTGGAGGCCCTGGACACCCATTCTCACCCCTCCCAATAAATAAATAAAATATTTTCAAAACAGAAATGGTGATCATTTAATAATAACATTTTTTTAATTTGGATTAACCTGAGCCTCTATGGGTCACACACACGTACCATACAGTGGCAGTCGTGGCCCCTCCTGATGGAACTTGTCCTGTAGCAGGTGGGAACATGCTTACCAACTAGAAAAAGGGACAAGCCACACACCCAGTACCCGGCAAACCACGAAATGTGAATGAAACACACTCGATAAAACATGCCCAGATTCTGGCATGTATACTAGATATCATGAAATATCTTTATTATCCACTCACAATAGATTTCTTTTGAATTGCATTTCAATTACACTTCTGAAGCAGAGCCCATCACTCACTTAGGGCCACATACAAGCAACATGCAGGTAGCCTGGCACTCATCTCTTAAGCACCTTAGCCCACAGCTCTGGCCATTCAGTGGCTCTTAACTACCCATTTCCTGTTATCGGCAATAAAGCAAATCATAATGGCTACAAGGGAGATCATAATAATTAAACGACTATCTGACACACTGCATTACTATCCGGACAGCTTTACAACAGGGCTAACTGCTGCTGAGCCAGGAGGTAGCTAGGTGTCAAGAGGAGCATCTGCCTGCCAAGTGTGACCCTTCCACAAGCCACTGGTGGTTCTTGGTGATTTTTGCCCATGGGATCAGGTTAACTCTTATTAGCTACAAGGACATGCCTCCCAACCCAGAAAGGTTTCTCGGGGTGTTGGTAAACACTCATAGCTAGGGGTTACACTGAGGAGTACTTTAGAAGTGTCTCGCCTGCAGATTCACTCTTTGCTTAAAGGTATTTTCTCTCTTGGTGCTATAGTTAGGATCTTAAATATCCCCCCAAAGACCAATATGTTGAAGGCTTCTTCCCTGGGGTGGCAGTACTAGGAGCCTTTAAGAGGCAGGGCCTTGTGGGAAACCTCTTAGGTCGTAGTAAAATGCTGCTTAAAGAGACAGTGGCACCACAGCCCTTTCCTGTTTATCTTTCCTGTCCTAGCTGTGAGTCCAGTTGCTTTGCTCCAACACACACTCACAATGTGAGCTGCCCCTTGTCACAGCTTCAAAGCAACAGGACCAGCTGACCACGGGCTGAAGTCTCCCCAGTGCCAATACAAGCCTTTCCTCTTTATAAGCTGATTTTCTCAGGTGTCCGTTACAATCCTGGGAAGCTGGCTACACACCCAATCTGTTAATACCTTCTTCCCCGACCCCCCTTGTCTCCAACCCCCTTGGTAACACTTCCTTCCCATCTAGATAAGTAGCACTCCTCAAGCACCAGGTCTCCCTGGCTCTAATAAGCCACCCCTGGTTCCCAGGATCTCTGCTTAGCCCTGCCCGGTACTCTGAGCAGCCTCTCAAGGCCTCTTCTGCATTCCCTACCTGGCCAGTTTGTGTCTTCATTGCTTGGGAAATCATAAATCAGATCCTGTCACTCTTTAACAAAGACCTTTGAATGTTAACGAGATTGTCTGAGCCTGGGGAGAGGGCTCAGCGGGTAAGAGCACTTGCTGCACAAGTATATAAGGGCCTGAGTTCAATCCTCAAACCCCACAACAAAGCCAGGCACGGCCATGCACACCGGAAACCCCAGTCCTGGAGAATGGGGGAAGAGAAGGGGAACTGTCGGGCTCACTGGTCAGCCAATCTAACTGGAAAGAAAAGCTTAAGGTTTAATGACAGACTCTATATGAGGGAAACAATGTGGAAGAATGATAGAGGAAGACCCTCAACGTTCACTGGCCTCCGCACACATATGCATGGTATGCACACATATGAACAAATAAATGTCTGTACGTTTAACAAACCACACGTGCGTGCACACACACACACACATACACACATACACACACACCCTTGCAAGAAAAAAAGATACTGTCAAACCACAGATCTGCAGTGTCTGCCAACAGCTCACCTCTGATCGGGCTTCTCCTCTTCCTAGCAGAGCCACCTGCCATCGCCCCACACTCCTTCCTCTGGAGTGAGTTCCCTGTTTTGGAAGTCTCCCCACCCCCCAAGCAAAGGAAGAGTGGCTCCTGGTGGCCACATGGCATTGTAGGTGCATTTCTATGAGCACACGTGTGTGTGTGTGTGTGTGTGTGTGTGTGTGTGTGTGTGTGTGTGCACACACACGTGCATGCCTGCTACTTGCCTACTGGACTACCTGTGGCTCGGTAGCTGGGGCCTCTTCTATATATACACTGTTGCATGTCCACAGCCAGGCACAATCAGAGCTCACAGACAGCTTAGCCTATGTTAGAGATGTCAATGAACCTCATTGCCAGTAGGTGAATACACACCTATATAGATAGACATATAAATCTAAATATGCAGGCATATTTACATGCTTTTAGTAATGCAGTCACCAATTTCCTGTTTTGCCTAACTCTCTAACTCCTGTTTAAGCCTTATGTTTAGGGACAAAATGTCAAGTTACATAAGCTAACATGTATGTAGGGATGGGGTACAAGATTCCTACAGTCATCAAAATGCCATTATATTCAACAATCTATCTCTTTCTATATATGTGTGTGTGTATGTATATGTATGTATATGTATATATATTTGCTCCAACACACACCCCCACTAATATTAAGGAATTCAGGAGTATCTGCTTGCCAAGCGTGACTTCCACTTCCTTATATTTCCATATTTCCATAGTATACAGTTCCTTCCTCACCTTCATTCTTAGAAGCCCTGAGGATCTGCCTACATAGGCACCCTGAACTGTCCCTTAGAGATACACATGACCTTTACAGACATAAGTCTAGGCACCCACTGAGTAAAAAGGGCCAGCCCAAGCTGCCACGCATTTTGCTAAGCCCCTGACTACAGAATCCCAGCGATGCCTTAACTCCCTCACAGCTTGGGACAAGCCTTTCCTGCCCGCCTCTATGCCTGTCCTCCAGCAGCTCCTCGCCCTGAGCCAGACCCTGTTCTTACTCGGTGCTCACTCCTGTAAGTTTTAGATAACATTCCAAGTCAGTGGCTTAATGATTCTATTGCTGTTCTCTAAGATGACTTTTTTTTTTTATGATCCATCTTTCTCAGACTTACTGTTGCATTTTCCCCCTCTCTGGTATTACTTTCGACAGGCAAACTTTGATTATTTGAATGCCCCAGGGGATACGCTGAAATTTAAGGTAAGTGAGATTTCAGGTAATTGGAAGAGTTTATAATGTGAACGGCAGTAGCTGGGGGGTATGTGAGATTCCCTGACAGTCCTGGTTAACTGAAGTGTTGAATAACAAGGTTCAGGTTCTCCTGAGTATGTTTCAATCCTTCTAATTCCCCTATTGCTCCCTCCTCCCTTCCTGGGCTCAGCCTCGGCCTCAGCCACCCCTCTCTCCAAGCACAGCCCGTCCTGCTCTCTCAGGCCTGAAAAAGATGAGGAGGAATTCAAGGGAAGAAGACTGGCACTCCTTCCATTGGCTTGGAGTGCCAGGTAAAACCCCCTTTACCTCTGCCAAAGTAGCATATGTTTGTAAAAAAAAAAAAATCACTGATTGCCTACAGTTGCTCTGTCCCAGATATGAGGATAAACCAACCTTGCCTGGGGCAAGTGCTGCCTGCTGTGGCGCTGTGGTATACAGCTTTGGTTTATTACAAAGATCATGTGTTCAGCATCTAGCAATGAAATTAATCCACCTGGCCAGCCGGGGCTATCCATCCCCATCCAGGTTGCAGGGGCCTGAGGCGTGCCGGCTGCAGTGACAGCCTGCACACTGGCCTCACGCACTCCACTTACATATTGTAACACAACAGCGTCAAGTGGGATGGAATGGGAGACTTGCTGGCTAGCACAGCAATTCAGTCACGAAGGGCCCAGGGAAAAGGCAGCAGAGTCTGCTGCATGTGTTGGTTAGGCTACCATTAAACGTTATGAAACAGGGCTGGAGAGATTGCTTAGTGGTTAAGGTACTTTCCTGCAAACCCATATTCTACTCTTCAGATCCCACATGAGCCAGACACACAAGGTGACACATGCATCTGAAGTTCAATTCCAGTGGCTGGAGGCCCTGGTGTGCCAATTCTCTCTCTCTTTCTCTTGCTCTTTTGCTCTCACTCTCACTCAGTCTCATAAATATAAAAAAGATGACTTGCTTAAAAAAAAAAAACAAAGTATGAAGCAGCCAAGGCTCTAGCACTCAGGAGGCCTAGGCAGAAAGACTGAGTTAAAGGCACCAGCTAAGCAGGTAGGGGACGCAGCGCAGGGGTAGGGTGCATGCACAACACTGACTGAATGAGTGAACCCTAAAGTCACCACTGCTGACAGGACCAGAGCTCCCTGCACACCTATTAGCCCCTGGCTCTCAGACTTGCTCCCACACAGTGAGGTCGAGGGGACCCAGGACCTAGCTCTGCTTTGGTGGGGGGGACTGAAGGTTGGGAGGCAGAATTTGACCCCGGGGCTTCCCCAGAGGTACCAGTGGGAACCTCTCAGTTGCAGATGCAAGGTGCCCTGGGGGTTTAGAGAATACCACATGTGGTTCACAGCCACCCCTCCCAGGGACCCCGAGGAGCCACTCTCCATCACGTGCTTCAGTGTCCATCCTGCATGTGATGTCATGTCCATCAGTCACTGACCCTTATCTCTGTTCCCAAAGGAGGGCCATGCTACCCTCCTACAAAGGAGACAAAGCTGTGAGAGAATTTTTTTTTCAAGGTAGGGTCTCACTATAACCCAGGCTGACCTGGAATTCACTATGTAGTCTCAAGGTGGCCTCGAACTCACAATGATCCTCCTACCTCTGACTCCCAAACTCTGGGATTAAAGGTGTGCACCACCGTGCCCAGTAATTTTTTTTTAATATTTTTATTTGAGACAGCAAGAAAGGTAGAGAGAGAGAGAGAGAGAATGGGCACTCCAGGGCATCTAGCCATTGAAAACAAACCTCAGACACATGTGCCACCTTCTGGCTTAAATGGGGCCTGAAGAATTGAGCCTGGGTCCTTAGGTTTCACAGGCAAGCACCCTAACCACTAAGCCATTTCTCCAGCCCCGCCCCCACATTTTTTTAAATATTTTTTTTATTTATATATTTGAGAGAGACAGAGAAGCAGAGAGTAAGTATGAGTGCGCAGAGCCTCCCAGCACTGCAAACTTCAGATGCATGCACCAATCTGTGCACCTGGCTTTGCATTGGCTGGCCATCAGGCAGTGCAAACAAGTGCCTTTTACCTTCTAGCCATCTCTGCAGGCTGCAGAAGTTTTAAGAGGAAACAAAACAATAGCAAATGCTGCAGCTGGTAAGAGGCAAAGGTGGGATCCCAATGTAGGCCTGTCCCATGCCCTTCTGCCACAGCCCCCTATCTCACTTGCAGGACTGCTGGAGATGGCTCATGCAGGGGACCCCACCCAGCCCCCATCCTCCCATGCTCCACCAGGTGCAGACCCCTAAACCAAGGAGGTTTCCCATGCCAGCCTGCCCCAAGGCAGGCATCCACGGCCTCGAAGGTCTGGAAATAAACCACACAAATCCTTCACCACCTTAATTATCCAAGCAAGTAGAGCTCTTGCTGCAATCTGCCAAGATTCCTACCAATCGTGATTGTCACAGTTGCCGGGTCTGGACGAGAACCTCGCAGACATCACTAAAGGGCTACTTGGGCCCTAAGTGTCCGCCTGCAGGATGAAGATGTCCCTGGCCTCTGCCTGCGGTGAGGAGTTGTTCACTCCCCCTCGTGCGCCCGCTCACATCTCTCTGAGCACTACTGATTTGTCCCTGTGCTGCTATCTTCACCTTGCTTATTCCTTTCCCCCATCTCCAGGGATTTCTGATTAGGGAAAAGTTTTTCTCAGCAAGAACTGTCACTTCAAAACCAACCCACAGCATAAATTCAGGTGGAGGGAGATTCAGGCTGGGGTGAGGGGAGGTGGTACAAAGTGCTGAGTTTTGGGGAGATAAACTGAAGAACAAGCTAACAAGTTAGGGTGGGGACGCCGCCACCCATGACTGACTGCGCAAACTGCTTGGTTATGTTAGAAAGAGGCTTCCATGGGTGGCCTGAGCGAATCATAACTTTCCAGAAGGTCGAAACTCCCCGTGGCTGTAAGTGACCAACAGTGGGTATGATGTTCTGTGTTTTCCTTGACAATCCATTCGCTCCCCACTGTCCTACCTCTCCATCAGCATTAATGAAGACAATATTCAGATGTCAGTAAAGCAGATTGTCAAGCTGACTGTTCTGCATGCACAGTCATGAGATCTGACATGAAATCAAAACATCTCTGATACTGAACAGATACCACTGGCGCAGATAACATCGAGGCTGGTATACTTCTTATTCAGGAAAGAAATAACACAACTACAACTGTCACAAGCAGTGATGTTAAAGTAGATTGAGTCCGTGGCCAAGCTGACCATGCCAAAAGGACATGAAGTGAGGCAGGGAGACCTCAACAGGGATGGTTAGTAATGGACATGCCAGGTGGAGGGGGGAGGGTCACACTCCCCTCTACCACCTGAGCTCTGTGATATTGAGCAAGGAAGTTCATCATCTGCTAAACCTAAGATCTTTTTTTCTTTTAATTTTATGTATTTTTATTTTTTCATGAGAGTGGGAGCAAGAGTGAGAGACACAGAGAGAGAGAGAGAGAGGGTGTGAGAATTTGCATGCCAGGGCCTCCAGTCACAGTGATCAAACTCCAGACACATGCGCTTGTACGTCTAGCTTATGTGGGATCTGAAGAGTCGAGCATGGATCCTTAGGCTTCGCAAAAAAGTGCCTTAACCACTAAACCATCTCTCCAGCCTCTTAGGATCTTTAATCTATAAACTGGAACCATGATAGTGTCTACTTCAGAGGGCTGACAGGATGAAATGAGACCATGAAGTCCAGACACCCAGCCTAGTAACTGGCATGTGGCCACCATTTACCAAGAGATGGTCCTCTTTGTCCTCCCCTTCTCTCCTTCTTCTCAAGCCTCCTCTTCCACTACCTCTTCCTCCATCTTCTCAGCCTCTTTCTCCTCCTGCTTCATGGATATCAGCAGCACAGGTTTCTGTCCTTACCATGTGGCAGGGTAGAAAGACTAAAGCAGCTCAAGTCAGTCCTTGGACCAGCTCCAAGCCATGCCCACAGCAGGCGTGGCTCTGGCCACTCACTCACATGAGTTCATTTGGCCTTCAGGGTAAAGCCCTGCACAACACACACACACACACACACACACACACACACACACACACATCAAGTCATAGCCTCCAAGGTAGATGCAGAAGTGTCTTTGTGATTTGGGGCACATTTCCTTAAAGGGAGTGACATTCTCTCCTTCATGTCTTCCTCTGTCCTGCAACATACGGACCCATCAAGTGGACAACTCATGAGCCACCATGTAGGCCCTGAACTGAGCTTGAAAGAGAGAGGCAGTACAACCTTCCTTAATCCACTGCTGTTTCTGCTATCACTATCTGGCACCTCAAATTGTAATGTAAGATGTGTGATTGAATGCTTGATAATACTCCATCACCAATGACAGCTGACATTGGCTCTCACAAAAATGTGTGAGCACTGAGCTGGAGAGATGGCTTAGCGGTTAAGTGCTTGCCTGTGAAGTCTAAGGACCCCGGTTTGAGGTTCAATTCCCTAGAACCCACATTAGCCAGATGCACAAGGGGGCGCACGCGTCTGGAGTTCGTCGGCAGTGGCTGGAAGCCCTGGCGCACCATTCTGTGTGTCTGTGTGTGTGTGTCTGTCTGTCTCTTTCTCTGTTGCTCTCAAATAAATAAAAACATATCTTAAGTGTGTGAGCACTGTTGTGGGGTATTAGGAAGGTTTAAATGCAAGAATATTCCCCATCTGGTACCACAATTCAAAACCATACTTCCTGAAAATGAGAACTTCAACAGAATAGGTTGCCTAATTCACTCATTTATTTCTTTAAAAAATATATTTACTTATTTATTTGTGAGCAGAGAGAGAGAAGAGACAAACAGACAGAAAATGAGCATGCCACGACCTCCAGCCACTGCAAGCAAACTCCAGATGAACGCATCATTTTGTGTATCTGGTTTAACACGGGTACTAAACAGTTGAACCTGGGTCACTGGGCTTTGCAGGCAAGTACTTTGACTGCTGAGCCATCTCTCCGGCCCTCATTTATTTTTATTAATGCATTTATTCATGTATCACTGAGATTCTGGCAAAGTGGTATAGACAGGCTTCAGAATCAGAAAGCCTGGTGTTCAAATCCCAGCTCTTGCATTTCAGGCATATTTATTCCTCTGTGTTCACTCATCTTTCAGCCATCCTGACAACAGCCGCATGCAGAGAGCTCCTGCCGCCCCCTCCCATGGTTACCAGGAGAAACAAATGGAAGCACAAAGGGGAAGCGTACACCACAGTGAACTTCTCTCCTTTTGAAAGCTTCCTAGCAGAAGCTGTGCAATGGGATGAGCAAGCACCCCGAGCTCATTCCCCTGCCACCACTGTCACGTGAGCTACGATACTAGGCTGCCAGATGCCTTTCAAATGCAGTCATAGACAGGTATCAGGATGATCAGAAGGACAAGGATCACTGAGTGATCCTTGAAAGGCCTGAACCAACCCCTAAAAATGCCACGCAGGGAAATTTCAACTTCCTGAGCTTGCAGCCTGTCCCAGAGCCCTTCAGGTCAGACACTAGGGTTCTCAGACAGTAAGTAAGTAAGCAATGCAGTAAGTATTCCTAAGACATGGGCTTAAAGTCCCACAAAGATATGGTTTATTGGTGTCATGGAGTGATAAGCTATGCTACGATGAGGAGGACGATGTTGATGACAATAATGGTGATGGGTTAGTGACAGAAATGCCTTGTTGTCACTGAGTAGGAAAAAGAAAAAATGGGGGGAGAGCATGTGGTAACAGGAAGCAGAATAACAGTGAATTCTGAGGGGGAGGGGCATGTTGACTCAGAAGGCCATACAGAGCCTACAGGATCTGGGAATACTCAAGATTTTGATGTAAGTGTGGCCACATAGATGCCTGCATGCGTCAAAAGGCACTTACTACAGTACATCCATTGCCGGCATGATGGCCTTGGTACAAATGCGGAAATAAAATAGCATAAATAAATACACAACAAACTCATGATTAGAAATGATAGCATGGGAAAATAAGCGATCACACACTTAACATGTTAATCGCAGTCAGCTCTGGATAGTGAAATTATAGAATTTTTTCCTCTTTAAATGCACCTATGTTTTCTAAATTTGGAGCATGCAGTGAGTTTATACAACTCAATATTAAAACCTACCATTGACGAAGGTATTCATCATGTCTACATAATACCTTCCACACTCACTTTTCTTCCCAAACCTTCCCTCATTTACACAAATGCAGGCCATCATGGATAAGGACTCTTCAGCTACATGAAGCAATTCTGCTGATAGGGAAAGGGCAGAGGGGGAAGGAGGACATGAACCCTGGATGTTATCAGCTTTCCTTCCTCTAGCTGACAACAGAAGAGAAGGTGTTTTGTTGGCCCCTTTGGGATGCAGTCACATCTACAAGCTTCTTACCACAGTGTTGCTCAATTTCCAGCCTATGTGGAGTCTAAGCAGGAATCTCCAGGTGGGCCCCAAAAGTCTTCCTTCAAGCTCAGGTTCTTGGAATCAGGTATAAGTTAGCCAATAGCCTACGAGAGGAAAGACGTCTTCCCGCACACATGGGCTTTGGTCTGGACATGAGTGTCCAGTGAGCACAGACCCAAGGCACCTGGTACAAACTGTGGGCTTTGTGGTGAAAATATATGACTTAAAGTTAACATGCAGCTCTCCACCCTCCATTTCTTGCTGAGTCATACAAACAAGGGCTCTGAATTTCTGAGCATTTCAAAAGCACTCAAAATTCCCATTTCTTCCTCTGTAAAATGAAGTCAACACCTCCTGTCCAGTCTATCAGTCAAGGTGGTATGGAGGGACTGGAGAAAGGTGATGGTGATGGTGATGGTTTATATTGATTTTCGACTTCACATGATCTAGAATCACCTAGCAAATGAACCTCTGGCATGCCTACGAGGAATTTACTTGGTTATCTGAGGTTAAGGAACCCACCTTAACTATGGGTGTGACCATTCCATGGGGTTAGCATCCTGGATTGGATAAGGAGAAAGAGAGCTGAGAGCTAGTGTTCATCATTCTCTCATTCCCAACTGCAGGTTGAGTGTGGCCACCCAGTGGCTTGCTCCCACCACTATGTCTTTCCCTCCTGATGGACTGTGCTTCTGGAACTATAAGCCAAAATCAACCTTTTCCTTCCTTAAGTTGCTTCTGATCAGGTATTTTGTCACAGCAGTGAGACAGTAACTGATACAGTGACAAGTTTCTTTACCCCAGCTTTGACAGAGAGCCTGAGACATTGCAAACTTCTCAGAGAATCAGTTAAAGGAAGACAGCAGGAATGATTTTATTAGTATTTCTCATGAGAAATGACCACAGCGATGAGGAAAATTGTATGACTTTATAGCTGAAGAGTCAACTGTAGGTGGCAAATGATCTTTGGAATAAGCTTAAATTTCAGTGAAGAGCAGAGGAAGAGCCTGGAGTGTTCCAACATACTGTAGCACAGGTCACGTCCCATTATAGAAACAGCTCTTTATAACCAAATGATTTCCCACCCACAGCCTCTCCCTGGCTTTTTCAAACATTATATCTGATATGATAAAATTCCAGTGAAAGAAGGGAAGGAGAGAGCAATTGAGTTATAGTGAAGTCATAAATCCTGCAGAGCTTATTAAAAGGTGATTTGACTTACTACCTTTAAAAGATCACAATCTTTATTTTGGAAGTTGGAAGCTCTGAGGGATAAAAATAGATAGAAGGGACTGTGCGGAAAGAAACAGATGAGAATGTTGTTCTGACCAAAATAAATAAATAAATAAATGTCCTTGTTTTAATTTAGTAGTTTTTCAATTCAAGTGTTAAGGGAGAAACTTCAAATTGTCATCTCTTCGATTTGTTCACTCATACAGGACATTGTGCTGGGCCCTGTGGGGAGATTCAAAAGATGAATCAGCCTTGTCTCCCCTGGAGCAAGTCCAGGCTGGAGGCAAGGAAAGAACATAAGCAATCACAGCCTGAGGTGGCCACAGGCCCATGTGATCAAAGAGAGGTGGTGAAATGGATGTCATGGTCAACAACTTCAGCTCAAGGCAGTGTGACTGAGGCTTGGGAGAGAAGGAAAAGTTAGTGAACAAGAATTCTAAGCCAGGGACTGGAGAGATGGCTCAGTGGTTGATGAGCTTGCCTGCAAAGTCTAACAACCAGTGTTCGATTCCCTGGTACCAACATAAAGCCAGGTGCACAAAGTGGTGCTTGCATCTGGAGTTAGTTTTCAGCAGCTAGAGGCCCTGGCATGCCCATTCTCTCTCTGAGCTTGTAAATAAACAAACAAATAAATACATACACACACACACACACACACACACACACACACACACACTTTTATTTATGTATTATAAGCAAAGAGAGAATGAGACAGAGAGAGTGAGAATAGGCACACCAGGGCCTCTGGCTGCTACAAACTCCAGATACATGTACCATTTTGTGTACAGGGACTTTTCAGACAAATGCCTTAACCACTGAGAAATATCTCTCCATCCCCAAAATAATTAAAAAAAAAAAAAAGAATTCTAAACTGGGTGTAGTGGCACATGCCTTTAACCCCAGTACTTGGCAAGTGGAGGTAGGAAGACTGCTGTGAGTTCAAGGCTAGCCTGGGACTACAGCGTGACAGCCAGGTCAGCCTGAACTAGAGTGAAACCCTGCCTCAAAAACAAACAAAAGAACTCTGTGCAGGAGGCACAGTGTGAGCAAAGGCCAGGTGCACGTACACATGGTCTTCAAGAAGAACTGGAAACAGTCTGTTTTGCTAGGAGCGTGAGCTATGTGCAAAGAGAAATGCAAGAAAAATCTGGAATGCTTGGTTTGAATCAAAGTAAGAGAGACACCTTCAGTGGCAGGTGCTAGGGAGGGTTTTCAGCAAGGAAGACTGACGTTCAGAAGTCTGCTTTCAGGCACTTGATCTGGCATCATGACTGCCATGTGGAAAGAGATTCAGGAGGCAGGAAGCCTGGTCAGTTCCTACAATACCACCTCCTGAAGGGAGGGAACTGCCAACACTTTGTGAGAAAGCGTTTCGCTTTCTCTTTTCCTCAGCCCTGACACTGATGTGAAAACAGGCTGATTCAAATCCTCTATGAAGAAAACAAGAGTGGTCAGCAGACGCTCTGGAGACAGGAGGGGGCTCAAAATGGGGAAGGGCAGAATCATTTGCCCATGAGAGGAGATGATGTCGGGGACACCGAGACGAGCACAAAGCTGCAAGGTGACTATGGAATCTCAGACGAGGCCACAGAACTGGAAGTTGCCCAGCTGGATTGAGAAGCCACAGCCCACTGCAAGGACTGGTGAAGCTGGGGCTGCGGGGAAGGGGCGAAAGGTCACAGGCTGACCCCAGCACACTCACCAAGCTGGAGCCAATTATAAACCAAATTGGAACTGGCGAGACAAAGGGAGTCCCATCCCCGCCACCTCCTATATTGCCCCGGCAGCAGGTCTGCAGACGGCGGAGCAAGCAGGCATGTCAGTCTACACCCCATCACGATGAATTTTCAATGGCATCAGGCTGACAGCAGCAGCTGACGCATCAGCTCCCTTGGCAGAGGTGTTTCAGAAGGCCCTGGGGAAGATTTTCCCACAGCCTGAGAGATAAGCCCTCTGTAAATGGCCAGGGCTTTAAGAGACAATTTTATATATCATCTCATTTTGTCTTAACTGAGAGATGCCAAGATACATCCTTCCAAGGCATACCTCTGGTGACTTACTTCCTCCAGTCAGGTCCCACCTTCTAGTTTTCATCACCTGTCAGTATCAAATTCTGCATCTACCAGTGGATCCATCTGTGGGTGAGATCAGAGCCTTCACGACCTGATTTTCTCTCAGTGATTAGATCCACCAGCTGGGACAAAACCTTGCACACAGGAGCTCTTGGCAGGGACTTCATATCCAAACCATAGCAGTCTGTGTTCCCTGGGAGCCGTGTACCGCTACCTCTGCTGCCATTTTGCCCGAGAACCAGGAAGGGCACACTCTCCACTCAGCCAAGCTCCCGCCATGAGGTGCCCAAATCCCTGTCATGTAGCTATTTCCTCCAAATGAAAACTCCTTCCTAGAGAAAGAAGGCTCCTAAAACTCAGGGAGCTCAGGAAACACAAGGCTCAGAAGTCCAGAGAGTTACAAGACTTGAGAGACACCTCCCCAAGGTCAAAGGACCGTAGACTCTGCTGGAGCTGTCTGCATGCCGGGCAGGGGACTCTAGGAATGCAGTTATCAAGAACTGTCACCTATGCTTGGGTGGTCTTTCTGATGACCCCATGCTCTTGTAAGGAACACTGCAAAAGTTATGGGTTCACCATGGTGGACTTGGGTAGAATCACTCCTGTGGCCTGTGGTCAGTGCCCTGAGCCCCCTGCCTGGAACAAATAGACATTTTTTCACATAGTCCCAGAATAAAAGCCACACAGTGTCCCATTTGGTTTCACTGATGGAAAAGCAAGTAGTAAGAGATGCCATTCACTCTGGTCATTTCATTCGAGCACTAGCCACAGCCCTCATCTTCAGCCAACGTATTTTATTCAATGTGAAACTCACTAAGTTAATTTTTAACACAATAAGAGTAGAAATTGTCAAATTTAGAAGCACATATGTGAATTTTCCCACACAGAGAGAACATGAATACCATTAGTTAAAAATAGCAGTTGTACTCACTTCCCCCCAACATGCTAATTTTAATAAACTTACTCTGAAATTAGCCTGCCACTATGAAGATAGCTGCTCATCAAAAACGTCCTGTGAACACTGAGCTCTCCTCGCAAGAATTCATATACTCTCAGCCAGCTGGGAACAATGCAGAGTTGAAGACAGAATGTCCTGTCACCCAGTCTCCGGGACCACCACTCTCCAGCCACCCCCAGGGCCACCTTGGACGCATCCTACTCTATCCTTTCCATCTCGCTATGACACAGCTGGCGTCTTCCTTTGAAATGTCCCCACAGCACCCCCACCCCGCTTTCTCTATCTGTATCTCCGTAGCTTTTTCATTCTTTCAAACTCTGACACTGTGAACTAAAGTTCCCCAAAAGCAGTTGCATCTACTTCAAGCAAGGCTGCCTGTCTTATTAGAACTTCTATGATTGTGGAGATAGGATGCCACAGAGTCGCAGCCGCCTGACTTTGTGCTATCTTTACTTAGTCCCTTTAACAGCCATGTATTGCCTACGTCTCTGTCTGGCCTGACACCCTGTGACTATCAGGTTTTTACATTCCTTTATGGAATGTACTAACAGACTATGAGCTTCCACCAAACATACGGCAAAGAATGCCATCCTTACTTTGTTATGACCCACCTACCTGATGTTTCCGCCAATATTTGAAGAGCACCTTGGCTTATGACTTTCTTTTGTTCTATAACTATGAAAATTTCAAGAAATTGTTGACACATTGGAACGTGGTATTTAAGGTAACATGAATGTGTGCAGGACAGTAGATGATTGGAAGCCCAACCTAACCTGTCTCTCCCAGTCTCCTGGCAAAGTCACCATAATGTTTGCACATCTGCATCTCCCAGCACCATGCCCTGCACGCAAGAGAAGCTCTGTGGCTACTGAGTTGGATGGAAACAAACCTACCCCCAGTACTTTCCTCGACCTGACTATAGGTGAAAAAGCACTCGCTGTCTCTCTGGTCCAGCTACACGAGGTCACACCCTGCTGTCTGGCCTGGGAAGCCATTTGCTACATGATCTCCCTTGGCTATCCAACCAGAATTTCTGCTGTTCTTAAACTCAGTAGTTTCTACCCTTGTCTGGACTCTTGCCTCCCAGGGCTCATGCGACCACTGGGCATGATCTTCTTTTCCCTCTTGGTCAAGGGAAAGGAGCTCAGTTCATGTTCCACTTCCTCTAAGCAGTCTTCTCACTGCTCAAAGCCTTGACAACATACTGTGGTACACAGTAACTTCATGAAATAAAACTATCTGCTGTCAGGAATTAATGCTTTGAAATGTTAACTGATAGCCCATCTTCCCACCTCACCTCTACATCCTATAGCCACTGCCCTATGTCTCCACATGTATTCCTCTCTAGTTTTTATGTCTTTGTGTGTGTGCATATGAGCAGGTGTATGAGTACACCCACGTGCCACAGTGCACATGTGAAGGTCAGAAGACAACCTACGGGTGTCGGTCCTCTCCTTCCACCTTGTTTGAGACAGTCTCCCCCTATTTACCACTGCTGGTTGCCAACAAGCTTCCAGGTACTTTCCTGTCTCTGCCTACCACCTCGCCTGGGACGTGCTAGGGTTACAGAAACTAGTGCTAATATATACAAGTTTACATCAGTTCAGGGATCCACTCTGGTCACCACCCTTATGCAGCAAGTGCTTTTCCCCAAGCAGCCATCTCCCCAGCCCTTCTTGTCCCTTTTTAAGAAGCCAGACATTTTTGCTGTTGTTTTGCCCTGATGTCCTGAAGAAAGGAGAGCCCAGCAGAACACAGTAATAAAATGACTGCCCTTTCCAGGTTGGAAGCCTTGTCCTCTTGAAAGCATCTACCCTTTGTGACCCCCACCACCAAGAAAAAGAAAAGGAAATGTAGCCTAGGTTAAGGGTAAGGCAGAACCAGAGTACAAAGGAAGGCGTGTGTATTAGCCTCCAAGAAGGAACACTGAGCCCAGCCCTGTCAGCCTGGGAAGGAGAAGTAAGGACTGCGGAGGGAACCAGGCATGGCTGGGTCAGATGCAAATCTGGGAAGTGAAGAACTGAAAGGATACAGGGTAAGGCTTTCAGGGCAATGGCTATCTTGACTATCAATTGTCTCTTTTTTGTGTGAGAATGAGTGTGTGTGTGTATACCATTCACCTTCTGTCTGACACGGTCTTTCACTAGCCCAGAGATCACCAGTTAGGCTAGACAGGCTAGCCAGCATGCTCCAGGGAGCCACCTCTCTCTTCCTCTCCAGTGCTAGAATTACAGGTGCATACCACCACACCCAGCACTTATGAAGAAGCTGGGCATTGAACCCAGGTCCCCATGCTTGTGAGGCAAGCACTTTACTGACTGAACGATCTCCTCAGCTCACCTTACTTTTTTTTTCTCCCTTTGGTTTTTTGAGGTAGGGTCTCACTCTAGTCCAGGCTGACCTGGAATTCACTATGTAGTCTCAGGGTGGCCTCGAACTCACAGTGATCCTCCTACCTCTGCCTCCCGAGTGCTGGGATTAAAGGCGTGCACCACCACACCCAGCTTCACCTCACTTTTTTTTTTTTAAAGCATTTTATTTATTTATTTGAGAGCGACAGACACAGAGAGAAAGACAGATAGAGGGAGAGAGAGAGAATGGGCGCACCAGGGCTTCCAGCCTCTGCAAACGAACTCCAGACGCGTGCACCCCCTTGTGCATCTGGCTAACGTGGGACCTGGGGAACCAAGCCTCGAACCGGGGTCCTTAGGCTTCACAGGCAAGCGCTTAACCGCTAAGCCATCTCTCCAGCCCTTCACCTCACTTTTAACAATAAATAGGCTTATTGGAATATTTACTTAGGGAAAAACTCGCCATTTTTAGGTGTAAAGTTCTCCAAATTATAATGAGCTCAGAGTAGGGTAACCAACGCCATAATGAAGACACGGACTATGTGTACTGCTCAGGACAGTTCTCTCACGTTCCTCTGGAGCCATTTCCCTCACCCCACCCAAGAGCTCAGCAGTCACTGATGTGGTGGGGTTTGTTTGTTTGTTTGTTTGTTTGTTTGTTTATTTGTTTCTGTCCCTTTAGTTTTGACTGACTTTGCAAGAATTTCTGTACACCTTGATCTCGGTGATGGCTGAGTGCATGTTCAAGTCCCAACTCATCAACTGTAGACACTGAACAAGAGCGGGGGACTGTGTATCAGCCAAACCTTAATGAAGATGTGTTTGGAAGACATGACAGCATTAATACATCTATGCAGAACAGCTACTCATCACAACTGTGAAAGCAGTCTGGGCCCTGCCCTCTGTAGCCTGTATCCCTCAAAATACAGTCACCTGGTCACATGCTGTTTGAAGGAGAGAAAGGATTGAGCTCTTCCTGTAAGGGAAGAAAAGCATAAGGCTGGAAGTTTCTCAATAGGTACATCGGAGACTCTGACGTCTCAGTTAACACACCTTTAAGGTTCATCCACGTTCGAGCATGGCACTGCTATTTGTCAACCTTAGTAACACCGAGCAGATGCCGCTGCAGAGCGGTGCCAGCTTATCCACTCACCACGGGCAGGCACCGGGACGGTTTGGTTTTCAGTAGTTATGAGTCCACTGCAGTGAGGTTTCCAGGGATTCGTGTGGATGCAATCTTCGCTTACCACGGGGTTATCTGGGATCAAGACTGCTGGGTTTTGTTTTATTTTTCAGTGCTGGGGACAGAATGCAGGTTCTTGCACATGCTAGGCAAGTCATATGCACTGAGCTACATCCAAGCGGCTGATTGTTCTATTAAATATATGTTTGCATTTATAAAAATCCCAGTCCAACTGTTTTCAAAAGTGACCACCATGTTCCACTTCCTCCATCAGTGGAGACTTCCATTGGTGCTCCTCCCGAGCACTTCTTCACTGGTTTGCTTGCTGGTTTCTGATCTAAGAGCTGTGTAGATTTCTTCTTCCCTGTGGCTCCAGCTTCCATTGCCCAGTGACTGCTCCGTGCTGAACTGTGAAGGCGCAGACTTGCCTTCTATACCCCCTCTTCACTGTAGCGTCCACTTGACATGCCCATCGGAAAAATTAGATTGCTCACTGTCTGATGACTGAGTCTAAGAGTTCTTTATGGGCTGGAGAGATAGCTTAGTGGTTAAGGCACTTGCCTGAGAAGCCTAAGAACCCATGTTCAACTCTCCAGATCCCATGTAAGCCAGATGCAGAAAGATGAGGCAATTACAAGGTTGTATATGCCCACTAAGTGGTGCAAGCATCTAGAGTTTGATGGCAGTGACTAAGGCCCTGCGTGCCAATTCTCTCTCTCTCTAATTCTTTTTTTTAATTAAAGAGTTCTGGGCTGGAGAGATGGCTTAGCAGTTAAGTGTTTGCCTGTGAAGCCTAAGGACCCTGGTTCAAGGTTCGATTCCTCAGGCCCCACATTAGCCAGATGCACAAGGGAACACACGTGTCTGGAGTTTGTTTGCAGTGGCTGGAGGCCCTGGCATGCCCATTCTCTCTCTTTCTAGCTCTCTCTCTATCTCTATCTGCCTCTTTCTCTCTCTGTCTGTCACTCTCAAATAAATAAACAAAAATGAAAAATTAAAGAGTTCTTTCCTTATACAAATTGGATAGACTGTATGCATGCTGTATCGGCACACACCTTCTCCGAAGCCATGGCTTATCCTTTCTTTACCTTTTTGTTTTGTTTGTTTCTTGAGGCAGGGTCTCACTCTAGCTCAGAATGATGTGGAATTCACTCTATAGTCTCAGGCTGGCCTTGAACTCACAGCAATCCTCCCATGTGCTGGGATTAAAGGCATGCACCACCACGCCCAGGTCTTTCTTTTCCATTTTTAAGGGAGCCTTTCATAAACATGTAACTTCTAATTTTGATAAAAATTAGTTTATCCATTTCTTTCTTGATGAATTTTCCTTCCATACTACATACCCATCTCACTTTTTAGTAGAATCTTCCCAAATACAAGCTTGGAATATATAGCTCATGATTACATAGAAGCTAGGAGTGGCTATGTAACCATGCTCAGACCAATGGGATATGACCAGAAGTGATGCAGAGAGATAACCGTCTATCTTCATTGGAGAAAAGCTCCTATTCTGCATCCTTCTGTGTGTGTGTGTGTGTGTGTGTGTGTGTGTGTGTGTCTTCACTTCCCCAAGGGCTGGGATACAAAGGTGGCAGCAACACTCACCACAGGCATGTCTGTGGGGCTGTTTCCAGAGTTTAACTGAGGTTGGAAGACCCACCATGAATGGGGACAGTATCTGTGGTGGTTCAAATCAGATGTCTCCCATAAACTCATGTGTTCTGAATGCTTTGTTCCAAGCTGGTAGAAATTTGGAAGGTGGAGCCTTGTTGGAGGAGGTGTGATTCTGGGGAGGAAGGCTTAGGGGTGTTATAGTCAACTCCCCCTTGACAGAACTTGGCTCAGTCTCCTGCTGCTAGTTTCTACCTGCTGTGGCGGAGGTGACATCCAGCCTCTGCTCATACCATGCTTTTCCCTGTCATCATGAAGCTTCCCCTTGAGACTATAAGCTAAAATAAAAACTTTCCTCTCATTAGTTGCTTTTGATTGGGTACTTTATCCCAGCAAGAGAGGGTAACTGCCACAGAAAATACCAGAGGAGTGAGGTTATTGCTACTAGAAACGTGACTACATGGCTTTGGACCTTTTGGAACTGATTTGTAGGGGGAAATATGGAAGGATTTTGAAACTTTAAAACTAAGAGATGCTTTGCAGTGCTATAAGTACATCATTATGGAGTCTTGTGAGAGTTGAAAGGCCTAAATACAGAAGGAACTGTGAGGTTTGGTTCATAAGAGGAAGAAAGAGCTTTGTCTGGACTGGATTAGAGGCAGTTTGTGTGAGAAGCTAGCTGTGTTCTTCCCATGTCCTGAGAACTTGAGCAGGGTTAAGTTTTAGAAGACATGGACTGGTGTGAGCAGCAGGATATGGCAGAAAAAGAAATGAAAGCTTCAATCTGGAAACAACAGTACCTGTTCAGCTACAGTTGTTTGAGAGATTACCACCATTGAGATTGGGCCAGCTGTTCTGCATTGGAACAGCAGGAAGAATGCTGACTCTTGAAAGTAGAGGGCCTGAATGATGAAGGAGTTTTCTTGTTCTTCAAGTCAGTTTGATTCCCCTCTGGATTAACACATTTGGTAGTCCACTATGTACTATAGGAGTATAACAAATGCAGGAAAGGAAGGGTTATTGGATGTGCAAGATAGTTTATGTTTTGGCAATGGCCACTGAGACAGGGCTACTGGAGTCCCTGCATGGAGGTCCTATGATAGAGCCATGAGAATGAAGCATGGGTTGTAGAGAGCCCAGGAATTTTGAGATGCCAGGACTATAGAACAGCTGCCAAGATAAGCTACTGGCTTGGTACACTTTTCCCTGGTCTGTGGGCTACCCAGCTGGAGAGGTGGAATTGCAATCCCAGATGGACACAAAACTTCAGGATTTGTTGTTTACCATGTTTGTTTTAGATCTTGTATTTTGGCTCAGTCTTTCCTTGCAATGCCACCTTTTGCAGCATGAATGTTTACTCTGTGTCATTACGTGTTTTGGGTTTTACAGCTCATAGTTAAGAGATCTTGGACTATGGACATGTTTGAGCAGTGTTGGCATTGATAAAAACTATGAACTTTTAAAGTTGAACTGAATGCATTAAATTTTACATCACGGATGATCATGAATTTATGGGGGTCATGGGCAGAATGTGGTAGTTTGAATCATATATCCCCCATAAAGTCATGTGTTCTGAATGCTTGGACCCAAGCTGGTGGCAATCTGGGAGGGGGAACCTTGGGGGTGTTAGAGCCAGCTCCCTCTTGCCAGAACTTGGCCCACTCTTTCTGCTGGCAGAGGTGATGTCCAGCCTCTGCTCATGCCATGCTTTCCCCTGACATCATGAAGCTTCCCCTGCAGACTGTAAGCTAAAATAAAAACTGTCCTCCCATCTGCTGCTTTGGTCAGATGCTTTGTCCCAGCCTTGAGAGAGCAACTCCAGAAGCATCTTTCCATAGGCAGAGGACATGTTGAATAAAAAGACATAAGAAAGCTGACTAATGGCATTCAACTCTCTCTGCTTCCAGACTACACATGCAATGTGATCGGCTGCCTCACCTCAACCCCTGCTGCCACGCCTAACCTACCATGACGGAATGACTCCTGAAGCCATGAGCTGAAATAAACCCTCCCTTCCTTAAGTTGCTTTTGCCGGGTGTTTTGTCACAGCAATGGGAAAAATAACTAATAGAGAATCCCCAGAGCAGCGAAGAGCAACCCATCAACCTGTTCTTCATTTGCCCAAAGTGGCAATGGCTGGTGGGGATGGGTGGGCAAAAGCACCAGAGGGGAACATAACTTTGACCTAGAGCCACTGGACTGAAATAAGGGGAATGTGGCTAAATGAAAACAGTTACTTGCTGAGCACTCCCTGTAGTCCCTGCCCATGATTAGTCCGTCAGGTAGCTTACACACATCCAGGCCTCAATCAGGTCACTGCATCCTGAGCAACTTCCTCTAGGATAAGCCATTACAACTATAAAGATCCTACTTCCAAATAAAGTCTTGTTCACAGGTATGGAGGAGGTAGAATGGGAACATATATTTGTTGGGGAGAAGGACCTAGTTGAATCTACATCAGACATCAATTTCCTCTGACTTTAACCCACTGGCTTGGGTCCTCAAGCAACAGGATGAGTCAAGACTTACCCCCCAACTATCTTAATATTTTCAGAGTCTGTCAACGACCAAAACCTAAAGCTCCGGGCTGAACACTACACTGGTTCAGTCTCTACCGACCAAAAGAGAGAGAGAGAGGCTTGACTTGGGGCTGAGGCCCAGGGCTCACGTCATTTGCGTACACCATAATACACTATAATACTAAAGCAAACGAACAGCCTCTCCCGGGCTAACAAAGTCAGGTGGACTGATGAGGAAGTAGCCTAGGGAGTCTGGGAGCGCACACGTGGTCATTTCTGAGAAATTCGCTTGGCAGGGCCATTCCCCATATGGAATCCCTGTGCACCTGTCACACTCCTTTGAGAAATGTCCCCACCACCTTACACACCCAGCAGGAACAGGAAAACAGGAGTTGAGGGAACTGAGTCAGTGAATCAGTGGACTCTCACCCAGACCACCACTCTGCTGGTAAACTCCACCTGGCCCAGGTGGTACCCCAGGACCCGGGACTGTCGCCCTTCCCCTCCCCCAAGGCGACGCCGCTGCGGCTCCCTACCAGCGTCATCCAATCGCTTGCCTCCAAAACAGTGGCGACCATGCAAGCAGGTGGGGCGTGGGTCCCTCCCTCCCGGATCCCAGGCTGCCGGGTCTGCTAGGCCGAGCCCGGAGGCTAAGCACCACCGCCCCCCGCCACGCAGCGGGACACACGATGGCGCCCCGCAGACCCGAAAGGAGGCAGGTTGCCCCCGGGGGCGTCCGGCCCGGCCCGGCCTCGCGGGGACGCACGGGCCCGGCCGCAGCTCCCCGGAGGCCCGCTCGCCCGGCCGCAGCCCCGGCCTCACCTCGCTCACCAGCCCCTGCCAGTCGCTCTCGGTCCGGTCGCCGTCCATGGCCTTCTCCTCTGGCTCCGGGCCGCGTCGCGGGCGCCCTCCTCCCGCCGCTGCGGCCGGCTCGTGTCGCCGCACCGCCCCGCGGGCCCCGCGCCTCGGAGCCGCCGCGCCGCCGCCTCCACGTCAGCCTCCGCGGGAGGAACGGGAGGAGGAGCCGCGGCCAGGCCGCAGCCCCAGGCCCGCAGCCCACCGCGTCGCCCCCGGGACTCCAGGCCCGCGGCCTCGTCCTCGTCGGGGCCAGGGCCGGCCTCTGAGCCGGCACACGACCCCTCGCCCTCCTCCCTGCAGTTCCCCGGGGGGGCCAGGAAGGAGGCTGCCTGGCGGGCAGGTGGGTGTACCCGCTCCAAGAACCCTATCCTTGCATCCAGCCATCCCCGGAGTGGTCAGGTCTCCACCACTACAGTGGGAGCTGACCAGGGCCTGGCTTCCACCCCACACCCGTTGCGCCCAGGAGAAGGTTTGATACTATCCCTACACGTAGTAGATGCTCTACACATAGCTCTTGAATGAGCCTCGTGTTACTGTACACTAACGCTTCTGTTTTCAAAGTTTTTACGAGTATATATTTATGAGAGAGAAAGAGGCAAGATAGATAGAATAGATGGATGGATGGATGGATGGATGGATGGATGGATGGATGGATGGATGGATAGGTAGGTAGACAGACAGACACACAGACAGACAGACAGACAGATAGATAGATAATACATAGATTGACTAATTGATTTATGGGATGAGAATGGGTACACCAGACCCTCTAGCCTCTGCAAACACACTGTAAACACACGAGCCACCTAGTGCATCTGGCTTCACCTGGGTACTGAGGAATCGAACCTCCTTGCTTAGGCTTTACAGGCAAGCGCCTTAATGGCTTAGCCATCTCTCCAGGCCTCTTGAATTGTTATTGACAATTTTGTTTTTGTTTATTTTTAGTTACTTATTTGAGAGCAACAGGCAGAGAAAGAGGCAGAAAGACACAGAGCGCACCAGGGCTTCCAGCCACTGCAAACGAACTCCAGATTCATCTTCTCCCTTGTGCATCTGGCTAACGTGGGTCCTGGGGAATCAAGCCTCGAACCAGGGTCCTTAGGCTTCATAGGCAAGCACTTAACCACTAATCCATCTCTCCAGCCCTCTTGAATTGTTATTGACAATTTTTATACATGCACATAATGTATTTTGATCATAATCCTATTACCTTCTCTTGTTCCCCCACCCACCTTCCACTGACCTCTAATTCCTTCTTAGTCCCTCTTCTATTTTGATGTCTTTTTTTCCATGTGTATATAGGTGTATGCCTCTGCCTGCGTTTGGATGGAAGATTATTTACCATAGCGCTTGCAACTGACTAGTGACTACATCACTACAGAAAATGTCTTCAGTTTCCCCAACAACCACCCACTGCCAAAAACTCCTCAAAAAGGAATGGGGGAAGCTGGGCATGGTGGCACATGCCTTTAATCCCAGCACTCGGGAGGCAGAGGTAGGAGGATCGCCGTGAGTTCGAGGCCACCCTGGGACTTCATAGTGAATTCCAGGTCAGCCTGGACTAGAGTGAGACCCTACCTCGAAAAACCAAAAAAAAAAAAAAAAAAGGAATGGGGGAGAGGAGTCTCATGCCACCACCCATGACAGAATTTTGATGGGCCCAGTATTGTGCAGGTCTTGCATCGCTGTGAGGTTATGAACAACGGCCATGTTCCGTCTGGGAAGCAGTGCTCCACAGTTCTTTTACCCATTTTCTGGCTCTTTTGTTCTTTCCTCCCCTCTTCCACATTGTTCCCTAAGCCTTGGAAGGGGTGACAGAGACATCTCATTTAGCACTGGGCACTCCACCCATCACTTATTCTCAGCATTCTTACAAGTTTTTAGTCTCCCCACTAGTAATGACTGACGATTGCAAAAAAAGACCCTTCTGTAACCCAAGGTGAGACCAGCACTATTCCATGGGCATAAATATAAATATTCAGAGGACATTTTGATGTGCAGAGCATATCCATTACTGTACACTAACACAGGTTTTTAAATTTTTGTTTATTAGAGAGAGAATGGGTGCACCAGGGCCTCTAGCCACTGGAAATGAACTCCAGACCCATGCATCACCTTGTACATTTGGCTTACATGAGTTCCGGGGCATCAAACCTGGGCCCTTAGACTTCACAGGCAAGTGCCTTAACTGCTGATCCATCTCTCCAGCCCACTAACACTGCTTTTAAGATGCTGTTTGCTTATTTTTAAAAACATCTATCAGAAAGCAAATGCAAACATTAAAATAAGGCATTATTAGCCGGGCATGGTGGCACATGCCTTTAAACCCAGCACTTGGGAGACAGAGGTAGGAGGATCGCCATGAGTTTGAGGCTACCCTGAGACTATATAGTGAGTTCAGGTCAGTCTGGGATAGAGTGAGACCCTACCTCAAAAGACCAAAAAATAAAAATAAAAATAAAATAAAATAAGGCATTATTAAATTCTGAATACAGCCAAAATTTCTGAGTGTAGTACATGTCATGAGTCAGGTGCTAAAGACACTGCCACCAAACTGAGACTTTCCTAAGAATTACAAAGGGAAAGTGAACCTCACATGAGTGGTATGTAATCCCCTCCCCCCATGGACGGTCAATAGCAAGCTCTTAGTACTGGCAGAAGCACTCCCTGTGTGGATAAGCAGAGAACATCACAAGTGGTGAACCCATTTTACAACTGTACACTCATCTCTTAGAAGTTTTAGCCCCTGTTGATCTTGGGTCAATCCTGTGAGATGGATGCTATAAGGCTCAACAAAGGCCTTTGTCCCAGGCATACTATAAACCTAAAAATGAAATACCATATCCAGGAGTGGGAAATACTAAACTCTGTTCTTGGACTTTTTGTTGGCATAGTACTATAGAAGATGGTGGCCCTTCTTGTTCCATTATTTATGAGATCAACCACATGAGTTGCTCTGGCTTTCAAATGTATTATAATAATAATCAGTTTATGAAGCATTTGTGTAGTGAGGCTCAGTCTTGCATACTGCTCCTGGGAACCTGTGATCGTTACTTTGGCAACAAGTCTAGAATGGCTTGCAGGATATCATGGGACTCCCAGTAATAGCCAACTGTTATTGCATAAGTGAGCACTATGCTACATGCCTAAGTGAGGCCATTCCCTCCAGCGGAGCATAGGTGCACAGGTGAGCCCATTTGAATTAGCTGAAGAGCTGTCCAGCTGAGCCTTTCCCAGGCCCTTGTAGTGAACACACGGTAGTTGAAGTCACTGTGTTTTGGGGTGGTTTGCTGGCTATGCACAGATAGCTGGTGTCTATGATAGTGGCACCTTTAGTGAGGAGTCTGGATGGAATGACCTTTCCCTGGCAGAGCTTAAAGTCATAATAGTGCCTGGCATTGCAACCTGTTGGGATCTTGTCTACAGAAGCTTCTCCAGTAGATTGACAGGCTGGTTGCTATGACAAGGAGCCAGCCTACTAGCCCACACTTGGTTTTATGTCTGTACTCATCCTGGGGATGGTCAAGAGGTCAAAAACATCTACAGCTCGTGATTCCTGTCCTGGAGGTTTGCAAACCAATACTCTACAGAACAACAGAAGAAAGAAGCTGTGCTAGAACACAGTTTAATCTGTCCCTTCTAGGTCACCTCACTCATACTTTTCTCAATCTAAGGATGTAGAAAGAAGGTCATCCCTGAGAGGAACATCTAGGGTTAATTCACTCAATGCCAAACCCTCACTCCTAGCAGCCTGTCTCCTTACCTAAAAAGCAAGGTACTGTCTGCCAATATATTGCCCTCTGGCAAACCATCTGCTTCCATTCTGACCTGTCGATGAAATAGACTGTAGGGGGATGGGTAGAACTGGGCCATCTGCCTTGCTCTCTGCTGGCCTTCAGGTGGGAAGGACTCTTCTGGTTCCCTGGTTGGTCTGAGCCTTTCAGCTCTGTTGGTTTGTGGAGCCATCGCTGATATTTTAAGCATCAGGACAGACAATCAATGAGCTGTTGAGAGCCAAGAAGAAACCATGGACCTTTAAGATGACTCCCCGTGACTTCATTTCCTTACTTGCTTGTTTTCTCTGAAATAAGTCAGACAGCTATTAACATATTTAAAAATAAAATTGAGGAGAAAATCGCAGTGTGGTCTGCTTTCTATGTCCACCTCCTCCCCAGCATGTGGTGAAACCTTCTACAAAGTTGAAGCACCATCCTGAGCTGCCCAGGTTTTCCTGACAGGGTTCTTGCCCCAAGTGCCAGCTCTGGCCTGTCAGCTGGGAAGCTGTGATGAAGTCACAAACCGAGGCAGTGTAGCTACAGGCAATTCTTTTTTATCTCTTCTCACTTATGTAGCCTGACATTGAGTAATAATAATAATTAAAGCTAGTTTAAGTTTTTAGGCACCTATACCAGAAGGCCTCTAGACCTCATCAACACAACCTGGCTGGTACAAACAAAGCTAGTTATATTGTGGTTAACTATTTTAAAAACATAATAAAACTGCTCACCAATTGTCCTTACCTCTTTCAAAAGCAGCCGATTAAACATCCAACCCAAAACCTGTGTGCACAGGGCCAGTTTAAAACCAAGTGTCCTTCTCTTCAACTTACTACCTTGCCACAATTATTGCTTTAGACTCTTTTTTCACATTGCCCTAGCTTTCTGAAAACTCTTCTCTGGAGACCTAATTTTTCCATATGTATTCATAGCCCCGGGGCCAGTTTTATTGATTTATTTATTTGTACCTATCATGGTAGATGAGCTTAGATGTTTTTGAGTGATGCTTCTCACTTGTAAAAGCCTGAAAGGGTTTTAGATGTGGAATCTCCAGAATAGTTTAATCTACAAAATGGAACCAGTACTTACTGATGAAAACAAAACAGACCTCTGGGGAGATTGGGCAGGAAAAGGCAACTGAGTGGTTTGTTGCTAGAAAGTTAAATCTCTCGTTATGGACTCTACTAACTAGCAATATCATCTGGCCCTGTCCCAACATCATCTCTCTCTTCTTTCTTCATTTTCTTCCTTCATTTTCATTCATTTATTTTCAAGCAGAGAGAGAGAGAAAAAAAATGGGCACACCAGGGCTTTTTGCCACCGCAAATGAACTCCAGACCAGATGCATGTACCACCTTGTCTATCTATACTCACTGGATACCGGGGAATTGAACCCAGGCTGTTAGGCTTTACAAGCAAGCACCTTTAACAGCTGAGCTATCTCTCCAGCCACAACTTTTGATACAACTTCTCTAGACAGTGTTTTCAGTTTGGGTCCCGGCTGCCCACGGTGCAAACATGTCAGAGATCTTGTTAAAGGAAAGGAAGCATGAGAAGGAAAAGGGGAGATTTGGGCTCAGCCTTTTTTGAACGGTTGAGGCAATATTCATGGCTGCTTCTTTCCCTAGTCCATTCACTCCTGCCTGAAGTAAGACTGGGAGAGAAGGATTCTACATGCTTGTGGTGTGTGTGTGTGTGTGTGTTTAGGTCTTTAGAAGCTAAGGTCCCCAGTTCTTACTGGTGTCAAAGCAGGTTCATTTTGACGGGACCTGCTGAAACAGCATCCATGATCTGGGGGCTAAATGAGTTCCTTTTTACTCTATTTTACTCAATGATCTGGGACTGCAGAGCCTAGTGTTCACTGCTGCCTGGTCTCCTGCAGAGCCTTGAGACCTGATGAGGTCCCCTGGGCCACTGGCCTCAGTTCTATAAAACAATAAGCCTCCATTGCTTCCCCTGCCTAGGGATACTGTATAAGGGACCTCATCCATCACATCCCTGCACATGGCCAGGAGCCAGGCAGTGGAGGGCCAGAGAGCCAGGCAGCTTTCGGCATCCTGTGTGTGTGTCCGCTGAGCTCACGGGCTCTCCCTTGCCTCCCCCGCTAAGCCCTCCCTTCCCAAGGGCAATCATCCACTCGCTGCCCTCCTCCAGCCCCGCAGGCTGCCAATCAGCGCGGCAGCAGGGGGTGGAAGGAAGTTCCACTTCCCGCTGAACCGCGCCCGAGGGTCTCGGAGAGACTGAGAGCGGTTGATGACCGCCTGGCAGGCCGGGGACCACAGCAGTCGTGCGGAGGAGGCGCGGGCTCGCGCGTGATTGGCTCGGGCGTCGCGGGAGGCAGCGGCGGGGAGGGCCGGAGGCCCGAGAGCCGCTCTCCAGGTGATGCAAGTTGATGGAACCAAAGGAAGAGCCCGGCAAGTGGACTGGAAGAGGCGAAGGGAGAAGCGAGGGAGAGAGAGGCAGGGCCTGGGCGCCTGATGAGAGGCCAGAAGAAGGCGAAGAACCGCAGGAGAAGAGCTCAAAAGCTTGAGCACCGGGAAAATCCAACCTCAGGCTAGTGCAGGAAGTGGAGAGGGAGTTAATAGAAAAGTCGGCTCTCACATTATTCAGATTGGTTTTGCGTATTGCTAATGTATGTCACTGCTTCTGCTAGACAGGAGTGAGGTTGGGGGGGGTTGATGAGGGAGATGATTCAGCACAAATTTGATGTAAATTTATGGAAATGGCCGGAGCTGCTGGCGGGCTGGCTGCCTGGCCCTCAGTGAGGCGAGGTGACTGCTCTCGTGGACTTGGGGAGCTGAAAATAGAAACGCCCGACTTGGGGGCCACTGGCCCCTCCTGTAGGCCAGAGAAGGGACTGACCGTGTCGCTCTGAACAACTTAAGAGAAAGAAAAAGTAAAAAAAAGATGATGACTGTCCAAATTAACATGGTCTCCATTGGCCTGTCGATTTTGTTTTTTTGTTTTTTGTTTTTTGTTTTTTTTTGAGGAAGGGGTGCTGAGGGAAGAGTACTTTTTAAACAGCAGGTTGGGACAGGATTATTGAATGGAAAAGGAGAGGGACTTAACATTCTAGAAAACATTCTGACATTTTAAATATTTTTTTATTTTTTATTTATTTATTTGAGAGAGACAGACACAGAGAGAAAGACAGATAGAGGGAGAGAGAGACAATGGGCGCGCCAGGGCTTCCAGCCTCTGCAAACGAACTCCAGACGCGTGCGCCCCCTTGTGCATCTGGCTAACGTGGGACCTGGGGAACCGAGCCTCGAACCGGGGTCCTTTGGCTTCACAGGCAAGCGCTTAACCGCTAAGCCATCTCTCCAGCCCCATTCTGACATTTTAGAACCTACTGTGTGCTCAAAATTAGCTAGTGACGTGACAATTATTTCTCTTTCTGCTCTATGGAAGAATAACGGGGCTTGGAGAGGGAAAAAACCTACAACCTGCTGGAGAAGATGAAAGATGGCCCTCTGTAGAAATGGCCAGAGCTGGTAAAAAGTTTGCTGCACATTAGGCTGTCCTTCAGAACTGGAGTGGTGATTTCCATCCCCTGGCCTGCAAACCAGGTCAGGACATTTGTCTAATGATGTGGCTGTCCCAGTCAGTAGCAGTCCCCCTGGCCTGGCTATGGCCAGCCAGTTCATGGAAGTTTTCATAGTTTGGGAGCGGCCATTGTGGGCCAGGCCTTACTTTGCAGCATGCAAGTAAACTGAAACTAGAGAACCAGCGTATCAAAGGGCCAGGGAGGAGGCTCAGCTGTTATGGGCACATGCTGACTCTGGTGGGGCATATGTCTGGAATTCATTTCTAGCTGCAAAAGGCCCTGGCATGCCTAGTCCTCTTTCTCTCTAATAAACAATAGTATTTTGTAGAAGATACAAAGTCAGGGCTGGAGAGATTGCTTAGTGGTTAAGGCATTTGCCTGTGAAGCCCAAAGACCCAGGTTTGATTCCCCTGTATCTGTAGATAAGCCAGATGCACAAGGTAGTGCATGCATCTGGAATTTGTTTGCAGTGGCTAGAGGCCCTGGCATGCCTTTTCCTTCTCTTTCTTCCTTTCTTTCTCTCTCTCAAATAAGTATAAATAAAGATATAAAGTTAGGCCTAGGGATATTGCTGCCTTTGATTCCTGTAAAGGACAGATATTACCCACCCAGGTCCTCACCTTCTCCCAAAGCTATGATTCTTCTTTGAATGTCCCAAACCTTCTGGGGCCTTGAGCTGCTGAGACTAGATTTTGGCATGGCTAGGTAAAGAGACAATAGTCTGCAGTCCAAGGCCATGGTTTGTGGATGTATCAGGGCAACTGTTTAAAAGGTGAGAGCAGTCTGATCATTTTTTTTATGTATGTGAGGCCAACATGGTCAGCCGTTGGTGACATCCATTATAGTGATGTTACCCTATTGGGTCAAATCTTTCTTTGTTCTCTCACACTGAAATAGCAAGTAAGCATGATTTTCTAAATAGAGGTTGTCAGCAGGGTGTTTGCTGGCTTATGATGTTCTCTAACATTGCAGCAAATGACTTTACCTTTGGGAAGGAAGCACTTGTGTGCTCCTTCTATCTTCTCACGTGACATGATGGTTGAGCTTATTTGTCCCATGCGATGGAAAAACAATGTTAAGGTGAATAAGAGAATCTTACCACTTACCAGGCTCTCCTTTAGCATGCAGGGTAATCTGTCACTCAGTGAGCTTTTATTTTTATTTATTTTGAGTTTTCAAAGTAGGGTTTCACTCTAGCCCACAATTCACTTTATAATCTCATACCGGCCTTGAATTCACAGCCATCCTCCTACCTCTGCCTCCCGAGTGCTGGGATTAAAAGTATGCAGCACCACGCCCGGCTTCAATGAGCATTTTTATGAGCTTGTCATACATGCTGAGCTAGGCAGTGGGGCTAAGGCCCAGTCCTGTGTCCTCAGGGCACATGGAGTGTAGTAGTCATCTTTCACTCAGCTTAACACTGGACAACTGTAGAGAATGCTTAAGAAGTAGATTGTATAGCTATGATACGACATTCCCTCTGCTTCTTCCATACCTTAGTGTGAACCATGAAAATCAGATCAATTTGATGTATTTTAAAAATGACAAATCGCTAGCGAGATGGCTCCGTGGCTAAAGGCACTTGCCTGCTGACCCAGGATCAGTTCCCCAGCACCCACATAAAGTCAGATGCAAAAAGTGGCTCATGCATCTGGACTTCCTTTGCAGCAGCAAAGGGCTCTGGCATGCCCATACACTCACGGACACATGCACACACACACATATATACGTGCGTGCAAATAAATTTCAAGAAATGATAAATCTTTTTATTTATTCACAAGCAGAGAGAGAGAATGAGCAGCATGCTAGGGCCTATTTGCCACTACAAACTCCAGATGCATGTGCCCCTTTATGCACCTGTCTGTACATGGGTACTGAGGAATCAAACCTGGCCTATCAGGCTTTTCAAACAAGTGCTTTTAACCACTCAGCCATCTCTTCAGTCCCAAGAAATGGTAAATTTATGATATATATACATACACTTATTTATTTATTTGTTCTGTAATATTTTGGGAAAAACTTTCTTTTTCTTTTTTTCTTTTTTTTTTTTTTTTTTTTTGGTTTTTCAAGGTAGGGTCTCACTGTAGCCCAGGCTGACCTGGAATTCACTATGGAGTCTCAGGGTGGCCTTGAACTCATGGCAGTCCTCCCACCTCTGCCTCCCGAGTACTGGGATTAAAGGCGTGAGCCACCACGCCCAGCTCTCCTTTTTTAATGTTAGGTCTTGCTCCAGCCTAGGCTGACCTGGATCTCATTCTGTAGTTCCAGGCTGGCTTCAGACTCACAGCAGTCCTCCTACTTCTGCCTCCCAAGAGCTGGGACTAAAGGCATCCCTACCATTCCTGGCTGGGGAAAACTTTTTAAAAAGGAAAACCAGGTCCATTGGGAAAGATAAAAGAGGGGCAAGAGTGAAAAACACAGAGATACAGGAAACACAATTTGGGCAAGTTTCTTCCTTGTGGTAGTTTGATTTCAGGTGGCCCCCATAAACTTAAGTGTTCTGAATGCTGGGTTCCCAGCTGATGGAGACTTGGGAATTAACGCCTCCTGGAGGCCATGTATTGTTGGGGATGGGTTTATGAGTATTATAACCAGTGTCCCCATGCCAGTGTTTGGCACACTCTCTTGTGGCTATTGTCCACCTTACGTTGGCCAGGAGGTGACGTCCACCCTCTGCTCATGCCATCATTTTCCCTGCCATCTTGGAGCTTCCCCTTGAGTCTGCAAGCCAAAATAAACCCTTTTATTCCCAAAGCTGCTCTTGGTCGGGTGATTTCTGCCAGCAATGCGAACCTGACTGCAGTACTCCTCAAACCCTAGAACACTTAAAAAGAAACACTGATGAGCCCTGCCCCAGATGAAGGAAGTTGTAACTGGACCGCACTTTTTAGAGGAGAGCTGTGGTTAGGATGGTGAGTATAGAAGCTTGGGCGTCTCGGACTCTGTGACGTAGTGGTGTCAGCCCTACGTGAGCAGATGGGAAGGTCCATGACTCAATGAAATTGAGTTGACATTTGGGTGGGACTCTAACCAAAGGTTAGTGAAGATCCTGTAAGTCTGCTCCACAAAGACTGTATCAGCTCCACATGCTAGAAGCCTTGGTGTCTCTTAGAGGTCTGGACCCCTTATTGTATAAGAGAAGACGTAGAGGACCAGAATGACAAAACAGTGTGCCCAAGGCCACAGAGTGGGCTAGGGAAAGGACTGCGGCTCCAGATCAAAGCTGTGTTTCTGCCCTAGCTTCTTCACAGTGTTTAAAGTTGAGGATATTTGCAGTTCATGGAAATGAACTCACCTTGCCTTTGTGCATCTGGCTTATGTGGGATCTGGAGAGTCAAAAATGTGTTCTTAAGCTTCACAGGCAAGTGCCTTAACCACTAAGCCATCTCTCCAGCCCTCATCTCTTCTTATGTATATAGAAAGTCACACCCCAAATCCAGAGGCTTAATTTTTTTAAAATTTCTTTGTGTGTGTGTGTGTGTGTGTATGTGTGTCTGAGTAGCCCAGGGCCTCTCACTATCGCAGACTCTTGCACTGCTTTTTGCATATATTTCACACAGGTGGCTCAGAAATTGAATCCAGGCTGCCAGGCTTTACAAGTAAGCACCTAACCTCTGAACCATCTTCCCAGCCTACCCCCAGTGGATTAAATATCAAATTTTTATCACCTCTTGTGGTGTTGTGGGGTACATGGCTCAGTGAGGAGGTTCTCATTGGTATATTCTTGGGTGGTGTCAGATGGAGGTGGTGACTTTCTGAAGATTCAACAGGCCTGGATGTCCAAGATGGTGTGTGTTAGGTCAAGATGGGCTTCCCAAAATGGAGTCACCAAAGACAGCAGGAGGGCGACAGAGACACTAGGAAGTGGGACGTCCACATTCCTCAAGAAACTGCCTAGCCATTATACCTTCCTTGCCTAACAATGCCCCAGGTCTAGGTGTCCTGCCCCCTTATCTCCCACCTGGTCACTTCTGGTTTCACCCTATGGCTAATGTAAAGAACAAATCGCAAACAAATTCCTTCCCTTCCTCACCGTCCCCACCTGAAGAGCCCTATAGCCCTATATAGCACACTACCTGTAATCTCAAGAGTGGAGTGCTCTGCTCTTGAGAGTTAGTCCTGGCAGCTCGTGTCCTCCCCGCCCAAAAATAAAACTTCCATCTTTGCCTCACAGTGGTCTCCGTGGTCTTGTTACTCCTGAGCCTTACAGTGTGTTCAGATTATTCCTATTAAAACAACTGTTATGAAAGCTGGAGAGATTTCTCAGTGGTTAAGGCACTTGCCTGCAAAGCCTAATGACCCAGGTGAGTACCTACGTACAGCAAGATGCACAAAGTAGCACGTGAACCTGGAACTTGTTTGCAGGGGCTAGAGGCCCTAGAGCGCCCATTCTCATTCTCTCTCTGTGTGTCTCTGCTTGAAAATAAATTAATTAAAAAAATAATAAAAACACAAAGGTCAGGGTTCAAACAGTGGGATGGAGAACATAGGGAAAGGTACATTGGAAAGCTTACAGCTGGATGTGAGATAGCCAAGCTAAGTAGAAAAAAAGGAAGGAAATGGATCTGGGAAGACTGACCAGTCCCCATGAAGCCTTTATAGGTTCTTACACCTTATGTGTTCCTGTATCTAATTGTAACAGACTGAATTGTGCGTAAGGATGGCACCTAAGAAAGTCTGACTGTTCCAGGAAAAAGATGACCCCAGACCACCGCAGGGGCGGGCAAGAGGAGGAAAGATAGACCAAGATTCTAAGTGCAGATAGGAGAGGCAGCCCTTCGCCCGGCCCCTTGCGCTCAGTCTGCCTTCACTGTGGAGGGCATGCCCCTTTCTGCTTTTCCCTTCTCACCTGTTAAAAGTACACCTTGACCACTGGCTCGCTCTACCTGTGCCCAGTGTGAATTCTCCTAGCCGGCTTTCAGGTGGGACAGGAGGGAGTACGGGAGGAGGCTTAGCTCCCTGCCCATAACACCGTGCCTGGCAGTCACAGCTGGCTGTCTGCTGAGAGCTCACCTGACACGGGGCCTGTCACCTGGAACACCTACTCCTGACTCCACCACGTGGCATCTGAGGTCCCCCAGAAGCTTCTCAAGTGCTGTTCTGTCCAAGGGAGGAGAAGTGGGAGACCTAGGTTCACTTCTGCCATATCTTCAAGGTCACAGACAGGTCAGGCCACATTCAAAGAGGTAGAGGAGTAGAGCCCACCTAGAAGGAGACTGGGCAGAGATGCATGCGGACTGGAAGAGAAGGATTGGATGGCAGCCACCTTTGGAGACAGGATAGTACAGGCAGCAGTCGTGATTGTCAACACAGGCATTCTGTCAACACAAGACACAGCTCTCACCTCAAAGGGAACAAGAGATACTTTAGTCTGGATACAATAATGAGTGACCATGGTCCAGGAACACAGATTTAGGCTACCCCAAATTCCATGTTCCAACATGTTAACAACTTCATGAAGGTTTTATAGTTACAGAACAAAAGAAATAAATCAAGACACTTTTCAAGTACTTTGGCTGATCATCAAGTAGATGGGTTATAGCATATAGAAATATATGCTATACATACATATATATAGAAATCTCTATATAGTTTCTATTTGAATTTGTATATAAATATATATAGAAATCTCTACCATGGGCCTCAGATGTCTCTGATGGTTATACATATATATCAGATGCTATCTGATGACTTTCTTAGCCCTTGGGATGGGGGAAGCTGGTGGCCTGTCAGTTCATTGCACCTGATCAACTGATAGTCGCCAGGCTGTTAGTTCAGACACAGAGGTGGACAATAAATGGTTATTAAGGGGCTAAAGGTAGCCCAAGGTAATGTGGCTCTGATTTGAAACATCCCATCTCTGTGATCATAGGAGCTTTATCAGTCCCTCAGCCTTGCTGGAAGTAGGTGCAGCAGATAGAGCTGTTTTCTGGGAACTTTAGTTCACAGTTCCGTGTTTTGGAAAAGAATACTAGGCAAGTGTTAACTGAGACTGACTTTTGTTTGTCTTAATGAAAACAAATATCTTTTGAATTCAGGCTTCTATGCTCAGCAGTGTGGGGATGTTTTGTTTTGTGTTGTTTTAGATAGAACAGGTGGATTTATGGGTCACTTAGGCCAAACCATGGCACAGAAGAAATAATTCCTGAAGCCAGGTGGTGGTGGCACTTGCCTTTAATTCCCAGCACTTGGTAGGCAGAGGTAGGAGGATTGTTGTGAGTTCGAAGCCACACTAAGACCCCAAGTGAATTCCAGATCAGCTTGGGCTAGAGGAAGATCCTACCTCCAAAAAAAAAAGAGATAATTGCTGAGAAATATTGAGAGCAACTAGAATGGACAAGAAGGTATAGCCATCAGAGACAGACGTGGAAACCCCAGAGATCCTCCATATTCCTTCACAGGAAAAAAAAAATAGTAGGAAAGAGTGACGCAGCTCTTCTAAAACTAACCTCCATGTGCCGTGCTAGTTTCTGAATTCCTCATGCTTAGTGCAGTACCTTACCCACAACGATTACTCTTTGGTTTTGTATTTCTTTTACTTTTGTATGGTGTTGTAGATTGAACACGGGGCCTCACGCATGCTAGGTCAGCACGTTACCTCTGAGCCACATTGCCGGCCCTAGGCTGTGCTTGTCGATGGACATGAGGCAGGCAAGTCTAGGGCGTAGCTCAGCTGCCTGGATCTCCACTTGGCTTAGGCAATAACACTTCCTTTTTCTAAACAATGCACTTAGCAACCTGTTGGGAACCTGAGACCCCCATCTGCACTGAGCTGCAGGTACACCCCATTCCAAGCAATGAAATAGGTTTCTTCTCCGGAGACCGTGTGTGTGTGTGTGTGTGTGTGTGTGTGTGTGTGTGTGTGTGTTATCTGTTTCTATTCAAATATGCTGTTTGACCGATCTGGAATAGAAATAACAGTGGGCCATCCAGGCTGGACTGGTTCTGGGACACACACTGTGTCTTCCAGTGAAGTTTTAGGGATAAAACTCTATTTACCATCTTGTGCCTAAGTATAAAATGGGTATATATATTATTAAAATCAGATGAATTATGGGAAGGGACCTGCACAGTACAGAAAAGGCTATTATAACCCAAATCTGCCAATCAGATCAGAGCACCACCCAAACTACTCCCCTAGCAACCCGCCCTTTCCTCCTCGTGGATGACTTGAGCACAAACCTCAGACCACTTCCTGGGCTCGTGAGTACTCATCCACTCAGGGGCCACTGCCTCCCTTGGCAGTGCATTGCCAACCTTCACTCTTGCTTTGCTCTGAATAAAGTTTCTTGTTGCTTTATTTGAGTGAGTGAGAGAGAGAGAGAGAGAGAGAGAGAGAGAGAGAGAGAGACATAGAGATAGAGAATGAGCCTATCTGGGCCTCCAGCCACTGCAAACAAACTCCAGACGCATGTGCCCCCTTGTGCATCTGGCTAACGTGGGACCTGGGGAATCAAACCTAGGTCCCTAGGCTTCTCAGGCAAGCGCCTTAACTGCTAAGCCATCTCTCCAACCCTGTTTTACTTTTTTTGTGTGCATCTCTTCCAATTATTTTTAATAAGGCACCAAGAACCTGGGAACACCAGAGACCACTGGTACCAGTGGTATAACTAGTATTTAATGAACCCTTGCCACATATCAAGCACTTTACCAAACACTTGGCAGGTGCCGCCTCATCGAAGCACTACAGAACCCTGTCATTACACATCTGGGATAACTTTCCCAGATACCCACACCTGATCTTCAGGAGGTGTGTTACTTTGCTTCTCACTGCTATGATCAAATACCGGAGAGAAACTATTTAAAGGAGGGAGGTCTTGTTTTGGCTCGCAGTTTCAGAGGTCTTAGTCCATGGGCAGCTGGCTCTGTTGTTTCTGGGTCATGGTGGGATAGAACAGCAGGGTAGGAGGGTATGGTGGAGCAAAGCAGCTAACTTCCAGCTTGCTCTGGAAGTAAAGAGAATTAGAGGGAGGAGGCTAGAATGACATATGCCTCCCCCATGTACCACCTCCAGAAGTTTCCGCTTTTTCTCAATAATGCTATCAAATAATGCATCCATTGATGAAGGCAGAGCCATCACCTCTCCATGATTGGGTGTACAAGCTAGGCCCAAGCCATCAGTACTTGAGTCTATGAGGCACAGTTCCTAACCAAACTATAGCAGCAGGTTAAAGCCAGTTACAGAAATATTAAAACATTTCCATAGAAGTTAGTAAATAACCCCTTCAGTGAGCCCCCTTCCCTCACATGTCCCCCCACTGAGCACCCCAGCCCAGGGAAGACACAAGTGGACATCACCTAGAGTTCCCATTTCGGATTAACCTTCTATGGCTGCTCTCAGCATCTCCCCGGGGCCTCCGAAAGGGGGAGAAAGGCACTAGGGGCCAGTGGTTCTGGCCTGATGTTTAGTTCCTGTCTCACCCACTAGGACCAGCACAAGTCTTGATGAGCTAATGAACCTACCGTGGCTTACCTGTGGCCACTGCTTATGGACTATTGGATATTTGGCGTCCTGATGAACTGAATTTGAGAGAAAAGGAAGGTGAGGATTTCAAGAGTGTTTAAGTGACCTCCAAAGTCACATCAGGGGTGGATCCGTGTACCCCACCATTGTGCTGGGCAAATATGTGGCTTTGCTAGGGCTGCTGTGACAAAGCACATTAGGCTGAAGGGTTTAAGCACATAAATAAATAAATTGGTTGTCCCTCAGCAGTAGAAGCCAGAAGTCCAACTCTCAAGGTATTGGTATTGATTCCCTCTGAGGCCTTTCTCAGTGGCTTGTAAATGACTTGTAGGTATCTTCTCTCTATGTCATCCTCTGTGTCCAAATGCCCCTTTTCTATGGGAACTCCAGCCATATTGCACTTGAGGTCCACCCTAGTCCAGTATGACTCCATGTTCATTAACCACATTAGCAATGACCTTATTGCCAAAGAAGGTCACATTCCAAGGTACTGAGAGGTTAGGACTTCAGCATATGGATTGGCAGTAGGAGAGGGACCACCCATAACTGGTGCTTTCTTTTCAAGGCAATGTCTCCCAATCTCTGTAATGACCTACTGGGTCCCCATGAGTATTTCACCATTCCCAAAGGATTCCCCTTGACCTCAGTAGTTTGCGTGGGTAACTACAGGAGTGGTTGCCCTTCCCCCATGTAATGCATTTCTTTCTTCCATTATTCTAACTCATTCTGACATCTAGTTGAAGGCTGTGAAATGGGGATTTTTGACTCACATTTATTCTTTTTCATGCTTCTTCAATGTCCTTAGACTCACTGCTGATTCTCCAGTCAGCTGCTGGCCCATGAGTCAGCTCCTGTCCTTTAGCAGTTCGCTGAACTCTGCAGCTTGAGAGATCCTGAGCTGCCGCCTCTCATGTCTGACAAGTGATAAGGCCCTTCTGAGGAGCCTCTTCAAAGGTTGTCCCCACTGTGTGCTGGGGGAAGACGCTGCTTCTGGAACTTACCCTCACTGGGCTGTGGCTGGCATATGCGTGCAAGAGATGGTTGTTGGTTTTTCTGCACACACCTTTGAAGCTCACAGTCACCTTGGTCTCAAATACAGTGTCCTCAGACTTGGAAACTCACTGGGAAAAAAAAAAAAGTCTACAACTTATTTTTCCCCTTAGATTTTCTTTTTTTTTATTATTGATTTTCCATTTTTAGTACAAGATTGATCACCAACAAAATACCAATTTACATACAGATTCTGCTAAACTCAGCATCCTATATAACTGGGACTTTTTCATCCACAAACCAATTTTTTAAAGAGAGCTTCTATTAACAGAAGCACCTTTGATAACACTCAAGTCTATGGGGAGCAAACCCAAGGGAGACACAGCCTGCTGGGACAAAGCACAGCTGGTTTGTGAACGTAAGTAGGGAGCCAAGGGCACAGGGTGATATTCCTAGGGGCAGATTCTGATTTCCCTTAATTCTATGGCCACTGGCATGAAGCCTTGGTGAGCTGTCTTACAAGCTCAGTCACCCACATTCAACAAGTACTTTGAGTGCCTGCTATGTGCTAGAAATGCCTTAAATACTGGGGATAGAGCAGGGCACAAGGACATAGAGCTTGTCTTTGTGATTGCTACAAGGTAGTGAGGGAGCACATTTCAAATAACTGTGAAAATAATTACTGAACCATCAGAGAGATACGTCTATGAAAGAAAGCCCTATGGTGACTGTAACAGCATATAGTAAGGAATTCAAATTGCCGTTGAAAACCAGGATATGTAAAAGTTAGCTAGGCAGGAGGATGGGCCGAGAAAGGAACCACCCAAGCAGAGAAGATTGTGGGAATGAAGGAACTGGAAGGAAACAAGTGTACCCAGAGCTCAGAGAGTAGATAAGTAAGGTACTTAGTAGATTAGGTGAGAGAAGGCCAGAGTCCTGACCAACCGAAGGAAGTTGAAATCTATCACACTTTGAAGGTGTTCCTTGTGATTAAAGCCAGAATTTGGTAACAAAGGAACCCAAATATATAGTGGCTTAACTGGGAAAATTGAGTTCACTTCCCCAGGCTGCTGTGCTGTGAAAAAGAGTCACATGGAAAGATCACAGACAGGTATTACATTCAACAGTTTTAAGTCTTTATACATCCTCAGACCTTGTATCATTCATAGACAAGAGAGAGCCTTCCAATGATGCCAGCTGGGAAGAACCTCCACACCCGACACAGTTTATGGGAGGAAGGGATTTATTGAAGCTTACAGACAGAGGGGACGTTCCACAATAGCAGAAGAAGCTGGCCCCCTTTCACAGGTCCACACAGAGAGAAATACCTCCACTGCCAGGACAAGCAAGCAAGCTCAAGTGCTTTGCATATCTTTAGACTGCAATTTAGGGCTGGACCCCAGGACCCAGGACCCAGGACCCAGGACTCCAGGACACCTACTCCAGCCAGGCAGCTAAAGATCTAAATAACAAGCTTTAATAAACTCCTGAGTGTATTGGGGAGGCATCCATTCAAAGTACCACACAGCCTTAGCCACTGAATCTTCCCATCCGAGGTTCCATGTGCCATGAAGCTGAGCATGACTACCTTACCATGCCCTACCTGGATTATTTATTTTTATTTTTAAAAAAAAATTTAGAGAGAGAAGAGAGAATTGGCATGCCAGGGTCTCAGCCATTGCAATTGAACTTCAGATGCTGTGTCACGTAGTGGGCATGTGCGACCTTGTGCTTGCCTCACCTTTATGCATCTGGTTTACGTGGGATCTGGACAGTCGAACATGGGTCCTTAGGCTTTGCAGACGAGTGCCTTAACTGCTAAGTCATCTCTCCGGCATGCTAGCTGGATTCTTGAACATTGTCTCTATGGTAGTTTGAATGGATGTCCCCCATAGACTCAGGTGTTTTGTTAAAATTAAGTTTGCAGTTTCAGCCCCCAGCAGACAGAATCCTGCTACGGGGGGCCTGTCACTGGGGGCAGATCTGAATCCAGCCTAAAGATATGCAGTGAGGTTTTGAGCTTGGGCTGTGCTTGCTTGTGGTGCAGGCTGTTTGGTGGTGTCTCTGTACTTGGATTTATGAATGGAAGGCAGCTTCTTCTGCCATTGATGGAACTTCCCCAGGATCTATAAGCTTAAATAAATCACTTCCTCCCCTAATCTGTGCCTGGTTTGTATTTTCATCCCAGCACTGTGAAGCTGTCTACAACGGTCTGCATGAACACAGTGAAAGATGGCTTGCTGTGCAGCAGAAGTAACTGGAGCTCCGGACCTCATTTTGTCTTAATGCTTGTAAGAAAGAGTTTGTTCTAAGGTCCAAGATCATTCTTCAGATACAAAGACTTGAAAATCTGATCTCATACCATTAGGACTTAAAAGCCTTTGGGAAAGGCTGGTTCTGTCACCTTCAGCCCAAATCTGTTATTTTTTTTTTTTCTTGGCACAAGGCCGTCATTTAGAGAAATTATTTATTTTGCAGCCTCCTTTAGAGTGGTTAGTGACCACATGACTAAATTCACATGTGATAGTGGAGGTATATGAATGACAATACTGGTGGAAAAAAAAGCACAGAAATTATATTTTTGTTTCTATGAGAGGGAGGGGGCCTGGCTTTAATCCTGATACAAAGAGATATGAATGAGCTAAAAACTTGTCTCCATTCCAGATAGGAGGAGTGTCAAGATGACATTTCAGAGGACCTGGGTAGTGGGAGAATGATTGCAGCCATCTTTGGAGGACACAGTCTACCACAGGGCCACCCCCACTGGACACAATAGCCATCACGCCTGCAAAATGAATTGTTTCTTTCCCAAGGCGTGCAGGGTCTCATCCTATCTCTATACTAGATGCTAGTCCAGAGCCTCATCCTACATCTTCTCCAAGTGTGCGTGAAGGTCCTCAGGTGTTTTTTTATTGGCAGGGGGAAGCATCATTAAGCATCATTCATGTTGCCCCTTAGATCTATGCAGTGGAAAGATACTTGCCTCACATGTGAGCAGCACCCAACAGAGGATGGGTGTCAGATAACCAATGTCGACACTCCTGCCCAAAACTGGAGTAAGCTGGATGTGGCGGTGCATGCCTTTAGTCCCAGCGCTTGGGAGGCCAAGATAGGAGAATTGCCATGAGTTCAAATAGTGAATTCCAGGTCAGCATGGGCTAGGGTGAAACCCTACCTCGGAGAAACCAAAGGGGCAGGGGAACTAGAATGAGAGTAGGCTCTGGGGACTCCTGGTTCCCAGTTCTTTAGAAATCCAGGAATGCCTTAGCATTCTGCTCTGTTCTCTGGGCATCTTTTTAATAAATATTTATTTATTTGACAGAGAGAGAGAGAGGATGGGCATGTCAGGACCTCCGGACACTTCAAACAAACTCCAGACACGTGTGCTTCCTTGTACATCTGTCTAATGTGGGTCCTCAGGAATTGAACCTGGGCCCTTTGGCTTTGCAGGCAAATGCCTTAACCTCTAAGTCATCCCTCCAGACCACTGGGCATCTTCTTTGCAGCTCCTGGCTCTGCCCTCTGATCTATCATTCCTTTTCCACAAGATATGGCCAGTGCACACAGTAGGCCAGTTTCTTGACCTTTCAAGTCTGGAAGACAAAAAGTCTCTTCTTATATGATACTTTTTATTTTTTCCTCTCCAAGCCCATATAATTCATTTTTAAAATACCCTGTTTTTTTTTTTTTTAAACTGTATCAGTAGGCAATCAACTCTCCCAAACCACATCTGCATGTCTCTTTGAAAGAAACCCTCTCCCTTCCTGGGTCTTTGTGTGACCATTGTGGGGCAAAACCCCTCAAGACTTGGTGAAGTTTTACTGTGTAAGAAAGAAAACTGACAAGATGCACTTAAGATCTGCAGAAGGACTTTGATCTTCCTGGCAGACTTGGAAGGTAGCACCTTCGGAGAATTGAGCAAGGGATGTTCCAGCCTTTCTGGAATTTGCTTCTTGTTTTTAAATATTTTATTTATTTATTTGATAGAAAGAGAAAGAAGCGGGCAGTAAGAGAGAGAATGGGCACGCCAGGGCTTGTAACTACTGCAAATAAACTCCAGATGCAAGTGCCACCTTGTGCATCTGGCTTGACGAGGGTACTGGAGAATTGAATCTGGGTCATTAGGCTTTGCAAGCAAATGCCTTCACTGCTGAGCCTTCTCGTCAGCCCTGGAATTCACTTCTTAACCTGGGAGCCTCTCCTGTCTCAGTAGAGTGTGCCGGGACCTTGCTCTTGCCTCCAAATGACACACTGAAATACAAGAATTCAGTGCCCTCAACCCTTGGTCTAGAAATCAAGTTTAACAAATATATGCTCTATTTTATGCATTCCCTCAAGAAATAGTTTTGATCATCTTTCTCCCATTACATGACAATGGTGTCCCTTCTTTCAGTTTCAGATCATATTTTCCTCTGTTTCTTAAAACCCTTCATCACCAGTCTCTTTGAGGACTTCCCAGGTTGCCTTGCCTCCTTTCACAATGGACGACCAAAACACACCTGACCTAGGTCCCCAAACTATGACTTCCTGCTTCTATTTCTTGCTATGGTTGTCTTCTACAACCAGGAACTGAACTTCTTCTTCTTTGTTTTTTTTTCAAGGTAGAGTCTCACTCTAGTCCAGGCTGACCTGGATTCGCTATGTAGTCTGAGGGTGGCTTTGAACTCACAGTAATCCTCCCACCTCTGCCTCACGAGTGCTGGGATTACATTCGTGCGCCACCACACTCTGCCCAGGAACTGAACTTCTATTCCATGATTTCTGTTGCTCTGGCTACTGCTTCTGTTCCTAATGCTTCCAAACACTGCCACAAAATAGCCATTTTATGACACAGAATTTGTGGGTGAGGAATTAAGGAAAGGTATGGTGGGGAAAAGCTTGTCTCTGACCTGTGTGGAGTGTTAGCTGGAAATATTTGATGGTTGGAAGTGGCTTCATGACTAGGAGCTTGGATCATCCAAAGGTCTCTTCAGTCAAACACCTGGCCCATGGCAAGGAGAACTCAGAGACGAGCATCGTCAGCCAGAGTGCCTACGGAGGACCACTCCAGCCGTTTGCAGTTCCCTAACCATGTGGCTGCCTCCATACAGCCAAGCCCCTTGCTGGGCAGCATGACTCCGCTGTGAATGTTCTACTGAGCAGGTGTTGCAGTCAGCTTGGCATTGCTGACAAAAAACACCTGACCAAGAGCAGCTTGTGGGAGGAAAGGGTTAATTTTGGCCTACAGACTGGAGGGGAAGCTCCATGATGGCAGGGGAAAATGATGGCATGAGAAGAAGGTGGACATCACCCCCAGACCAGCATAAGATGGCCAACAGCAGCAGGAGAGTGTGTCAAACACTAGTAAGGCGAAGCTGGCTATAGCACCCAAAAGCCCGCCCCCAACAATACATTGCCTCCAGGAAACCCAAATTGCCACCAGCTGGGGACCTAGCATTCAGAACACACACGCTTATGGGGGACCCTTGAATACAACTACCACAACAGGCATGGCCCAGAAGACCCAAGGCCACTTCTGCCATGCTTCATGGGTGGTGAAACCACAAGCCCATTGGGATTCTAGAGAAAACAACACAAACTCTCCCCTCTTGCTTGACAATTCTCGCTGGAAGAGTGCCACATGCATGTTGCAAAAGAGTCTGTGGCCGGTAATATTTTTGAGATGGTCTTTGGCAAATAGAATCTGCCTTATCCAGGAAGGTCATTCATTACTGAGGAAGCACAGTTGAAAGCTAATTGTGTTTTCTTGCCCAGACCCCTGTTCCCTCACCCCACCACACTGATGAGTCAACAACATTATTTGCATGAATGAAAGACCTTATGTTATTAAAAAGAAAAGTTGAAACATAAGGCAAGAAGCCAAATTCAGCCTCAATTGAACATTCTCTGTATTACAAATGCAGCATAAATATATGTTTTCCATAGCTCTCGCAGAGCAAACAGCTGCATTTATTTACATCCAGAAACATGGAAAAATTCCAAACTATAAGCAAAAAGGAAGGAACTCAAGGAAACTGCTCAAAGTGCTATAAGTGTAAATCGTCATAAAAATAGTTTAAGGTTGACTGAAGCACACGTGAAACCTTCTAGCCTGAAGTGCGCCGCTCACCAGCAACCCCGCCGTGCGCTGGTGCCTCGCTCTGGAAGTGACTGATACACCGGGCAGAGCAGTCACATGGCTAGCAAGCTGCTTCCTGTGACCTTGACCCACCACTCCTGCCACCCATCTCCAAGATACACAACCTGTCTACGTCTCTGTTACACACACACACACACACACACACTCAGAGAGAGAGACTTTCTAGTATTGCCTTTATATCCTTTCCCATGTGTGTGTGCGCACACACACACACGCGTACGTGCATGCATGCATATGATTAATCTTGGAAAAAATTAGGACCTGATTCTGTAACGATCTATTTAAAATCTTTATGAATTCTTTCCTTTTGCCCCAGGAATAAAGATACAGTCCAGAAGGGTGGGCCTAAACAACCTTTGTAAAACTGCTCACCTCTTCTGCTCTCTCTATCATATTCTATCTCTGGTCTGGGAATCTGAAAATGTCAGGCAATGCATTGTTCCTTACGATTTAGCATTAACAGGAGAGCTCTTTGAGAGGATTCTATTACGTCTTTATGTCTTTGCACATAAACTAAGTCTTCTCTGAAAAACTGCATTCGGATTTGATTTGGGGTGGAAATTCCTAAAGTTGTGGTAAAGATTTTAAAGGTATCAAGAAGGGAAACACCACTGGGGCTTCCTATTCTCAAAGCAACACATCAGACAATGCTTCTCTAGAAATGCACCCAGTGTGGGGCAGGGGTCGCATAAAAGAAGTTAAAATCTGCACTGTGTGTAGATGGAGCAGGTGCCTGGGCAGCAGGAGAGGGGTGGAGAGGAAGCGAGAGGAGGGTAGCGTCAAGCTGGTTTTGAGGAACGCTTTCAAATTTCAGCAGAGTGGACTGCATGTGTACAGAAAGGAGGCTTGATGATGACTGCCTGGGTTTCTCTCATTTTCTTCACAAGCTCGCTGTGACTGGGTGAGAACTCTCCCTTTGTCCCCTGTGACTTCTTCCTTCCATTGCTTCAATGGCACCAGCCAGGCCCCAGGCGCCTCCCAACTCGGGGCTTGTTGTGGTTGAATATCACGTGTCTCCCCAAAGGCTCCTGTGTTGAAAGCTTGGCACCCTGATGGTGAGGCTATTGAGAGGTGATCAGATCATGATGCTGCTGGCTTTAATAATAAGTCCATCATAACTGGGCTGATAAGAGGCAGGATAGGATTGGAGGAAGTATGTCACTAGGAGGATGGCTTTGAAGGACATATCTTGTGCCTGTCCCCTTCCTTTGTCTTTTTCTTTCTGCTTTCTGACTACCATGAGGGAAGCAGCTTTCTTCTGCCCTGATGTTTCTGCCTCACCAGGCGCACAATAGCACCAGCTGACTGCAGACTGAAACCTCCACAACTGTGAGTTAAAATAAATCTCAAGCCGGGCATGGTGGCTCACGCCTTTAATCCCAGCACTCGGGAGGTAGAGGTAGGAGGATCGCTGTGAGTTCGAGGCAACCCTGAGACTACGTAGTTAAATCCAGGTCAGCCTGAGACAGAGTGAGACCCTACCTCAGAAAACCCAAAAATAAATAAATAAATAAATAAATAAATAAATAAATAAATAAATCTCCACTTCTATGCGGAGTTTGTGTCAAGTCTCTTGTCACAGCAACCAAAGGCTGCCTAGCACATGTTCCCTCTGCTTAGAACTTAGAGTAGATTTCCATCGTCTTTGGACACTTAAGTGTGTAGCAACCTATTGTGGCAGCCCACCTTGCAGGTGCCACCACGGTCTTCACAGGGCAGAGGGCTGTTGCCACTCCTCAGTGTGTCCAGTTGCTGAGCCCAGTGCAGGAGGTAAAGGGACATCGAGAACTAGAAGAGTGGGGCTGGAGAGATGGCTTAGAGGTTAAGGCACTTGCCCACAAAGCCGAAGGACCTGGGTTCTGTTCCCCACGTAAGCCAGATGCACAAGGGGGCGCACGCATCTGGAGTTCATTTGCAGTGGCTGGAGGCCCTGGCCCATTCTCTCTCTATCTGCTCGCTCTCTCTCTCTCTCTCTCTCTCTCTCTCTGCTTGTAAATAAATAAATAAATACACGCTCCCTCTGGAGGCAGCATTTATGGTGAAATGAATGATGCTGTGGGACTGTTAAGCCTCACAGGTCAGGTTGCTACAGTGCCGCACACTCTGCCGGCATGTCGGTCTAGTTCAAACAAGGAATCCGTCCCTGTGTTAGCGTAACACTCTAAGCTTATGCGCAGGTGCTTGTATGAAGGCCAAGCCTAAAGACACCCAGTCTTGTCGCATCCAATCCTGGCCTAAGTGTGCCACTGTGTGGTTCTGTGTTTTCTAAACGACTGCCCAGGGTCCTTGTACTACTACTGATCACCAAAGCAGCCCATGATCTGTGGCACTTTCCCTCAGAAATCACCCCACAGCAGCTCATTGGTGACAGTCGCAGCTCTTCTCAGGGTGAGGCAGAAAGAGTTCTGACATTAGAAAACTAACCCTCTTCTCCCTTCTCGTCATTGGTCCACCAACACCACCATTTCCACAATCAGCATGCTAATTATTTCAAGTGGCGAAGGGGCAGCGTACCGACCCAGTGAAAAATAGGCACAGAGGAAATAGGAGGTGAGTTGGTAAGAGATTAAATAGCCTCTTGCAGAAATGTTTACCACATGGGACTAGGAGTTTGGGGGACCTCGACATGCCTTTCCAACTTCCACTCTGCTCTCCCCCCCTTGCAGGTTTTCCTCCAGTTAAAGCAGATTTCTTAGGCTGGAGAGATGGCTCAGCTGGGAAAGCATTTGCCCCACAAGCATGAGGACCTAAGTTTGATCCCCAGAACCCACAAAAAGCTGCAGGCCTGGTGGCATGCACGGGGAAAGTAAAGATAGGCAAATCTTTGGGACTTGCTGGTCAGACAGTGTAGACTACTTGGTAAGTTCAAAGCCATTAAGAGACCCTGTCTCAAGAAGTGTGTGCAACATTCCTGAGGAACAACACCTGAGGTTGTCCTTTGACCTCCAGAACACACACACACACACACACACACACACACACACACACACTTCCACAGACATGCACATACACACTTACATATGCCCAAGTTTTCAAATTTTTATTTATTTATTTAGTTAGTTAGTTATTATTAGAGAGAGAATAAGAATGAGCATAGACAGGGCAGGGCCTATAGCAAATGAACTCCAGACACTATGTGCATCTGGCTTATGTGGGTTCTGGGGAGTCAAACCTGGGTCCTTAGGCTTTGAAGGCAAGCACCTTAACTGCTAAGCCATCTCTCCAGCCCACACACATCTAATATTTTTAAAAAGTGGATTCCTGTCTTCCTGTTTTAAGGACTCCCAGATGTCCTACCCCAGTGCCTTTGCTCATGTTTGTCCAGAACATTCCACTCCCATCAAGGAACCCTCCATCTACTGTCTCCTCTGACTTTTCAAAAATACTCACCAGAGCCTGTCCTGGGGTCCTTGTCTTGTGCTGTTTTCTATTTCCTTCTATGATATACAGCCATGTGCTACATAACAATGAGATCAATATCAGACTACACCTACCACATCCACACTGCTGATTCCATAGAATTATGGCAGAGTTGAAAAATTCCTCTCACTTAGTGATGCTGTAGTCATAGTAACCTTGCAATGTAAGACTCCTATGTTTGTGATGCTTTTAGGATAACAAAGCTATGGCACCGCCAGCTGTATAATGATGCAGCAGTGCAATTATGTACAGTACAGAGGACTGGATAATAGGCACTTATGTTACTGGTTTATGTGCTATGTGGTTTGTATTACTATACTTCTGTCATTATTTTAGAGTGTACTCCTATTTATTTAAAAAGTTTGCTGTAAAACAGTATGTTGTGCTATTTTATTGACAATAGACTTACATATCTCACATCTATGGCACCTTTTGATGACACCATTAGCTCTCTGGCTTCATTTAATCCTGTGGTATTTGTTCATCATGATCTCACAAGCGATAGGCTACAGATATACACAAACCACATCACTGAGCCATGTAAGAGATGATGCCATGCAGGTTCACGTGAGCACACTGTGATGGTCTCATGACACTAGTGCAGCACATTTCTTAGAACAATACCTTGCACTAGGCAATGCATGACTCTCTCTCTCTCTTTCTCTGTGTGTGTGTGTGTGTGTGTGTGTGTGTGTGTGTGTGTGTTTTCTCCTATTAGATTACAAACTTGATACTTTCTGCCACACTCTCCCTTTGCCCTTCACTCAGCTGCTGAGGCACATGATTTTAACAGAGTAAGAATTCAATAAACATATTTTTAAAAAGCTGGGCGTGGTGGCGCACCCCTCTAATCCCAGCACTCGGGAGGCAGAGGTAGGAGGATTGCCATGAGTTCGAGGCCACCCTGAGACTACATAGTGAATTCCAGGTCAGCCTGTGCTAGAGTGAAACCCTACCTCAAAAAAAGAAAAATAAAACATGTTAAAAAAAAAAACAAGAAACTACAGGTTTCGTCTTTCAGTTGAGGAGAGAAGTGTCCGTGGAGCGGTGCTAGGACACGTAGAGGTGCTGTCATTCCCCAGATACTCTCCTTCCTGGACACACGGGAAAGTGACACCTGCCTCATATTCCTTTGGAGGAGAGCCTATTACCAATCATTTTTCTTTGTCCAGAAATCAGTTATGCCTGAAGCTACATTTTCTATTTTTTTGCATGTACATGTATGTGTTTGCATGTATGTATGGTCATATGAGTGGGTATGCACACGTTCGTGAGCACACATATATGTGCAGGTGATGTATGTATATGCACATATGTGCATGGAGGGCAGAGATTGATGCCAAGTGTCTTCTTCAGTCTCTTTCCACCATAGTGTTTGAGACGAGGCTGTGCACTGGATCCAGAAGTTACTGATTTGGCTATACTAGCTAATGAGCCCTAAGGATTCTCCTGTCTCTGTCTCTTCACTTCTGTTGATTACAGATGCATAACACTATGCCCAGCATTTTATGTGGGTTCAGGGATCTGAACTCGGGTCATCAAGCTTGCATAACAAGCACTTACTTTACCCACTGAGCCACCCCTAGCCCCACCCACCATTTTCTTCCCCTTCAGCCAGCTTAATGTGGATAGCACGGTGACCTTGGAAACTGCATCTGAATGTTGACAAAGCCTCAAGATTGGAAGAGCCCAGGTCCTCAAATCTTCACACAGAGCGAAGACCGTTCTATTCCATTTTTGGATTTTGTGTAAGAAATAAATGTTTGCCATGTTTGATTCATTATGTAGCATGGGGTTTATGTATTAGAGCAATAAGTAACCTTAACCAATATAATAGACTATGATATTACAGGAAAATGTAAAAACTGAAGGATTCTTGGTTGGGGTTTTTTGTTTGTTTGTTTGTTTTTGTCTTTTTTTTTTTTGTCAAGTGACTTTTTTCCACTCTGGAAATGTTCAAGTTTTACTTTTGGTTATGGAGGGGTGAAATCCCATTTCACTCGCTAGAAATGCCTGCATTCATAAATGCAGGATGCAGGGGACATTTTGGTTGTTCTTCTAGGACCTGTGTCCTGAGACATTATTTCTCTTACTGCTGCTCTGGACATGGAGAGTTTACATAGCATGGCAAGTTGATATTTTGCTCACACAACATACTCATTGTGGGGTTGTAGGTACTTGCTTCAGTTCAACTGGGGGAGACATCTCTGCCACACACCTCCTCAGGTGCTCTTCTGCCCTCCATAGCTATAACATCTGAGATGGGTAGTCTCTCCAACAGGAGAGAGGAGAAACCAACCAAACACACCCAGCACCTTCACATCCATCCCATTGAGCAGAACGAGTCACCTGACTGTCTAATTGCAAAAACAGTTAGGAAATAGATGAAGAAAATGTAAGATTCAGTGAGCATTGTTGCCTTGGCTTGCCCATGCATCTGGTTTTGTTTTTGAGACAGAATCTCGCTGAATTTCCCAACAGATTGGTCTTGAACTCATTCTATAGCCCCTGAACTCATGATCCTCCTGCCTTTCTGATTAATTCTACGTGCAAATAGTGTCTCTTGTCTCTGAATTGTGACAGGACTTTATGGGCCCATCCATTATAATGTCAATATCACATGGAGGAGATGTATATACAAACATACATATATAGAAGTGGATATACATAATTACATATATATACATATGCATAATTCATATCCATATAATATAGAAATTACTTAATGTATGCTGTTTTCCTGCCTGTGTATAACAGCTCATTTAAATTTTCATAACAATCCTATTAGCCAACTACATTTTTGTTTACAACTTACAGATAAGGAAACCAAGGCCCAGAAAAGCTTGAAATCTAAGAGACTAGAGCATGGCCAGTTTAGTTGCATAGCCCAAACTCTGAACTATATTGTGGCACCCCTCCAACACCCTTATTAGCAAAGAGTAAAATAGAAAATTTATTTACTGAGTTATTAGAATGCCTAGTACACTTTTAGGCACTTCACTGGTTTTGTGAAAAGTATTACACACAAGTAGGGTCTTTTTTCATGAAGCTCTTCAACAGATTTGATCTTTTAGTAATTTTCCTTTGGGCATTTTCAGATTGCTCCCACTATCCCAGGAATCATCTTAGAAGATGTGATTATTTCTCCTTAAATGCCACAGGTCTTCACAGAAGGTAGAATGGGGTCTTTGGGGACACCTATGGGACAGGCAGACAGACAGCAGTAGAAGTTCAAGTAAGACATCCAGGAAAGACTTGAGCCACTTTATTTATGTTGTGTTTGATTTTGTGCTTAAGAGACTGTTAAATTGAAGTAGGGAAGTGTGGCTTGCTAAGTCTATTTGGTCTTCTTTTGATTCCCCAAACTCTGTAAATAAATCCAGTTCCCTGGAGGGGACTTTCCATTGCTTAAATGTGGATTCCTGGTAAGCTGTAATCCCCTTCCACTGGCCATGAGCCTTCTACAGACTAAATTTAGAAAAATTAAATTACAACCCAGCACTGTGGCTCCCAAAATGAAATGTATAGGACACAATACCTGAAAACACTAGGGAAAATGTTGCTCAGAGGGAAGTGTCAGGGACCTGGTGATCAATCTCACATGTCTGCAATCAGAGAGGCAAAGGTCCTGTTCATTTAGAGAGAAAATGGGACTGCACCAGCCAATTTAGAAACATCAGAGCAATGATGGGGAGAGGAGCCTCCATCTAATTATGCCTCTGTGTTCCAACCAGGCATGAAAGAAATCACAGTCAACCTATTTCAGAGAAAGACATCCCCTATGTGCAGCACCCAGCATCCCACTCGTGGTGAGGACCAGTGAGTCAGGGAGGAAAAATACTGGAAAATTATCTTCTGTGATGACTAACAAAGAGGAGGCTGTTCTTGTGTTGTCCTGATGGAAAAATTGGTGGGATCTCAGGAATGAATAAGACTTTCACAACCCCTGCTTGGACATTATATCCTAAAAGTAGAGACTTGTATGTACTTAAATGGGAGGGGCTGTGTGGAACTAGAAATCTATCCTGGGGAGAGAGGGGACTAAGTAGTACTTTGTCATTAGCGTACTCACAGGATCACTCCCCAGTGAATGGTAATAATGCCCATGTCATTGTGAAATAAGCAACAGACCATAAACCTAAAGATTTTCTGGAATTTTGAGATGTTTGGTTAAGTTTTCTTAATAACCTAATAGAGATCTCTGATTTAAAATGCTTGGGTATATCACAGTGGTGTGAGGCTGAGGGTTCAATTCACAACACCAACAAATAAATAGAATAAAATAAAAGGGATTTTTTGATGTTTGGATTTAAAGAAAATGGTTTTGAATATGATTGTTTTATAGACCCTGACTGTAAAAAAAAAAAAAAAAATGGAAGCCTTTAAAATTCCAACAGTTTGGAAAAGTATACTTTATTATAACTTTTTTCCATGAGGGTCTTCTACAAGAGCCCAAGATTGAGTTATTTCAGAGATCCACAAGGATCATCTCAGAAACTTCACATAACAGGCAGAATGCATCTGTGAGAGAGTGCATTTGACTTACCGTATTACCTTTTCAAAGAGGCCAAGCGTGTTAAGTTTTCATTTGCAACATTACTGGTAACTTAGGAGGTTAGTGGATCCAGGAATTCAGAATAATAGATAAGGAAAAAATCCATAACACACATATTTGTTTTGAAATGTGCTACCTGACTTTTCTTAGGTTTATTTACTATTTACATTTCATATACAGCTCTCTCAACATGAGTTTCCTTCTCTGAACACATGCTCTGATGGTGGAAGAGGCAGACATATGACTGAAAGTTGCCACTGTGGTATTGAAATTTTCCTCACATAATTCACAAAGTGGTTATTACAGTTTATAAGAGACTTTTTCAGCTGGTAAAATTCACATTTATGATGCACACATTTGAGTATTATTTCCTTTATTACATAATTTTATAATAGAGAAAAATGTAATTGATCTCAATCTTAAGTCTTGAAATAAATTTGTCTTGGAAATAAAAATTATTAAGAAATTTCATGCCTAATTTCACATTAATGTAGGGTTAGTAGGTAAGTTGATATGAAAATGTGGAGTTTCTTTGAGGAGGTCAGAACCTTTCTTGGCCCTTGGTTGGGCTTTAACCCAGGGGTTAGGGTGCTGGCTTGTCATGGTCACACAAAATTTCTAATGAGTCAGTGGCTCGTTAGATCTTTAATACGATCTTGTCTTATTAAATCAAAGAATTTAAATCCATAGAGTAGAGGGTAAAATTCAGAGATATTTTTTAAGGTTTAGAGAGACTTTATTAGTTTAAGAGAAGGGAAAGGTAGAGAGAGAACACAGGAAGAGGTGAAACCCCAAATTTAGAAATATTTTATTAGCTTAGGGATAGAATTTAAGGGAAGAAAAGAAAGCAAAAATTCTGTACATCAAGAGGGGGATTCTAGAAATGAAAAGCCCCTGAATATGATTTTTGTGACCAAGTAAGTTTCACATGTCAATTAGCATTCTTAGTATTTTAGTTTATTAAGCAAATATTTATTGAGTCTTGAAATGCACCAGGTTTTATTCTCAGCATTGGGAACAAAGTAGTGAAGAAAACAAAATCATTTTCTCATAAACTTTATACTCTGGAGGGAAGAGACTGATAATATACAATAGATAAACTAATAATTATATGATTTCTTATTGAGATAAGTGCTGTAAGGAAAAATGAACAGGATGAAGAATGAGAGTATTTTGCTTATGTATTGTCATGTAACAAACTATCACAAAAAGTAGCACTAAACAATGGGATTATTTTTATATGCTGTGGGTAAGAAATTTGGGATGCACTCAGCTAGGTGGTTCTTCTTGTTCATGTAGTATAGTGGGGTAAATCACTGGGACTAGATGGAAGGTCCTAGAAGCCATTCATACACTTGATATGTCAATGTTCCTCCATGTGTACTCTGTCTCCCTCCATGGTGTCTTGCCATTTGGTATTCTAGTTTGTTCTTTATAGTATAGCAGCTGACCTCCTCAGAAAAGCAAAACTACAGCTTCCTAGGCTCTCTTGAAGGAATGTCTGAGGTACATTACCACCTCTTCTGTGCTCTGCTGGTCAAAGAGATTTTGAAGTGGGCAGAGTCTTTGATAATGTCAAAGTCTAGACTATGATTCTGGGGTTGGGAAGCTGATAGGGATAAGAGAGAACTTGGTTAGAAGACAAGAACTGAGAAGCCTTTGAGAGTGCTAGAGAGAAAATACAGACAACCAAGCCAGGTGCACCTCATTGGAGGGGCATCCTGGAGGCTTCTAAGAAGCACAGTGGGAAAGGGAGGTGCCTCCACGAAGTTTTGAGTTTTGTTGGGGAGGAAGGTAAAGGCTTTGGGCAGAAGTGGTCTGGAAGGACAAAGAAGAATGCCTGGTACTGTCACATGGCCCGTGGTGGAGGAGCATACAGCTGAGACTCCTAGCCGCCTCACCTCTTAGAAGAATAGGAAGTTAAAAGTGGAAAGGAAGTGGGGGACAGGGCTATAAAAAGTTTAGGCCCAACCTTAGCTACCCACTCCCTCCAGCAAGGCTCCACCTCCTAAAGGTTCCACAATCTTCCAAAATAGCACATCAGCTGAGAATCAAGTGTTCAAACAGATGAATCCATGGCGGACAGTTCACATTCAAACAGCATCTCTCATGGGGTATGGTGGTGAGCGCCTTTAATCTCAGCACTCGGGAGGTTGAGGTAGGATCACTGTGAGTTCAAGGGCAGGCTGGGCTACAGCAAGACCCTATTCTTCAAAACCAAAAATAAAAAATAAAAAAGTATCTTTGCTCCATTTGGTCACTCAGAGATTCAGGCTGATAGCGGTCGGCTGGTTTTGCAGGACATAGTTTCAAAGCTTGTCACTAGAGAGGAAAAGAGAAACTGGAGAGTCACACACTGGCTCTTGTATGGTCAGACCTGGAAGTGACGTACATTACTTCTCACAACCATCGATGGGAATTGGTCATGTCACTCATCCTAATGACAGAAGGACAGATACTTATGGGGGAGCACATAGAATTCAGTGAGATGCCAATGTTTCTGTCACAGGCTGTTTTAGTGCAAGAAGAGGGAAATTATATTTAATACATATAAGATGTTCAGGCACCAATTTCACACTTTCCCCTAAATATTTTTTTGCTTTCTTAAGGATGATATTTGCATGTAGGAATGAGCATGCAGGAGACTGTGTTAAGCTTTTTGCCACTGTGAGAAAGCATCTATGAGAAATAACTCAATGGAGGGAAGATATATTTTAGCTCACAGTTGCAGAGGTCTCAGTCCAAGGCTGGATGTCTCCATCATTTCTGGGCTATGGCAGAAGGGTGTGCTGGAGCAAAGCTGCTCATCTCGTGGTGGTGGGGAAGCAGAGAGAGAAAGAGAACGTGTGCCTGCCTGCTGGGCTTCTGTTTATTTCCATCCAGGCCCTACACGATTGTATAGTGCTGCCCTCATTCAGGGCAGGTTTTTTTCCCTTCAATTATTGTCCCACATGTCCATTGAATTGTGTCTAAAAATGCCCTTACAGACATACTCAGAGGTACATCTCCCAGTCAAGTTGGTAAGATTAACCATCCTAGTGAATATTAATATAACTGTATGCACCCTCCTCTTCCTATCCAAAAAAATAAAATACCTCAGCATTGGAGCAGAACATTATGCCTTCAAGTTTCCTCTTGGCTGATGGGTTCATTGATATGTGGCATAAAGTTTAGTCACAGTGAAATAGCCATAGTTCACTTGGACCAAGATCTCCAAATAGCATAAATTCAATTTATCCATGTCCCGAGAATGCGTCTGTATCATCTATCAGTTACTGGTATCAGAGAGAAATGACAGCACTGATTAGGAGGAAGCTGTGTTTAGAAATTCTAAAGAAGAACGGCAATTTTTTTTTTTTTTTGGTTTGGTTATTAATCTAGGCTTTAACATCTCTGGAGGAAAAAAGCAACATTAAGTACCCAGATGGAAGTGCCATCCTTTGACTCAAGTAAATTGAGAGCTCTTCTCTGTTGACTTCCATTTATGCCATAAACGACTTGAGTGCATGACGGTAATGGTGGCAGTCATAATGGCTATTTTGGGCAAATGTAAGTACATGGAAGCTTACAGCCTTTGGCAGCCTCATTGGAGCTCAAATGCAGGCCCACCCTTGCTCCAGGGTCCTCCTCCTACTGACATACTCCCTCTACCACCAACCTTCCTTTCTCCTTCAAGAGACAGCTTCTTGGATGGGCTCTATGCTGAGCTGGGAAACAGCACAGGCGGCTCCTCTGGGCTGTGGCTTCTCCATCCCAGTGGGAGGCCCCTGCAGTTGCTTCCCAGACTCCATGTCTTGGGAGGTTGGGGGTCACCTAGCCTGAACATTTGCATGGCTGGGAATTTGTATTTGTAAATAGTTATAGAATAAGCTCTATTAGTAGTTATGTTAGTAGATTGTCATGCGCCAGTACAGCTTGTTGAGAGCTGCCTCCGGGAACAGGGTAAGCGCCCTGCCTCCCACTCAAGAAAGTTTGCAGCCCGAGGTAGCAGCTGGAAGAGAAACCAAGTCCCAAGCTGTCTGCCCTGCCCCCGTCCCTGCCCAAATCTTAAGACTTAAGCAGAGCTCACCATTGTTTCATCCCGTGATAAAAATGTCTATGGGTGGGAACTGCTGATTGGAAGCCTCACCTGAGAGGAGGAAGCTGTCTGCCTGGGACCCTTGATTGATCAACGCTGCCAGCTGACATTTATGAGGGTCCGCAGTTGCTGCTGCTGGATGTTTAAGCTACTCCGGTCGTTTCTGCTGGATGTTGTTCAGTGGCAGGCTTGATGTTCTCTGCTTTATCTGCTACATGTCATTTCTTCTTTCACTTGTTCTTGCTCTGTCCCCAATAAACCCACTCATTCAATGCAGAAAGTATGCCTATTGCCTGTCATCAACAGACACAAACAACAGTGGCCCCCAAATCACTGCCCATCACGAGCCTCAGAATCCAACCTTATTGGAAGCAGGGTCTTTGCAGACATAATTAGTGAAGGTAAGGTCTCCTTTTGCCAGATTATAGTGAACCCTAAATCCAATATGATGGGAGTTCTTCTTAAGAGAAGCAGAGGTGGCCCACAGACACAGAGAGACACAACAAAGCACCAGATGACAATGGAGGCAGAGATGGAATCTTTTCTGTTGAGTTCTATAGTGCACATGCATTGTTTGAGGGTTACCCCAAAGCATCCTGTGTCCCCTGCCCCCCGGGACAGGAAATGGTCCCAAAATGGTCATTCCAGAGACTGCTATGAACTGTGATCTGATTTCTTCCTATAATCTGATTTAGTCAGAGGTGGGCATGTGGCCCAGCCTTGGCCGGTTTTACTCTCATTTGGGACTTCGTCTTCTAAAGCATTGCAGGCACACACGCGTAGTATTTACTGTCCTCACCCCTGTGACCAGACACCATGAGGAAATGAGTGCCATGGTCAGGGTACTTCACTTGAATCCTACTCATTTTGAGGTCAATCCTCCAGCCTCTTGGATATGCTATGAGTCTCTAGTATCCTACCAGTAAATCCCTTTTCATTAAATAAGCCAGTCAGTTTCTGTTGCTTACAATCAAGGATTATCTGTTGTCTTTACATGAGATTTTAAAGTGGTTTAAATTTACCTGGGTTGGAAATGTGTGACAGCTTTACTCTCTATTTCGGATTTTCGATAATTCAAATATGGTGGGTGTTTTATTTAGTTTGTGTTTTGTTTCCTACGCATTGTTTAGGCTGGGATCTTATATGTTCCTCTAAAGCTCATGTTTTGAGAGCTTGGTTCCAGCGCAGCACTGTCAGATGTAAGATGCCTCAAGGTGACTGGACTGAGGGCTCAGACCTCAGAATGGATCAATCCAATTATGGGTTCTTGAGGTCTTGAAGGAGGAGTTTGCCTCTAGAAGTGAGCTCCCTTTTTCTGCTTCCTGGCCACCATGAGCTGAGCAGCTTTACTCCCACCAAGATGTTCTTCCTCACCACAAGCCTAAAGCAGCCTCTGAAACTGTGAACCAAAGTCATCATTTTCACCTTGAAGTTGATTTCTTTCAGGCCTGTGCCATAGTGATGGAAAACTGACACAAATGTATCAGTTGTAGAAGTTAATTCAAATGTTGCAACAAAGGGAAAATACCTGCTAAATATTGTGTGTGTGTGCATGCACACACACATGCACACACGTATGCATGTGTGTGGAGGCCAGACAACAACCTCAGGTGTTCTTCCTTGGACACTGTCCATATTTTTGGAGACAAGGCATTATCTCAAAAATTAGGCCAGCCTGTCTCTACTTCCCAGTGCTGGGATTCCAAACATGCACCACCACCACATTTGGCTTAAAACAACAACAACAAAAAACAAACAAACAACAAAAAAAAAAAACAAAAAAAACCCACAAGTACTATAGATCAAACTTGGGTCTTCCTGTTTGAAAGACAAGTACTTTACTAACTGAGTCACCACCCCAGCTTTGCTTGTGGAAAGGCATTGGCTAATACATTATACAGCAAGAGAACAAAATGTTGCTTAACCAAAGGGTGCTCTCTTGTGGAAGGTGCATATATTAAATATTATCTAAAGAGACCACAGAATTGGTGACAATGTGTTCACCCTCTCCCAGCAAGAGGGGTAAGTTAATATGAATGGCAGCATTGTGATTAGCCTAAAAGATTGCCTCAAAAAATTGATTTAATCATTAACTCCAGGGGCACGGCTAGAGCTTAAGGCTCTGTGGGAGATCTTTAGCCTGTGGCCCAAGACAGATATAAAATAGCCCAACACAAAGGCATAAGTGTACTTAAAACATTATATGATTTTTTTTTTTTTTTTTTGAGGCAGGCTGGCCTTGAACTCATGGCTATCCTTCTACCTTGGCCTCCCAAGTACTGGGACTATAGATGTGAGCCACCATGCCTGGCTCATTATGAGTTTTTTTTTTTTTATTGTTGATTTTTTATTTTTTTGTAACTACAGCAGTCTATTTTATAGATGACAACATCTGTCCCAATGTCAGGTCATGCCCACAGGTATTCATCTGCGCTTACAGCTTTTCCTTTGTTTCTTTGTTTCTTTGTTTTTAAGAGAGGGCCTCAGCAATCGAACTCCAGATGCTTGCGCCACCTAGTGAGCATGTGCGACCTTGTGCTTGCCTCACTTTGTGTGTTTGGCTTAGATGGGATCTGGAGAGAGATAGAACATGGGTCCTTAGGCTTCACAGGCAAGTGCCTTAACCATTAAGCCATCTCTTCAGGCCCAGCTTTTACTTTCTGAGCTTCCCTTTCTGTGAACACTGACTCTTTGTGACCTGATCTGCCTTCTCCATCTGAACCACTCTTCAATGCCTTTCCAACATGGACTTTATCAGCCTTCTTTCTACCCTGGAGAATGGTTTCCCATGCGTGAAAAATAGTAAATATGTTTTACAACCATTGAATAAATTAGGGCAACTTTCCTCCTTTTATTGCATTACTAGAAAACAGAAATAATCCCATCTGAGTTTTCACACTTGTTCTTTACTTACCAAACTCCTCCCTCCTGAATCTGCACTAAGTCACAAACATCTAAGTCCAGTGGGATTACAGAGATCTCCTTCTCTATTCCCCTCCTCTCCCTGCAGCATAGGAAATAGTCAGAAGTTGCCTCTACCCATCCTAGGAACTTCACGTTGTGAGACAACGTGCTACCTTTTAAAAATGAAAAGAATAGCAAATCACTTTTCCAAAGTTCAGTCTGAGTTTAGAAAATTCATTACAATGAAAAAAGAAAAGGGAGAATTTTTTTTTTTTTTATTGCTGATAGTTAGTGGCATTGATGGATCATGGCAGAACCATCCGCAATATGGCCAAATAATTTCACTGGAGAGGATTTTATATAGCTACAGCTAAAATTCAATGAACTGATTCAGAAGACTCTGTATAAAATATAACAGAGACTTCGAGTGCCAAATCAATTTGGGGACTTGAAGGGATGGGGAGAGCCTTTGTTCCCGCCTCCTTCATGGACATGACTTTAACTACAACTGTAAATTCTGAAGCAGAGCAGTGGTGGGCAGTGGGTTTCAGCAGGTGATTTAAGAGACCCACAGGGGAAAATCAGCAAGTGGTTGCAAACACATGAGGGCTGAGAGCGTCACGTGACTATGAAGAATGTCCTCCAACAAAGAAAGGACACCCACACACGTTTGTTTGTTTTTTTTTAAAAAAGATTTTATTTATTTATTTATTAGAGACAGAGAGATGGGGGTGAGAATAGGCACGCCAGGGCCTCCAGCTACTGCAAACGAACTCCAGACACACGTGCCACCATGTGCATCTGGCTTATGTGGTATCTGGAGAATTGAACCCGGGTCCTTAGGCTTTGCAGGCAAGCGCCTTAACTGCTAAGCCATCTCTCCAACCCCATGTTTGCTTGTTTGTTTGTCTTTTGAGACAGGGCCTCATCCTGTAGCCCTAGAAGACCTGGTACTTATCATGTGACCTAAGCTGGCCTTGAATATCCAGTCTCTTGAGCATTGGGCACTATAGGCATATGTCACCATGCCTAGCTAAAGATATGCTAGATATACAGGTAGTTTTAAAAATTTATTTATTTATTTGCAAGCAGAGAGAGATAGAGAGAAGGGAGACAGAGAGAATGGGTCCATTGGGACCTCTAGCCACTGCAAATGAACTCCACACCCCTGCGCCACTTTGTGCATCTGGCTTTACATGGGTACTGGAGTTTCGAACCTGGGTCGTTAGGCTTTGTGGGCAAGCACCTTAACTGCTGAGCCATCTCTCCAACCCTAAATATATATTCTTGAAAGGAAATTAGAGATTGACAATCTGATGGCAAGGTTCTAGGTTTGCAATTTGGATCAACTCAAGTTCCTATTCTATACCCCAATTTCTTCCCGTGTCTGTCTCCCATACAAGGATGACAAGCAGTCGCCATGCCCATGTGGCTCTTGCCTAGGGGGCCGGGAATCCACTCTTTGGTTCTCACGGTGGTGCAGCCAGCGCTTTACCCACCGAGCCATTGCACCGGCCCCTCGATCGCCTTACTTCTGAAATGACAGCTGAACTACAAGAATGGGCTGGGAAGTTTTGTGTTGCTGCCTCTTTATTTATTTGTTTATTTCTTGTAGTCGGATCTATGAATTTGTTAACCCATGCTGGATATTTGGTTTGCTCCCCCACACTGGTTCTTCAGCCTTTTTCACCAGGCTGCAGCCCCCGCCCCAGGCTCTGAGGATTATGCCATGGTCTTCCTCACCAGCTGGCTGCCCCTCAGGACCAGCAGTGCAGGGCATGAGAAAGACCTGGAGTAGGTTCTCCCAGCATCCTCCTGCAGGTCACTGGTGGGCAGCGGTTGCGTTCCTGACTAAAGTACCTTTCCTCCAGCTCTCTCTACTCCCTCTGAATTCTAGAACAAACCCCCAATTCTGGTCCTGGGGATTGGGGTGGCAACTGTGGTAATCTCCAGAGCTCCATCATCCCTTACAGGTTTCCTTGAACACTTTATTAGCCCACATCTGTGGAAAAAAAAATCTTTATTTAAGTCTCCTTTGCCAACTGTGGAACCGTGGTAGATTCCCACTGCTGTAGCAAGTGTTCTCAGAAACATCTCCGTTGGGGTCTGGGGAGATGGCTCCATCATCAAGTGCTTGCAATGCATGGCAACCTGGTTTCAGATCCACAGCACCCATGTAAGCGGTGGGCTCCGTGGTATGCACCTGGAATACCAGCTCTGGGGATCCCCGGCATCTGTTGACTAACTAGCTGAGTCAGTAAGGACCAGTGAAATACCCAGTCTTAAAAAATATAGTGAAGGGGCTGGAGAGATGGTTTAGCGGTTAAGCGCTTGCTTATGAAGCCTAAGGACCCTGGTTCAAGGCTCGACTCCCCAGGACCCACGTTAGCCAGATGCACAAGGGGCCGCAGGCATCTGGAGTTCATTTGCAGTGGCTGGAGGCCCTGGCGCAACCAAACCCTCTGTCTATCTGCCTCTTTCTCTGTCTGTTGCTCTCAAATAAATAAATAAAAATGAACAAAAATTATTAAAAAATATATAGTGAAGGGCTAGAAAGATGATGCAGTGCTTAAGGAGCTTGCCTGCAAAGCCTAATGACCTTGGTTTGATTCCCCAGTACCCATATAAAGCCCGATGTACAAGGTGACACATGCATCTGGAGTTCATTTGCAGTAGCTGAGGCCCTGGCCTCTCTTCTTCTTGCTTCTCTTGCTTTCTCTCTAAAAAATAAAAAAATAAAAAAAAAAAAAAAAGGGGCTAGAGAGATGGCTTAGTGGCTAAGGCATTTGCCTACAAAGCCAAAGGACCTCAGTTCGATTTCCCAGTATGCACATAAGCCAGATGCACAAGGTGATGCATGCATCTGGAGTTCATTTGCAGTGGCTGGAGGCCCTGGAATGCCCATTCTCTCTCTCTCTCTCTCTCTCTCTCTCTCTCTCTCTCTCTCTCTCTCTCTCTCTCTCCCTCCCTCTTTCCCTCTCTCAAATAAATAAATAAAAACGCTAAAACACTAAAAAATAAGGAATGCTAATCTTTCCTGAGGGCACTGCCCCTGTGACTCTGACACCTCCAGACAGGTTTCATGTCCAAACACTGTGGTACTGGGGAGCAACCATTTCAACACATGAATCCTGCAGAGCTCTCCTGTACCACAGTGAGCAATTGCTGGAGCCCACGCTTGGGCGGGGAGGGGAGCCAGAGCCTGGGACAGGCAGGAAATTGTTCCCTGTGGTGGGTGATCATCGCACTAGTGGGTGTCACTGGTGTGTGGTTTGGTTCCCCAGACTGCAGGCAGCAAATGACAGATCACATGCAGGCCTCCTCATTTAAATGCAACCTCCTCTTCCAGATTTCCCTGTCCTGGGGAGTATACGATGCAAGCTGCCCCAAATGTTCCACTCAGAATGATCCATCCTCACTTATTTTGGGGATGCGTTTAAACTCGAGGGTGGACAGCATGGCCCTTGGGAATGTGCTTTCACGCATTAGCAGTTGGTTTTAAACACCAAATATGCTGCCGTCAGTCATAGAGGGACATAATAATACAACTTCAAAAGTGCAGAGCCCAAAAGAAAGGGTATTATTAATGGGAAAAAATTTTAAAGTCATATTAAAGAGCCTCGAGTCCAGTAGAAAAAGCCAAGAAATGGGAACAAAATTAGCATTATTATAGCTTTTCATGGTAACTTACTCTGGGTTTTTATGGTGGCTTAAAAAAAGGGGAGGGGAAGAGGAAAAAATCTAGCTGATCATAATTTATCCAACCAAATATATTTCCCATCCCCAATGCACCTGCGATACTGACTGTATTTAGAGTGTTTTCTTTTCAGATCTATTCTGTGGCCGTTTGTAGCTCACGGTGTTCTTGGGGAAAGCAGAGTTTTGTGTGAAACAGTAAATAGCAAGGCCCTTGGAGGCCTTTCAGAAAAAGGTTCAGTTTAAGAGCCAGAAATTGTGATTATTAATTTGCATCTTAATAATCCAAGTCTTCACAAAAGCCCATGCTGGAAAGGCACCCTCGTGAGACTCAGCAGAGGGTGACAGCTGTGATAAACGTGCCACCTCAAGTGTCAGAGGACAAGATGGTTCCGAGGAGGGAGGCCTTGTTCCTTTCCCCACTGACTGATTTCCCTTCGTCTACTGCTGTGTGCTCAGCTCAATGCAACTGTCCCTCTCTGAGCCTCACTTTCCCATCGTGTCACAGAAGAGTACCAGGGCCCAAGGTCCTAGGCGAGCCTTCTCAGTTTACCTTTAAGGTCTTGACAGCTCCACAGCGCTGAGATGATAGAGCAGATCCCTGCATAGACTGCTGTGAACTAGTCAGAGCTGCCTTTATTTGGAAGTAGGTGAAGTTTAACTGTCTCTTTTAAAGAACATTGTTTTACTGTCTAACATGGGGCTGGAAGAATGGCTTAGTGGTTAAGGGGCTTGCATGCAAAGCCAAATGATCCGGGTTTGATTCCCTAGAGCCCACGTAAGCCAGATACACAAGGTAATACATGCATGTGGAATTCATTTGCAGTGGCTGGAGGCTCTGGTGTGCCCATTCTCTCTCTCTCTCTCTCTCTCTGCCTCTTTTTCCTTCTAAAATAAATAAATAAATTTTAAAAAAGAAATACCTAACACAGAAATTTAGTACCTTCACCATTTTTTAAATTTCATTTTTAATGGCAAGATAACATTTTATGATATGTAATGGGATATACATATGTGTGTCTATCTCAGTGGTGGTATGAATTCCATCATTCACACTGGCATGTGACTCTCACCTCCCTTGGGTCCAGAGAACTATCTGACAAAACTGAAGCCCTATGCCATGAATAGCATACCTTTCTGTCTGAGCTCAGCTTCTAGCAATGCCGTTCTAAGTTTGGTTTCTATAAATTTGGTGCTCTAAGGAGAATAACAGAGTGTTGGAGGGTTATTTTTTCAAAACGGTTTTTTTAGGGCTGGAGAGATAGCTTAGCGGTTAAGCGCTTGCCTGTGAAGCCTAAGGACCCCGGTTCAAGGCTCGGTTCCCCAGGACCCACGTTAGCCAGATGCACAAGGGGGTGCACGTGTCTAAAGTTCTTTTACAGTGGCTGGAAGCCCTGGCGCGCCCATTCTCTCTCTCTGTCTATCTGCCTCTTTCTCTGTCTGTTGCTCTCAAGTAAATAAATTTTAAAAATAAACAAAATGGTTTTTTTATGAGGATTGGACTTTAGTTGTCTGTGAGGAGGCCTGATCTCACCATCATGTGACGATACTGCCAAGCTGCCCTCGGGACCTACCTGACGCTCCAAGAGTGCTCATTGCCCCAATCCTGGGCTTCCTTCCCGTGACCACCCTGTCCACGTGTACTGAGCAGGGTTGGCACCCAGAAATGAAAGGAGGACCATTCTTCAGATGCTTATGTCAGGCTGGGCCCCTGATGGAGTAGCAAGCAGGGATCAGACAGATTCCTGGTACTGGGCCCCCTCTGGCTCCTGAAAACTGCGCAGTGTCCTCTGGGAGCAATATGTTGTTATAAAGACCCTCCTCCCTCCAGCTGAACTTCCCTCCAGAGACTTAAGGCCAGCAAACCTCCCATGTCCCTTTTTTAAAAATCTTTTCCCCTTCTTGGATCCAGATATTCAAAAGCCAACACAAATCCCACGACAGTGGGAAAGTGACCATGACCATGCCAGGCAAGGGAAAGGTGTGGACCCAGGGGAGAGGTGAAGGTTACCTCTCAGGCTGGTCCTTGGCAAGCAGAAAATTCTGAGTTTGGGGGAAGAATCTGATGTGCAGAGTTAGAGTTAAATGTCAACTTTGCTCCATCAACAAGAACAACAACAACAAAAATCACAAGCATACAAAGAAACAGGAGAATATGGCCATTCAAAGGGAAAAAGGAAATCAACAGAAACTGTGCCTTAAAAAGACGTGACACTCTGATCAAGACTTTAAAACAACTGTCTCATAGGTCCCTGAAAACTTAAAAGGAAAAGATGGAGAAAAAATCCAGAAAATGATGTAGGATTGAAATGGAAAAGTGTACTAAAAAGAGACTCGGAAGCTGTAAACTGCAGCAACTGAAATTAAAAGTTCACTGGATGGATCCAAAGGCAGAGCTGAGCTGACAGAAGAGCCCGTGACCTTGAGAAGAAAGGGGAACCACTATGAGAAACAGCTTCTTAAACTAGGTCACAACCCCTTATGGAACCAAAGTCACTAAATGTGGGGGTGGCAAAGCAACTGACGGCAATGTAAGGTTTCTGAACTCACAGTGACCAAAAGTGATTTCAACATTAAAACTGTAGTGAACTCAGGTGTTTGGGGCAGTCCTTGCTTGTGTTGGTCACATGGCTTAAGTGGAGCCCACTGCTCATTTTTCCTGTGCACACACTCCCAGCGGATGCCTAAACTGCCTCAGTGCACGTGCAAGACTGTTGTACACTATGAACTGTAGTGTTTTCACTGTGCACACCAAGTCTGCTTTTTTTTGGCAGATCTTATGTGCCTCAGGCTGCTCTCAAACTCTGTAAGTAACCAAGGCTGGTCTTGAACTCCTTATCCTTCTACCTCCATCTCCCAAGTTCTGGGATTACAAACAGGCTCTACCAGACCCAGTTCTACTCCTATAGAAATGTAATAAGTTTATTTCAGAAAACAAAGACCTTTACTATTATTTTGCTGTCATTATTCAGCAGGTAAGTATCAAATTAGTATATCTTTGGATTGCATTGTGTTTTAATTTGAGAGGTAGAGAGAGAATATGAATGGGTATGCCTGCCGGGACTTCCAGCAGCTACAGACTCCAGATGCCTGTGCTACTGTGTGCATCTGGCTTATGTGGGTCCTAGGGAATTGAACCTGAGTCCTTTGGGTTTGCAGGCAAACACCTTAACCCCTAAACCACCTCTCTAGCCCCAGAATGCTTGAGTTTTAAAATTGCTCTTTGAGTTGTGAGTTAGATGTCATAGAAAGACTTGGCTTAAGACTAGGATAGACTTGGTAACAATTTCTGAAATAGCCTTAAATATGCTTCTGTCATTTTGTACTATGCATTTATGCAAAGTGGCATTCTCAGCATAGATGATTATTAAATGAAAATATCTATTAACTCTGAAAACCACTGTGGATGCTCTGTGTTCTGTAGTTCCAAATATTTAGCCAGAATTTAGTTTTTATGTAAAAATAAACAAACTCACTTATTAGTGTGAAAATTTGTTTTTCTCTTTAATAAATGGTAAAATTATATGCATACCAAATAATTTTGTTGTTGTTTGTAGACAGAGTCTCACTCTAACTCAGACTGACTTGGAACTCATTATGTAGTCTAAGCTGGCCTTGAATTTATGGTGATCCTCCTACCTTGGCATCCCAAGTGTTGGGATTGTAGACATTAGGACATTAGCCACTGTGGCCAGCTTCAAAGAAGTAGTTTTAAATAAATTTATTTATGAGTTATTATCAATAAATGTTTGATTTATATATCTAATTTATATACTTATATTCCCAAGGTCTCATAAAAATTTCTTGGGCACAAAGGGGCCATAAGTGGAAAAAATTTAAGAAGTTTTGTCGATAGAACAGAAAGAAAAAAGGCTATAGAAAAGCCAGCAGAATCTAAGGAACCTGTGGGACACATTGTGGAAGTTTCAAAAGGAAAAGAGAGGGAAAGGGAGAGAATGTTTGCAGAACTAATGGCTGAAAATTTTCCAAATAAAGAACAGTATGAATACCCACATCCAAGAAGCTTAACAAATTCTAAGTAGGAAAAACTCAAGGACCCACATCATGACAGCCTCGCCCCAAGGTCTTGCTTGTGTCACCCATGACTTAGTCCTTACTCAATGAAGGGGCATGCACGTGTGCATATGCACGCGCGCGCGCGCGCGCATGTGTGTGTGTGTGTGTGTGTGTGTGTGTGTGTGTGTGTGTGTTCCAAGGTTGCACACACTGGCTGCTCTACAGTTCTTGGGTCTTGGGGTGGCAATGACCCCAACTGCAACAAACATTACTCTTAATGGTGACTCTCAGTGAAAACATCAGTGTCCATAGCTTTTCTGAGCTGCTTGTAGTAAAAGTTGAGAAAAGAAAAATTTAAAGAGCCCCAGCATGGTGGTGCACGCCTTTAATCCCAGCAGAGGTAGGAGGATCCCTGTGAATTTGAGGCCACTCTGAGACAACACAGTGATTGCAGGTCAGCCTGGGCTAGAATGAGAGCCTACCTCGAAAAGCCAAAACAACAACAACAAAAAAGAAAGAAAGACTTTAAAGACAAAATTTAAATTGAAAGGGAAGCAGGTCATAAAGATTTGGAAAATTCTCAGCTTGGCTATGTCAAGAAAAGTGAGATTAGCAGAGAAGTAAGGATGTGTTCATGGGCTCGTTTAATAAATGTCTGATGAGAATGATAAAAAGAATGCAGGTTCTGCTCCTCAACATGAGGGAGGAATAAATGTCAGAAATTTGTGGCTGCCGTGTCCATCATAGGCCCAAAGTACTAGGGCCTTAGTGCCAAAACAGCTTCTGTGGAAAAGTTCAAGGGCTCCTGGGGGACCTTGGAGCTCTGGACCACTTTTGGTCTTTGCTCCTCATATCTAACAGAGCTACCTAGGGTGGCTCCCTTGGGCAGGTGTATCTTCATGCAGATACTCACCCACAACAGCAAGCCTTGGTGCCATCCATGTGGTACTCACTCGCAAGGCACACAGAGGCATGTGCTGTGGAGGCATGGCGTCCTCACATAGATGTCAAAGGATGGCTCCTGACCCTCCAGCCCCTGCTTCCCAAGTGCTGGGATTACAGGTGTGTGACATCATGACCAGCTCCCATTTTAAGCAGCCATTCTACTGCTTTTCAATTTATTTAAAAAAAATATATTTGAGGGAGAAAGGGGGGGGTCAGGAAGGGAGAGAGAGAATAGGCATGCAGGGCCTCTGGCCACTGTTAATGAACTCCAGACATGTATACCACTTTGTGCATCTGGTTTTATGTGGGTCCTTGGGAATCGAACCTGGGTCCTTTGGCTTTATTGGCAAGTGCTTTAACCACTAAGCTATCTCTCCAGCCCCATTACCAATTTCTTAGTCAGCTTTGGCTACTATAACAGAACACATGAGTCTTGGAAATTTAAGAACAGAAACTTACTTTCCTGTTCAGGGGGCTGAGGAGTTCAAAATCATGTGACGTCTGGTGATTGGACTTGTTCCTGTATCCTCCTGCGGAAGGAAACATTTGTGTGCTTATGTGGCAAAAGGACAAGTCACTGGATGGTGCATCAAGCCTCTTTCATGAAGACTTAATACCATTCATGAGGGAGGAGCCCCCTCCTCGGGTCTAGTCGCTCACTGCTCATGGGCCCCCACCTCTTCCACTAGCTCACCAGTATCACCTGCGTTTTGGAGGGGACACATTCCAACCACAGCAACATGGGAAACAAACTACCAACCAGTCTAGCAATAGATGGATGGGGAAGCAAAATGTAGTGTGTGTCTACAATTACATGCTCTTCAGCTTTACAAAGGAAGAAAATTCCAGTGTATGCTGAATAGGAAATGGATGGGGCTAGGGATATACTTCAGCTGGTAGAGTGCTTACTTGACATGCACAAAGCCTTAGTTTCTATCCCCAGAGCCAAACAAACTGTGTGTGATAGTCCATGCCTGTAATCCCAGCACTGGAGAAGTAGAGATAGGAAGACTACATGTTCAAGGTCATCCTCAGTTACGCAGTAAATCTGTAGACGGCCTGGGATATGTGACTGTTAGGATAGTAAGAGGCAAAAATACAAACCGCATCTATCTTCTCCCAAATTAATTGGATATTTGCTGAGTCACTTCTCCCTCTGCTGTGCTAGAAGTCAGGAGCTTCAGTGTTTCCACTGAGATGACAAAAAAAAAAAGCTTTGTTAACCCAACCTGACCCTAACAAGGAGTTCTCTGGGCTCGCCCCAGGCCTGACAGTCCAAGCTCCCCCTCTTGCTGACTCTATTAACATATGTAAAGACTTTCAAAGTGACTTCTAATGCTGTCCTGTTTCTTTAAAGGCCGCTGACAGCCTTCCAACTGTTCTCCAGCCTGAACTTTTGAATTTATTACACAGCCGTGCTGGGAGGGCAGAACCAGACTTGAGCCACTCCAGGCTATTAAAAAAGTTGTTTGGGGATCCATTACCCCAGTTCTCCCCAGCACAGCCCTGCCCATAGCTCACCCCAGGCTCCCTATATCATATTAACTGGACCCAATGAGTATGTAGTACTGTGGATGCTGCAGTAGAACATTCTGGAGGATGAGAAATAAACCCTGCAGATAACTGGGGACCTGCCACATTGGAGAAATGGATAGGTGTTTGGTCATCTGAGGACGTTTCATCCAAAGTTAAAAACAAACCAAGAGAAAGAAGTTTTGGATTGTAGAGCTCCTGCTACAACGAGGCGTACACTTGGGAAGTCCTCTTGGGCTCCAGGAGGTGGTACCTTTTGTGCTTGATAAAGCTGTCAGAACCTAATTTATCGAGTGACATGGAAGGCTCATAGTTTCAAATGGGACCCAGGGCACGCAAAGGCTTTGGGGCAGGACTGCCGTTTGAAGGATGTGGCCATATGGTGCTAGCTAGACTGTAGCAGGAAAAATACTGCCCGCAATCTTTCTGGCTCTGGCAGTGGGCACATACAATTCCAGAAGGAGACCACGGTATCTGCTGTAGAGAGCACATGCCACTCACACTCACCAGAGACCAGGCACGCGACTGGACTTTTCGAGAAGGTAAGACTCTGGCCATGTGGCATCATGTGACCATGGGGCCACACTTACACTTACCATAAGTTGGGAAATGTCGAGCCCGCCCTGCCAGACAATCCCAGTGTAAGGAGAAACAACTGCTCTGGGGTCAGAAGGTACAAGTTATCTGCACAAACCCGCAGCCCCAGTGCTCAGGGGCCCGAGCTGAGTTCCACTGACTCCTTTCTTGCCTAACATGTAGAACTCAGGTGGGATGTACTGCCAGCATATGAAGGAGGAACACGCCCAAATGCAGCCCAGTGACTTACTGGCTTAATATGTAGGTGTGGGCATAAAATGGAGCAGTACAAGAGCGTAGCCTTGCGTAGAAGCAGCCCTGAAAGACAGTGGTTGGTGCATGTGCTCAGTTGTGTGGAGTAGTGAGAAGCTGGGAATAAGAGAAGAGTGGTAGATAATAGGTGTATGTGTGTGTACGTGTGTGTACACACACACACACACTCAAGGGCAATGAGCAGTGCTTAGTTTCTTAGTCAACAAACTGTAGTCTATTCACCCAATTCCCCCTAATGGCTGCTTTTGCAAATAAAGTTTTATTGGAACGCAGTCATGCATGTTCCTGGTCATATTAACGCTGGCTGCATTTCCATTGTGATGAGAGATGTAAGTAGCTGCAACAGAGCTCAGATAGCATACAAGGCCAAGTCATCTACTGCATAGCCCTTCACAGAAGAGTGTGCTGAGTCCTTAGTGGCTGACAAGGAAATTGAAGAGCAGCTCTAGAAGGCTGAGAACAGGAAAGCCTGGGAAGTCAGATGTGGAGACAGCCGTGCAAATAGACTAAAGTATAATATCTTTGAGGAGTACATTAAAGTTCACCGGAAAGCATCACCTGCAGGAGAGATATTAAACAGTCAATGAGCCAGTGACGCGGCCAGCAGACAAGAGCTGAAGTCTGGCTCCAGACCTGCCAGTGTTTGTGCAGTCAGTCCATGAGTGAAGTCACCGTGGTGGCAGAGATGATAGGAGCTTCATGGACCCAATGGCATGGACTATCTCTCACCGAGCTTCAAGGCTACCTATATCCTTTGAGGAGTCTGGTAGCTCTTTGAAGTAAAATGATTACATCCGTTGCTTCCACTGTATGGAGGGAACTACTTGGTCCTGACTGGGATTGCATCTTCAATATGGGTTTGTCTCAGATACCACAACAATCAAATGGCTCACTGAGATTTTTATTACTAACTTCACCTTCCTACATTATGTTTCTGGACCAAAGATTCTTTTCATTGAAGAGAGAGAGAGAGAAAGAGAGAGAGAGAGAGATGGGTATATGACCCTGGGGTTCTCTGATCCTATCAACTGTCACACCATTCAGATATGACAGTTGGCAAAGACATGTGACAGTTATTATAACTATGTTTATACATCAGGAGATTTTTTTTTTTTTTTGGTTTTTCGAGGTAGGGTCTCACTCTGGCTCAGGCTGACCTGGAATTCACTATGTAGTCTCAGGGTGGCCTCGAACTCTCGGCGATCCTCCTACCTGCCTCCCAAGTGCTGGGATTAAAGGCGTGCGCCACCACGCCCGGCATCAACACCCAAATTTAATGTCTAAAGATGAAGCAATACCTGAAGTGAGAAGGGCACTGTGGGGAATTAATGGCTAGATACTACAAAAGCAGGAAACTTGGAGGTAAAGATATTATAATTATTCATAATGTAGAACATGGAAAAGAAAAGGGAATTTTTAAAAGGAAAAGAATAGCAATCTGCCAGTTCTGTGTTGGTTTCCACTGATTGACTCTTCTCACTGTGGGCTGTGGTACCCTGTTGCTTGGCATATAATCTTTGATTAGATGCCAACCTAGCTGGAGTTACCAAATGAGAGGAGGAGGTGGCAGAGAAAAGTTTTTAAAAAATGAATAATGGTCATTTTTCCCAGATTTGACAAAAAAATTTAAACCCACAGATCCAACAAACTCAAAAAGCATAAGAAACCTAATGAAAACCATACAAGACATAACATGATCAAACTAATCAAAATCAGGATTAAAGGAAGGTCAAAGAAGCTGTCATGGTTGGGGGGTGGTATATTTTATGCACAGAGGAACATAGGTGAGGGTTATGACTACTTCCTCATTGAGAACACAATGAAACCATTTATCTGAAGAACTGAAAGGAGCTTACCATGCACCAAAAATTTTGCATTGAGAAGCATTGTCCCCCCACAGACACTGACTGGTGCACTCATGACCCCATAGTGATTCCCGGCAACCCGGCTGAGGAGGGCTCTCAGGGGAATGGGGTGGGAGAGAGGAGGCATAAGTATATAACCAACCTGATGGGAATGTGGCTTCTGCAATATGTTCATATATTATGGTGCTCAATAAAAATTAAACATTATTCTATGTTGAGAAAAAATATTATTCAAAAGCAAATGCAAAATAAAGATGTTTTCAAACTCAGGAAAGCTGGTGGAACTCCTTCACCAGCAAACTTGCTCCATAGGAAACAGTAAAGCAGGAAAGGCAGAAGTATGATGGTACCAGATGGAATGTGCATCTATACAAAGGAATAAAGAACAGCAGAGGAGATAATTACATGCATAGGGGAATCCTTTCCTTCCTATTCACATCTTCCTAATAGACAATTTCATACCAAATAATAATAATCGGGTCAGTAACCAATGTAAAAGTATGAAGCATGATCATGTATGTTAGACTGTGTGAAACAGAAGTATGTACTATTATGAGAATTTTCTTTCACTACACACAAGGTGACCTACTGTTGCAGTCAGTTTTGTGTTTCTAGGAAAACAACCAACCAGACACAGCTTATGGGAGGGGAGGGTTTATTTCAGGCTTACAAATTCCATGAAAACACCATCAACAGAGGGAGAAGCTGTCTAGTTTCTATAGATCAGTAGCAGAGAGGCGCACTGTTTATCTAGCCAACACCAGCAACCATGAACAGCTTGAGCTCCAAACTGCTCTGACCACACCTCACAGAGTTGGACTGGAGATTTATCCCCAGTGTTATACCTCTTCCCCAGCATTCTAGATTCAAGCCTGAGTTTATGGGGCCACACATTTAAACTACTACACCTAGTATCCCTTGAAACTGGACTGTATAAGTAAAAAAAAAAAAATACATTAAACTCCAAAGAAACTTGTACAATAACCAAGTATAATAATAGCTACTTATCCAACAAAAGAGATAAATGGAACCATAGTGCACAGTGACCTACTTGTTGCTGGAACAAAGATGCCTGATACTAAAACACCACAAAAAGATTTCAACAAACCATTACAAATTATCTAGAAACAAAAATTTTAAAGTGAAATATTTTGGCAAAGAAAAAGTAAGAGACAAAAGAATGAATTGGAAACTATAGAACTGAAAAATATGGGAGCTGGAGGGATGGCTTAGCGGTTAAGACATTTGCCTGCAAAGCCTAAGAACCCTAGTTTGATTCCCCAGTACCCATGTAAATCCAGATGCACAAAATGTTGCATGGATCTGGAGTTCATTTGCAGCAGGTAAAGGCCCTGGCATGCCCATTCTCACTCAACCTCTCTCTCTCTTTCTTTCTCCCCCACCCCACCCATCTCTGCTTGCACATAAATAATTGTTTTTTTAAAAAAGAAAAACACAGGGACCTGGATAAAAATCTTTTTGCATGGGCTCCCTGGGAGAGAAAAGATGACAGGGAAGAGAATCAGTGAGCTGAAGAACAGAGTTTACTCAAAAGAAAATGGTACCAAAAAAAGGTTTGGACGTTCAGAAAGCAAAGAATATTGGAATGGATAAAAATAGGAGGAAACTATTACATAGTCTATAAATAGAGGCAATAAACTGCTTCTCTTAAATGTCTTAAATTGTATTTGATGGCTGAGGCAAAAATTGTAACATCATTTCATGTAGTAGAGTGCCTACTCAGGACAATTATGTTTTTTAACTGGAGAAGACTTAGGGGAACTTAATGGAAGTATGGTTTCTATATTTCACTAGAAAGTATAAACCAATTGCTGCATGGGCTCAGTCAAAAAGTAGAGATTCCCAAAACAAAATCAGTGAACCCAAGCACAGAATTTACCTACAGAACTAAACCACTCAGTAAACAAATGTGGAAAAGATGAGGGTTGTCTGAAGTGTGCCCTCTGACCACACTGGATTTAAATTTGAAACCAGTAACAGAAATACCTCTGGAAAACACCCAAATATTAGAGATATTTTCTGTTACTCAGATTTCTATTACTGTAAAAAAAAAAAAAGCCAGTTAATTTATAAAGCGGAAAGGCCTATTTGAGCTCTCAGTTGTGGAGAGTACAGTCCATGACTAACTCTTTCCATTGCTTGGGGCCTACAGTGACACATCATGGTAGGAGCGGATAATAGAGGGAAATCATTCACCTCATAGGAAGGAGGCTAAAGAAAGAGCAAAGAGAGCACTATCCCAGAATCCCCTCCAAGGGCATGCCTCTAATGACGTAAAGCCTTCTGATGGGCTGGGAAGATTGCTTAGTGGTCAAGAGCCCTTGTCACTTAAGCCTGAAGGCCTCTTGGGCTGAGACCACTGAGTTCAACTCTCCAGATTTTACACTGAAAGCTAGGCATGGCCACACATGCCTGTAACCCTAGTCCACAGTGGAAGGAGGGTCAGAGAGCACTGGAGTTCATGACTGACAGCAGCTCTGGCTTGAGGGAGAGACTCCATCTTAAGGAAATACTTGATGAGCAAGAACAGAAGAATGCTCCAAATGCTCCTCTGGCCTCAGTGGGTGTGTACACACATACACACACATGTGCGCATGCACGCGTATGTACACAGGCACACACAGAGCCCATGCATCTACACACCAACACACCACTCAGATGTTCTACACACACACACACACACACACACACACACACACACACACACATCCCTCACCTCCCAGTAGGCTCCAATCATTAGTTTATACCATCCCCCAGTAGCACTGTAGGCTGGGGAGCAAAGTATGCAATAGCTGGGCCATTGGAGTACATTGCAGATCCAAACCACAGCACTATATCATACACTTCTAAATTGCATGGGCTTGGGCTGGAGAGATGGCTTAGTGGTTAAGTGCTTGCCTGTAAAGCCTAAGGACCCTGGTTTGAGGCTTGATTCCCCAGGACCCATGTTAGCCAGATGCACAAGGGGGCGCATGCATCTGGAGTTCGTTTGCAGTGGCTGGAGGCCCTGGTGCTCCCATTCTCTCTCTCTTTCTGCCTCTTTCTCTCTGTCTGTCACACTCAAATAAATAAATAAAAATAAACAAACAAAAAATATTTTTAATAAATAAAAAAATGGCATGGGCTCATGAAGAAATTAGCAATTAAATTAGAAATAATTTTAACTGAAGGAAACTAAAAACACAATGCATCAGAATTTGTGAGATATCCCTAAAGCAGGGTGTAAGGGGGTAGTTCTAACACGTCCCCTATATCAGACAAGAAGAAAACTCTCAAAATGATGATGACAACTTCTACCTTAAGAAAGTAAAAAATCAAGAACCAGCTAACGCTGAGTAATCTACAACCACCCCCTCCACAAAGCGTAACCCTGACTGGCTCCGCTCATGCAGTCACTCTAGAACATACAAACTACTCAGTCATGGCCCACAGCAGCCCAACCTGCGGATGGGCAAAGGAGTGAGAGGGAAGCATTGGGAGGGACATGAGGGAACTCCCGAGGGTATGCATATGTTGGCTATCTCAGTGATGGTCTTGTGGGTGTCTGCAAATGTCAAAGCATCAAATTATACACATCAAAGGTTAAAGGCACTTACTTGCAAAACCTAATGGCCCAGTTTTGATTCCCCAGTACCCGCATGAAGCCTGACCCACCAATGCATCTGGAGTTTATTTGTAGTGGCAGAAGGTCCTGGTGTGCCCATCCTCACTCTCTCTGCCTGCCTCTTTCTGTCTGCCTGTCTGTCTCATATATATATATTTTTTAAATATATAAAATGTACTGTATATTGTCATGGTCTAAATTTGAATCCCTCTTCTCAGGCTTATGTTTTTGAGTAGTTGGCTCTCCTGCTGGTGGCACTGTTCTGGGAAGTTGGGGAACCCCAGAAGGGGGGGGCCTAAGTGGTGGAAGTAGGTCACTAGGGGGCGGTCTTTGAATGTGATGACTTGAAGCTGAGCTCCACTTCCTGGTCCTCTGTCATGTGAGGAGTCTATGACAGACACACCTGCAGCCATGAACTCCACCAGGCCTCCCTCCCTATGATGGAATTAATATCCTGAAACTGTGAGCCAGGTAAATCTTTCCTCCCTTAAGCTGTTTCTGTCAGTAATACCTCAATAAACTTTTATTTTTGTTAATTTTTAAATATTTTATTTAGGGGCTGGAGAGATGGCTTAGCGGTTAAGCGCTTGCCTGTGAAGCCTAAGGACCCCGGTTCGAGGCTCAACTCCCCAGGACCCACGTTGGCCAGATGCATAAGGGGGCGCACACATCTGGAGCTCGTCTGCAGTGGCTGGAGGCCCTGGCACATCCATTCTCTCTCTCTCTCTCTCTCTCACTCTCTCTCTCTCTCTCCCTGCCTCTTTCTCTGTCTGTCAGTCTCAAATAAATAAATAAAAATAATAAACAAAAAAAATTAAAAAATATCTTATTTAGTTATGTTTTGGAGAGAGAAAAACAGAGGCAGATAGAAAGACAGAATGGGCACGCCAGGGCCTCCAGCTACTGCAAATGAACTCCGGATGCATATGCCACCTTGAGCAGCTGGCTTAGGTGGGTATTGGGGGATCAAACCTGAGTTCTGTGGCTTCACAAGCAAGCACCCTGACCACTTAACCTCCAGCTACCACTACAAAGGAACGCCAGATGCATGTGCCGCCTCTTGGCTTTACATGGGTACTGGGGAACCGAAGGAAGGTCCTTTGCTTTGTCCGCAAGCGTCTTAACTGCTAAGCCATCTCTCCAGCCCAAGGCCTCGTTTCTTGCTGCCTTGTTTGCTTGTTTTGGAGCCCAGGCCCGTGGAGCCCAGGCTGGCCTATCCACTTTCTCCCCAAGGTCTGGGCTTTCAGGTGTGCGCTGTCGGAACTGGGCCGTCAGAGGCAGAGCTCTGGTCTGCAGAGCCGAGGTTCCTGCCCTGGGCTGCTGGGGAGAGCCAAGGTCAGCGTGCGCTTCTCAGGAGTATTTTTAGCGGTAAATAGCTCTGCAGCAGATCAACAGAAGCTGCCGGGAACAAATCCTGCACAGGAGCGCCTGCGCAGCCCACCCTCAAACTGGGTCAGCAGCGCAGCTGTGGCCCACAGTTTGCGCTAGAAGGGAAGGTGGTCAGAAGCCAGCTCCTTGCCACCAGGATGTCTTTGTGGCTCTGATACTCTTGGTCCTGGGAGACCCTTGAGCCATCAGCCCGGCGTCCCTTACATCTATACATGAGTATGCTCAAACCCAGAGGCCATCCCTCCACAGGGTCCCGAGGGATGGGGACTTTCCCAGGAGATGGTGGAGGATCTGAGGGACACAGCAGGTTTGCTCTGTGAACCCAAGCTAAACTGTTCCCCAGCTCTAACCCCCCAGAAATAGCTCCCTCTGCATCTACAGGCTAAACATTCTTAGACTGTCATTCTTTAGTCACCAGTGGGGCTTAAGGGAGTCATGTGCCGGCCATCTCCACACCGCGCACCAGTGTCTGCGTGTAGCAGCCCTCAGTAACCTCCACCATGGAGCTGGCACTCAGCACAGCTGGGCTGCCACTGCCCTGCCCCAAGCTGGTGCAAGGCCTGAGTCCCTGGGGTGTCTTACTGCTGTCTGTCCAGTGAGATCTCTAGGCAAAGACATCCAGACGCTGACTCCTGGGGAGGCCCCAAAGATCCTTACGCACCGGTCCCCACTTGGTCACTTCTTAGGATAAAAAGTCTGCACTTGTTGCCATAACCACCATTCCCTCGCCAGGAGGTGCCCATCTCTGGAAACAGGGTTCCACTCTCCCCAGCCCTGCCTTCTTCCTCTCCCTACATTCTAGCTCCGGCCACTTCCTGTCTGAAATGAACTTCTCCAGCGCCCCCTGAAAGGATGGGTTGGTCCTCATGACTGCCCGTGGGTCCTCCCTCCCTCCCTCCATCAGCTTCCTCCACCTTAGGGAGCCTGTCATTGTTCCTAACTACCTTGTGCCCTGTGTGTCCTCCCTGTTTTGACATCTCTCTTTTCCTAACTAGAATACTCGGTTTCTCTTCTGCCATCTTATTCCCAGTGCTTAGGAACGGGCTGGCATATCCTACAGCTCAGTGTGCACTACTTAACAAATAAAACTAGAGAAACCCCTTCAGAACTGAGTGCTGAGCCCTTGCTCCTTAAGAAAATGAGAGAATCGCTGGCACCACCTTCCAGCAGCACAGCCTGGGAGTTGTAGGACCCGAGAGCTGATTGGTCAGAGTGAGGGGAGAGCAACAGCATGGTTTGTTTGCAGGACAAACCTGTCCTGCCATTGTCCTCTCCTCTGGCAAATGACTCCTGCTTTTCCTAAAGGAGGCAGCTCTCCTTCACTCCCTGGATGTGGGGTTACTCTCCTTGACCCTTTCATCAAGGGGTAAGCTCTTTGTTTTTTAAGGCAGACTGGTATCCTAGCTCCACCTTCCAAATGGTGGGATGAGAGGTGTTTGCCCCCATAGCTCAGGGTTGAGCATTTCACTCACAACTGCCATGAAGCCCATTCCATCATCAGACCGTGGAGATTGGTTCCTAGGGGGGGTCCAAACACAAACCGTCCTTGAGCTAAGATTTGAATGCTACAGTGCTGCCAAAATAATAGCATTCATAGCATTCAGACATGCCTGTAGATACAAAGAAGAGCTTGAGTGTTATGATAATATTAAGAAGTGGGCTGTGAGTAAGAAGAGGAGTAGATATTATTGACAGTATTAAGAGCTGAACTGTGAGTAAGGAGAGGAGTGGATATGATCTAACAGTATTAAGAGGTGGATTGTGAGTAAGGAGAGGAGTGGATATGATCTAACAGTATTAAGAGGTAGATTGTGAGTAAGGAGAGAAGTGGATCTGATCTAACAGTATTAAGAGGTGGGCTGGGAGTAAGGAGAGGAGGGGATATGATCTAACAGTATTAAGAGGTAGACCGTGAGTAAGGAGAGGAGAGAAGTGTATCTGATCTAACAGTATTAAGAGGTGGGCTGTGAGTAAGGAGAGGAGTGGATATGATTGACAGTATTAAGAGGTGGGCTGTGAGTAAGGAGAGGAGTGGATATGATTGACAGTATTAAGAGGTGGGCTGTGAGTAAGGAGAGGAGTGGATCTGATCTAACAGTATTAAGCGGTGGACTGTGAGTAAGGAGAGGAGTTGATCTGATCTGACAGTATTAAGCGGTGGACTGTGAGTAAGGAGAGGAGTGGATCTGATCTGACAGTATTAAGAGGTGGGCTGTGAGTAAGGAGAGGAGTGGATCTGATCTAACAGTACTAAGAGGTGGGCTGTGAGTAAGGAGAGGAGTGGATCTGATCTAACAGTACTAAGAGGTGGGCTGTGAGTAAGGAGAGGAGTGGATCTGATCTGAAAGTATTAAGAGGTGGGCTGTGAGTAAGGAGAGGAGTGGATCTGATCTGACAGTATTAAGAGGTGGGCTGTGAGTAAGGAGAGGAGTGGATCTGATCTAACAGTACTAAGAGGTGGGCTGTGAGTAAGGAGAGGAGTGGATCTGATCTGACAGTATTAAGAGGTGGACTGTGAGTAAGGAGAGGAGTGGATATGATCTAACAGTACTAAGAGGTGGGCTGTGAGTAAGGAGAGGAGTGGATCTGATCTGACAGTATTAAGAGGTGGACTGTGAGTAAGGAGAGGAGTGGATATGATCTAACAGTATTAAGAGGTGGGCTGTGAGTAAGGAGAGAAGTGGATATGATCTAACAGTATTAAGAGGTGGGCTGTGAGTAAGGAGAGGAGTGGATCTGATCTGACAGTATTAAGAGGTGGGCTGTGAGTAAGGAGAGGAGTGGATCTGATCTGACAGTATTAAGAGGTGGGCTGTGAGTAAGGAGAGGAGTGGATATGATCTAACAGTATTAAGAGGTGGGCTGTGAGTAAGGAGAGAAGTGGATATGATCTAACAGTATTAAGAGGTGGGCTGTGAGTAAGGAGAGGAGTGGATATGATCTAACAGTATTAAGAGGTGGACTGTGAGTAAGGAGTGGAGTGGATCTGATCTGACAGTATTAAGAGGTGGGCTGTGAGTAAGGAGAGGAGTGGATCGGAAAGATCGTTAGAGCCACAGGTTGCAACATTATGCACAGAGACATTCCCATTTCCCCATAACTGATGGCTAACCCCACAATGCACGACCCACATCCCTGATGGGATAACTGGCTTCCTCAACAAGGAGGGTTCCTTTGGAGGGTGGCAGGGATGAGGGTAAGGATGGTACCAACATGTGCTATTTACATACTGAGTATGTCCATAACTAACTTCTAAAAAAGAGGTGGGCTCTAAGTGGGCATGCCTCTAGCACCTTGATGTTGGAGTTGCCAGATCTTAGAACTATGAGAAACACTTCCGTTCTTATAAATTGCCCAACCTCTTGTATTGTACGAGTGCAAACAAACACAGGAAGGAAAGGAAGAAGGAAAGAGGAGGGGTTTGGTGAGACAATTAAAAAGTAAAGGAGAGGGGTTGAGAGGGTTTGGTTCATAAAGCACTTGATACTCAAGCTGAGGACCCGAGTTCAGATCCAAGCACTCACATGAAAGCTAGGTATGGTGGCAAGTGCCTGAAATCCTAGTGCTGGGGGGCTGAGGGGCAGAGACAGGAAATCCCCAGAGCTCACTAGCTAGTCTAGCTGCATTGCTGAGCTCTTGGTTCAGTAGAGACCCTGTGTCAAAGAAGAAAGTAGAGAGTAACTGAGGAGGAAACCCAATGTCAACCTCTGGCCTTCACACATGCACACACCTATACATGCACTCAAACACGTAAAGCATGCATGCACACATACCCATGTACATCACACATGCATATTCTCCTCAAATAAAGAAAAGGAGAGGAGAGCGTAGACTCACTCAGAGCAGAGCGCTTACTGAGCTAATAGTCATTGCGATCAGAAGGACCCGATGAAGCTAGCTGAGACCTTTAGTGACCCCAGGTCACTGTCAAGGGAAGCAACTAGGGCACCGTATAGAATCTCTAGTGAGGCCATCTGTAAATGGCTGTTAGCTCCTGTTGGCTCTGAAACCAGGACCATGGGAGTGAAGGGGGGCACAAGTGGAGTGAGTAAAGGGTGTGCCATCGTCTGGGATGGTCACTATCATCTGGGATAGCACACTGTGGAGTGTGCCCTGCAGCCCACACCAGCTCTGTGGCCAAGGGGTCAGAGAGGATGTCTGGTCACTAAAGGACAGTCCCAGGGTGACCCCAGAGCACAGGCCCTGCACTTCTCTGCTCGAGACTTGCACTGAATGATGGAGAGTGGATAAAAGGATGACGTAGACCCTGGTGAGACACATTAAGGTTGGTGTCCAGCTCAAATCCCAGACCTGCCTCTACGGTACCACCCACAAGGCCTTAGCTTAATCAAATAGTTTACCCCTCCCTGTGGTGTTACCATCATGGGGCTGCCTCATAGGAATAGGACCCAATGCTAAAATGCATATGAAAGCATCTTGAGACTCAGGATTCTGGGTGGGGGACATAGCTCAGTGGGCATAGTGCTTCTGCCCATGAGTTCAAACCCCCAGTGCCCATGTAAAATGCTGAGTATTACCCTTGTAAAATGCTGGCTGTGGCAGCACATGCCTGAGATCCCAGCAGTGGAGAGCCAGAGACGGGGAATCCCTAGGACTTACTGGCTAGCTCGTTGGTCCAAATTAGTGAACCTGGGGTTCAAGTGAGAGAACCTGTCTCAAAGAATAAGATGTGGAGTGATTGAAGAAGACCCCTGATGTCAACTTCTGGCCCCCAAATGCACTTGTGCATACACACACAGGGAAAGACACACATACACACACATACAAACACATATGTACATCAAACACACACATGTGCACACACACATGCACATAATGGTAACACAAACATCCTAACAAGTGTTCTAGATCTCTCTCCAGTAGTGGCCACTAGCCACAAGCTACTGAATGCATAAAATAGGGCCATTCAAAACTGAAATGTGCCCTAAGTATAAAATATAGGCTTTTGGAGACAACATTAAAAAAGAAGAACAACCATAATTTTTATAATGATCAGATGATGATATGTGGTCCATTTGGTTCAGTGAAATATATTACTAACATTAATTTTATGTTTCAAGTTCATCTGCCCTCATTGGATATGGCTATTGGGGACTGTTAAACTGCAATTGTGGCTTGTGTTTGCAAGCCACATTATATTTCAGCCAGACTCTGTTAGTCCACGTAGGGAGATGTTTGTGTGCATGCTGGAGTGGGAACCAATATGACCAAAAATCAGAAAAGGGTCTGATGGAGACTTGGGAGGAGTGGGGCCTTACACAGTGGACCCCCTTGGGTGTTGTCTCTAATTTTTCCCTGTGAATGAAATGGCTCTCTTCCTTCCCCTCATGCCTCTCTTTTCTCCGCCCACTGCAGGGTGAGATGGTTTTGGAATGCTGTGCTGTTCACGATGGCCTTCCAGCGTAAAGCCAGGTCTCCTCTGCCGGTGGCCTCCCTCCCTGGAGAACACCGCGCGCAGGACAGCGGTTCCCTGGCTCCTCTGCTGTGGCACACCTTCGAGGGCTTCTCAGTGGGGTGGCATCAGCAGCCACGCCCTGTTTATGCGTGCTCTGCTCCTGACCTGGCTTACTCCAGCTGGAGACAGTGACTGGGTACAGGTGATTCTAGGGGGTTGGCAGGAAGCATTGAGAAGGAGCAGGGAAGGGAGACGGAGAAAGGATGGGAGTCAGTAAAGGAGGATTTGTATACCCAAGGCGGACAACCGAGGCCCGGTCCTTGGGGGTCACCTTGAAAAACAGCATGAATGTGTCTCATAGTTGTCCCACTGAGGGTTGAGTACCTGGGACATCACTAACTAAATGCATTCCCTAGAGGGGAGAGTCAGTCTCTGGACATTCACCTTTTGGTGCTTTCTGCTTATTGTGTATACGTCCAGGGACAGAAAATGCCCTTGCAGAGGGATGCAGGCAGTCGTTAGTGGACAGGACATGTGTGCAAGTGAACTTGAAGACAGTGTCTGCTACACCATAGGAGAGAGAGGGGAGAGATGAAGAAAAGCAGACATGTAAAGATGGTTCTGACCTCCTGTACCAAACCTTACTTGAAGCCTGCACTTAGAGTTCTTAGTTATCTACACCTAGGATTTTTTTTTTTTTAATTTTGAAGTAGATGTTCACTTGCCTTTAGTTTTGGTTAACCACCACCCCCCCACACACACACATACATACACACCTATAAATTTTACATGCACTTTAAACTGGTTTGAGTTGGGTTTTCTGGCTTTAGCAACATAAAAATTCCTAATTCACTTCTTTCCTAAGCTTGTTCCCACAACTAAAGAGACTCCTTGGGACTTCATAATCAGGAAACAGGGCAGATGGGTAAGTCAAGCCATCAGCCAGGGTTGGAGGGTAATAAGATGAAGAGCTGCATAAGACAACAGGTGAGCTCACCTTATAACTGAAGGGCCATCCTAGGAAAGTGACCTACGTGTAAAGAGAGCTCACCTCCGTCTCTACACACCTAGCCACTGTAGCAAATGGAATGCCAGGGCCAATGCACTGGTGATCATTCCACAAAACGGGCTGTACACTTAGATCTTGCTGTCAAAACAAGATGTTCATTAAAAGTTTCTTTGATACTCAAAGGATTTTCATAAGCAATAAGTGGAAAAGAACCAGAAATTATTTTATACAAAAAAATCGTTTATGTAAATAATTTAAGAAAGCTAAACAGGGAAAGAAAGGAAGGTACTTCTCTCAACATGTCTCTGAAAGTTCTGTGGAGCCAGGAAGACATCTGGGCTCCAGGAAGGTTGGCGAGAAGTCTGGGGCAACCCCAGGGCCTATGCTCCAGCACCCCATCTCAAGCCCACCAGCTTGAATCCAGGAATTTCTCAGGAGAGGGGTAGAGACCAGACCGCCTTATTCCGGATGCCACCACGAGAGGGCGCCCTCAGAGGTCGCCCGGACCTGAAAGCAGAAAACTTGCTTTAAAGGTATCTTCCTCCCCACCGCTTCTTGCTGACACGCTAAATGCAATCAGCGAACACTTTGAGTCGGCTCCAGGCATCCTCTCGGGATGCGAGAAGCATTGTCCTATTAAATCTAGGTCATTGGATTTTGGGCATCAGTATATCCCAGGAGCGGCTCCCTACACTTTACAAGGTGAATTTCGGAGCAACAAGATTAAAGATGCCAAAAGCTGGGAAAGTTAACAGCGAGCCCTGGGGCCTGGTACACTGACAATGGAGCCTGAACAACTATTTACCTTCCTGCAGCAGCGGACCTCGTCTCAGAATTGTTTCTGAAGAATGCCCCATCACCTCCTTCCCCGGCATTTTGTCTCCATCTTTTCTCTTCATATTTCAATTGACTCTCCCTCACTCTTTTTATTATTATCATTTTGCCAAGGACTTTGGATCATTACAAGATTGCGGGTAATGACAGCCTGTAATTAAGCTTAACACAGATTTTTCTTTTAGGAGCGAGAAGAATCCACCGACTGAAACTCAGATTGGCTGGGCTGTAATTTGTGGTGCTGTCACAAAGGGGTCCTTTTGGGCCTGGTGCGCGGTGATGAGCGCGCTGGGCTGAGGCTCTCTGCGCGCCTCTCCCGCACACTCACTTGGGAGTGAGCTAGCGGCAGGCATGGGTAATGGCTAAGTATAGCCTGGAGCTGATTACAGACCAGATCGGCTATTGTGTCTCATCACTTGTCATTGTTGAGGGGCAATTGCAACTCCGTGTTTCTCTTTGTCGCCAGCTCCAGCGTTTCTAGGACAGGAGTGAAAAGAAAGGAGGATGGACGGCCTCAGGCCCAGGGGCCAGAGACTGGTTGGCAACCAGGGCTTCTGAAGTCTGGGAGAGGCTACTTAATCTTCACCCAGCTCTGGTCACACCGGCTGGCAGCTCAACTTCTCTGGCCTTAGTTTTCTCATCTATACAGTGGACTGTAATTTTATGCTTTCATCCATCATCAAGGTGGATTTGAGGACCAGTGAGAAGAGACATATGGGAACCTTGGGAATACGTATATTACACACACACACACTTTCATAAATGTATATACACAAAGTATACCGAGTAGTTATAGCAACTATGAATATACCTTACTGTAAGGCTGTGTGTGTGTGTGTGTGTGTGTGTGTGTGCGCGCTCACACACATAATCTTCATGGTAACACAATGGGACTGAGCCCATGGAGGACTCATATAATAGCTGACAAAACCACTTGAGTTGAGAGCTGCCTCGGAGCGAGATGCTGTGCTAAGCTCACGGCCTGCACCAAAGCAGTGGCTCCCAGCAGGAGCACCGTCAGCTCTTGGGCAGTTCTGTTCTCACAGGGCCATCCTCAGCATCGGGTGACTGTCAAGGGTTTTTTCTGGCACCTTCAACATCTCTGTTGAAGTTTTGTGACATCCCGACCTTCCCCCACCCCATGCACTCTTTAAATCCCCTGCTGGATAGGAGAGAGGATGTCAAAGGCTCCCAGCATAAAGAAATGATAGCTGTCTGAGATGACAGATGTGTCAGTCACTCCACCCTCATCACTAGGCATTGTGGACATGCATTGAAATGGCACACTGTACTCCAGGAAAATATGCAATTATCGTGTCAGTAAAAAAAAAAATAAAAACATACTGACAAATGTGCATTCCCATCAAAGATGAATAAAAATACCCAGCTGACAGCGCGTTTCCTGAGCATAGGTGCACCCTGTCAGAGGCGGCGGCTGCTGGCAGCAGACGGCTGTGGGGCCCTGTGGAGGAAGTCTCTTTGGGTTGGTCCCACTGGGACGTATAAATGATATGCAACAGACATGAATAAAAATATATGTAGTGTTTATTTTCTTTCCCAAGGCAAGGTCTCTAGCTCAGGCTGGCCTCAGACTCCCTGTGTACCCAAAGACGGCCTTGATCTTCCGGTCCTCCTGCCCCTACCTCCTGAGTGCTGAGGGTGAATGGGGTGATGCCACATCCAGTTTATGCGGTGCTGGGGACAGAACCCCGGCCTTCATGTGTGTTGGGTGAGATTGACAGGCACATCACCACCCCCTGGTTATGCACTGCTAGGCATAAAACCCAGGTTTTCCTTGCATGCCAGGCAAGCACCCTACCCATGCCCCAGCCCATCAACGTGAGTTGTTTTGCCTATGGCTGTGACCATATATACCTGACAAACGAGACGGAAGGGTTGATTTGGGCTCACAGCTTGAGGGGACAGGCTGCCGTGGCTGGGAAGGTGGGCGGCAGGAGCACCTTGCGGTGGTGGCTGCAGCAGTGGGAGGCTGCTCGCTCATATCTTGGTGGACTTAGAAACCGAGAGGGACAAGAATCAAGGCAGGCCGTCAGCCTCAAAGTCTACCTCCAGCAGATTCACTTCCTCTAGCTAGGCCCTCAGCCCCTAAAGGTTCCACAACCTCCCAAAACAGTACCATCAGCTGGGAACAAGTGTTCAAGCACGTGGGAGGCACTGTACATTCAGACAATAATAATATGACAAAGTGAGTGAGAAGAAAAAAAAAACAAAACAAAACAAAACAAAAGGCGGCGCCAAAGTGGGTGTTCTGGTGGTGGTGAGACGACGTAGCGCAGAGCTGGGGCTGCCTGCTCGGCGGCCGGGGCGGCGAGCCCAGGTGAGTGGGACGAGCTCCGATGCGCTCCCGCCACCTGCCCGGCCCCGCACGCCCTGGGCGGTCCAGGCTCTGGTCGCCGGCGCGGTCCTACCCTGGACAGTTCCCTGCCATGGGGCAGTACCGGTGTGGGCTGAGGTTTCCTGGACGACCTGCTCTTGACGTGAAACTCCCAGGTTCTGTCCGTGTCCTGTCCCGTGCATCCAAAGAACAAGAGTGTCCGATCTAGTGAGGCCCTGGAATGAGTGAACTGTAGCTCCCAGGCGGAAATAACAGCTAGTTTCTGAGAGCAGGAAAATTAAGAGCTAAATGATAGAGCATGGAGAAGGGTTGTAAATTCCAAGGACCTTTTCCTCCATGGAAGGCATTAGTAACACCTTTAACCCGTGTCAAGCTGGCAGACAGACACAGCAGAAAGGGGAGGAAGTTGGCTGTTGGGGATACTAACTGCTGAGGAAGGGGTGAGGGAATGTGTGCAGAGGCTCAAGGTGGTGCCAGTGACCAGTCACACTGGTGTTGAAATCACTAAGGTAATGCCATCTTGTCCTGATTAGGCCCTGACTCCATTTTGTGCCTGCTCAGGCACTTTTAAGCCACAAGTCCTCCAGACAGCCACGGCAGCATTGACAACACATTCAGGGCTTTCCATGACTCTGACCATGGCCCAGATGTATAACCAAAATAACCCGAGAATGTATAACCAAAGTAACTCCACATGTATAACCAACATAATGACAGATGTGTAGTCATAATAATAATAACAGTAAAGGCTGCCGGGCATGGTGGCGCATGCCTTTAATCCCAGCACTCAGGAGGGAGGCATAGGTAAGAGGATTGTTGTGAGTTCAAGGTCACCCCAAGATATATAGTGAATTTCAGATCAGCCTGGGCTAGAACAAGACTCTACCTAGAAAAAAAACCAAAAGCTATTCCAAGGTTACCTTAACCTACATCTCACATTGATATCATGGTTTATGTGGTTTTTGCCTTTATAAACTATACCCTTGAGCTTAAGGGTCGAGAATTCTTTCTGGCATTAGCCCCTCTTGGTTGCCAGCTTAATAAATTGGCTTAAGAAAAAAAATAATAATAATATGACAAAGTGCTAACTTCTCAGATATACTGTATTAATGAAGGTGGTTGGTTTCCCTTCACTCCTTTTTGTTTGGTTGATCAACATTTTTATGTGATTTTTGACAATGCTTATACAGGTATATAATGTATTTTTTAGGTATTCAAACTTTTATTTTAATCCTTTTAAAGCTGTTTTTCATTTATTTATTTGAGAGAGAGAGAGAGAAGGCATGCCAGGGCCTCAATTTACTGCAAGTGAACTTGAGACACATGTGCTACCATGTGTGTCTGGCTTTATGTGGGTTCTGGGGAATCAAACCTGGGTCCTTAGGCTTCAAAGGCAAGAGCCTTAACTGCTAAGCCAGCTCTCTGGCCCAATTCTTGTAAAATACTATAGAAATGAATGCAAACTAAACAAATATGTCCATGTGCCTATGTACAAATTTTTACCTTTGAAAATCTGTAAAAAGTACATGGTAAAAACACACAAACAAATAACACAAAAGGTCTTCAAAACAAGCACAAAATATTTAAATCCAGTATTATGGAATTGGTTTGCACAAAGGGAAGCAAAAGTAGTTTTGAACTGCTGGTTATGACTGGTTTTCTAGGCTCACTTACACAGTTTATGGCAGTCAGATTAAAGGCCTTTTTGTCTTAGGATGTCTTCAGTGTCATTTTATTTCAAACAGTCCAGAATATTGTTTTCCCCTCACAAATCGTGAGAAAGGGTGTATTATAGCATCACCTTCCGCTGTCATCTTCCTCTTGGGTCACAGGTGGGCAAGGCACCGTGCTTTCCTCTCTCAGGCTCGGGCAGTTGAGGAACTGGACTTGGCCCACTGGAGGGAAGGAAGGCAGCTCAGACTGTGAGGGTAAGCAAGTTAGATTGTCTGCAACGCTGGGAGTCTGCCTCCTTTAGTATTATGACCAGTGTAAGTCTCCCATTAGCCATATCCATGTGGACGTCCACTGTGGGCTTCATTCTGACCCTGTGCTCCATTGCCCAATCACCTTTTAGAAGCCTGGATGAATCTGATGTCTACGTGGATATATAGTGTATTGTAATGATACTCACGCCATTACCTTCTCTTGTCCACTTCCCCTCCCGCTGAACCCCGTCTGTTTTCCAACTAGTCCCATTTCAACTTTGTTACTTTTTGTGTGAGTTGTAACTCTCTCAGTTTTTTTTTAATATTTATAATTATTTATTTATTTAATTGTGTGTGTGTGAGAGAGAGAGAGAGAGAGAAAATGGGTGCTCCAGGGCCTCCAGCCACTGCAAACTCCAGAACACATGCACCACCTTGAGCATCTGGCTTATGTGGGTCCTGGGGAATCGAACCTTGGTCCTTTGGCTTTGCAGGCAAATGCCTTAACTGCTAAGCCATCTCTCCAGCATGACTCTCTGAATTTAATTAGAGCTGCTTGCACAGTGGGAGGGGGTGTTTACAGAGGCATGGGCAACTTAGCCATGCTTTTAAAAATTCCCAGCACAGAAAGAAAACAAAAATGAGGTAGATAAGACTTGACTGACGTGTGCACTTTACCCTGTGCCTGGAATGAAGGAAGACACAAAGCGTAGAGGTGGAGCAACCTGGTTGAAGCTCCGAGGTTTGCAGCCACATTAGAAGGATGGTGGAAGGAGACAGGTTCTTTAAGCAGCATCCCAGCCCAGCACTGTCTGTCTGGACCATCATGCAAGCAGCGGAACACCTCCTTGGGCTGCTGGACCACACAACTGGGCTCCTGTATTATGGGTTGACTGTGCACCTGGCTGATGTCCCCATCTCATATGGGGTCCAGGCATGGCGTATTTTTGCATGTTCCATCTGCCCTAAGTCTGTCAGTCCCCTTGGAACATGGGAGAACATTCTGAGATGAAGAATTCAGTCTCCACATTCAGAATTCAGAATCTAAAAGTGGCCAGGCCTCTCCAAGCATGAGACTGCCAACCAGGGTAATTAAGAACCTGGGTAGAAGCTGGTGTGGTGGCGCACACCTTTAATCCCAGCACTCGGGAGGTAGAGGTAGGAGGATTGCCATGAGTTCGAGGCCACCCTGAGACTCCATAGTGAATTCCAGGTCAGCCTGGGCTAGAGTGAGACCTTACCTCAAAAAAAAAAAAAAAAAAAGAACCTGGGTACCTGGGTAGGTGCTGGGAAGATGGCTCAGTGGTTAAAAGCACTTCCTGAGCAAGCCTGATAACCAAGAATGTACACAGAGCCAGATACAAGCACTGCAGACATGTCAGGAGACTCTCGAAGCCCAAAGGCCAGCTAGAATGTATTTGCAGCAAAGAGAAAAGGAAGGTGGAAGGAGAGAACTCAACACCCTAAGGTTGTCCTCTGAACTCCACATCCATGCCTTGACACATGGCTACTCATTTACACACACACACACACACACACACACACACACACACACACACACACCCCACATGTACACTGTAGGGAAGGAGGAACTATTTGCTTACTACAAACACCTTTTACTAAACCTCTTCTGCTTAGTAGCCAAGTCAGCGCCTTTGCCCATCTCCTAAAGATTGGATGGCTGTGGAGGGGACATGGCTGGGTCCGCAATCTCTTAGGGAGAGGTTTGTTTCTATCCAGTTCCACAGGGAGACACATGAGCCCACAGCTCCTCGGCAGCGAACAGCTGATCTGAGGTCAGGCACTTGCCTGCCTTGTATCTCTGTGACTTGGGCAAACGCCAGACATCTGTCCACTGTTCATGGAGGTCTCACCCATCTCCAGAGGCTGGTATATGCAGAGCACACACACAGTATTGATGATTATTGTGGTGTGATTCAGGCATCCCCCATAAACTTAGGTGTTCTGAATGCTGGGTTCCCAGCTGATGGAGATTTGGGAATTAACGCCCCCTGGAGACAGTGTATTCTTGGCGGCAGGCTTATGGGTATTATAGCCAGCTTCCTTTTGCCAATGTTTGGCACACTCTGTTGTGTTGTCCACCCGATGTTGGTCGGGGGGTGATGTCCACCCTCTACTCATGCCATCATTTTCCCCTGCCATCATGGAGCTTCCCCACGAGTCTATAAGCCAAAATAAACCCTTTTTATCCCTACAAGCTGCTCTTGATCAGGTATTTTCTGCCAGCAATGTGTACCTGACTGCAACAATGATCAATCACTTTTTTAAAAAATTTTTATTTATTTATTTATTTGAGAGAGACAGACACAGAGAGAAAGACAGATAGAGGGAGAGAGAGAGAATGGGCGTGCCAGGGCTTCCAGCTTCTGCAAACGAACTCCAGACACGTGCGCCCCCTTGTGCATCTGGCTAACGTGGGTCCTCGGGAACCGAGCCTCGAACCGGGGTCCTTAGGCTTCACAGGCAAGCCCTTAACCGCTAAGCCATCTCTCCAGCCCAACAATGATCAATCACTTTTTAAGGTGTAGAGAACATAGCCAGTGAGGAGCTGCTGGGCCCCTCCCCCCCTCCCCGCAGCCTCCAACCTGTCAATCAAGCACGTGTTCAGCAATCCCCTACCTCCAGCCCAAGAATTATGTGAGTTACCCACTGCATTCCAATCGTGGCACCAAAACTCACAGGTCACTTCACCTCTTGAAGCTCCAGTTTCCTCCTTCCCAGGGATGGTGTCAAGAACGTGAGGTGCACAGCCACTCAGGCTCCCTCTTCTTATGCTTCTCATGCCTTGCTGTTGCCATCTTGAATGCCTCAGTGATGTTTTGAGGAAAGAACCTACCTTTCTAGTCTGCATTAGGCCCCATAAATTATGTAGGCAGTCCCGCTCCTCTGTGAAATAGGAATGGCATTTACCTCAAAGATTTGCATTGAGAATTAAGTTAGAAAACATCTCTTATGGGCTTAGCCACATGACTGGGAAGAAGTAAGTTCTCCATAAATGACAGCTGTTACATGTCAGCCAGGTTAATTCTCTCCCAGTGCGTTCTTTGGCAGCTAAGCGCCACCCCTGATTGACCTTTCTGTCTGCAGAGCCAGAATACACACTGAGGTAGGGTTGACTCCGACCCTCACACAGCATCAAGGCCGTGGGAGACCATGAGGCTAACACTTTGTCTCTGCACATCCCAAATGCAGACTCAGGGATTGTGATGTTGACATTGTTCAAGGTGCTTCCTACTGGATGTTGAGACGAGAGATCCAGGCCATGTGACATGCCACTAATGCCACAGGCTCTGAGCTGCTTCCCCTTCCAATTCTGTGACTCTTGTCAGCACGGGGAAGTTTAGGGAGCGGATAGATCTGTCAAAGGCTCCATAAAGCCCCCAAGGTTCTAACTCGTACACTAGCCAGCCACACTTGCAGTGACCAAACCTAGCAAGACTTTGGCTAGCCCTGGGCAACTCTAACTGAACTCATTCTTGGGATCCATCTCACACCTCTTGTGTTAGGAGGACTTACATTCTGAGGTCACCATGCATGGGTCCCTGGGAGCCTGCTCAACCCAGACATGGGGAGAGTAAACATCTGGTAAGGTCACCCTTGGGCCTTGGCGATGAAAGTTGATGGGGGTCACTTCTCTTTCCATCCTCTTGGTATGGAGCTCCCAAACACACGGCACACAGCCACTCAGGAGTCGTGGTGGGGCCAGCAGCATCTCTTGAGTACTGGCCAGCTTGCTGCCTCATGCTGATCTGCACTCAGCTCCCCACGGAGCTTGAACTCCAGTTGGAATCCCTGGGAAGCCAGGTCTGTGGCCCTGACCTTGCCTTCTGGGGATCCAAGCTTAAACAGTCCCCTCTGCCTCTCCTGAATAGCAATTCATCCATCACACAATGTTGCCTATCTCCACACATACCTTTTTGAAAAAAAAAAAATCAATATAATACTCTGCTGTGATTTGCTTATAAAATGTCCTCCACACTCATGCTGATTCTGGAGCTGTTCTGGAAAGTTGTAGAATCTTTACAAGGTGAGGCCAGCTGGAGAAAGTGGGTCTCTGGGGATGAGGGCCTTGAAATTTATAGCCCAAAGCCGGCCATGGTGGCACCCGCCTTTAATCCCAGCACTCTAGAGGCAGAAGTAGGAGGATCATCAAGGGTTCAAGGCTACACTTAGAGTACATAGTGAATTCCAGGTCAGCATGGGCTACAGTGAGACCCTACCTTGAAAAACCCCCCCAAAAAATATAGCCCAGCCCTGTTTCCTGTCACCACTTTGCTTCCTGTTGCACCCTAATAAAAGGACATGAGGACTACCAGCTGCATATTCCCACCACATGGAACTGCCTATCACCATGGCTTCACCTCCACGATGGACTGTACCCCTCAAACTGTGGGCCAACACACATCCTTCCTCCCCTCACTTGCTTTTGTCAGGAATTCTGCCACACCAAAGAGAAAAAGTAACTAATCATGTTCTACCTGCATTTTAATGGCTAAATTAAGGGGGGAGGAATCTACTTAAAATGAAATAAAGTCACTTTCCATTTGCACATGTTCCTGCTAAACTCACCTGGAAAGCCAAGGTGGTTATGACATGGCAAGCACCTTTGGGTGAATCCTGAAGGGACGTGGAGAAGGGTTCAGGACGTGCTCAGCTGGCTGGCCTTGGCCTGCAAACTAATGGAATGCTGGGCTGTAGTTCCTCTCCCTTCATGGAGGTGCAAGGGTCTTCCTGCATGGACTAGTCTGGACTTCCTCACAGCAGTGACAAGGTGCAGGATGTCCCAGCAGACCAGGCAGGAACTGTCACATCTGATTGTGGTGGACACTCCTGGGAAGGCCTCCAGAATCCTTGGCTCCCTAATGCCTACACTGTGTGTAATGCCCTGACATCCAGATGTGGTCAGGAGCTGTGTGATCTCATGTTAACAAATCGAATATGATGAAAGAGGGCTTGGGAGATAGCTCGGTCAGTAAAGTGCTTACATTGAAAGCATGAGGACCTGAATTCAATCACTAGAACACACACACACGCACACACACACACATCTGAGTGTAATGGCATATGCTTGCAATCCCAGTGCTGGGGAGGCAGACAGGAAGGTTCCTGAGGCTCACTTGCTAATGAGTCTAGCCTACTTGGCAAGTTCCAGACCAATGGGAGAAACTGTTTCAATAGAAGGTGAACAGTAGCCAGGTGTGGTGATGAACTTGAATCTCAGCACTGGGGAGGCAGAGGTAGGAGGATCGCTGTGAGTTTGAGGCCACTCTGAGACTATACATAGTGAATTCCAGGTCAGCCTGGACTCCAAAAACAAAAAACAAAAAAATTTTTTTTTAAGTGGGCAACATTTGTACTTGCTGGGATGAACTTCCAAAGCAGGTACAGGTATGGAGGAAGGGTTTTATGGAAGCTTACAGATAGAGGGGAAGTTCCAAAACTGCAGAAGAAGCTGGCGCATTTCCACAGGTCCACACAGAGAGAAACACCACCATCACCATCAGCAAGCACACTCCAGGAACCCCGGCAGAACCCCAGCACTCTGCATGTCTTTTGTCTGGAAACACATTCTCCCCCAACCACCCCTTGGGATTAGACTCTAGGACCCACCCACAGTGACATCTCCTCCAGCCAGGTGGCTGGAGATCTAAGTTACAAGCTGAAATAAAACTCTCTCTCTCCCTCCCCCTCTCTCACATGCACATACACACACACACACACACACACACACACACACACATACACCCACACAATGACAAAGTGAATGGTTTAGTACTCTTGCTATCCTATTGTGTTCTGTGAGAAAGGTATGTGGGCATTTCAAATATATTACGGTCTCTAATCAGTGACTTTAAGTTAACCAAAGAGGAAATGGTCCTAATTGGAGGCCTGACTTAATCATGTGGCCCTCTTAAAGAATGTTCAGGCTCCCCTGAAGTGACAGAACTCAAGTAACCAGGGTCCTTGCTCTCTCTCAAATGCTGCCTGTCATGGGTCCCGCTGTGTCCCACTACCAAAGCCAAATGAAAAGTCTCAGTACCTCAGAACAGGACTGGACTAGCTATTTAGACAGAGGACCTTCAAGGAAGTACTTGGTACTATTAGGGTGGGCTTTCATGTCACATGACCAGTCCAGTGTCCTTTGTCATGAGAAGAGGAGGAAAGACGGTATGAGGACACAGCAAGAAGGAAGCTATTTGCAGGCAGAGAGCAGAGACTTCCGAAGCGACTAAACCCACTGACATGGAAATCGTGGCTCCCAGACTCCAGATCTGTGAGGAAATCCATGCCTGCTATTGAACCTTCCCCACTGGTGGCCTTCTGCAGGGACTGCCCTGACACACTCAGGTTATTTGTGTTGAAGAAGTTGGCTGCAGTGAATTGACAGTCACAGGAAATGAAGTCTGTAAAATCCCCGGTTGTAGCCAACAGTGGCTTCTCCTTCCTAAGTCCTCAGGTTAGACACAGCTCAGCCAGTACCCCGCTCCACCCACGTGAGACTGCAGCTGTACCTCTAACCCAGAGGAAGTGGGAGACGACACGTGTCCTATCATGTTTGTGGCCGTCACATCGCATGGAAATCTAATGTCTTCGGCAGCAGAGCTGTGGAAGTCGCAGTACCACTTCTGCATTGTGTCGGTGACACGCGAGCCACAGGCCCACACAGACTTCAGCACTGGAAACGGAGGCCTTGCTGAGACCAAACCTGAATCACATCCATAGCCCTTGACAGCTGCATAATTGAATTTTAATTTGTGGCCCATATTTAAAAGTGGGGCTGGCTTTCTGCGTCTAAACCATTGTACTTAACATGACATGTTTTCTCCGGTTGGTCTTCATGTGGACTTCATAGGAGACCCCTGTAAGCCCCTCTGAAGGATGCCACCTGTCCCTTATTCGAGTTTGCAAGGCACAGGGCGCCAACCAGTATCTCGAAGCAAGCTGCTCTGAACATTCCCTCCATGCTTGATGAGCATTCTGCCCTGTGCCTCACAGGATGCCCTGTTTGAGAGAAGCTTTTGTGTCCTTTAATGGATTGGTTTCCTTCTCCCCACCCTCCCGGCAGATTGTCCCCCTGTTGGGTGAGCCAGGGGTATGGGATGGTGAGCAGTTATCTCAGCCCCTTGTGAATCAGCCCCTGGCCCAGGTACATCCAGCCACCTCTCAGGACTGTGCCTTCTGTAAGGAGCCCCCATCTAGACCTGCACAGTCCCAGGGGCCCAACAGGAAAGCCTATTCTTTATTATAAGACCGGTTCCTGAGCCCTCAGCAGGACATGGAGCCAAACTGACAGCTGACTCTTGGTTGCCTTCTGCAACATCTCCACCTAGTGGAGCTGCCAGAGAGCTTCTCCGATGGGGATACCAATTCCCAGTTGCCCCGGAAAGAAAAGGCAGGTTCCAGCCAAAGAAAGAGGCCACACTGGGCAGCTGGAGTCACTGAGCAGCCTTCCCTGACTTGCTTAAGCCGACTATAGTGCTCCAAGTTCCCTGAGCTTCCTTACTTCCGGAGCTTGGCTGGCTGCATTGCACACATCACACCAACGAGACACGGGAGCAGGAAGGGCCACTGGGACAGAAGACAGGGAGCTAAATTCCTTCTGGTCCAGGAGATTGGGGGAGGGGGAGAAACAGAGAGAAACTGAATAAAGTCCGGGTGTGGGGCGTGTGCTCAGCGGCCCAGGGGAGGGCAAGAAGCCGTGCCGTCAGTACTGGTCACACGCTTCCCACCCACTTGTCCCTGCCAAGGGGAAGCTCACCACCTATGCCTAGAAAAAACTCCCCAGATGGCCTCTTTATTTTTTTTTAATTTATTTTTATTTATTTATTGGAGAGAGAAAGAGGAGGAGAGAGGAAGAGGGAGAAAATGGGAGTGCCAGGACCTCCAGCCACAGCAAACCAACTCCAGACATTTGCGCCACCTTGTGCATCTGGCTCACATGGGTTCTAGGGAATCGAACCTGGGCCCTTTGGCTTTGCAGGTAAGCACCTTAACCACTAGACAATCTCTCCAGCCTCCCCCACCCCCAAGATGGCCTTTCTCAATGAGACAGCGAGGGTAGGCGCAATGGCAGACAAGCACTTCCAGCCCCTCAGATCTCAGAATGTATATACATGCTTGGGAAGGTGAGCTTCTCGGGGGGGGGGGGAGGTGACTCTGGCAGGGAGGGGCCTGCAGAGGGACAAGCTGCCACACAGAAGGACCTACGGTGGGGCAAGTGGCCGCTGCCCAGAGATGGTCATGCCCAGCAACATCAGAATGTGATACAAACTAGGATCTTTGAATTAGGTTTGTTGGGCAGAAACTATGAGGGTTCTCATTTGGCAGGTGAAGAAACTGAGGCACTCCCTGAAGTTTGCTTAGATCTCCATTGCTGTACAACCCGGAAGGATTCCTGGAGAAGGTGAAGAGGGCACAAGTCTGAGAGGCAGGCGTGGTAACCACAGTAGCCCAAGTGGTCTGGTGAGGTTCATCAAACTCATGGGCTTTCTGGAATTACTGGGTTAGTCTGAGATGACTAGATTGACCTAGGTATGGTTTACTCACTACGCATAAACATTATTAGGACAACCAAGTAGAGTAGTGTACGCCTTTAATCCTGGCACCCCCGAGGCTGTGGTAGGAGGATCGAGTGAGCTCAAGGCCAGCCTGGAGGTATATAGTGAATTCCAGATCAGCCTGGACTAGAGCACCTTGAAAAACAAAACAAAACATATACATACATATGTTCCAGACTTGGTGGCAGATCCCTGTAATCACAGCATTCACGAGACTAGGGAGGAGGATCACGAGTTCAAGACCTATGAAGCCTACACAAGTTCCAGGCTCTCTATACTACGTAACAAGATGCTATCACAAACAACACAAAGGTCAATTATAGGAAAAAAGCAGAAGCTTAACTTTTGACATGGCTGAGTAAATTTAGGCTTTGACTTCACTTCTTAGTCTCCCTAAGGCACTACTTGGTCTGAACTTGGGAGTCAGGCAGTTCTAAGGGTTTGAGTCTCTTGCTGAGCTAGTCACCTGCTATTTGAACCACTTAACTAACCCTCAAGGCTTCACTGCCTTCACATGAAAGATGGTAAGATCAAGCATATTTTGCGTAAAACAGACCAGCAAATATTTTCGAGGATAGGGCTACCTAATAAGTATTGAAAACTTTGAAGGTCACGGAACCTTTGACGTGAGGTGTCCACTGAAATGTGTGAGCCCCACACTCCAATAAAACTTTATTGAGACCAGCAGAGAATCAGACTTGCAACGTGAGCTTTAATTTTTGGCTTCCTGGATTGGCAATAGTAGAGGCGATGTTAGATCAGACAGACTCTAAATTATAGTCCCTCAACTAAGGCAGGAGGATATCCTCCCCAACATAGTCTGGAGGGAACCCTATGGGGGATGTTCTGCTCCCAAGCTCATTCAGCGTCTGGTCATTTCTTGTTTGCTCTCCAGATCCCCAGGATGGAGAGGCTGTGGTGAAGGGAGTGGGGACCAGGGAGGGAGACAAGGACAGCACAGTTGTGGGTGGGTGTGACTGCGGCAGCCCAAGAAACAGAGAGGCCATAGATAGAGGAGCCGAGTGTTTGAAGATCCCTGGAGGCACTCAGCTCTGGCTCCATGACCACTGGGAAGTTCTGTCCTCAGCCCCCTACTTTTACATCTGCACAGGATCCTTTCAGCCCCTGAGTAGAGGGCGGTGGGGGACCCAGGAGGCAGCCACAGGAATAATCCAGGAGAGAGAAAACAATGAGTTGTCTCGGTGGAGGCAATCAGATTCTGGACATATTTTTAAGTGTCTAGTTGCACTTAGGAATGTGATGGAAGCCTGCTGGAACCATTTCATTCACTGATTCAACTAGACTGGCTGGCCTGGCTGTACCCACCGAGCTCAGGAATCACAGGCATGTGTCACTGTTTACATGGGTGCCAGAGGTAGAAGCTCAGAGCATCTCATTTATACAAGAGCCTTAGAAACTAAGCTATCTCCCAGCAACTAAAATCCCTTCTTAAGGTAAGAATGACCCAAGAAATATTTGATAGCCTACACATATACCATAAATACGTGTATATTCATGTATATGTATAAGTACATGTATATATCCATTGTTTTCTGAAATTCAAGTTTTACTGAGCAGCCCACATTTTACCTGGCAATCTTATTCTGGAGGTAAGCTCGTGCAAAGCTGAGAGAGTTAAGTAACCACTATGGGCTGCATTCCCCCCAGTCTGGCCACCCTTCAGCTGTGTGACCCAGACAAGCCTTCAACCTCTCTGTGGCTCTATTTCCTCATCTGCAAAATGGGCCTGTTGAGAGTGCCTGCTTCCCAGACAGGTGAGAACAAATGAGTGAAGGCCTGTCACCCTCTACCGGAGCCCAGCAATCTACAGACGTCCACCATTCAACTTATCCGAATTCTTGGATGGAAGGGCCCATGAGCGGCCAGGTGTGCTGGGGAAACAACCCAACCGTAGCTCCACTGGGCGCCTCCTCTGGAATAAAAGTTTCCTCCTGCCCTACCCTCCCAACCCACCCAGGACTTGAAAGATAGAAAAAGTACTGCACCACTTTCACATCTTTCATTTCCTCACAGCTCAGTGAGCATTTGTTTGAACTCACTTATTTTCCCTTTACAACTGTCCACTCTTGCCTTCCTCTGGGCCGTCAGGACTATAAATCATTGTCTGGGATTCCTTGCTTAGAAAGAGCTCTGGCTAGAACCCACTCACTGGAGAGTTCTGCCAGGTTATTTATTGTGACAGAAAATTCAAATGGCATGGCAGTCAACACAGGGAGGAGAAGCCACCTCAGCAGTATGTGCCACCGTAAATGCAGATGGCAGGGGCGGGAGCAGCATTTTTAGTAAGTAGAGCAGATACTCCACTTGGCTGAAGATGCAAAATACCAGAAAATTCTCCTGACTTTCTGTGTGGTTGGAGGAGAGATAAAGGCAACCTGCTTCTTTTCTTCAGGACCCTAGAGCAATGCTGTAGTTCACAATTGGTTGTGGGGCCAGGCAGGGCAAAAAGCTGATAAAATAGGAAATTAATGAGCAGGAAGGGACAGTGTGAGACAGGGAAGGAACATTGTCACCTGCACAAGCACCTCTCTTGGTGCCCTTTTTTTAAAAAAATAAATATTATTAATATTATGATTTATTTATTTGCACCAGGGTCTTCGGCCATTGCAACAAACTCCAGACACATGTGTCACCTTGGGTATTTGGCTTATGTGGGTCCTGGGGAGTTGAACCTGAGTCCTTTGGCTTTGTAGGCAAGTGCCTTAACTGCTAAGGTATCTCTCCAGCCCTTGGTGCCCTTTTTTTTCTGGCCTACTTCAGAGCAAAAGCTTTTTCCTGAATGGTTAAAAATATATTCCCCTTGTCTCTGGACATAGTTTGCAAAGGGAATCAGTAGGCTAGGATGCCTCTTCCCTTGCCCTCCCCTCCACCAGCTACTCCAGGTGATGGGTTGACAGTTGACATTAGCCAGGAAAGGCTTTTCTCCTCCTTCCTTGTGGTGGGAGCCATGCCCTGCAGCAGACAACTTCTGACACCCTTCTTTGGGCCTCTCTCTCCTGCCTCTACAAAGTGAGCTGTTACTTGACAGGTTACTCAGGACCAGGAAGATGGACTTGCTAAGCCCGTCTTGTCCTGGACTTACTGGTCCATCTGCTGCGTGCAAGAGTTTGCTTTGCTGCCCTTTCTGAAAACACATGAGCTGGTCTGTGCAGGGGCAGGGCTAGGAAACCCCCTGTGTGTGATCTGTAGCAGTCAGCAAGGGGTTCATCTAAATTTTCCCTGCTTCTCAAGAAATGTTGCAGTGGGGAAGAGAATGTGGGACAGGGTGACCTCAAACCCCAAGAGTTGATATAGACATCTGTGAGGTACATTGGGTATCACCAGATCACCCACACTTTGCCTGGGGCCAGCCACAGCCACAGGCCTGGAGACGCTGTGGTCACTGTGTTCCAATTCCCGTTCCAAACTCTGTTGATGTCCCTTTCAGAAGAGCCCCTGGATTTTCAGCTACAGTGAACATTTCCTCCTTTTCACTTCAATACATTTGTTTACTCACAAGGCACATGCCAACCTGGGCTTGATTATTTCTGGAAATGGTACCTCTCTTGTGACGTGCGCCTGCTATAGGCATGGCAGTGGCCGGGCATGTGTGATGCTTCCTAAGCCTTCTCATCTTAATGGATGCAATTGGCAGTAACTGGGCCAATAAGCCAATAAAAATCATGGTGTGTTTGTTACTTTATGTCGTAACAAGCTACTGTAAGACTCTGCAGTTTAAAAAATAAACACTTAAATCTCGGTGAACAGAAATCCAGGAGTGGTTTGTGGCGTGGGACTGTTCAGGAGGTGACAGTTAAGACATTGGCCAGATCTGTAGTTATCAGAAGGCTTGGCAGGGGTGGCCAGGCCCACATCCAAGATGGCTCCCTTGCGTGGTGCTGGCTGTTGGCATGAGGCCTCAGCAACCTCCCGGTGTGCCCCTCAACAGGCTGTTGGAGAGAGTCTGAGATATCCAAATACATTTTAAGATCTATTCTTAGAAGTTGAAACAGTTCTGCTACATTGTCCCTAGGAGCAAATCTCTTCTAAGTAAGGCTCACACTCTGAGATGAAAATCAGGCTCCACCCATGTTGGGAGGGGTATCAAGAAATCAGCAAATTTTAAAACCTCTTAGGTAACATGATATGGAGGGAAGAAACGGGGGCTGGGAGGGAAGGTGTTATAGTTGGCTGAACTGACAATAGCAGAGAGAAAATACATGAATGTTTGCATGTATGGGACGTCTGTCTATTGCCTGCTAAGGGAGGTAGATGTGGCGAGAGGGGAAGAGGCCAGGCATGGACAGAGTGGTGGTGAGGTGTGGAGTGCTTGAGGCAGACGGCAGGGTGAGAGAACCAGAGGCGACCTCCGCAAGGTTAGGAGCAGGCCTTGCTCCTCTGGAGCTCAAAATGCCTTGGATTTACTACTTAGCTTGGGGCCGTTACGCTTGGGTGAGACAGGATGTGGGGATGTCTGTGCAAAATCTGTAAAATCACAAACCACAAAAGCACCAGTCCTCCTTAAATGCTTCTGTTTCTTTCCTAAGACTTCAGTCTCCTCAGCATCCTCATGGTGCTGATCACACAGTAGGGACTCAAAATTAACTAGAAACACTAAATTTGGGCTTTCATTTGATTTATAGACCTCACTCCAGAGGGACAGGGAAAGGATGTAAAGTTGAAATCAAAAATAATGTAAGGGCTAGGGAGATGGGTCAGTTGACAAAAAGCACTTGTTCCAAGTGTGAGAACCCTGGTTTCAATCTCTAGAACCCACGTACAAGACCATGACTTTAGTCCCAGTGCTCAAGAGATAAAGGCAGCGTGCAGACTAGGTAGTCTAGCCTCATTGGTAAGCTCTGTGTTCAGGGATCCTGTCTCAGTAAGTGAGGTGGAGAGTCATTGAGGAAGATACCAACATCAACCTCTAGCCTCCAAACGCACCTGCACATGTGCCCAAACATACATGTGCACACATACACACATGCACACCACATACACTAATGTAGATGGTAGACCTACAGAAAGATATGAGGGAGGGTTTGTTCATAATTTTTAAAAAATATATATTTTATTTATTTAAAAGAGAGAGGGAGACAGAAAGAGGGCAAAAAGAGGCAGAGAAAGAGAACGGGCATGCCAGAGCCTCCAGCCACTGTAAGCGAACTCCAGACACATGCCCCACCTTGGCTTATGTTGGTACTGGGGAATTGAACCTGTGTCCTTAGGCTTCATAGGCAAGCACCTTGGTGGCTAAGCTATTTGTTCATCCTCTGTTCATAATTCTTAGATAGGGGAAGAAAAACAAGCATGGGAGCCTGGGCTACAGCCGCCAAAGCACCACTTTACCTGAAACTCCTCCCCTGCTTTCCTATGCCCTTTGGCCAATAATGTCCTTCCAAGCAAATGACAGATGGTAGACTTTTCTGACTGCCACCCACCTTGGTACTAGAAGCATACCTCTAGGCTCTCTGTCATCCTGGGGGTGGGGGGTGGTAGGAGGAGGGACGTAGTGCACTAGAATTGTTCCTCCCCTTTCTCTCCCCTATTTGGGCAGCAGATATCTGAGAATCGTGGGGCTCACATAGATAGCAGCAGATGCTGGGCAGCCTTTCCACTCCCATGAGCCTCTCTGCCCCTGCTGTCTCCATTTGCTGCCTTGGCTGCAGCTGAACCAGAAGCTAGCATTTAATGAGAAGCTGCCTAGAGCACAGGCCAGGAGGTGGGCTTTGTCTGAGGTCTTTAGTATCACCTCTACTACCAATTTGTTGGGGGGCGGGGGAGTCATTTGTGCCAATTAGACCCTGGTTAGTAAAGGGTTGTCCTGTCTGCAAGGCAGGTAAGAAGCCAATTGCAAGGACAGGTGATCAATGAAGGTGACACATTACTTGTACTTCCAATTCCTCTCAGACAGTTAGGCTTCAATTAGCGCTCTGAGAAATAGAAATAGAGAAAGTAGGTGGCCTTGTCTTGGCTGGGCCTGTGCAACCATGCCGAGCGCTGAGATCCAAGGCCAGCCGCGCTGAGGCAGTAGGGTAGGCCTCTGCCTTAATGAGCTCCAAAGCTTCCCGATTTCATTCTCTTCTGTGTTTCTTCAGGAACATAAACCAATGCTTTAATAATGGAACAGAATGAAAAGGGTGTCAGGGCATGGTGGCACATGCCTTTAAGTACTTGGGAGGCAGAGGTAGGAGGATAGCCATAAGTTTTAGACTACCCTAAGACTACATAGTGAAGTCCAGGTCAGCCTGAGCTAGAGTGAAAGAGTGAAAAAGAAAAAAAGAATGAAAAGGGTCAGGCCTTTCTGTTGTCTACTGGTCAAAAAGGTGCCTCCCCATTCTCTATCTGCCTCTCTCTCTTAAATAAACAAATTAATTAAATATTTCAAAAAAGATTATTAAAATGGGCTGAATAGATGGCCTTGTACTTTAAGGATCTTGCCTGCAATGCCTCAGGATCCAGGCTCGATTCCCCAGATTCCACATAAGCTAGATGTACAAGGTGGCACATGCATCTGGAGTTCATTTGTAGTGACTAGAGGCCCTGGAGCACCCATTCTCTCTACTGTCTCCCCCCCCCCCCGCTCTCTCTCTCTCTCCTCTCTTAAATAAATTTAAAAATATTTTTTAAAGATTATTAAAAAGGAATTACCTGCATTCACTCACAGCTCCTACTGCCCAGGCTCAGGCTGAATGGCCATTGCTGGTTGGGACCAGTTCTGATCAGCTGGGCATCCAATCTGTCAGGTTGGAATTTATAAAGGTCACACCCCAGGGAGTCTCTCAATCCCCATGAGTCATGATATTGTACAACCCCCTCCTCTGGAGTGAATGTATGACCTGCTTCTAACCATTAGAATAGGGTCAAGGTGATGGGCTATCACTTGGACTCTAGGTGACCTGAAAAATCCAGTAGCTAAGTGGTTGAAACCCCTATGGAAAAGGCCATATAGCAAGGACCAAGGGACAGGCTCTGGATGCTGAAGAGGCCCCCAGCCACTGGCCAGCAAGAGAATGGGTAGGGGTATGTGGTAGTTTGAATGTAACTTTCCCCATATCGTGTGGTACTTTTGATTTTAAGATTAAGCTTCCTGAGGCTGGAGAGATGGCTTAGCAGTTAAGGCATTTGCCTGAGAAGCTAAAGGACTGAAATTTGATTCTCCAGGACCCACATAAGCCAGATGCACAAGGGGCACATGTGTCTGGATTTCATTTGCAGTGCCTAATCTCTCTCTGTCTCTCTCCTCTCTCTGTCTCTGTCTCTCTCTCCTTGCAAATAAATAAATTAATTAATTTTTTAAAAAGATTAAGCTTCCTACTTAAGTCTCCAGCAGGCTTGAGACCCCTGCTGGAAAAGGTGTCACTCTGCTATGGATGTAAAATGAAGTGAACTTAGCTTCTTGTGCCATGATGAAGCTTCCCCTGAAATCTGTAAACCTAAAATAAATTTTGTCCCACAATCTGCTTCTGGTCAGGTGTTTGTCTCAACAATGCAAAGGTAACAGAGATATAAAATTGGTTCTGAGAAGTGGGGACATTAATCTGAGCATGTGGATTTTGGTCTTCTAGAATGTGTTTGCGAGAGGAACATAGAAGAATGTTGGTACTTTGCACTGGAGAAGCCTTGCACTGATGTAAGCAGAGCTTGATGGGCTATGATGATGAGAGTTTGAAAATGTAAATGCAGAGAGAATTATCAACTATGAAGGCTTGGCCTATGAAGTTTCAAAGGGGAAGGAGAGAACTTTGTTGGAAGTGGGCTACTGGCAGAGAGGATGGCTGCATTCCTCCCATGCCTGAGAAGTTGAGCAAAACTGAGTTTCAAAGTAATGGAATGGTGTGTTTGGCAGAAGGTATAGAACAGTTTATCATAGAAAGAAAGATATGAAAAAATGTACATTTTATCACAGAAAGAAATTTAACAAGTTTGAAGTTATAGGCACAGAGACTGGAGTTAGACTTAAGCTGTAATTAAGAGATCACCACTATTAAAGGCAGGCCAACTGTTTTGCACTGGGACAATGATAAAGATACCCTGAGGGTGAAAATCCAACCATGGAAAACTCAAACTAGCACAAATGCAAATTCTTTTGAAAGGAGAGGGCTTGAAGGAAGACTGATGAAAGAGTATGCTTCTCTTCCAGGTTAAGCTTTATCCCCCTGGATTTACAAATTTGTCTGTGCCACCTATCTGGTACTGGTTTTGGAAGCATGAAAAATTCAGGGAAGTGGGTCATGATGTGACATGGTTCCAAGAGCCACTAAAATGCAGGAATGTGAAGCAGGATTAAAATCCTTGTATAGAAGCCCAGGAAGGCCATTGTATGGAGCTATGAAGATTGAACCATAGGCTTCAGTGGAGACCCCAGAGTTTGGATACCAGGCCAGCTCAGGATGAAGTTTACGCTGGGCTGTGAGCAGCCCAGCTGGAGGGGCAGAACTGAAGCCCCAGGACTTTGTCACTGCTTGTAGATGTTGGACTTGGAACTTCAGGTTTTTGATGTTCTGCCTCCTGGTTATTAATTCTGCATTAGTCCGGTCTCTCCTTGTTGTGTCTTCTTATTGCAATGGGCGTGTTTACTCTGTGCCATTATGTGTTGGAAGTATGTAACTTGTGTTTTGAATCCATAGGCTCACAGTTAAGAGACAGTCTTGAAACTCTGATAAGACTTTGGACTTTTGAATGGGAGGCTGAGGTAGAAAGAACACTGTGGTGGTTGGATTCAGGTGTCCCCCATAATCTTAGGTGTTCTGAATGCTAGGTTCCTAGGTGATGAAGATCTTGGAATTAACACCTCTCGGAAGCAGTGTATTATTGGGAGTAGGTATGTGGGTATTATAGCCAGTGTCTCTTTGCCAATGCTTGGCACATTCTTCTGTTGTATTGTCTACCTTATGTTGGCCAGGGGATGATGCCCACCCTCTGCTCATACCATCATTTTTCCCTGCCATGATGGAGCTTTCCCTTGAGTCTGTAAGCCAAAATAAACTCTTTTTTCCCCACAAACTGCTCTTGGTCAGGTGATTCATACCAGCAATGCATACCTGACTGCAACAATATAGTGAATTTTGTACCAGAAGTAGGGTCTTGCTGAAATGAATCTGACCATGTGGATTTGGGTCTTTTGGAACTTGTGTGCTAGAGAAATGTTGATGGACTTGGTACTTGGTACTTATGAGACAGAAGATTCACAGTGTGGTGAGCCAAATATTTTTTGGCTATTCTAATGAGAGTTTGAAAATGCTAAAAGCACAGAGAATTATTTTGGATTATGAACCTTCAAAGGGGAAGAAAAGACAACAGAGAACTTTGTTGGAACTGCAGTACTGGCTGTGTTATGCTGAGCTTGCTTAGAGAGTTTTATCAATACTGAATTTAAAATTAATGGATTGGTGTGCTTGACTGAAGAGAGAGAACTGAAAGATGTACTATTTAAAGTTATAAAAAATTTAAGAAAGTTTGAAATTACAGACACTGATTTTAAGTGGCTAAAGCTGCTATTGTTGAATAGATTACCATCATTAAGTATGGGCCAACTGCTTTACATTGAAACAATGGAAAAAATGCCTGAGGGTGAACTCCACCTAGGAAGGGCTGAATGGATAAGAATACAAACTTGTGTGAAAGGAAGAATTCTGAAGGCTCAAGGTCAAGATTTATTTCCCCCTAGATTAACAACAGCTGTGACACTGCACACTTGGTATTGGTTTTGGAAGCATGAAAAAAAAAAAAAAAATGCATGGAAGCAGATCATGAAGTGCACATGGTTCTAGGAGCTACAGCTAATATGTAGCATGTGAAACAGTGATGTCCCTGTGTAGCCAGACTAATGAGGACATTGTCAGATGGATCACTGTTTGCAGTGGAGACTGGAAAATGTTAGGGTATACTAGGACTATGCAAAGATCACCATGAAGCAATATTGGTTCAGGATGAAACTTGTCCACAGGCTACTCCAGCCCAGCTGGAGGGATGGAATTGGGAATCCAGAGACTGTTGTCACTGCTTATGGATGTGGGACTTGTACTATATAAGTTTGTTGGTTACCTGATGAGATTAGGGACTATAGAACAATATTTAAGTTGGTAAAGCATATGGGGACCTTTGAATTTATACTGAATGCAATTTGCATTGTGACATGTTTAGGAGTCTATGGGGGGCAGGAATGGAATATGGTAGTTTGAATGTGACAGTGGAAATGTATGGCCCCATAGATGCAGGTGTTTTATTAAAATTGAGTTTGCAAATTCAGCCCCTAGCCAGCAGATTCCTGCTATAGGGTGACATGTCACTGGGGGGAGAGGGGGGGTGGATCTGATTCCAGTCTAAAGGTGTATAGTGTAGCTTGAGTTCTAGTGGTTCCTATTTCCTTGTGTTGCTGCCTGTTGATGGATTCTCACTGCCTGTATTTATGAAAAGAAGCTAGCTTCTTCTACCATTGAAGGAACTTTTCCTGGATCTGTAAACCTGAAATAGATACCTTCCTCCCATAAACTGTGCCTGGTTGGATGCTCATCTCCTCACCATGGATATATGACTGTAACAATCGTCAGGAATTTGAGGTCAGCCTGGGATACAGAGGCAAACATTTACTGAAGACCTAGTTTGTGCCAAGTTAAAGTTGGTAAAGACTATGGGGACCTTTAAAGTTGGACTGAGTGCATTTTGCATTGTGAAATGATCATGAGTCTGTGAGGTGGGATATGGTGGTTTGTATGTACATGTATGTCCTCCATAGCCTCAGGCATTTAAAAAAATATTTTGTTTTTATTTATTTATTTATTTATTTATTTGTTTGTTTGTTTATTTATTTATTTATGACAGAGTAACAAAGAGAGAGAATGAGTATACCAGGGCCTCTAGCCACTGCAAACGAACTCCAGATACATGTGCTGTCATGTGCACCTGGCTTACATGGGATCTGTAGAATTGAACCTGGGTCCTTAGGCTTCACAGGCAAGTGCCTTGACCACTAAACCATCTTTCCTGTTTCCCTCAGGGATTTTAAAAAATATTTTATTTTTATTTATTTATTTATTTGACAGAGAAAGAGAGAATGGACATGCTAGGGACTCCAGCAACTGCAAACAAACTCCAGATATGCACCCCCTTGTATACCTGGCTAACATGGGTATTGGGGAATTGACCTGGGTCCTTTGCCTTTGCAGGCAAGTGCCTTAACCTCTACGCCATCCCTCTCGCCCACCTCAGGGATTTTTGATAAAGGTTCTTATTTAGCCTCTAGCAGGCACAGACCTACTGGAGGAGATACATCAGTGGGGATGTATCTTGGGTTCAGCCCTGAAGTGTTTAGTGCCATCTTGTACTTGCTGCTATGGTTGTCTCTCTGCATGGTTGTATGATGAAGTAAGCCAGCTTTCTCCTCCATGATAAAGCTTCTCCTGGAATCTGTAAGCCCGAAATAATTCCTTTTATCCTATAAGCTGCTTTTGATTGGGTATTTGTCCCAGCAATAAGAAAGTACAACAGGGTACATTCATCTCAGCCACAAGGAAATAACATCTATAAGCAAAGAGAATCAGGAGGTTCTGGACAAAGTCAGCCTGTGAGACTCTGAGCAGAGGAGCCAGCCATACCTACCTGTACCCCTTGGGAATTGGGCACTCATGTGCAGGTGTTGTTTGCTAAAACCCACATTTGTGATACTTTGTTATATAGTAGTAGCAAACCAGTACTGTGTCATGCAGACAAGTATTTGGTAATTTCCCTTAACAGTTGCATTTGCTATTCAACTAATCACACAGTGCTTTATGGTGCATAATACTACTTACTCCTTGTCTTCTTGACCAGAGCTTCATGCAGTTATGAAGAAAGTTTTTTAAAAATTTTTTGTTTATTTTCATTTATTTGAGAGTGACAGACAGACAGAGAGAGAAATAAACAGCTAGGTAGATAGAGAATGGGTATGTCAGAGCCTCCAGCCACTGAAAACAAACTCCAGATGCTTAAGCCCCCTTGTGCATCTGGCTAATGTGGGTCCTGAGGAATTGAGCCTTGAAAGGAGGTCCTTAGGCTTCACAGGTACGCTAGGCCATCTCTCCAGCCCCAAGGCAGAGAGAGATAGAGAATGGGCACATCAGGGGTTCCAACCACTGCAAATGAATTCCAAATGCATATGTCATGCCACCTTATATATCTGGCTTACATGTACTGGGGAATCAAGCCTCAAACTGGGGTCCTTAGGCTTCACAGGCAAGTGCTTAACTGCTAAGCCATCTCTCCAGTCCCAGTTATTACTCTTTAAAATTGTATTTATTTACTTTCTTTGCAAGGAGAGAGAGAGAGAGAGAGGATGGGCATGCCAGGGCCTCTAGTCAGTGCAAATGAACTTCAGATGTATGTGCCACTCTGTGTGTATAGCTTTACATGGGTATGGGGGAATGAAACTTGGGTTGTTAGGTTTTGCAGGCAAGCACCGTAACCACTAAGCAATCTCTCCAGCCCATGGCTTTTTTTAAAGTACAGGCTCACTTTAGCCCAGGCTGACCTGGAACCCACTTTGTAACCTAGGCTGGCATTGGACTTGTGGTAATCTTCACACTTCTGCCTCCTGTGCTGTGATTAAAAGTGTGTGCCACCATGCCTGGCATGTTCTGGCTTTCTTTTTTTTTAATTCTTTTTATTTTATTTTACTTTATTTATTTATTTTTTTCTTTTCACAATTTTTATTAGCATTTTCCATGATTATAAAAAATATCCCATGGTAATACCCTCCCTCCCCCCACCCACACTTTCCCCTTTGAAATTACATTCTCCATCATATTACCTCCCCATCTCAATCATTGTGGCTTTCTTAATTAGGTAATAATCCCATGAGGAGCCAGAACTCTGCCCCTTCACAGATCAGAGTACGCAGCATACAGTAGGTACAGTCAGTTCTGTGTACTGGGGTCCTGATCCTCCCTTTGTTCAAATAAACATAATGGGCATAGGTTAAGATACATGTGACAAACCTACTATGTACCAAGTTATGTCAGTCCCAGGCATGCAGAGCATGGGCCAAAACTCCACCCTCAAAGAGTTTCAAACACAATCTCTTCATCCCACCTCCCTTGCTATGTAGTGTCAGAAGACACTCTGGGCTCCAGAGCTCTGGCCACTCCATCAGAATCTGAGCCCACAGACTAGGCAAGTTCGTCAGTGAAGATTTAGTGTTTTACAATAAATCTTTAGGGCTGGAGAGATGGCTTAGCTGTTAAGGCACTTGCCTGTGAAGCCTCAGGACCTGGGTTTGATTCTCCAGTACACACGTAAATAAGCCAGATGCACAAGGGGGAACACATGTTTGGAGTTTGTTTGCAGTGGCTGGAGGTCCTGGTGTGCTCATTCCCTATCTGCCTCTCTCTCAAATAAATAAATAAATAAATAAATAAGTTATTTAAGTAAATTTTCAGTTTCCAAGTGATGATGCAAAGAGTTCCTGTGACACCTAACTCCTGTTCAAGCAAAGGAGCCACAAAGATATCTCTGCCCTCTCCCACCCCCACAGCTCACCAGACATGCCCATAGTCAAGCAGACCAGAGATCAACACTCTATTAGATATGAACTACGTTTTATTCACAGGCTTACAGAATATATCGAATTAAGAGGCATATCACATGTTAACTCCATTTACCAAAAAGTGATAAATATATACAGCTTTCAAATGCATCCATTGTTGACTGCAAAACCCACTTGCACAGACATAGAAGCTATGCCTACTTTACTTATGCATTTAAAATACATAAAAACAGTACCAAGTGGCATATTGGCCCTAGATATCACAGTTCTTATACATTCCTGATAGTCAAAGGGATGGATAGGGAATGCATAGTTTTCTACTAGAAAAAAAAAAAAATCTGGATTCTGACACAAGCAATGGACAATGTAAGGACTGACTGCGTCTACTGGGAGCTGCGGGCTCAGGACCCCACAGTGGCATTCTTACTGCCTGGGCATCACAGTGGATTCTTTGCAATCATCATTGGTTTGCTAATTCGCCTGGTCACCCTTCCCTCTGCTAACTAGACTGAGGCAAAAGCAATTATGATTACCTCTTTCCTTTCAAGTTTATTTCTACTTTCTTCAAAGAGTTTACTCCATAGTCATCGGTTCTGAATTTCTGCCCATTTACCTCCAATCCAAACATCTTTCTCACTGCACCTGCTGTGAGATTTCTGATTCCACTCGCACACTGCCTGACAAAACCCATGGTCCTGTCTGATGAAAGAACTTTCTTCCAAAGCTTGCAGGAGGAAGCGACACTGGCACAAGACTCAGGAAGCCTGCTAGAAACGCCCATTAGGTGGCATACAAACAGGCTCCCCTCCCACCTTCATCTCCTGCATGAGACCTTCAGCCAACGAAATCTCTCTCCTGAGCACTTCGGGCAGCCAAACCTCCAGCCTCCCATGCTGACTTCCTGCCCTAAGCCTGACTCCCACCCCCCACACTCATCTCATTGCATGGGACAGGAACACAGTGCTGCCATTTCCAGCAAGATCCCTCCAGGCTGAAGAGGGCCAGACCAATCGATCATCACTCGTGCATTTGGGCTTGTAATTTCTCTCGCGTAGAACTCATCTTGTTTATCTGGCAGACATGGTGACAAGAACCCAATATGTCCAACCTCAGCAACCCTCCCATAGCCATTGTGTGGGAAGAGAAAGCCTTGCCAGCTAGAATCCTCTTCAGAACAATAGAAAACTAGCTGAAATTTCTAGAAGACCTTTGTGAGACATGTCCCAGGAGCAGTCCAGCAGTATTCATGAAACGTTCAGTGGGTCATGTGGTTCTGTAGTCTCTACCAGGCATGACTTTCCTCCTGGCTAAGCATCCTTTGGTGCACTTTTATTTTACTTCTAAGTGGTGTCCTTGTAATCACGAGAACAACAAACACATCTTTAGTGGACAGAGCACAGAGCATCGCAGAAAGAAATGCAATGCCTGCGGTTCAAGGAAATGTTCTTCCACTCACCACTGAGTAGCCGTGGGCAGGCCGTCCCTTTCCATTCTCTATTTCTTGCTCTCTGAAGTTAGAAGAGCTGCCCTGTAGCAATCCCACATCTACATGTGACAAGCGAGAAGAACACATGCACATGGGAAAGGTAGAGCTCTCCCGAGAAGCACCGCGAGTTACCCGACGCCCAAGGCCCCAGTGCGCATAATCTCTAAGGGTGATTTTCAGTCTTGGTAGAGACCTGTCCTGACCCTACAGCGCTGAAGGACAAGCCCGAGCTTCAAGGCAGGCACCTCAAAATTCTATGGCTGTGTGGAGGCATGAACCCTAGAGTGCAGCCCCAGGAGTTACAGAGGACAGCTGAGCACTGACGGCCAATGGATGACTGGAGGGAGGAGAAGGAAGGGAGGGAGGGGAAGGAAGGGAGGGAGGAGAAGGAAGGGAGGGAGGGAGGGAGGAGAAGGAAGGGTGGGAGGAGAAGGAAGGGAGGGAGGGAGGGAGGAGAAGGAAGGGAGGGAGGAGAAGGAAGGGAGGGAGGAGAAGGAAGGGAGGGAGGAGAAGGAAGGGAGGGAGGAGAAGGAAGGGAGGGAAGAGAAGGAAGGGAGGGGGGAGACGAAGGGAGGGCGGGAGGGAGGGAGGAAGGTGCCCTCAAAAGACCTCTGCAGGGGATAGTACCATGCATTTCTCCGCTTTGGGGTTCTGTCATGGTTGTAGGGTTGGGTGTTTTGTTTTGTTTTCCTTTTACATTTCTGTAGAAACGGCTTCACACTTCAGGCATTCTTGGTAGGGAGCAGTAAGATTAATGAAGCAAAGCTCTGCCACCTTGTGCCAAGAACTTCCCTCTCTCAGTGAGTGGGCCAGAACAAACACCTCCTCCCATAGGCCAGAACTCAGCCGACTGCAGACTTGGATAACTTCGTTTTGAAAGAATAAAGGAAAGCTTGATTGCAGTTGAGTGGATTACTCACCATATCACATTCTAGCCCCACCATGTACTTGAGATCTTGTTTGTTTCCATCATGTCCTAAGCCCAGTACCCTGTGTGTCCTGGTTTGGGACTCTAAGCAACAGCTCTGCCTTTCCCGTGCAGGAGGCCGGCCAGTCCCTGGCTTCCTCCCACGAAGGACTACAGAGCGGCTGGACTGCCACTCTATACAGGTAACCCCATGAAAGGTTCCCCAGATGCCTCCTCTATTATAAGCAGCAGGAATCGTGTTATTTACACCTGATATAATACATGTGGGGACTGTCTCAGTGTCCCCCAGATTGTCTTCCAAGTGACTACCTTCCATGCAACTTGTCTAAGGGGTCCCGTGACACCAGGGAGAACGGACAGTCAGCTCTACAGTGAGAAGGGTAGACGCTTCCCACTTCTAGCCTCAGAAGAGGCGTCCATGGGCATTTGTGGCTAAGTGAAATAAACCAAGAAGACAAAGCAAAAAATGGCTTGTACTTTTTAAAAAAGTGAAAAGAGACCACTTTCCCTACTTGCTTGGAATTTAGCAGAAACGTTCCAGGCAACCACACCACCAAGTGTGGTTGAGCAAATTCACTGAAGCTCCTGGTCCCCTAGGCTGAAAGCTATAGCCCACTGTGCCAGAACTGTACCCAGGAGGGCTGCTGTGACATCACACATTGTTCTCTGTGCTGTGTATCGCTTGTTCCATGCTGCTTACAAGCAGAAAGTAACAGTCACATGCATATCCACCTACTGAGGACTTGGTGACAACAGAGCAATGAGCTTGTGCTACCTTCATGACTGCAAGAGACGTGGGAGAGGGGCTGCACTGCAAGGAACCCCTGAAAGCATTCACCCCTAAGAATTCCAGCTACCTAGATAGAACATCCTCTCTGGAACCATCCACAAAACCCGATCCACGAGCTTTCCTACTGTATCCTCACCAGAGGCCCCTTTACAAATAAGCCACCTGGTCCTGGGCACAGAACGGCTGCATAGCTTTCAGTTTGTCTGGCTGCAGCCAGTCTCTCCTGACTCTGCACCAGAGGCCCTGGCACCATGGCCACGCTACCCTGTGCTGAGTCCTGAGAGAGGAAGATGCACGCATCTGTGCTGAGCAGCGGGATGTACAGAAGCTTCGCTGGGGCCGTGTAAGCCACCGAAACACCCGCAGCTCAACAAAGGGCTGCTCCAGGAGGGAGGGAAGCAGGTGGGAAAGTAGGCAGGTTGCTATTCAATGACTTGAAATAGGAAGTTGTCCAGAGGGCAAAGACGTGCATCGATCCAAGAGCCCCTCTGGGTTTCAAAGCACACCGAGATCTGAGTACAGTCCCCTTTGACTCTGTAAAATCTCACTTCAAACATCCTACCACGTGCACATCACATGGAAACACCTGTTCCATGCCTGTAAAGGGGTAGATTAAAAAGCACCGTTTCAGTCTTTGGCCGGTCTGCTGGTTACCCACAAACTCAAAGGATGGGTTTGGGGAAAAGCAAGTGAATGACAGCACATCAAACAAGCACGGCTGCTCCCGCCACTGTGAGGGTCACCTTTGAACCGCAGAGACGCATTCCTTTGTCTCACTGCTGGGTCACAGCCCACGCCCACCTAGACAGGTGTTACCAGAACATTTTCTCTGTGGCCGAGAAAGTGATGACAGGCAGGAAGCTGTTAGCACGCCTGTGGTGACCACACATCCATATGAGTGCCAAATCTAAGGCTCTACCGTAAGGAAGACGGGGTATGACTTTCAAGAAACAGAATGGCTCAAAATAGCACTGCTGAGTAATCTAAGATTTTCAAACTAACCATGAAAATCTTTTCAGTTGACTTTGGTTTTAACGGCTCCTACTGAAAAGATTGCTAAGATGGACAAGAAAGGTCCACAGGCTTCCTGGGCTTTTTGTTTTTAAATTTCACTATAACAGCTGGCCCATCTTGCTCAACTGTCCCCTTCCTCATTAAAAAAAAGAAGTTGTTGGCTGGAGAGATGGCTTAGCAGTTAAGCACTTGCCTGTGAAGCCTAAGGACCCTGGTTCGAGGCTCGAGTCCCCAGGACCCACGTAAGCCAGATGCACAAGTGGGCGTATGCATCTGGAGTTCGTTTACAGTGGCTGGAGGCCCTGGTGTGCCCATTCTCTCTCTCTCTCTCTGCTTCTTTCTCTCTCTACCACTCTCAAATAAATAAACAAAAATAAAGAAAAAACGAGTTTTTTTTCCTAGATGGTAAGAGTAAATGCTATACTCTTTTCTCAGAAATTACAGGCTTTAAGATGTCTTTTTTTTTTTAATGGCAGAATGGGCGTGTCATGCAGTCAGCCAAAAAAAAAAAAAAAATGCAATCCCTGATTATTTTAAATGTGAATCCTAAAAGTTTGAAAACTTCTAACTAGCTCCCCCAGTGCATTTTAAGTTTTTTAGTTTCAGAGCTCCGAGCCTGGCTTATTTGAGGATTTCATTTGATTTCTTCTTAGCCCCTTCTCTTATGAGAGCTATGCTACCATGTCTCTTAATTCCCCAACCACACCTTCACAAACTTAAGTCAACAATGATGTGTTCAAAAATCTTTGTTTTCCCTTTGAAACTGGACGCGAAAAAGAAATCCCTCCTGTCAGTGGAGACGGCTGTAAATGACCTCGGTGCCTGCACATAGATTTCCTTGAACTTTTTGAACAGCTGCTTCTCTTTGTCCCACTGATATATCTGCGAGAACGTGTAGTCACTCCCCAGGGCTAGGTAGTGATTATCTTTGAAGGAGAAGGGCTGCAGGGTCATGGCCCCCCGAGACGGCAGTGCCTGGACCTCCACAAACTGCTTACTGTTCCAGCGCATGACACGGGAGTCCCCGATGAAGCGGGTGAGGGACAGGTACAGAGTGTTCTGCATCCGGAAGCTCTTCACAGCCAGCACGTCCTCCATGTTGGGGATGTCACCGTGGGGGACAAATTTCTTGGAGCTTTTGTTCCACTGGAGGATGATGGGGACCTGGGAGCGGCTAGAGAGGATGAGGTGTGATTTCCCATCGATGTCCACAAACTCTGCATCCGTGTCCCTGAACCACTCGTGCAGAGACTGATACGAGTAGAACCCTTTGCTGTTCCATTTATACACGGTGGACAGCCCGGCCTTGGAGCTATCCGCAATGATGAAGAACGTCTCATCGTCGATCTGGAACAGCTCGATATCGTTGGGCTTGGAGATGCGAGAGACTTCGATGTCTTGGAATTTGACAAACTTGGTCCAGTTCTCATCATATTTGTAAATGTGAGAGCCACCAAAGAGCTGGGCCACCACCACGAAGACCTGGTCATCAATGAGGATGGCCTTACAGCCCACGATGGACTGGCCTGCGGTCAAGAACAGAGAGGGTCAATGTGGACGTGGTGAATGCTATGCCTCCTTGGAAGGCACAGCTGCTATAGGGCACCATATCATGGGTCTTGAAAAACTAAACACGGAATTGTCCAATGACCCCACAGTTCCCCTTTATGGTGCATATACCAAAGCACTGAATGCAGAGACTCAAAGACATATCCAAATGTCAAATGGCATGGCCAAAGCATCTGCACCTCTAAAATCTCCACACTGAAGCCTAACCTCAAGGGGGTGTCACTGGGAAGTGAAGCATAGGGAAGCTTACTGGATCACCCATTAGCAATCAGTCCCTTCATAAAAGAGGCCCCAGAGAACGTGTGCCTTTCCACCATGTGAAAACACAGCAAAAAGACTGCAATGGAGTGAGCTTTTGGGCCAGACATGGCATCTGTTGCTGTTTTGATAATGGATCTCTCAGATTCTAGAACTTGGAAAAGAAACTTCCATCAACCAAAAGCAGCCAGTCTGTGGTACTCTGCTACAGTAGCAACGGAGCAGACTAAGAAACGCACGTTAAAGCACCACGGTGCACAATTGCCAAAAGGTGGAAGCAGACTGTATCGACAGATGGAAGAAGGACAAAGACAGTGTGGTCCATGCATGCCACGGAGCAGGGTTCAGCCTCACAGGAAGGAGATTCGGACCCACCCCATCATGCAGGAACACCGGGGGACATTCTGTGAAGTGACAACAGCCAGCCACAAAAAGACACACACTGCCAGCACCCAACAGCAGGAGGTCCTTAGACTAGTCTGAGGCATGAAGACTGGGAAGGTTGGCTACCACGGGCTGGGGAGGAAAGGAGCAGGCGCTGCTATTTATGGGGTAAAACATAAAAAGAGGCGCGGAGTTTGCTTGCACAGCTGTGGTGGTTACCTTCTCATTGCCCTGTGACAAGCAGCAGCTTATGGAAAGAGAGGGTTCATTTCACGCTTATAGTTACTGATGGGAAAGTATGGCAGGAGCAGGAAGATGGCTCATGTTGTCACAGCCTCAGCGAGTTAGCTCACTAGCACTGGCAAGGGGTCTGAATTATACAATCCCAAGCCCCTTATCCGATGACACACCTCCTCCAGCAAGGCTCCACCTCCCAAAGGCCCCATAACTTTCCCAAATTGCCACCAGCTGGAGATCAAGTGTTCAAAGCACATGAGGCTATGGGGACATTCTACGTTCACACCACCACAATGATATCAGTGAGCCTCACACTGCAAAAACTGTATACTGAAAAGCAGTCAGGATGGTAAACGTTGGGTTACGTGTATTTTACCATGATTTTGAACAATTAACTCTGTCTTGAAAATGCCTCTATAGAGGTAGGTATATGAGGCCCTTTCACTCTGGTGATCATAATGAATTTGTGGATTACTCATGACAAATGCTCTTAGGACAGAACGCTGGCACACGGGAGGTGTCACCAGAGGATAAGAAAAGCATCTGTCCTGACCGTCAAACACCCTGTGCCCCAGTGGAGTGCTCAGCCCGTCTCTGTCACACCCTCCAAGGCTCAGGGACCACTGAGAAAGAGGTGACAGAAAGAATGTAAGAGCCAAAGGAAGGGGAGGAGTGCTTACAATGCTGTCTTCCAGACACAGAGTGGCCTTGAGATTCATGACCTCACAGTGACTGGCACTACCTACACAAGACCTACATGACAGGAGGGGGAAAATGATGACACAAAACTAAAAGAGAGACTAGTTAAAAAGAAAGGATTCAATGGAGAGGAGATTTGAGAGGGGGGAAGGAGAGTATTGGGAGGGGTTATTATGATTATGGTATATTGTCTACATTGATGGAACTTGTTAATAGAAAGCTTTTTAAAAGCCAGGCATGAGCCGGGCGTGGTGGCGCATGCCTTTAACCCCAGTACTCGGGAGCAGAGGTAGAAGGATTGCCATGAATTCGAGGCCAGCCTGAGACTATATAGTGAATTCCAGGTCAGCCTGAGCTAGAGTGAGACCCTACCTCAAAAAAAAAAAAAAAAAAAAAAAACCAGGTATGGTGGTGCATGTCTTTAATCCTAGCACTTGGGAGACAGAAGTAGGAGGATCACTGTGAATTCAAGGCTAGCCTGACACTACACTGTGAATTCCAGGTGAGTCTGGTCTAGAACAAGACCTTACCTTGGACAACCAAGAAAAAAAAATTAAAAAAGAAACCCTGTCCCCTAGTTTGCCTGTGACATGTAATGCGGAAACACCTGTAGATAACCCAGAGGTCTGAGACCTGGCTCAGATGTCACAGGGCCCTTACTCACTCTCTGCTCTTGGTCACCCCACCATCCTCTCCACCAGTACTCCCACATTTCCACACTGCAGAAAGCCACCCACCAAACCAGAGGTTCACCCACATCTCAAAGACCACTCAGCAGCCCTCCCTCAAGATCTTTCTATTAAGCTATTTCTTCTGGGCATGGGGGTGCATGCCTTTAATCCTAGCACTGGGGAGGCAGAAGTAGGAGAGTCACCATGAGTTTGAGGCTACCTTGGGACTACAGAGTGAATTCCTGGTCAGCCTGGGTTAGGGCAAGAATGTACCTTGAAAAAACAACAAAAAAAAGTTATTTCTATCCCTTAATTTTCTAGGCAATTTGAACCAAAGTGAATTTGGTCTATAAATTACAAAGGATAATGACCCAGTCTCTGTCCTGAAGATGAACTTTGGGGGCAGACAGCCGGTAATCAGTGGCTTTCAAAACAGTATTTTCTTTTTCTCTTTCACTGTTCTGGACACCTGCCAAGTAGCTGACCCCTCGCCTTTATTTTAAAACAAATGACTATGGGTTCTTTCTGAGTACAAAAGTGCTCACTGTTCAACAAGCAAATTTCAAAAATATAACAGGTGAAACTTAAAAAGTGTTGTTTATTTGTGTTTTGAGGTAGGCCTGACCTGAAATTTACTATGTAGTCTCAGGGTAGCCTTGAATTCACAGTGATCCTCCTACCTCTGCCTCCTGGAATGCTGAGATTAAAGGTGTGCACCACCACACCCAATTTATTTAATTTTTATAACTGTGTTTAAGGCAGGTATCACTTTTATGGTGATCAGCTTAATTTTATTTTTTATTTATTTATTTATTTATTTTGGTTTTTCAAGGTAGGGTCTCACTCTGGACCAGGCTGACCTGGAATTCACTCTGTCATCTCAGAGTGGCCTTGAACTCACGGTGATCCTCCTACCTCTGCCTCCCGAGTGCTGGGATTAAAGGCGTGCACCACCACGCCCGGCAAGCTTAATTTTACAAAGTATGAAACTGAAACAAAGAGAGGTTAAGCAATTTATATGAAGTCACACAGCTAGCATGAGGTAGAACCTGGGACTTAGTCTAGACTTAGTTTATACTTCACCACCAAAGTACCAAAAGGTACAAAAAATAAAATAAAAGCCATTTGGACTACAAATAAAGAAACAATATCCTGATATTTTCTTTCATCTTTAATTTATTCTCACATTCAAGTAGGTTTCTTTATTAAAATGGGGCTTATATGCATGCTTTTTAGAACGTATTTTTTGACTCCTATGTTGTAAACAATCTCCTACAATTTGCTTTTTAAAAATACTACATATTATGTTGGATGGCTGCCCCACATTCTCTTTAACTAATTCCCTACTGTTGGACACAGTCGTTCTTTCTAGTTTTTCATTATTGTTAAATAACATGTTTCCTTTCACATATTGTTAAATAACATGTTTGGAAACCATCTGGCAGTGTTCTTAAATGCAAAAATTGCTGGGACAAATGTTGTGCATATTTCTAAGACTGTGGGGCATAAACTGCCAAAATGCTCTTCAAGAACTTCCGCGCTGCAGACGCACCTCACAATGAGCGCTTCCTCTCCTCCCGGGAGCCTGCATGCGGAGGCGCCACTACCCAGAGGGTCCTAGAGGTCTTCCCGTCACAGCCAATGGGCCTCAGGAGACGAAACGGATTCCCTCCTGGGGATACTTCCCAAGACCTCTGTCCAGGAGACACTTGCGCCCTGTGGGGTTGTCAGCAGCAGCAGAGATGGCATGCACGCGCGTGCGTGTGGATGAGTGTGTGTTAATGCAGGAACGGGGACTTCAGGTTAGGACATACTGAGCACGCAGAAGTCAGACAGCAAGCAAGACACAGACGAGCTGTGAGCTAAGAAGAGATGGAGATGGAGCAGGAGGGAGCGACACTGTCGGAACGTGACCACTGGCTTTCTCTCTCCCCTTTGGAGACAGAGGAGCAGCTTAGGGTCTCAAGAGAGGAAGTGGGTGTCCCTCTGATTCCTGGGAGCCCCCATCTCACAGACACGAATGGAGAACACCCTGCCAACCTTGGGGTCATAACCAAACAAGATGACACATGAGAGAGGCCTGGTCCACAGAGGGGAGCGCTGTCCCCACCCCTTTGCTCATGCCCAAGGCCAGGGGCTCCGAGGGCTGTGCCTTTGCTTGTTCACCAGAGCCATGAGCCCTACCTACCAAGAGACACACTCTTATCTAACCCTCTGTGGCCAGAGCGATTCACCCTCTGGAGCTCTCTGCTGGCCCATGTGCTTATGAAAGTCTCAGAGGTCTTAACGGATGCCAAACAGTTAAGGTCTCCAGGGGAAGAGGAGCTGGCCCTGTTTCTTCCCCCAGCAGATCAACATACCATATCATAGCTGTAGTCTATGCCTACTGTACCCACGTCACCCCATCACATCCTTACCAGACTGCTTCATCCAAGACAACCCTGGCTCCACTCCACAGAAGAAATGGAAGGCATGGGCTTTCTACCTCCCAGACCATGTGCATGGAAATTACTCAACATGTTCAGCTGTTTTGTCCCCACCACTTAGAGTGCTCCTGCCTCACAATGCCCAAAACTTCTTTATAAATGAATGAATGAGACAGAATGAATGAGTTAAGCAAGGAAGGAAGGAATTGGGATGCCACTAACAAGGGGAGGTGGAGGGCGATACCACCTCTCCTTATCGTCAGCCTGGGGCAGGGACACCCCCAGGGAAAGATCCAGGTTCCAGTGAGTGACTCGAGTGCTGACCCTCTGCAGGTCACTTGTGAAACGGCCCTGCACAGAGAACCCTTGCCCCATTCACAGGAGGAAGACTGAGCTTGGGCAGCCAGCTCCTTCCCAGCATGCTCCTTGCTCATCAGTGCTGGAGCACAGTCCAATAGCCACCTCTCCTTTGGAAAGGTGGTTTTGGTACTTATCTAGGAGTAAGCCACAAGTCACAGCTCAGGCTGTTGTGAGGTGCCAGTGAGATCAGCCAGGGCTGGAAAACTTTCAGGCCTCCAACAGTCAGCCCTGGAGTTCTTCTCATTAGGGCAAGGCTTCTGGCTGCCCCCACCTTTTTGCCACCTTCCCCCCACCCACCTCAACCCCTGCCCAATACACACACAAGGCAGGGCAGAACAAAAGCCAGCCCACTCATCCTTCCACATCCCCCAAGTCCAAGACAAGGCACTAAACTCCCATTAGAATGTCAAGTTCTTATTTAAACCCCCTTTCCTCCACCACGGACTGGGCTCAGGATCTGTCACCCAGGTCCACCTGTGTTGCTCTGAACTGAGTTTGCATTTCTCAGAGGCTGCTCCCAGAATAGGGAGCTTCATGCCAGCAGGCCACATGGCCACAGCAGTAGCAACCAGCTCATCTGAGATGACATCTCCCAAACTTCGGGGGATGTGTGGGTCAGGTCTCTTCCAGTTGTGAGATTAGGCTCATTAGCAGCTGTCCCCTAGGGGTGAAATGCCACTCTCTCACTTCCTTTGCCTGCTGTGAAGCCACTTTTCCATGAGAGATGCCTAGACTGTGGGGCTTGGATCAGCAGCCTGGATAGGCAGTCTGTCTCGGGTGATGACTGTCAGGCTTGCCGGTGGAGTTTATAAGGTCAGTGTCAGACTAAACTGAGAAGCCTTTGAAAGAGTATTTTAATTTTATTCACTTATTTAGAAAGCTCCATGTTTAGAACGGCTAAGACACAAGGAGCCCACAGCGGCAGCAACTAAGTCTGTCCCACAGGCCTGGATTCAGGGACCTCATCATTCTCATTTCATTTTGTTTGTTTGTTTGTTTGTTTGAGGCAAGCCCAATGAGCTGCCTTTCTTTTCAAATTAGAGTGGCGTGCAGGGCCTCCAGCCACTGCAATCGAACTCCAGATGTGTGCACCCTCCTTGTGCACATGCACAACCTTGCGTGCTTCCGTCACTGTGCATCTGGCTTATGTAGGACCTGGAGAGTCGAATGTGAGCCTTTAGGTTTCACAGGTAAGCGCCTTAACCACCAAGCCATCTCTCCAGCCCTTCACTCTCATTTTAAATGCACTTACTAAATGATAAAAGTGATCACCAAGATGAACAGCCAGCTCTACATAGTGTGTGGGGGGGGGGGGTGTGGGTGTGGGTGGGTGTGGGTTTGGGTGTAGGTGCGTGTGCATGCATGCATATGTCCTAGCACATCACTTAACAATCAGCTTAACCAAAACCAAAGTTATGATTTCTCTCTGGTAGAAATGGGCTTCCTTACCTGTGCAGGGCTGTGGGATTCTCAGGTGACTTCTTACCAGCGCTGGAACATGCTTCTACCTTTCATGGAGCACCCTCCTCCCAATCTCAAAGGGACCCTCATCGGGGTTCCTGCTCTCACCAATCACTGCTCATGTCAAAATAGCTTTGGAATGATCAAAGTGGGCTGGAATGCGGACCCTACCTCCACTCTAGCTAGGACACCAAGCCTTCGCTTGCTATGACACAGCTGTTTCTTCTCTCATGGGTTTTATTTATTAATTTATTTTTGAATATGTTTGCTTATTTGCAAGGAGAGAGAGGAAGAGAGAGAGAGAGAGAGAGAAGGGGTGCTCCAGGGCTTCCTGACACTGCAAAGATGTACGTGCCACTTTGTGCACCTGGCTTTTACATGGGTACTAGGGAACCGAACACAGGGCTTTAGGCTTTGTAAGCAAGTGCCTAAGCCGCTGAGCCATCTCTCTAGCCCTCTCACAGGCTTTAGGCAACACTGAAGGCCGGCACATCCATGTGATGAGCGCCACGACGCACCTGTAATATTGTCATAGCTCCGGAAGTTCATCTCGATGTGATCCCACTCCAGCACCATGCAGTTCTCCATGCTGGGCTGAGCAATGGCCACGAACACATCGTTCTTGGAGTTGAACGTGTCCACCGACACCGACTGGTACGGCAGAGTTTGATGAACAACGAAATCTGGGAATAGTTGGTTAAGAAAATGCTCATTAAATGCCTCTGGAATTCCAACTGCCATTATCCTTCCGAAGCTGAGGGCAGGGGGGTGGGGGGGGCACAGACCCAGGACAGGAGTGACCCCACATCATGGCACACTTTACACCAGAGATTCTGGACAACAGGATTACGAGGCTACATGCACACTCGGATAGGATATTACTTCCTGGAGGCAAGCGGCTTCACAGGTTTGAGACAGGATCTCAACATTTTAAGCAAATGTGGTGAGACCCAGCTTTCCAAGAACCAAGGTAGAAAGAAGCCTGAAGAGACATTCTGCCCTTGATCTTGGCCCAAAGGCCAAACATTCTGGAAACTGATGTGTAAATTACTCTGTGACAGAGGGTGCTGTTCTCCTAGCCTGCTCAGAACAAGCTCTGCTGAGAAGTTTGCTTGGTGTAGGGCTTCTCGAACTCTCCCACTGGGGGACCTGCTGGTCACCTGTGATCTCTGCCAGCTATGCCCAGGAAACAGTACCTCCCACAGGTAAGGTAAAGAGCACCCTGCTAGGGACAGGGACAGGGTTAGAAACCAAACTGTCCTGGTGGGTCTCAGAGTTTTACGAAGCCCCCTGGAAGGCAAAGAGGAACCCTGAACTTGGCGCCCTGTGCCGAGGGACGGGACAGAGTAGCACAGCTCGGCAGGCAGGTAAGGAGCTCTGCCGGCTTGCCAGCACAGCCACCCGGTTTCTCCTCTCACATTCCCTGGAAAGTGGGTGCTCCTCAGCAATAGCCACAACCAGTTCACTGCGGAAGTCTGCCCAGGAGAAAAGGGAGCACGTTCACAGAGCTGGAAGAGCCTTGCGCATGAGAGGAGGAGCTAGAGAAACCCGGAGAAGAAAGACTTACACACACACACACACACACACACACACACACACAGAGAGAGAGAGAGAGAGAGAGAGAGAGAGAGAGAGAGAGAGAGAGAGAGAGAGAAAGGTTAAGAGCCGGGCAGGGTGGTGCATGCCTTTAATCGAAGCACTTGAGAGGCAGAGGTAGAAGGATTGCCATGAGTTCAAGGCCACCCTGAGACTACACAGTGAATTCCAAGTCAGCCTGGGCTAGAGCGAAACCCTACTTCAGAAAACAAAAAATAAAATAAAATAAAGGTCAGAGCCACACATTGGGTCATGATACACAGAGACATTTCCTCCTACCCAAAACTAAAGGCACGACCCATATACCCCAACAAGGAGGGTCCTGGTGGAGGGGGAGGACAGGGAGGAGGCTAACAATGGTACCAACCTAAATGTATTTACTGACTACAAAAATAAAAAAAAAATTTAAAAAAGAAATAAAGGTTAAGAAATAGAAGCTAACATTCTCTCCTTAAACATACGTATACATACACACACACGCACACACACACACACACACATATACAAATACATACACACATACATTCATATCGACATACAAACACATTTTTAAATAAGGTGACAGGGAGTCCTTGGTAGCCCAAGATGGCCAAGGGGGCAGGGACTCCACCTCCTTCTCCTTCTTCCTGGCCTGGGCCACCTTCCCTCCAGGCGGGCTGGTTTAGCCAGCTTCCTGAATGCACCGTGAACCGACCAGTGCTTTTCACCTTCATTCAAGCCCACTGACCATACACTCAGGACTGGCTGGATTTCCCATTCAAGAAACGTTCCTTTTCAAGCTCTGGAAGCCCCCTCCTCACAGAGACATGTGCCTTCTTTCCCTCTTACTCTGATATACACATGATCTTTTAAAATACTCTCCTGCCTCTTAATTCCTTATGTGGAAGACAGAACAAACCCAAGACCCTTAGATTGAATCAAAGGGCTGGCAGGTTTTCTCAGTGGTTAAGAGCACTAAAGCACTTGCTTGCAAAGCCTACCAGCCTGGTTCAATTCTCCAGGACCCACATAAAGTCAGATGCACAAGGTGCATACATTTGGAGTTTGTTTATAGTGGCAAAAGACCCTGGTATATCCATTCTCTTCTCTTTAATAAATATATTTTTAAGGGCTGGAGATATAGCTTAGCAGTTAAGGTGCTTGCCTGCAAAGCCAAAGGACCTAGGTTCAATTCCCCAGGACCCACATAAGCCAGATCACAAGGTGGCACAAGCATCTGGAGCTCATTTGCAGTGGCTAGAGACTCCGTCATGCCCATTCTCTCTCTACCTCCCTCCTTCCTTCCCTATTTCTCTTTCTAAAATAAACAAAAGTAAAAATATGTTTTTAAAATTCTTTTTGTTTTACTTATTTATTTGAGAGCAACAGACATAGAGAAAGAGGTGGTAGGGGGGAGAGGCACCAGGGCCTCCAGCCACTGCAAACGAACTCCAGACACGTGCGCCCCCTTGTGCATCTGGCTAACGTGGGTCCTGGGGAATCGAGCCTCCAACCAGGGTCCTTAGGCTTCACAGGCAAGTGCTTAACCACTAAGCCATCTCTCCAGCCCAAAAACATGTTTTAAAAAGAAAGAAATAGAGACTAAGCTATGGTTTCTTTGGCCAGAGATGTTTCGCCATGTGCTGCTCCTTGACAAGGCAGCCAGACTAAAACATGGGACTCTGGTGGATGACTGGCTAGAGAGAGTCATTCCTGGGAGCAAATTGTACCTTTTCTCAGCTCTTTCTTGCCTACTCCTTACACACTGCCACTCAAGTCCTATGTCCTCTGCAAGGCCTGCCCTGATCAGTTCCCATGACATTAGCAGGACTCAGCACTGGGCACAGCTGTTGAAGGCTTATATTCACCGTGACTTCAAACAGTAACAGCATAGTTCAACTTGGAGATAAGAGGAAGCTGTGGGCCACTATACAGAGAGAGAGCGATCACCTGACCATGGCCACACAACCAGTGTGGCGTGTGTCCTGACAGCCATTCCCAGAGGCTAGACCAATAGCTGCTGGTAGAGAAGCTTCAAAGATGTCACGTGAGACAGGTGCCAAGGGAGCCCAATCAGAAGAAGCGGCAAGAAAGGTGGCAGTGGTCAGGCAAGGGTTGGGGTGGGACATGTGGGGCAGGAACGAAAAGCGCTAGCAACAGCAGAAGACAGGAGAAGGTCGGGGTTTAGCAGACAAGAGTATGCGAGCTACCAGGAAGAGGGCTACGTCTGGAAGCAGCTGCTCTGAAGCCCCATCCAACCTTGAGACACTAGGTTGATTCCTTCTCCTCTCCTGTTCACTTGTCGCAAACTGGGGGGAAGGACGCTGACCCTCCCCATCAATTTGTGTGGATGGAGATGCCTGTCTGGGCTCAGCACATGCATAGATAGGGATTTAAGTTCCAAGGACAGGAAATCCACTTTGATGTCCCAGATCATCTGCTGGGGTGGAGCTGTCGTTCTTGCTGAGTGACCTTGGGCAAATAACTCAACCTCTCTCTGCCTTAGCTTGTTTTCCCTCTCTCTCTCTCTCTGTCTCTCTCTCTCTCTCTGTGTGTGTGTGTGTGTGTGTGTCATTCTGTCTAGCACAAAGGGAAGCTCTGGATACCCTCACTTTAACAGTCACCCCCCACCCCCCACCCTTCAGATACACACTAAGTGTTCCATACACTTGTTTGTTGCCATGGCCTTGCCTTTCTCTACATGCAGCAGGTAATTGAGGGGTGGTGAAGGGACAAGTGGCTGTAGTAGACAAGGTACCCCCCTCCACACACATGCACACACACACACACACACCCCACAGCAGAGAGAAGACCCTGGATGTTAGGCAGGCCAGGTTCTGGCTTTCCCTCTACCGGCACCTTCTGTGTGACTGGGCAGGGAGATGGAGCCTCAGGGTCCCCTTTCTCCAAAGGTGAAATCTTGGTTTTACATTTGTAGCAATGACAGTATTTATCTGCCTGCCAGAAATTTAGGGAAGAACCCGAGTGGCCCCTAGTCTACCCCTGAGTGGCCCCCTAGAAATAACTACAGAGTGAACACAGAAGATAGGAAATGCAGAAAGCAGCCAGAGATTGCATGGGCCTTTAGGCTTGGGCAGATGATGAGGAAAGAATGACACAGCACCCCGCAAACTCCCTTTTGGGGCTCTAAAGGGACCTAGAGAGTACCGCTCTTTCCATTTCAGCTAAGATGGCTTTGAACACCTCCTCTCCATCTTAGCTCACACTCCTCTCTCATCAGGGCGCAGGTTCTAAGCACTCCTGATGCCCCGCCGTTTGCATGTCTGATGGCTCACATCAGTCCCCAGCTGTACACTTTAAGGTTTTAGAGTGCAGACCAGGAAGTTTCCATTTCTATGGAACAATCCCAGGATGCAGATGGGTCACATGCAGGGCATCTCTCAAATAGAGCCTTTGTGGCCCTGTTTTATCTTCCCAAACAGTGATTTCCTAATATTTTCTGTACAACATCTGCCATGACTCTGACTGTTAAATTACTCGAATGACAAGTTGAATCCTTATTAGGAAACACAGCCCCCACCCCATAAAAGGATAAGAAGGAAGAAAGAGGAAAAGGGCCAAGAGACACTGATGTGTAGGCCTTTGTACATTTTGGGAGAAGAGACTGGGGGAATTTAAATATCTTCTCCTTTCAAATAAGCCCAAGGCACATCAATGTGGACAGACCTCAAAGAATGCACATACAGATGTGACATCAATTTACTAGTGCTAAAATATTAATGGCACTCCCTGCCAGAAGAGCCACCACTTCCATGCACACTGGATCAAGTTCATGGTGTCAGTGGGTCTCTTACAATTTAGGACTTTCTCCCACTGGAAACCACAGATTTTTACATAGCTATTTATAGCACTGGCAGGAAATAAATTATACATGACGCAGAGCCTATGGGGAGAGAAAGTGCACATTAATGCATTATTTCCCTTTACATTTTCATCAGTCCCCAAACAGGGAAGCTAACAGGACAATTAGGATGCAAAATTCACTCCCTCTAAGGAATTTAGCGAATTATCCCCCCTAACAGGGAATCACGGGCAGGTAACAGGGATCTCTGTGTGGCTAAAAATAGACTGAAAGGGGAGGATGTGGAAGAACTGTGATTAATGGGAAGAGATGAGGCCTCTGCTGGGGTTGCATGCTAATTACTCTCCTTTGCTGAAGACTTGGATGGCGACAATGCCTTCCGCTCATGGGCCAAAGCGAATGAGATCTACCTGCTGTGACTGACCCTACCTGAAACTCTTGAGCCAACAGGAAAATTCTTTTCACCAAACCTTGAGCAAGGAGGTGGTAAGAACATCGCAACCTCTTGTGATCTGCGTCAGCCTTCCATCATTCATCTGTGCTCACGTGGGTCCTCACCAGTCTTTGAAAAAGACCCCAGCAAGCTGAGGCTTGACCTGAGCAGAGGAGCCCCACACCCACACAGTTTGTTGACCACGTTGAGTGGCAGAGATCACATGTGGAAGCACATCAGCTAGTGTGCCATTTCTTCATGGTGAAAGAAGGTGGGCACAGACTTATGTGCCTCTGAGCCTTAAGACAACAACCACAGGATGGTCAGCTCCCACTTAATTGAAATCCCTATCTTAAAGGGTGGACTTCCCAAAGGAGTAACAAGTCGGCTAACAAAGACAAATAACCATACAGAGAAGGCCTTAAAATGTATTAGGGAGTTCACGCTGCTTGCATGGATTCTGGGCCTCAGTTCCAAGCCATTTACTTATTTATTTATTTATTTTCTTCTTCTTCTTTTTTTTTTTTTTTAATGAGGTAGGGTCTCATTCTAGCCAGGCTGACCTGGAATTCACTATGTAGTCTCCGGGTGGCCTTGAGCTCACAGCAATCCTCCTTCCTCTGCCTCGCAAGTGCTGGGATTAAAGGTGTATACTACCATGCCCATCTCAGGCTATTTCTTTTCTAATAACGGGTCTCATCTTCTGGATCCTAACTAGAACTATCCAAGGGCCCCAAGATCAGAAATCCTGACTGTGACCCTCTACAGAACATGCCAGTCTTCTCAGATACAGACAAGGTTTCACAGTGTTGCCAGATGTGAACATAACAATGGGAGTCACCATCCTCACATGGGGGTTTAGAGAATTCTCTAGAAAATTGAAGGAAAAGTCAATAGAACCCCCAGTGAGCTCTGGTTAGCATTTAATACCAAATAGTTTTGAATGACACCATTTTTTGTACAAATGTCATTGACCATGACCTCTGATTTATCACATAAGTCCTATAGCACAATAAATAATTGCTCAGTGGCCTCAGCTGGGTAGAGGGCACCTGCCAATTACACAGTCGAATAAGCTCCTATTCAGCGATGAAAGATGAGGGTACTTCCTTGAAATTTCCACCTTCCCATCAAAGAACAGAACTTGTGGGGTCCCTTACTTGCAAACAAATGCACCTAGAGACAGGTTCACTTTGTGAGTTTTGCTTTATTTGTTTAGAGGGTGGTAGCAGGTTTGGGCCTAACTGTGATATTTTGTTCTTGAAGTTTTGTGTGTGTGTGTCTTTTGAATTTCTGTAACAATTTTCTGAGTTCTCATTCCCGCTGCTTCTCCTAACATGACTTGAGGCTTTGTAGATACCAACTCTGGGCCTAACCTAACCGTTTATTTTTCTGAACATCTAGAAGGCAGGTTTCATACTGTGGATTGATCCTCTCTCTTTTAAAATCTGGCTTCAGAAGCTCTGGAAACCTGCCTGACCCTTTCATATGGAGACACTCCCCGGCCCTGTACCTGCTGTGCTTTGAGGCAGTTAGCATTTTAATTCTATTCTTTAACCTCCAATGTGTAGAAACTGAAGCCCAGAGGCAAATTCTGGAAAAACAAAATCAAACTGCCTTTACATTTTTCACTCAATGAAAGCTTATTTTTTATTTTTTTGGCAATGCCTTATCAATTTACTTTTTCTATCTTATCTTGGCATTGGTTATAATTTACCTAGTTGTCTCTTCCTGCATAGAACTATAAATTAATTTATAGATTTAAAAGGCATTAAATTTCCAAGAATATCATCTTATTGAATCAAAAGAATAGAGACAGGAAAATAATTTGAGTCCCTCTAGACTGGCTTTTCATGAACTTAGACTTATCTGAAGATATTTGCATGCCAAACTCACATGTTTATATATTGATCTTTATAAAGAAAGAACAAAAATCAACCTCAGAGAACTCAAATCTTGTAATGACTTAAAATGAAGCCAGGCATGGTGGCACGTGCCTGTAATACCCAACATTTGGGAGGCTGAGGCAGGAGGATTATCTTGAGTTCAAAACCTCCCTGGGATACATACCAAGACCTTGTAACAACAACAAAAAAAAAAATTTAGGCCAATGCAGTTAACAAAAATTCATCCCAACAGAAAATATCTACATTTGCTCTTCGCCACATGCAGTTGGCACATTGACGAGGGAAACAACAATTATTCCAAATGTCCATCTTTGAGGTTCTGCCTACCTGTGGTGGTACATTCATAGTCAAAGCTGGTCACATCGTTGAGCTTCTTTTCCTGGTATTCTGGGGGACCATTACACAGTACGTCGGACACAGTAGAGTTTGTCATCTTTAGCCATAGGTACAACCACTTGGCTTTACAGTCACATTCAAACTTATTACCCCTTAAGTCTCTAAAACAAAACACAACACAAATATGCACACACAGAAACAGATATGTCTGATTTATTTTGGTAATGATGTGAAACATTAGAATTATTGGCATCCTGGTACATTTTAAACACCCCCAAAGTGGACTTTTTTTTTTTAAAGTGACAGTTCATGTCTAGTTCTTGTAATTATCATTCCTCCACGCCAGATTTTAAGTGCATGTCACTACAGAGAGCTCTCAGAGATGACACATACCTCCACCCTCTTGAAGTTGTCCTCATGCCATGGTGGAAACAGGTAGGAATGACAGAACATTACAACCCCAACCCAGATGTTCTAGTGTTCCTAAACACGACTTGAACTTTTAAGATCCCATTAAACGACATCCGGTAAGAGGTGCTCCCCTGTTCTTTGAGTAGAGCATGAGAAGATGAAGCAGGTAGAAAGAACGCCCCCTCCCAGCAAGCCTCATTCACCATGGGCCTCGTGGTACTAAGCATAGTGTCAAGAGGCAAAACCCAACCCCACGCATGCTGGTTCCCAATGAGCACTACTTTGTGATCCACTTGAGGCTGCAGCATGAAAGAAATGCAGTGGAGAGGCAGAGGGGATTGAAAGATATGATTAACTGGGGGCTGGTGACAAGTCTACATGAACTTAATTACATTACTTACAGTTCAATCAGAGAGTCTAAATCACTGAAGACGTCCCTCGGTAGTGCTTTAATATGGTTATTGGCCAAAGAACTAGAAACAGAAAGTCACACTTTAATGGGGTTATTATCTTCCTGCTGGTCAGCCTGAAGTCCCTTTAAATACTACTAATGATTTGAGCAGAGTTCTGAATCTCCACATCAAAACATGCTTCAATCCCTGGCTTTGATCATCAATACTGAGAGAGAGAAACATGAGTTTCATTACACAGAAATAACTGGATTCCAATGTAAATTTTTTTGTTTGCTTATAAAGCAGGCGTTTCTTAAGCTCGTTGTGCATATCAGTTAAGCTGCAGCAGATAGTTTGTGTTTCTTCAAGTAGAAGCCAAGCTTCCTTTGATGAGCATCCTTTGTCTAGGTACCTCCACTAGATGGGTCTGAACCACCCACTGCTCCAATCTAGCTGCACAGGCCTCCATGCTATGGCTCTGCGACTTTTACTGGAAGATGGTCATCAGCATAATATGCATTTTAATTACCTATCCACTTCCTTGCCGTGTTCCCTCCTGACAACTAAGCAACGTAGCGAGAGATTATCACTTGTCTATAGCTTTTTAAATGTTTTTTTATTATCAGTTTATTAGTGAGAGAAAGATGGGGAGAGAGAGAGAGAGAATGGGCATGCCAGGGCCTCCAGCCACTGCAAAGGAACTCCAGAAGCATGTGCCACCTTGTGCATCTGGCTTATGTGGATCCTGGGGAATTGAACCTGGGTCCTTTGGCTTTGCAGGCAAGTGCTTTAACCACTAAGCTATCTCTCCAGCCCATTTGTCTATAGCTTTACCCCCAGGCCCCAGAACAGTGCCAGCATACAGCTAGATCTCAGTATGAATGAATGAATGAATGAATGAATGAATGAAGCACCAATGTAAGAGTGACAACAGCATATCTGGTTGTGTTCGAAGAAGTCCGTCTAAGTGAACATGATCACAGTGACTCTCAGAAGGACTCCCATAGACACACAGCTTTGACCCGTGAAGATAATGCCATGAAATCCCGTGAAGTGGCACGTATAGGGAACAACTGATCACTTTCATCTTCTCCTGAACAGAGGCCAATAAGAAGTGGTTGTGGGGCTGGAGAGATTGCTTGGTGGTTAAGTCGCTTGCCTGGAAAGCCTAAGGACTCATGTTCCATTCCCCAGTACCCATGTAAGCTAAATGCACAAGGGGGCACATGCATCTGAAGTTCATTTGCAGTGGCTGGTCTGCCCATTCTCTCTCTCTATCTCTCTCCTTCTCTCCCTCTCTCTTAAATAAATCTGCTCTCTGTGTGTCTCAAATAAATAAAAATAAATTTTCAGAAGAAGCAGTTGTGTATCTTCTCAGTGCTGGAGAGTGTTCCTAGATACAAATCCACCCCCGCCTCCAGCAAGTAGCCTTGATGATTCAGCATACTGCAGAGGCCTGCCATCATCCTGCTCTAGATGGCTGTCCATGGTGCTGTTGTGGGAAGAGGCTGCGGGCTGCGACCATGTCCACCAAGGCTGTAACTCAGCCAGGCACCATGACACGCTCACCCAAGCCAGACAAGTCACTGATACCTACTTCTGTTTTCTTCTACTCATGAATACAAATGGCAAGATGTATAAATGAGAGGCATGGAGGCAATTCAGCACCACCTCTTTAAAACAGTCCTGAGGCTAATCAGTTATACATGGTAACAACCCATCCCAGAGAGATGACCAAAGAAATGAATGCTCCTCCCTAGCATATGCTAGCTGGCCATGGTAGAAAGTATGAGCCCATTTCACTGCCAATGCTCCAGTTTCATGCTAAGAACTAGGGGTGGTGACACTCATCGTTTGTGACTGCCTCCCCTTCCACCCAGGTAACCACGCATGGGTGAAAATGCAATCCCATGCACCATTTTACCTGGCTTTTAAAATGGCTTGCTGATACAGTTTTAACGTGTCGGGAATCTGGCTGATTATGTAATCAGACTGAGCATACTCTGGGGGTACTTTTTTGAAAATTAAAAAAGGAGATTTTTTTTTTTTAATTTGGAAACCAAAGCACAAAAAGATTTTTAGCTAAATATAGGCTAATTATTTAGTTTTTAAAGTGTGGCTAATTACAAGCCATTGTACCAAAATGGTAACAATATATGGAATAGCTAAAGCCAAAAGTATGAGAATACTTAGAATTTGGTCCAAGTTTGCAATACCCTGAGTATTTACCTTCAGAAAGCAGAATTATTTTCATGGGCTACCTACCCTACTTACTCTAAGTATTTAACATCGCCCCTTCAACTTCATTTTGTAGACAAATGCATGGCACTTACTTCATTTCTCAAACTACTTAACATTCTCTGTCCCCTGGGCCCTGCGGAGCTGCTGAAGAACACGTGATCTAGATTTTATTTACAGATTGGCACAGTTCCTTCCACGCTTAGAACCCAGTCAGCATTTCTTCAGTGGGAATGTGAGCCTGTAAGTGTTGGAAAAGTTCAGGAAAGGGCTGGGGAGATGGCTCAGCAGTTAAAGGTGCTTGCTGGAAAAACCTGCTGGCTTGTGTTCAATTCCTCAGTACCCATGTAAAGCCAGATGCAGAAAGTAGCACATGACTCTGGAGTTTTGGCCCAGTGGCAAAAGCCCTGGCACACTCATATTCATTCTCTCTCCCCTTGCAAATAAATAAACAAATGAATAAAAATATTTTTTGAAGTTCTGAAAAGAAAACACCTCAGAGAGTTGATTTAGATGAGCAACTTCCAGGTTGAGACTTCCCTAAGTGCAGGAGCTGATGCTCTTTGCACAGGTTTAGTGGGGCTGGGCAGTTAAGTCTATGAACTAGGAATTAACTCTGGTCAGAACCTATGGTTAACAAACCCCCTCATTCCTGACTTCTTGGACTTTTCTGCCTCAGCTATTCCTCTCCAGACACCCACAGCTATCCTTTTAGCAGACTCCATCTAGCCACACAAGTGTCCAAGGCCACTCAGCAGTCCATGAAGAAAATCAAAACTTGAGCCGGGTGTGGTGGCACAAGCCTTTAATCCCAGCACTCAGGAGGCAGAGGTAGGAGGATCTCCGAGAGTTAGAGGCCACCCTGAGACTACATAGTGAATTCCAGGTCAGCCTGAGCCAGAGTGAGACTCGACCTCGGGAAAAAAAAAAAAAGAAAGAAAATCAAAACTTAATAACCAGAGGAAGGACATGATGCTGTTGAGAAAGAGGAGAAACAGATGATGGTGATGATGATGATGATGCCAGCCATACCCTGAGTATTTACCATAGAAAATGGGCTGGGTACTTTTTAAGTAACATTATGAACCCACTGTGCACAGAACTCCATGAAGTCAGTATACTCATCCCTATGTTTAAGGATGGGGCGACTGAGGCTCAGAAAAGCTAAGTATATTCATAAATGATGCCCTGGTGCTTTGAATCCAATCTCATCATCTCAGCCAGTAGAAACTGGGGGATTTGGCATCTAAGTTGACTCTGAAAAAAGTCTCAACTTTCCTAGGAAGAAAGGAAAACCTAGTGCTCCGGTGGAGCAGGATGCACACTGGCCAGCGTGCACTGGGCTGACCGTGGCTGGGCCTCCCACGTCCACTCTCCTGCCTTCTTGTCTCTAGGCTCCAGCCATGGACCTGCAGCTCACCATGTCCACTGGCAGATGCCTTTGCCAGGATGGTGGCTGGACATGAATGACTCCCTCCCTAGATGACCAGATATCCCCAGTGAGTGAGGGTCACACCCAAAGGCATCACCACCACAACCTGGCATCTACAGGCAGCACTCAAGTTTCCCCCAGTTCTCTTTGTACTGCACATAAGCTGACTGTGGAGAGGAGGGCTGTCATCGTCCTCAGAAAAAATGATCTTACTGTGTGACACCCTACCTTGAAAAAAAATCTCTATCGTGCAAACGAAACCCAGTTCCTGGCTAATAAATTACTCCCACCACCAAGATGACTGTGTTTGCATTCTCATAAACACAGGCACTATTTTTCTAGGTTTATAAAATTTCTAAATGTGCATGCTTGCTTTATTCTGATATGCCAACTCATTTATTTTTTTTGTCTCCAGAATGCTAATAAGGAAGCAGAGAGCTTAGCTGAAGCCACAGATTAATCCAATCCAGAAGAAAAAGAAACTTGACTTCAGTGAGAGGAAACTTAGAGATGCCTCTACTCCATTATGCTCTCACTCTGATCCCCCAGGTGACAGCCTCCACTGAGCCATTTAAGTCCCAGTTCCAAATCTCTAAAGTGGGGACTCACAGATTATCATCAAAGATGGAGAAGGCCCCTAGGCACCAGGCCTGTCATCTGGCACCAGTTGAGCCTAAAATCCATGTCTGCATTCCACTTTCATCAGCACAAGACCCCTCACCGCACAATAGTCCCTCAAGTGGTTCCCATGGTGATGCTGGATGATGGAGAGATCATAACACCCATGTGTGGTCATCACAATGATGGCATCTGGTAGTATAGAAACCTTGGGGTCAAGCTAGAAATGAGTTTCCCTCAGGGATGTTGTAATAAGAAAATATCAAAGAAGAGAGATGCCACAGGAGGGGAATCCCACAACAGTTTTTATAGGACTTACAGGTGAGTCAGGTCACGGAGGCCCCGAAAGGCATTTCTTGAAATGGTCTCTATTTTGTTCCCTTCAATGAACCTAAGGAGAAAAAGAAAATTCAACTAAATTTCATCTCCGAGTAAAATCTGAAAAAAAGCACCCTTGAATTACAGAGACTGAAGACTGAGGTACACTAACGTCCCAGGGAAGCCAGGATGTATATAAGAACACGTGCACAGGAGCCACACAGAGTGTCCAAAGGCAGAAGCGACAGTGTGGACAGAAACTCCTGGGGGCGGGAAGGATGCTCTGTGGAGAGGTGAGCCGCCCTCCCAGCTCTGGAAGACTGGAGCGCCTCCAGACGCTTTCCACAGTCAGCTGCTCTTACATCTCCCAGTGCCTGACTACTCCTACTTCGGTTAATGTCATAGGCCCCCAAGGGGAGCCCACTGTTGTACACCTCTGTGTGGTTACAGTTTTTGCTGAGGGAGAGTTCCATTAAGCTTGGCTTCCAGCAACTTTGAGATCATCCTGTCCCACCCAGCCTAGTATCTGGGTAAATGGTGACAAAGCAAGGATGCTGTTGAGCTCTGGATAATGCTAGAAGGAGGAAGGACAATGAAGGGAGCAGGAGCTCACTTTCTTTCTCCGGATAAAATGGCATGGGGTTCGCACACGCTATTTATTTATTTATTGATGTGTCTCTTGCTGCTGCAAATTAATGCCCATCCAGCTTTGCAAAAGTGGCTAGGGAATTGAATCTGGACCAGAAGGCTTTGCAAGCAAGCACCTTTGACCACTGAGCCACTTCCCCAGCCCCTGCACATAGAATCCTACAACAGTTACACTGGCCACAATGGAAACTCTTATGATATGACTGGAGTGCACCGTGACTGTTCCCTAGGGCCAGAGACCTAAGTCAAATGCCAAGGGGTGCTTAATTAGACAGTTCAAAGGACAGGCCTCGCCACATCCGTGATGCTAATAATGGATGAGCTCTTACATGGAGAGCTTTCTAGTGCCTGTTTTAAAAACACTGGGGTCTCTTTAGCACTAGACTGTGGCATAAACTGGTTAGCTAACTTCCTTCCCGATGTCCTGGGCCATCACACTACGTCCCATGAGTACTTGTGGGCTTGGCCAGACTCTAGCTGCAGCTGTGACATTTTCTACATCAAACACATGTCAGAGTACCAGCTTATGAGAGTGCACTCTGGAGAGAGAATTCCTGCAGCGACATCATACCCCGAGATCCTACATCAGCAGAGAGCTTTTCTTCACTAGGATGTGTCTAGAATTCCAACTTTACCTGTTCACCTCAGATAAGAAAGCAGGGACAAGCTTTCAAAATCCTCTGAATGCGAAGCAAGGAAATCCCATCTGATAGCAGGACTGACATTATTACAAATGTACCAATACTCAGCCACAAGAACTTAAGGGAAGCGCAGACTTGAGAGTGATAAAAGGTTGAAATTGGAACAACGGCAGAGCTCACTGCTAGGGGGGAAATTGCACATCTGAAGAGGAAAAAGTAACGTTTCTTCTTGTCCCCCGCCCTCAAAGAAAAGAAAATCTTATTAGCCCCTTGGCAGAACTCAAATAAGACGGGCAAATGGGACTTGGGACAGCTGAATGAAAATCATGCAGTTTTACCTCCAAAGAGGGAAACTTTGTTTAAAAATAAGTATCCCTTAGACTTCTCCAGCTCTATTTCTGGCTGATCAGCAAATCCATGCCTAGTTATGGCAGTAAAAATATCCGGCGAATCTCCAACCATACTTACTACACGGCAAATTAAACATCAGCAGAGAATGAACGAGTGTCATTCCGCCTTTGTTTCCTGCCCCGATTTGTCTCCAGCCTCCCCCTGCCCCCAGCAGATTTAGAAGCAAATAAACTAGTAAAGGACAGTGATGACAGAGAATGGGTTTTCTCCATCCTTCATCCCCCCGCCCCCCTACAGAGAGGCTGTCCCGCTCCAGGGCACAACCCAGAAAAGGCCCTGAGGTACCAGATGTCCAGCAGACAGACCGTCACACTTACAGGTATTCGAGGTGAAAGAGCCCAGCAAAGGCATCATCGCGGATCACCGTGAACGAGTTGGAATTCAGCAGTCTGAAACAAGACAGCGGCAGCAGGAATGTAAAGCTGGGGTCATACGGCGACAGCATTTCTGTTCCTTTTTCTGGGTTCTGATCCATGGACAAATGAGGGTTCCCCTCAGCCTAAGAGTAGCCCATTATAAAGTCCCCAGATTGTCTTTGTGGCCGCTGGTGGAGGACAGGGCAAAGGAATCTCTTCTGGCTGGACTCTCCGCTCCTCTCCCACATGCCACCCTTCCTGCCTTGCAGGGGCTCAGGAAATCTCCACTGATAGCTGTTAATCGGAAACACTTTTATTCTATCGCAGCCTAACAGCCAGTGGATGCTTCATGACGTCCAAGCCGTCGTGGAGTTATCAAAAACCTGAAGACCTCAAAAGATCTTCCAGCTCTATTTTTAGAAATTTCAGCCTCAAAAAGATGGGACTAGACTAAAGTCATACCTCTGGGACAAAATGAAAGCAATCCTTTGGGTCACATTATATGTTCTCATGAGAAATAATTTCAAAAAAAGTTAAGAGCCAGGCATAGTGGCGCATGCCTTTAATTCCAGCACTCGGGAGGCAAAGATAGTAGGCTCACCACAAGTTCGAGGCCACCCTGAGAATATGTAGTGAATAACAGGTCAGCCTGGGCTAGAGTAAGACCCTTCCTTGAAAAACAAACAAAAAAGAGTTAAGAAATCTTGGCTGGAGAGAAGGCTCCTTGGGTACTGTGCTTGCTGCACAAGCCCAACAACCCAAATTCATATGCCCAGAACCCACATAAAGCCAGAAGCATAGCCTCAGTGTCTGTAGCCCCAGCATGCCTACAGTGAGGAGGGAAACAGAGACAAGAGACTCCTGAATCTCACAGAGCAGCAAGGCTGCCTGACATGGAAAGTGAGCAAGAGAGACCCTGCCTCAAAGCAGGTGAGGACTAACAATTGGGGCTGTCCTGTGATCTTAAAACATATGTCATGTCATATGCACTCTGGCATACACACACACATTCCCTCTCCCCCCCCCCCCCTCTCTCTCTCTCTCTCTCTCTCTCTCTCTCTGTCTCTCACGTGCGAAAACAGAAGAAATCTTCAAGAGACTCTTTAATCACTGTGTGCTTTTCTATTTGAGTTGCCATTTAAGTCTATTTGGTAAACGTCTATGTAATCTACCTAGAAACCATATGTCTATTTCACAAAAGAATATCTAAGCTATTCTTACCATTGCATAGAAACTATATTTTCAAATCATTGCAATTTTGATGTTAAATGGCAAGTACAATGTTATTAGCAGGCATATGACATGTCAAGGACAAGACCATCAACATGGTTTATTGAGGATGAGCAGTGATCTATATATCTATATTTGTCTTAGTTTACTGCTTGCTATAGTTATTTTCATCTCAAATTTAATAAATATGATTAAAATGCTGTGCTATGTTCCCAACACTGCCTGTCACCGATGTTTTATTTGGGCTCTGTGGTGTTGGGGACAAAACCCAGGGCCTCATGCATGCTGGCAAGTGCTCTAAGAGTGAAATACACCCCCTGGCCCTACTGCTTTGCTTTCAGAAAGTGCTTTTGGGACATTTCTTTTCATTAGCAAACATCAACTTCCCTGTTACAGGGCACATGTGGGCACTCACGCAGCAGCCTAGCTCACTCACCAAGGGAAGGTGGGTCTATGGATATGGGCTTTGGACCCTGGGTTAGATTCCAGACTCTGATTTGGCATAAGTCATTTCAACTTCTCTACACCTCAGTTTCTTCATCTGTCAAATGGGAAAACAAAAATACCCTTCCTGAAGGGAAACTATGCTACTCAGAGAAAACAATATGCATAGGTGTGTAATATGCTGCCTGGTTGCTTAAATATATGGTAAACTAGAAATATTCTCATTTCCTTAGAAACATTACTATTGTTGTTGTTGTTACTGTTATTGTTATTATTATTATTATTTTGGTTTTCGAGGTAGGATCTCACTCTAGCCCAGGCTGACCTGGAATTCACTATGTAGTCTCAAGGTGGCCTTGAACTCACAGTGATCCTCCTACCTCTGCCTCCCAAGTGCTGGGATTAAAGGTGTGCACCACCATGGCCGGCTACTATTTATTTATTTATTTATTTGCAAGCCAAGAGACATAGAAAAGAGACAGACACATAGAGAGAGGGTGAATTGCAGTGTCGGGACCACCAGCCACTACAAACAAACTCCAGATGCATGCAACACTTTGTGCATTTGGCTTTATGTGGGTACTGAAGAATTAAACCCTGGTCATTAGGTTTTGCAGGCAAGCATCTTAACTGCTGAGCCATCTCTCCAGCCTACACTATTATGTTTTTTAAAGCCAGGTGTGGTGGCACATGTCTTTAAGCCCAGAGAGGCTGAGGTAGGAGGAACTGTGAGTTGGAGGCTAACAGAGGAAGTTCCAGGCCAGATTGGATTAGAAGGAGACCCTACCTGGAAACAACAACAACAACAAGATTATTTTGAAATTTATTTGTGTGTGTGTGTGTGTGTGTGTGTGTGTGTGTGTATGCAAATGGCACACTTGTGTCAGTCAAATGATAACTTCAGGTCAGTCCTTCCTTCCTTTTTTTGAGGAAGGATCTCTCATTTTTAACATTTTTCTTTATTTTGTTTTGTTTTTCGAGGTAGGATCTGGCTCTATCCCAGGCTGACCTGGAATTCACTATGTAGTATCAGGCTGGCCTTGAATTCATGGCAATCCTCCCTTTGTCTCCTGAGTACTAGGATTAAAGGTGTGTGCCATCATGCCCAGTTTAAAAATTTTTAAATATTTTTTTATTTTTATTTATTTATTGGGGGGGGGACAGGGGAAAGAGAGGGGGGGGGAGGTTGAGAGCGAGAGAGAATGGGTGCACCAGGGTATTCAGCCACTACAAATGAACTCCAGGCACATGTGCCGCCTTGTGCATCTGGCTTACGTTGGTCCTGGGAAATCAAACTTGGGTTCTTTGGCTTTGCAGGCACGCACCTTAACAGCTAAGCCATCTGTCCAGCCGAGGATCTCTCATTTTTGTCCACCACCCTCTTTACCAGCTTGTGAGAAATCTTCTGGGATTCCAAAAGCCTACCATAGTTTCCAGTTGCTTTTCTAGCAACTCAGGTTGCTGCTCAACCCGAGTTGTACAGCAAGCTCTTTATCCACTGAGCCATCTCCCCAGCCCAACACTAAGATTTTAAACTTGAAGTTTCTTTTAAGGTGAAATGTTTGGGGAAACCATTCACGGAGGTAAAGTTCTGTTCATAATTGGTGCAATCACCCCCCACGTGCTGGATATCTGGTGGGGTCTACAACAAAGTCATGTTAGAGAACTTGTACCAAAGTTAAGAAACAAACTTGGGGCAAAACGATGGAAATTCGTTACAGACACCATAGGGTATGCTAACACTGAAACCAGACCAGATGGCCAAAGCCGTAGAGACCACACTTCTGGGACCCCCATTTGGCAAAGAATTTCCCATACTCACAGCAGCTGCAGGGAAGGTAGATGGGAAAACATTCGGTCCTTGATTTCCAAAAACGTCCCATTTACTAGGCTCCTATAGGTTAAAAAAAAAAAAAAAAAAAAAGTACAGAACAAGGCTCAGGCTTCTCTTAGGAAGTGCAGGGCCTAATAAGCACAAGGAGCAGTTAGCTTCATCCGCCCGAAGTTCACCCTCTTCCTCTCTGGAGGTGAGGCTCCTGCAGTTGACCATCATCTTCCCAGGGGTCCCAGGAGGTGGGAGGAGAAGAGGAGAGTTGCTTTTCAATACTGGAGATCAATAGGAAGACTAGTCTGGCTTACAGAAATGGTACCATCTGTCTGGCTCCCTTCGCAGACATTAGCTCAGTGAGCTTAAATCAATCCCCTCCCGCGCTTCGCCTAACTTCGCCCCTGCTGAAGATGGGTAATTACTTCACCTCTGCCCAAGACTGTTTGTGCAGACACAAAGTTAATGTTGGCCCACAAAACTCTGGGGTAGGATTAAGCACTTCCCTGGGGAGCACATCTCTGAAAGACACTCAGAACATTTCTGATTAAACGCACTGTGAAAGCCTTGGGGGAAAACCAAGACACCTGAACTTCTCTGTGAAGAGCGAGGCAATGCCATCTGTCAGATGGTCAACTCAGGGCAAAGAGGGTTGGTTCCTTTTCGACCCCAAGGTCCTCTATGCTTTCTGAGAACAGTAGGACCTCCATGCAGTATTTCCACGGACATGTAGATCAATTAAGCAACTCCTGATTTAAAGGATTTAACAAGAGGAACTCTAATTTCTGGAATCTTCTACCCCACCTAACTTAGCAACAGTAAGAATCAAACAGGGCCCTCTCTTCCCCACAGCTGGCTTCTCTCCACTTACCATAAATGCAAACAGGATTCCCCACCCCTCCATACACCCTCCTCCCACAGGTCCCTCCTTGGACCAGGTCCCTGTTCTGCCTTGGAGACGACCAGGGGCACGTCATGCAGGCGGAACAGCAACGTCACTCGCGGGACTCCCCTCTTCTACAACTGACTGGGCACCCCAGCAATTCAGCTTGGAATAGGGCTACCAGGAAACGTCCCGGCAGTAAACATGCAGTACCAACGCCCCTTCCATAGCCATTAGAAGAGCTAGCCATTTGGGCTGCGTGGTTGGGAGGCCAAGCTGAGTCTTCCCAAGTGGACAGACAACGGGAAACCCTTTCTGGTCAGTTCGTCCAGTGCAGAAAACACACTGCCAACAGAACACGAGGCGGGGAAAGGAGACAGGACAGGTCCCCTTGAAGTGGGAGGCAAGAAGTCAGGGACTGAGCAGAACACCTCATACGCCCCGTGGCTCTGCAAAGCCCTCTGTGTCCCCTCTTTCAGGCACGTGGGGCAGCCCCTCCACTTTCAGAGGCTGCATGCCTTCACGCAGGCAGGGCTCCCGGCAGCCTGCAGAGTGGAGGGGTCAGCAGGCGGCCAAGGGGCCGACCTCTCCCCCAGCCCGCACAGCTGGGGCCCGCGGTGAGGCCTCGCCCATTCCCGGGCCACATTCCGCCGCATCCCCACGTCTCCTCCGGTCCCACACCCACCCACCCACCCCAGAACACACAGCGACTCTCAAACTTTAACGCGCCCAAGAATCACACCGGGGGGCGGGGAAGGGGTAAAGGATACCAAATGCAGACTACGGGGGCTCCGGTGCCCAGACCCTACCTCCCCGTGGTGTGCACCCCCCCAACCCAGACTGCAGTAGCACCAGCTCCCCCCAGATGGGTCTGATCAGGCGGCCCGTGGCCACACGGAGAAATACTGTCACGGGAGGACCTGACTAGGTTCCCCGACTCTGGGCCTCGGGGTTCCCTCCGTCCTTCCCCCTCCACCGAGGGCAGAGACTCCACCCACGTCCCGTGGCGCGCCCCCCTACCCAAACGCAAGGAAAGCCACCAGGGGAGCAAGGGTCAGGTGGCACTGCCCCAAGCGCTCAGGGTGGGCAACTCCCTGGCTGGGCTGGGCTGGGATGGGATGCGACGGGGGGGGGGGGGGTCCCACTCACAGGGAGCTGATGTCGCTGGGGACGATCCTGGGCACCCAAGAGGAGCCCACGCAGATGATGGACTCCTTGGTACAGCTGCAAGTGGCGGGGCAGCGCGCCAGCCGCCTCACCTGCGCGCCGGGCGGGATGAGGCACGCGGCGCTCAGCAGCAGCAGCAGCAGCGGCGGCAGAGGCAGCGGCAGCCTCCGCAGCGCCATGTCCCCGCCCGGGTCCCCACTCCCGCCGCCGCCGCGGCCGCCGCCGCCGCCGCGCGCTCGGACCCCGCGCCGCTGCAGACACAGGCACGGCCGCCGCTGCTGGCGAGGACGCGGGCGCCGCGGGTGTGGGAGGCCGAGCCGCAGCCGAGCAGCATGCTGGCCGCCACCCCCACCCCGCGCCCCCCCACCCGCGCCCGGGCTGCTGGGCGGCCGCCGCCGCCACCTCCACCGCCACCGCCGCCGCCACCGCCGCACAAGCGCCGGCCTGACATCAGCACCCGCGCCCGCCGCCGGCTCCGGCCCATGAATAATGCACGCGGGGGGGGGGGGGGACGGGGGGGAGACACGGGGAGGGGAGGAACGGGAGGGAAAAGTTCCGTGACCTTGGGGGAGGGGCCGGCCAGGTCACCGACACCCCCCTGCCCCCGGCCAGCCCAGCCCTGCCAGCTTGCTGACCAAACCCTGAGCTCCCCCCACGCCCCAGCACACAAAGTAGAGACTGGAACTACAGCTGCTCCCCAACCCCCAACCCCAAAAAGTAGGATCTGGAAGAACAGCCTTGGTTCCCCCGCCCCCACCCCCCACCCCCCGCATGCCCTGAGTGCTCCAAAGAGTGTAGACTTTATGAATTTTGGCCTTTGTAGTGTGGCGGGGAAGGGGGTGGGGGGGCGTCTGGCCAGGTCGCCACTGCACCTAAGCTGGCTGAAACTAGCCTTTCTCCATACCCTAAGAATGCAGAAAACAAGCTGCCCCCTCGCCCCGCAGTGCCTGCCACCATGGGCCCTGCAAAACAAACAAGCAAGCCAGCCCCTGGAAGTTCCCAGGGGACACACATTGTCAGCAGAGCCCGAGAACCTGATGCGTTTGTCTCCTAACCCACGTCCCTAGTTGACTGATGAGGAAACCTAAGCCCAGGATGCATCTCTTTGCAAGGGAAGGAGTGGAGCCTAGGTTGAGGATTGGTAAACTGGCCCCGGGGGGGGGGACAGAGAGCGAGGTGCCCATGTGTATGCAGATGTGTGACCCCATGGGCACTGTGGCGGAGGTGAGGAGAATGTCAGATGCATCTCTCCTCCATCTCTCATCCGTGTGTTTCCTTGAGACAGAGTCTCTCTCTGGGCCCTGAGCTGCCATTGTCCGACCAGAGAGCCCTAGCAATTCTCCAGATTTTTAAAAATTTTTTTGCTTATTTTTATTTATTTGAGAGTGACAGACAGAGAGAGAAGGAGGCAGTTAGAGAAACAGAGAGGCAATTCTCCAGTGTTTAAAGCCCCTCCCTCAAGACCAAGATTACAAGCATGAGGGTCCACACTCCCAGCTATTTCCGTGGGGCCTGGGGAATCAAACTCAGGGAAAACGAGGCCCTCTCAGGTTCTCATGCTTTTGAGACAAGCACTCGTACCTAGGGAGTCATCCCTGGCCCTGGGTTTCCTTTCCTACTGAAGTTACCCCCAATCTTACCATAAGGTAGTGTGCCGCTGGGAAAACGTCAAATCAGAACAAAGCAATATCTAAACACCCCAACTGCTAAGCAGGCTACAAGGTGAGGCAGGTCATTCTGACGTCAGCAGTCCCCAGAGCAGGCATGGGCACATCCAGAGCAGAGGTTTGGGCTAGAACTTACAAATAATGATACTCCTTCTCTAACCTTTTCTTTTTTCTTGTTCTGGCCAGGCCGACCTGGAATTCACTATGTAGACTCAGGCTGCCTTGAACTCAGATCCTCCTACCTCTGCCTCCCAAGTGCTGGGATTAAAAGTCTGGCTGGGCAGATAATTTGCAAGGAGGACTTCCACAGGGCTATCTAGAGGTCTCAGGCTGGTCAAGGGGTTCCAGGATGGAAAGTGAACTGCTGGTAGGCAAGGTCGTGGAAGAAGTCAGTCATGCCTTGCACGTCACCATGTTTCCAACATCAGAGCGGAAGCCAGCCACTCGTCATTTATTCAATACACTGTGCTGAAGAATGGACGCAGAAACTGAGCTCCGGGCTGTTTCCCATGTGCCCCTGGTTATCCAGGACCCAGCCAGGAGTGCCCCGCTCCAGAACTGGATGCCAGCTGGAGTCTCGAGAGAACAGCACATACAGGACTGATATAGTGGGCTGGAGAGATGACTTAGTGGTTAAGGCACTTGCTGAGAAAGTCCAAGGACCCAGGTTCTGCAAAGCCAGACAGATGCACAAAGTGGCACAAGGAACATGGAGTTCGTTTGTAGTGGCTAGAGGCCCTGGCATGCCCATTCTCAATATCTATCTCTCCCTCCCTCTCTCTCTCTCTATCTCTCTCTCTCCCCCATCCCGGTCTTTCTCTCAGGAAGGAAGGTAGAAAGGGAGGAGGGAGGGAGGGAAGAAGGAAGGGAGGGAATAGAAGGAGGGAGGCCTGGTGTGGTGTTGCATACCTTTAATCCCACACTTGGGAGACATAGGTAGGAGGATTGCCATCAGTTCGAGGCCACCCTGAGACTACATAGTGAATTCCAGCTCAGCCTGAGCTAGAGCGAGGCCCTACCTCAGAAAACCAAAAAAAATGAAGAAAGAAAAGAAGGAAGGAAGGAGAAGAGAGAAGAGGAGAGAGGAAGGGAGGGGAGGAGAGAAGAGGAGAGGAGAGAGGAAAAGAAAGGAAGGTCCCAGAAGGCCCCTAGCTCCTGTTCTGGCGTCTAGGCACGGAGCTATGCAGAGGTCCACGTCTAGGTGTGGCTCCCCCTTGTCACCAGCCAGCGTGCTTCATCCTATCACTCCCATCTCCGGCTTCCTTTTCTTCACCTGGACCATGGGTCAAATAACCAACATTACTGTCCTTATTGTCCATGCTAGGGCCAACTGCAGCCCATCCTGAGCAGAGGGAGAACTGGATAGCCAAGCTGGCAGAGCTGGTATTTGCTTTGGCTTCACTAGAGACACTAAGTGAGGGAGTGCTTGTAAATTATAAGGCACAGTTTATAAATTAAAATATAAAATGAAAATGCAGATTACCTTGGTTTGGTTCCAAGATCCTTGAGTTTGAAAAAAAAAGAAAGAAAGAAAGAAACAACTCAGTAGACTATCAGAGAGACACAATCTGTTTCCAAGAACTAACAAGAGTTTGTGAAAAAAAAAAAAAAATCCTCCCTTGTTTGGATGAGCACTTCTCCCATGACATCAAGGCCCTGTCCTGCAGTGACTGAAATGAGGTCGCTCAGGTAGCCTTCTCTGAGATCTCCACACTGCCTGCACCCTAGATTATCTCTCAAGCTGATACTCAGAATCGTGTCTGTTCATGCCCCCCCCCCCTTCAACCACAGGTTAGTTCTGACTAGGGGCCTGCTGAGAGCTGGACATCACGGTCTCCGCTGCCACTGGGACGGACATTAAATCCAAAGAATGTACAGGTGTGGTAGACAGCTCCACACTGATGGGGTGCACTTCCAAATAGACACAGTTTATGGGAGGAAGGGATTTATTTGAGGCTTACATATCCAGGGGAAGTCCCATAAAAAGAAAGAGGCTGGTCCCACGTCGCAGAGTCAAGCAGAGAAAAATCGCTACCAGCCAGCCAGTACATACAGCAAAAGGGTAGGATATGGACATCAAGCAGCCAGAGCTCTCTGCTCCAGTCAGGCTGCCGAAAATCCAAGTTACAAGCTTCATAAAACATCTGAGTCTTTTGGGGGACATACATTCAAACTACCACAACAGGTCAACAGGCAGTTACAGATGACGCTTGTGCCCATAAAGGAAGAGGAAGGGCCTAGTTCTGTGAGGGGCAGAGGGGCTGGAAGCAGGAGCACTAACTTGTCTGGGAGGAGGTGCAGTGAGGCAAGAGAAGGGGAGAAGGAGGGAGGCAGAGGCCAAGGAAGGGTCAGTATAGACAGAAAGCCCAGCCCATGCAAAGGCCCAGGGACCAGAGAGAGCTGAAGCTTATGGAAGAACACTTAAGGAGGGCCTGGCTAAAATCTCTCTAGACCCATCCTCAGGGACACTGATTCTTCAGCAAGGCTCTATCTCATGAAGGTTCCTCAGCCTTTTCTTTTTTTTAATTTTTTTGTTTATTTTTATTTATTTGAGAGTGACAGAGAGAGAAAGAGGCACATAGAGAGAGAGAGAGAAAATGGGCGCGCCAGGGCCTCCAGCCACTGCGAATGAACTCCAGACGCGTGCGCCCCCTTGTGCATCTGGCTAACGTGGGCCTTGAGGAATTGAGCCTCGAACTAGGGTCCTTAGGCTTCACAGGCAAGCGCTTTACCACTAAGCCATCTCTCCAGCCCTCCTCAACCTTTTCAACAGTTCTATTTTGCTGGGGATCAAGTGTTTAGACACATGAACCCGTAGGGAAATTTTTTGCTCTCAAACCACCACAGGGAAGAAGTAAAATGAAATATGTCAAGGTTGTGTTAGAGCCAATGGGTGGACTACTGTGCCAAAGGCAAGAAAGTCGGGAAAGGAATTATGGAAGAACAGGGTCAACCGTTTGGTGATGGGCATGTTGCATTTGAAATGTTCACAAGGTGCCCACGTGGTCACATGCTGAGTGGTCCCAAAATGACCTGTCCAGGTGGTTAGGAGGAAATGGGGGTGTGGGAAATCTTCACCCCTTAGTTGAACACTTGATTTTTCCTAACCAAAGTAATGTTGGTTGGAAACGCTTTCAGTGTGATGGTGGTTGATTGCATCAATGAGTGTCATTTCAGAAATACACTAGAGAGAAAATGCCTCTCGGATGCAATCATCCAAGAACAATAAAACCTTACGGAAGCCTGTGGATCTAAGAATAGCACAATTTGGGGATGTATTTTTAGAACACAAGCAATCTTCAAATCCAAAACCAACTATAAATCTTGTGAGAATCTCAGAAACCTCCTCAGGCCAAGTCCCCTCCTCAATTTCCAAACCATACTCGGTTCCCAAACCCTTTTGCTCTTCCTCCCCAGAACCACAAGCTTTGGAAAGTCATTCTAACACCTAATGCCCTGGCTCCAAAGCTGATTGTAACAACTAAAGCAAAGTTATCCAGCCAAAGCTCAAAGGCCCTTGGTTTGGATGACTACAGAGTGGATTCCCTAGGGTTGGCCTTTTCATTTCCAAAGAGTTTGCCAAGCCCTCTTTGACCACATCGCCCCGAGATGCCACTCTTGTGTTTGGCTGCTGATCAAACAAATGGAGATGCTGTTTCTAGCTTCCCCACTGTTGCCTTGCTCCAGCAGCTCAGTGGGCATACCAGGCTGGAACTCATTCTGCAGCTGCCCCATCCCCGCCCCTTGAATTCAATGACATCCGAAGGGCTGCCTGCAGGTCTTACTCTTATTCCTAAATCAGCGCAGAGGTCCTCAGGACACTAGCCAGTCTCCCCCCCACCACCACTGTAGCGGGACCCTGTGGAGTGCTTGTTACCCCACATCAACTGTGTCTTCTCCTACCAACTGGATCTGATTTTGCATTGGAGGGAATCACACCTCCTCAACTTTCAATTCATGTGGTTCTGTTTTTTATGTGTATAAGAGTGTGGTATGCATGCATGCATGTTCCTATCTGTAGGTACACATGTGTGCTTATGCATAAAGAGACCAGAGACCAACACTGTGTCTTCTTCTATCACTCTGTACATTATTATTATTAGTTTTGGTTTTTTGAGGTAGGGTCTCACTCTAGCTCAGGCTGACCTGGAATTCACTATGTAGTCTCAGGGTGGCCTCGAACTCATGGCGATCCTCTTATCTCTGCCTCCCGAGTGCTGGGATTAAAGGCATGCGCCACCACGCCAGGCTATTATTATTTATTTTTTGAGACAGGCTCTCTCACTGAACCTAGAGTTCACCAATTTAACTAGACAAGCTAGCCAGCTTGCCTTGCCCAGAGGTTATCCTGTCTCTGATTTACCCATGCTGGGATACAGATAGGCATGTGCTGTCATGCCTGGCTTTTACGTGGGTACTAGTGATCTGAACTCAGTGCAAAGGGCAAGACCAGCACGTCACTACCCGAGCCATCTGCCCAGCCTCCACACAGTCCTCTTGGTGAACAACGTCACCTTCCATTATACATTTCATCTAGATTAAGTCTTTGCACAGCCACAATGACCAACACAGAAATGAATATCCCACCTCACTGACATAATCAGGGCTAACAAAATCCCCAGATGGAGTTTTTACTGGAGATCCTAGGGCAAAGTCTCTCTCTTCTACTGGCCGGGATATTGTATTGCTGGGATCCTGAGAACCCACACACCCACAGGGAAGCCCCCACCCATGAGAGCGGTGCTGATGGCAGTTTGGGGGTTCTAAATCAAGACGCCCATTCAAATTTCAGCTATGTGAGACAGTCAATGCCCTAGGAGTCTGAGTCTGGGTTTTGGACTATCACAACCCAACTGCATCCTAACTCATCCCGTGAGCCATCACCACTGGCAGAGACAATGTTTAGGAACAGGGAGAGCAAACTGAGTGAGCAAAACTCAAAGAGGTGGCTCCTGGCTTCACTTCACCATGTTCTCCACTTCCTTTTAATAAGGCCACATCAAATACATTTGGAGCTTGTAATCTTCCTGGTGCAAGCCATCTGAATCATCCTGTAGTCGCATGGTCTCTGATCAACTGGTCTACTTCATCAAGATGTGCTCTGAGCTGGAGAGATGGCTTAGCAGTTAAGGAGCTTGTCTGCAAAAGCTAAGGACTCAGGTTCGATTCCGTGGGACCCACATAAGCCAGATGCACAAGGTGGCACATGTGTCCGGAGTGTGTTCACAGTGGTGAGAGGCCCTGGTATGCCAGTTTTCTATCTGCCCCCATCTCTTTCTGTCTCTCTCAAATAAATAAATAAATTTTAAAATGTGCTCTGAGGGGAGGAACTAAAAGGCATTCACAGTTAGCTGCCTAAACTGCTTACTTATTAGGCACCTCTTCTGAAACATCCCACAAATCTCATATCTTGAGCAGTTGGTTCCCAGCTTGCAGCACTATTTGGAAAGCTGTGGAGTGTTAGGAGGGGGGGCCTGGCTGGAAGATTAGATCACTAGGGGTGAGCCCTTAAAGGACATCACCATTGCTGCTTCCAGCCTGCATCTATGCTTTCTTGGTCTGCTAAGATGTGAAGAGCCTCAGTCACATGCTACATGGCCTGCCATGGGGAAAGCTGCTCACAGCCAGGCTTTCCCCACCATGATGGACTCAAATCCCTCTGAAACTGTGAGCCAACATAAACATTTCTTCCCTTGAGTTACTTCTATTGGGTATTTTGTCACAGTGATAAGAAAGGTAACTAATACAGGACAATAAAGTACCTGCCCCACAAGCCTGAGGACCTGGGCCCTAACCTTAAGACCCACATAGAAGTGCCAGGTTTGATGGTGCACACACCAGTGCTAGGATGTGGAGACAGGTGAATCCTGGTGCTCACTGGCCAACCAGTCTAATCTAATTAATGAGCTCAAGGCCAGTCAGAGCCCTTGTTTCAAAACAAAGAGAGATGGATGGTGTTCCTGAGGAATGATACTTGGTCTGGATCTCTGGCCTCCACAGCCATGAGCACACGTGCATATGCATAAACATGTGCATAAAAAAGAGAAGTAGAAAATTAACTGCTACAGAAAGTTGATACCTGGAATGGGAACATTAGCGTGGTAAATTTGATTTGATGGCTTTTGTGACTTTGGAACTGGTTTGTGGGAGAAATGTGGAAGTTCGGAAATGCAAGTTAGAATGCTATAAGCAGAGATTAATGGACCATTCTGGTAAGAGTTCAAAAGATAAGAATGCCAAAAGAAATACAAATAGTGAAAATTGTGCTCATGAAGCTTCAGGTGGGCACAAAGACTTTATTGGAAATTGTGTTAGAGGTCATTTGTGCTACATTTTGGCAAAGCATCTGGCTATATTTTGCCCATGTCCTGAAATTGTGACTAAAGCTAAATTCAAAAGTAGAGGACTTTAGGCTGGAGAGATGGCTCAGCAGTTAAGGTACTTGGCTTCAAAGACTAACCACCTGACTTCAGTTCCCCAGGATACACATAAAGCCAGATGTACAAAGTGGTGCATGCATCTGGAGTTTGTTTGCTGGAGGCCCTGGCAGCACATTCTCTCTCCCTCCCTCCCTCCTTGAAAGTAAATAAATAAAACATTTTTAAAAGTGTTTAGTAAAAGAAATCATAAGACAATATAATAGTCACACTGTGGCATGGCATGGTTATTGCACACTACTTTTAGCTGGGTTTATAATGAGAACTGTGATCAAAGAATAGAGGGAAATGATTTGAAAAACATATAATTTTGAACACAAGTGTATTTAAAACATGTTGATGCAAAGAAGCAACTATCATGTTAGAGAAACTAGTCCCATCAAGGAAAGACCATTAACTTGGCGTCACGACAATATGAAAGTGCCTTAAGGCAGTGTCCTCTCTCATCAAAGGGTATAAAAATACAAACTCACTTGAAAGATTGCCCTGCCTGAAAAGCCAGAGTCTTTACAGAGGGCACCTACACAGTGCCCGGCTTGAACAGCACCAGGTACAGAAGGATTTTTCTGGGTTCATTTGCCTAGACACTCACAGGTTGCCATAGTTGTGAGGGTCCAAAGGGGCCTATTACTTCTTAAGCTGCCAGCAAAACTTGGCATCCTCCATGTGGTACTGATTTTTCAAGCATGCAAAATGCAAGTTAGAGTCATACAAGTTTATACCAAGGTTTCAGAGCAAGTCCTGTGAGGCCAGGCAATGTGTAGCAGGGTCAGATACACTGCAGAGAGTTCCTGACTCTCTGGGATGGGCATGAAGCTTTAAGGGCAAAACCCAAGTTGCCCTGCCTGAATGCCTTACAGTGTTAGAGATGCCAAAACATTGACTACCTGTTGAGAAACGATGCAGGCACTGAACTAAGCCAACCCAAGAAACTTCCGTGTGCTATGACCAAGGAGCAATGTGTGTGGGGGGAGGTGGGCAGTCTTCCCCAAACCATGAAAGCTTAGATGATGTTACCACATGCTCTGGATCCCAGACATGGAACATAAGATGTGGTGTTTCCTTTGCTTGATTCAATGTGTCCTTGCTATTCTCCCATTCTACTTTTTGTTTTTAATATAGAGCAAGAGAGATAAATGACATGCCAGGGCCTCAGCCATGGTAATTGAACTCCAGACACTTGTGCTACCTAGAGGGCATGTGTGACTTTGCACTTGCCTCACCTTTGTGAATCTGGCTTATGTGAGATCTGAAGAGTCAAACAAGGGTCCATAGGCTTCGCAGGCAAGTGCCTTAACCACTAAGCCATCTCTCCAGCCCCATTCTACCTTTTTTGTTTTTTATTTTTTTGTTTTTTGAGGTAGGGTTTCACTGTAGCCCTGGCTTACCTGGAATTCACTATTGAGTCTCAGAGTGGCCTCAAACACATGGCAATCCTCCGACCTCTGCCTCCTGAGTGCTGGGATTAAAGGTATGTGCCATCACACCCAGCCCCATTCTACTTTTTTATGACATGGAATGTTTATTCTGTACCCTTGTATACTGTAAGTATGTAATTTTTGAGCATACAAAGGCTTGTAAATAAGAGGCTAAAAGGACTCTTGAAATTGGATTTTTTTTCTCCCCATAATGACCATGAGCTTGTGGGGCTAGGCGCAGACTCCTATGGTTTGTTTTGAATATTTGGTCCCCAAGTTGTAGTGCTATTTTTTACTTCATCTGATTTTTTTTGTTTATTTGATAGGGGGAGAGAAGAAGAGAGGAATAGGCAGATAAAGAGAAAGAATAGACACACAAGGGCCTCCAGTCACTGCAAATGAACTCCAGACTCATGCGCTACCTCTAAGCCATGCCTCCCACCCTGTGGTGTTAATTTGAAGGCTCTGAAGCTTTTAGGAGGTAGGCTTCCCCATCATGAGGTGCTGAAATCTCTCTAGAACCTTCCCTTATTGTTTCTATTAGGTATTTTGTCACATCCATGCAAAAAGTAAGAAAGACAGAAACTTGGTAGTAGGAGTGGGTTGTTGCTGTGATAAGCCCAGCCATGTGGTTCTTAGGCCTTTGTGGGAGGAAATAGTCCTCAGATAAGCACCATGATTTGGGGGCCAAATCAGAAAGACATTCCTGAAATCACAAAATGGACCCAGGTTTCCACTGCTCTCTGTAAGCCTAGCTATGAGTGTTTCCTCTTTACCTATGCTTTGTAGGAAGAGCGTCTCAGAAGAAAACCAGGCAGAGCTTATCTTTAGCACTTTCCCCCACACCTTCCTTTTCCTGAGCTCCTGAGCTCTTCAGAGTCTATTACTAACACTCCTGGTAGCAGAGACTGTGTGGCCAGTACCCCGATTTGACCCCAGTTCTACCATTCATCTCCAAGACCTTGCCTTCCTGTTCTGCAAGTGAGATAGGACACTGCGCACCACCTTAGGGTGCCAGAGGGATAAAGTCAGCCGAAGAATGTGAAAACCCCATGCAAGCAATATCAGCTAGGCAAGTGGTCAGTGAGGTGAACTCTATTTCTTGAGATCCGTAACTTACTACGGATCTGGATGCTATACAGGATAAAACAGGTGCAGGTCTTAACTGACACACATACAGACACAGTACTGTATCACAAGGAGATTAAAATGAAGCAAGACTCTCAGAAAAGTCTGCCAGGGGGCTGGAGAGATGGCTTAGTGGTTAAGCGCTTGCCTGTGAAGCCTAAGGACCCCGGTTCGAGGCTCGGTTCCCCAGGTCCCACGTTAGCCAGATGCACAAGGGGCCGCACACGTCTGGAGTTCGTTTGCAGAGGCTGGAAGCCCTGGCGTGCCCATTCTCTCTCTCTCCCTCTATCTGTCTTTCTCTCTGTGTCTGTTGCTCTCAAATAAATAAATAAATAAATTTAAAAAATATATAAAAAAAAAAGAAAAGTCTGCCAGGATCTTAAAGGTCTTAGCTCTTCTCCCATATATTCTTCCCACAGCTCCAAGAGATGGACTGTGGATCCAGCTTGAAGCTGGAGAGCTTCATTTATTTTTATTTTTAATTTTTTTAAATTTCACTTCTTTACTTTGAGAGAGAGAAAGAAGCAGATAAAGAGAGAGAGAGAGAATGGGCACGTCAGGGCTTCTGGCCACTCCAAACAAACTCCATCCAACCTTGTGCATCTGGCTTATGTGGGTCCTGGGGAATGAAACCTGGGTCCTTTGGCTTTGCAGGTGAATGCCTTAACCACTAACCAATCTCTCCAGCCCAGAACAGCATTTAATTGTCCAGCACATACTTCCGGGATGCTCCTCCTATGGGTTAGGCATAGTGCTGAGCTCTGGAATCCACCGATGAGTGGGCAAGGCAATGTCTGCTGCCTTTAGCCTGCCCTGCATGCCAGTACAGTTAGGTCACTTGGTACTGTTGACCCTGTGGCCTCCTTCTCTCCCTAGCAATGCAGCTCTCCAGAGTCCAGTCAGGAGTAAGAGAGTGGAGACCCTTACAACCCCTCAACCCAACACTACCCTTGCTCCACACGGAAATACATTTCCATCTCTTATACATGCCTAGTGCACCTTGTTCTTCATCTTGACAGTGACCTTGGAGCGCAGCAGTCCAGAAGACTGCTAACTTGGCAGGAGAGTGGCTGACCCATCATTTGTGAAGGGAAAGGGTTGTGTCCATGGGCCCAAAACCTGTCACACAGGGACAGTCACATCCAAGAGGACTGTGATAAATCTTCCATTTGGGGCTGGAGAGATGACTCAGAGGTTAAAGGGGCTTACTTGCAAATCCTGATGTCCTGGGTTTGACCTCAGCAGCACTCAGGTAAAGCCAGATGCACAGTATGGAGCATGTGTCTGGAGTTCACTTGTGGTGGCAGGACACCCTGGTGCACACATTCTTTCATTCATTCTCTCCCTCTCTCTCATTCTCCCAAAATAAATAAATAAATATGTTTAAATTATACATTGGTCCTCAGCAGCCATCTTAGCTCATGTCAGACTAAGGCTTGCCTTTTGTCACATAGAAAGTTCTAGGGACATCTGTCTACAGCATTTCTGGGATACTCACCTATTTGCCTGGAAGAAGAGGATATAAGAACAGCATCTGCCATTCATTCAGCATGTTACCCTTGTTGTCTCAGTTGCAGCTCACAATAGCCCAGAGGAAGAAACCGAGGCTGGGGCAGGGCCAGGGTCAGACAGCTAGTGTTCATGTGTAAGAGGCTCCAGTGGACAGAGTTCTCTCACCTCCTCAGCAGTGTTGCTGTAGGGGTCATGATGAGGGGGAATGATATGAGTGCATCTGTTGCAGTCAGCTTCTCATTGTTGGCACAAAGAACCTGACCAAAAGCAGTTTATGGGAGGAAAAGGTATATTTTGGTTGACAGACTTGAGGGGAAGCTCCGTGAAGGCAGGGGGAAATCGTGGCATGAGCAGAGGGTGGACATCACCTCCTGGCCAACATCAGGTGGATGACAACAGCAGCACAAGAGGGTGCCAAACACTGGCAAGGGGAAGCTGGCTATAGCACCCATAAGGCCCCAGCAATACATCACCATCAAGAGGCTCTAGTTCCTAAATTGCCGCCAGCTGGGGACCTAGCATTCAGAACACATAAGTTTATGGAGGACACCTGAATCAAACCACCCCAGCATCCCACAAGCTTCTAGAGGGCAGTAGTCTTGACATTCCTTCCTCCATCTTCATCCAACTTTTTCAAAAGCATCTCTGATATTAGAGCAGGAGATACCTAGTAGATAAAGTGCTTGCCTCACAAGCAGGAGGACCTGAGTTCAGCCCCCATTTATCCACGTCATTGCCAGCTGTGGTGTCATGGGCTTGCAGTCCCAGAGTTGGAGAGGCAGAGATAGGTGGGTCTCAGCTACCCACAGGCTAGCTAGTCTAGCTAATTGGTAAGCTCTAGCTAGTGAGTGACCTTGTCTCAAAAAGAGGTGGACAGGGCTGGAGAGATGGCTTAGCGGTTAAGCGCTTGCCTGTGAAGCCTAAGGACCCCGGTTCGAGGCTCGGTTCCCCAGGTCCCATGTTAGCCAGATGCACAGGGGGGCGCACGCGTCTGGAGTTCGTTTGCAGAGGCTGGAGGCCCTGGAGCGCCCATTCTCTCTCTCTCCCTCTATCTGTCTTTCTCTCTGTGTCTGTCACTCTCAAATAAATAAACAAAAATAAATAAATTAAAAAAATAAAAAAAAAAAGAGGTGGACAGTTCACCTGAGGATGACACCAGAGATTGTCCTCTTGCCTCCACATGCATGCACTACATACACTTGCTCATGCATGCATGTGAAATTACACACATGGTCCACACATAGGTGAACATGCATATGCACATGTATGCATGCACACACACACACAAACACACACACACACCAGCAAAAAGAAAAAAAAAATGTTCACGAACAGTACAAAATGTCGCCAGTCTTTAAGTCCCTAGAGGTCTTGATGACTCAGACACAGGAACTACAAGATGTCCCAGGAGGAACCAACTGAGTGTGGAAAGAAAAGTGACAGAAGGGAAGCTCCCTACAAATAAGATCTGGCTGGAGGCAAAAGTCCCTAGGAACCAAGAGAGTTGCTGAAGGTTGAAAAGAACACAGAGGAAAAGGCATAGTCACCCTTGGAGATCAGAGATCCTTCCCGAGAGTGCTAGACCAGAAAAGGTCAACCAGAAGAGCTGCTCCAAGCTTCCCTCCGCGGCCCCTGCTGTACTAGCACGAGCCTCAGCAGCTCCTGTGGGGAGCCATCCAAGACAGCACTATTTATTTTTATTTTTTTATCCTTTGAGAAGAATAATAGGATTCATCAATAATGTCTTGGTTTTAGACTCATTTGGGAAATCAGAAAATGTGCCACAAGAATAGCATCCTCTCTGATCGATTTTACTATAATATTTTGAACAACGTAATTACAGTTGGATTCCCCAGGAAGATACAAAGGACTTTAGTGTCCTTCCTGGGATATGGTCAGGCCACTGGAAAAGGCTCCTGATGGCCATCAGATGGTCAAAATTGATGCTAGCGCATCAGTGGGGTACTCTGTCTCTTCACCTGCCACAAATGAACACTGGTGTAGGAGCTGCATTTGCCCTCTGGCTCTTGTTAGGCTCTCTGGACCCGCTGGGGTGCAGATTGCTTAGAAGCAGAGGCTGAGCTCCAGTGAGGGCAAATGGCCCATTAGGAACAGTAGGGAAAAAGCTGACAGGGCAGGGGAGCCACCCATAGCAAGGCAGGTGTGTCAAGTCTGTTTGCCCATCAGAGAGCTGGAGGGAGAGCGGCCTGGCAGAGGAGTGCCCCACATGGGGCAGGTAGAAGTGGCCCAGCCTTGCACCACTGCCTAGCTCAGGCACATTCCTGGGGCTCCCTGGAGGAAGAGGGACTTTGGCTTGCAAGCTGAGGAGGAACCTCCGCCACAAACGCCTGGAAGGTGTTGGCTAAGCATGAGGCTAGTACCAACGTTGCCAGTACCTGTATAGGAGCCATTGAGACTGCCATGTTCCAGATGACCCACAAAGGGTGAACAAGATGGCCATTTGCGCTGGTCAGTTGATGCAAAGGAGAGGACGCCAGTAAAGCCCCAGGCCTTTCTATGTGGACCTCCGCAGTGACTCTTCCCAGGAACTGAGTGCTCGACAGAAATTGACAGTGCTTGTTTGCTGTTACAGAACTTCCTTCTCTCCTTACTGTTGCTTAGTCCAGCAAACATCTGTGGTGTGCTTTTGGTAGATAGGTTTCGGGTCCCTGAGTTTGGAGAGCCCTGGGCAAAAGGCTGAGGCTACTAAGACTACCCTAGCACTGCCCGCAAAGAGCCCGCACTTCAGCGACAGGGAAGTGTGCTTACCCCTCTCCAGAGAAGTGCGAGACATCCCCGAACCACCTCTGCTGAACTGCAGAAGGGCATTTGGACTTGATCAGGTGACAAAAATTGAAAGGAACTCAATAAAAATGTTGGGGAAAAAACAACAACACAAAAAGTTAGGCGTTTCCAAGAGGCTTGAGCAATCATTATTTTATGTTCCATGAAAGTTAGTAACGTGGTTAGTAAAGACAGAAAAGATGGATGAGGTGCAGCTCAGCAGTACAGCCAAGGGGCCAATGAGCAACCCCATCCCTGCCATGCATTGGCAGAAAACACTGGCAGGACCCTGGCTTCTCACAGGCCAGAGACTCCATTCAGATTGGCCATGTTCTCCCATGCAGCAGGGAAGCCAGGCCAAGGCAGGACAGGCCGAGGATGGACCCCAGCTTAAGACCAGCAGGAAGACGCTCCAGGGAGACCATACCCAGCGGAGGAGAACACCAAGGGCTGACTGGAAAGAGGACAGAGGCAAAGCTGAGCAGAGCATCCCGGATTGGACCCTAACCAATTGCTGGCCTTTGGGTAAATCGGCTGAAGGCCTTGGAGCCTCCAGCCCCCATGGAGGAGCCCCAAGCCCTGTGATCCCACGGACCCTATTGGAAAGAGCAGGCAGTGCCACGCAGAGGAGAGGTCATGGGTTACAGAGGGGCAGCTCCTAGGGTCACTGTTGCAGACAGTTCCAACATTGCTGGGCTGAACATCCACACCAGACACAGATTGTGGGAGGAAAGGATTTCTTTTAGGCTTATAGATCCAGGAAAGTTTGTCAATGGTGGAAGAAGCTGGCTCCAGCTCATAAATCCGTGCAGAGAGAGAGAAAACATCAGTAGCCAGCCAACACCAAAAAGTAGCAAGCACTGGGCACTGTGGCTCACACCTTTAATCCCAGAACTCCGGAGGCAGAGGTAGGAGGATCACCATGAGTTCAAGGCCAGCCTGAGACTACATAATGAATTCCAGGTAAGCCTGGGCTAGAGTGAGATCCTACCTCAAAAAAAAACAAACAAACAACAACAAAAAAAAAAACAGCAAGCACAAATGGGCAGCAAGTAGGACCCCAGTGCTCAAACCTCTCTGCACACCTTCAGGCTAGAATTCAGATCCACCCCCAAACACACCTTTGGACTAGACCCCAGGATCCACCCCCAGTAATACCTCCTCCAGCCAGGTGACTGGGACCCAAGTTAGAAGCTTTAATAAAACACCTGAGACTATGGGGGGACATACATTCAAGCTACCACATCCCCCAAGAGCCAAGTCTGAGAAAGCTGAGGACCAGGCTCCCGTGGGGAGAGTAAGGGCAGGAACGGACCACCCGCTCCCACTTAGAAGTAATCCTTTCCAGTGACTGCTGAGCACAGGTGGGTTCCATTCTTCACTGCAAATGTCTCTGTCCCAAAGTCAACTGCACGTCCTGAGGTGCACACTAAGCGAGGCTGCCTGCTCCCCCAGGACAGTACGTTCTGTGCTGGCTGCTGACCTGCTCCAAGCCAGGTGACAGGAATCCTGCTGATCATGCTCCAGCCCCAGAGATAATTAGGTTGTGATCCAGCAATTCTGTGAAATGACTCTCCCCTCCTCTCCTGGATGAAGGACTCCCCTGGATAAGAGGCAGGAAGGATGCAAGTGCGTGTGGACACCTTCATTCTGTCATGCTAACTGGTTCTCGGAAGTCTCCAGCTAAAGAGGGCATTGGGGCTGGAGAGATGGCTTAGTGGTTAAGCGTTTGCCTGTGAAGCCTAAGGACCCGGGTTCGAGGCTCGGTTCCCCAGGTCCCACGTTAGCCAGATGCACAAAGGGGCGCACGCATCTGGAGTTCGTTTGCAGTGGCTGGAGGCCCTGGCACACCCATTCTCTCTCTCTCCCTCTATCTGTCTTTCTCTCTATGTCTGTCGCTCTCAAATAAATAAATAAATAAATAAATGAACAAAAAAAAAATTTTAAAGAGGGCATTGAACACTTCCGATGCACCTTCATGAGCCACAGGGTTGCCAGAGATGCTGGGAAGATACCACCTGGGCAGTGAAGCTGTTGCCTACTGGTGCGCCCAGAATTGACTGAGCCCCCGTGGGATCCCTTCACTCCAGTTCTGTCCTGTGGCTCCCATCTCACATTCATTCCGCCACAGTTGCCCCTCAGGTCTCTTACATCTCGTCTCAAATATCCTGTTTTGAGGCTATGGAGCTGGCTCAGTGGGTAGAATTGGATGAACACTTGCCGTGCAAGCATGCTTTCTGGTTTCCAGAACCCATATAAGATGCCTGCTTTGTAATGCCAGTACTTAGGAGGCACAGGCAGAGAACCCCGAACCTCACAGGCTAGCTAGTCTACCCCGATTAGAGAGCTCCAGGCTGGGTGAGAGATTTTTGTCTCAATAAAAGGGTTGAGGGCTGGAGAGATGGCTTAGCAGTTAAGTACTTGCCTGTGAAGCCTAAGGACCCCAGTTCAAGGCTCGATCCCCCAGGACCCACATTAGCCAGATGCACAAGGGGCCACACACGTCTGGAGTTCATTTGCAGTGGCTGGAGGCCCTGGCACAGCCATTCTCTCCCTCTCTCTCTCTCTCTCTCTCTCTCTCTCTCTGCCTCTTTCTCTGTCTGTCACTCTTAAATAAATAAATAAAAACTAACCAAAAAAGGGGAGGTTGAGGGTGATAGGGGGATTTACCTAACCTTTTCCTTTGGTCTCTGCACACATGCACACACCCATGTACAACCATACTCATATGGACATGAGAGCACACACACACACCACAAAGTCCTGCTTTCAGTGCGCCCTTCCCTGTCCCTTCTGCCATCCCACCTCCCTCCATGCGCACAGGCTTTTCAGTGGTCCCGCTCTTTCCTCATTAGAATGTGACCGCCCTGGTGCTGTTTGGTTTCTGCTCGGTCCTGAGGGCTCGGGCCAGCCCCATTGGAGAATAAGAGAATGATGTTAACACTTGTCCTACAGGAACTGGCGGCAACAGTGTATCATAGCCTTGGATATTTGGTGGATGAATAAGGGAAAGAATGAAGTTAGGACCCATGTCCAGCCCGGCACCTACCCTTCCCAGTATGACCATGGTAGTCTCCTGGACCACACTGGGATGTGGGGACCCTGGAATAAATTCTAAAGAGGGAAAAGCTAACCCAAAGGCACGGAGCAGAGTTGGAGACCAACAAGAAAGCACATGGTGAGAAGGGCAGGAGATGGGTGGCACTCAGCAAACAGGCAAGTCCGAGGAAAATTGAGAAGGTCACTCTGATCATGGGGGACATAGGCAGACAGGCCTGGGGGAAGGCCAGGGCTTGGTGAGTTTACAGAGAGAAAGCAGGTGAGTGAGCCAGGCCTGAGCTAGCTCAGTGGAAACTGGCAGATGTGACATCAGAGCGATCAGCAAGAGCTTGCAGCGTGCAGAGGAGGTCTGGGCTTCATTTAAGCATGGTGGGAGGGACTGACGGCAGGGGAACGAGAAGATGGGCCACACAGTTTCCAAAGGGCATGTTGTGTGGAGGGGAAGCAAGGTGAGGTTACAGGCGATGTGACAGGGCTTGCAGTAGTCACAGCCCTGGTGGCGTGGGGTGTGATCCCTAACCTGGACTTCGAGAGTGACGAGTGATACTCGGCCTCATCGTTTAGAACCTGCTGATCTTGGAGATGCCTGCCATGCAGATGGGTAGATGCCACACACAACACCAAGCATTCAGTAAGGCAGAAGGGACTGTATACAGAGGAAAGGCATTCTTACCATGGGCAGATTCTGAGCTAATCGTTTCATGTCATCTCATTTGAACTTGATCTCAACCCTCTAAGGTATGTACTAATACCCCCTTCTGAGCAGATGAAGCCAACAAGGTCTGGCGGGGAAGTAAGGGACCATGTGGCTCTCTACTAGAGTCACAGAGATGCCCTCCAATGTCCCCTTTGAGACTCGGTCTTGTGAGTCTGGTGTCTTTTCTAAGTTGTCAGGGCAGGCCGGATTTTCTGACTCTAGCAGGAAATGTTCATGGAGATACCAACAAGCATCCCCCATATGGGAGGATTGTGTTTTCCTCACCTGTGATTCCTGTGGGCCAGCCCAACACCTGCCCATGGTAAGTCCTTAGTAACATCGGAGGGAAGAAGGAAAGAAGGAGGGAAGGAAGGAAGACATCCAACTGAAAATCTGTCATTCCTCCTTGACCGCAGTGTGTAGATCAGGAACACAGCAAGTGGGTAACTAGCCTGGAGGAGTCAGTGGCCGGTGCCAACTTTCCCTCATTTATCGCATACAAATAAGACAAACAGAAAGCAATTGCATGCCATGGATAAATTATTATCAGCTTGAGGTGTCCTCCAGTATCCAAGTGACAGTCAGTCAAGCTGTTCTTTGCTCAAACAATTAAATAGCACTTGACACAGTTGATTCAAGAGTTCCAGCTCAAACCCTACCAATTTGATGATGAACTTGATGATGAACTTGACCTGCCAAGATGCCACTGCTTCGGCTGCAAATGTGCCCAGTCATCCTCCTTCCGATAGGCTGTGAGAGCTAAATGAGAAGGCTATGCACAACCACCTTCTTAGCATAGGTTCCGTGCAGTCAAATTAATCATTATATCATGATTGTTGCTGTTCATTAGCTCTATCTGTCATTCCCTACCACCACCACCACCATGTTTTTCTTTCTTCTTTTGATTTCCTTCTCCCTAGAGTGGAGAAAGAAGAATGGAAAGGAATGTTGGAGCCACTGGATTCTGCTATTAATTAGATTGTAAAAACCCTTGCAAAAGAACGAGCCATTACATTAGGAAATATCTTTTCCTGCTTCATTTAACGAGGCCATCCAAGTGATCGCATAAGACATTTCACAGCATTAACAAACATCATTCAGTAATGCAAAAGTAAGCAAAGTAGCAAAGTAAGGTAATGTTGTCTCAAGTTTGGAAATGGGCACCCATCAGGAAGCAGCGTTGTTAGCCACAGAGTAGAGGCATCAGTTTAAACACTAGTCTGTGGACATGACATAAACAGTCACGCTAGGTCACATGACATCACTTAGCAGATTAGATTTGTTATCCAGTGCTGGGGATCAAATCTCAGACCGCATGTGTTCTAGGCAAGCACTCTACCACTGAGCCACGTCCCCAGCTCAGGAAGCATGGCTTATGAGCCTTCAGACTGCATGAAGTCACCACCCTCTTGGCCATTTGACTTCCCCTTGGCCTCTCATAGTGAAGATGTGCATGAAGGAACGGGGTGAAACAGGAAAAGGAGTCACTTTCTGTGTCGGCCAGAGAGAGGATAATGTGAGGTTTTACGTCCATTTTGTTTTCATCTGAAGTAAGGGCCATTTTGGTATTTTTTAAAGCATTTTAATATTTAATACCATTTTTCTTTTAACATTTTATTTATTTATTTATTTGAGAGAGAGAGAGAAAGAGGCAGACAGAGAGAAAGAGAGAATGGGCACATTCTCTAGCCACTGCAAGCAAACTCCAGACGCAGGAGCTCCCTTGTGCATCTAGTTTACGTGGGTCTTGGGGAATTGAACCAGGGTCCTGAATTGAACCAGGGTCCTTGGGCTTCACAGGCAAATGCCTTAACCACTAAGCCATTTTCCCAGCCCCATTTTGGTATTTTTACTTGCTGCTGTGATGACGGGACAGTGTCAGTTACCTTCTCATCACCAGTTCTGAATACCTGACAACAATCAATTGAAGGGAGAAGAAAGGGTACCTTACAGTTCCAGTTCCAGTCCACCATGGTCCAGAAGGAGCCAGAGGCTGCTGGTCACAGTCAGTGTCGAGGGAGGAAGCAGAGCGAGATGAACGCTGCTACTCAGCCACTCTCCTGTGACGCAGCCCAGGGCCCCGGCCCACCGAATGGTGCTGTCCACAGTTAGGGTGGGCCTTCCCGCCTCCGTTAACCTAATCAAGATCCCTCAGAGACACACCCAGAGGCTAACCTCGCCCAGATAATCCTTCCCAGGTGATTCTAGGTCCTGGTAAGTTGACAGTCAATATAAACATCACCTTGACTTCCCACACTCTGAGTAGGGTTCCCTGCTTACTGTGTTCCCTGGTCCCCCTGGAACAGAAGGCTACTGCCAGTCCCCTGGGCTAGCCTGGAGGTGTGGGCAGGCAGTGCTCCTTCCTGCAGGCTCCACAGGAGACTGTCTCCGTCTTCCCAGGCCCTCCCCGTGCCCACATTCCATATCCATGGCCTCTTTCTCTGTCTCCTGAAGTGCATCTCTACGGTGGCTCCTGGTCATCGAGCTTGGTCCTCTGTTCAACCCCTGCCTTTCCTGGCTCTGTGCCCTCCACGCAGGCTCTTGGACTGTCTTGTCAGGGAGCTTCTGGCTTGGTCAGCCAATGAAAGGGATAGGGAAGGGCAGGAGGGTGAGGAAACGAGCGTCCCCTGAGCGCTAGTGGCTCACCAAATTAGGTTCACCTAACCTCCTATAGGTGCTCCCCTTTCCTCTCCACCTTTGGGCTCTGCTAACACTGCCTCCCCAGCAAGTCGTGGCCTCCTGCTGCTGCTAGTTTCTATGTTACCTGTCTGTGGCCTGTTAATTTCTCAGCCCCTGCTATGACCACCTCCTGCACCAGGAATCTGCAGAGGGCGATTTGAGTCAGCAGAACAGAGCCTGCAGGGACACAAACACTGGTCAAGGGCCAGGTGACAGAACGCCCAAAGTGGTTTCTATTTTCCTAGCTGGATTCTGATTGATTAAATTGGTGAGGACTTGTTTTTAAAGTAAACTTGATAGGAAAATAGGCACTTATCTCCATGATATTGCCACTACTCTAAGTTCTGAAATTCTTCTCTCTCTTGGAATTGTCTTAACATCAAGCCAAAAAGAAAGGAAGAAGAAAAGAAAGAAAGGAAGGAAGGAAGGAAGGAAGAAGAAAAGAAAGAAAGAAAAGAAAGAAAGAAAGAAAGAAAGAAAGAAAGAAAGAAAGAAAGGTGACCAGTTCATTGTCATTCTAGAGTTACTGTGATAAATGACTACAGGTGTGATAGCTTAAAAAACACAGACATTTATTCTCAATTCTGAAGTCCTGAAGTCTAAAATGAAGGCGTCACCAAGGCCACACTCCCCAGGCAGTGCTGAGAGAAGCTCCGTTGCTTTCCCAGTGCCGGCGACTGCAGACATCTCTTGGCTTATGTCTATGTTCCCCCCATTTCTGTCCCCATCCCCACAGGGCCTTCTCCTCTGCTGTCTCAAATCTCCCTCTGTCTTCCTCTGAACAGCGCCTAGTCATTGGATTTAAGCTCCCCCCCCCCACAAGATAATCCAGGATGAACTCATGGAGAGAACTTTAATTTAATCACAACTGCAAAGACACTTTTTTTCTCAAAACGTTGGCAATCTCCAAAGGTCAAACCACTTCTTCAGAGACACAAACGTGTCCCCAGCAAACAACGAGAAGCATGCTGTGCAAACATCCTGAAAAGCTGGTCACAGGAAAAGATAGCGTTCGAACTCTGTCCTGCCCCATGGCTGACCCCCAGTGTTCAGAAAAGGGGTGGGGACCACTGTGCCTGACAGGTGTCATCTGCCCATTTCCCATTCCTCTCCCCCACCTCAGCAATTGCTTGCTCTGTTTTTACCATGAGTGTGTTTTCTAGTTTATTCTTAGTACACATTAGTCTGCCACGTTAAATGTGGTTAAGACATCTATTGGGCCTGTGATGTTTCGGAGGGCAATGGGAGGTCATCCATACAAGTATAATTTTTCACAGCTTTGCTAGAAGGCTTAATATATATCCTTGCTCATGCCATGGCCCACGTTGATGAAAGCAAACAGTGACGTCAATGAAGACTTCTCCGATTATATTCTAGCTACTGGTTCACAGCAAACAGAACTTTTACAGAAATATAGTTGCACTGACTAATTCTTACCAAGAATAAACTGGAGAGATCGTTCAGAGTAGAAATAGAACAAGTAATTGCCCTGAGTTAAAAAAATATTTAATGATGTGCTTCATAGATGAGTCAAATTCCCTATCGTTTTTCATGTAAAGAGATGCAAGATCCCACAAAGAATGCTTGTAACATTTTGGGAAGTATGCCCTGCATCAGACATGGTGGTACATGCCCGTAATCCCGGCTCTCAGAGGCAGGAAGATCAGGAATTCCAAGCCCACCGCTGAGAGTTCAAGACCAGCGTGGACGACGTGATCCCATTTTAACAGCAAAACAAAGCGCACCTAGTGAGTGTGAACTGGTGCCTGTCTTTCCCCATGGCAAGTACTGCGGAGAAGGGTCTTGTCATTCCTGGTCACTCTTTGGCATTAAGCAGAGATAGGAGAAAGAAGTTTCATGTAGCATTAACTAAAATGTAAAACTGAGAAAGAAGTTTCATGCAACATTAATTAAAATGTAAAACTGGAAGGGCCCCCAAATTTGCTGGTTATTTTTCCTCTGAAACTGTGAGTAGCCAAACATATGCCTGACCATGCAGCATAGAGTATGGATTATTCTAGCAAAACACCAATCTGACCTATTTTTCATAAACCTCCTAATGGACTTTCAGTGAAGGAATGAAAGCCACCAGACACAACGCCATGGCCACATGTACCTCTCCACCATTAACGACACCCTCGCCCTTTGATAGATAAGAAACTGTGAATTCAGAAAAGCAAAGAATTTACCCAAGGCCACAGATGGAATTGCTTGATTCCAAAATGTCATTGACTGTGAGACTTGCCATTGATCTCATAACTGCTTTTCAGGGACCAACAAACAAAATATGCTTCATTACACGGAGAGCTCTGCTGTAAGATGAATTTTGCTTTCAAAAGCACCAACATTTGAAAGAGGAGGGGAAAAAAAAAGAAGAACAAGGCATCTGAAATCCACAGCAATACAGCAGCCGGGCAGCCCTGAGAATGCAAGTTCAAGTTCTGCCCAGCCTCAAGGCCAGCCGTCCCCTCCCTTTCTCACCTGGTATCTTAGGTGCCGATGGCAGGGCACACTAGAACCGTAGCCAGCACTGGCATCACACCGAAAGCCATAGCGTTGGTCTTTCTCCCCCAGCCCCTACCCTTAGCTTTTCTGTCAGGTAGCCTATTTTTGAAACCTGGCATATTAATGACTTTTCTGTCATGTGGCCTGTTTTTGAAACCTGGTGAGTTAATGACTTTTCTTGTTGTCCCAACAAACACCTGACAGAAGCAATTTAAGGGCAGAAGGGTTCGTTTCTGCTCCGTTTGAGGATACAGTCTAGTGTTATGGTGGAGAGGGCCTGGTGGCAGGAACAAGAGGTCTCCGGTCACATTACATCTGCGGTCAAGAGGCAGCAAGAGATGAACGTTGGTGCTCAGCTCACTTTCTTCTTTTAAAAAAATTTTTCTGATTTATTTTATGTATTTATTTTATTAGAGAGAGGGAGGGAAGAGAGAGAATGGGCACTCCAGGGCCTCTAGCCACGGCAAACAAACTCCAGATTCATGTACCACCATGTGCGTCTGGCTTACATGGGACCTGGAGAATCAAACCTGGGTCCTCATGCTTCATAGGCAAGCACTTCAACCACTAAGCCATCTCTCCAGCCCTCTTCTTTTTATTTCAGTCTGACACTCCAGCCCATGGAATGGTGCTACCCACAGTGAGGATGGGTCTTTCCACTTCAACTAACATAGAATCTAGAAACTCCCTCACAGATATGCCCAGAGATGTGTTTCCATGGTGATTCTAAATTCTGTCAAGTTAACCACCTGGATGAACCATCACAGCTGGTATCCAGCATCGCTGATTCGGGAACACTTTCCTCAGCCATGTCCTTGCCTGGCAAGCCTTGAGCAGAGATCTTAGGCAGGCCCTCGAGGGGCAGCAGGGACTCACCACCATACCTCTTGGGGCTCACACTTGGGGAGGAAAAGGGCCTGGAGGCCTGCTGCAGTTATGTTCACATTGCTGGTGGAAAGCATCCAATCAAGAGTGACGTGTAAGAGGAAAGGATTGCCGGGCGTGGTGGCACACATCTTTAATCCCAGCACTCGGTTGAAGTAGGAGGATTGCTGTGAGTTCGAGACCACCCTGAGACTCCATAGTGAATTCTAGGTCAACCTGGGCTAGAGTGAGACCCTACCTCAAAAAAACAAAAAAGAGAGAGAGAGAGAGAGAGAGAGAGAGAGGAAAGGATTTATTTGGCTTACAGACTCGAGGGGAAGCTCCATGATGGCAGGGGAAAACCTTAGCATGAGCAGAGGGTGGACAAAACCTCCTGGCCAACATCAGGTAGACAACAGCATCAGGAGGGTGTACCAAACCCTGGCAAGGGGAAGGTGCCTATAACACCCATAAGCCCATCTCCAACAATACATCACCTCCAGCAGGCTCCAATTCCCAAATTGCCATCAGCTGGAAATCAAGCCTTCGGAACGCATGAGTTTATGGGGGACACCTGAATCAAGCCACCACAGTGCCTTGTCAAATAGTCACACAGACCAATGAGAAGTGGAACTGTCAATAGTATGCTCTGGAACCCCTAGAGGTCTGATCTAATTGGGGTGATCAGAGAGGGCAGCTCTGAATGAAGGCCTGGAAAATGAGAGGAATCACCTTCCTGAGAGAGGACAAGTGCCAGGCAGAGGGCAGACGACATGCAAAGGTCCTGGGGTGGTGGAGGTAGGAAGGGCATGTGAAAGTGCAAGTGCCCCAAGTGTCCTCAAAGTGCAAGGAGTCAGGAGGCTGGCAAGATGGCAGGGGCATCACCAAGGATATCAGAAAACAGACTCTGGAGCATGGTCTCTGGGTTCCAGTCCTGACTCTTACTATTTAGAAGCTATGCAAGTCAATGTCCCTGTTTGCCCATGTGAACTATGAGGACGTTCGTGGGAAGATAAAACTAACCTTGATGTGTGTGTGTTGATATGTGTGTTTTTGAGACATTGCTGGACAAAGTGCTGCCGGCACATTTGCTACTGTTCTAAGAACAAGGAAACAGTGAAGTTTGACACCAAGATGGCAACATCAGGTCTGGGCTTCAATAAGAGCACTCTGGCCGCCATGTAGAAAATGGAATGTCAAAAACCAGGCATAGGGCTAGAGAGAGGTGTTAGTGGTTAAGGTGCTTGCTTGTGAAGCCTAAGAACTCAGGTTCGATTCCTCAGTACCCACATAAGCCAGATGCATAAATAAGGTGGTGCATGGGTCTGGAGCTCATTTGCAGTGATAGAGGCCCTGGTGTGCCCATTCTCTCTCTTTTCCATATACATATATATTTCCACACATATATATGTATATATATTCCACATATATATTTACACACACATCATATATATATATATATATATATATATATATATATATATATATATATTCCTCTCCACTTTCAAATAAATAAAATATTTTTTTAAAAACCAAAGGCTGGGGCTGGAGACATGGCTCAGTTGGTAAAGTGCTTTCTGTGCAAGCTGAAGGACTCAAGTTCAGATCTCAGTGCCTGAGTAAAGACTAGACCTAGTGGTACATGGCTATAATCCCAGCATTGGGGAGGCAGAGACTGGTAGATCCCTAGGGCTTACAGGCTAGTTATGAGCCAGATCAGTGAGTTCCAGGTTCAGCAAGAGACCCTGTCTCAAAACAAGTGTGGCTGGAGAGATGGCTTAGCAGTTAAGGCACTTGCCTGCAAAGCCAAAGGACCCAGATCTGATTCCCCAGGACACACATAAGCCAAATGCACAAGGTAGCACATACGTCTGAAGTTTATTTGCAGTGGCTGGATGCCCTGGCGTGCCCATTCTCTCCCCCGCACCCTCACTGTCTCTTTCCTCTCTCAAATGAATAAATAAAATATTTTTTAAAAAACTGTCCTTTAGAGAAAAGGAGAAAACAAAGTGGAAAGGAAAACATTTGACATTGCTTTCTGGCCTCCACATGTGGGTACACGTGGTCTGCTCACAAATATGTGAACATACATACAGACATGCACATCACACACATACACATACAAAGAGGGTGAAAAAAAGAAATGGGCATCATAGCTCATGTCAATAATTGTAGGGAGGGGAACAGCAGTGACCTGGCCAGCTAGAAGTAATGTGGGCAATAGGGAATGTGTAGATGGCGAGGAGAGGGGCCACAGAAAGGGGTAGTCAGGGACCAAGGGGACATGGCAGGGAGAGGAGGTCTCTCCTGGTCCACATCACCATTCCTACCCCTGACAGCTAAAGAACTGTCACCTGGGAAAGGAAGAATCCAGGCCAAAACATGGCCACTTTCAAAAAGAAATTGTGAAGAAGTCAGAAAAGAAAGACCCACAATAGGTACTTGTAAGAAACCCCTGCACAGCTGGGCAGGACGCCACCAGCTGTGGCTCCAAGACAGCGGCCTGCGCGTCTGCAGAAGTCAGCGTGGGCCAAGCCAGCTGCCCAGACACTGTGCGGAGTCCTCTGCAGACGCTGGGATGAGCTCCAGGGTGTGTTAATCTCACATTATTATCTGTCTTTGTTGTGGTTTTTTATCTTAAGATGCAACTTTTTTTTCAACTTTTTCCATCTGGAGGTCAAGCTAGACACACTGATTCGTGGGGAGGGGGTCTCTGTGTCTTTTCATTCCTTCTCCCCAGTCTTCTGTGGCCTCCAGCGCTCTCTTCACAGCCTTCTCAAGTCTTCTCTTGGATCTCTTCATTCCCTGTGCTCTTCCTTGGTGCCAAACATCTGTAGCAGTTCCTTTCTTGTTGCTGGGACAAGCAGCAGCTTATAGAAGTTTCTTTGTAACTTATAGTTTCAAGGGTAAATTTCATCATGACTGCTAAAACCTGGCAGGAACAGACAGCCTGTGTAACATTAAAATATATATATATATATGTATATACATATATATATATATATACATACACACACACACACACACACACATACATACATACATATATGTGTATATATATGGTTTTTTGAGGTAGGGTCTCAGCGTGGTCCAGGCTGACCTGGAATTCACTATGTAGTCTCAGGGTGATTGGCTCCTTAGTTATGGGGATAGACTACAGTCTCTGGACACATAAGCCAAGCTTCAGATGTGTATGGAGACACATAAGCCTTGAACTCACGGTGATCCTCCTACCTCTGCCTCCCGAGTGCTGGGATTAAAGGTGTGTGCCACCACACCTGGCCAAAAATATTTTATTTATTTGAGAGAGAGAAAGAGAGAGAGAGAGAGAAAATGGGTATGCCAGGTCCTCTAGCCACTGCAAATGAACTCCAGACACATGTGCCATTTTGTGCATCTAGTTTTACATGGGCACTGGGGAATTGTACCTGTGCCCTCTCGCTCTGTAGGCCAGCGCCTTAATCACTAAGCCATCTTACCGGCCCTGGTTTCACATTTTCATCAGCAGCAGGGATGAAGTAGAGTGAGCTGAGTCAGCCAAACATGGCTAAGCTGTGACACCCAAGGCCTGCAACCCGTGACACCTCCTCCAGCGAGGCTCTACCTCCTAAGGGCTCCACAAACCTCCCATATAATGCACCAGCTGGGGATTGAATATAAGGTTTAATCGTAAGCACATGAGGCTGTAGGGGACATTTTACATTCAAGCTACCCTCAACATCCCACCTAGAAGAGACTTAAGGGTGCAGGCACTGAGGGCTCTGGGCAGACATGAGTGTGGTTGGGAAGTTGCTGGGCATATGTCAGAGACCTGGGAGGAGAGTGTAGGGCGTTGAAATAGTGTCTACCGGATTCATGCCTGGCTGGCAGATGACTTTATTTGGAAAGGAGATTTTCATAGGTCTAACTACTTAAGGGTCTGGAGATGAGATCAACTTGGGATGATGGTGGGTCAGAAGTGCAATGACTGGCATCTTTTGAAGAAGAAAACATGGGACAAAGAAGAGATGAGGATTCAAAGATGAGGCAGAGGGCTGGAGAAATGGCTTATCAGTTAAGCACTTGCCTGTGAAGCCTAAGGAGCCCATTTGAGGCTCGATTCCCCAGGACCCACATTAGCCAGATGCACAAGGGAGAGCACACGTCGGGAGTTCATTTGCGGTGCCTGGTGGCCCTGGAGCACGCAATCTCTCTCTCTATCTGCCTCTTTCTCTGATTGTTGCTCTCAAATAAATAAATAAAATAAAAATAAAACATGAGGCAGAGGGTGGAGTCACACTCTGGAAGCCAAGGAAGACCAGGAGCTTGAGAAGCCACAAGGGGCAAAGAGGGATTTTCCCCTAGGGCTGTGGTGGGAGGGTGGTGCTGCCCTGATTTTGGCCACTGGCCTCCAGAGCCTCAAGTAGTTAAATGTCTGTTATGACTATGATTGTGTTTTGGCAGTTTTTGCTCCTCCCTGGTGGTGTAGTGGTTAGGACTAGGATGGGATGTCATGGCAGCCCTGTAAAACAGATGTAGAAGAAAAGACCCAGGGGACAGAGAGGTATGGAGGATGAGAGGGGCTGACAGGAAGCACTGGTCTGAAACTGGAGCTCTAACCCATCTGAAAGAGAATCACAACCGATCTTGATTTACAGGCCTGCATGGGCTGCCTGTCATTGTGAATTGGACAACAGTCCTGACCACAGTAGCTCAGAATGCCCCACTCTGCCTCATGAACAGGCTACATTTATAGCCAGAGGAAAGGAAGTATCCTACCCACCATGGAAGTGAAGTACAAAGACAGCCTGATTGTTTACAAGTTGCACTGGTCTTATTTAAACATGGTTGAACAGGGGTCTCCTGGTGATTGGCTCCTTAGTTATGGGGATAGACTACAGTCTCTGGATGCATAAGCCAAGCTTCAGATGTGTATGGGGACACAAAAGCCAAACTTAATTATTTACCATTTTCCTTCTGCTATAGTTCAGTGTTTGCAAGTGCCCCCAAAGCCTGTGTATCAAAGGACTCAGTGTGTTAAGGGGCTTGTCATTATCCCATGGTGTTATTGGGAGTTAGTAGCATTGTTGGTTAGTGGGGACTAATGGAAGTTATGTAAGTAGGTAGGTAGTTAATTAGCTTATGGGGGTGTGCCCTTGAAAAAGATACTGGGCCCTAGCCCCTTCTTGTCTCTCTGTCTTTGCCTCCTAATATCAACATAAAAACAAAGTTTTCATCTCAAAGGGTATAAGAGTTTATTCTAGAAACAAACATGAGTAACCACGGCTTGGGAACACAAATACAGGTTACCCCTGTGAAACTGACTGCAACAGTAAAGTTGGTCCTGAGGAGTGTGTCATTTGCTGCTAGACACCTGACTGTGTGGCTTTGGCCTTTTGGAGCTGATTTTCAGAAGAATGTGGCAGGATTTGAAACCTTCACCTAAGAGAAGCCTTGAAGTTCTGTAAGTATAGCTTGATGAACTATTCTGGTCAGAGTTGAAAGACCCAAATGCAGTAAGAACTATGGACTGTGAGGTTTGGCTTATAAGGGTGAGAAAGAGCTTTACCTGGACTTGTTTAGAAGCAATTTGTGTGAGAGGCTTGCTGTATGCCTGTGTCCTGAGAATTTGTGCAGGGTTGCATTGTGTAGGAATAGACTGGTGTGTGCAGAGGGATGTGGCACAGAAAAAATGAAATCCTTGGGCTGAATCTGTTGCCTGTACAGCTGTAATTGTATGAGAGATTACAACCATTAAGATTGGGCCAGCTAACCTGCACTGGGACAAGAAGAAGAATATAGACTCTTTGGAAGGGGTCTGAACACTGAAGGAGTGTCCTGTTCTTCAAAGTTTGCTTTATCCCCCACCCCCCGGATTAACAAATTTGCACCCTGCCTGGTAGTGTGGAGTATAAGAAATGCAGGAAAGAGAGGGTCATTGAGTTGCAATGCAGTCTTGTGTTTTGGAAATGGCCATGGGCAATGTGAAGCAGGTTTGCTGGATGCCTGCATGGAGATATGATGGCGCCATGAGGATGAACCATGGATTGCAATGGAGACCAAGTGGAGATGCCAGGGTCACGAGATGGCTGCTAAGGAGAGCTGCCATCCCCAGATGAAGTTTTCCAGGACTGTGAGTAGCCTGGCTAGAGGGGTGGAATTGGAACTCCAGAGACTTGTTGTTGGCTGGAATTATCAGACTTGGAGATTTGTCACTAACTGGAGTTGTTGGACTTGGGGCTACAGAATTTGATGTTTGCCTTGATTGTTTTAAATCTTATATTGGTTGAATATTGCTTTGCTATGCCCAATTCAGTCTTTTGCAGGGTGAATGTTTAATCTGTGCCATTATAGATGTTTTTTTTTTTTTTTTTGGATTTTTTGTTATTATGGCTCAGTTAAAAGATCTCAGATTATGAGGATGTTTGAACATCATTAGATTGATAAAACTATGGGGACTTAAAATTGGACTGAATGCATTGCATCTCATATCATGTATGGTTATCAGTTTATGAGGGCCAGGGGTGGAATTTGCTGGTTTCATTCAGGTGTCCTCCATAAACTTAGGTGTTATGAATGCTAAGTTCCCAGCTGATGGAGATTTGGGAGTTAATGCCTCCTGGTGGGAGTGTATTGTTGGGGGCAGGCTTATGGGTGTTATAGCCAGTTTCCCCATGCCAGTGTTTGTCACACTCTCCTGTTGCTATTGACCTTCTGATATTGACCAGGAGATGATGTCCACCCTCTGCTCATCCATCATTTTCCCCTTCCATCATGGAGCTGCCCCTCAAGTCTGTAAGCCAAAATAAACCAGTTTTTCCCCCCAAATCTGCTCTTGGTCAGGTGATTTATGCCAGCATTGCGAACCTGACTGCAACAGTGGGTGTGATGGTTTGAATGTACTGGCCCCATACCCTCAGGTATTTTTGTTAAGATTAAACTTCCTTCTTAAGTCTCCAGCAGGCAGAGCCCTGCTGGTGGAGTGTGTCACTGGCCGTGGGTAGCATGTTCAGAGTCAGCTAGGGCTAGCTGCTGTCACTGGGGTATTATAGATTCCCAAGAGCCACCACAATCAATCCTACACTTGGGCTCATTTTCCATGAATCGTATTTCCAAGGATCAAGAAAAAATTTTCAGACTTGTGGGCAACATGGTCCTCATGGATGTTACACTTTTTTTTTTTTTCAAAGTAGGGTTTCGCTCTGGTCCAGGCTGACCTGGAATTCACTATGTAGTGTCACGCTGGCCTCGAACTCACAGAGATCCCCCTACCTCTGCCTGGATGCTAATAATATTCATCACAAGCCACACATGGACAGTGCAAGGTGAAATTTCTCTCTGAAGTTAGCACCCTGATTGAGAAAGTCAAGTGAGGGCTGGAGAGATGGCTTAGCGGTTAAGCGCTTGCCTGTGAAGCCTAAGGACCCCGGTTCGAGGCTCGGTTCCCCAGGTCCCACGTTAGCCAGATGCACAAGGGGGCGCACGCATCTGGAGTTCGTTTGCAGAGGCTGGAAGCCCTGGTGCGCCCATTCTCTCTCTCTCCCTCTATCTGTCTTTCTCTCTGTGTCTGTTGCTCTCAAATAAATAAATAAAAAATTTTTTTAAAAAAAAAGAGAAAGTCAAGTGAATGAAGGGCCACCTAGGTTAATGACCAGCTTTTCTTAAGTGCTCACACACAAGACTTTCAACCTGTGTTCAGTGGGCCTTGCTTGTTGAAAACTCCATCGACAATGACAGTGCTCAGATCTGGCTGCCAGGCTCAAACAGAGCTGAGTAACTGGGCCCTCATGTGACCATGACAAATGGGAAATGTCCAAACCCATAAGGCAGGCGCTCTCTCCCCTCCCGGCTCTCCTAGGCCCGGAGCTCCCCTTTGCAGCCCTCTGCCTGCCAACTCTGAACAGAAGCCTGTCCACTTCACAGCACATTGACTGTGCTGTTATTTACCTGTGCGCACAGTGACAACGGTGCCCTGAGTCATCAATCCTCTCCACCATGGCTGGGAAGGCAGCCTCGTCAGCCCTGGGAGTTAACTCCAGTGCCCAAGGCCTTATTCCCAGGCACAGCTCACAGCCAACCCCAATTCTCTCTTCTCTCTTGTTATATACATAAGAGTTTCACAGTTTTCATGGGACAGTGTGCGTGTGCGTGTGAGCGTATGTGTGTGCCCAAACAACCAATTCTGTCATCTGCTATGGTCCATCCATTTGGAGGAGGGGCTCTGTGAGGTGGTCATAGAAAATCCTTCTTTCACTGCCCTCTGTTATCTGTACAAGTTCCATGGTGGCATTTCAGAACTTTCATATTGATACTACCTAGGGAGGTGTTGGGGTTCAATTTCTCTGCCTATTAAAGATTTAAAAGGCAAGGAAGGGTTTAAAAGAATAAAAATTTTATTTCAAAGTAAGAGGTAAAGAAAGCAGATATGCCCATTCTCACTCTGTGCTTGAAAATTTATATATGTATATATATGTATGTATATATGTATATATACATATATGTATATATACATACATATATACATATACACATATATAAATATATTCAGAGAGAACACAGAGGAGGAGATTCTAGAGCTAGAAAATCCACCATCCCAGTGGCAGCTGGACTTTTCTCCAATGAGGGAAGCCAGCCTGCCCATAGTCCATGATTTGTCAGTTTCAATGTAAACAAAACTGCTGATTGGTCCATGCTGCAACAAGGATTGAGAGGGTCCCAGAAAGCCCACCAAGTAAGCTCACTCCCCAGGGAAACCTTCGGTTAGGCCGGGAAGAAGTGGGCTCACCATCTTAGGTTAGAATACAGCCACCTATCAAGGGCCGTTTTCACCCATCTGTCTGCCTAGCCAAGGACACCATCTCGCCCCTGCACTGTTTCAGCATCTCCACTTCCCTGGAACCGGCGCTGATGGGGAGCAGGCTACTGGATGCTGGGAAGTGGCCATCTGCTGACCTGTCAGGCTATCGCCAGCAGACTGCTTCCTGGTTGCTTCCCTGGAGAGCAGAGCATTTTGTCTTCACTGTAAAAGACGGATGGCAGATGAGCAAGCCGTTCTCCCAGACCTCCTATTATCTGAGCCTTTGCGGTCTCTGTCTCGGTTCTTGGATTCTCCATTGCATGTGTCATCTGTACTCTAATTACTTGTTCCCATTTATTTGGAAAGCAAGCAACTCCAGGAAGAATGTCTGCTCTAGCTCAGCAATCCTTCCCCTTCCTACCTCTCTAATCTCTCCCCACTCTTTACCTTGGGCCAAGCCTCAGCACAGCCAGGCTGACCTCTTCTCCAAGCCTCCCAAATGTCCTCTTGTCTCCCAGATGCCTTGGGAACCTCTGAAACAAAATGAATTTTTCCACAGTTCTGCCTGGGAATATGAGTTGACCATAATCCCTCAGACCCTCTTTGACTCCTTTTATCTTCCCTGCCTTCCCCATATCCCACCTAAGCTCTTTCCATATCAAACTGTTTCTTACTCTTCCAGGAGCACCCCCCCCCAACATTTACACCTGCTCTTCCTCTGCCTGGACCCTTCTCTACTCTACTTGGGCAACTCTGATTCATCCTTCGGGATCCAACTTAAATATCATCTTTTCGGGTAGCCCTTCCCTGTCCCTTCCAGGTAGAATGGTCCCTTTCTTACCTTCTTCCTTTTCTTTGTGTCTGCTTTTGCTATAAGGAGTATTTATCACCTGGAAGCCATCACACAGTATTGCTGTGAATGGATGCATAGTACAAAATGGCATAAGTATATTTAGCATTGTTTCAGAAATTGTTGAAATTCTGTTCTAATCCCCAGCTAAAATTTGAATTTTTTTATGAAATTCAAATCAGGAACTCAAACAGTAACGTTTTAAAAAGTCAAATATACTAGGGCTGTAGAGATGGCTTAGTGGTTAAGGCACTTGTCTGCAAAGCCTAAGGATCCAGGTTTGATTCCCCAGGACCCATATAAGCCAGATGCACAAGGTGGCATATGCGTCTGGAGTTCGTTTGCAGTGGTTGAAGGCCCTGGCACACCCATACTCTCTCCCTACCTCTCTCTCTCTCTCTCTCTCAAATGAATAAAATTAATAAAAAGTTGTAAAATATTTTAAAAAATAAAGATCAAGCATTCTAACCCAATCCAATCCAAAGATATGCTAATTTGATACTTCCATGCTGATGAATGGCCATAGGGAAATATTCAGAAGTCTTTGTTTTCTGACCGTTAACTTTATTTTTATTTTTTCATTTGAGAGAGAGACAGAGAGAGGGAGAAAGACAGACAGAGAGAGTATGTCATACTATACATGCAAAGTAATCTGCTCTTGTAAAAACAGAGAGCTCAGGCTGTAGAGATGGCTCTGCTTAAGCCTCACTGCCTGGGTTTAATCCCAAGTACCCACATAAAGTCAGATGCACAAAGTGGCACATGCTTCTGGAGTTCATTTGCAATGGCTAGAGGCCCTGGTGTGCCCATTCTCTCTCTCTCTCTCTCTCTCTCTCTGTCTGTTTGCAAATAAAATAAATAAATAATATTAAATATAAGAAGAAGAGGACCCCGGAAGGAAGGCACCCTGGAGAACTGCAGGCCACCAAGGGCAGGAAACATCCCTGTGTCTGCCTTCTCTCCAGTCTCCCGCCTCCTACCCTCGCCTGCCCTGGTCACCAGATGCAGCCAAGGGCGACCGCTCTAGAGCCTGCAGCCCCTCCGACCGGGAGCAGGGCCAGCAAAGGGATGGATCCACGAGCAGCAGAACAAGTAAATCTTTCTCCTTTCTCTTTTGTAACATGTCAATATCATTTACTTCTAAATGAGGCAACTAGGGAAATGAGATAAGGAAAGTCAACAAGTTGAAAAAAAAAAAATTAGCCCACAACAGAAGGCAAATAAACAGACTTCAGCAACTCCCCTAATGGGCTGCCATCTCCAGCGGCCTTGGAATCGATGGGGGCAGCTAAGTGCTTGGGAGCCAGGGGTAGGAGATGGGGGACGCCGCCACAAGTCAAGCGTCGTTGCCGTTTCATGTGTGACCTGGGAGTTGGGGATGGGGCGAGGCATACAGCCATCCACTTTGCTGTTCCCGGATCTCTGTTCTGACCGGGCTCTTTTTGAGGACACACAGCTGAATGCTGGGAAGACAGGGCCAAAAAGAAAGACCAAGCGCTGGGCCCCGCTGTCCCATTGAAAGGAAAAGAGCGCTGGCACAGCCATGCCAATGCAGAGGTTTGGGGAGGTCAACTTTGAGAGCCGAAGAGCCCGGGGCCATGCTGAGTCGGCATACTCACTGCCAGCCGAGTTGGGATAAGTTTCCCCACCTCCCATGACTCAATTTCCTCATTTAGAGAATGAGAAAATTAAGAAGCTCCAAGAACTCATGAGATCATAGTCCTTTACCTTGAAGAAACATTCAGGAAATGTTGGCTGCAGCTGTTATTGATGTCTCCCTTGTTATTATGGGCCGGGTTTTATATAGGCTGTCTGTGCCTTGGGAGCCACTGCGTTTTCTGCCTGACATGTTCTTCTCCTTTCTTCCTTCTCCCCCACTCTTCCTTCAAGACTTAAGTGTTCCCTCCCCCAAAGGCACTCTCCTTGACACCCCCCAACCAGGGCTGGGTGGGCTGGCCCTCCTTTGGGTTCCTGTGGTGCCATCCATGTGCCTGGCATAGCACTCGCCACGCTGTGCTCCTCACTCTGCTTTCGGGGACCATGAACAGCTTCAAGACTGGAACCAGGGCTCACCCACCGGCCTCCCCAGTCCCCAGCACAGAGGCTGCACGTGTTGTGTGCTCCAAACAGGCTTCTTTGGATTGGGGGCATAGCTCAGTAGGTAAAATACTTGCCTCACAAGCACGAGGATCTTAGTTCAATCCCCAGTACCCACATAAAATACCAGGCACAGGGGCACTGAGGAGGGGGAGACGAGTGGATCCATGGGGATCACTTGCCCGCCAGCCGAGCCTGATTAGCGAGCTTCAGACACTGAGAAACCTTGTATCAAAAAGAGGTGGACGAAAGCTGGGCGTGGTGGCGCACGCCTTTAATCCCAGCACTTGGGAGGCAGAGGTAGGAGGACGCGGTGAGTTCGAGGCCAGCCTGAGACTATATAGTGAGTTGCAGGTCAGCACACACACACACACGAGTGCAGCAAAAGGTCCTGTTGAGTGAAAGAATTATTTTCTCCAAGTGTCCCTAGAGAGCTCCTGGCTCCAGAATTCCTCTCCATCTTCCTAAAATTCTAACAGAGCTTCTCCTTCTGGTCTAAGACTGATCCCGTGTAAATCCTCATGTCTCCCTGTCCTCACCCGCCACCCTAGTGCCTCTGGTAGGGACTCAACAAACATTGGAAAAATCCAGTTCATTTAGAAGCAAAGTCCTCTAGGGAGAGGTTTGAGATGTCAGCCGTAAGTGACAAGTGACGAGAGGATGGCCGCGAGAAGACAGGAGGTCCCCATGGGACAGGGCTCTCACTGAAAGAAATCCCAAGCTCCGCCTCCTCCAAGCATCCTGCTTCTCCCCAGGGGGCCTCCTACTGCACCTTGAGAAACCTCAGGTCTTCAGGAGGACAGACCCACTGTTCCCACGAATGGTGATTGGAACGAAGTCAGAGCTTCAGGGGCTGTGCACAGTGATTCGGAAGGACAAGGGCGTAAGTTCTGCCTTACATGCGGGGAAAGGCTGGCTTGGGGAGATGAGCACCTTGCCGGGTCAGGGAAGGGAGCATGCTGTGGAGTGCACCCAGCGTGACCCCAAGCGAGCACGGGTGAGGCCAGGAGGAAGGCCCACAGGCCTGCTTGCACCTCAGCCCTCCTCCAGGGCTTGTGTGTCCCCTGCACACTCTTCACTTGCAACTCCAGCAGGGAGGTGAGGGGAAACTGAGGCCCAGTCATGGCCCAGCCAAGAAATGTCAGAATATTGTGCAGTAGAGCTCACGCTTTTCATTATCATCCTCAGTCAGGGAAGACAGCCAAAGTGCAGGGTGCCCGGTTAAATATGAGCTTCAGAGGCTGGGGAGATGGCTTGGCAACTGCTTAGTAACACAGGCAAATAAGGGCACTTGCTTCTAATGCCTGACAGCTTGGGTTCAATTCCCCAGTGTCCATGTGTCACAGGTTTATTCCACTGCTGACACAAAACACCTGACCAAAAGCAGCTAATGAAAGGAAAGTTTTGATTTTGGCTCACAGGAGGAGGGGAGGCTCCAAGACGGCAGGGGAAGGCATGGCATGGGCAGAGGCTGGACATCACCTCTGCCACAGCAGGTGGAAAACAGCAGCAGGAGAGTGAGCCAGCTCTGGTAAGGGGGAGCTGGCTATAACACCCCTAAGACCACTCCCAACAACATACCTTCTCCAGCAAGGCTTCCCCTCCCAAATCACCATCAGCATTCAGAGCACATGAGTTTATGGGGTGCTTCCTCTCACTCAAGCCATCATACCACGTAAAGGCAAATGCACAAAGTGGCACATGAGTATGGAGTTTGTTTGCTACAGCAAGAGGCCCTGGTGTGCTCAATCCTCTCTCTCTCTCTCTCAAATAAATAAATAAAAATATTTTTAAAATAAATATTAGTTTATAGAAACATACTTTTTAAGTATACATATACTCCAATATTATGTGACATATTTATGCAAAACTAAAAAAGATTGTAATTTAACTGACTATCCCAGAGGAATCAGTTCATGAGTAACACTGCTTGCCTGTGTCTTGTGACAATCACAATATGGAAAGTTTGCTGGCATTTTTTTTCTTACTATTACTGCTGCTCTGGATCCAGCTTTGCTTTTCTGCTTCCAAGTCCCATGATTTATATTGTCTCTGGGTCATTTTTCTTTTTAAATTTTTTTAAAAATTTATTTGAGAGAGAGAGAATGGGCACACCAGGGCCTTTAGCCACTGCAAATGAACTGCAGACATGTGTGACCCCTTGTGCATCTGGCTTATGTGGGTCTTGGAGAATTGAATTTGGGTCCTTTTGGCTTTGCAGGCAAAGGCCTTAACTGGGCCTTTTTTCTACACGTTTATCTTGAAGGTTTTCCAAAGTTTATCCAGCCCTGGGCTTGTTCTGCACGTTGTAGCGTATGCTGTAATGGAGAGAAAGCAACAATGAAATCCTCCATTGAAATGCTTTTAAAATGCACACACCTTCACTTGATAGGAGATGGAAACAGGTGATGTTCTGAGAAGAAACCACATGATGTTCCAAGCAAGCACCGAGGACAGTAGCCTTGCTGGGTGACAGCAGTGGAGACAACCCTCTCTAATGGATAGTGTAAGCATTGTCTGAGGACAGCTGCTGCTGCTGCAATGGGGAAAATGTACCAAAGGGAAACAAAATATTGTCCTTTTTGAGCAGAAAGCAGACTGTGACAGAAAGTAAATTACTGTCAACACATTTCTTTTAATTATTTATTTTATTTTTAAAAATTTATTTATTTGGGGCTGGAGAGATGGCTTAGCGGTTAAGCGCTTGCCTGTGAAGCCTAAGGACCCCGGTTCGAGGCTCGGTTCCCCAGGTCCCACGTTAGCCTGATGCACAAGGGGGCGCACGCGTCTGGAGTTCGTTTGCAGAGGCTGGAAGCCCTGGTGCGCCCATTCTCTCTCCCTCTACCTGTCTTTCTCTCTGTGTCTGTCGCTCTCAAATAAATAAATAAATAAATAAAATTTTTAAAAAAATATTTAAAAAAAATTTATTTGCAAGGAGAGCTAGGAGGAGGGGGAGAGAATATGTGCAACAGCTACTGCAAACGAACTCCAGATGCATGCGTCACCTTGTGAATCTGGTTTATGTGGGTACTGGGGAGTCAAACCTGGGACCTTAGGCTTTGCAGGCAAGCAACACCTTAACCAATAAGCCATCTCTCCAGCCCTCAACACATTTTTTTTTTTAACTTTTTCGAGGTAGGGTCTCACTCTAGCTTAGGCTGACCTGGAAATTACTCTGTAGTCTCAGGGTGGCCTCAAACTCATGGCAATCCTCCTACCTCTGCCTCCCGAGTGCTAGGATTAAAGACATGTGCCACCACGCCTGGCTTCAACACATTTCTTAAAGAGTAGGTTTAAGTACCAGATTTCCAGAGGCCCCTTGGATTTTTATCAGTGGCAAGTTCAGAGTTGGACATAAATTTGCTGTCTTTTTCATTTGGGGATGGATGGGTACAGATAGACTTTAGACTTTCAAGAAGACTTTAAAGCACCTAGCATTTTTAATAGAGCTGGAAGCTATCCTTTCTTGTCTTTTTTTTAAAAAAATATGTTTTTATTAATTTATTTGCAAGCAGAAAGAGAGAGAAAGAATGTGTGTGTGAGAGAGAGAATGGGCATGCCAGAGCTTCTAGCCACCGCAAACAAACCCCAGATACATGTGCCACTTTGTACATTAAGTTTTATGTGGGCACTGGGGAATAAAACCCAGGTTGCCCAGGTCATTAGCCTTTGCAGGCAAGTGCTTTAACTGCTAAGCCATCTCTCCAACCCCTTTCTTGTCTTTTAATTGCACATTTCACTTCATGTTAATGGTTTGTGAGCAATGCAAACAGTATGAGAGTAACAGAATGTAACGGTTAAGACAACCAAATTTATCACGGAAGGCTGAAGTTGGATTCTGACTCCATTGGCTATTAGTTACATGATTGGTGAGCTCCTTAAACTCTCTGTATCAGACAGGGCAGGACAGACTCAGCTGCATAACAAATAATCCCAATAGCTTAGTTTGAGTTTGAGTTTGCCACAGACTGGACATCAGTTCTTCGTGTCTCTTTCTATGCAAGGACTCAAGGATTGAAGCCTCTCTCCTCTGATGCCATAGTGCTTTGAACATGTAGTTCCTGGGGCTGCTATAGAAGAAGAGAATGTGGTAGATAATGCAGAGCTGGGCAGGCTAGCAGCTGTGGAAGTGGCAACATTCACCACTTCTGATCATTCTCCTTTGGTTGAGCCTAGAACCAAGCCTCCCCCAACCAGGAAAACACAGAGCATGGGTCCTGCCACCTATAAGGATATGTCACTGTGCCTGCTGAACAGAGGCGGCATTGCATGATCAAGGGTAGCTACTAGTATCTAACTTCAAACTGACCTAGATGTAATTAACCTGTCATGAAGTTAGGTCTGTGATGTCTTGAAATTCATAGAGACAGAAAAGGGAAGGGCACTGTCAGTGGCTGAGGGAATGAGGAAGGTAGAGCTATTGTTTGACGGACATGAAGTTGCAGTTTTGCAAGGAAAAACAAGTGCTGAAGATGGGTGGTGGTGGCAGCTATACAATAGTGAGAGGTTCTGAAAATACAGTTCATGCCACTGAGCTCTATGCCTAAACATGGCTAAAATGATATCATTTATGTATCTATATTTTTCACAGCTTTAGAAATATTTTTTGTGTGTTTGTATGTGTGGTATGTGTGTGTGTATAGATGTTAGTATGAGTACATGTGTGTGGAGGTGTGCACATACGTATGTCTGCATATGAGTGTGGAGGCCAGAAGTCAATGTTAGGTGTCTTTCTCAATTGTTTCCAACCTTACATTTTTTTAAAAAGCAATTTTGGCTGTTTTTGTGAAATATTTTATTTATTTGAGAGAGAGAGATAATGGACATGCCAAGGCCTCCAGCCACTGCAAACAAACTCCAGACACACATGCCAACTTGTGCATCATGTTTACGTGGGTACTGAGGACTCAAATCCCGCTCCTTGGGCTTTTGCAGGCAGGCACCTTAACCATTAAGCCATCTTTCTAGCCCACAATCTAACTTTTTAAAAATGGAATGAAATGGGGCTAAAGAGAAGGCTTAGCAGTTAAGCACTTGCCTATGAAGCCTAAGGACCCCCATTCGAGGCTCAATTCCCCAGGACCACATAAGCCAGATGTACAAGGTGGTACATGCATCTGGAGTTCGTTTGCAGTAGCTGGAGGCCCTGGTGCTTCCATTCTCTCTCTCTCTCCCTCCCTTCCTCCTTCCCTCTTTCTCTCTCTGTCTGTCTGTTGCTCTCAAATAAATAAGTAAAATAAACAAAATATTTTAAAACAGAAAGTATTTTTTTTTATTTATTTGAGAGAGATTCGGGCAGGCCAGGGCCTCTAGCCACTGCAAATGAACTCCAGATGCATATGCCACCATGTGCATCTGGCTTACATGGGTTCTGGGGAATTTGAACATGGGTCCTTAGGCTTTGTAGGCAAGTGCTCCCTCAGTGCCTCATATAGAGAAGGCATGGCATTTAAAGCTCTTATTGTTGTAGAGAAGCTTCTCTTTTCAGAAGACAGTGACTGCTGGGGAGACTCAAACCTCATCAAGGTGCTGAGAAGATGTGACAATGGTTTGTTCAACACTAAGTGAGACATCTGTAACACAACCTGCAAGGCTCAGAGAGCATGAGGTGAAAACAATGTAAGAGGCACAGGAAGAAGTGGGGTGCTTTGCAATGCTGTCTTCCAGATACAAAGTGGCTTTGATATTCATGACCTCACAGTGGCTGATGCTACCTACACAAGTCCTGCCTAATAGGAGGGGGAAAATAATAGCATCAAAAAGAAGAGAGACTAGGGCTGGAGATGTGGCTTAGTGGTTAAGGTGCTTGCTTGCAAAACCTAAGGACCCAGGTTTGAGTCCCCAGTACCCATGTAAAGGCAGATGCACAAAACGGCACATGTATCTGGAGTTCGTTTGCAGTGGCTGGAGGCCCTGGTATGTCCACCTCTCTCTCTCTCTGGCTCTCCTGCTTGCAAATAAATAAATTTTAAAAAAATAAAGAAGAGAGACTAGTTGGAAAAAAAAGAAGGGATTGTATGAAGGGTGGTTGGGAAGGGGCAAAAGGGAGGGTGGTAAGAGGGAATTATGGTCATGGTACATTGTCTATAATCATGGAGGTGGCCAATAAAAAAGCTAAAAAGACATTCTTCTGCCACAAGAGTCACTTGTCATAAAAAGGAAGAAGACTGCAGACACGGTCATTATTAAGCTACACCAATCCAAACAACAAACACAAATGCCTTCCCAGTGGGCAGCTGCCAACAAGTTTGAGGAGGATGGGCTACTGGGGTGGGGTCCGTCCTGCACTGTGGCTTCTGCAAATTCCTTCAGGCGGGTCAGAGCTCAGGATCGCAGGGGAGTAACGAGTTGGTGCCAGTCTGACTTAAGCCATCTTTGGTTCTTAATCTCCTCAAACAACCTCAATCCGAACAGGCTGTGACAAGAGGCGGGCTGGGGCCGGGCCACAGGAACTGATGGGAAAGACGCAGCTGCCGGGAGCTGCTGGCGGAGGCTTGGAAAAGGAGCGTTACTAGCTAGTACAGCAAGAGTGCCTTGAACTCGGCCGTGGGAGGAAAAGGAGCCCAAAAGCCAGAGATCTGTACCCCTCAGCCTTCCCCAGTATTGTCAGAGGGCTGTCCTCTATTTTAGCACAGTATCATGTTATTTGTGATTTACCAGTAATGGTAAATGTGGGTCCTCTGGGCAGATTCTTTGAGTGCTAGGAAGAATGTGTCAGAAGTGTTTAGGAGGACTAGAGATGGCTTAGCCGTTACGGCGTTTGCCTACAAAACCAAAGGATCCAGTTCAATTCCCCAGGACCCTCGTAAGCCAGATGCACAAGGGGGTGCATGCATCTGGAATTCATTTGCAGTGTCTAGAAGCCCTGGCACACCCATTCTCTCTCCCTCTCTCAAATAAATAAATAAACTATATTTTTAAAAAAGAAAAAAAAAAGTGTGTTTAGGAGAGACAGGACAAGACCCCAGTTCTCACTTTACCATGGACGCCCAAGGCCTAGGTGGGCAGCGCAGGCGAGTGAGAGCTGAGGGCGTCCCTTCCAGGACCTCCTCAAACCAGTGGGGCCTCAGAAATGAGGTTCACCCACCACCTCCTGCTCCCTCCAAACCTTTCATCCACTCAGTCTTGAGGACCCTGCCCTTCCAGATCATGCCACTTTGAGGTAAGCCACTTGACAAATGAGCACCCCAGTTTTACAAAAAAAAAAAAAAAACCAGTTGTCTTCCTCACAGGACCCTAGGAAGGAACAAATGAATAAATATGAAGCCCTGGGCACGGTGCCCCCACACAAAGCATGCTGCATAAGTGTGAACCTTGGTGGTGTTGCCAGAGCGCCCTGGCTCCCAGCAGCCTCTTAGCTTCCCCGTTCCAGCCCTAGGCTCTTCAGCTAAGCCCTCCAAAGCTGGGGCCTCTTGCTTGCCAAGGATAACAGGAGTATTTCCCTTCGGCGCTCCAAAACTCTCAGTTCTGCTTGCCTCTAGAAGAAAAGACAGAAGCAATCACCACACTACCCAACCGTTGGCTGACTGACTGACAGAACAATCCGAAGGCCATAGCTCTATGCCTACATCCACCTCATGTTAAGAACCTACTGTGTGCCAGCAAGGCAGCTGGGCCCCCAAGGAATCCGGGGACAAGGTCAGCTGTGCTCTGGGAACTCACCTCCATCTACCCCGAGCTAGTGAAAGTGTGAGGGCATCCATGCCCATGAAATGAGAATTTCAGCAGGAGGTACCCGAGTGGCAGTATATTTTTAAAGCTCCCCAGAGGAGTCTAATGTGGTCACAGCGAGAACTGGTGACCTGTAGGAAGGACAGAGGAGAGGTGATTCAGGTTGACGTTGCTGAGATCTCAAGGAAGGTGTTAACAGGCAAGTGTGGCCATTCCAGAATCTTGGGGGGGGGGCTGTGTGAGTCAGGTTGGGGTGCAGACAGGGCTCAGCGGAAGAGCTCTGCTCAGCCATCCATAGCAGTCCCTCACGCACAGAGGAACAAGCAAGCAGGGCGCACTCAGCTCTTGAGTTTCTACGGGAGCAGCCAATGTTATTGACAGTGTGGGCCACACCAAGTAATTAAGTCTGCTAATGATCGTTAATAAAATCAGCACATTTTTTCAATTATATCAACACTCCTCAAGCCTTGAAGTTCATTTTGGTAGTTCAGTGAAGGCAACCTGGAGCTCTAGGAGAAGGTGGCTGATGTGTGAGTCACTCAAAGCCGGGCCCGAACCCGAGCAGCTCTGAGGCCAAGTCAGACTGGGCAGTGTCTCATCCTGGGAGGACTGCAGACGGCCTCCAGGTGCAGCCTAGCAAGTTCTCCCCTCTCTTCCCCGGGGTCCAAGAGTCTGTTCCCCTCCTCTGATGCTGTGATCGTTTGATCTTAAATGCCCCCAAAGGCCTACATGTTGAAGGATTGGTGTCCAGCCTTTGGCACTGTTGAGAGGTAAGGGAGCCTTTAGGAGGTGAGACCCAGTGGGAGGTAATGAGGTCACTAGGGGCATGCCTTTGGAGGAAAGGATTCACGAACTCCTACCTGTATGACAAAATATCTGGCAGAAGTCACTGTAAGAGGGATAAGGTTCATTTTGTCTCAGAGTCTCAGAGGGGTGCATCTCATGCAGCCGAGAAGGCAGAGTGGAGTGGTCCCATCGAGTGGCCGGAGCGTAAGGTGGTGGCTGCTTACGCTGTGGTGGGCAGGGCAGCCAGCAGCCAGAGCTGGAAGTGGGTATAACCTTCAAAGGGCTTGCTTCCACCAGCTGGGCCCCTCATCCTAAAGGTTGCAAAGCCTCTCAGAATACAGCCAAGTGCTGGAGCAAAAGCACTCAAGACACGAACCTGTGGGAGAGGTTCCAGATGCAAACTTGCTACTTCCCAGGTACCATGCTGCGTATCGTCCTTCTCTGCCGCTTGTTTCTGCCCCTATAGGCTGGGTCACCACAGGCCCAAAGCAATAGAGCCAATCACTGTGAACTAAAACCACGAACCAAAGTAAGCCTTTTCTCCTTGTAAATTGATTTGTCCCAGTGAGAGAAAGCTAATTAACACACGTGGGGTTGGACGTGCCTCGGAGGGCCTTTTGACCACTAGATGTAGTTATGAGGACTTCCAAGCTTGGGCTTCAGGAACCCTGGCAGATGCTACATTCTCTTTCAAGCCCAATGCCAAGCTGTAGAGAAGTCCAGGTGATGTGGCTGTGAGGTCCGGAGCCATGTGGAGGGGGACTATCCAAGCACCTACACGAATCAGGCTCATAAGAAACCCAAGAGAGGGGCTGGAGAGATGGCTTAGCATTAAGCACTTGCCTGTGAAGCCTAAGGACCCTGGTTTGAGGCTTGATTCCCCAGGACCCATGTAAGCCAGATGCACAAGGGGGCGCATGTGTCTGGAGTTCCTTTGCAGTGGCTGAAGGCCCTGGCGAGCCCATTCTCTCTCTCTCCTTCTCTCTCTGTCTGTCGCTCTCAAATAAAAAATAATAATAATTAAAAAAAAAAAAAAAGAAAGCCAAGAGAGAGTGGCCACAGGTCACAGGTCACCTGCTGAGCACTGGCCAGACAGAATCTGAGGACTAGTGAACATGTCCTCCTTAGGCCTTCATTGCTTTGGGTCACCTCAGCTTTGTCTCACCAGTGATGGAGGCCACTGCTGGCAGCCTCCTCCTCACAGAGGTTTTTCTCCAGAGAGCTATGCAGTTTGAGAAAGTGCAAACCTAGGTGTGGGGGAAGGGTCACACCTTCATTTCTTTTTTTCAATTATTTATTTATTTGCCAGGAGAGAGAGAGTGACAGAGACAGAATGGGCAGCCATGGCCTCTAGCTGCTGCCAGTGAACGCCAGATACAGGCATCACTTTGGGAATCTGGCTTTAGGTACTGGGGAATCAAACCCAGGTGAGCAGACTTTGCAAGCAAGGGTTTTCGAATGCCTGGCCCTCTCCCCAGCCCCAACGTCTTAATTTCAATGACCTACAACTGATCTGTAGCGCTGTCTTGCTCCATGAATGAAGCAATAATCAAAACACTCTGAGAGCCTTTGTGTTGATGTCACTGGGAGAAGTCCAGGACAGATCTTTCCCACCGTCTTACTGCTGACCTTCTTGTTTAAGGGACTAAAGGAGTATATTTCTTTTATTATTATAATTTTATCTTTGTGTGCATGTAATGTGTGTGCATGTTCACGTGTGAGTATGGGCATGCATGTGCCACAGAGCACATCTACAGGTCACAGGACAATTTTAGCTGCCAGTCTTTGCTTTGAGGCAGGTTCTCTAGTTGTTTACCATTGCATATGCCAGGCTAGCTGGCACACAAGCTTCCAGGGAGTCTCCTGTGTCCACTTCCCACCTTGCCTTAGGAGGGCTTAGGTGACAGATGATCACTGCTGAATCTGGCTCCACACAGATTCTGGGCATCCAAACTCAGCTTGTCACACTTGCACAGCAAATGTGCCTAGTGTGAGTGGTTTCCCAACTGTAATAATGTAATGTGCTTGGACCATTCTTTCCATAAAGGCATCTGTAGGCTTCGGCGGACTGCAAAAGGCTCCATAGCCCTGAAAAGGGTGAAGGTAAACCTGACCACAGGTTCCTATTGTCTAAACTGCCCCGGGCTCCACTGACAGCAAACGCTGATCTGACTACGGCTGCCCACACAGACTTTTGTCAGCAAGCTGGCCCCACCATTCATTTCTACAACATGTTCTCGAAGCAAGATGGAGGGCTAGCTCCCTCTGTCTTGTTGAGAGTTCCAGTGTCTCACAGGAAAGGTTCATTCAAAGCAAATATTCCAGAGGCAGGTTTCAGTCAACTAGTTATATGGGAGTGACATGAATTCTCCAAGACAGCAGTGGCATGCCGTAATCATGCTTTGGGGACTTTTGTGCACAGATCTAACTGAAAGCAGTGTGAATGAGAGCAATTCAGAAAAAGAATACATTCAAGTCTAAATCGATGGACATCTTCAGGCTTGCCAAGCACTCTTCTAAGGGCTCAGGGTGAATTAATTCATTAAGTTCTCACAACCACCACAAAAAGTAAGTATATGATTATACCCATCTTATAGATAGGACATAGGCTCAGGGTGGCTAAGAAAAGTTTTTTTAATTTTTATTTTTTTTATTTTAGAGAGAGCAATAGACAAAAAGAGAGAGAGAGAGAATTGTCATGCCAGGGCTTTATCCATTACAATTGAATGCCAGATGCTTGCGCCACCTAGTGGACATGTGTGACCTTGCATTTGCTTCACCTTTGTACACCTGGCTTATGTGGGATCTGGAGAGTAGAACATGGGTCCTTAGGCTTCACAGGCTAACCACTCAGCTATCTCTCCATCCCAAGGTTAAGAAAATTACCCAATGCCACACACGTATACCTAAGTGTGAGCTACCATGGTATTTCTCGACTCTGCTATGCATGAGAACCACTGGAGGCTTTCAAGATCCCAGCCCCCAGGCTGCTCTAGGCAGCACACCAATGCCCCGCCCTCCACAAGCAGCCCCACAAAGCCAGCCTCTGGGTGTACAGCTAAGCAGTGATTGACTTGCTTAAAAAATGTTCCCAGCGAGTGTTCTTTGGATAAAGTGGTTATGTTATGGCCATCAAATTTCTTCCTAAAGATTTATGTTTGTGCACATCGATGACTGCTGCTCTCACCTTGGGTCAGAGAAGCTTCTTGTTGCAGATGGCAATGATGACTGGAAAGATTCACAAGTCATTAAAGTGCTGAGAGTAAGTGACTGTTGAGTGCTCATCACTACAAGACACATCTCTAGCATGCCCGCTGAGGCTCAGGAGCCCTGCTGAGCGCGAGGATGGAAAGAACATAAGAGACAGAAGATGGGGAGCTGCTTTCTGGATACAAAGTGACCATTGCATTCAGCACCTTACAGTGCTGTCATTATCCACACAAGACCTGCACAATATTGGGCTTATGAACATCCCACCATGTATAATGGAGAAGGGAGAAAGAAAGAAAGAAAGAAAGAAAGAAAGAAAGAAAGAAAGAAAGAAAGAAAGAAAGAAAGAAAGGGAGAGAAAGAAAGAAAAAGAAAGAAAGAAAGAAAGAAAGAAAGAAAGAAAGAAAGAAAGAAGGGAGGGAGGGAGGGAGGGAGGGAGGGAGGGAGGGAGGGAGGGAGGGAGGGAGGGAGGGGAGGAAAGAGACTAATTGGAAAGAAAGGATTCATGGTAGAGAAAGGAGGAGGGGAGACAGCAGATAATGGGAAAGAAAACATAAAATTCATAACAATAAAAAGGCTCTTCGGGTCTGGAGAGATGGCTTAGCAATTAAGGCATTTGACTGCAAAGCCAAAGGACCCAGTTCAATTCCCCAGGACCCATGTGAACTGGATGCACAAGGGGGCTCATGCATCTGGAGTCCTTTGCAGTGGCTGGAGGCCCTGGTGCATCCACTCTCTCTCTGTCCCTCTCTCTCTCTCTCTCTCTCTCTCAGTCTTTCTCCCTCTCCCTCTCCCCCCCGTCTCTCAAATAAATAAATAAAACTTTAATAAAATAAAACAAAATAAACAAGCTCCCCAGCAGGTGATTACAACATGCAGCCAAGTTGGAGCGCTCCTGAACTACAGGGTTCTTAAACTCTGATCATGCAAGAGAAGGAGCCCTGTGCAATAGTTCATGGTTCTCTGCACACTCCTTACTTACTAACAGGCTGTAATTCCCAGCAGTCACTATGTGAATTCACACAGCTTCTGATATTGACATGAAATAAAGATCCGGAGACAGAGCACTGTTGCACATGCCTACAATTCCAGCACTCGGAAGGCTAAGGCAGGAGGATCAAGAGTTCATGGCTAGCCTGGTCTACAGAGAGATTTCCAGATCAGTCCTGGGCTACATAGGGAGACCTTATCTCAAAAAAAAAAAAAAAATGTACTAAGCCTAGTGTGGAGGTGAGTGCCTTTAGTCCCAGCACTTGGGAGGCAGAGGTAGGAGTCTGAAGCCAGTTTGGGACTACAGAGTGAGTTCCAGTCAGCTTGGGCTAGTGAGACCTTAGCTTGAACACACACACACACACACACACACACACACACACACACACACACACAAAGGAGGAAAGGATTATTTTAAATAATTATGTAATGGCTTATATTTACATTGATTGCCAATTTGACCGGACCTGAATAATCCTGTGAAGGATTAAGCAGATTAGATTAGCCCCTAGAGTACCTTGAGAAATTATCTTGGTTACAGTAATCAAGGTGGAAGGGCCCACCCTAACTGTGGGTGGACAGCATCATTTCATAAGTCAGAGTCCTGGATTGCATAAACAGAAAAGAGCTGGCTGAGCTCTCACATTTCTTGTTCTCTGCTTCCTCATTGCTGAATGTGACCAGCTATCTTCAAGCTCCCACCAACACGATGGACCATAACCTGGAACCATACACTGAAATAATCCCTTCCTCCCATAAACTGATTCCTGTCAGGATTGTTATGCAGCAATGAGAAAGCAACAAATACTAATAATTAATTAATTAGTCCTAGGAGCTCATGGTAGTCCTCTCAAGTCAAACTGCAGACTTCTGATTTGAAGCTGTTATCGTAGCCGAACCCCAGAGTGTCTGATGAGAGCATGTAAGATGTCCACTATCTTGAGAATGTTGATGGATGCTGGCTTCACATGCCTACCAGTTAGCCACTGCTGATATAACATTTTAAATTACAGGTACATTGTCCTCCCCTTACTTCTTTCTGGTTTTAGTAAATATCTAATAGCCTTCTTCCCCTTCCTACAGATGAAAGTTCACTGATCAATAGGGTTACAGCCTTTCTCCCCAGAATCCTCAGAAGGTATAACATCTTAGACAGGATTCGCCCCTTCCACTTTTAGTGAGGCACTGACAGGGCAAAATCCTAACCCAACCTTAGTGATGGAGGTGGGACTTCCAGGGACAATCAGGTTTGCCAAGGTGATAACAGTAGAGGAGCCACCATGATTAAATCCTGGTGACTTAGTGGAAGGAGTGAGAAAACAAGACTTACATACACACACACACACACACACCCTTTCTCTTGCCCTGTGATTCCTGTGCCACCTCAGGACCCTGCCCACAAGAAATGCTTCACCAGATGCAGCCCTTCAATCTTAGACTATGAGCCAAAATCAACCTCATTTCTTTATAACTTACCCAGTCTGTGGTGCTGTGTATTAGTGTTAGAAAACGGACGAAGAAACATAAAATCCAAAGCCAGGAGGTGTTTCCTTTTCTCATGAGTCTGAGCCCAGGTCACTTCATGTGCCTAGGCCCGCACGCTCGCCCATCCTGTCGAGACTTGGAGGAGGCTGTGTGACTCCCACACTACCTGAAAGCTAGTGTGGGCCTGCTATGATCCGTGGAAGCTAACCCAAGACATGAGACTCTTGACTCAAGGACAAAGGGACTGTGCTTAGTCACAGAGCATAACATTTTGAAAGAAAATTTCTGGCTGCAGGTTCAATTGAGAGACACTGGGATGGACTTCTTTAGTGGGAGATGGTTATTAGCAGGAGTCAGGATGCCATGGAAAAGCATGGTGGGATTCTGAGGAACAGGGGAGGCATCCCTTTTTATACGTTTTAAGGGGGGAGGGGTGTGTCTGGACATAAACCATGTGGAGAAGCTTTTAGACAACAGGTAAGAGGATGGGAGATAAAGAAGGCCTCTGGCCCTTCAAGGTCTCTAAGGTAAAGGAGCTGTTCTCATGGCCGGCTGCCCTGCTCCTGCTCACACAGCGGCGGGGTACAGGTAAGTCAGGAAGGTACTACATGTGGGACTTGTTGCAGTTACTTTCTTGTTGCTGGGACAAACACCTGACCATTGCCCTAATCATAGGAGGGGCACATTCAATGCTTAGATTGTTTCTTGTATTCTGATTGCGTGCATGATTACTAATAAGTGTTGAATTAGCTGTTCTTAGACAAACAGCTAGAAGAAAGCAGGAAAGAAACAGCATTGGCGCCAGCAATTAGGTCGTCGTGACTTCATGGGCAGCAGGAACCTTTACAGTAACCGACTGCCAAGGGGTCACCGGGGGCATCCCTCCGAGGAGTGCTGGCCCTCTGTCCTCAGCTCTCATCCAGTACAGAAGCATCTCTGCTTGCTACACAGGCGAGGTCGCCATGGACGTAGCAAATGTTGATGTATGTATGCTCATGTGTATGCATGCACAAGTGTGTGGAAGCCAGAGAACTGCCTTGAGTGTTATTCTTCAAGTGATGTCTACCTTATTATGACATTTTTCAATCTGGGCTGGAGGGATGGCTTAGCAGTTAGGGTGTTTGTCTGCAAAGCCAAAGGACCCAGTTTCGATTTCCCAGGACCCATGTTAGCCAGCTGCACAAGGGGGCACATGCATCTGGAGTTCATTTGCAGTGGCTGGGGTTCCTGGTGCTCCCTTGCTTGCTCTCTCTCTCTCTCTCCCTCTATGTCTTCCTCCCTCCATTCCTCTTTCTCTGTCAAATAAATAATAAAAATAAAATATTAAATAAACATTTTTAAATTTATTTATTTGTAAAGAGAGGGACAGATAGAGAGAGGCATGGGTACACCAGGGCCTCTAGCTGCTGCAAATGAATTCCAGACTCATGAACAACTTTGTGCATCTGGCTTTACATGAATACAGGGGAAATGAGCCTGGGTCCTTATGCTTTGCAAGCAAGCTCCTTAATGACTAAGCCATCTTTGCAACCTGATGTCTACCTTTTTTTGAGATAGTGTTTCTCACTGGCCTGGAACTCACTTAATTAGGCTGGACAGGCTAGCCAGCAAGCCCCGGGGATCTTTCTGTCTCCAGCTCTCCAGAAGTGACATTACAAGCGACCACCACCTCACCTGGCTTTTCATATATGGCTTCTGGAGATCAAACTCAGTTCTTCATGCTTGCAAGTCAAGCAACTTACAAACCCAGCTATCTCCGAAACCTAAAAGTGAGGATCTTTTTATTGCTGAATTTTTTTGCTTGTTTGTTTGTTTTTCAAGGTAGGGTCTCACTCTAACTCAGGCTAACCTGGAATTCACTATGTAGTCTCAGGATGGCCTTGAACTCATGGTGATCCTATTACCTCTGCCTCCCAGGGGCTAGGATTAAAGGCATGTGCCACCACACCAGCTTATTGATGATTTTTTTTTTCATTCAGTATTTCCAGACCTCAGTTGAACACAGATAGTGGAAACCTTGGAAAGTAAGACTGTGGATAAGAGTTGGCCTGTGATGAAATGGGGAACAGGCAGAGGTGGGGTGCCAAAATATGGACAGAGCATCTGGGGATGAGAACACGGACTGGAGCCCAGGAGCAGCCCACGTGCTGCCTTCCGTGGTTTGTGTTGATCTTACTGGCCAGCCTGCCTCCCCAGGGGTGGTGGGTTCCCACGTTCCCTCCTTGTCCGAGAAGGAGGGAGGGGGTTGGGGGTGCGGGCTCTGGGGCCCGAGTGTGAGTAGCTTTCAGAGCCGCATGTCCTGCCAACAGACAGCTGAAACGCTGAGTGGAGACTGTTCTGGCTCAGAGTGTTTCCACAGATGCACTGCAAGTTCCAACAGGAAGTGGACAGACTTTTGGGGGCCAGCTAGCAACCTGATCCAAGAGCCCACGCTTAGGATGGAAGGAAACCTCTAGGCCCCAGGAAGGGTAGCAAGCTGCCCTAGATTGGCCAGAACTGAGGGGTTTCTTGGACCCACATGCTTTTAGTGCTAAAGCCAGGAATGTTCTGGGGGAGCCATGACAATTTAGTCACCTTGGGCCCTGGACTCAGTTTCCTCTCTCGCCAAGAGCCACTGAGAACTCGCCACTGTGTTTCTGGAATAGCATGGTTTGGATTCCTGGCCTAACATGGAAATTGGCAAGATTTCCAAACCAAATGCAAATACTGTTCATCAGTTGTACAGTTTGTAAGACAAGATTTCATACACATTAACATCTTTAGTCATACCAGCTACCTCAAGGTTAAGGAATTAAATGGCACCTATACTAGAAATACTTGCAAACAGAAGAGACATGAGGCAGAACCTGGGTGTCTTAAGCGAATGGGTTGTATCTTTTCCCAAAACAAGAAGGTAGATGACATGCCTTTAATCCCAGCACTCGGGAGGCAGAGGTAGGAGGATTGCCATAAATTCAAGGCCACCCTGAGACTACAGAGTTAATTCCAGGTCAGCCTGGACCAGAGTGAGACCCTACCTCGAAAAACCAAAAAAAAAAAAGAAGAAGGTAGATGACTTCTGAACTTAGTCACATGATGGTATCATGCCAACTGTCAGCAAATCTCCTGGTCATCCCTCACGGTATAAGAGGGCTGCCATGGGTCTGGACATCCAGTTTCATTCCCAGCAAGAAGAATACTAGTAGACAGAATTCTGGTGACACTTCTTGGGCCAGAAGAGTATTCCAGGGCCACTTGTAGCTGAATGACTATTAACCGAGCACAGGGCCTTGGGAGCTCTACAGATGGGGATTAAAGGAACGGGAAAGGTGATGAATAGCGTACCCACAGCATTTGCCGTTGTGGGACTAGAGCGTGGCCATCCATAGGTTGCAGCGACATCAGGGAGCCCATGGTTCAATGCAGCCAGCTACCCTTAGCTTCACCTGGGGATCTTCAAGCTAGTGATACCGGGCCCACCCCCCACCATGTGGATCAGAATCTAGGAATCAGTAGTAGGTAGCTGTACATGGTGGCAGCCACTGGCCACATGTGGCCATGGAAACGAAAATCAACATTGACTTCAGCAAGTCAGGAGCCACATGTGGCTGGTGGCTACACTTCTGGACAGCCAGTGCATTGTCATGAGGTCGTGATCAAACAGCACTGCTCTACAGGGGCCGGAGAGAAGGACAGCCTGCACTGGATTCCAGGCCCCTTAGATCCAGCCACACTGAGTGAGTCTCTTCAGACAGGCCTTTCCTGGAGACAACGTAAAGCAGAGGTTAAGGACACTGCCATCGATGGGGACAGACAACCTAGTTCCATTCTCCTGCTGCTAGCTGGGTGACCTTGAATAAGTTGCTTAGCCCCTCTGTCACTTTTCTCTATCTGTAAAATTAGGGTAGTAATAGCCTATTTGAATGTTTGCATATATATATATATATATGAAATATTAAAATTAAAATATTATATATTTGAGAAAGAGAAGAGGAGAAAGCGAAAAAGAGAGAGAATGGGCATGCCAGGGCCTTCTGCCACTGCAAATAAACTCCAGATGCACACACCACTCTGTATATCTGGCTTTATGTGAGTACTGGGGAACCAAATCTGGGCCCTCAGGCTTTGCAAGCAAGTGTCTTTAACCATTGAGCCATCTCTCCAGCCCCAGCCTGCAGTCCCTTTGGTTTCAGGAAGGATGTGGAGACACTCTCCTCTGCACAGCACCTTGGCACTGCTACTGTGATGCCCATCAGTTATCAGTGGTAGCCAGGGGCTTTCCTGGGCACAGCCCCTTGTGAACCTTCAGCTCTGCTGAGGCCACAGGAGCTTTCCCACACAGGGCCCGGGACACTAGCAGTTTGCCGGCATCCCCTTCATCTGAGTGATTTCCAGGTGGCCAGCCATCCAGCCACACCGGTTCCTTGCATGCGGGCTTCATGAAAGGAGGAATGAAGGAAACTTCCTGAGTGGTGCTGGCCCTGGCTACTCACCAAGTGTCACCAGTCCCCCATATGGTGCCGCAGCTGCAGAGACAGAGGCAGGCCACAAGCTGTGTGGTCCCAGGCAGGTCACTAGACCTCTCTGCGCATGTCACTGAAGTATAAACTCACAACCTTGTGTGCAGCCTCTGAAGGGCATAGTGTCTCTGCACCAAAGGATTTTTCCTTCTTCTGAGTCAGGGAACCTGTACCTACTCTTCTGGCCAAGTGTCTGAGCTCCCCAGGGTGCAAGGAGAGTCCTCCAGGGCTCTCAAACCTGCCTCCCTGTCCCCAGTCTCCCCACATGTCCCCAGGTTGGGCTTACTGTCAAGGAAAAGGGGGGGTCGTGATTAAGACCGGGCACTGCGGCAGAAATGGACGCTCTCCCCCACCTCAGGAGAGAGAAGAGGCGGGAATCAGGGTGCCTAGACCCCCACGAGCCTGCTCCATCAGTCCTGCCTCCCAGGAAAGGAAGGGCACCGTCAGACGTGTCAACCTTGATCCCCTGCGCTGCGGCTCCTGGAGTGCCAGGGCTCAGGCGCCCAGACGTGCAGCGCTGGTCCCAGTCATTAACTGGCTGTCAGGTTCCCAGGCTGATGCGGCTAAAAATAGCGCTCTATACATAGCATCCTCCCCTGCGCCGCGAAGGGGCTGCGAGCCGAGCCTCCGCCGCCTCCCCTCCCCGGCCGCGTCTCGCTTGGTTCAACCTCCCCATCCCCAGTGCACACCGCGCCCCAAATCCACTCCAGCCCCCCACCCCCACCCCAAGGGGGCCAGGAGAGCACGTGAGGCGAGCTATTTATAGAACCCAAACCTCAGCATTTTCCACCCGCTTACACAAAGCCAACAAAGCCATTTTTCGGTGGCTCAGAGGAGAAAGGAGTGGCCTCCTCCACCCTTGCTCAGGGTGCCCAAGAACGTGGGGGGACCAGGAAGCCCTGGTGGTGTGAGAAACCTGCAAGCAGGCTCAGGTTCAAGATCAATGGCAGTATAAAATGTCATAGGCGGTGAGCATTATATCCCAGTAGTAAAAAAGATGGTGTGTTAGTAAATAAGCTGGGAGAGCTGGTGCTCTTTATCTCTTTGGGGGCAACATGAGAGCCGAGAGAAGGGGTAAAGTAGAGGGAGACGGAGAGAGGGAAAGAGAGGTGCAACCACAGAGAGAGAGAGAGAGAGAGAGAGAGATGAGAGACGGCAAAAGGAGGAAGGGAGTGACAGGAGAGGAAGAGAGAGGACGTGCAATGTACATACTCGGAGCCCACACTGGCTACGCTGCGCCAGCCTCTGTGTCCCATGTGCCCACGGCCCCCCACATGACTGTCCGCAGCTTCCTTGGGACCAGGACTGTAGACTGTTTCCAAATTTTGACAAGCCTCGTAGCTTGGACAGTCGTCAGTGGCTGACAGTGCAGACCTTGGGGACTGGCTGATTTGGGATTAAATCCTGCTCCAACACCCCCAATTTGGGAGGTGGGGGAGTGTAGCACCCTGCTGAAGTTTGGTCTCCTCATCTGGCCGCTGAAATGACAGCAGGCAGGAGGGTGCCCCGTGGACCAGGCACTGGTAGATGGTGTGACTGTGTGTCAGAAGATGAAAGAGTAACACAAAGTCATCTTTGGCACACCCTCACCCCCTCTAAGTTGCCCCATGCCTCACTGTCCCCCATGACAGCCAAAATTAGACCATGGGCAGAGATGTGAAGGCCTGTCTGTATGTGGGTGATGAACAGAGACTCCCACAGCCAAATCTTTGTGGTCTGTGGTGTTGGGAGGAACCGGGACCTGGCTGGGGCTAGGGGAGATTTGATGATGCTTTCCTGGACATCTGATCCAGCATGTGGGCACACCCCTTGGGAAGTTACCTCTTGGCCCTGCCAGGAAAGCTGGGTACAAATCATTTTATATGCATATCCACTCCTGTACAAGACACACATCTGGTCTCCAAGCAAGATATTAGCAGGGCGGGACCTGGTGGTGCACACCTTTAATCCCAGCACTCGGGAGGCAGAGGTAGGAGGATTGTATTGAGTTCAAGGCCACCCTAAGACTACATAGTGAATTCCAGGTCAGTGAGACCCTACCTCAGAAAAAAAGGAAGAAAGAGAGAGAGAGAGGGAGGGAGGGAAGAAATTAGCAGGAAAATGATTTTTTCCCCAGGGCTGGGGAAATGATTTAGCTGTTAAGGCATTTGCCTGCGAAGCCTAAGGACCCTGGTTCAATTCCTCAGGACCCACCTAAGCCAGATACAGAAAGGGGCGCATGTGTCTAGAATTTGTTTGCAGAAGCTGGAAGCCATGGCGTGCCCATTCTCTCTCTCTCTCTCTCTTTCTCTTTCTCTCTCTCTCTCTCTTCCTCTCTATCTCTCTTTTCCTCTCTCTCAAATAAATAAATAAAATTATAATAATAAAAAAAGAAGTGGGCTGGAGAGATGGCTTAGTGGTTAAGCGCTTGCCTGTGAAGCCTAAGGACCCCAGTTCAAGGCTCGATTCCCCAGAAACCACGTTAGCAAGATACACAAGGGGGCGCATGCGTCTGGCATTCATTTGCAGTGGCTGGAGGCCCTGGTGTGCCCATTCTCTCTCTCTAATTTTGTCTGTCTGTCGCTCTCAAATAAATAAATAAAAATGAACAAAATTTTTAAAAAATGAAGTTAGGCTTCAGCTGAGATTTTTCGAGGTCCCACTGTGCCTGCCATTCTTTGTCCCCCCCCACTTTCGTTTTTTTTTTTTTTTTTTCTGAGGTGGGGTCTCACTCTAGCCCAGGCTGACCTGGAATTCACTATGGAGTCTCAGGGTGGCCTCGAACTCACGGCGATCCTCCCACCTCTGCCTCCCGAGTGCTGGGATTAAAAGCGTGTGCCACCACACCTGGCTTCTCCCCCAACTTTCCTTTCTCCTGTCCCAGAGCTCTCTCCTCTAGTATCTAGTCATGCTAATCCTGGGGTAGGGAGGGTCATTGAGGATACCTCTGGGAAGGACCCCCCTCCTCCAGCTCCTTGTTCTGCGGCTGCCCAAAGCTGTTCCCTGGCAGAGCAGTTTGTTTCCCTTCTCCATAAAAGCCTCTTCCGGGCCCTCACATGCTCCAGGTGTATGTACCCCCCTTTGGTCCCTTTTCCCCCTCTGTATTCCTCCTTTCCCCAATCTCTCTCTCTAGTATACACATTCCCTCTTTCTCCTTTCCTCTCCCCCATGACAGGAAAGTCTTGGATCCAAGAAATCATCTGTGAGTCTCCTGAGCGAAGCGCCCCTCCCCCTTTTCAGTTCCCATCAATTTATTAAATAAGACCTTGGCCCCAAGAACCGGTCCATTTTGGTCCTCCATTATGAACCCCAAACCTAACATCCCTGCCCTTTCATTCTCGAGGCCTACACCTTCATTCTAATTGCGGTGTGTCATTACCACCCCTGGCACAGCTCCCCACCCAATGTGGAACCCTATGTGAGGCCCAAGAGTTTCCACATGGGGACTAAAGGTGATGAGCCTGGGACCCTGGCAAGACATCCTATGGAGGGCGAGGACAGAGGTTCTTTTGTGATGTCTTCACGCCAAGCTGTTTGGTACTGCTGGCTCCTGGATTTCAGCTCTGCAGAGTCCTAACAGCCTGACCTCCTTTTGTGTCCCTAGTCACTCCCTCTTTCACACCTCCAGGTCCTTTGCAGCCATCAGCACTCTGTGGGAATACTTGCAGTTCCTCACTAAACCCCCATACCTTGTATGTGAGCAACAATGTGAGTTCTGGGCTGGAGAGATTGCTTGGCGGTTAAGATGTTTGTATGCAAAGCCTAAGGACCCAGGTTCAATTCCCCAGTACACATGTAAGCCAGATGTGCAAGGTGGTGCATGAGTCTGGAGTTTGTTTGCATGATCTCTATCTTCCTCTTCCTCTCTAAGAAATCAATAAAATTAAATAAAAGTTTTTTTTTAAACAATACGAGTTCTTATTTCCTTCTCATGTATGCACCATGGCTTCATTCAAAGGTAGCAAGCAGAAAAACAAGGTGTTATAGGGTATTGTTTGTTCGCCTGTTTGTCTGTCTGGTGTGTGTGTGCATTGTACTGGGCATAAAACACAAGGCTGCCTACAAGCTAGGCAAATGTTCTACCACTAAAATGCATCCCTCCTCCTAGCCCTCAGGGCCTCGAATGTCCTCCAGGGGCACATGGCATGTGTGAAAAATGGAGAGCTGGTCATCCGTTGGGGAGGTAGGGTCTCCTGCGAGATCCTTCAAGCACTGGGAACGTGGTCTTGAGGGGAACTGTGGGGCCCAGGCTGCCTCCTCTTCTTTTGCTTCCTGGCTGTGAAGTGCTCGGCCACCTTTTCCCTCCATCATGAGCTGCTTCCCCACAAGCACAAAGGCAGACAGGCTGATAGACCGTGAATGGCACCTCCAAAACGGTGAGCCCGAATACACCTTTCCTCTTTATGTGTGGCCCAGGTAGTTTATGATAATGACAGGAAGCTGGCTAACACATAGACTAAACCATGGACTAACATATAGTCTAAACACATAGACTATATATATATATATATTGACTAACACATAGATAGTCTAAAACAGGGACTGACACTGATGCTAACCCATAGATTAACACATGGGGCTCTTCTTTCTGGGCTCTGGGAACTTCTGCTCTTCTCTGCCCCCGCCCCCTTTCTCTCATTTCTCCACAGACATTTCCCTGCATCTCAAACTATGGGACTTGTTACCCCTAGATCAAGGGATCTGATAAATGAACCGTATCACAGAGGAACTGGGCTTGATGGAGCTCAATCATTCACCCTCCAGGCTCCACCTAAAAACCAGGGCTCTCTTCTTCTCAGTAGGCAGTAGGGAGGGCGTCAGAAGCAAGGGTGGCACTGGCCCCTGGCCTTGAACACTTCCCTTACTTGCCCCACAGACTGCCTGGGGCTTAGCTCCTTCCCAGTCTCTTCATACATGATTTGCTGGATTCTCTGCCCAGGAAGGACTAGAAGATGATCCCCAGCTCTGACTTATTCCACATGTGGGTATCAAGGACAGCTTCCTCAGGGCTGGGCATCCCCTTGACAGCCATCACCAGCCTCCTCAGAGCCTTTCTTCTCCCCACGAGAGCCATTTGCAGCCTCCTCAGAAACACCTCCAGTCTCACGAGCCTCCCCAGCTGGCCCTGGCTTCCCCACTCCCCAGTCTCTGGCCTTCAGAAAATGCAGTCTGACCAGGGGCCCGCCTCCTCTGCCTCCCCATGTCTTCTCATTTTCTCTATCAAGAAGCCAAATAGGGCTGGAGAGATGGCTTAGCGGTTAAGCGCTTGCCTGTGAAGCCTAAGGACCCCGGTTCGAGGCTCGGTTCCCCAGGTCCCACGTTAGCCAGATGCACAAGGGGGCGCACGCGTCTGGAGTTCGTTTGCAGAGGCTGGAAGCCCTGGCGCGCCCATTCTCTCTCTCTCCCTCTACCTGTCTTTCTCTCTGTGTCTGTCACTCTCAAATAAATAAATAAAAATTAAAAAAAAAACATTTAAAAAAAAAAGAAGCCAAATAATGATAGTTAAAAAGTGTTTGTTCGGCAGTGCCTGGCCTTTTCAGTGTGATTGGGTTAAAGAAGCCCGAGCCCACCCAGGGTCCTAGCCTCGCCCCCTTTGCTTTGGAAGCTCCAGGTTTGTGGACACAGACAAGGAATGGGTTGCCCCTAAGCCTCAGAAAACAGCAGCAAAGGTGTACTCAGAGACCGTCTTTGACATTTCTTTCTTTTTTAAAAAAATTTTTACTTACTTATTTATTTGCAAGCAGAGAAAGACACAGCGAGAAAGAGAGACAGAGAATGGACACACTAGGGCCTCTAGCCCCTGCAAACAAGATCCAGGTGCATGGGCCCCTTTTGTGCATCTGGCTTTATGTGGGTACTGGGGAATCGAACTCAGGTCAGTAGGTTTTGCAGGCAAACACTTTAATACTGAGCCATCTCTCCAGCAGAGAATGATAAACAATATGATCTTTCAATCTCTATCTAGACCATTCTTCTCCTACTGCCCTTCAAGACTAAGGGAACACACGTGCACGACCTTCATTAACTCTGCTCTGCAGTGCTGGGGATAGAATATAACCTTGGGCATGCTAAGCAAACAGCTTATCAACTGAGTTACAGCCCCAGCCCGCTTTCTGTTTTATTTTTTAAGTGAGTGTTTTTATTTATTTATTTGAAAGAAATACAGAGGGGAAAAGAGGCAGCGAGAGGGAGAGAGCCAGGGCATCCAGCCACTGCAATGAACTCCAGGTGCATGCAACACCTTGTGCATCTGGTTTACGTGGGTACTGGGTGTGCAAACCTGGGTCTAGACGCTGCAGGCAAGCACCTTAGCCACTAAACCATCTCTCCAGCCCCTCTTTCTGCTTTTTAAAATTTGTATTTATTTTTTGAGAAAGAAAGAAAAAGAGGCAGAGAGAGAGAGAGATTGAGAACGGGCACACCAGGGCTGCTAACCACTGCAAACAAACTCCAGACACGTGCACCACCTTGTGCACCTGGCTTTACATGGGTACTGGGGGGAGGGGGGTTGAACCTGGGTCCTTTGGCTTTGCCAGCAAGCACCTTAGCTGCTAAGCCATCTCTCCAGCTCTCTTTCTGCTTTTTGAGACAGAGACTTATTCAGTTGCCCAGGCTGTCCTTAAACTTATGACCCTTTTGTCTCGGCTTCTTCAGTAGCTGGGAAGACAGACCTATACCACCAGGCCTAATGCGGCCTCTTCCTCCCTGATAAGCCACTGTGATCCCTCTTGGTCAGCACATGCCATACCCAGGGCCTGGATTAGGGACAGACACACAGCAGGCACTTAGTTGAATGTTCTCTGGAGGAGCAAAGGCTTCAGCTACCCTCACTCTGCCCCCAATCCCTTGCCACCCACCCCCTACACACACACACACACACACACATACACACATGCTGAGTTCTACTGTGCTCTTTCTCTGGCTCTTTCTCTTTCTTTCCTCTCCCTTAGCTCCATCCTCACCCCTTTCTTAGAAAGACTTTTGCTCAACTTTATGTTAGCATGAGTGTGTACTGCATCCCCTTTTGGAGTTCGTTCCACACGGGTGGGAATAGGAAATGTTTTGTTTCTAGATTATACTCTTATATTTCCCCCTACTGCTTACCTGGCTAGCACCAGGCTAAGCACAGAATAGGTATTTAATGAACTCATGTGGGACTGATAACTATTGCCATGTGTTGTATACATTTATTACATCTGTGAAATATTCATAGATTATGAGAATTCCATGTCGTATATTACATGTGTTTATAACATGAATAGTGCATGCTATGCCTAACAATTGTCACAATGATCTTTCTGCCACCTCGGGCACATTCTACATGATTTGGCTAAACTCTGCCCATCTTCCCAGCAACCCAGCATACAGACGACACCCAATCAGTGGGGAAAGATCTCAGGCTCTGGGTTTAAAGTCATCCTAAGGGAAAAGCAGCTGGCTGTTTGGGCTGGGCAAATGAGTCAAGAAGATTCTCAGAAGAGGGTGTGGGGTCCATGGTGGAAGGAGAAGAATGTCACCTCAGTGGGAGCTGACAGAGAAGGTCACGAAGGAGGAGGCCTATGGGCAGCGTGGGTCGCTTGTCACGGTCCTCACTCACATGGACTGCCATCAGTGACTTGAAGGGTCCCCTGTCCTGTGCCTACCCAGTCTCCACCAGGAGTGGGGCGGCAACCCAGGCTGTGAGGAGGCCAGTGCACACCTGTGCTGGCAGAATGGTCCAGCAGTATCAGTTTTCCTCAGACAGTCCCACAGCTCCTCTGGCTGCGTTTGCAGCGGCCCATGGATGGCTGCAGGACTGAGCGCTCCACACAATCCATGCTCACGCCCCAGGCCTAGGAGGATTTCAGTAGCTGCCACAGGGCCCCACTTTTACCCATCCCCAGCAAGGGAAGGCCCTCGAGAGACACACAGGTAGGAGAGAGTATGCCTGCCTCCCGTCTATTGAAGAAGCCCCAAGAGTGACCAGAGACACCCTGAGAGAATGTCCCATTCAGTGGACAACTTAGTCACACAGGGAGTCATGAAAAGTGTGGCTGCAGGAGAGAAAGATCAGCCCACACTGAGGCAGCTTTCACATCCTTCAGACAAGGAATGCTCACCTGTGTAAGGTTGCTCGAGAAGCAGGAAGGGGGACAGACACCTCGGCTGGCTGGCTGCCACCAGCACCGTGGATTTACTGGCAGGGTGTGGAGGTACATCAAGGTACCAGACAAGCTGGCTGGTTGTTTGTGTGAACACTAAATCCTCTTTCTCCATTTTACTCTAACATCTCGGGGTGGGGTGTGGCCCTGAGCCAGGGCTCCCGGCGGAACTGTCAGGACCTGTCCCAGCCGTGAAGACTGGCTGTCAGCTGGCACTGAAGCAGTGTCGCCCCTAAGCCACTTCATTCATCCTTCAAATCTCCCCTTCATGATCACTATGTTGGCCATGTAGGCAGCGGTGCACGCCCCTTCCCTGAGGCAGGTCTCATGTTGGCCACTTAGACATCAGGATGGCTCCCAAGACACTGGCTCCGTAACCTCCCCTGTGGGAGGACCACACTGTCCTGCGTTCTCCTTCTCACAACAGCGCTCTCTAAAGGCAGGAGTCAAAAAAAGCAAAAATAAATAAATAAATAAAAATAAAATAAAATAAAATAAAGCAAATAAATAAATGAAGGCAGGAGCCAAGTAACCTTGGCCCCACAGGACTACCTGTGAGCAATAGGAAAAGCCATAGCATGCTCCTCTGGGGGCCCTTAGGTGACCGCCACAGCAACAGGCTTGGTGAATACTCTGGTGCAGCTCTGTTACATAGGTATTAAGCATTGACCTGGTTTAGGTCCCCTGAACTAACTTACTGGTGAAGTGGATGACCAAGGGTAGACTCCTAATTGTAACCAAATGGATAAATGGAGCTTAAAGCATACAGCATGTGGTGGTTTGAATCAGATGTCCCCATAAACCCATGTGCTTTCAATGGCTGATCCCTAGCTGGGGGCGGATGGGGAGGGGGAGCCTTGCTGGAGAAGGTGTGTTGTTGGGGGCGGGCTTAGGGAGGTTATAGCCCAGCTCCCTCTTCCCAGAGCTCAGCACACTCTCTTGCTGTCGTTGTCCACCTGCTGTGGCAGAGCTGATGCCTAGCCTGTGCTCATGCCATGCTTTCTCCTGCCATCATGAAACCTCCCCTGAAGACTGTAAGCCAGCGTAAAACCTCTCCACCCGGCAGCTGCTTTTGGTTGAGTGTTTTGTCCCAGCAATGGGAAGGTGACTGCAACACAGCAGCGAACCCATTAGAATGGCCAAGAAAGAAAATACCCAGCTTTGGCAGATGAGTGGGGAATAATGTGTATGGAATACACATTGATGAATGTGCATAGAACTTCAAATTAATAGGATCATTCTAGAAGGTCTGGAAATATGTGACTAACAGCTAAATGTCTATTTCCCAGGCTTCCAAATTTCTGGTTTCTGTAACTTTTTTTTTTTTTTTTGAAAGGTAATGGATTAGGTAAAGCAGCTCACTTGAGTCATTCCCCAAATATCACCAGCCCTGAGATCCAAGTGCCCTCAGGGCACAATCAGAAGTGTAGGAGGGGCTGGAGAGATGGCTTAGCGGTTAAGTGCTTGCCTGTGAAGCCTAAGGACCCCGTTCGAGGCTCGGTTCCCCAGGTCCCACGTTAGCCAGATGCACAAGGGGGCGCACGCTTCTGGAGTTCGTTTGCAGTGGCTGGAAGCCCTGGCACATCCATTCTCTCTTTCTCACTCTCTCTCAAATAAGTAAAAATAAGATCTTAAAAAAATATAGAGGAAAGGCCAAAGCAGCTGACTGACTGTCTGGGAAGGCCCTCCCACTGGAGCTGCTTCCTGTGAGCCAGCCGGGGAGGAGGTGAGGCCCTGCTCATGGAGAGGACATCTCAGGCTGGTACACCGTGGGCATCCAAGAACCGTGAGTGGTTTGTTGTGGCTACTGCCCTACTGCTGGGTCCTGGACCTCTTCAGACAGGGACACTTCCAGGACCATCCCAGCTTCTTCCAGCTGCAGACTGAGGATCTGTCTTGGGACAATCAGGCCCGCTGTCAGGCTGCGCTTAGCGGGGAGGGCCCAGCGGAGGCTGCTGCTTGCTGTCTGCCGGGCAGGTGGTCGGGCCCAGTGCAGCGCAGGCCGGTACAGCTTCTCGGGCAGTGCGTGTGGTTCTCAATAGTCATCACCCGAGTTCAGGGCCTCCGCCCAGCACTGCCTTCTTGCAAAGGCTCCCTTCCAGGCTCCAATCCTGACTCAAGCTCAGACCCAAACCCACCGCTAAGCTCTCTTCAAATGCAGGGCCGACCCAGAGGAGAGTCAGGCTATTCCAGATGGATTGTGAGACGTAGCCCCACACCAGCAGAGTGATGAGTCCAAGCAGCACATGGCAAGCTCCCCTGGGGCTTGTCCCTGGTTTCAGAAACTTCTCACCTGACAAAGCCTTCCACTGAAATGAGTCTCCAGAGGAAGGGAGTTCATAGAGCGTGCATATGCATAGGGAAAGGCTGATTTTAAGGTCACTCAGTTATGAAGATCGGCAAATCCCAAATCCATAGCATGAACAAGCAAGCTGGACGCCCAGCAAAACCTCAAGGTGACAGTGGGGTCCAAAGAGCAGCTGCTGGGCAGAATTCCTTCTGGCTTGGGGAGGGCGTCTTTGTTGCTGGTGGTGGTCTGCTTGGGCCTTCAAGTGATTTGATGAGATCCACCCGCAACTGTCGAGGGCAATTTGTTTAATTCTAACTTCACTGATTTAAGGGTTCTTCTTATCCAAAAATACACTCACAGAAGCATCCTGAATCCTATGTGATCTAATAAGTGGCCCAGTCAATTTGGTACATAAAGTAGACCACCCCTGGAAGGAAGCCATGGAGTTGTATAAACACAGTCTTTGAGAAGTGATGGGGGCAACAGTCCGCACTAGAATAGTCCTAGACTGAGTATTCCCACAGGAAAGGAGTGGAAAGGAGATACAGGTAATGGGGCCAGGACTCCGACTGCATTTCTGTCAGCCATGGAAAGAGGAGGAAGCAAGCGCCAATAGAGAGAGGCAGGGAGGACTTGGGTGGCAGGAGTGGACCAGATGTTCCCCTCTCTCTCTCTCTCTCTCTCTCTCTCTTGGGTGGCCTGTTGTGTCTAGAAAGGACATTTTATAGTGTTGTGAAGAAACCCACTGCACTGCAATGCTCTGGGGGACAAGGGCTCCCGGCTTGTCACAGCTGTGATTGGTGCTCGCTTTCACTCCTGAGAACACACTGCCCTGTGGTGGCAGGGGCACACCTGGTTCCTGCGCATGCTACCACAGTGAGGGGCAGGAGAGGGCTTGGCTAGGGCGCAGCAACGGGGGGCAGAGCCTGGCTGGGTTCCAGGAGCTGGGGAAGGGGCAGCGATATTAAGTTTACTTTCATTCCCCCCGCCCGGGCCCAGTGCAGCTGAATGTACTCTTTCAGGAGTTCTTTTCCGCACATTCTTCCTTACTAAGAAAACAAACTGCCTGGACCATAGTTTTGCCTTTATGGCTGTTCTCCAAAGATCTTTCATTTCAGAAGTGAAACTCTTAACACAAAGAGTAAGAAGCCTGCCTTCCTCCTGAGGATGGCCACGGGGCAAGAGCCTGCATGCCACGGCTCCTGTGTGGTCCAGAAAACACCTCTGCAACTGTCCTCAGACTGTTCTGGGAGATACAGGCCCCTTCCATTTCGATGGGACTGGGTTTCTGGTGGCTAGCGCAGCACCTGGCACATAGTGATATCACACTGTCATCATCACCTAGGCTCCATAAAAGTGGCACTATTATCAAACTGTGACTTCAGAGGTAATATCTGCTCTCCCGTGGGGGTGAAAATTTAGAATATAAATAAGAGCGATTACAAACTTGCTGTTCGTATTTGAATGTGCCTCTACAACTGTTCAGAGGAGGCTGGAGAAACTCCGAGACTATAAGGGGGCAGGAAGCAGAAAGAGCTCGGAAGACTGTCTTTTTCAATCTGATCATGATTCAGCATGCACACAAAGAAGCTGGCCTTCCCTGCACAGCCCCTCTACTCCTTCTTGTCCACAAGGCCATCAGGAGGGGTCTCCGGTAACTCTCGCATGGTCAAAATCCACCACACTGTTAGCATTTCCCAAGTCCACAGAAAGAGGTAAAGTGGGCTTGGCATAACTGGCTCGCAGTACCCATGTGAAGACAGGGAGACTCTACCCTTCTTCTTTTCTAGGAGAGATTGTTTAACACAAGTCTAATGTTTCTGCAATTCACCTGAAAAAACAAACTAGTGAGCTGGGCATGGCGGCCCAACGCCTTTACTTCCAGCACTCGGGAGGCAGAGGTAGGAGGACCTCCACGAGTTCGAGGCCACCCTGAGACTACATGGTGAATTCCAGGTCAGCCTGGCTACAGTGAGACCCTACATTGAAAAAAAAAGAAAAAGAAAAAGAACCCTAGGAAAATAACTTGGATCCCTGGATCCCTCCTACACCCTGGCATCTTATGACTTCCCAAGGAACATAGACTGTGGCTCTGGCTAGGTCAGCATGATTTTCAGCATCCTGAGGGCAAGCTAGCACAGCCTTGGGAACATTGCTAGTTTAATTGAACCAAGTCTCTCTCTCTTTCTTTTTCATCTCTGCTTCTTTCATCCCTCTCTCTTAGTCTCAAGGGTCAGCAAATGTGTTCCCCGAAGAAGCTAAAAGTAAGCCAGGCATGATGGTGCCCACCTTTAATCCCAGAATTTAAGAGGCAGAGGTAAGAGGATCTCTGTGAGTTGGAAACCATCCTGAGACTACATAGAGAATTCCAAGTCAGTCTGAGCCAGAAGAACACCCTACCTCAACATTTAAAAAAAAAAAAAGAAAGAAAGGAAAAGGGCTGGAGAGATGGCTTAGCAGTTAAGGTGCTTGCCTGTGAAGCCTAAGGATCCATGTTCGACTCTCCAGGTCCCATGTAAGCCAGATGCAAGGTGACACAAGTGCTCAAGTCACACGTGAGCATAGATGGCACACAGGCCTGGAGTTCGATTACAGTGGCTGGAGGCCCTGGTGTGCCAATGCTCTTTCTTTCACACACTCTTGCTCCCACTCTCCCTCTCTCGCATAAAAAAAAAGGGGGGCAGTCTGTTGGGCTTGCCTCAAAAAAAAGGAGGAGGAGGAGGAGGCAGCAGCAGCAGCTAGAAGTAAACTTAGTGTGGTCCCAGTCGATTCAGGGTTTCAGCATATGCTCTCCCTCTGCTAAGCGGCAGAGCCTCCTCGGAAACGCACACTCATGCGGGGCGTTGCGGCAAGGACCTAACTGACCACCTCCGATGTCCTCACAGCCACCCGGCGAAGAAGCTGCAGGGGTTCGTCCTCCCATGCAGAGGAGCACTGAACGCTGGAAGGTCACACACTAAAGAGGCATTCACACCCACATCCCAGGCCAGGATGCCACAGGCACGTGCCCATCCTTTTGTCAGTTTTTCTGGATTTAGTCCTTTGTGATGGGAAATGAAATGATGAGAAACAATTGTCTGTTTTCAGCTGGTTTTTTGCTTTTTTTTTTTTTGTATTGGATGCTTAGTTATGTGGGTTTTTTTGGCTTTTGTTTTTGTTTTATTTTGTTTTTTGAGGTAGGGTCTCACTCTAGCCCAGGCTGACCTGGACTTCATTCTGTAGTCTCAGGGTGGCCTCGAACTCACAGTGATCCTCCTACCTCTGCCTCTCAAGTGCTGGGACTAAAGGCAGGTGCCACCATGCCCAACTTAGTTGTTTGTTTTCTCTTTAAGTATTTTTATTTATTTATTGGCAAGCAGAGAGAGGTAGAAAGAAGAAACATACAGAGAGAGGGCCTCCAGCTGTTGCAAATGAACTCCAGATGCATGTGCCACTGTACATCTGGATTTATGTGGGTACTGGGGAATCAAACTTGAGTCCTTAAGCTTTGCAGGCAAGTGCCTTAACTGCTGAGCCATTTCTCTAGCCCAAAGATTCTCTTTAATATGACAAAATTTGGACTATTAGATCACATGATGATTCTAATTTTTACTTCTTCATGATCTCCCACATTGGTACCCAAATCAGTGCACCATTTTACCAGCCCACCCACTGTGCACAAAGCGCTCCTTTCTGCACACAAAAAATGATCATTTTCTGGTTTTTTTTTTTTTTTTGAGACTAGCCATCCTGATGCTATGCAGTGATTTCTCAGTATGGGTTTGATTTTCATTTCTCTGGTGACTCTTGATCATGTGCTTATGAACCATTCACATATCATCTTTGCAAGCATATCTATTCAGTTCTTTTGTACATCTTTTAATTTTTATTGAGAACTTTAATTAATGTCTGAATGTATTACAAATTGGTCATATTCTCATTGATTTGTATACGCTTTTATGTCCAATGTCCCCTGCCCGCATTACACTGAGGGCCCTCCTTAATGGTGCTATTAGTACACAGGATTCTGTATTTCTTTTTGTAGCTGAGCTGGCCAAGGTCATCATGTATTCTAGATAACAACCTATCATCAAATATTATTTGTTAGTATTTTCTCCTAGTATACACAGGCATTTTCCCTCTGTCTTTTTTGTTGCGGTTGTTGTTTTGAGGTAGAGTCTCAGTCTAGCCCAGGCTGACCTGGAATTCACTCTACAGACTACAGTCTCAGGCTGGCCTCAAACTCATGGTGACCCTCCTACCTCAGCTTAGTTGTTTTTAAAACCCTCACTGTGGCATTAACAGCACTGACTGGCCCCAAAGCTCCTCCACCTCTGTCCCCATCTCCTGACCTCTGTACCCCCTCCTCCTAAAGATCCTTCCCAAATCTTCCTGTCATTTCCTTCCTCACCCAGAAACCCAAGCAGGCTCCACCTCCCAACCCACTGCATGGATCCCATCAGAAACCAGAGACTGTATGAGCTAGACAGTGGTGACAAGTCCCTCCAATTCAGACATGGATGCCCTCAGCCCCAGTACATCCAAAACAGCATCACTGAAGATTCAATTAGCCAAGTTGAAGACACTCTGGGGGTACAGTGGAACTCTCCAACAGGAAATGTGGCCTTGTAAAAGGGTATCTTGGAACCGGGGAGATGGCGTGGTGGATAAATGCTTGCTGGACAAGCATGATGGACTGAGTTCAGATCCCAGGGCCCATGTAAAAGTCTGGATGCAGTGGAGTGAGTCTGTAATGCCAGCACCTGCAGGAGGTGAGAGGTGGAGATAGCAGGTTCTCCCAGCCCCAGCCATCAGCCTCTGACTTCCAGCCTGGGTCCGCGAGACACCACTGCCCTTCCTTCCGACAGGTTTGCGGCCCAGAACAGGGTACACCATCATATAATAAATGGCAAGAAGGACATTAGTTCAGGAAGGCTGTTAGCTCCTCCTTCTTTCCATCTCCCACCCCCAAGAGATGCAGATTGTCACTGTACAGCCACAGCCAGTGGGGGAGCCATCAGTCCCCTAGGGAGGTTCAGATCCCAGCCAACTAGGAGAACTTCAGGCTGGGGGTGGTGCTCATGATGCTCTTGGATCCCACGGGCCGGGCCGTGGCCTCCCCTCCAGGCCTGCCACCTCCACAGCTCCAAGACCAAGTGTCAAGTCATGGCCTTGGAAAGGGGAGCAAGCGGAGGCCAGCCGGTACCTGTGTGCCGAGAGCTGTTCAAAAGCTTCCCGTGAGCCCAGCCGGTGCTGGCCTCCTCCACCAGCCTCCACGTAACTCTAGAACTTAACCCCAGGGACTGAGTCCTCTGGGATCTGAGGATTGAGGTTTCCAACCTCTTTGGTTCTTGGGGATTATATTAGTTTGAAAATGTGTAAGACCACAGACTCAGGTTTTTATTAAGCTTGTAAGGTGGGTCTCCATCCTCTTACCTGGAGGAGGTGTCACTGGGGGTGGATCCTGGGGTCCAGCCCAAAAGTGTGTTTGGGGGTGGATCTGATCCCAGCTCACTGGTGTAGAGCAGGCTTGTGCTTGCTGGTTTTGGTGTTTTGCTGGCTGCCATAGTTTCGTTCTGCTTGGATCTATGAAGGGGAGCCAGCTTCTTCCTCCACTGATGGAACTTCCCCTGGATCTCTAGGCTTGAAATAAATCCATTCCTCCCGTACACTGTGTCTGGTTTGGAAGTTCATCCCAGCAACATGGAACTGACTACAACGGGGATAGAGGTCAGCAGTGGTCTCTCTAGAAGCTGAGAGCAGTAGACTGAGGAAGACCTCAAACCCCTCCCCTCTCCTGCGGAAGAGGGCCTGCTACACCCAGCACCTGCCTCACCTTCCCCTCGGTACTTCACTTTGGGTGTCATTGTTACCATCGTCACCTCACAGACAACGGAAACCAAGGCGAGGAGATGTTGAACTTATGGGTGACATCTGTGCGGGAGCCCTGATACCTCCTGGACGTCTAACCTCACTGCAGTGCACGGTCTGACTAGGAAGAGAACTCCAAACATGAACACAGCTCCAGGGCTCTCAGTAACTTATGTGACACAGGCTGTGTTAGGGTTGGGTCATCCTGAAAGGGAACTGAGACCCTCCTATGAGGCTAGACTGCAGATGCTCCTTGAATGTCAACAGAGCCAGACTGCAGCTGTCTTGTGTTTGAGCCTCTACTGTCCTCAGTGATCTTAAAAGGCTTATCCTTAAACTGAACAATAAAAAGCACTTCTGTGCTGTGGGCATGCTGGGGCCTCCCTTTATGTTTCCATTAGCTCTAGATGTTGAGGAAGGCTGAGGTGACTAGAGAAGACCAGAACTCTTTTATCTGTGGGCATTCGGGTGAACTTAGTGCCATCCCACTCAGCCAACTCAAGATCCAAACAGCTGCATGTTCTTGTGCTGTTGTTTTTGAGGCAGGGTCTCCCTCAAGCCCAGGCTGACCTGGAACTCACTCTGTAGCCCCAAGCTGGCCTTGAACTCACAGCGATCTTCCTACTTCAGCCTCCCAAGTGCTGGGACTGAAAGCATGTACCGCCGTCATGCCCAGCTAAGCTGCCTATTTTCATATGGCCATGAACTAAGAATAGACTTGACACTTACAAGTGACTGAAAAAGGAAACTCAAAAGAAGATAATTTTGTGACTCATGAGAATTACATTAGATTCAAATTTCAGCATCCATATATAAAGTTGCATCGGAACACACTGGGCTCATTCATTCCAGGCTGTGGTTACTCTGGAGTGGTTACACAGATACCATGTGGCCAGCAGGCCTCAGATTCAACCACCTGACCCTTCACAGAACGCTTGCTGACAACACTGACTCAGGATCTTAACCCCAAGTTCCAATACTTCCAGGGAAGCATTATGGTGGCAGTCCAGCCTTAGGCCAGGGTTTTACAGCCCATGATGGTGTGAGAAGAGTTTGTCCTCTCCGAAACTCTTTGGCAGCGCTGGGAGATGGAGCCTTTAGGAGTGAGTTTCAGTTAGGTGGGGTGGCACGTGCCTTTAATGGGGTTTTTGGAGTCCAGAGAGGGATTAGATCTCATAAAAAATCAGGAGATACCCAGGCTTGTGGACCTCAACTTTGGATCCTTGTTCAAGTTGTCAAAGAATTAAAATCACAGCCTCAGAGAAGGGTAAGTTACGAATCACGAGGTTTCATTTAGGAAGAATTAGGATCCAGAGGGAAGGCAAGCAAGAAGGTCCATGCCAAAAGAAGTTCTCCCCTTGCTGAGAAGGGGAGGAGAGAGGGAGAAAAGTATCTCTTACACAGAGCTGTCCAGGGAAGACGCTTCTGGAGAATGGTCTTCCACATGTTAGAAAGCAAAGCTGGAGAGCCCAAGCCAGATGACCAGAGAGAGAACAGCCCCCTCCCAAAGAGAAGGAGCCTGGTGCTTACCAAAGGGGCCGAGAAGCAGGAGGCAAGAAGAGTTAATGCCCATGTGCCAGGCCTGTGGGCATGGGTCAAATAGCCAGTGCAGCTGAGCCTCATCATCAGACTCAGGTGAGTAAGGGAGAGACCCAGTTGGTTGGTGGGCTCAAATTGGCTGAGGAAGGGTCATCCCACAGGTGGCTAAGCAGGGAAACTTGCAAAAGCTGGACCCTGCTGATGAGGGACTGTTGCTGTGGCCATCTTGGATGAGGCTGGGTCAGAGTCGGGTTCCAGTCCTGGCAGGGCTGACAAGATGGCTTCCATTTTCTCCTCAGGCCTCTGTCCCTGGCTGATTACTAACTTAATACATGCACGCACCACCTTGCTCCTATTCTCTATCAGTCTTTGTACTTGGGAGGCTCAGGTAGGAGGATTGCTCTGAGTTCAAGGCCAGCCGGGGGCTTCTAAGTGAGTTCCAGGTCAGCCTGGGACTGAGTGAGACCCCGCCTCAGAGCACATGAACAAAGCGTGTCCCCGTCACATGTTGGCTACTGCTGTAAGAGTTGTTCTAAAGCATGATGCTCATTCATCTCTCAAGCAAGCGCTGTCCGCCCTGGATGGAAGAATCCATGCAGATGCTGCTCCTGCCCTCTTGCACCCCATCCCCTAGGACTGTGGGCCTTATACATTACCCAGGCCTGGGCATTCTGTTACATCCATGACAAGAGACCAAGACAAGCCCCTCCCTGCCCTTGGAATGATGCAAGACAATCCACCTCTGAGACTTGGCTACAAAACAGAGATCATTGCCCCACCCCAGACCACCCTGGGTCCTAAGACTGTCAGAAAATGTTACGTGTGGGAATCTTTTCTAATCTGAGAAGTATGCTATCGAAATACATTTCATTATTTGATTCAGAAAAAGGGACAAATAAGTCAATTGGAAGGGGTGGGTGTCTTGATTTTGCATGGACCTTGACCAATGTCCTAGGCTTGGTCCTTGTCATCAGCCCTCTGTCCCTCACTCCTTCCCGCAGCGACTGGCTCTGAAGAATGGACTAATTCTTCAACACTCAGACTGGGGCCCAGTGGCACTGCCCGGCCCTGGCAGTGGTGAGCGGGGTGCTCCATCCAGGTCTTGGCCTTCCTCCCTCAGGTAACTTCTTGTTTTTTGGGGGGTGGAAAGAATTGGGAGTTTAAGATTTTAGCACAGATTTAATCACTGGAAGAACAGAATGCGGTGCACACAGGGAAAAGGCAAGGCACACCTAAGCGTGGGCTTCTCAAGGGACAGTAACTCTCAAGGTGACCCTAAGGAACCCCAGACTCACCCTGCTCTTTCCGTTCATGGATTCGCAAACATTCAAATGCCTTTCTTTTATTTCAAACCTGGACAAACAGTTATTTCTGGGGGAAGCTATGAAGAAATCTGTTGATCATTTGTGGAACAAATATTCCGTAATATTCTCACATAATACAGTAGAGCAATATGCACCAGGAAGGCAGCAATCTGAGGGACAGGAGGTGAAACTGAATCCGGTGTGTTCCGCCCTGAGCTACCCAGCACTGTGTTTCCGGGTTCAAGAACACAAAAGAAGGCACACCTGGGTTCCTGGGGTGGCTGGGCTTGAGATCCCTTTGCAATAGCAGAGGGTGAGAGGCGGCAGAGTTGAGGGTGGTCAAGACACACTTTGATGCTGTGAAGGGTGTTTAGAACGGTGTCCTGTCACTGCAGAGTGGGATAAACTTCTGCAATAACGACCCCCCCCCCCTTTAGTCCACAGCTCGCAGCCCCAAAGCCAGTCTGGAGCGGCAGCAGTACTCCCCCCCATAGCCCGCTTCCCCCTGCTGGCGCCATGGGTGCCTGACACTGAGCTGATCTTTTCAAAGTGAGACAAACAAAACTCCGTGCCGAATTGGATGTTTATTTCCACCATCTGCGTGGCAATACAAGTTCAAGTTATAACAGCATCCGCTCTCCATCAGTATGAGGGAGCCATTTACTGATTATAAACACAGAGTGGAAAAAAAAAAAAAAAGGCAGCGAGTGGCATGTGGCCTCGCACCTGGCACCTCCACGTGTCAGTCAATTTCATGCCTGGGAAGCACTGGGCTCCGTGGGGACGGCTCTGTAAGCAGTTTGGTTGGTTATGGGTTGTACCATTTTTTTCCCTTCATCTCCACCCCAGGAAATGGCATAAAGCAGTTGGCCCCAAACCACAGTTACTGCAAATAAATAGAAAATAGACAATGATCATAAACGCAAATGAAAACTGCTAAATTTCCCAATGCTAAAAGGCCCATTTACTTTGAGTTACTAAATAAAACCGGGTATTTTTACTTGCCTTTTGGAATAGTGAGCTGGAATCGTGGGCCCTGTCCCCCTCCACTCCATCCCAGGAAAGGCTACCAGGTAGTGGACAGTAACAAGCAGCAGGTCAGCTGGGGTCAGAGGGTAAGGGCAGATGGGGCAAAGTGAAGGAACAATGAGAAATGGATGCATTCCACATGGAAACAACAGAAAGTCCGTTCACATGCTGTGGAAATGTGTTCCAAGCTGACTTTATCTTGCCATGGGTTTGTGCCACCTCCTGGTCTGCTCCCACCTGTCACAGCCCATGGGTGGCTTCAGTCTCCACGACCTCCCTCTGTTCCATTCTAGCCAGTGTTGCACCATCTTCTCCAGCTGGGACGTTCCAGCAGACTCAGAGGTGCCCAAGGATCCTGATCTCATTTCTAGGCTTTTGCGAGGACAGGTCTGGTGTGGTTTTCTTCTTTGTATCCTTCTTATTAAACTTACATTATGCAGCTAAGACAGAAAGACCTGTAATGTGCCCATGAGCAAGATTTTGCAGGGTGTGGAGAATAATTCTCAGCTCTTTTTTGTTGGTGGGGGGGATCGTTGAGGTAGGATCTCGCTCTAACCCAGGCTGACCTGGGATTCACTATGGAGTCTCACGGTGGCCTCGAACTCACGGCAATCCTCCTACCTCTGCCTCCCGAGAGTGCTGGGATTAAAGGCGTGCACCACCACGCTGGGCAAATTCTCAGCTTTTCATTTGGCCAGAAGCTCTAAGCTCCTCCTCAAGGCTCCTCCCCAGGGGCAGCCCACCCTCTCTCTGGTGTCACCCAAGTGTGACTTTCTGCCTCCCCTTCCCTCTGAACACTGGCTTGGAGATGGGACTACACATTCACCTCTCATCACACCCAACGTGGCTCCATTCACCGTCTATTCATTTCAGAATAAAGGTGGAGCCTCTGTAGCTAGCTGTTACTGTCCCACCACCTGAGAAGTCCAATCCTACTTGGGGTTCTACCTTGAACCTTCCTATCAGGAAAGTTGGCATTGAAATTTAACTCTTGGACCAGAGAAATGGCTTGGCGGTCAAGATGCTTGCTTGCAAAGCCAAAGGACCCAGGTTTGATTTCCTAGTACCTACGTAAAGCCAGATGCATATGATGACTCATATGTCTAGAATTCATTTGCAGTGGCTAGAGGCCCTGACACATCCTTTCTATTTTCCTCTTTCCCTCAAATATAAAAATAAATAAATATTGTTTTAAAAAGAGAGATACAGAAATGGCTAAGTGGTTAAGGCACTTGCCTGCAAAGCCAAAGGACCCAGGTTCAATTTCCCAGGACCCACATAAGCAGATGCAGAAAGCGTGTCTGGAGTTCATTTGCAGTGGCTAGAGGCCCTGGCATGCCCATTCTCCCTCCCCACTCCTTCTTTCTCTCTCACTCCCAAATAAATAAATAAATAATTTTTTAAATGAAATTCAATTCTTATACAGGAGTGGGCACTCTGGTCTATGTGTTACAATGACCAGTGACTCTTGAAGCCAGTCAGGTTGTAATTTCCCCAGCATCAGGAAGGCTTTTGGAAGACTGTGGAATGAATTCAGTAATGTAACCTTTGAGAGTTGTTAGAGAAACATTCATGTACCGTGAACCTCCTCTGTGTGCTTCCCTGATTTTCATCAGTCCCCAATGCTCTGCATTCCTTAAATAATACCCTTTGACTTGTGAAACCTGTCCTCAGTTGATCCAACCTGGATCATGATTACCTGTAGGAAAGATGGAGAGGCCAGGCATAGTGGTACACGCCTTTCATCCCAGCACTCAGAAGCAACGGTAGGAGGATTGCTGTGAGTTCAAAGCCATCCTGAGACTACATAGTGAATTCCAGCTCAGCCTGGGGTAGAGTGAGGCCCTACCTCAAAACAACAAGACAGAAAAAGAAGGAAGGAAGGAAGAAAGGGAAGGAAGGAGGGAGGGAAAGAGAAAAGGAGGGGGAAAAAAAAGGAAAAATAAGTACTGGCCATACTCAATGAGACCAACACATGACTCCCTTTATATCTTACATAAAAAGGTTGCTATTCATAATAAAAAAAGGAGATGGGTAGATGGCTCAGTCGTTAAAGCGTTTGCTCTGCAAGCATGAGGACCAGAGTTCAAATCTCCAGTAAATGTAATGTTCCTCAGGTAAATGTTGGGTGGGCATGGTGAACCATTTGCAATCCCAGGGGATCCTCGGGCAAGCTGGGTATCTGACCTAACTCAATCATCACGCTCTGAGTTCAAACTCTAGGCCCTGACTCAATACATAAGGTAGGGGTAATCAAGGAAGACACCTAGCATCCACCTGGTACCCACATGAACACACACCTGCACACACGGAGAACATGCATACACATATGCACACACCATGCACACTAGAGACATGATCACTTTCAAGGCCATCCTGGGGATCTGTGTCAGTGGTCAAGTACTGCCTAGCATATACAAGGGCCTGGGTTCAATCCCCGGAAGCATCCTTTACTTTGGGATATGTCTGGCCATGTGAGCCTTCCCCAGAAATTGCAGATGGGCTTTGTAACATCAGAGGAGGGATGGGTGGTGGGGCCCATAAAACAAAATGGGACTTAAGTGCCACGCTGAGTGATCGGCACTAGGTAACATCCTCGTTTTGTGGGGTTTTATTAACTAGGCAATTAACTATTTTGGTATATATTTGGAAGTTTCTATAACTTTTTTTTAAATTTTTTTTGTTTATTATTATTTATTTATTTGAGAGCGACAGACAGAACGAGAGAGAGAGTGAGAGGGAGAGAATGGGCGCGCCAGGGCCTCCAGCCACTGCAAATGAACTCCAGATACATGCGCCCCCTTGTGCATCTGGCTAACGTGGGTCCTGGGGAACCGAGCCTCGAACCGGGGTCCTTAGGCTTCACAGGCAAGCGCTCAACCGCTACACCATCTCTCCAGCCCTATAACTTTTTTTTTAAACACCTCATTCTTAGGGAAATATAAACTCTTCCTAACTAAGAAGTCAACTTGATTTCAGCTGCAGCAAACAGTCTTAAAGAAGCAAATCTGGAAAGTTAGAAGGCCAGCCCCAAGGAGGCCAAAGGACAAGACCTCCCAAGAACTCCAGCCTCAAGACATCTTTCATTTGGGCAAACAGTATCTCATAAACACCAGGCCAACCCAGCTACTTCTTAAGTTTTTCTGGTTCTATTTCTTTAAGATTTTTTTTCACTTTGTTATGGTGTTGTCAGCCACCAAGTTAAGATGAGACCTCTGGTTACATGCCAGCCTTGCTGGGCATTTAACACACATATTAATTCACTTGATATTATCTCAGTTCTGGGAGGTCTTACTATCCTCCTTCTACAAGTGAGACAAAAATTTATTTGGAGGCCTGGAAAGAGAGTTTAGCAGTTAAGGCACTTGCCTGCGAAGCCTAAGGATACATCATGTTTAACTCCCCAGCTCCCATATAAGCTAGCCGCACAAGGTGACACATATGCATGGTCACACACGTGCACAAGGTGGTGAACACGTCTGGAGTTCGATTGTAGTGGCTGGAGGCCCTAGCACACCAGTTCTCTCTCACACACACAAAAGAAAGGCTGAAGAGATGGCTTAGCAGTTAAGGGCGCTTGCCTGCAAAGCCCAAGGACCCATGTTTGACTCTCCAGGTCCCATGTAAGCCAGACATACAAAGGTGAGGCAGGCGCAACATCACACATGCCCACTAGGTGCATCCATTGCAGTGGATGAGGCCCAGGCAAGCCAATTCTCTAAAATTAAAAAGAAAAAAGTTAACTCGGACAAGGTCACCAAGTTACTATGTGGCAGAGTAGAGCTAACACTGGCTTCTCTCTTTGTGGTCAGTATTTGACCTTGAAGGAAAGTTTTTGTGAAGATTGTTCATTGGATGAAATGCTTCTCTTATGGTCTGTGGACCAATTTATCAAAGGTGTGTTACACACTGAATAAAATTACAAAAATAGAGCTGGAGAGCCAGGCATGGTGGCACATGCCTTTAATCTCAGCACTTGGGAGACAGAGGTAGGACTGCCATGAGTTCAAGGCCACCCTGAGAGTGCATAGTGAATTCCAGGTCAGCCTGGACTAGAGTGAGACTCTACTGCAAAAACAAACAAACAAACAAACAAACAAAAAACCAGAATAGAGCCAGGGAAATGGCTTATTGGTTAAGGCACTTGCCTAGAAAGTCTATGGACCCAGGTTTGATTCTTCAATACCCACAGAAGCCAGATGTACAAGGTGGCACATGCATCTGGAATTCCTTTGCAGTGGCGAGAGGTCCCAGCATGCCCATTCCATTCTTTATCTGCCTCTTTCTCTCAAATAAATAAATCCATTTAAAATCATAAAAATAACTTAAAAATTATGCCAGATGAAAACACTGTCATCATCTGTGGTGCTCTACAAATGGGATCCATTGGGCTGACAACTATCTAGTGTTATTCAAACAACACAAGGTGGTACAGTCTGGGGCACAGCGGGTTGCACTGGAGCAAAGGAGAAGTGGGGTGACAGGACTGCAAGCCAGCAGATGATGTGGTGAAGGTAAGAGAGGAAAAGGTTTACGGGGAAGTAACATCTGTCAAAGAAAAAGGAACCAAAGGGCTGGAGAGATGGCTTAGCAGTTAAGTGCTTGCCTCTGAAGCCTAAGGACCCCGGTTCGAGGCTCGGTTCCCCAGGTCCCACGTTAGCCAGATGCACAAGGGGGCGCACGCGTCTGGAGTTCGTTTGCAGAGGCTGAAAGCCCTGGCGTGCCCATTCTCTCTCTCTCCCTCTATCTGTCTTTCTCTCTGTGTCTGTCGCTCTCAAACAAATAAATTTTAAAAAATTTAAAAAAAAAAAAAGGGCTGGAGAGATGGCTTAGCGGTTAAGCACTTGCCTGTGAAGCCTAAGGACCCCGGTTCGAGGCTCGGTTCCCCAGGTCCCACGTTAGCCAGATGCACAAGGGGGCGCACGCGTTTGGAGTTCGTTTGCAGAGGCTGAAAGCCCTGGCGTGCCCATTCTCTCTCTCTCCCTCTATCTGTCTTTCTCTCTGTGTCTGTCGCTCTCAAACAAATAAATTTTAAAAAATTAAAAAAAAAAAAAAGGGCTGGAGAGATGGCTTAGCAGTTAAGCACTTGCCTGTGAAGCCTAAGGACCCCGGTTCGAGGCTCGGTTCCCCAGGTCCCACGTTAGCCAGATGCACAAGGGGGCGCACGCGTCTGGAGTTCGTTTGCAGAGGCTGGAAGCCCTGGCGCGCCCATTCTCTCTCTCTCCCTCTGTCTTTCTCTCTGTGTCTGTAGCTCTCAAATAAATAAATAAATAATTTAATGAAAAAAAAAAAAAAAGAAAAAGGAACCAGGCCAGAAGAGGGGTAGCCACCAAACTATGATGCGGCCCAAGCAAAGACTGCCTGCCAGAGGGCATGGTATTGGGTGACCCTTATAGCATGACCATGTCCAGACACTGGATGAAAAGCAAGACTTTGGCTTGTCGGGCTTGAGTTAACCTTGAAGGTGGTAACAGCAGGCGGCTATCAGCTGAGACTGCTCCTTGCAGCTGGGAAGCAGCCTCCCTGCAGGGAGAGCTGAGCAACACCTCTGTGCCTGCCCTCTCCAGGTCAAACCTTTGGAATCTAAGAGATGGAAAACTACTGGATGGTTTCAATCAGACGTGCTAGGATTCATAGCTAAGCGTAAATATTTAATAAGCTACTCAATCTTTCATACAGCAGATATCTGAGTGTGTCATGTGGTAGGTGTTATTTAAGTGCTTGGAGTAAATGAGTGAACGAAACAGTGGTTTTTATGGCCTGGCCAAAGAGGGGAAAACAAGATGGCATCATCACTATGAACATGGCGCAGCAGGCTGGGTCTCTGCTCCTCAGTGGGGGGCATGGGCCAGGGTGGCCATCACCAGGGCATGTACTACAACAGCAGCACTGAATTCCAGTCCACACTTGCACAGAACTCTGGGTGAATCTTAGGAACACTGGTACTGAGTCTTCATCCTTGACTTAAAAGGCTTACATGGAGGGAGACACATACAGCATTGTAAGTGGTAGTTAGGGTGAACCTCACTGAAAGGGGAATTTTAATAAAACCATGAGGGAAATGAGTTAGGCGAGCGTCTCGGTTGACATTCCTAGGCAGAGGGAACAACCAGAGGTAAGGTTCCCAAGTGTGCCTGAGGACCTCAGGAGCAGCGAGCTGCCAATTTGGCTGGAGTCAAGAGGCTGAGGATGAAGTGGAAGACGTGAGTGAAAATGCCGAGGGGTGGGGGCAGGATGGTTAGATGTTGTAGCGCCTCTGGGGACAGAGAAAGTTTAGTTCCAGGGAACTAAAGTGACAAGATATGCTTCAAAATGGTCACTCTGGGGCTTGGGAATAGCTCAGCAGTTAAAAGCACTTGCTTGCAAAGCCTGATAGCCCAGGTTTGATTGTTCAGTATCCACGTAAAGCCATATGCATAAAGTGGCACACGTGTCCAGAGGCAGGAGCCCCTAGCACACCCATACTCTCTCTCTCTCTCTCTCTCTCTCACACACACACACACACACACTCTCTCTCTATCTTTTTTTAAGGGTCACTCTAGCTGCTAAACTGAAAACAGGCTGTAAGGGGCAGGGAAGCCTTTTCAGGAAGCACAAAAAGTAGGTCCTGCATCAATACAAGCAAAACATATTAGCAGTTTCAGACCTAATTAGTTACTGAGAAGAGGAAATGGCTTGATTCTGGGCAAATTTTCAATCCACAACATGACTTCATTTATTGGCAAGGTCTCATTATGTAGCTGAGGCTTGGAATTCCCAATGTAGCCCAGGGTAGTTTTGAACTCACAATCGTTGTCTTGGCTTCTTTAGTGCTGGGGCTAACTTGCATGTGCTGCCACACATGGATTAGAGTATAACCTCCTGATTAAACAGAGAATGATCAGAGTGGAAAAATGGCTTAGCGGTTGAGGCATTTATTTGCCTGTGAAGCCCTAAGAACCAAGGTTCGGTTCCCCATTACCCACATAAGCCAGATGCACAACGTGGCACATGGGTCTGGAGTTCATTTGCAGTGGCTGGAGACCCTGGTGCACCCAATGTCTGTCTGTCTCTCTCTCTCTCGAGTAAATAAATAAAAAGATATGAAAAAAGAGTCAAAGATAACTTCCAGGTTCTTAGCCTAAACAGTAGAAATGAATGTGGGAAGTCTATGGGTGAACACATTTGGGGAAGGAACAACAAAGAATCTTTTTTAAAAGTTTTATTTATTTGAGAGAGAAAGAGCCAGATAAAGAGAGAGAATGGGCACGACAGAACCTCCAGCCATTTCAAATGAACTCTAGACACATGCACCACCTTGTGTATCTGGCTTTCATGGGTCCTGGGGAATTGAACCTGGGTCCTCTGGCTTTGTAGGCAAGTGCTTTAACCAGTAAGTCGTATCTCCAGCCCAAAGAATCATCGTTTGTCAAGCTGATTACACAACCAAGAGATAGTGACTAGGCAGCTACAAACAAACATGGAATTTGGGAACAAGGTCTTCTAAAGCTGTAGATGTAGGAGCCAAGACCAGTCACTCCGCTGTAAGACCGTGTAAAAACAGGGCTGCATACATCAGCAATGGTTCTTTCATATGGGAATACAGCTATGTGGAAGTCACTGTGATGTGAACTTCCGTCCACCTCTCCTGGGTTATGATCTGCGCCTTTCTGGTACATAAACTAGTTAATACACTTTAAATATATTTTTTTTAATTTCTCAAATGTAAATGCAAATGCAAAGCCAAAAGGAACTCATAAAAACCAAAATAGAAATACTCTGCAAATAGAAGATGGTGATCTAAAATAGTATAATTTTTAAAACTTTCCACTAGAGAATTCACTAATAACTCTATTGAGAATAACTTTAATTTAAATCTAGAACTTACTATGGTACAGCTTTATGTAGAATGCTGTGGCAGTTATTCCAGTTAACGCTGCTTCTGGCACTGAAACACTATTGTTATTAGTATTGATACATACTATTACCCCATTTAATTCTCAATGCCGTCAGACTATCTCCATCCCACATATGACGAAACTGAGATTTGGAGAGGTGAAGCTGTGAACACGCGTGGTTAAGTAGAGACCTGACTCTACATTAACAGAAACCACCTGCATTATTCAAAGGGCACAGATTACAAATGACAGCTGACGATGCTGGTGCAAATCTCCTTACTTTCAAATAAAAGACGGTGTTTCTTTTAGAAAAGATGAGACACCTTTAAGTGTCCAACTTACTTCTCAAGAGACCCTTTGAAAAGTGGTTGCCAGATTATCTCCTTTAAAAAGCGAAACAAAACTTAGTCGTGACCCTGGCTTGTACCCTCATTATAGGTCAGACTTTTCTTGCTGACTTGTGGGCAAGCTGATATGGTAACTGCATCAAGAAATGAACAAGTAATTCACTGTCAGTTATTTGTACATTCAGATCTCAGCTGTAGTAATGATTTGGTAGAAGAATATAATGTACTGTCAGTGATTTATTAAACATTTATTTCATGTAATAAATTATACAATTCATTTTATTCTTAAACAGTCCATACCAAAAATATTTCTGGAAGGTTTTTTTTTTCTTTTTGGTAAGACACACAGGTTAGCAAGCTGACATCAGCTTCATATCCCATGGCTAAAACCTCAGTTACAGTTAACAGTCTTTCTTTACCTTCCTCTGAAAGTTCATGTTGGCACTACTTGATAAAAACAATAGTGGGAACGCTTCCAGCTTCTGCCAAAGGCCTCAGCTGGAACCGCAGAACATCAGACAGGAAAATACAAAGATAGTCGTTGGCCATGACAGCTTCATCTTCCATCACACGATCACGATGGCCACACAAACATAAAAGTAAGGCACAAAAGGAAGGCAAAGAGTAAATCAGATTGGGAGACTGAGGCTGGAGGCAAGAACCAAGTGGTGTGGTGGACAAGGACAAAACTGTTTATAAGACCTCCCCCTCTTCTTCCTGCATTGGCAGAGCAAGACCAGCCATAAGAAGAACCAACACAGTGTGACAAAGAAAAACCTGTTTACAGGATCTCCTCCTCTTCTTAATAGCACATTCAATTGGTTTTTACCAAATTATTCACACACTATGAAACAGCTGAAATGGTCCAACTTCTGTGCATATAAACCTGGATTTTTTAAAACTATTTTATTTATTTATTTTAGTGAGAGAAAGAGGCAGAGAGAGAGGGAGAGGGAGAATGGGCACACCAGGGCTTCCAGCCACTGCAAATGGACTCCAGATGCATGTGCCACCTCGTGCACCTGGCTTATGTGGGTACTGGGGAATCAAACCAAGGTCTTTGGCTTTGTAGGTAGGTAAGTGCCTTAAATGCTAAGCCATCTTTCCAGCACCAAAACTGGATTTTTAAAACTAAAAAAATAAGGACAATCTTATCAATGTAAAATATAAAACCATTTGGGGGCTTGGCAGAAATCAGTACATATTAGATAGTGGGAGAAAGTAACCCCAACTTTACATGTACCTGTAGTATTCTGTTTCCTCCGAAGGGGATCTGAGTGAGGCACGTCAGCTGGCCGATGCCGTGCTTTCTAGTTGCTGAGTATCTATCTACCCCATGAGAGGAAAGAGACCCAACTGTCAACGTGAGGCCACTAATGCATGGTGAAGTAGCATCACTAGTTTCTTAAGTCACGTTAAGTTAAATTTTACTAAGATCTTTGGACACCATAGGCAAAGACACACTCTGTAGCCCAGGCCTCAGACATTCTTATTATGGTGTCTTTAAGGAAACAGAACTGTAGTAGAATTATGTGCTGGATCAAACTACTAGGAAAAAATAAATTTACCATTCAAGTGTCTAGCAGCTGAAGAGAACTATATTCAAGAATTCATATCCTATAACTGAATTCAACACACAAAAAGCTAAACAAAAAGTTTCTATTCAGCACTGTGTGTGTAACCCTGGGCTCACACTCATTCCCTGGTAGGGAGCAACCACCAGGGAGGGCCTCAGAGCCACACTGAGAGCTGAGGCACAACCCCTCTCCCCACAGTGTGAGTAAGGAACAATTATTGGTCATTATGCATACTTTGTAGGAAATCATCATGCACATGTTAACCCTTCTCTGTGGAAATGATAGACAGAATGAGGAAAATGATACTGGGTTGGAGCTTGCCTACACAGAAACTACAACATCCCTTCAAAAACACTGATTTCTACGACCGTGAGTCAAACTTTAAGCCAGCAAGTTTAAATTCCAGCAAAAGCTGAAATTTCAAAACTGCTATAACAGAGAGGGCTAATAATAAAAGCTGCAGCTGATTTTATGCATCAGAAACAAGAGTGTGTGACATATCTATCATTCGCATGTGGGTTCATATAATTTATCTTCAGTTAGAATTACTATCTATTCAGCAGCTGAAGCCCAGGAACTGCTGCTGACACTCTGCAGACGAGGAAGCATTTCCAGCCCCTTGACTCTGGCCTTTCTTAAGGGAAGTGATGGTCGCATGGTACAGGTCACTTGTTCGAGAAGACCATTTGGCCTGACGCACAGTAGCTGCACCACCAGCATTTACTGTTGCACCATCATCTCTAGCTTCTTGGGCTCCAAAGGACCATGGGCCTTCTCAGCTTCACTGGGGCTACAATTAAAGCCTACAGTCAGAAAACAGAAAATAGCACACACCTTTTCAAGCCAGAATTTACTCCTTTGGAATGGCACTGTAGTTATTTAAGAATTGTTTCAGTGTTTGATCCCCCACAATAGAGCACATTCTAAAATCACCAATATTTGAAAGAACTTTATCACAACCCAGTCTTAACTTCCACAGGCATCAACCAGTTTGTCAGATCTTTTAACTTACACATAGGCAGTATCGGCCTGAGCCCATGTTGAGAAACCCTCGAAGATCACACACAGCTCGCCAGCATAGCAGAAAACCTCCTCACACAGAGCTCCCACTGCCAGAACCAGTAGAAAACGTCACTCCACGAGGCTACACAGCACTAGCTACTACCGTTTTGCAGAGTGGATTCTAGGGGATATCAATGAGTATTTCACTTTTAAAATCAGGTTTGTTTTTGAATAAGGATTTATTCAAAGTGAGCCAGTCTTTACTCACTGTGTTTCTGATGCATAAAATCAGCTGCAGCTTTTATTATTAACCCTCTCTTTTATAGCAGTTTTGAAATTCCAGTTTTTGCTAGAGTTTAAACTTGGAGGCTTAAAGTTTGACCCATGGTCACAGAAATCAAAGGAATCCCTACAGAGGTTTTAATGTGTGGTGAACAAGATTACACAGGCATTTCCCAAAAATATTTGTTCATGGAACCCTGCCCACCATGAGCATGTTGAACCATGCTCCACGGAGCAGGTTTTGAGAAACACAGATATGGTGGTGCTGTAGTCAGAGGCTTCACTAACTCTTTAGTCTGCTTCTTAAAGCTAACAAAAGTCATCATTAGAACCACTGTCTGGAATTTCAGACTCAAAGGGAAAAAGTGAACCCATGGGCAGCAAGAGAACACACATCTTTGCCATGCTCCATCCTCTCCCCGTCCTCGGCAGGAAACGTTCAGACTACCCATGTGACCAGTCCTCATGGTGGCTGCACACACCAATCAGCTAACCCGTCAGTACACAGTGCCTGCTTAAATCCAAAGCAGTATATACAATGAAGTTCTTACTTGTCCAAATGGGAAAACGCACAAGTGCCATAGAAAACAGTGTGTAATGATATGGTTAGAACTACTGACCCTGGCTATCACATTAAGACTCTTCGAAGTACAGTCACAAGTTACTTAGTAGACACCGTCTGAGAAAGGTACTGTTAGCTGACATGTGCTTGAACAAGCCCAGATACTACATCACTGAGTAGTATAATCCTATGGGACCCCCATCATGTAATGCTGCTGAGACAAATTCCTCTTCACTGAGGTGCTCACCTCCTTCAGAACAGTGTTTCTCAAACCTCAGCACCACTGACATTCTGGACTGGATCTTTCCACAGAAACAAGAATGGTAGGATGACAAACAGCATCCCTGGCCTCTGTCCATCAAATGTCAACAGCATTCTCCCAGTTGTGCAAATCAAATCAAATCTAACCAACTACATTGAAGAGCGAGTCTCAAGTTTACAGCTTGGCTATGCTCCCTTAGGGAGTGTCCCTGTACAGACACAGAAACTCCTGAGCAAACATTCAGTGTTGACGAGCATTAGAAAGTGATCTTCTCAAATTCTGTGTGACTGGAAACAAGACATCTACCTGAAAATGCTGAAGAATGGTTAGGAAGAAGCACTCTATATCACAGAGAGAAGAAGACAGCATTTCACAGTATGGTATTAGAATTACCTGAATTGTGAAGTTGAACTGACAGATAGTGTACATGATAACCTGTTAAGGCTCATCAAGGTTGAGGCAGCCTGAGTCCAAAACAGCAATCATCAAAGCTGTGTCAGATCACAGAGTATTCCTCACCTGGATACTCTCTATGAAACAATTCAAAAATCTCTGGTCTTTACAGTGCTTTGTCATAGAGCTTCATAAACCCTTCACATGTCATAAAGAAGTGTGCTGGCCTGTGCCAGGAAATACACTATCTAGTTCTAAAGCTGTTTCTTCAACAGCCACATCTTCAGTTTTGCCATAATTGTCACCTCCAGACACATCACTCTCTTTATGTTGTCCTTTTCTCACTGTCTTTAGACACTTGTCAAGTCTCTTTATGAACAAGTCCACATCCTGTGTCTTCATTCCGATGGCTGCAGCGGCATTGAGGTAGGCACAGGGGTAGCTGTCTGTGTGCGACATGAAGCCTCGGAAAGTGTGGCCACTCACAGTTTGCACAGAACCAAGAGGCACAACCCTGAAAGAGCAAAGATTGACCAAGTTGCTGTGTCTGGTGACAGAATGATACCCAGAAACAAAAGGTATTCATGGAGGAGGGGTGGCTCACAAAGACTGATGGCTGGGATTCAATTTTCCAGTACCCATGTAAAGCTAGATGCACAAAGTGGCACATGCATCTGGAGTTTATTTACAGTGACAGGAGGCCCTGGAATGCAATACTCACTTTGTCTGTCTCTCTCAAATAAATAAATATTTTTTTTAAAAAATGTACATTTTTCACCAAGCCATTAGCCACTGACTAAGAAGTTACAAATAGGCATAACTGGGGCTGGAGAGATGGCTTAGCAGTTAAGCGCTTGCCTGTGAAGCCAGGACCCCGGTTTGAGGCTCGGTTCCCCAGGTCCCACGTTAGCCAGATGCACAAGGGAGCGCACGCATCCGGAGTTCGTTTGCAAAGGCTGGGAAGCCCTGGTGCGCCCATTCTCTCTCTCTCCCTCTATCTGTCTTTTTCTCTATGTCTGTTGCTCTCAAATAAATAAATTAAAAAAAAAAAAAAACAAATAGGCATAACTTACAACCTCTGCAAACAGACCTTGTCAAACCTAAGATGAAATGATGACACACAGTGCTACTTTACATCAGAAAGTCCTGCAACAAGGTCAAGAAATCCTAACACCCTTCACATCTTCTTTAAAGAAGTACAAAGCAAAGGTTTTGTTTTTGCACCAAATCTACAATCTGACTTCATACATACAAGTCAAATTGTTTTGTTAACTGCCATGTGAAAACTCAACTACTCAACAAACTAAACTTCCAATCACATGACCAGAACCATAAGCAAAGGGTGCTCAGTGAGACCTGGAAGTTCTGTGACTGCTCCTAATGGGTAGTGGGCAGTGGGCAGCAGAATCCAGCGACAGCACGTGCACTGTGTGAGCCGCACTGCGGAGGGGTTCTTAGATGCAAGCGAATGTCTCATCCTCAACTTTTTAAAGTCAGCTAAGATCAATGAAGATCAAGAAGACAAACCGAGCCCACTCTAAAAGCAAGGTTAAAAAAAAAACCAAAAAACATTTGAAAGTGTCAAAACATTACTGCATACAGATAGAATTTACCAAGGTAAAAGCAAATTAACCTATTTTTTTTTCCTTTAAAAGGTTCAGCCATATGTGCTGGCTCTCATCTCTCATCCCAGCATGTAGGTGGCAAAGGCAGGAAGACTCCAAGTTCAAGCCCTGTCAAGGTTATATGGCAAGATACTTCTAAAAACAAAACAGAAGAAAACAATACAAAACCAAAAATTGTCCTTGGATGTAAATTTTCTATCCTCTGCTAATCAGAGTGAAAAACTTTAAGTGAAGTCGTGTGAAGAAAAGAATTTAGAGCAAGACACTTCAAGTTCTTTTCCTCTAATCTTATCAAATATATACTGTATAATGCAATCCATCGTAATGCCAAGTGGAAGTGTAGGACAAAGTACAAGCTTCTAAGGCAAGAAGGGCATGACGCTTACATATGTGGGACACAGTCTTTGTAGCCACATGTCTACCTAAGTTTGGTCCTGAAGTTGACATAATATGACATCACTGAAGATCTGGCACAGCAACAAGGAGACGAATCTCCACAGACGCTGGCCCTTACTGCTTAGGTTTGTCACCAAAACTACTCAAAAGGACTGCAAGGCCAAGGCCTGCCCGGGCTACACAGTGAGTTCAAGGCCAACATTGGCAACTTCATGGGACCCTGTCTCAAAAAAAAAAAAAAAAAAAAAAGTTAAAACAATGGTAGGAGATATAGCTCAGTGTTAGCCTGCTTGCCTAGCCCTAGGATCAATCCCCAGTACTGCAAACAAGCGAGCAAGAAAACAAGCACCTATCCAGGGAGGTATTGAAATCTACTAAACACACAACACTGTTATCTTTACATGACTATTTAAACCTTAGACAGTCTACGGAGGGACAGATACCAGCCTTCTGCACTCTTTGCCTCATTCTTTGACTCTACTGTGACTTCTCAGGTATAGCTGAGTATATACATGGAGGATGGAGGGCTACTGTTGAAGAAAGGTATTTTATTAGAGCTAACCTTCTTAATCTTTTTTTTTTTAACTTTTTATTTGCAAACAAAGAGCAAGAATGGGCACATCAGGGCCTCTAGCCACTGCAAACAAACTCCAAGCAACATGCACCACTTTGTGCATCTGGCTTCATGTGGGTACTGGGGAATCAAACCTGAGCCATCAAGTCTTACAAGCAAATGCCTTTAACTGCTGAGCCATCTGTCCACTCCAAGTACAGTTAATTTTTTTTGTTTTCTGAGGTAGGGTCTCACTCTAGCTCAGGCTGACCTGAAATTCACTATGGAGTCTCAGGGTAGCCTCAAACTCACAGCAATCCTCCTACCTCTGCCTCCCAAGTGCTAGGATTAAAGGCATGAATCACCACACCCAGGTTTACAGTTAATTTTGAAAGCCAAATAAAAGCTGGGTATGATGGTTCATGCCTATAATCCCAACATTTGCAAGCTGAGGTAGAAGGGATACTGTGAGTTCAAGGGTAGCCTGGGCTATAGTGTGAGTTCCAAGTCAGCCTAGGCTTGCATGAGACCCTGACACAAAAACCACCAACACCAACCAAAAAAATAAAAACTAATAATTAAAAAAAATGAGAGAGAGAAATGAAAGCCAAATGAACTCTTTTAAGCATACTTACCGGGCTCCAGAAACTTGTCTGGTAAAAAGCATTGAGCCGAGGAGGGTGACGGCTTTGCCGTGGTGCTCATCCAGTGTTGTAAGTGTCACAGCTAAACAACACAAAACCCAACTCAATAAGCTTTGGTTTACCAGCACAAAAGCCACTCACAAGCAAACAATGATGAAGAAATTATTTGTATTCAGTGTTAAGTGTCACAATATCACTTTAACATGCTGAATAAATCACAGCATGGACTGACATCTCAAACACGTAAATTACCATGCTAAGAACCAGGAAACTTTGGCAGCTAAACACATGAACAATGGCATGATCAGTACAGCTGCTTATCCAAATTCAACCATGTTTTGAGAACATTTAAACTGAGAATGTCTGATGCTCTTTAGTGCATATGTCAGACTAAGAGCAGAGTCTACCTGAGGAATTGGAAATGGTCATTCTAACTAGAGCGTGTATATACCACTACTCCATCAATCATTCACAGAAGACTGACTTACAACTATAATCTCAACCATCTTTCATAATTTTGCATGTGACCATCATGATTTCTAGTTCAGACAAGGAACAGGAGGTTAGAAGCTATGGTAGAACTGATGTTCTAACTACTCAATAACACTTTCTATATCAACAATGGATTAGAGTGGTTGTTAGCACTCAAAGGTTCCCATAGAAGCCTAGCCTGAAAGGCTTCAGTGGCAAAATACTCAGTTTCTTTGGTAATATGAGATATATAAACACATTATACTTAATATATTCACAAACTAAAATGCAATTATGAATCTTTTGAGTAAGTAAGTATGTAAAAGTCAATATTTATTTTATTAACCCTGAACTACATGAAAAAAATACACAGTCCTCACCCAAACAAATCATGACATAGACTTCCCTAATATAAAAGGTATGTTGGCATTTTGTTATCTAGAGGAAGTTTTAATTGCTTTATAGGTTCTTACATAGAAAGAACACTGTTCTGATTTCTCAGTAGGCAGGTTTTATCTTATAGAAACATGAAAGCTTTTCTAAAGGCTAGGTAAACTTTCAATGTAGAAATGAATACTGAGATGATTTGAGAAATATTATAATCAAAAAGTTCACTCCTTTTCTATAATGCCAACTTCCTCCTAAGGATGGAGGAGTTGTGATTTTCATGTATTTAGGAAAAAAACATACCTAATGATATGGGATTGTGAGGTGTCTGTAACAGTCGCTCACTGTAGGCTTCTGACAACTTCTTTAGTTGGTTGGATAAATATGAAAACATTTCCTACAATAGTAAAGCATCCCATTAAAAACAAATAAAATACATATCTATAGTGACTTCTCCAATTTATAGTACAAGATCTCATTGGTATGAAAAGTATGCTATGAATTATCTCATTCCTGTGCTCTCCTTTGCAAAAGACAGAACTGAAGCTGCCACAGACATCCAGAACCACAGAACCCAGGCAAGGCAGTGAACCATGACATCTCCTGCCTGGGGCTGGAATGTATTTATCATGATTCATTTTCTCATCCCCTCTAGGGCTATCATTCCAGAATGTTTTGTGTCAGGAGAGGCTACCAAGGTTTTGCTACGCTGCCCAGGCTAGCCTTGAACTCTGTGTATCTCTATATGCATGACTGTGTTCATGTGTGTGCGGTATACATTTGTCTGCCACTATGGATGCATATGTGTACATGTCTGCAGAGACCAGAAGACAAACCTCAGGTGTCATTGCTCAGGCACCATCCATCTTTTTTTGACAGGGTCTCTCACTGGTCTTAAATTCACTGAGTAGGCTAGACTGGTTGGTCAGCAAGCTGTGGGACTACCAGCCTCCTCTCTCCCCGGCTCAGGGATTACAAATAGGCTACCACACCCAGCTTTTTTACATGGATTCTAGAGACTGAGCTCAGGTCCTCATGGTTGCAAGGCAAGCACTTTACTGAGCTATCGCTGCAGCCCCTTGAACTTTAAATCCTCCAGCTACAGCTTCCCAAGTAGCTGGAATTGTACGTGTGCACTGAGACAAATGGCCAGTCACCACTCTAGTCCAAGCCACAATCAATCTCTCCTTTAGACACAGCAATGGTGCAGCAAATGGCTTCTCCTCCAACTCCTCTGCCCCTCTACAGTCTGTTCTGCAGACAAGCAGAGCAACCTTTCCAGACCAGTAATTAGACCATGGCCTTTCCTCGATGACCTCCTCTTGTAACTATTAAAACAAAAACAAAACAAAAAAAAAAAAAAAAAAAAAAACACTCAACTCTAAGTTTCCACATGGTATGACCTAGCCAACATGGGCCCCTGTCCATCAGCTACATCAGCCACCTTCCTACTATTCCAGCGCCTGAACCTTTGGGCTTGCCTTCCCAGCTTGCTCGGATCATTCTGAGGAAGCCCTACTGTCACACTTTAGAGACCTGCTTCTGTGACTTCCCTATAAAAATAGTTCTCTGGCTGGGCCTATCCCTAATTCCCAATCTCCTTTCAATCCATTGCCTATTTTGGTTTCTTCCTCATGCAATAGTGCTCATTATTACCTGCTAGCATGGAAAAATTCCTGAAAGGCAGGAGTTCCGTCTTGCTCATCACTATTTTCCCAACACCAAGAAAAATGTGACAGACTTTACTATGCAAGTCAATAGAAAATAGTAATATAAAGCTTTATTTCTCTTTTTAAAAACTTTACTGGGCTGGAGGAATGGCTTAGCAGTCAAGGAGCTTGCCTGCAAAGCCAAAGGACCTAGCTTCGATTCCCTCAGGACCCACCTAATCCCGATGCAGAAGGTGGCACATGCACCTAGAGTTCACTTGCAGTGGCTAGAGGCCCTTCTGCACCCACATTCTCTCTACCACTTTCTCTCTCTCTCTCAAATAAATAAATAAAGTATTTTAAAAAAAATTATGGATGGTTTACCAGATAAGGCACTTGCCTGTGAAGCCTAAGGACCCAGGTTTGATTCTCTTAGTACCTACATAAGCCAGATGGGACAAAGTGGCACATGTGTCTGGAGTTTGTTTGCAGTGGCAAGAGGCCCTGGCACGCCCATTCTCTCTATCTCTGCCTCTTCTCTCTCTCAAATAAATAAACAAACATACTGAAAACTTTACTGACAACTTCCATAAATATATACAATGTATCCTGATCATAATCCCGTCCCACAACCTTCCCCCCCATTCTCACTACTGTGCATTTCAGTGTGTGTGTGTGTGTGTGTGTGTGTGTGTGTGTTTTGCAGAGATCTAATTTGGGGACTCATACATGGTAGGCAAGTTCTGTCTCTGAACTACATCTGCACCCCAAAATGCATTCCCTTTAAAGCACACGAAGTTAAAAAAAAAAACAATAACTACTCAATTCAAGCACTATGCCAGCTAAAACTAAAACTAGTCCTACTGTGAAAACCCAAAGAGAAAGTGTAATTAATACTTTCATTAGTATAAAGTGTCAAGCATATAGAAGTAGCAGTATGACAAAGTTACAAATAAATACTAAGCTGACAAGTATTTAAACTAAAACCCTACTTTCTTTTCCTTATAAGGCTTTAAAATGGTGCTAAAACTTGCCAAAATCCACTGGCAACTAAATGAGCACACTTGCATCGACCTCCATCCAAAACACACCAAAGGCTGACAGTGTCCAAGTGGAGACAGAGAAAGTGACACTTGTCCAAATTCAAAGGTCACAAAGCCTGCTTTTGCTTTTCCCTTATGGTAAGGGTTAGGGTTCCAGAGTGGCTTTTTCATGTCTAAAGCACACAGATGACTGTCTTGTGACAGATAAATACTGAAAGAAGGCCTGGAGAGATTACTCAGTGGCTAGAGATACTTGCTTACAAAGCCTGATGGCCTGGGTTCAATTCCCCAATCCCCACTTAAAGCAAAATGCACAAAGTGGCACATGTGTCTGGAGTTTGTTTGCAGTGACAAGAGTGCCCTGAGCATTCATACTCACTCTCATTCTCTCCCCACTAAATAAGTAAATTTATCTTAAAAGACTAAAGAAAAGGAAAAATCTCTTCTTTATTTTTGTCCACAGTGTGTATTTTCTAGTCTCACCTAAAATGTTTCAAAACAATGATAATTTTTAAATTTTAGGATTTACTTTTCTTTCTTTCTCTCTCTCTCTCTCTCTCTCGTTCTGATATACGGTCTCATGAAGTCTGGACTGGCTTTGGACTTCAAACCTCTTATCTCAATCACCTAAGTGCTGGCATTACAGGAATGTACCAACATAGCTGGTTTTACTTGGTGCTCAATATCAAACTCAGCTTCCTGCATGCTAAGAAAGCACTCTACCAACTGAGCTATATCCAAGTGCCAATTTATTTGATAACAATGTTGGAAGTATTAATTTTCATATCACTAAATTTCTTTTGATATCAATCTAGAAAGTTAAGGTCTACAATTGTTATGCTAATCCCTACTACTGTTAGACATGATAAGACTTGTTTTCATAGTCAAAAGAAAATGTAGAACAATATTTAAGGAGACAACCACTGTCATTTTCAAAGATGGGGAGACTTGCTGTAGGTATTTTTTCTTGGACATTTAAAGATTTCCTGTCCTTTCCTCAAACCAATATTATAATTCTTCTCCAGAAGCTGGGCCATAGAAGAATCAAATGGAATTTAAAATGCTGATAATTTGTAGCAACTAAAATAATTTATAAACGTTTAGTTCTAAATCATCATTAGTAATGGTAGTATAATTTGTGGGTTTCATTTATATCTTTTTTTGCGAAGTGTGTGTGTGTGCGTGTGTGTGTGTGTGTGTGTGTGTGTGTATTATATGTGTGAATGTGTGGAGATTGGAGGACAACCCTGACTGTAGGTCCTAGCCTTCCATTTCATTTGACACAGGATCTCTTTGTTGTTTGCTGCTGCAAATGCCAGGTTAGCAGGCCCACAATCTTCCAAGATTCTGTCTCTGACACTCATCTCGTGGTAGGAGGGCTGGGATTATAGACATCTACTACAGTGTCCATACTGAGGATCTGAATTTAGGTATTTATGCTTGCACAGCAAGTGTTTCACAAAACTGAGACATCTCTCCAACCTCATTTGTATTTTTTCAACTACTATAAAGAGCCTAGGTCCCAGCCAGGCGTGTGGCTCAAGCCTTTAATCCTAGCACTTGGGAGGCCATCCTGATACGACATAGTGAATTACAGGTCAGCCTGAAATACAGTGAGACCCTACATCAAATAAACACACACACACACACACACACACACACACACACACACACACAAGCCTAGGTCCCAAATTTAAATGTTCTGTGCTGTTTTTTAAGCAGCCCACATTTTTAATTTAAATATTAGGTGCTGTTTTTTCCTTATCTATGTTACCTACTAAAGTTTTCATTTGTATCTGTAAACCCAACTCTCCCTTTCTCAATATTTGCCAACCTATCATTGGTAGAAATAAATCTGATAGCCAAGAAATGCCTTTTATAGGCCTCTCTGTTCCTCATACAACAAAACTACTCCACCTTCCATTTATTGGTAAGCATATGTTAATGAAGCACAGTTTCCCCAGCTTGTCTATTTCAATGATGGCGGAGCACAATTTAAAATAATGTCCCATCTAGAACGGCTGTCACATTCGTTGAATAGCAATAACCTGAAGAGTACTTAATTTGTACTTAATTGAGTTAGCTATTCTGAAAAAAGAGGCAATGTTTCCTTAGCAACACCTCTAGAGGGTGCTTTTAAACTTAATCATGCTGTTAGAAAATTGAATTTGCCCAATGTTCAATTTCTAATACTTTAATAAATTGTTTTTAACCAGTTCTATCAATCACTGGGTAATGCCACCAGAATTCAAGGGTTTGGTTTTATTTTTTGTATGTACTATATAGCTCAAGCTGGCCTGGAACTTGTGATCCTCCTACCTCAGTCTCCTGATTACTGAGTATGTACCATCCCGCCCCCAAGACAAAATTCAGTTTTAACTGCAGCTAATGCTTGGATATAAATCTGTTAAGACAATTAAATCTCACATATAACTAGTATTAGAGTAAGTCTATTTTTCAAAAAGCATTTTAAAACTTTATTTTATTTTTATTTATTTGAAAGGGGAGGAGGGACATAGAGACAGGGAGAGAATTAGAGTGCCAGGACCTCTAGCCATCGTGAACAAACTCCAGCACATGCACCACCTTGTGCACCTGGCTTTACATGGGTCCAGGGAATTAAACCTGGGTCCTTTGGCTTTGCGGGCAAGCACCTTAACCACTAAGCCAATCCTCCAGCCCTCAAAAAACATTTTAAATGAAGTTCACATTTAACAGCAAATATTTACATGAAGGTTATGATAGGTAAATCAATGTCTCAAAATGCAACATACTGAATTCAACAATATTCCATGTATTAAGGTCCTAAATGTTCTCCCATTAATATGACCATACTTTAAAATACCTTTCATGAGACTGTATGACTATCTCACACTAATACTTAGCTAAGCAGTTTTTTACCTGATATATTAAAGGTACTATAGAACCTGCACTATTTTTTGCTACAGTTAAATCTATAACTGACATTTATTATAAAATACTTCTGTAAAGGAAGAAATTTATAAGCAACCCAAGCAAATGCACACAGAAAAATCTTACTTAAAAGAAATGAAATAATATTGATTTTCTATGCCCTTTGTACTATATTTAACTTAATATTAAGATTTTGACTGCAGATAAACTGAATTGTATACCTAAATACTAATGTCAGCTATATTTCTAGAATAAAAATACAAAACTTACACCTTAGTTCAAAATGTTAATGAAAAAGAAATTGAGTTACATTGAATATTATCTTTCATGTGGCCTTTTGCAAGTTGATCTGTAGTCATGATCTCCAGCAACTAGACTACTTCTCCCTAGAATCTAGGTGTGCATAACTCACTAAATTTCAAAGAAAAGGTCTTGTATAATGTTTTCTGAAGCATACAGCTTCATGTTACAGAACAGGATGAAAACAGTACTCCAAATTTTATTATACTATGTCTCATGAGGTGAGTTAATAAATCAAACGGAAACACAGAGACATCCACACTTGAGAAAAAGCAGTACTAAATGCAATATACTGTAGTTCACCCTGTGGCCAACACCAAGTGGAGGGGGGCAGAAATACTGCATTCAGCTGTGAAGACCCAGAATCCAGCCCTGAAATCTGACACTTTCAGGAGACTCAAGAAGTCCACTTTTGTTTTTGAATTATAAATTTATTTCTTTGACAGAGAGAAAGTATAGGTATGCCAGGACCTCTGCAAATGAATTCCAGATGCATGCATCACTTTGTGCATCTGGTTTTACATGGGAACTAGGCAATCAAACCCAGATTGGCAGGCTTTGCAAGCAGCATCTTTAATGGCTAAGCCCTTTCCCGCCCTAAGAGCTCCACTTTTTTTTGTTTGTTTGTTTTTGTTTTTCGAGGTAGGGTCTCGCTCTAGACCAGGCTGACCTGGAATTCACTATGTAATCTCAGGCTGGCCTCGAACTCACGGCAATCCTCCTACCTCTGCCTCCTGAGTGCTGGGATTAAAGGCGTGCATCATCACACCCAACAAGAGCTCCACTTTTAAACCAGACATGGTAGTACAGCCTGGAATCTCAATATTCACTTGGAAGGTGAAAGCATGATGATCAGAAGTTCAAGGTCAGCCTTGGCTATATGCACCTAGCTCAACAAACATGAACAATCCTTCCACTCTTAAGAGATTAACATTGACTCCAGTTTCCCAACTTGGCTCTATTATAGGGCACTGAAGTTATGAGTAGTGTTCTTCAGAAATCAGTTTGTCCTCCCTCCAAGCTGTAAGAACACAAACTCCAGCCGCTGGAGCAGCCATTCCACCATCTTTCCTCTCCTGCACTTGTCCAATTCAGCAGGTATTTGCCACAATAAAAAATTCTCTGCAGCTCTTGTACAAGGAGAGCTATGCAGAATAATGGGCTTCTCTGGAAGCAAGACAGAAGTGCGAACAACTTATAAGAATGATCTTTCTTTGTGCATAAAGAAACTCAAAGAAGTAGTCTCTTGTCTTTTAACCTCTTTTCTTAAAGGACTCCTCGTCAAACTCCTGTCATTCCTCCCCTCTAGGAAGCAGATACACTGATCAGGAAGGGGCTAAGGGCAAAGAGGCTCAATTCACACAGAAAGTTCTACTGGCTCTGATCCCTTCACCCTTCAGAAAGGGATGCTTGAGAAGGAATGGCTTCAAGCTGAGTTCTTGTCTGTCTCTACTGTGACCAAGATAAAGGCTACTCTGAAGAGATTTAGCTAGAGAAATAACCTCTAAAAATATCATTGTGGTGAATCAGGGCACAGAATAAAAAAAAAAAAAAAAACTGGAGTTTTCCTTTAACACTCCTTTTTTTAGTACACCTAACACCAGTAATACAAAAGGAGCACTTGGTGATGGGACATAAATAGCTCCGGCTGGAGTAGAATAGCTTTGCCTCAGCTTCTCCACAGCTGAACCAATAAACCATCACGACTACATTTCCACAGCCCAAAAGCAAGTCTATTTCAACAACCAGGGCTTTATTTCTGCAAGAAATCCAATAAAAAACAATATTTATGCTACATACATACAATTATGGTTTATAAAGGACATCCACATTTTTTACCAGAAGACCAAGAGTGAAAATGTTGAAGAAGGTTTTATTTACTCACAATGAGAGTTCTAACATGTTAATACTGTGAAAATTACTCCAATCAACACTCTGTTGTAAGTAAATTCTATACAGAGAAGTAAATAAAGGCAGTTAGTACATTAGAGCACTCTAAAGCTTTACAAACCTCTGCTGGACAGAGTGGGGGGTGGTCATTGGATCAATCATCGTTATGGCTCAAATGCCTAGCACCGAGTGCTGCATCACTCCCTGGACACACAGTATGAGTACTGCAAGTGAAGAAGACAGTGGGCAGACAGCGCACACAAGGCTGGAGCAGCCCCATATCTAGCCATAAAAATTCCTGGGACAGTTTTTGGGCAAGGACGTAACTTCCCAGGCCACAATTGTATTTGGAAAATGGAGACAATTCCTACCGCATGAACTTGCTAAGTATTACATAAATCAATGGATAGAATAAACCTAGCAGAGATCCTGGCATATAGTAGACATTCACAGAAATGTTAGCTCCCCACCTAACTACTTTTACCTCAGCCTAAAAAATGTTCTCAGAATTAAAAAGAAACAAACAAGGGCTGGAGGGATGCCTTAGCAGTTAAGGCGGTTAAAGTGTTTGCCTGCAAAGCCAAAGGACCCAGGTTCAATGCCCCAGGACCCACATTAGCCAGATGCACAAAGGGGTGCACATGTCTGGAGTTCACTTGTAGTGGCTGGAGGCCCTGGCACGGCCATTCTCTCATTCTTTCTCTGTGAAATAAATAGATAAGAATAAAAATATATTTTTTAAAAAAAGAAACAAACAACCAAAACCTACTGGATATGGAGGAGCACCTCAGTGATAGAGCATGAGCTTTTAGAAGTCACAAGGACCTGTCTGAGCCCAGTCCCCAGCACTCATATACCACAAGCTAACATTAATTAAGGAGACTCCTGTAGGTATGTGGTGGTTTGAATAGAATAGATGACCCCCAATATATTCAGTTATTTGTTTGTAGTTTGCATCTTTAGCCACTTGGCTGGAGGCAATGTCACTGGGTGGATCTTTAGTTGTGGTGGTGGGTTTCAGATTTCAATCTAAAGATATGCAAAGTGTGCCTAGCAGGAGTTCCTGAAGTGTGCTGTGCTGTAGCTTTTGACCTTTAGGCTTGTACTTCCCTCTATGTGCTTGGACCTGTGAAGGCAGGCCAGCTTCTTCTGCCATTATGGAACTTCCCCTGGATCTGTAAGCTTCAATAAATATCCCCTCCTCCATAACTGTGTCTGGTCTGAAAGTTCATCTCAGTGAACCTGAAGCTATCTGATATAGGCATGTATGCTGATCTTGTTTTGCCCCTATTTATTCAACTCCAATACACAGATCCAGAGGAATAGAACAAAGCTCTGGATGGTATGAAGAGCATTACCTCTTGCTATCTGAGATGGAGCCATGAAATTCAAGAATACCACAAGAACACACAAATTCTCACATGAAGTGTTTATCCTCAATGACAATAAGGGATAACGCCCAATAAAAAACAGAGCCATGCTGTCTGCTGGACCTATTCACTAACAGAACTATATACTCCTGCACGTCATTCTCAAGTCATTCGTGCTAAGCAAGATGTACACATCTATGGCATGCATTTGGAATCATCTCCAAAAGACAGAAACAAACACACACACACACACACACACACACACAGAGAGAGAGAGAGAGAGAGAGAGAGAGAGAGAGAAAGAGAGAGAGAGAAATTCTCAAAGACCCAAAGAAGACAGAATATCCCTAACATCCCAACTCCTGACCTAAGGAGAACAGCAGGAAGTACCATGCCAGAGATCAATACCTGTTACATTCAACAAGCAGACGTCATTTTAACTCACTACTTTCCACACCTCTTCAACTATATACATGCAGGGAATGTTGCCACAAAGAACATCAAGTTTACAATGGAGTATTTCCCCTCTTCATTTCTCTTATATCTACAAGTAACCAGTGCACCCTAAAACAATAGCTCTCAACTTGGATGCACCTCAAATTCTGTGTTATACAATGCAGTGATGGGCCCCACTCTGGATCTGCTGAAAATGCATCTACTTAAGAAGCTAAATGGACAGAAACTGGAAACATACAGTCTCTGAGAACTGGGATGGAGTTCTGCAGCTCTGCTGGACACACAGCTCGTCCAGGAACAGAGCACACAGCTGCCCTACAGCAGCCTCACTGCTTTTGGGAGGTTTTCCTTCCAGGGAACCGTTAGGTGCAGAGCTTCAATAGATGGACACTCACATATATTTTGCTTTTCCTTTCAGAGTTTTTTTTTTCCCCCAAGGTAGGGGCTCACTCTAGCACAGGCTGACCTGGAATTTACTATATAGTATCAGGGCGGCCACAAACTCATGGCGATCCTCCTACCTCTGCCTCCCAAGTGCTGGAATTAAAGGCTTGTACCACCATGCCCTCCTGGCTTCCTTTCATGGTTTTTTATCAGACTTGTAATTGTTTAATATTAAAACTGTCCCAAGCCAGGCATGGTGGTACATGTCTTTAATTCCAGCACTTGGGAGGCAGAAGTAGGAGGATAGCCGTGAGTTCTAGGCCAGCCTGGGACTACAGAATGAGTTCTAGGTTAGCCTGGGCTAGAGTGAGACCCTATCTTGAAAAAAAAAAAAAAAAGAAAGAAAGAAAGAACAACAACAACAAAAATAATTGTCCCCAAACTGTAATTTCTGAGAGGGCAAAATAGTCAGTCTTGTTTGTGATTATAACCTTAGGTCCTAAATCTAAATGTGTGTTTGACCCAGGTGTGGTGGCACACGCCTTTAATCCCAGCACTCAGGAGGCAGAGGTAGGAGGATCACCATGAGTTCGAGGCTACCCTGAGAATACAGAGTGAATTCCAGGTTAGCCTGAGCTAGAGTGAGACCCTACTTCAAAAATAAATAAATAAATAAATAAATAAATAAATAAATAAATAAAGCCATGAGTGTTTGACAGGGACAGTACTGCTACAGAAAGGTGGGGTCAGACTAAAAGGATCATAACAGTAGGCTGAAGAGTGTGGACTCTGTCTTGCAGACAAAGAAGAAAGTTGGTTGCACTGCTGTAGTACTGACCTGCCACTGCTCTCCAGTAACTGAGACTCAAGAGTCGCTAAATCACTGTACCCACACAGGCGAGGTGTTGTGAGGGCTGAGGAGAGGAAGAGGTAGCAGCAGAAGTGGAAAGACAAGAATGTTGGGAATATTACGGCAGATGTAATGATAAAAGGACTTAAAGATCTAAGAGTTATCAAAGTATCCACCTTTTGTAAAGGGGATTCACTGGTTTGTCTTACAGCCCACTCTACAAGGAGGCATGGCTTGATCCCAAGTCTCAAGACTTAGTTATTTTCCTCGTTATGTTCTCTAGTCTCAAGAAGCCCATTCTTGTGCAGCCAAAAGTTAACAGCATCTGACAGTCACAAGAGCATATCCTTTATCTTTAAAGGACCCACTGGATTTCTGCAAAAGACTCTGCTGCCACAAGGTTGCCTGTGATTCAGAGCAGCCAGACCACATGCCCTCCCTGGTGACTGAGGAAGGGACACTATGATGCATACACTTACAAGGACCACCTGAAGTCAGTGTGTGGCAGGTCTTCCCGAGAACTGTGAAAGGAAAAGCAGAGCCTGTAAGAGAACATCTGTCTTTAAAAGTGCAGCTCTGGGGCACCTAACCAAGCTCTCTACCCCCTGCCAAAAGAAGGGGCAGTTCTCCAAGGACAGTGATTCTGCACAAGCAAGTAACATGCATCTCTTCTCTGGAACAAGGCCTTGTTAGCCAGAGTAACTACATTGATTCCATTTTGTTTCCTGTAAATACTAGCAGACCTAAGCATTCACAGTTACAGTCTGTATAACTAACTATGTGGCTCCTAAGCTAGGCTACTTACCCATGTAAGAAAAAGGAGTCAGTCTAGAGGATAAGACATAGAGAAAGAGGCCCAAGTGCCTAGATCTAAATCCCCGTTCCACAAGTTATTTCCTACATGCTACACCTCTGTTCCTACATTTCCTGTGAAAATGAGGGTGACAATAAAACTTAACTCACAGGGGTATTGTGAGGACTGAATGAATACATGAAAATGTACACAGTAAAATGATTACCACTAGGAAGTGCTCAGTACTGCTGAGGCTCTGTGGTACATACATGTGCATGTACACACAGGTACAGATTCAGACAGCACTGGTCCTGAACTGAAAGTCTACAATGAGAAGATTTTACATGATGCTTGTCAAGCGAATGATCAAATCTTAATCTTACCCTACTTGGACTATAACAACTGTTAAGTACTTCCTTCTCAACAGGCTTCCTCACTTGGCTCCAGGGTTCCACACGTGGTTTTCCTCCTACCTGACAGCTCCTCCTTGGTCTCCCTGTCACTTCTTTTCTCTTCAAAGACCTCTCCACAAGCTTCATCCTTGATGCTTTTGCTATTTATACATTCATTCTCCTTCAGTCTCAGCTGGTGTCTGGCCAACTGGCTCCCAACTGTTATCTTCAGCCCAGCTCTGTAGCTTAACATCCACTCACCTTGACATCTCCATCCTGAGAGGTCAACAGATATCCAAATTCAGTTTGTTCAGAACTGAACTCTTGCTTTTCCCCTCAAAGCCACAGGCCTGCCCCTCATAATTAATGACTCCGCTACTCTTCTAATTTCTCAGCATTATGCCTGCCTTCTCTTTTTCTCTTCACATCGAATCTATCAGAAACTCTTGTTGGTTCAGTCTTCCAAACAGAGCTAGACCCTAACAACTTATCACCTCCAATGTCAACATTGAAACCATGAAGCTCTAAACCAAAAATCACTTTTTGACCATCATACAAGCCTCTTGAGAGGTATCCCAGCTAGTACCCCTGCCCTCAAAAAGCAACCAGAATGTGTTTTCAAACCACATCATGTCATTTGATTCAAAACCCTTCAGTGGCTCCCCATTTTACGCAGAGTATAAGGCAAGCCTTATTATAATAGCCAAAAAAGACCTATATGATCAGCCTCATTGTTGTAGACAGCTCCTTGTTGCTGAGACAAATATCCAACCAGACCCAGCTTATGGGAGGAAGGGGTTTGTTTCAGGCTTACAGAGCCCAGAGGAACACCACCAACAGCAGAAGAAGCTGGCTCCATTTCAAAGATCCAAGCAGAGACATCACCAACAACCAGCACCACAAAACAGCCACAGCTCAAGCTGGTCTCCACACACCTTTGGGCTGAAACTCAGATCTGACCCCAAACACACCTTAGGGCTGTACTCCAGGACCTGCCCCCAGCGATACTTCCTCCAGCCTGGCCAAGTTACAAGCTCAATTTGCATAAAACACCTTAGTCTATGGGGCCATACATTCAAACTGCCACAGAAGGTGTCAATAAAAAGTTTAAATTTGTCAGGTTTAGTGAAATATAATTTGTACATAGTACAATTTCATATGTCCACTTCCATAAATCTTGACCAATACATAAAACCATGAAATCACTTTCACTATTCAAAATATGGCATTTTGCCACCCCAGAAAGCTCTTTTCTTGCCCCTACTTCTAGTAACCACTATATATTTTTTTTCCTGACTCTTTTACATTTTCCAAGGCAGCATGTAAGTAAAGCCATACAATATGCAGTCTAGTGCATCACATGTATCATAATGCACTTGTGAGTCATCACTCCTGTTTACTGCTGAGTATGGCTGCACCAGCGTATCTGCTCATCAGATGATGGATATATGGGTTGTTTCCAGGTTTGGGCAATTAGGAACAGAATCACTATACCTACTTAAGTATAGACTTTTTATACAGACTTAAACTTTCATTCTCCTAAGGAAGGACTGGAAATAGGGTGACTGGCTTATACAGTAAGCACATGTTTAACTTTTAAAGAGACTGTCATAGTGTATTCCAATTGCTATTCCATTTAACATTCATTTAACTTGACTGAGATCTTTGTTAGAATTTAGAATCATCAAGTTTTGTTGTTTGGTTTTGGTCATGTATGGTTTTTTTTAAAAAATATTTTATTCATCTATTTGATATCTGAGAAAGAAAGAGAGAGAATGGGCATGCCAGGGCCTCCAGCCACTGCAAACAAACTACAGATGCTTGTGCCCCTTGTACATCTATCTGGCTTATGTGGGTCGTCCTGGAGAGTCAAACCAGGATCCTTTGGCTTTGCAGGCAAGCGCCTTAACCATTAATCCATCACTCCATCCCTGTGTTGTGCTTTTTTATATTAGCTATTCTAATAAGTGTCTACTGGTATCTCAATATGGTTAAATTCATTTCCCTAATGACAATTGAGCATCTTTTCTTCCGTTGTGTAAATCTTAAGAAATACCTTCACAATAAAAAATAAACAACTGAGCCATGAATGGTGGTGTATGTCTTTAATCCCAGCACTTGAGAGGCAGAGGCAGGAGAATCATTGTGAGTTCGAGGCAAGTCTGGGACTACAATGTAAGTGCCAGGTCAGCCTGGGCTAGAGTGAGACCCTACCTTGAAAAAAAAGTAAACTATTTGCTGATAGATATAACAGTGGGGAAAGAAGGGTTAGGGTAAAATGGAACCCAATTTTTAAGTTTCAATTATGTTTGATGAATAAGATTGCTACAGAATCTACATGATAGTAAATATGAAAACATTATAAAACATGTAAAGTAAATGTGAGGGATTAACGTTTGCTAGTAAGGACTATAAAGCTAAACAGATACAACAACTATGGCAAAAGCCTCTAATGCTCTCAGACAGAAGGTAAATAAACACCTTGATCAGATCTGACCTGCCGGCACTCTCTCCACTGAGAAAAAGCCCAGTTTGCTTACATTAACAGATGGGGCCTCACTATGCTGCCCAGGCTGGCTTCAAACTCTTGGGCCCAAGTGATCCTCCTACCTGTCTCCTGAGTATCTACGACTATGATTGGGCCACACCACCTCACATGCTCAAAAATGAGGTTTTTAAGCATAATTATCTCTTTCCACAGCCAACATAAACAACTGATCAGCATTCCCATAATAGCAAGACAGAAATTGGTGATTTTAATATGAGAAGCTGGCCAATTCCTCCCTGTTTTTTTTCTCCTGTGACCAACATCCCACATCAAACAAGGCTTCAGGCTTCCAAAATATTAAAAAGCCTTGTCCATTTGTTGTTTGTGACCACTACACTGGGTGTGTTGCACATACCTGGAATCTTAGTACTTGGGTGGCAGAAGCAAGAGGATTGCCACAAGTTCAAGGCTAGCCTGGTCTACATAGTGAGCTCTAGGCTAGCCAGAACCATGCAGCAAGGCCTTGTATAAAAAAAAAAAAATAAGAAGGGGGCTGGAAGGATGGCTTAGCAGTTAAGGTGTCTGCCCAAAGCCAAAGGACCCAGGTTCGATTCCCTAAGCCCCACGTTAGCCAGATGCACAAGGGGACACAGACATCTGGAGTTCATTTGCAGTGGCTGGAGGCCCTGGCATACCCATTCTCTCTCTTTCCAACCCCCCTCCCCTCTTTCTCTATCAAATAAATAAATAAAATATTTAAAAAATAAAAAGGATCAGAGAGATGGCTTAGCAGTTAAGGTGCTTGCCTAGGAAGCCTAAGGATCCAGGTTCAATTTCCCAGTACCTACATAAGCCAGATACACAAGGTAGTGTATGCATCTGGAATTCATTTGTGGTGGCTTAAGGCCTTGGTTCGCTCATTCTCTATCTACCTCTCTCTCTCTCAAATAAATAAAAAATATACATATTTTTAAAAATATTTTAAAAAGAGCCTCTATCTTTAGGCAATAATTTTTACTGAACTAAAAAGTACCCATGAGTACTGGAGGAATGGCATAGTGGTCAAGGCCTTTGCCTGCAAAGCCAAAGGACCCAGGTTCGATTCCCCAGGACCCATGTTAGCCAGATGTACAAGGGGGTGCACAAGACCGGAGTTCATTTGCAATGGCTGGAGGGCCTGGTGCAACCAACCTACCTTCCTTCCTTCCTTCCTTTCTTCCTTCCTTCCTTCCTTTCTTTCTTTCTTTCTCCCCTCCCTCCCTCCCCCCCCCCCTGTCAAATAAATAAATAAAAAGAACCCATGACACAGATGATGCTAAATAATAACACAATCAAAGCCAGGCGTGGTAGCACACACCTTTAATCCCAGCACTCAGGAGGCAGAGGTAGGAGGATCACCATGAGTTCAAGGCCACCACTCTGAGACTACATAGTGAATTCCAGGTCAGCTTGGACCAGAGTGAGACAAAAAAAAAAAAAAAAACCCCACAATCAGTAACAATGAACTCACCTCTAATGCTCCCTAGCCTGTACGGCAGGAGGGATGATGACTAGCTCCTACAGAACAAGTACAGACGACAAAAACTCCCACAGTGGCTTCCAACCTCAGTAACCCTCCCAGGATCACACTAGATGGCTACACTTCAAATAGGATGAACCAGTAAGCTAGAGTCTTAATCAATACCTAAGGCAGAAACTTACCTTTCTTTCCTTCAACAACTTCTTATAGCCATTTGATCCAAGTGATAACAAAGTAATAAGGACATCTAAAGAAGGCGACGCAGAGGCTCTTCCTGGAATAAGGACAAAGGCACATGACAACAGGATCGGGCTGAGGCTAGAGCTATAGAAATTGAGACTCATTTTGCAGCAGGTTCCGTGCAGATGAATTTTTCTACTAGTTACTTTTTCTCTTTTTTTTTTTTTTTTTCCAGTTACTTTTTCTGAAGAACAACTTACCTGGATACATCTTGCTGATTTCCTGAATGAAGGAATCATTAAAGCCAGCAATTATAGCACCACCTACTGGAACCATGAAATTTTTGTCCAAGCTCTGAACGAAAGCGTCTATTCTACCAACCCGAGCCCCCTAGAATCAAATAACACGTAATATTATGTTAGTTGCTAGGAGGCCAACTGACAGCTGCTATTAACAAATAGGAATAACATAAATAATAAATATGTGAGGTGATGGCTATGTTAATTAGCTTGATTTAACCATTGCACAACACTTATTTCAAAACACCTATGAAGCATCCCAGGTGGTCTAGTTAGGATTCAGCACTCTGAAAACATGTATGACACATAGGCATTTACTTGCAAAGCCTGCACAATTTTACCTTAACTGAAAAATTTAAAAATGAGTGCCATTAAAATAATGGATAGAAATTTAGCAATAGGTCAGATTGTTATTTTCTTTATAATGGTGCTAATAAAATGTTTTCCATGGTATTTTAAATGGTGCTTCTTAATAGAGAACAGCACAGCACTTCACAGTGTACAACTGCTTTCCCACATTAATTACCAACATTCACAACCACCTGTCAAGCAGCCAAGTTTTCATTATCAGCTCCAGTGGGAACTTTACTAAGACAAAGCTTTAAACCTTAAAACTGTGTTAAGACAATATGCATTTCTCCTGTATCTCTCATCTGTGTCCTTTACTGGATAACAAGTGACTACAATGGGTCCTATGATTAAGCTGTTTTAGATCCCATGTATTCTAGAATGGCCACCAAATAAATTGTAGCAACCCAAACTGCTGAACAGCAAGATATTTAAGTGCCTCTCTGGTACCTAGACAATGTACAAACTTTGTTTCAAGCTTTTATTTTTGGGGGGATGGGTGGAGGTAATGCTGGGGACAGAACCCAGGTAATCAAGCTACCACTTTCAAACCAAGCCTCTCAATCTACTACCTTTACTACCACTTTATCACCAAGCTCTACTCCTGCGATAGCTTCAACAGCAAAAGAGAAGCAAAACTTTGTGTATTTCTGGCAACTCAAAAGCAATAGTTCTATACAACTTAAGTTCCTTATTATTACAGTCTCAGATGATTGCATTCCAATATAAATGAACCTCAGATGAAAATCTAATATTCCTGTGAAAAACTGAACACTTACCTACTGGAAATGTAAAGCCAAATTCTGGTCTCCATCCAACACAGGCTGTGACCTTCTAACTAATGTGCTTCAATTTTCTCCTCTTAAAAATAGAGATACTATCTAAATTTCAACTAAGACAGTTTTTCCCTTTATCTATGGCCACAGATTTTCAATCTGTGTTCACAATCTACATTCCTATTAATAGTGAGACCGCTTTTGACCTTCATCTTCACACTTTCTCTCCACTGCCAGATCTCAGGGAGAATGGAAAGTGCAGATAGCCGGCCTAATCTGAGAGACCAGGAATGGCAACAGGTGGAGGCCGCGAACAGGGAAGGGAGCAGACGACCCAAGGGCTACCCCACGACGGTCTGAAGTCTTGACCTTGCCCTAGTCCTCTCATTTCCTAAAAATGTGTAAGACAAAACCAACTACACCTCAGAAAAAGAGAAGCACACATGACTATACATAATTGAAAAACATACCATATAAAAGCAAAGTAGCCGGGCATGGTGGCACACGCCTTTAATCCCAGCACTCAGAAGGCAGAAGTAGGAGGATTGCCATGAGCTTGAGGGCACCCTGAGACTACATAGTGAATTCCATGTCAGCCTGTGCTACAGCGAGACCCTACCTCAAAAACAATCACAACCAAAAAAAAAAAAAAAAAAAAAAAAAGCAAAGTAGTCATTAATAAAAAGCTGCCCTCTTATTAACATGTAAATAATGTCAAGGCTTCTCAAGAGAAACATGATCCTAAGCTGGAAACAAACATGAACAGTGCTACACAAAACAGGGACACCTCAAAACACCAGACCTCTAGAACTCTTCTACCACTGAGACACGTATGTCAAAAGGCAGCGCTCTCTGTGGCAGGACAAGCAGGCTAGACCCTATCACAGGAATAGGAACCAGGACCTCATTCCCCACATTAATAGCAAAGGCTACCACTACAGAAGTGGTTTTTTTAAAAAGGGGGGTGTTGCCGGGCGTGGTGGCGCACACCTTTAATCCCAGCGCTTGGGAGGCAGAGGTAGGAGGATCGCCGTGAGTTCGAGGCCACCCTGAGACTACATAGTGAATTCCAGGTCAGCCTGAGCCCGAGTGAGACCCTACCTCGAAAAACCAAAAAAAAAAAAAAGGGGGGGGTGTGTGCTGTGGAAATGGTTCAACAGTTATAGGCATTTGTTTGAAAAGTATGATAGCCCAGGTTTGGTTCCCTGCACCTATGTAAAGCTAGATGCAAAAACTGGCACATGCATATGATGTGGCAAGAGACCCTGGAGATCCATACATATGCACACACACATGCAATGAAGTAAGTAGAAATATTTTTAAATCTAAAAACATAGTAATAGGAGAGCTGAAGTGAGATAGGAAATACTGAGCCATGGTCTATGAAGTAAAAGGTTGCTGTCAAGCAGCTTATGCAATTATTAATGCTTCTCGAAGAGCAAGTAGGTGAGCTCCTATGTGCAGGCGTTGTTCTAGGTTCTGAGGAGAGCAGCCGTGGATAAAGGAAGCAACTGCTCACATAATTACTTCCAGGAAGCAACAGCTATTCTGGAAGCTGAGATAGAGGCATAATAAGCTTAAGGCCAGCCTGTTCAACTTAGTGAGACCCTATCTCAAAATAACATATAGGGAGAGTTCAGCAGTAGTGCTTGGCTAGCATGCCCAAGGCCCTGAGTGTGAACACTAGCTAGCACCACAAAAAAAGAAAAAGGTATTCCCAGGATGTGCTGAGCATTTACTGGGTATCAGGCACTGCTCTAAGCACTTCACATCTACAACACATTGATCTTCACAATGATCATATACGGTTCCTCTACTGTTCCTCAATTACACACGAACAAAATAATGTTCCTCTATTACCTGTTTTACAGAAGCTAAAATTAAGGGACAAGCTGAGATCCAGGCAGTTAAAGCACTGTAGAAAATGTTACCTAAGCAATCAATAACATAGCCAGAACGAGAATCTAAAGAAAGAGGACATGGTTACATGTAACACTTCCTCTCTTCTAGTACTCAGGCCAACTCTGCCTACCCTTGAATTCTGTAGTTTCAGAACATACATAACTCATCAACATATTCCATAAAATAATGTCTGGCCACCTACACAGCTATGACTCTGTCCCCAGCCATAAACATATTTCACATGGGCTACTCCAAGAGCTACTACTCTTGCCATCCTGCATTCCATTCCCCACAGGGCCAGAGCATTTGCCACTCTCCTGCTCCAAACCCCTACAAATACTATACATAAACTCCAAATCTTCATTCACTGTGATCCGACCAGACTGCTGGCCTGGTCACTTTTCACATTTTCGTAGCACCCAGTCTTGACCCTTGCTATTTGTTACCTCTGTTTGGAACCTCTCCTTGGAGACTTACATGCTGCTCAGTCTTTCATATGGGCTCTCAAGGGTGACTTCTCGAAGAAGCCTTCCAAGATCACTCCATGTAATCTGATATGTCCCTCTCAAATACCAGAGAACTTATTGAGGACTGGCAAACTTACTACTTACTGTCTGCTTGGAGAACCAGAATGCACCAAGAGGTCAGGACTCTGAGGCATTCATTATTGCACCCCTAGCACCTGGCATACCAGTGGGAACCCAATAGATTAGTTGAGTGAAATGACAATTCGTTGTCTGCACAAGCAGTAGTAACACCTATTTTGTTGAAATTCTTAATAATGTTGCTGCCTCCCACACTTGAATCTTCACAATCCCTTCTGGTAGAAATAATTACTCCTACATACATACATACATATTTTTATAGCTTTGCTATGTCCTTCTACGTTTATCTATCTTCACACCCATATCCCACAAGTTTCCCAGAAACAGTCATTTTAGTAAATATAAACAGAAGTATACTTCTTGAAATTCATATACACATCACAATACCCTAATTTGCTCAGAATGAAGTCATTCTGGGACATTACCTAAATTAAAAAAAAAAAAAACTTTTGAAAGTTCTAAAATATTTTAGAAATAGCATTTTTATTTCCACCAATTGCTTGTTTACTGCAATACTATTGTCTCAAAAGACTTGCGATTTTACTACTTTGTGTTTTCAAGAAAAGCATGGGTCTCTTGTATCACACTGAGCTAGATGAACAATTCTGCAGCCGTGGGACATCAGGCAAATCACTTAACCCACTGAGTTTATTTTTTCACATACAGACTGGGAACAATAGAATGTATCCTAAAATTATTAGGTTTAAGTTTAAAAACTTTAAAAGCTTGGCAGGATGCCAAACACACATGGTGGGTCCTCCTCAGTAAATGGCATATGTTACCAACAAGAACTACTGAGATAACCAAAGTGAATTTTATTTAAAATGTCATGAAATAGCACTCAGAACTCAACAAGACCCACATATTAATTTGGTTTAAAGCACCAGTGAAATCGGTCTTCTTTTCATTTAGGCCAATTTATGGAAAATAGAATATTTACTACTTTTTTTTAAGACAAGTCAATTTTAAAAGGTAATATAACATCTGAAGCAAAACAGTATCTGCATTTAAACAATTCACTCACCCATTTAATCATTTTATTTTTCGGTTTAAAATGTCAGTAAAACAGCTCATAACGCAGAGGAATGATGACAAACCAGGGCATGAAGAGGCACAACACGAAAGGTACCTAGTGCATATCATATCCTAGAGCTCAGTCTCTTCAAGCATACTCTTTAATTACCTAGTCTTCAAAACTGTGTGTGAGCACCACAACACTACTTCTCAACTAGGGAAGAACACCCATGTGTTAGGCAGCATGACAATGAACAGTAGGGAGATTATATACAACCATGTGGAAAGGAGAGGACTGTAATACCATGTTTAAAAGGAGTGTAACTAGGCCGGGCATGGTGACACATGGCTTTAATCCCAGCATTAAGGAAGCAGATAGGAGGATCACCACGAGCTCTGCAAGTTCAAGGCTACCCTGAGACTATATAGTGAACTTCTGGTCAGCCTGGACTAGAGCAAGCCCCTACCTCAGGGGGGAAAAAAGAAAGAAAGAAAGAAAGAAAGAGGGAGGGAGGGAGGGAGGGAGGGAGGGAGGGAGGGAGGGAGGGAGGGAGGGAGGGAGGGAGGGGGGAAGAAAGAAAGAAAGAAAGAAAGAAAGAAAGAAAGAAAGAAAGAAAGAAAGGAAGGAAGGAAGGAAGGAAGGAAGGAAGGAAGGAAGGAAGGAAGGAAGGAAGGAAGGAAGGAAGGAAGGAAGGAAGGAAGGAAGGAAGGAAGGAAGGAAGGAAGGAAGGAAGAAGAAAGGAAGAAAGAAAGAAAGAAAGACAGGCTACAACTATGTGACTATATGAAATATAATATAGGCACATAAACAGAAAATATGAATACATGATTAAAGATATCTGTCATGTTTGATCATCTACTCCTTCCTTTCCTAAACTCTGAATGAGGCTGGTACATTTTAATTTTGAAAGCACTTAAAATGTTACAACTTAAAGAGCAAGGAAGAAAGAACAGTAACAAGGAATTGTCTAAAGGAAATGTTTTCAACATTCAGCACAGAAAAGTGTACACTTCTCTGTTCCACACACATTATGCACACTGCAATCAAGAATTGTGAGGCAGCCTCAAAAATTAAAAAATTGAAACTAGGGAGATGGCTCAATAGTTCAAGCACTTGCTTGCAAGCCTGCTAGGTTCCACAGCACCCACATAAAGCTAGAGGCAAAGTGTCATACATGTCTGTGACCCCCAAACACCTATGGCAGTGGAAGGGTGAGCCAAGAGAATTCACATGCTCCGTGGCTAGGGAGACTGGTTATTATGCCTCAGCAAAACTTGGGAGACCCTGTCTCCACAAGAAGGCCAGAGGACAAATGCGCTGAGGCTGTTCTCTGCCTCCATGTGCACAACCAAGCACACACCCACCCTGGATCCCCACGGACACATGGACACGTACAGTTTTAAAAGTTAAATGAGAAAAAGGAAAATAGGTCTAGAGAGTTAGCTTCACAATTAAGGCTCTTGCTGCAAAGCCAAAGGACCCAGGTTCAACTCCCCAGGACCCACATAAGCCGGATACATAAGGAGGCGCATGCATCTGGAGTTCGTTTGCAGCAACTGGAGCTGGCGCACCCATTTCCTTTCTCCCCCCTCCCCCGCCTCTTTCACTCTCAAATGAGTAACTAAAAATATTAAGGAAAAAAAACCTATTTTTTTTAAAAAAAAAGGAAACTAAAGAAAAAGTAAGAGTAATCAAGTGCAAACTTTAAACCAACAGCTAAATTTAAAAGACTGTTTAGTACCTAAGATGCTGGAAAAGGTCAGTGGTTTTGGAACTGGAACATTTTAATGTTACATATTCTTTTAACATCTGAAAATGCATTGTTATTTACATACATGACTTGTTTTTATTGCACCTCTCTTTTTACCTTTTTCTTCCCCTAATACATAAGATACAATCATCAATATGGTTTTTAAATACTGTGATCTGGGATTGGGAGAAGCTCTGTAAAGTACTTGTCTTGCAAGCTTGAGTACGTGAGTTCAATCTCTAGTATCCATGCAAAATGCTGGGCACAGTGGTACATACTTGTAATTCCAGCACTGAGAGGCAGAGACAAGTAAATCACCAGGACTCTCCAGCTAGTCATGTAGGCTAATTAGTGAGTGCCAGGACAATGAAGCCCTGTCTCAAAGGAGGTAGACAGCAACCCAAGATTGGCTCTGGCCTGCATATGTGCCCACACAGTGCAAATGTCTGCATACATGTGCATGCATATAAAAAGTACTGTAATTCAACATATTAAAAAATAGAAATCTGGCTTGGAACACAGGAGAATGATGGCTCAGCAAGTCAGCTCTCCAGGTATGGGAGTTCTCAACATTTTGGGCTGATGGCAGTTCACTGGGGCTGTGTCATCCATGAGAGTATTTTCCTTGACATTTCTGCTATCTTTCTGATCCTTAAATAAAAAATGTGATAACCAAAAAAAAAAAAAAAAAAAAAAAAAAATAGAAGTCTGGGTACTAAAATATCAGAAAATTGAAAACTCTACTAAAATCTTTTTTGTTTGTTTGTTTATGGTTTTTCAAGGTAGGGTCTCACTCTAGCCCAGGCTGACCTGGAATTCACTATGGAGTCTCAGGGTGGCCTCAAACTCACAGCGATCCTCCTACCTCTGCCTCCCGAGTGCTGGGATTAAAGGTGTACGCCACCACGCCCGGCTACTGAAATATTTCTATATTGGTCCTGAACTATCAAAATTATTATCCAATTTCCACCATACTACTAAGGAAGAATGACTTTTACTAAGGGAATACTAGATACAAGTTTCTAATGCTCCCTGAGGTAGAGAATGCTGTTAACTGCTTTTACTATATAAGATAATGAAGAAAATCATAAATTTTATAATGTATTAAAATCCTTTGGGGGCTGGAGAGATGGTTCAGTGGTTACATGCACTTGCCATTTAATCAAGAGAGGCTCTTGGGCCCAAAACTGCCAACTTAAACTTCTTAGGACCCATGTAAAAAGCTGGGCACAGGCACATATGTCTGTACCCCAGTCTATAGGAGGCAGACTGGAGAATCACTGGGGCTCACTGATGGATAGCAACTCAAAGTTGAGGAAGTCTCTGTCTCAAAGAAATATACAGATGAGTGATAAGAGAAGGACCCCCAGTGCTCTCCTCCAGCCTCTGAGTGCACATAAGTATACATGCACTACACATCACATATGTCACACCACACCCAGACATACAAAGCCTCCTTTCTCACCTATTTTCTGACACCCTCTTACCTGCTGGATGAGATGCATGCACTTGGAAGACTGTACCCCATAGGCATTGTTGACTATGTGTGGAATGTCATAATTAGCACAAATCACAGCCAGTTCTTCTAATCTGCAAGCATAAATATGCAGTACAAAGACACAGTCACACAGGGCTTTGTAAACTATAATGTGGAATTTTTTTAATTTAATAGTTAATGATAATGTAAACCAGAAGGATATGACAAACTGAATTCCTTCTGTAGCATCTTTGCATATAATTCAGCAGCTTGGAAATACAGAGCAATCACTTTAGAAAAACCCACACCTTTTAAATTAATGTTACCAATAAATAAGAGGGAAAAGCATACTTATAAATAAAAAATTATATAGATGGCAGTTTTGAAATCATTTTAAAATGTTTTATACACAAAGAAAAATTATTTATAATGACCCCTCAGAAAGTGCTACAATCCTTTTTGTGCTTTTTTTTTTACCATATTAAAGCTAGTATTAGCAAACAATTAGCGCTTCTGTAAATCTTAAGAAATCTCACATTAAATATCTCATAAAATAGACATGCATTTTCAAATAGCTTTTACTATACTAAAAATACAAGATATTCAAATGTTCTGCTACCAAAATCACTTTTTCTCCAACAATTTGGATACTAACAAATCTTTTTAAAAGCTACTGCTTTAAAATCTACATATATTCTTTCTTACTTTTTTATTGTATGCCTCTCATATTTAGCCAATTTGTGAATCTAATTTTAGAACAAGTAAGGTAAGATTCCTCAGAGTACAATAGAGGTTCCTGCACAAAACTAAACACTACCTACTTATGACTCAGGTCACATGTAACAGAAATGTTATCATACTATAAAATTAAAACTAGATCTTGTGGTATAATAAAATTAGCCTTAAAGGGGGAGGATCAATAAAAATTAAGTATATACAGAGCAAAAATTAAGTACATATAAATAAAAAAGTATCTTCAGAGTTAAAATTAAAAAAGAAAAAAATTACTTGATACAAAGAAATAAAATGTAGTTTTAAAGTTTAATAAAATCAAATGGTATGCATTACTATTTTCATCAGCTTCAATTATCAGAAATATTCATTACATCCTGCTAGTAAAGAACGACACTTTGCTGACTGATAAACAACTGTCTCACAGTATACCACACATAAAATAACACTGTGTTAGGCATACTGTAAATATCAGTCAAAATGAAAAGAAACTCTTTCCCATGATAGGGTCCAATTAATATAAATATCCACATGCTGTTTTTAGAAATATGATTTCTATCACATTGAAAGTTTTTCTAGATATCAAAGCTATCAAAGAGGAATATTTATTTAATATTTCAATACAAATTTAAAATGATCAGTCATTAATAAACCATTCAAGTATATGCAACATAATCTTAAAAAAGAATTCAGTCTCCTGAATGTAGCAAAGCAAATTTTCAAGACGTGCTCTTAAAAATATCTCTTAAAACTGCTGGTAAGATAATCAAAGCTAACATACATCTATTATTGCCAAATATGATTCTATGAAAACCAAAGTGTAAATTATGCAACAAAGAAAGTCCAAAGTCAATATAATTCTTATGAATTATTAACTCTCCTGTCCAAAATGTTAAAATGAAACAAAAACAGCTGCTGTGAAAGTCAGAAATGCCCTATAACATTTTCAAGTAGACTGGGTGGCTATTATTCAGAAAAGTAAACACCTGCTTTTTCCCTCACTGTGACTTTTATTTTATTTTCTTATTTATATTATCCTCAAAATGCAGGCACTACTGTGCATATCCAGTATACATCTGAGTTAATTTCCCAAATAAAAGAAATTCAAAGGAATGTAAATAATCTTAAGATTTTCAATTTAAAATCTGTTAATACTGATAAGCTCCTACATATGGCAATAAAGTATAAAGTCAAAGCAGAAACAGAAATGCAACCAACTAAATCCAGCATTTAAGTTAGAAAAAACTTCTGTTAAGCAATGAGGGAAAAGATGGTAGGAGATAGAGACAGATAGAAAAGAAAAGTTTAAAGAAATCTCTATCTTTGTATTAGTTTGCTTTTCCATATCAACAGTGTATTGCATGCGTGCATGGTTGCATGTTTCTGTGTGGACAGAGTACATATGAAGGCTAGAGGACCACTCTGGGTGTCACCCTCAGGACATAGGGTCTCTCACTGGCCTGGAGTTCTCCCATTAAGCTAGACTAACTGGCCAGGAAGGATACAGATCCTCCTGTCCCTGCATCACTAGCACTGGGACTACAGGTACCACACCTGGCACTTTAAATGGGCACTGGAGCTCAAACTCAGGTCCTCATGCTTGCAATGCAAGCACTCTGCCAACTGAGCTATCTCCCTAGACACTTCTCCCCAAGGTTATTCTATTTTCTTAGGAGAGTATATCCACTATATCCTGCCAAATGTAGTTAAAGCATGCTTGAGAATCATTACATAGCATTTTATTAAAGACTGGTGAGCACCTAGAGATCAATATTTGCAAGTCATTTACCTATCTGGCACCCTTGGAGCAAAGCAGGATGTAGTAGAATGAATACACAGAATATTCTCAGGCCCGAGTTCCTGGACTTTGGCCTCCACTGCTTTCAGGTCTGTGCGCAGCTCATCACCTTCCAAAACATTTTCTATCACCACCGGCTCAAAACCTAACCAAGCCAATAAGAAATTTAAACATTAGTGTGACTTAAATGAAGGAAGATTCTAGAACTCTACAATGCAAAATGCTTAGTTTAACTGATGAGCTCTCCTCTAGTCATAAAAAGGCTGACTCAACACTGGCATTAGTTAAAGATAGGTCAAATAGCATGAAGGTCAGCTAGACAATCAGGAACATGAATCTTTTTTGTTAACACTTTGATATGACAAAAGGAATTCTGTAAAGTTAGGCAAACAAACATTTATAGCAGCAACAGCTCAGATACTGATTAAAAAAACAAAACAAAACATGGCATCCAGTTCAGTTTCAGTCTGTAGCCAAGCAAGTCTGCTCATTCTCTGGTAATATTTCAGTTTTATTTCATAGCCCATTTTATTTGAAATGGATATAAATTATAATATAATTCAAGGATTGAAATAAATCACAATCATCATGCCACAATTAATTTCAGTTGCCTGGGGTCACTCACCCATCTCATCAGTCACAAAAGCCTTCTCTAACTTTATCATAAAATGTTTCTTCAGATTCTTAATTTAAATAGTATACTTAGCCAGAAAATAATTAAAGGTTATCCCACATATAATTATGATCCTTTAATGGTAAATATTTAGAGGTTCATATGGATAAAAAGTTATATAAAGCAAAATATACAGTACATTTTATGTCATGACTACTTTACCACAATTTTTTGAAAAAAGGAATACAGACTTCATTTTGTTTTCCACTTAGTTATCACTATATTAAAAAACTTGGGGGCTGGAGATATGGCTTGGTGGTTAATCCATTTGCCAGTAAAGCCAAAGGACACTGATTTTATTCCCCAGGATCATATAAGACAGATGCACAAGGAGGTACATGCATCTAGAGTTCATTTGCAGTTGCTGGAGGCCCTGGCGCACCCATTTTCTCTCTCCCTCTCTCTGCCTCTTTCTCTCTCTTAAATAAATAACTCTTCTTGGATTTGGGAAGGCTACCCAGTGGGAAAAGGGCTTGCCACCCAAGTACAAGGACCCTGAGCACCCATGTAAAAGCTGGGGGTGACGGGGCATGCCTATAATCCTAGAAGTAAGAAATGGAGACAGGAGAATCCCTGGGGGTTACTGGCTAGCTTGTCTAGCGGAATCAGTGAACACAAGCTTCAATGAGACATTAAAGAAAATAAGGTGAGGAGGGAATTACCATGGGATTTTTTTTATAATCATGGAAAATGCTAATAAAAATTAAAAAAAAAAAAAAAGAAGGAGAGAGCAATAGCAGAAGACATCCAAGGTTGACCTCTGGCTTTCACAAGTGCACACACACAAATGGGCAAAAATATAAATTTCCTGGGCTGAAAAGATAGCTCAGTGGTTAAAGGCAGTTGGCTGCAAAGCCTACCAGCCCAGGTTCAATTGCCCAGTAGCCAAATAAAGCCAGATGCACAAAGTGGCACATGCATCTGTAGTTCATTAACAGTGGTAAGAGGCCCTGACAGCCTATACTCTCTATTGTTCAAATAAATAAATAGAGTATCTTTTAAAATTTCCTCATTAGGATTATTTAAAACACTACATGTGGAGCTGGAGAGCTTGCTTAGTGTTTAAAACCATTTGCTATGCCAGTTTAAAGACCACAGTTTGGTGCCCCAGAATCCATGTCAAGCTGAACCAGTGGCACATGCATTGTAATCGCAATGCACCTACAGCTGTAGGAGGCAGAGACAGGAGAATCCTGAGGCTTGCAAGCCAAGTAGCCTGGCATGTGCAGTGGCGAACAACATGCAAGGTCCTGTATCAAACAGGTAGAAGGCAAGGGCCAACATCCCAAGGTTGTCCTCTGACCTCCACCCACACACCTATCCATCCATCCATCCATCCACATGAAAAAAAATAAATAAAACATTACACATGCCACTTATATTCTTTTACCTGCAGTTACCATGGATTTAAAACATGACTTCTGATCTATTCGTGGCCAGATGATGTACTTTGCCTTTGGTCTTTTGTGTCGTAATGTTAGAAAACACAGGGTTAGACTCATACCCGTTGCCATAGGAACTATAAAGCAACTGGCCACTGAATGGACACCTACAAATAAGAAATAAGATAGAATTGGTTATCCCATTAAAAAATATCCAGTATTAAGCTGGGCGTGGTGGTGCACGCCTTTAACCCCAGCACTCAGGAGACAGAGGTAGGAGGATCGCTATGAGTTCGAGGCCACCCTGAGACTACACAGTGAATTCCAGGTCAGCCTTAGCTAGAGTGAAACCCTACCTCAAAAAAAAAAAAAAAATCCAGTATTGGGCTGGAGAGATGGCTTGGAAGAAAAGGTACTTGCCTGCGAAGCCTAAGGATCCATGTTCAACTCCCCGGATCTCACATAAACCAGATGTGTAAGGATGTGCATGCACACAAGGTGGTGCACGCATCTAGAGTTCAACTGCAGCTGCTGGAGGCCCTGGCATGCCAATTCTCTCTCTCTCTCTCTCTCTCTCTCTCTCATTTTAAAAAAAAAAAAAAAACACTCCAGTACACAGGGCTGGAGAGATGGCTCAGCAGTTAGGGTGCTAGCCTAACGACCCAGATTAAATTCCCTAGTACCCACATAAAGCCAGACCAATAAAGTGGTACATGGATCTGGAGTCTACTTGCAAGAGCTAGAGGTCCTGTCATGCCCATTATCTCTCTCCTTGTAAATAAGTAAAAATAAAATAAAATAACAATATCCTTTTTGAAGAAATGATACAATTCTCTTGTCAAATAATAAGAGTTATACTCTAGTGTTTTTCTCTACACTGCTGTTGGGAAGCTCACTGTCATAGTCATCCTCTGAGACTATGCTTCTGCTTTTCCACCTTATTCTGAAATGCTTTTTCTATGTCCTTTTAGAAGCCATTCATATTCCTTTGGAAAAGAAGAATGAACACACCAAACTGGGTAGCAGCACGCTGTCTGCTCACCAATCACATTATTATCAACACAGTACATACCAGCCAACTTTATGATGTCAAGGACCAAAGAATTGGTAATTTTGTTCAAAAGGCTAGAGCCTGCAGCTTTTGGTTGCACAGCAGAAATATCACCGGATCGTCCAATTCCATGAATAAACCTAAGCAAAACATGGGCCAAAAACTGGACAAATACATTCAATGTTCTGAGTAATGCAATATATAGGCATTCAAACACATTAACCAAAAACTACTAGAGGTAGTATTTGGCTGTTGTATATATATTTTATAAACTATTAATAATGTTAAAATATCTCATTTAAATTGAAACAGCTCCATTAATTATGCTATAGTAGCTATTCTCCAAAGATGGCCATCAATTCAGTTTCATTCCTCCCCAACCGCTCATCTAAATCTGAAAAGGCCTTGCTGACTTGTCTTAAACATCTAAGCTAGGTCATAGGAAGCCCTACCATCTCCACCAGGATTCCTGAAGTTTTCAAGTGGGTACTTCCTCTCACCTAGCTGTATGCTGGAAGAGCCCACACCATAGAAGTGGCCCTCTGGGTTCCAGCCATCAAAGTAGGACATCTTTAGTAAACAGATGAGCCTTCATACGACTAAGTTCTCAGCCATATCTGACAATTGTCCCAGAGATTCAAAACAGTTCTCACCCTTGCTGAGCCCAGTTAATACTCAGAACAATGAGAAGTAATAAGTAGTTGTCTTAAGCCATTGAGTTTGGGGGTGATTTGTTATACATCAATAAAAAAAGCAAGAATAGAGTCAGGTGTGGTGGTGCACACCTTTAATCCCAGCACAAAGTTGGCAGAGGTAGGAAGACTGCCATGAGTTCAAGGCCACCCTGAGAATACAGAGTTAATTCCAGGTCAGCCTGGGCTAGAGTGAGCTCTACCTCCGAAAACCAAAAAACAGAAAGAAGGAAGGAAGGGAGGGAGGGAGGGAGGGAGGGAGGGAGGGAGGGAGGGAGGGAGGGAAAAGAAAATAGGTAATGTTAGATTTTTTTTTTATCTCCTTGTCCCCAAGCCAGAGCAGCAGACTAGATCTGAAGATGGACTGATCTGATGCTTCAAAAATGGTCCTAATTTTTATTTGTGTTGTTTTTTATTGACAGGATCCAGAATGGTCCTATCCTAGCAATCCTCCTGCTTCAGCCTCTCAAGTACTGAGATTACAAGTATGTGCCACCACACCAGGCAAAAGTTGTCCTAATATTAAAAGAATTATTGAGCCGGGAGTGGTGGCACACACCTTTAATCCCAGCACTCAGGAGGCAGAGGTAGGAGGATCGCCGTGAGTTCGCAGCCACCCTGAGACTACATAGTGAATTCCAGGTCAGTCTGAGCCAGAGTGAGACCCTACCTCGGGAAAAAAAAAAAAAAAAAAAAGAATTATTGTACTTTGCTTGCAAAGTGGCATCCAAATCCACTCTTTAAATTAGATAGGGTTACATACAAAAGATGCCTCTGAATGCTTAAAACAAACTTTAAAACCCTGGGCTGGAGATGGCCCAGTAGAAAAGCAATTGTCACACAATTCTGATACCTGACCCCACAGCAAAAGCTGGAAGCTGAGATGTGCGTCAGTGAGTCCAGCACAACAGAAGGGAGGTGAAGACAAGAGGAGTTCCCAAAAACTCCTTAACTGAGCAGCAAACAATGACTACCTCAAAACAAGATGGACGGCGCAAACCAAACAGAAAGTTGTTCTCTGACCTACAAACATGCCCTGGCATGCATGTGCCAGCATTCACATGAAAACACAAACACATACCACATAAAGTTCAAACTAAAAATTAAATTAAGGGCTGGAGAGATGCCCCAGCAATTAAGGCATTGCCTGCAAAGCCAAAGGATCCTGGTTCAGTTGTCCAGGACAGAGGGCACATGCATTTGGAGTTCCTTTGCAGTGGCTGAAGGCCCTGGTGCCCATTCTCTCTCCCTCCCTCTCTCTCAAATAAATAAAATATATTTTAAAAACAAATTAAAAATCATTTTGTAATCTGAATCTGTATATTATAGTCAAATAGATCAGAAATTCTGCATGAGATTATTCTCGAGTAACTGGTGTTACACTTCCTCACTATCCAAACATTATAAACATAACATTTTACATACAGTATCAACTACGTTAACATGAAATTTTCATCCAAGGTAATTTATCATCATGACAACAGTTTTGATTAAAGTATTATCGCCGTATGTCTAGAAAATTTCATTATGATTTAAAATCATGGAAGAGTACTTTCTAAAATATATATATACACACATACATACATACGTATATACATACATACATGTTTATATACATATATCACACAGAGGCTGGGAGAGAGAAAAAAGTGACCAAACTTATAAACCCTATCAGTAATGAGATGATTTCCAGAACTGTTTCTGAAGTAATGCAAAGAGCAGTGACAATCTAAGTGCAGTATTTAAAGTGGGATTCAGATACAAGTGAATGATGCTTCAAAGTCCTAACTACAAATCACTCTTCACCCATACCATATACCATGAAATGTAAGAAATACAGAGAACAGCATAAACAATCATGTCTCTTTTATAACAACCCAACAGGTTTATCAGGTTAAACATTCTTACCAAAACTGGGTACTATTAACTACCCAATGTCTGAAAGGGTAACAACTACATATTAGAAAATCTATCTATTGTCATTAAAAAAAAAAAAAAAAACTGAGCTGGAGAGATGGCTTAGCAGTTAAAGCATTTGTCTGCAAAGCCAAAAGACCAAGGTTCAATTCCTCAGGAGCCACATAAGCCAGATGTACAAGATGGCGCATGTGTCTGGAGTTGGTTTGCTGAGGTTGGAGGCCCTGGTGTGCCCATTCTCTCTCTCTCCCGACTTCTCTCTGCCTCTTTCTCTCTCTTTCAAATAAATAAATAAAAATAAAATATTTTTAATTTTTTTAACCCTCCTGTTCAGATAAGATGCGTCCATCTCTCTGCTGCATTTGATTTGTGTGACCATTTGATTAGGAAAGAAATGGTCTGCAAATAGACACTTCATAATTTAATAATACTGCCACCATTGGCTTCGGCCCCACCCCCTCTGAAAGGGGAGAAAAAACAACTGTTTTCATATCTATTCCCATTGGAGGCTTGATTCACCGGGAACCACATAAGCCAGATGCACAAGGTGGCACATGCATCTGGAATTCGTTTGCAGTGGCTGGAGGCCCTGGCGCGCCCATTCTCTCTGTGTCTGTCTGTCACTCTCAAATAAATAAATAAAAATAAACAAAAAAAATTTTTTTTTCAAAAAGCATACCTGTAATGACGACGAGCAACCAATGCAGACGCCACTCTTCCTTCCCTTTCTCCCACACCACAGTTGCCCAGGAAATTGTTGCTATCCATGATGGCAAGTTCATGTAAAAAGAGTTCAAGTGTACTTTCATCCCAACCATCCTCTGGACACTTGCCCTAAAAACAAACAAACAAAAAACCAGTAATCATAAACCCTGTATGGTGGCGCACACCTTTAGTCCCAGCACTTGAGAGGCAGAAGTCGGAGGATCATCTTGAGTTGGAAGGCTGCCTGAGACTACAAAGTGAATTCCAGGTCAGCCTGGACTACCACAAGACCCTACCTCGAAAAGCAAAAACAAAATAAGAAGAATATCATCGCTCTAAAATGCAACATCAGGACTGGCGAGAAGACTTAGCGATTACGGCACTTGCCTGCGAAGCCTAAGGACCCAGGTTCCATTCCCCAGTGCAGTGGCTGGAGACCCAGAGGCGCCCATTCTCTCTCTCTCTCTCTCTCAGTAAATAAAATTTAAAAGTCAACAGCAGTGCATTTAAATTTTTTCATGTGTATGTTGTCGAGCTCCTCGGTTTCTAAAATTCAGGCATAAACTCAACACTGAAGAAAGCTCAATTTGGAGGGCGTGGTGGCACACACCTTTATCCCAGCACAGGGGAGAGGATCGTTGTGAGTTCGAGGCCAGCCTGAGACTACAGAGTGAGTTCCAGGTTATTGTGAGATTCTATCTCATAATGATAATAATAATAACAATAAACAAATCTATCCCAAGCTGGCAAAATATTCGTGTTACATCTGATTGCAACTATGTAGTGATGGCAAGGAGTCTTCGAACCAGGGACTGTCAAAAGTGTGGTGGAACGAAACCCCAGGCTCCGGATAGGAGCGACACGCGAGAGACAGAGGGGATACGTCGCGTGCGGGTTACTCTACATCCGCCCGGGCGGGGAGGAGGTGGACTGTGCCCTTTCCGCCCGCAGTGACCCAGCGGGCACCGGGGCTCGACCGCCATCGGCCGAGGACGGAAGACGACGAGGAGGAGCCGCGCCGTCGGGGAGGGCCCGTCCGCCGTACCTTCTCCAGGAGCCGCCCGACGAGGTGCTCGTGGCCGCGCCGGGCCTCACCGCCCTGCCGCACGTACGCCGGCGACACCAGCTGCTCGCTGGCCGCCAGGTTCTCGCGGTTCATGACGGCGCCGGCCAGCACTCCCCTCCACACCGCCCGACCACAATGCAATTCTCCGCCTGGACGGTACGGCGGGGCCGTGGGTCCAAAATACGCCAAGCTCCGCCTCCGGCACATGCGCACACCACTTTCGGAGGGCGTTGGGGCATGCGTGAGGGAGTCAGCGCTTTGGGCGGGCTGTAGGTGGGAGGGAAAGGGCGGAGCTGAAGTTAGCCCCGCCTACTGTGTGGCAATGCACAAGGGGAACCCTAGTTAGTGTTCCTGAGGGCTAGAGGACTTCATGCAAGGACTTCGCAATTGTATAAAAAGGTCAGGAGACTGAAATGCAATTGTTGGGCTTCTCAAGAAACAAAATTTCCGGATTTGCTCTCTGTTCCGATCTGTTGGCTGGTTGGGATTTGTACAGAATCTGCACTTCAGCCTTGCTGGGATTTCAGAACCACCCATCCTTACCTTTGTACATTTCAACATGTACTAATTAATGATTAACAACCTGTATGAAATGATACAGTCCCACTCTTTTTCTTCTTTGGACTAGAATTGTTGTCTTTTAAGCCATAACAGTTCTCACCTACAACCCGACGTGATAGGCATTTGTCCACACATACATGTAGATCAGTGAATGTAGATTTCCTAATGAGATAGCCTTTGCTGTTTTGCTGTGAAACTCCTCTTCCCCTACAGCCTAAAACAGTACTCTAAATAAAAAGGAATTAAAAATTTTAAAGTACAAACCAAAATACATTAGAATTGTGTACTTGGTTACTGCACATCTCTTCCCAACTCCTAAAGACAACAACTTTGTGACCTGGAATTGGCAGTATTTTATACCACAGAGATCAGCAAACAATACCAATCACAAAAGAGGGGTTTTTTCTTTTTTAAAACTTTTTTTGTTCTTGTTCATTTTTTATTTGAGAGTGACAGAGAGAGAAAGGCAGAGAGAGAGAGAGAGAGAGAGAGAGAAGGAGAAAGAGAAAGAGAAAGAATGGGCGTGCCAGGGTCTCCAGCCACTGCAAATGAACTCCAGATGTGTACACCCTCTTGTGCATCTGGCTAAGGTGAATCCTGGGGAATCGAGCCTCTCACCGGGGTCCTTAGGCTTCACAGGCAAGCACTTAACCACTAAGCCATTTCTCCTGCCTTTCTTTCTTTTTTTATTTTTTAAAAGTTTTTATTGATAATTTTCTTTCACTCATACATACATATGTACATACATACATATATTTTGATCACTGTGCCTCCCATTACCTTATTTTTCTCCCTTACCTGTCCCCCTTCCGCTGAACTTCTTCTTTCCATCTAGTCCCAAAAGAGGGATTATTTCTTAAAAGTTAGGGAGAACTTTACATTCATAAAGTTGTACCTGCTCTAGGTGTACCTCTGCCATCTCCATTATGACTGATATAGACTGCAAATAAAGTGAGCATATCGTTCAATGGCATAGGAAAAAAACAGAATTTGAAAAGTGGTATCTCTCCTACCAAACTATTACTCAAATATCTCAAATATTCTTAAAGACAGGAAAGGAAGGGCTCACAGCTATAGCTGAAGGCCTTGTATTTGAAGATTTCCTCATATCTGGCACTAGACCTTGTAGTATTTCAATCTCAACACTAAAGGAACCAAACGGACAACCAACAAAATGTCTGTGTCTTGCTTCCTGCTAGTACCTAATCCAAATACTATCTTGGTGTAGATTCTGCCTGAAGCACTTCATTTGCTCCTCCTTTTTCAGAGGACCTCTATACTATCTCTAGGCTATTCAGTACAACTTGGCCTTCACCTGGGAGCAGAGCTACATGACTGAGCAGTCATGTCCCATGATTCACCGAAGCTCTGCTTATTTTCCAGGACCTCAGTTTTTTCCCCGCCTTTTTTTGAGAGAGAGAGAAAGAGGCAGAGAGATAATGGGCACATGAGGGCTTTTAGCCACTACAGATGAACTCCAGATGCATGCACTATGCATCTGGCTTTACATGGGTACTGAGGAATGGAACCTCTATTTTTGCCTTTGCCACTAAGCCATCTCTCCACCCCCTCCTCAAGTCTTAAAATGTCTAAGTTTCTCTTGTGATTCAGATTAATGTGTGCAGATAATCCTTTATTCATAGAACAAAGACAACTGGGAAAAAAGAATGCTATTTACTTGTGCTTATTCTGCCTTAGGGGGGAAAAAAAGGCCTCAACTTTTACTAGATAATTACAGCTTTTCCAGGCTGGGGAGATGGTTCAGCAGTTAAAGGCCCTTGCTTGCAGAACTTGACAACCTGGGTTCAATTCCGCAGTATGCATGTAAAGTCAAATGTACAAAGTGGCACATGTGTCTGGAGTTCATTTCCAGAAGTCCTTGCATGCCCATTCATACTTATCCATTCTCATTCCCTCTCTCTCTCAAATAAATAAATAATAAATATTACAAAAAGCTGGGCATGGTGGCACATGCCTTTAATCCCAGCACTTGGGAGGCAGAGGTAGGGGGATCACCATGAGTTCAAGGCCACCCTGAGACTACATAGTGAATTCCAGGTCAGTCTGAGCTAGAGTGAGACCCTACCTCAGAAAACAAAACAACAAAAAAAAATTTACTTTTCCAAATCATAGTCCATTATGCTAGGCAAGTGCTCTACCACAAAGCTATATTCCCAACCCAAGCACAACCCATTTTATAGGACAATACAGTACAACATGTATATATATACATAAATTGTACCAACTTGTGTACCTCATTCAGATAAAGCCTTGATTCTGGGGTGGGGAAAATGGGTCTGTGATTAAGAGTGCTTGTTGCTCATGCATGAGTTTGAGACCCAGCATTCCTGTAAAGAGCTAGACGTGGTCATGCATGCTTATAACCCCAGTCTGTGCAGGGCAGAGACAGGAAAATGACTGGGACTCTCTGACTATGTGCATTCCAGCTTTAGTGAGATGCTCTGCTTCAAAGAGATAAGGTGATAGAGCAATAAAATAAGATAATTAATGTCCACCTTTGCCCCACACCTTTGCATGTGTGTATGCAGATATGTTTGGGGCACACACATGCATGCATGGATGCAACACACACACACACAAAGTTTCAATTCCCACCTTGTGTCCTAAGTAGCTCTCTTTTTTTTCACTGTATCTCTCCATATGTGTCTAGTAAACTCAGCTTCCTTTTTGCCCAGAATGCCTAATCTAAGCCTGTCTGACTCAGACTGAACAAATCATGAGCTATAGAAATGGTATTTGAAGACATGTCTGTATACAGAGACTTAAATTCTACATAAATCACCAAGACTAAACTCCTTCCTCATTCAATAATCTCCCCAAACAGGCCACTCATCATTAGTCAAGACACTGAACCTGGGGGAATTACAGATTCATTGTTGACCCTGTAGAGTGATGGGAACAGAAATGATTGCATGAAACTTATCATTAACTCAAGGAGAGTCATCAGTGGGGCTCCTCCTGTACCAGGTGGATTCAGATCAGCTGCAGTGAGCTCATGGGAGCCATGCAGACAGTTGTATCATTCTAGATTTCTGCTTGGCCAGTCTCAGTGACACCTGCATCATCACAAAAAAATGCCTTGCTGCAACTGAACCACTGAAAATGACACATAGAAAAGGCCACAGAGAGCCCTAAGGAAAGAGTCGTTTCACTGCTGACTGTTGGTCCTCATGGCATACTAGGTTTGCCCACTTGATCCGAGTTGGGCAGTTGGATCCCTGGAACTGAAGCATCTTAAGAGATGAGTAGTTGCTCTAGTTTTGCCAGTGTGAAGATGCTGGCCCTTTACATCCTCTCTAGAGTCCTACATTGCATGCAGCTGTGCTTTCATCTGATGATCACTGTCATGCTAAATAAAACAACCAGGATGCCATGATGTCATGGTAAGACTGACTATGATTTCACAGCAACAGTGTCCAAGAGGTGAGGATTTGGATCCCTAGCCTTCTCTAACTCGACCATTCTCTTAGAAGAAATAAAATGACCAAATAAATGGGACTGAGGGATGTACAATGTACAAATGAGCAATAGCCATACCATGTATGACAATAGAACTCTGTCTTAGATCAGGGCTGGAGAGATGGCTCAGTAGTGCAAGGTGCATGCTTGAAAAGCCTGCTGTTCTGGGTTCAATACTGCAGTACCCACATGAAGCCAGACACAAAGTGGCACATGCATCTGGAGTTTGTTTGCAATGGCAAGAGTTGTTCTCTCTCTCTCTCCCTCTCTCTCTTTTTCTCACATAAATAAAAATATCTCTCAAAAAGAACCCTGATCAGTAACATTTCAGCATTCAGTCCAGGAAGCCAAACTACAATCTGTGCTGCAATTGTCCCTAAGTACTTGATCAATTACCAGTTTCCCTTGATTTTACCCCTACTTCCAACTCAATATCTACAATTTCTAAACCAATCACATAGGCTGATCCACTCCTGGTTAGCTGCCTCCACCATCCCAAGACCACCAGCTTTCAATCTGGGCACACAGGCAGCCTTCCCTCTTTCCTCTAGTAGGCACCCCTTTCCTGGCTGCTTTTGAATCTCTAGCAGGCAGATGGTAGTGGCTAACTTCTGTGCTATAAAAATCTCTTTATAAAATATTTTATTTCTTTATTATTTATTTATTTGAGAGAGAGAGAGAGAGAGAGAATGGGCACACTAGGGTCTCTATCCACTGCAAAGGAACTCCAGATGTGTGTGTCATCTTGTGCATCTGGCTTATGTGGGTACTGGGGAATTGAACCAGCATCTTTAGACTTCAGAGAAAAGTGCCTAAACTGCTAAGCTGTTTCTCCAATCTTATAATAAGCTCTTAACAAACAACTTTCATTTGTTCTCAATTTTGTAGTCCCCAGTTATTTCTGTGCCTTCATGAAATTAAGTGACCTAAGATACAATGTATTATGTATGCAACTACTGGATCTCTCTATAATATGTGGGAAATTATAAAGGGAAAACTCAGTTAAGAGGGCTGAGAAGATGGCACAATGGGTAAGAGTGCTTGCCTCACAAGCATAAGGGCCTAATCACCCTGAGTTTGATTCCCCAGCACCCAAGTAAACAGTCGGACATGGCCAAATACCCCTGCAACTTCAGTCCTGCAAGAAGCAAAGACAAGGGAATCATTGCGGCTCAATGGTCAGCTATTCTGAAAAACTTTATTAAAAAAGCAGCTCCAGGTTCAGTGAGAGATTCCATCTCAAGGAAACACTCAGAGGAGAAACAGAGAAAGGACACCTAATGTTCTCTGACCTCCACACCCGTGTGCATGTATGCATAAACCACATGCATACAGCATGTACCGTGTACCACACATGGTACACACACATGCAAACAAACTCAGTCAGAATAAAGTCATTGACACAACATGTTTAAAATCCTGTGGTGGGCCAGGCATTGTGGCACATGCCTTTAATCTCAGGAAGCAGAGGTAGGAGGATAACCAGGAGTTCGATACCACCCTGAGACTACATAGTGAATTCCAGGCAAGCTTGAACTAGAAACCCTACCTCAAGAAACCAAAAAGAAAAAAAAAAACCAAAAAAAAAACACCTGTGTTGGGGGTGGAGAGATGGTTTAGAGGTTAAGGTGCTTGCCTGCAAAGCCTAACGACCTAAATTCAATTCCCCAGTACCCACGTAAAGCCAGATGCACAAAGTGGCACGTGTATTTGAAGTTCATTTGCAGTGGCTGGAGGTCTTGGCACATCCATTCTGTCTGTCTCTCCTCTTGATCCCTCTCTTCTGGCAAATAAATACAAATATTAAAACAAAACCTTTGCTACAGTCAGCTCCCTGCTGTTGGAACAAGTATCTAACCATACACAGCTTATAGAAGGATGGGGTTTATTTCAGGCTTACAAAATCCAGGGTAAACTCCATCAGTGGAAAAAAATCTGCTTACTCCCATAGATTCAAGTGGAGAGAAACAAGTGTAGCAAGCAAACCCCAACACCAAGAATCATAAACTTCCAGAACTCAAACTGCTCTCTCGACACTTTTTGGCTGAACGTCAGATCTGTCCCCAAACACACCTTAGGGTTGGACGCCAAGATCTGCCCCCCCACCTCTGTAGCAGGGAACTGTGTGCTAGCATTGCAAGCTCAAATTTTTTTTGTTGTTGTTTATTTTTACTTATTTGAGAATGACAGAGAGAGAGAGAGAGAGAGGCAGATAGAGAGAGAGAATGGCGTGCCAGGGCCTCCAGCCACTGCAAACCGAACTCCAGACGCGTGTGCCCCCTTGTGCATCTGGTTAACGTGGGTCCTGGAGAATCGAGCCTCAAACTGGGGTCCTCAGGCTTCACAGGCAAGTGCTTAACTGCTAAGCCATCTCTCCAGCTCCTCAAATTTTTTTTTAATGAGAGAGCAATAGAGAGAGAGGAAGAGAGAGAAACAGAATTGGTGCACTGGGCCTCCAGCCACTACAATTGAACACCAGATGTGTGTGCCACCTTGTGCACATGTGCAACCTTGAACTTGTGTCACTTTGTGCATCTGGCTTACAGTGGCTCTGGCGAGTTGAATATGGGTCCTTAGGCTTTGTAGGCAAGTGCCTTAATCACTAAGCCATCTTTCCAGCCTACAAGGTCAATTTTAATGAAACAGAGTCTATGGGGCCATATATTTAAACTATCACATTCAAGCTACCACACCCTGTTTTGTGTGCTGATATTAAGATGTTGATTGCTTGAAGGTCTTAAGACATACCCTTCCTTCAAGGATAATATTATTTACTTGGAAAACAAGACATCAACATTAAGAGATAACTGAAAGGACTTGAAAGCAGAATGGTGGATTCCTGCATGTGACCTAGTGAAGGAGAAAGATTAAGAAAAATTAGAGAAGAAAAGCTTTTGAAAATCTCCAGAGGATGCAAGAAGACATCTGAAATGTTCAAAGGAAAAGATGAGTGATGCACCAATAAAGAGTGAGCTTACCAGCACTTCAGCTGCACAGCTCCCTGGCAGACAAGGAAGATAATTCCAATTTTGTCACTCTATATGACTTGGAGGACAGTAGCAGACACTATCTTCAGAGACAGCCTACTGTTAAAAGCTGAGTGTGGTAGTTTGAATGGATGCCCCCACCCAATATATTCAGGATTTTGTTAAAGTTTTTAATTTAGATCTTCAGCCACTCCTATTTGGAGGAGTTTCACTGGATGGATCTTAGGTTCCAGCCCTAAGGTGTGGAGGCAGATATGGAATTTCAGTCTAAAGATTTTCAAGGTATGGGAGCTTTGCCTGGAGTTCAGGAAGTGTGCTTGCTTGTGCTAGTGATGGTGTTGGCTTCTCTCTCTGCTTAAGCCTTTGAAAGTGGGCCAGCTTATTCCGCCATGTGGAACTTCAGCTTTGTCTGAAATAAATCCCTGTCTCCATAATTGCATGGTCAGGAAGTTCATCTCAGTCATGTGAGGCTGTCTACTACAGAACTGATACCAAGAGTGGGGTAAGATGATCTGACCATGTGGATTTGGTCTTTTGGAACTTTTGTTTTGGAGGAACAGACATTGATTTGGTATTTGAAACTGAAGACACCTCTGTAGCAGTAAGCCAAGTATTATGGACTATTGTGATGGGAGTTTAAAAATGTTAAGTGCAGCCAGGCATGATGGCACATGACTTTAATTCCAGTATACTCAGGAGGCAGAAGTAGGAGGACTTCCATGAGTTCGAGGCCACCCTGAGAATACAGGGTGAATTCCAGGTCAGCCTGGGCTGGAGTGAGACCCTACCTCAAAACAAACAAACAACAACAACAACAAAGCTAGGTGCAGAGAGAATTGCATTTGGAGGATTGGCATATAAACTTTCTAAGGAGAAGGAAAGATTGCAGAGGACTTTGTTGGAACTGGGCAACTGAAATAAGGGTTTGCTGTATTCTGCTACCCATGCCCAGAGAGTTTGATCAAGGTAAAATTTGTAATGGACTAATGTGCTTGGCTAAAGCCATAGAACTGAGAGATTTAACATAGGAAAAACTCATACAAGCACAGAGACTGGCTGCTGAAGCTGCTATAGTGAGATACGTTAATATTTGCAATGAAGATGTCTCAACTACTTTACATTGAAACAATTAAAAGGATGCCTGAGGAAAGACTATGATAGACATGCAAACTTTTGGAAAAGAGTTAGCTGAAAAAGGAACCTGCTTTTCAAGGGTACAATTTATTTCATCCCCGAATTAAGAATATGGCTATACAGTAAACTAGAAAAGAGATATAAAGGGAAGAGAAAGGGAGGGAGGGGGTACTTAATAGGATGGTATTGTATATATGTAAGTAGGAGAATAGATTAATGGGGGTGAAAAGGCCCAAAGTGAGGTCAGGGGAAGAGATTGAGTAAAGGAAAGGATGAGGGAGGGCTAATCAAAATCTAAGAGAATATAAATAAATCATATGGAATCCTACTTTTTTGGACAATGGAACACTCAGAAGCCATAGATTGTTGCTAGAAAACTATCAGTGCTAGGAATGGGATACCTTCCAGTGAGTTGTTGGCCAGGGAGGTCCCTGATGCCCCCAAAACATTATAGGCCATTGCCAAGGCCCTTGGTTTCCCACCAGGGATAGATGGTAAAGCCCTATTGCTGAAAACTCCACATACTTGGGCTGAGGCTGCAAGGCCACTGAGAAATCCTGCTGGAACTCAGCTGATAACCTCCTCCATGTAGACCAGCTGACAGAAAGCTGGAAGAAGCCATTCTACATGCAGTTCAATGATAGAAAGAGAAATCACCAGTGAAGATACTCAACAGTGGACACTGCAAGTCGTATATTTGGCCATCCAGGCCAAATGAGTCAACAGGTGCAATAGTGGCACGTCTGTCATGGTGGAAACCAACTGCCCTCTAATTGGACTAGAGGCCCACTCCATGGGAGGGAATCCATCCCTGATACTAAAAATTTAAAACAGGGGTAGTCATGAGCCCTAGGGTATAACATCTACTGCTGTCTGGCTAAATGTATATACTATGTTCACCAAACGGTAAGCACTTCTGTTAATGTTCATACCCTTATATTAATGCTACGCTCATTTTTGGTAGAGAATCTTCACTTTTCAGATGGCAGTGACCTTGGGATGACTCAGAAGGCACCATGGTGCTAAGAAGAAGTGACCCGAGTGCTCAGTACTGCATTATCTCTATCACATCTTCCAAGGCTCAGGGTCTAATGCAGAAGAGGTGGCGGAAAGAATGTAAGAGCCAAAGGAAGGGTAGGACTCCTTACAATGTGCTCCCCCCAAACACAAAATGACCTCACAGTGCCCGACACTACCTACACAAGACCATTATAATAGGAGGAAAAGATCATGACATCAATTTAAAAGAAAAACTGATTGAGATGAGAAGGGGATATGATGGAGAATGGAGTTTCAAAAGGGAAAGTGGGGGGAGGGAGGGTATTACCATGGGATACTTTTTATAATCATGGAAGTTGTTAATAAAAATTTGAGAAAAAATAAAGAATATGGCTGTAGGGCTGGAGAGATGGCTTAGCAGTTAAGTGCTTGCCTATGAAGCCTAAGGACCCCGGTTCGAGGCTCAATTCCCCAGGCCCCACATTAGGCAGATGCACAAAGAGGTGCACACGTCTAGAGTTCTTTTGCGGTGGCTGGAAGCCCTGGCATGCCCATTTCTCTCTCCTTCTCTCCCTCCCCCCCTCCCTCTTTCTCTGTTGTTCTCTCTGTCTGTTGCTCTCAAATAAATAAATAAAAATAAACAAAAAATTTGAAAATGAAGAATATGGCTGTGTTCTGCACACTTAGTATTGGTTTCAGAGTCAGGAAAAAGCATGGTGTGGTCATGAAGTGCCCATGGTTCCTGAGCCACTGATGAGACACATCATATAGGCAGGGTATAATGACCCTCATGAGTAGGCTGGCAAAGCCATTGGAAAATAGACCATGGTTTGCATGGAGACCTGAAGATGTTTTAGATATACCAGGACTGCACAAGGGCTACCATTGAGCATGCTGTTGACCAAGGATGCAAGTTTTCCCTGGCTATTCAGCCCAGCTGGAGAGATGGAATTGGAAAATCCAGAGACTCCTTACTGGTCACTGATTATGATATTAGACTTGAACTGCAGATGTTTGATGGTTACCCTTGCCACTGAAAACAAATTCCAGATGCATGTGCCACTTTGTATGTTTGGCTTTATGTGGGTACTGGGGTATTGAACCCAGAACAGCAAGATTTGCACGCAAGCACCTTTAACCACTGAGCCGACTGTCCAGCCCTGATCTAGGTTAGAGTTTTATTGTCATTCCTGGGTGGTCTATTTCTCATTTGTACAGTCGATCCCTCAGTCCATTTGTTTGGTCATTTTATTTCTTCTAAGATATTTGTTGAGTTAGAGAAGGCTAGGGATCCAAATCCTCACCTCTTGGACACTGTTGCTGAGAAATCATAGTCAGTCTTTCCATGACATCATGGCATCCTGGTTGTTTTATTTAGCATGACAGTGATCATTGGATGAAAGCACAGCTGCACACAATGTAGCAGGATGCAAGGACCAGTATTTTCACACTGGCAACTCAAGAGCAAGTAGTCATCTCTTAAGATGCTTCAGATCCGGGGATCTTGTGTGGTTTGATGTGATCACTGTTACAGCAGTTTTTTTTCTCCTCTCTGACTGGTGCTGGAGATTGAGAGTTCAAAGGTAGGCAGCTCAATAGAAAGATCCCACATAAAACCAGAAGAGATATCAAAACCACCAGAGCCTTTAATCCCAGCACTTGGGAGGCAGAGGTAGGAGGATCGATGAGAGTTCGAGGCCACCCTGAGACTACATAGTTAATTCCAGGTCAGCCTGGACCAGAATGAGACCCTACCTCGGGAAAAAAAAAAAAAAAACAACAACAACCAGACACTCTACTTGTAATACAGCAACACAAGGAACATGAAAATGATTTAAAGATATCACAACTCCAAAACTATTACATTAAAAGATACCAAGGAAGGTAAACCACTGGGTTAAAATTTCAGAAGTTTTCTGGTGGAAATGATAACAACCTAAACAAGAATACAAAGCAGTAGATACATTTGATCCAGGATCTAGAGAGGGAAGGCAGCCCATAGATGAAAAAGAATATGGATGAAAAAGCACCATGGAAGAAAAATTCAGCAAGGAAGTTGGGATTTTGAGAGCTTGTTTGGACTTTCTAGCAGGGGAGTGCAGCTACTCATATACTCTTGACCAATGATGAGCCCCCTCTATTTTAGGAAGGTCATCCTCTTCAACCAAGTGCACAGCCCTGGAAGGGACACATGTGGAGTGGTGAGGGACAAATGGGACACCTGTCTAGCCAACCAGATCAGCGGAATTAACGCTGGCAATCAGGGGAGTGACAGATGTCACAGCCAGATCGCCTTCACATCCAAATTGGGATTTTGAAAACAACAAATAGAAATGTTGGGAAATATAAAATGCAATGATTCAAATAAAGAAAAGCACTCTACAAAACACTACCATTAGAATCAACTAAGCAGAAGAAACTTGTGTAAGGATGGAAGACAAGTCCAGTGAAATACTACATTCAGGTGTCAATATGGAAAAAAATAAGCATGATCACAACATCTAGGAATTCTAGGATTTATCAGACCTAAGAAGCCATGGGATAAAAGTAGGAGCTGAGATAACAACTAACAGGCACTGAGAATCTATGCAGTGAAATTATGGCAGAAAAGTTCCAAAATCTAGAGAAATGGCTTTCAAAAGACAAGAGAAATTTAGAGCCCCATAATGATGTAACCAGAAAAGAAACACTCCTGAACATACTACAATCATGAATGTCAAAAATACAAAGCCAAGGCTGGAGAGATGGCTAAGCGGTTAAGCACTTGCCTATGAAGCCTAAGGACCCCGGTTTGAGGCTTGATTCTCCAGGACCCACGTTAGCCAGATGCACGAGGGGGCGCACACGTCTGGAGTTTGTCTGCAATGGCTGGAAGCCCTGGCGTGCCCATTCTCACTCTCTTTCTATCTGCCTCTTTCTCTCTCTGTCACTCTCAAATAAATAAATAAAAATGAACAAAAATTTAAAAAATACAAAGCCAATGGTAAGGGAAAAGCAGCAACTCACCACAAGTGCAAACATAGGAGAAGAATATCAGATCTCTCATTAGCTACCCCCAATGACAAGAGAGCATGGAATGATTTATTTTAAGCCTCAAAAGTAAATAACTTCCGAGCCGGGCGTGGTGGCACACGCCTTTAATCCCAGCACTCGGGAGGCAGAGGTAGGAGGATCGCCAAGAGTTCGAGGCCACCCTGAGATTACATAGTAAATTCCAGGTCAGCCTGAGCCAGAGTGAGACCCTACCTCGAAAAACCAAAAAAAAAAAAAAAAAAAAAAAAAGTAAATAACTTCCAACCAAGATTACTATGTCCAGCAAAAGTAGCTTTTAAAACTGGCAGAAATAAAGACATTTCAAGACTAACTAGGGGAGTTCATAACCACTAAACTAGCATTACAAGAGCCAAGTGTGATGGCACACACCTTTTTTTAAAAAAAATTATTTATTTATTTGAGAAAGCAAGAGAGAGAGAGAGAGAGAGAGAGAGAGAGAGAGAGAGAGAGAATGGGCGCACCAGGGCCTCCAGTCACTGAAAATGAGCTCCAGATGCATGTGCTACCTTGTGCATCTGGCTTATGTGGGTCCTGGAGAATCAGACCGAGGTCTTTTGGCTTTTCAGGCAAAGCCTTAACCTCTAAGCCATCTCTCCAGCCCAGCACACACCTTTTTTAATATAGGCTATATTCTGGCCCACATATCTAATCCTACTGAATATAAAATAAAATTTTGTTTATGTGGTATGTGTGTGTGTGGTATGTATAGTTTAATGTGTGTGTGATGTGGTACATGCATATGTGTGTAGATACATGTGCCCCATGCACATACACATGGAGGCCAGAGGAGAATGTTGGGCATCTTCTTCTATCACTCATACAAGTTTTGTTGAGATGGACTCTTTGGCTGAACCTGGAGCTACATAAATGGCCTCATAAATGTAGATGCCAGTTTTAGTCAGACCAGCAAGCCTCAGTGATTCTCAGGTTTCCATTCCCCACAGGATCAGGGTCATAGGCATGTGTGGCCACACACAGCTATTCTATATGAGTGCTGGGGAATCAAGCCCAGGGCAAATCAGGCCCTCATACTGGTTTGCCAAGCACTCTCACTCACTGAGGCATCTCCCAAGCCTCAGGAAATAATTTTTTAATTAGGAAAATTTTTTTATCTTATCAGATAATAATGCAAAGCAACTAGAAAGCAATTACAAGAGAAATTGCAAAACATACATAAATGCACAGAGACTGACCAATATACTCTTTAAAAAATTTATTTATTCATTTATTTATTTATTTATTTATTTATTTATGAGAGAAAAAAGAGGGGAAAAGAGAGTGAGAGAGAGAGAGAGAGAGGAAGAATAGGCACACCAGGACCTCCACCTGCTGCAAACGAACTCCAGATGCATGTGCCACCTTGTGCATCTGGCTTACATGGGTCCTATGGAATTGAACCTGGCTTCTTTGGCTTTTCAGGCAAATGCCTTAACCACAAAGCTCCAGTCCTGAACAATATACTCTTGGAGGAAATTTAAATGTCCCTAGAATCAAATAAAAAATGAGGGCTGGAGAGATGGCTTCATAGTTGAGGCACTTTCATGCAAAGCCTAAGAACACAGGTTCGATTACCCAGTGCCCACATAAAGCCAGGTGCACAAGGTGGCACATGCGTCTGGAGTTTATTTGCAGTGGCTAGAGGCCCTGATACACCCATTTTCTCTCTCTCTCTCTCTCTCTCTCTCTCTCTTTCTCATATAAATAAATAAAATATTTTTTAAAAAAGAAATTACAGCTTACGAGAACCTTTGAAATCTGATTAAGGCAATACTAAAGGTAAAGTTTATAGCTATAACTGTTTACTTTGAAAATTCAGAGAAATCCCAAATAAATAATCTAATAATGTACCCTACATCAAGGTGTTATAAAAACAAGACAAGGTTGGGGAGATTCCTCAGTGATTAAAGGCACTTTCTTGAAAAGCCTGCCAGCCTGGGTTCAACTCACCATCACTCATTTATAGGCAGATACAAAGTGATACAAACATCTGTGATCCTAACTCTCCCAAAACAGTGGGAGGTGGATCAAGGAAACACCAAAGTTTACAGGCCAGCTACTTGGATGTTCCTTTGCAATTTAATAGTCATTCACAGGAGAAAGAGACCCTGTCTCAAAGAATATGACTCTCAGACACCTTGAATTTGTCCTCTGACCACATGTGAACTGTGGCACACACACCTATACACACACACAAACACAAATAATTTAATTAATTATTTAAAAAAAAAAAGAGGCCGCCCAACCCAGTGCCGCTGAGCTCCAGAAGCAGAGACCAAACAAGAGGATTTTCCAACCTCATCTACCTCCTTGCAAAGTCAAGAAACTTGAAGGGGAGACTGCAGAGAGCAGCTGAAAGGGACACAGGTGGGACCAGCTGAGCAGGTCCAGTACAACTTCAGGCTGCCTGCACTCTCCCATTCCCCAATCTTGAGAATGGCAAACCTCTGGAGAACGCATTCAGCCCCCGAACACCAGATTCATAGCAAAACATGAGGGGATTGGAGTGGGCACTCAGCATTGGTGAGATTGGAAGTCATTTCAAAAAGCGATGAGGCCAACTGACAAAAAAGCCGGTACACAGGCCTGCACTGGAAGTGCTAATCTCTCTTTCCGTGTGAGGGCAGGTAATGGGTTGCATGTTCATGGTTGGCTTTGACATTCTCAATTAAGCTGTATTTGGGGGTTGACTATTGTTGCTTGGTGCTTTCAGATTCATAGGGCCTTTGTCTTTTTCTTCTGTCATTATTGGGGGTAGGGTCTGATTCAGACCCTGGCTGACTTAGAACCCATTTAAGAACAGAAATCTCACCCTTCCTGCTGACAGCATTAAGAGTGTAGTGCAGGGCTAAAGAGATGGCTTAATGGTTAAGGCATTTGCCTGCAAAGCCAAAGGACCCAGGTTCAATTCCCTAGGACCCACGTAAGCCCGATGCACAAGAGGCACATGTATCTGAAGTTCATTTGCAGTGGCTAGAGGCCCTGGCATGCCCATTCTCTCTGTGTCTGTCTCCTCTCTGTCTCTCTCTCTCTGTCTCTCTCTGTCTCTCTCTCTCTCTCTCTCTCTCTCTCTCTGCTTACAAATAAATAAATAAAAAATGACAATTTTAAAAAGAATAGTGTAGCCAGGCATGGTGGTGCATGCCTTTAGTCCCAGCACTCAGGAAGCAGAGGTAGCAGGATCACCATGAGTTTGAGGCCACCCTGAGATTACATAGTGACTTTCAGGTCTGCCTGAGGTAATGAGACCCTACCTCAGAAAACCAAAAAGAAAAAAGTGTAGAGTATCACACACCCTCAGGGATTTTGGCTTTATAAGGTTATCTGTTTCAATCCCCACACTTGCATATGCTGTGCTGGTTTTTATTGAATGCATATATTGCTCAGTTGAATTTTAGAATCTTGCCAGTAAATTGCTCCACCCAGCCCACTAGAATACTTGAATAGCAGGCAAACTCAGAACCTAGGATTTCCTGTGTGTTTGGATTGGAGAACAAGAGCTACACTTGGCACCTTAAACTCCTACTCTGAAGGTACATAAAGTTGGATTTCCACTTCTAAGAGCACCAAAGATAATTAGAATACCCAAGCATCAAATAAACTCAGGATGCAAAACTTGCTACATTATAATACAAGAAACATGACACTACAATCCACCAAAATTTATAAATCCATCAGAAATGACCCCTAATGAGACTGTTTTAGATGAAATACCTGACAAAGATTTCAAAAAAAAAAAAAAAAAAAAACGGTTTTATCTATTCTCAAAGAAATCAAATAATCCCTTGTACTTTATCTGACCACAGTGGGATTAAACAAGGCAAACAAAAATCATTAGACAGGAAGAAATAATAAAGATTAGGGCAGAAACTTATGAACTGGAAACCGAAAAAAAAACAATGCAAAGACTCAATGAAACAAAGAGTTGGTTCTTTGAAAGACTAAATAAGACTGACAAACCCTTAGCAAATCTGAACAGAAGAAAGAGAGAAGAGACAAAAATTAATAACACTGGAGATGAAAAAGGCATCATTACAACAGATACCAAAGAAATTCAGATAATCATAAGGACATACTTTGTTGTTGTGGTTGTTGAGGTAGGCTTTCACTCTAGCTCAGGCTGACTTGGAATTCACTATATACTCTCAGGGTAGATTCAGAATCATGGTGATCCTCCTCCCTTTGCTCTTTGCTTCCCTTGTGCTGGGATTAAAGGCATGTGCCACCACACCGGCCCTAGGGCACACTTTAAGAATATATACACCACTAAGTTTGAAAATAGGAAAGAAATAGATGATTTCTCTGTTTCATATGATCTACCAAAATTAAATCAAGATGAGATAAACCATTCAAATAGACCTATAACAAGTACGGAGGTCCAAGCACTTATAAAAAGTCACCCAACTAAAAAAAGTCCAGGCCCAGATGGATTCACAGACAAATTTTACCAGATCTTCATGGAAGAATTAACACGACTACTTCTCAAATTTTTCCATAAAATAGAAAAGGAAGGAGTTCTACAAAACTCCTTCTTCAAAGCCACCATCACCCTGATACCAAAACCAGACAAAGATATAACAACAGCAATAACAACAACAACAAAAAACCATTACAGACCAATCTCCCTCAAGGACATAGATGCAAAAATTCTGAACAAAATATTGGCAAACAGAATAAAAGAATACATCCCAAAGATTACTCGCCCCAACCAAGTAGGCTGTATCCCAGAGATGCAGGGATGGTTCAACATATGCAAATGGACTCAAGAACAAAATTCACATGGTCATCTCAATAGATAAAGAAAGGGCATTTTGGTGGTGCATGCCTTTAATCCCAGCACTTGGGAGGCCGACGTAGGAGGCTCACCATGAGTTCGAGGCCACACTGAGACTACATAGTGAATTCCAGATCAGCCTGGGCTAGAGTGAGACCCTACCTCAAAAAAAAAAAAAAAATAGAAAAAGCATTTGACAAAATCCAACATCCCTTAATGTTAAAAGTCCTATAGAAACTGGAAATAGAAGAAGTATATCACAACATAATAAAAGCTATTTATGACAAACCTACAGCCAATATAGCATTAAATAGAGAAAAACTTGAAGCTTTTCCACTAAATTCAGGAACAAGACAAGGGTCAACTATCCCCACTTTTATATAATATAATACTATATTATAGCTAGAGCAATAAGGCAAGAGACACTCATAAAAGGAATACAAATTGGAAAGGAAAAAAATCAAATTATCATTATTTGAACATGACCCTAAAGACTCTACTACCAAATTGTTAGAGCTGATAAACACTTTTAGCAATGTAGCAGGATTCAAAATAAACACACAGAAAACAGTAGCTTACCTAGATCCTAACAACAAACATGAGAAGGGTAAAATCAGGGAAGCTCTCCCATTCACAGTTCCTTCAAAAAAATAAAATAAAATAAAATACCTTGGAATACACCTAACCAAGGAAGTGAAGGATCTCTACAATGAAAACTTTAAAACACTCAAGCGAGAAATTGCAGAAGACACTAGGAAATGGAAAGACATCCATGTTCTTGGATAGGAAGAATCAATATTGTGAAAATGTCAATCTTACCAAAAGCAATCTACACATTTAATGCAATCTTCATTAAAATTCCAATGGTGGGCTGGAGAGATGGCTTAGCGGTTAAGCGCTTGCCTGTGAAGCCTAAGGACCCTGGTTCGAGGCTCGGTTCCCCAGGTCCCATGTTAGCCAGATGCACAAGGGGGCATACGCGTCTGGAGTTCGCTTGCAGTGGCTGGAAGCCCTGGCGCACCCATTCTCTCTCTCTCTCTCTCCCTCTATCTGTCTTTCGCTCTGTGTCTGTCACTCTCAAATAAATAAATAAATAAATGCTTAAAAAAAAAAATAAGGATGGTGGTATCACCATACCTGATTTTAAGCTCTACTACAAAGCCATAGTAACAAAAACCACATGGTACTGGCACAAAGACAGACATGTAGATCAATGGAACAGATTAGAGGACCCAGATATTAATCCAGGGAGCTACAACCATCTAATTTTTGACAAAAATGCCAAAACTATTCATTGGAGAAAAGACAGTCTCTTCAACAAGTGGTGCTGGGAAAATACATAGATTTCCATATGTAGGAGGATGAAAATAGATCCTTGTCTTTCTCCATGCACAAGAATCAAGTCCAAATGGATCAAGGACCTTAATATCAGACCTGAAACTCTGAAATTGCTAGAGGAAAAGGTAGGGGAAACCTTTCAACATATTGGCACAAGCAATGACTTTCTGAACATAACCCCAATTGCTCAGGAAATAAAAGCGCTAATCAACCACTGGGATCTTATGAAATTACAAAGCTTTTGTACATCAAAAGACACTGTGAATAGAATGAAGAGACAACCTACAGAATGGGAGAAAATTTTTGCCACCAATACATCAGACAGAGGATTAATATGCAGTGTACACAAAAATCTCAAAAAACAAAATAAGAAGTCAAACAACCCAATTAAAAAATAGGCTATGCAGCCCTACCACTCCTAGGCATATCTCCTAAGGACTTGTCTCACTACCTAAGAGATACTTGCTCAACCATGTTTATTGCTTCTCTAGTCACAATATCTAGGAAATGGAACCAGCCTAGATGTCCCTCAACTGATGAGTGGATAATGCATATGTAGCACATTTACACAATGGAGCTCTACTCAGCAGTAAAGAAAAATGAAGTTAAGAAACTTGCAGGAAAATGGATGGATCTCTCATTTTTGGTTAGAGAAGCTTCTCTTTTCAGCTGGCATTGATCTTGGGATGACTCAGAAGGCACCATGCTGCTGAGAAGATGTGACAGAAGAGTGCTCAGGACAGAAATATCTCTATTACACCTTCCAAGGCTCAAGGTCCATCGTGAAAAAAGTGGCAGAAAGAACAAAAGAGCCAAAGGAAGGGTAGGACTCCCTACAATGTGCTCATCTAGACACAAAGTGGCCTGGATATCCATGTCCACACAGTGCCTAACACTACCTATACAAGACCACCATAATAGGAGGAAAAGATCATGACATCAAAATAAAAGAGTGACTGATTGAGAGGGAGAGGGAGAGTGGAGTTTTGAATGGGAAAGTGGGGAAAGGGAGGGAATTACCATGGGATATTGTTTACAATTATGGAAGTTGTCAATAAGAAAATTAAATTTTAAAAAATGGGCCTGGTACTAAATAGAGAGTTCTTAAAGGAAGAAATACAGATGGCATATAAACATCTAAAAAAGTGTTCTACATCCTTAGCCATCAGAGAAATACAAATTAAAACTACTTTGAGATTCCATCTCACTCCTGTTAGAATGACTATCATCAAGAAAACAAATGACAGTAAATGTTGGCAAGGATGTGGAAAAGGAGAACCCTTCTACACTGTTGGTGGGAATATAGTCTGGTACAGCCATTGTGAAAATCAGTGTGGAGGTTCTTGAGACAGCTAAAAGTAGATTTACCAAACAATCCAACTATAGCACTCCTAGGTACATATCCTAATGACTCTTCTCACTGCTTTAGAGATACATGTACAACTATGTTTATTGCTGCTTTATTACAGCTAGGAAATGGAACCAGCCTAGGTGTCCCTCAACAGATAAATGGATAATAAACATGTGGTACATTTACACAATGGAGTTCTATTCAGCAGTAAAGAAAAATAAAATTTGCAGGGAAATGGATGGATCTGGAAAGGATTATATATACTAAGTGAGGTGACCTAGACCCAGAAAGCCAAACATTGCATTTTCTTTCTCATATGTGGATCCTAGCTACAAATGTTTACACTTGTGTATGAGCTGGAACCAAAAATCAGTAGCAGAGGCCAGTAAGCTAGAAAAAGGCTATAAGGGAGGGAGGAGAAGTAAGGACTTAAGAGGATGGTATTGTATATATGTGAGAAGAACAGATTACAGGAAGTGGAATGGCCTAAACAAGGCCAGGGGAAGAGATTGAGTAAAAGAAGAGTGGGGGAGGGTCAATCAAAATTCAAGATACTCTGACTAAGACATATGAAGGCCTACATTTTTGGGTAATGGCACATCCAGAAGCCATAGATTGTTACTAGAAAATTTCAGTGCCAGGAATGGATACCTTCCGGTGAGTTGTTGGTGAAGGAGGTCCCTATTGCCTCCAAAACATTACAGGGTATTGCCAAAGCCCTTGGTTTCCCATGGTAAGACCCTATTGCTGAAAACTTCACATGCTTAGGTGGCAAGGTCACTGAGAAATCAAGCTGGGGGTGAAAAAACCTCTTCCTGGTAGATCAGCTGACTGAAAGCTGGAAAAAGCCACACTATATGCAGCCCTATGGGAGACAGAAGTCATCAGTGGTGAAAACAGTGGATACTGGAAGCCTCAAGTTTGGCCAGACAGTCCAAATGACTGAACAGATCCAATAGTGGTATGTCTGCTCTAGGGGAAACCAACTGCTCTCTAATTAGACTGAAGTCCCACTCTATGGGAGGGAATGCATACCTGGTACTGAAAACCTAAAAAAAATCAAAAGCCTATGGCAGGGGAGGTCATGAGCCTTAGGGGTATGAAGCCTGCTTTTTATACCCCTGGTTAAATGCATATATTATGCTAACCAAACTTCCCAGTAAGCAGCACACTTAATGCTCATATTCATATTCTCTTATGGTTAGAGAAGCTTCTCTTTTCAGATGACAGTGACCACTTGGATGACCCAAAAGGCAACATAATGCTGAGAAGAAGTGGTAGAGGAGTATCAGCACTAAAACATCTCTATCACACCCTCCAAGCCTAAGGGTCCATTGCAGAATAGGTGATAGAAAGAATGTAAGAGCCATGGGCTGGAGAGATGGCTTAGCAGTTAAGTGCTTGCCTGTGAAGCCTAAGGACCCCAGTTCGAGGCTGAATTCCCCAGGTCCCACGTTAGCCAGATGCACAAGGGGGCACACGCGTCTGGAGTTCGTTTGCTGGCTGGAAGCCCTGGCGCGCCCATTCTCTCTCTCTCCCTCTATCTGTCTTTCTCTCTGTGTCTGTCGCTCTCAAATAAATAAATAAAAAATGAACAAAAAATATTTTTAAAAGAGCCAAAGGAAGGGTACAACTCCTTCCAAATACAATTGTCCAGACAGAAATTGGCCTTGATATCCATGACCTCACGGTGCCTAGCAATATCTTCACAAGACTGTCATTATAGGAGAAAAAGACAATGATATCAAAATAAAAGAGAGACTAATGGAGAGAGGGAGGGGATATGATGGAGAGCAGAGTTGTGAAGGGGAAGAAGGGGAGGGTAGGGGATTATCATGGTTTACTGTCTATAAGTATAGAAGTTGTCAATAAAAAAGAATTTTTTTTAAATCCCAGCATGCGGGGGATCACTGTGAGTTTGAGGCCACCCTGAGAATACAGAGTGAATTCCAGGTCAGCCTGGACTAGAATGAAACCCTACCTCAAAAAAAAAAAATAAAAAAAATAAAAAACAAGAAAAACAAAACCAACCTAAAACCTAAAGACATATGCAATAAATAAATAATAAATATTAAGGTAGGAATTAATGAAAACTAAATGAACAATACCAGAATCAATCAAAGAAAGTGTTGGTTCTTTGGTGGGGGGAGGATTGACAAGCCCCAGGCTAAACTAACCAAAAGAAAGAGAAGACTTAAATTGTTAAAATGAGAGGTGAAAGGGGGGATATTAGTACAGATTTCAATGACATATAAGGATTCATTAGAGAATATTTTAAAAACTGAAATTTCAAACCCTGAAAAATCTAGAAGGAATGAATAAATCTCTATATACATATGACTACCTTTATGAAGTAAACAGAATATAAGCAAATTAAACAGATCCATAAGTCAACACTATTGAAGCAATAATAAACAGTTTCCCCACAAATAAAAAGCCAAGATCCGTAGAAATCCTACAAGATCTTTAAAGAACTAACACCAGTCATCTGAAACTATTCCACAAAATAGAAGGAAAGAACACTACCAAACTCATTCCGCAAAGTTAGTACAACTCTGACACCAAAATTGGATATGGATTTCAACAGAAAAAGAAAATCATACACTAATTTCCTTGATAATCACAGATGAAAATTTCTTAACAGCAACCTTGCAAACCAGACTCAAGAACACATTAAGAAGATCATACACCATGACCAATTTGGTTTCATTCTAGGGATGCAAGATTGGTTCATCATGTGCAAATCTATAAGTGTAATATGGCACAGAAATAGACATAAGGACAGAAATCAAATGATTATCTCATTTATGCAGAAAAGACCTATGATAAAGTTCAACATCCCTTCACAAAAAAAGTTCTGAAGAAACTAGGAATAGCAAGAACATACTTCAACATAATAAATGCTATTTATGACAAATCTATAGACAAGGTTATACTAAATGCTGAAAAACAACATTTATCTTATAATCTCTTATTCAATATAGTGCTTTAAATTTTAGTTGTAACAAGAAAACAAGAGAAAGAAATGAGTGATAAAAAAGAAAAGAATTCAAATTGTGTCTACTTGCATATGACATGTTCCTATATTACTTTTTATTGACAACTTCCATAATTGTAGACAATAATCCATAGTAATTTCCTCGCTCCCCATTTTTCCCTTTGCATTTTCACTTTCCATCATACCCCTTCCCACTCTCACTGTTCTGCCCCAGCAAGCCTAGTCAGCAAGGAGGCTTCCAGCTCAGTTCTAGCTTGATTTCTCAGAGAAGGAGAAGTTTCTTCTTTTTAATTTTTTTTATTTTTATTTATTTATTTGAGAGCAACAGACACAGAGAGAAAGACAGATAGAGGGAGAGAGAGAGTGGGCACGCCAGGGCTTCCAGCCTCTGCAAACGAACTCCAGACGCGTGCGCCCCCTTGTGCATCTGGCTAACGTGGGACTGAAGGAATCCTGGGAGGGGGACCCCACGCTCTGCCCGGATATGGCGACACCCCAAATCACTCACGAGAAGCGGTCTTGATGCAAACTGCAAGAGGATTTTATTCCAAGCGCGCTGGGGCCCACAGTCGTATACCGCACAGGGGTAGAGGACTGCAGAGCCCTGAATGTAGGACCAGGACAGTTTTTATAGGGTTTCTAACAAAGCCTGTGCATTAGACCAATCATTTTTTAATATCAGGAGCCCGCAAGGTGTTAGCCAGTCAGTTTGTGCCACCCCATAGTTTCTAAGCCAATTAGTTTATGACTTTGGTGGTCAGCATTTGCGCAGGTCCTTGGGTGGGAGTAGCAGAGTGTGGTACCAGTCTCCTGTGACCTTGGAGGTTAGCCTTTGCGCAATTCCTTAGGTGGGGGTAGCAGAGTATGGTATCAGCCTCCTATGACCTTGGTGGTCTGAGGCAGGCTGCTACAGCTTATGGTGCGAGCTACTAAGGCTTACAGTGTGGGCTATTAAGGCTTATAGTGTAAGGCTTATAGTGCAGGCTATTTACAGAAACCAAATAAGTGGTTCACTTCATTACTCATTTCCCATCCTTGAGGGCTATCTCATGCCCTTTTTACCTAGTTTTATATTAGGAGTGGGCTCTGATATAATGAGAAGAGGGATTCTTTACTTATTTCCAACAGAGAGTAAAGCCTGGAGTTTGAGGTATGCAGGGGGCCCGCTTAAGCTCCCCTTGGAGCGTGATAGTATTTCTGAGCTTCTGAATTCTTGGGCCTTTCATTTCCCACTTTTTCTCTTGTTAATAGTTCTAATCCTAGAACTTGGAAGGACTAAATGTAATCTTCCTCTCTGCCCTGAAGGCCCTTATATTGTTGTCTAAGCATCATGATCTGGAACGCACTCACTCGTTCTCTAACAAAAGTAAAAATCTTATTAAGTATGCAAGGCCCAACTGAAAGCATCAGGAGCAAAACCATTAAGGGTCCCATCAGGGTGGAAAGCAGAGTAGTCATCCAGGAGGACTTGTTAAACCATCCCTTAAACCATCCTTGGTCAGTTTCCCTCTCCCTTTGACGTTTTTCTAGTCTTTCCCTGAGTTTGCTCATGGAGTCTCTGATAGCTCCTGAGTGATCTACATAGAAGCAACATTCTTCCTTTAAGACTGCACATAATTCACCTTCTTTTAGGAACAGTAGGTTTAATCCCCTCCGGTTTTGTAAGACCACTTCAGATAAGGAGGTCAGGGACTCCTCTAGATTACTAACAGATTTCTCTAAAGCTTGGAGATCCTCATTTATGACAGCATGTAGTTCACCAAGCCCTCTTTTTAATTGTTGTGGTCCTGTGACCAGGGCTGTGGTCCCCGTCCCCACACCGGCAGCTATCCCTAAGCCAAGTATGACTGCTAGGGTAAGGGTTACAGGCTCCCTTTTGGATTGGGTGGGATGATAGTCATATTCATCGATGACTACTTCCTCAGGATGGTAGTAAACCCGGGGGACAAGCTGGACCATTATACAGAAATTTTTGGATGGGTTGAAAACTGAAGTAGAAACACAGGGAGTTAGCCCAGTATCACATGCCCACCACCTGTTATACCCTGGCACTAGATATTGGTTGTCTGAAGTCTGACTATAGGTCAGAGTAACATCACAAAGATGTTGGTGGGATGGGGGGGGGGGCTTTCCTATATATGCCCCCCTTCCTGAGACCTCAGGGAGAGTCAACTTGTTTTTGGTCCCCCATGAACACCGGCTATCATGTTCTTTAGTTATATTAAACTCTCCCATAGTCGCCATCCCCTCATAGTAGGGTGGTCCTGAGGATAAACAAAGCCAGCAGGCAGAGGTAATGTTGGGGTTGGTGGCATTTATGGCGAGGAAGGCCCCTTGGATTAGGTTAAAGAGCCTCTGTCTTGTCCCGTGTGGGGCTTCCGAGAATGGGCTAGTCAAAGGGGTTCTAGCAGTCATTATGTGATGGGTCTTGGCTGCCATTGTGGGTGGGAGCTTGGGTAATGCCACTTTAGGGGGCCCCTGTTTTACGAGAACTTTATTAGGTCCTACTGGTCTTGGGGTGGGAGGCTCTATCTTAAGTTGTATAGTAAAGGTTAGGCCCTTATCCCATCCTGTCATATAAAACCTGAGTCCCCAAGTTTTCCTTTTATCCAGTCTCGGGACTCTCGACCTTGGGGGGTGAAAGAGATGCTGAGAGGAACTGCTTTTTTCCCATCTAATCCTTCCTGCACAGTAATCAGGTCCCAGGAGGAAGCTGGGTGCCAGCAGGTATTGCCTGTAGTTTCACAACCCCAGTGTTTACAGTAGAACTCTTTTGTCCCTCCACAACTTCGTTTAGAAGTTCGGGGGCAGACATAAAATGGAGTATGCTGTATCTTACGTTGGGCTGGCCCAGAGCTGCACCCCGGGTTGTCTGCCATGTATTGGCCTTGGGAGATGACCCCTTGCATGAGTGCCCGCTTAGCCACATGAGAGTGGACTTCTCTAGAGACCTCCTCCGGGGTGAGCTCTGGGATATCCCAAAATTCTACCCCGGCTACCAGGGCACATATGTCTGGGGTCAGGACAGGCCACCCAGTCCAGGGGGGCGCTTTCCTAGTTTCAGTCCATATTATATCCCCCGTTTGAGAAAGCACTTGCCAAGTCAACTTTTGGGGGGCATGGGGATTGGAGGCATCACCTAGCTGGAGAAGGAGAAGCCACACGGCGAAGCCTAAGTTTAAGGGGATTGTCTGTCCTCTCGGCTTGCCATTTGGGGCCCGGTTGCGGAGCAGGCTTGACGTGAGATGCATGGATCCAGGCGGGTAGTCCTTTAACTTTCATGGCCGTTGGAGTGGTCAGTAGGACGAGGTAGGGGCCCTTCCACCGAGTCTCAAGGTTTCCTGCGCGGTGGCATCTGACATAGACCGAATCTCCCACCTGGAAGCGATGTGGGACCTGTAAGTCTCCTTCTCCTGAGTAAGCCTCCCGGAGTTGCTTCCACGCTCGTTGTCTCACCCACTCGAGCGCCTTGAGCCTAGAGAACAGAGGCTGGGAAAGCGGCACATCAGTACTATGTATAGAGGTTATTTCTACCAGTGGAGGAGGCCCCCTGTATATCAATTCATAGGGGGTCAGTCCAAATTGTCCGGGTGTGTTTCTGACCCTAAAGAGCACAAAGGGTAGGAGAGCTATCCAATCATTAGTGCCAGTCTCTGTGGTCAATTTGGTGAGGGTCTCTTTAATGGTTCTATTCATCCTTTCTACCTGTCCTGAGCTTTGGGGTCTGTATGCAAAATGTAATTTCCAATCAATCCCCAATATTTTGGCCAGTCCCTGACTTACCTGGGCAACAAAGGCTGGACCATTGTCTGATCCTATTACCTTGGGTATCCCAAATCTTGGAAAAATTTCTTCCAGTATTTTCTTAGCCACCATGGTTGAGGTTTCTTTCTTGGTAGGATAAGCCTCTACCCATCCTGAAAAAGTGTCTACAAAAACTAGTAAATACTTATTACCATACTTAGCTGGTTTTACCTCAGTGAAGTCCACTTCCCAGTGAGCACCTGGGCTGTCTCCCCTTAGCCTCTTCCCAGGAGGCATTCTTGAGGGATTAGCATTGACCATCTGGCAAGGTACACAATGCTTGACTACTAAGCCAGCTATCTCTGGCAACCTCAGAATATGGTAAGGAGACGTCTGCAGCAGTTTTTGTAGATGTTTGGCCCCCAGATGGGTTAGGCAGTGTATTTGTTGAATGTACTCTAGTCCCTTTGCTTGAGGTAGAATCTCTTTTCCCTCTGAGGTAAAACAGGCCCCCTCTGGAGTTTCAGAGAACTGGCCTAACTTTCTAACTTCTTGCCAGTCACCTGGGGTATATTGCTGCTCACTTGTTTGGTTCTTTGGCTTTTCTATTATGGGCAGAAGGTTGACCCCCTGGGCAGCCTGCTTGGCCACTTGGTCAGCCATCTGGTTCCCTTTGGAGATAAAATCTTTGGCTTTTTGGTGGCCAGGGCAATGCATAATGGCCAGTCTTTTGGGTAGATGTAGAGCTTCTAGCAAACTTAGAATTTCTTCTTTGTTTTTAATTTCTTTCCCTGCTGAAGTAAGTAGCCCTCTCTGTAGATGGCTCCATGTACATGTGCAGTAGCAAAAGTGTACCTGCTGTCCATGTAGATATTCACAGACTTTCCTTCAGCTAGTCGTAAGGCCTGTGTGAGGGCCATGAGCTCAGCCTTTTGTGCTGACGTTCCTTCTGGCAGACTGCTGGCCCAGACTGTTCGTGTCCCGTCTACTATCGCCGCCCCAGCCATCCTCTTACCTTCTACAATGTAACTGCTTTCATCTGTGAACCAGTTTAACGTTCCTCCAGTCAGTGGGACATCTGTGAGATCCTTTCGGATCCCAGTTTCCTCAACCAGCAGTTGATGACAGTCATGAGTCACTGTCTCATCAGTTTCTTCAGGCAGAAGGGTAGCGGGGTTGAGGGTGGCAGGAGGGGCAAACGTTATCCTGTCGGTGAGGAGCAGGCTCTGGTAGTGAGTCATACGGGCGTTAGTCATCCATCGGTCTGGGGGCTGCCGGACAATGCTCTCCAGGGCATGGGGGGCAATGACAGTTATCCTCTGCCCTAGAATTAGTTTATCAGCATCTTTGATCAACGTGGACACCGCCGCTATGGCTTTTAGACATATAGGGCATCCACTAGCCACAGGGTCAAGTTTCTTTGATAGGTAGGCAATGGGTCTTCTCCATGGCCCTAAGGATTGGGTTAGGACTCCCCGGGCTATCCCCTTACGCTCATCTACGTAAAGGGTGAATGGTTTGGTCACATCAGGGAGGGCTAGGGCAGGCGCACTTAATAGTGCCTTCTTGACGGCATTAAACGCCCCCTGGTGTTTAGAGGTCCAAATGAATTTTCCTTTCTCTTTAGTTAGTGGATAGAGGGGGGCTGCTAGGGTTGCAAACCCTGCCCTTCCACCTTCAGAGTTACCCTGGGCTTGGGGAGGGGCTCTGAGCCCCGTCCTCCCTAGTCTTCATCTTCTCCAAGGGTTAGGACCCTAGGTCTGGTGCTGTTTTTCTTAGGGCAGCCTCTTGCCCAGTGTCCTTTCTCCTTGCAACAGGCACATTGATCTCTATCAAGTTGGGTCCTGTTGCCCAGGTTCCCTATCTGCCTAGGGCCTGTCCTAAACTTTCGAATATTTCTCTCCCTTTCTCCTTTTTTTTTTCTACCACTGTGGCCAGGATCCTGGTCAGATTTTTCTCTTGTCGTCTATTGCACCTATCCTCCCTTTCTTCTCTCTTTCTCATGTCTCTCCTCACGTTCTTCTCTCTCTCTTTCTCTCCTTTGCTCCTTTTCCTCTTCTGTCTCCCTTTTGTAATATACCTTTTCTGCCTCTTTTACTAAATCACGCAGCTCAGCTTCCTGTAATCCCTCAAATCTCTGAAGTTTCTTTCTGATATCAGGAGCTGACTGTCCTATGAAAGCTAATGTTACTGAGCCTTTTTGAATCTCAGAGGTGGGGTCAAAGGGTGTGAACTTCCTAAATGCTTCCATGAGCCTCTCAAGAAACACTGAGGGAGACTCCGTTGGCCCCTGCATCACCTCTCTCACCTTGGCCGAATTGGTGGGCCTTCTGGAGGCACCTCGGAGACCCGCCACCAGAGCCTGGCGATAGATTTTTAAGCTCTCCCTACCTTCAGCCGTATTGTGGTCCCAAACAGGGCAAGTCAGAGGGAACCCCATGTCTATCTCATGCTGCAGCTGCGTGGGCCGCCCGTCGGCCCCAGGGACATTTTTTTTTTTAAATTTTTTATTTATTGATTTGAGAGCGACAGACACAGAGAGAAAGACAGATAGAGGGAGAGAGAGAGAATGGGCGCGCCAGGGCTTCCAGACTCTGCAAACAAACTCCAGACGCGTGCACCCCCTTGTGCATCTGGCTAACGTGGGACCTGGGGAACCGAGCCTTGAACCGGGGTCCTTAGGCTTCACAGGCAAGCGCTTAACCGCTAAGCCATCTCTCCAGCCCCCCAGGGACATTTTTTCTAGCCTCTATTAAAATTCTCTCGTTCCTTGGTTGTGAAGAGTGTCTGCAACAGCTGTTGGCAATCATCCCAGGTAGGCTGATGAGAAAACATAAGAGACTCCATCAGCCTAGTGAGGCGTTGGGGTTCCTCTGAAAAAGGGGGGTGGTTAGCTTTCCAGTTATAAAGATCTGCAGAGGAAAAAGGCCAATATTGGAGGGGTTGTAGTTGGCCCCCCAGCATGGGAGGGCCTGCCTCGCGTAGCGGCAGTGTTATAATTCCATTTGCTCCCTCTGGGGTAGCATCTCTCCGGCTCCACGTCCTTGTGGCCAGCCCTTCCATTTCCAGGGGCTCGGGAGGGGTGGAGGGAGGAAGCCCAGGCAAGCTGGGAGGCGGAGGCTTGGGAGGGGCGAGGGGTGGAGGCTTGGGAAGGGTGGAGGGCGGAACTTCGGGAGGGGCGAGAGGCCCTCTTTCAGCTCCCAGGACTAGGTAAGGGGGGGAGGGGCAGGCTGAGTCTCCGGCCAAGCCAGAGGCTCTTCGATCTCAGGATAGATGCGAGGGGGAGGTCTGGCTCCCTCAGGAGAGGGCTTTTTTGCATTTTTGAGAGTCAGGACTCTGGAGCTTGAGTTCCTGGGTTTATTCAGCCATGGCCTGACTCACGGCGGGGGGTTGTCCATCAAATCCTTCCAGGTGAGGATATAAGCCTCTTGGTTGGGACGGGAGCCTGGTCCATTCTGAAAAATAATATCTTTAACAGCCAGAATAGTCTCAGAATTAAAGGTTCCTTCTGATGGCCATCCGACCTCATAAGTTGGCCACTCAAAGGCACAAAGCGTTTGCCAGGGTCTCCTTCTAACCTCAACTGACAAATTATGGGCCCTAGATTTAACTTCAGTCCAATGGTCAAGAGTCAAGCTAAGGGGCATTGTCACCATCTGTCCCATTTTAGAACTACAGACAAAGACACAAAGAACAACAACAACACACACAACTGAGACTAACAAATCCAGACACCAGCGACCCGTCCACGTCTTCCATAAGCAGGCAAAAGAATCGGACAGCCGCGAAGGAGGAAGCTTCCGCTCTAACAACAGTACTCGGTCCTCTGACCAACAGTAAGAGACCACCAGGCGTCCCTGGCTCTCCTCACCTCCCAGGGGATCCCCCAGGGTGGCAGCCTGTGATACTCCTAACACATCTGCTGATCACGGTCCTCTGGTCCTTTACGGCCCTAGAGGATGGCTGCAAATCAAACCAAGCCAAAAGAGCGCGTCCCAGAAACCAGATACTCAGAACAAAAACACCGGCCGGCACACACTCACTCCAGAGGAGGCCCCCCTTACCTCCAAGTTGGTTCTCAGGTGTGTGGGGGAGCCATCACTTCCTGGGCGAGCCCCCAATTGAAGGAATCCCGGGAGGGGGACCCCACGCTCTGCCCGGATATGGCGACACCCCAAATCACTCACAAGAAGCGGTCTTGATGCAAACTGCAAGAGGATTTTATTCCAAGCGCGCTGGGGCCCACAGTCGTATACCGCACAGGGGTAGAGGACTGCAGAGCCCCAAATGCAGGAACAGGACAGTTTTTATAGGGTTTCTAACAAAGCCTATGCATTAGACCAATCATTTTTAATATCAGGAGCCCGCAAGGTGTTAGCCAGTCAGTTTGTGCCACCCCATAGTTTCTAAGCCAATTAGTTTATGACTTTGGTGGTCAGCATTTGCGCAGGTCCTTGGGTGGGAGTAGCAGAGTGTGGTACCAGTCTCCTATGACCTTGGAGGTCAGCCTTTGCGCAATTCCTTAGGTGGGGGTAGCAGAGTATGGTATCAGCCCCCTATGACCTTGGTGGTCTGAAGAAGGCTGCTACAGCTTATGGTGCGAGCTACTAAGGCTTACAGTGTGGGCTATTAAGGCTTATAGTGTAAGGCTTATAGTGCAGGCTATTTACAGAAACCAAATAAGTGGTTCACTTCATTACTCATTTCCCATCCTTGAGGGCTATCTCATGCCCTTTTTACCTAGTTTTATATTAGGAGTGGGCTCTGATATAATGAGAAGAGGGATTCTTTACTTGCTTCCAACAGAGAGTAAAGCCTGGAGTTTGAGGTATGCAGGGGGCCCGCTTAAGTTCCGCTTGGAGCGTGATAGTATTTCTGAGCTTCTGGGGAACTGAGCCTCAAACCGGGGTCCTTAGGCTTCACAGGCAAGCGCTTAACCACTAAGCCATCTCTCCAGCCCAAGAAGAAGAAGTTTCTTAAGCGATAGGAACTTGGGCTGGAGAGATGGCTTAGCGGCTAAGCGCTTGCCTGTGAAGCCTAAGGACCCCGGTTCGAGGCTTGGTTCCCCAGGTCCCACGTTAGCCAGATGCACAGGGGGCACACGCGTCTGGAGTTCGTTTGCAGAGGCTGGAAGCCCTGGCACGCCCATTCTCTCTCTCTCCCTCTAACTGTCTTTCTCTTTGTGTCTGTCACTCTCAAATAAATAAAAAAAATGAACAAAAAATATTTAAGAAAAAAAAAAAGAAACTTCTTCTTCTTGGGCTGGAGAGATGGCTTAGCGGTTAAGTGCTTGCCTGTGAAGCCTAAGGACCCCAGCTGAGGCTTGATTCTCCAGGACCCATGTTAGCCAGATGCACAAGGGGCACACATGTCTGGAGTTCATTTGCAGTGGCTGGAGGCCCTGACGCGCCCATTCTCTCTATCTCTTTCTCTCTCTGTCACTCTCAAATAAATAAATAAATAAAGTGATAGGAACTGGTTATAATGAGCCTCTTTAATGAGGCCTCTTAAGCAATGTGAGTTTAAATGACGTCCACACCAAAGGCAAGCTTCAAAGAGCAGTTGGGACCACAGGGAGTGAAGGAGAAGAAACAATAGCTAAGATGCTAGGAGAAGCCTTCTGTGGTCTGAGAAAGAGAGGAAGTAGAGTAAATTATAGTTCGCTAAATCGAAGGGCAAAGAGAGTTCAGAAAGCATTCAATGTGCTACTTTCCTCTTCCTGTTTCTAATGAGAGGGGTCAACGAGGGGCTAGGACTGTGGCAGACTTGCCCTGGGCTGAGTAAGCAGTCCTGTCTCTGGAGGGCAGTGATGTGGGTAAAGAAGCCCCTCCTAGCATTAAAGCTGTGCAGCTAGTTGCAATTCCCCATGTAAGCAGGACAAGGGAGGAGCTACCAGAGATCTGGGAGAACCTGCGAGGAGGCCAGGAGCCTGGGGTTTGGTGATGTCTGATATAGAGCTAGGGAGGGTTTGGGCGCTGCAGCTCCAGAGTGGCCTCAGAGGCTGAGGAAGGGGTCAGTGGTCAAGAACTTCTGGAGACTTCACACCACACACAAATAGAGTTCAGAGCCAGCTTTCCTTCTCCTCTTCCTTTCGCCTATCAAATGTTTGTACAAATTAAACCAATGTCTCTGGGCTCCTGCCGGGTCTTCTAAAAGAAGGTGATAGCAATAAGGGAGGAAGATCTAACACTATTGCAGATGTCAAAGCTAGTCTAAGGGTAGTAGAGGATACAGTATTTAATTGCACACATGTAGAAAGTGTGACTTGGCTCCCTGAGCCTTTTTACCAGGGGCTACAAAATGAAAAACCATATTTTACAGATCCCATCCCAACTGATATTCTAGAAGCAAACTTGGGCCAGTGAAATTGTATAATCAGCCTTCTACATCTGCAATTCCAAATCAAAGGATTCAACAAATCATGAAGCCAAAATATTCAGAAAAAATAATATGTGAACTTTACATGTTCAGAATTTCTTCCTTGTCTTTACCTCCTAAACAATACAATAAAATGACTATTTAGACTTCCGGTTAAGATGGAAGCATAGGAACCACACCAAAGCAGCCTAGGGGAGAAAAAGCCAAAGAAAACCCAGCAAAATACACACCTTTACTCAAAAGTGAGGTGTACAAGAAATTAAAATGGCAGCAGAGAAGTAGGAGAGTCCCAGAGCATCCAGAGCCCACACAGGCAGGCCAAAGCAGCTCTGGCAGCGGCGCCCCGGCTCTTGCAGCAGAAGTGGTGGTGGAAGCCATGGCTCTGGCTCCAGCAGCAACAGCAGTGGCTTCGGCACCAGCAGCAGCGGCCCCAGCAGTGGCAGCAGCAGCTCCAGCAGCGTGGGGATAACAGCAGCAGTGGCGGCAGTGGTTTCACCAGTGGTAGCAGCAGCTTTGGCTGCAGCAGCAGCAGGTCCAGCAGCAGCAGCTTCAGCAACAGCAGTGGGAATTCCAGCTGCAGGGTGCCCATCTGCAAGGCCACAGTTGCCAGGCTCGGTTTGCCCCACAGGAAAAGCCAGTGCCCAGCTCCAGAAATCAGAACAGCAGCCCGACGACCCAGGCAGCAACTTGACTGGGACTAAAATCATCCAAGGTAACTGGGATTGCACCAGGGAAGGGTCTCACTTGGTCACAAGCTGACTTGGATCCCTCAACAGACCAGAAATCTTAACCTCTTTGTTGACAGACGATCTGATTGTTATAACACCTACTCTTGCATAAATATTCGGTGCTGTTGTTGACTGAATATATAGAGTATTTAGTTAAATTTTAGAATGTACCTGTATTTTGTTCCACTCAGCCTACTTGAATACTCCCATAGCAGGCAAACCCAACCCCTAGGAATATTTCTCTGGATACTCTGAGAGTGTTAAGAGCCACACCTAACATCTTAATCTCCTACACTGAAGATATATAACATCAGATCAATTGATATAGCTAAGAATACCCAGCAAACTAGAAAATCCAAGCATTAACTTAATCCAAGATGCAAAAACATATACATTATAACACAAGAAACACCAAAACTCAACACAATATAAATCCACCAAAGAGTATTAATGCACCAGAGATGACCTCCAGTGAGAACAAGTTGGAGGAAATGCCTGAGAAAGATTTCAAAAGAATGATCGTAGGACTTCCGGTTAAGATGGTGGCGTAGGTACCACGCCAAAGCAGCCTAGGGGGGAAAAAGACCAAAAAAACTCAACAAAATACACACTTTTACTATAAAGTGAGGTGTATAGGAAATTGAAACGGCAGCGAAGAAGGAGAAGAGATCCAGAGCATCCAGAGCCCACACAGGCCAGCAAAAGCAGCCCCAAACCGCAGCAGTGGTGGCAGTGCACAAGAAAGCTGACAGGCTTGGCTCAAGCCACAGAAAAAGCCAGGTGCGGGAGCGTCCCCTCACACCAGCGCTCTCCGCAACTCAGGAAACGTGAGGGACAGCAGCAGTGAGCAACGGAGGAGCAGACCACAAGGTAGAAGAACAAGTGGAACAGTCAGAGAACCAGACCACCTGCGGCTCCCTCCCCTCCCCCACCACCTGAGCCCAGCTCCAGCGAACAGAGCAGTGGTCCCCGGACCGGGAAACACCAACTTGAGCCGACAGTGGGACCCAAGCAGGAGCAGAGTCCAGCAGCAACATCAGCAGCTCCAGCACTGGTAACAGCGGCCCCAGCAGCAGCAGATCCAGTGGCAGCAGCAGCAGTAGATCCCGCAGCAGCAGCTTCAGTGGAAGCAGTGGCAGTGGACCCAGCAGCAGCAGCTTCAGCAGCAGCGGTGACACACCCAGCAGCAGCAGCAATTCCAGCAGCAAGGGTGCTGATCTGCAGGGCCACAGTTGCCAAGCTCAGTTTGCCCCACAGGAAAAGCCAGTGCCCAGCTCCAGAAATCAGAATAGCAGCCCGACGACCCAGGCAACAACTTGACTGAGACCAAATTCATCCAAGGTAACTGGGATTGCACCAGGGAAGGGTCTCACTTGGTCACAAGCTGACTTGGGTCCCTCAACAGACCAGAAATCTTAACCTCTATGTTGATAGAGGATCTGGTTGTTATAATAACTACTCTGGCATACATACTTGGGGCTGTTTTTGATCGAATGGGTACAGTGTTTAGTTAACTTTTAGAATCTACCTGTATTTTATTCCATTCAGCCTACTTGAATACTCCCATAGCAGGGAAACTCAACCCCTAGGAGCACCTTTGTAGATACTCTGAGAGTCTTAGGAGCCACACCTTAAGCTCCTACCCTGAAAATATAGAACATCAAATCAATTGATACAGCTAAGAACACCCAGCTAGCTAGAAAATCCAAGCATTAACTTAACCCAAGATGCAAAAATATATACATTATAACACAAGAAACACTAAAAAGCAAGATGATATAAATCCACCTAAAAGTATTAATGCATCAGAAATGACCTCCAGTGAGAATGAGTTAGAGGAAATGCCTGATAAAGATTTCAAAAGAATGATTGTAAATAAGTTCAGAGGTCAAAGAACAAATCAAAGGAATCAAAGAGGAAATCAAAGGAATCAAAAAGGAAATCAAAGAAGACACAGGACACCAATTTAATGAAATAAAGAAGGCAATACAAGACATAAATAAGGAAATAGAAATAATAAAGAAACACCAGTCAGAATTACTAGCAATGAAGAACACAGTTAATGAAATAAAAAACTCTGTAGAAAATCTCACCAGTAGAATGGATGAAGGAGAGGACAGAATATCTAAGCTAGAAGACCAGGTGGCAGATCTAATACAGGCCAACAAAGAGAAAGACAAACTTATAGAAAAGTATGAATGGGAATTTCAAGATATTTCGGACACTATGAAAAGATCAAATATAAGAATTCAGGGCATAGTAGAAGGAGAAGAATTTCACTCCAAAGTCATACTAGGTGTCCTCAACAAAATCATAGAAGAAAACTTCCCCCAAATTGGGAAAGAGGTGCCAATGCAGATACAGGAAGCCTTTAGAACCCCAGCCAGACAAAACCTGGAAAGAACCTCTCCTCACCATATTATAATCAAACTACCAAACACACAATCCAAAGAAAAAATATTGAAAGCAGTCAGATAGAAAAATCAAGTTACCTACAAAGGCAAGCCCATTAGGATTACAGCAGATTACTCAACACAAACTTTAATGGCCCGAAGGGCTTGGAGTGATGTATTCCAAATTCTGAAAGATAACAACTGTCAACCAAGGCTACTTTATCCTGCAAAGCTATCCATTCAAATAGACAGAGAAATAAGGACATTCCATGACAAAAGCAGGATAAAGGAGTATTTGAAGACAAAACCAGCTCTACAGAAAATGCTTGAAAGAATCCTCCATGCCAAAGAGAAGGAAGAGCACACATATAAGGATCCTGGAAAAAAAACAAGCAATACTCAAATACTAATTAACACAAGCGAGCAAAGGTAGAACCGGAATCACAAAAAAAAAAAAAAAAAAGGCAAGCATAAATACACACCTTTCAATAATATCACTTAATATCAACAGCCTCAATGCCCCAACAAAAAGACATAGGTTTGCAGACTGGATTAAAAAGCAGGATCCTACAATTTGTTGTCTCCAAGAAACTCACCTTTCTACAAAAGATGGACACTGTCTTAGGGTAAAAGGTTGGAAAACAGTGTTTAAAGCAAATGGGCCTAGAAAAAATACAGGGGTAACTATCCTAATATCTGACAAGGTAGACTTCAGTCCAACATTAGTCAAGAAAGATAAGGAAGGTCACTTTATATTGATTAAGGACACACTCCAACAGGAGGACATTACAATCCTAAACACATATGCACCTAACATGGGGGCACCCAAATTCATCAAACAAACACTATTAGAATTAAGGTCACAGATAACACCAAACACAGTGTTGGTGGGTGAATTCAACATCCCACTCTCATCAACTGATAGGTCCCCCAGGGAAAATAAACAGAGAGGCATCTGGACTAAATGAGGTCATAGAAGGAATGGACCTAACAGAAATCTACAAGACATTTCATCCAAATGCTTCAGAATATACATTCTTTTCAGCAGCACCTGGAACATTTTCTAAAATAGACCATATATTAGGACACAAAGCAAATCTTAACAAATACAGGAAAATTGAAATAATTCCTTGCATTCCCTCTGACCATAATGGAATCAAACTACAAATCAATAGCAAGAAAGGCTATAGAGCATACAAAAAATCATGGATACTAAACAATACGCTACTAAATGATGAATGGGTCAATGATGAAACCAAAAAATTTATAGAGTCAAATGATAATGAGAATACAACATACCAAAATCTCTGGGACACAATGAAGGCAGTTCTAAGAGTTAAATTTATAGCTTTAAGTGCCTATATTAAGAATTAGAAAGGTCACAAGTAAATGACCTAATGCTTAACCTTAAAGCCTTGGAAAAAGAGCAAGGCAAACCAAAAATCAATAGACGGGAAGAAATAATAAAGATTAGGGCAGAAATTAATGAAATAGAAACAAACAAACAAACAAAAAAAATCCAAAGAATTAATGAAACAAAGAGTTGGTTCTTTGAAAGGATAAACAAGATTGATAAAACCTTAGCAAATCTAACCAAAAAAAGAGAGAAGAGACACAAATTAATTATATTAGAGATGAAAAAGGTAACATCACAACAGATGTCAGAGAAATTCAAAAAATCATAGGGACATACTATAAAAGCATATGTTCCACAAAGTATGAAAATCTGAAAGAAATGGATGAGTCCCTTGATTTGTATGACCTACCTAAATTAAATCAAAATCAAAAATTAATCACTTAAATAGACCTATAACAAGCATGGAGATCCGAACAGTTATCAAAAATCTCCCAACTATCCGGTTAAGATGGCAGCATAGGTACCACGCCAAAGCAGCCTGGGGGGGGAGGGGGAGACCAAAAAAAAACTCAGCAAAATATGCACTTTTACTAAAAAGTGAGGAGTGGGCTGGAGAGATGGCTTAGCAGTTAAGCACTTGCCTGTGAAGCCTAAGGACCCTGGCTCGAGGCTCGGTTCCCCATGTCCCACGTTAGCCAGATGCACAAGGGGGCACATGCATCTAGAGTTCGTTTGCAGAGGCTGGAAGCCCTGGTACGCCCATTCTCTCTCTCTCCCTCTATCTGTCTTTCTCTCTGTGTCTGTCACTCTCAAATAAATTTTAAAAAAATAAAGAAAAAGTAAAAGTGAGGAGTGTAGGAGATTGAAGTGACAGTGGAGAAGTAGGAGAGATCCAGAGCATCCAGAGCCCGCACAGGCGGGAAAAGTGGCCCCAGCAGCTCTGCTAACCGCAGTGGTGGCGGCAGCGCACCAGAAAGCCGCCAGGCTTGGCTCCAGCCACAGGAAAAGCCAGGTGCAGGGAGTTTCCACTCACACTGGAGCTCTCAGCAACTCAGGAAATGTGAAGGGAGAGCGGCAGTGAGCAACGGAGGAGCAGATCACGAGGTAGAAGAACACATGGAACAGCAAGAGAACTAGAGCAGCTGTGGCTGCCTATGCCCAGCTTCAGTGAACAGAGCAGTGGTCCTGCAACCCAGCCACGCCACCTGGAGCCAACAGTGGGACCCAAGCAGGAGCAGAGTCTGGCAGCAACATCAGCGGCTCTGGCACCAGTAACAGCGGCCCCAGCAGCAGCAGCTCCAGTAGCGGCAGCAGTGGCAGACCCAACAGCAGCAGACCCAGTAGTGGAAGCAGCAGCAGACCCAGCAGCAGCAGCTCAGCAGCAGCAGAGGCAGCAGCAGCGGTGGACCCAGCAGCATCAGCTTCAGCAGCAGCGGCGACACACCCAGCAGAGGCAGCTTTAGCAGCAGCAGTTCCAGCAGCAGGTGTGCTGATCTGCAGGGCCACAGTTGCCAGGCTCAGTTTGCCGCACAGGAAAAGCCAGTGCCCAGCTCCAGAAATCAGAACAGCAGCCCGACGACCCAGGCAGCAACTTGACTGAGACCAAATTCATCCAAGGTAACTGGGATTGCACCAGGGAAGGGTCTCACTTGGTCACAAGCTGACTTGGAACCCTCAACAGACCAGAAATCTTAACCTCTTTGTTGATAGACGATCTGGTTGTTGTAATAACTACTCTGGCATACATACTTGGGGCTGTTTTTGATCGAATGGGTACAGTGTTTAGTTAACTTTTAGAATCTACCTGTATTTTATTCCATTCAGCCTACTTGAATACTCCCATAGCAGGGAAACTCAACCCCTAGGAGCACCTTTGTAGATACTCTGAGAGTCTTAAGAGCCACACCTAACACCTTAAGCTCCTACCCTGAAAATATATAACATCAAATCAATTGATACAGCTAAGAATACCCAGCTAGCTAGAAAATCCAAGCATTAACTTAATCCAAGATGCAAAAATATATACATTATAACACAAAAATCTCCCAACTAAAAAAAGCCCTGGCCCAGATGGATACACTGCTGAATTTTGCCAGACCTTCAAGGAAGAGCGAACACCATTGCTTCTTAAGCTTTTCCATGAAATATAAAAAGAAGGAATTCTACCCAACTCCTTCTATGAAGCCAGCATCACCCTAATACCAAAACCAGACAAAGGTAGAACAAAAAAGTAAATTACAGACCAGTCTCCCTCATGAACATAGATGCAAAAATTCTCAACAAAATATTGGCAAACAGAATACAAGAATATATCAGAAAGATCATTCACCCTGACCAAGTAGGCTTTATCCCAGATGTGCAGTGATGATGGTTCAATATGTGCAAATCGATAAATGTAATCCATCATATAAATGGATTGTAGGACAAAAATCACATGATCATCTCATTAGACACAGAGAAAGCTTTTGACAAGATCCAACATCCCTTCATGATAAAAGTCCTACAAAGACTGGGAATAGAAGGAATATATCTCAATATAATAAAGGCTATTTATGACAAGCCTACAGCCAACATATTACTAGATAGGGAAAAACTGGAAGCTTTTCCACTAAAATCAGAAACATGACAAGGGTATCCACTGTCCCCACTTTTATTTAATATAGTTCTTGAAGTCTTAGCCATAGCAATAAGGCAAGAGATACAAATAAAAGGGATACAAATTGGAAAGGAAGAGATCAAGTTATCATTATTAGTAGATGACATGATTCTATATATAAAGGACCCTAAAGACTCTACTAGCAAACTGTTAGAGCTGATAAAAACCTACAGCCACATAGCAGGATACAAAATAACCACACAGAAATCAGTAGCCTTCATATATGCTAACAACAAACACACAGAGGATGAAATCAGAGAACACTCCCATTCACAATTGCATCAAAAAATAAAGTACCTTGGAGTAAAACTAACCAAAAAAATAAAGAATCTGTACAATGAGAACTTTAAAACACTCAAGTGAGAAATTGCAGAAGGCACTAGGAAATGGAGAAACATCCCTTATTCCTGGATTGGAAGAATCAATATTGTGAAAATGGCAATCTTATCAAAAGCAATCTACATATTTAATGCAATCCCCATCAAAATTCCAAAGGCATTCTTCATGGAAATAGAAAAAATAATCCAAAAATTCATTTGGAATCACAAACAACCTCGAATATCTAAAATAATACTGAGCAACAAAAATAAGGCTGGTGGTATCACCATACCTGATTTTAACCTATACTACAGAGCCATAGTAACAAAAACAGTGTGGTATTGGCACAAAAAGCAGACATGTAGATCAATGGAACAGAATAGAGGACCCAGATGTAAGTCCAGGTAGCTATAGCCACCTGATATTCAATAAAAATGCCAAAAACACTCATTGGAAAAAAGACAGCCTCTTCATCAAATGGTGTTGGGAAAACTGGATATGTATCTGTAGAAAGATGAAAATAGATCCTTCTATCTCTCCATGCCCAACAATTAAGTCCAAATGGATTAAAGACCTTAACATCAGACTATAAACTCTAAAACTGCTAGAGGAAAAGGTAGGGGAAACCCTTCAACATATTGGTCTTGGCAAAGACTTTCTGAATATAAACCCAATTGCTCAGGCAATAAAACCACAGATTAATCACTGGGACCTCATGAAATTACAAAGATTTTGCACTGCAAAGAACACAGTGAATAAAGCAAAGAGGCAACCTACAGAAATGGGAAAAAATCTTCACCAGCTATATATCTGACAGAGGATTAATACATAGGATATACAAAGAACTTAAAAAGTTAACTAATAAGGAATCAAACAAGCCAATCAAAAAATGGTCTATGGAGCTAAATAGAGAGTTCTCAAAGGAAGAAATACGAATGGCATATAAGCATCTAAAAAAATGTTCTATGTCACTAGTCATTATGTCATTATTATGTCATTAGGGAAATGCAGATTAAAACTACATTGAGATTCCATCTCACTCCTGTCAGATTGGCCACCATCATGAAAACAAATATCATGAATGTTGGCGGGGATGTGGAAAAAGAGGAACCCTTCTACACTGTTGGTGGGAATGCAATCTTGTCCAGCCATTGTGGAAATCAGTGTGGAGGTTCCTAAAACAGCTAGAGATTGATCTACCATATGACCCAGCTATACCACTCCTAGACTTATATCCGAAGGACTCATCTCATTTCCTTAGAAGTATGTGTTCAACCATGTTTATTGCTGCTCAATTTATAATAGCTGGGAAATGGAACCAGCCTAGATGTCCCTCAACTGGTGAGTGGATAATGAAGATGTGGCACATTTATACAATGGAGTTCTAGTCAGCAGTAAAGAAAAATGAAGTTATGAAATTTGCAGAAAAATGGATGGATCTGGAAAGGATTATACTAAGTGAGGTAACCCAGGCCCAGAAAGCCAAGTGCCACATGTCCTCCATCATATATGGATCCTAGATACAGATGATTGGGCTTCTGCGTGAGAAGGAAAAAACTCAGTAGCAGAGGCCAGTAAGTTAAAAAGGAGATATAAAGGGAAGAGAAAGGAAGGGAGGAGGGTACTTAATAGATTGGTATTGTATTTATGTAAGTAGAATGATTAAGATGGGGAGGGGATATGATGGAGAATGGAATTTCAAAGGGAAAGTCAGGGGGAGGGAGGGTATTACCATGGGATATTTTTTATTATCATGGAACATGTTAATAAAAATTAAGGAAAAAAACGACTATTTACATAACATTTACATTGTATTTGATGTTACAAGTCACCTTGAGATGGTTTGGAAAGGATGTGCATAAGTGACATGCAAATACATTGTTAGTTTATTTATTTTTTATTTTTTGGTTTTTCGAGGTAGGGTCTCACTGTAGTCCAGGCTGACCTGGAATTCACTATGGAGTCAGAGTGGCCTCGAACTCACGGCGATCCTCCTACCTCTGCCTCCCAAATGCTGGGATTAAAGGCGTGTGCCACCACGCCCGGCTGCTTTGTTAGTTTATATGAGATTTGATATCAGAGGGTTTTGGAACTGGCAGGAATCCTCAAACTCATCCCCCATAGATACCAAGGGATGATTATTCCTCCCTGAAATTTGAAGCTGGCTCTAGCAGAGGCCAAGTTCCCCAGCACCTGTACCTTCGTCATCCCTGACAAACAACGTGGTAGAACCAGGAGGCTTTCTGGCAAAGCTTTCAGTACCAGTTCACCACCCTTCTGGGTGTTGAGTTGCAGTGTGAGGTGACAATGTAGCTTCCTGATCCTGGGGAACAGCCTCAGCAGAAGGTTCTTGAACTCAAGTAGCTCTAGTGGGGTCTCCGCAGTGGTGGCTGCCCCCATACGTCAGGTCTGGGAGTATTCTAGGTGTCATCTAGATCCCTTCCAGTGAAGGTGTTTCCCTTGTTCTGCTTTACATTCTCAACTTAGCAGCGGATTCAGTGAAACTTCTAAAAATTATTTATTTATTTATGTAAGAGAGAGAAAGAGAGAGTAAGTAGTAAGTAAGCATGGGTATATCATGACCTCTAAACACAACAGACAAATTCCAGACACATGTACCACTTTGTGCACCTGGCTTTATGTGGGTACTACTGGGGAATCTAACCCAAGCCGTCAGACTTTACAAGCAAGTTCCTTTAGCCAGTGAATCATCTCTCCAGTCCTGTAAAACTATTTTTTTTAATTTTTACTTCATTTATTACCTTGTATTCATGCTCATAGACCAAATTCTTTTTTTATTTTTTGTTTATTTTTATTTATTTATTTGACAGCAACAGACAAAGAAGCAGAGAGAGAGGATGGGCGTGCCAGGGCTTCTAGCCATTGCAAACTCCACATGCATAGGACACCTTGTGCATCTGGCTTATGTGGGTCCTGGGGAATCGAGCCTTGAACCAGGGTCTTTAGGCTTCACAGGCAAGCACTTAACCACTAAGCCATCTCTCCAGCACCTGTAAAACTATTTGTTTTTAAGAAAAGGCAGCATTCATTTCTCCAGGTTGTACTGTTATTACTATTGGACATGTGCCTGATTTATATGTGTGTTTATATGTCTGTGGGTCATTGTCCATATGTGTGTGCATGCAGAGGCCAGAGGTCAATGTCAGGTGTCTTACACAATGGCTCTCCCTCTGATTTTCTTGAAACAGTCTCTCATTAAACACAGATGCAAACTTGTCAGCAAGCTGCATAGATGCATGGGTGCTGGGGATCCGAACTCAGGTCCTCATGCTTGCACAGCAAGCACATTACCAACTCTGTTATCTTCCCAGCCTAGCATTATTTTTCATGAGGTATTAGCACCAACAGAAACATTGGTCAGCCACCCCATCCACAGATGGATGGATAGATAGATAGATAGATAGATAGATAGATAGATAGATAGATGATACATTGTCATCCCCTGGGACTAGCTACCCAATTGCACCTAGCATGCTGGGAAGAGAACAATCAAAGTCAATGGAGCGCACTCCCCACCCCACAGCAATGAAGCTGATAGTGCCATCTTTGTGGGATACTGGAAATGGAGCACTGAGGGGAAGAAATTTCTCCAGCAGCATCCAAAAGGGACAGTGGCTTGATGACAACACAAGTCTTCCTGTCAGCAGATTCATTCTTTCTATCAACAGTGCCTTGCCACACCTCACTGATAACCTTGTTTCTTAAAAATACAAGCTTGGGCTACAGAGATGGCTTAGTGGTTAAAGCACTTGCCTAGGAAGCCTAAGGACCTGGGTTTGATTCCCCAGAACACACATAAGCCAGACACACAAGGTGGCGCATGTATCTGGAGTTTGTTTGCAGTCACTAGAGGCCCTAGGATACCCATTCTCTCTGTGTGTCTGCCTCTTTCTCTCAAAAATAAATGAATAAATAAAATATTTATTTATTTATTTATTTGAGAGCGACAGACACAGAGAGAAAGACTGATAGAGAGAGAGAGAGAGAGAGAGAGAATGGGCATGCCAGGGCTTCCGGCCACTGCAAACGAACTCCAGACGCGTGCGCCCCCTTGTGCATACGTGGGACCTGGGGAACCGAACCTTGAACCGGGGTCCTTAGGCTTCACAGGCAAGCGCTTAACCGCTAAGCCATCTCTCCAGCCCAAATAAAATATTTTTTAAAAATAGAAAGTCTGGGTTGGGGGCATAGCTCTGTGGTAGAGCACTTACCTGGCATTTTTGAGGCCTTGGGTTCAATCTCCAGTACTCAAAAAGTTAAAATAATAAAACTAGAAGCCCCTTTAATGTGAGCTTAAATTCTTCTGGAAGGAGCAGGAAGTAAGGGCTCTTCAACTTTCTCATCTCTGTTTCTCTCTGGTAGATCATCCTGACCATCTTATATGTGTGGTGGGGAGCATAATTGGCATTCTAGTTTTGTTCTAGTGCCTTGCAATGCTAGTGGCAATGATTCAATGCAACTGAGCCTGAGGATCTAAAAGAGACCTGGTTAAAAAGAAAATTGTGAGTTTGTTACCATGGAACTGAAAAATCACTTTGGTCCTTGGGTAAGGCACCCTAAGGTTAGGGACACCTCCTTGGAGCACCTTCCTTGAAAAAGAGCCAATGGAATCCAGAAGAAAGTTTAAAGGAATTTGGCCTCTGTGATTGTGCAAGTTTGCTGAGTATAATCTGTACCAAAGCTGTCCATTTTCCTACAAATTTCATTGTATTGTTTTTCCTTACTGCTGCGTAGAATCGCATTGTGTAAATGTACCACAACTTTGTTATCCATTCACCCAGTGATGACTACCAGGGTTGATTCCACTTCTTAGCTATAATGAAATGAGCAGCTATAATTACAGCAGAGCAAATACCTCAGTAGTGAAGCATGGTGCTGCGTTTAGGACAAATAGGTCTGTTAGTAGCTCTATGTTCATCCTTTTCAGGAATTTTGTTTTTAACGTGTGTGTGTGTGTGTGTGTATGGACAGTTTATGTAACTGTGTGCAGAGGCCAGTAGAATATCAAGTGTGCTCTTCCATAGTGAAACATCAATGGTTCTCTTCAATAGTAGACCATCATCAAGTGTCCTCTTCCACAGTAGACCATCATCAGCTGTTCTTCTCCACAGTAGACCATCATCAGGTGTCCTCTTCCACATTAGACCATCATCAGCTGTCCTTCTCCACAGTAGACCATCATCAGGTGTCTCTTCCACAGTAGACCATCATCAGCTGTCCTTCTCCACAGTAGACCATCATCAGGTGTCCTCTTCCACATTAGACCATCATCAGGTGTCTCTTCCACTGTAGACCATCATCACATGTCCTCTTCCACAGTAGACCATCATCAGCTGTCCTTCTCTATGGTAGACCATCATCAGGTGTCCTCTTCCACAGTAGACCATCATCAGCTGTCCTTCTCCACAGTAGACCATCATCAGGTGTCTCTTCCAAAGTAGACCATCATCAGCTGTCCTTCTCCAAAGTAGACCATCATCAGGTGTCCTCTTCCATAGCAGACCATCATCAAGTGTCCTTCTCCACAGTAGACCATCATCAGCTGTCCTTCTCCACAGTAGACCATCATCAGGTGTCCTCTTCCACAGTAGACCATCATCAAGTGTCCTCTTCTACATTAGACCATCATCAGGTGTCTCTTCCACAGTAGACCATCATCACTGTTCTTCTCCACAGCAGACCATCATCAGGTGTCCTTCTCCACAGTAGACCATCATCAGGTGTCCTCTTCCACAGTAGACCATCATCAAGTGTCCTCTTCTACATTAGACCATCATCAGGTGTCCTCTTCCATAGTAGACCATCATCAAGTGTCCTCTTCTACATTAGACCATCATCAGGTGTCTCTTCCACAGTAGACCATCATCACTGTTCTTCTCCACAGTAGACCATCATCAGGTGTCCTTCTCCACAGTAGACCATCATCAGGTATCCTCTTCTACAGTAGAACATCATCAGGTGTATCTTCCACAGTACAATATCATCATGTGTCTTCTTCCACAGTAGAACAAAATCTGGCGTCCTCTTCTTCCACATTATTTCCTTGAGATGAAGTCTCTCACGGAACCATTTTTCAGTCTGGTTGTGCATCAAGCCCCTGCAATTCTCCTGTCTCCATACCCCCTCAGGGCAGAAGTGACAGGCATGCATGACCACACCTGGCTTTTTCCTTTTTCTGGATGTTGGGGATTGAACTCAGGCCCTAAAGCTTGCATGGCAGGCACTTTTAACCACTGAGTAATCTCCATAGTCAAGGTTAAGAGAACTTTTACTTAAATGAAAATTTAGAGAGAGCATAGTATACCTTGCAGGAAGAGGCAAGGTACAGGAACTAGGGAAGAACAGAGAACCTGTCATCTTGAGTCTCGGTCTTCTGAGGCTGTCATTGAGTTGAGCATGAGAACTGTGTACTGCATAGTGCCCAGGAAGACATGAGCCTTAAGGACAAATGTGTGCCATCTCTTCAGACCAACCCAGGAAGAAATAACAAACTACATTCTATTGCTCTTGGTTCAACTTTACAGAGTTAAAGTCTGTTTTGTGTGGCCCAAGTAGTGTTTGAGACAAGAGACAGCTAACTGAATTTATTCCTGTGAGACTTATCATCTGGCTTTGTTAACTTCAGCCAAAAATAAGGTAATTGTATTTGCTATCATCAGTTCCTCTTTTAGCTCCATGGACAGCTTAAATCCCAAGCTGGTTCATTCTTTACTGAGCAGTAACAAATGTTTAGGATCACATGCTGAAATGTTAGTATTTGGAAGTTTAAATTAATTAATTAATTTATTTATTTGAGAGCGACAGACACAGAGAGAAAGACAGATAGAGGGAGAGAGAGAGAATGGGCGTTCCAGGGCTTCCAGCCTCTGCAAACGAACTCCAGACGCGTGCGCCCCCTTGTGCATCTGGCTAACGTGGGACCTGGGGAACCGAGCCTCGAACCGGGGTCCTTAGGCTTCACAGGCAAGTGCTTAACCGCTAAGCCATCTCTCCAGCCCTTAATTTTCTCTTTGAAAATTCTTCTCTCCCAGTTCCCTAACTTCTTGCTTACCCTAACAATGCCAAATCTGAGGCTGAAGTGGGAAACTCATTAGCCCTAAGATCTTATGCCTCAATGCCTAACCTGCAGTCCCAAATATGGGGAAAACATGCTTGTTGACCAACTCTTGATTATCTGCATGTGGCTTATTTATGAACGTTTGTTTCCATCAAATAGGCATGTAGCTGAAAGGCCAGGTTCAGCAGATGAGAGTTTGAATCACTGCTTTCAAGCTTCCTAGCTCTATAATCTTGGATACATGACTTCACTTCTCTGTGCTTCAGTTTCTGGTAAAGGGAACCATAAGGAGAGTCAGTAAGAATACTGTGGTGGTTTGATTCAGGTGTCCCCCATAAACTTAAGTGTTCTGAATGCTAGGTCCCCAGCTGATGGACATTTGAGAATTGATGCCTCCTGGAAGTGGTGTATTGTTGGGGGCGGGCTTATGGGTGTTATAGCCAATTTCCCCTTGCTAGTGTTTGGCATACTCTCCTGTTGCTGCTGTCCTTGCACAGGAGGTGATGTCCACCCTCTGCTCATGCCATTGTTTTACCCTGCCATCATGGAACCTCCCCGCAAGCCTGTTAACCAAAATAAACCTTTTTTTTTTCCCACAAGCTGCTCTTAGTCAAGTGTTTTCTGCCAGCAATGTGAACCTGACTGCAAAAAATACCTATCATGTGTGGCGCCAAAATGCATTAAATAATCAGTATGAATAGGGACTGAAGAAGCAGTTGAGGCATTTTCCTGAGAATCATAAGGACCCAAGTTTCAGCCCAGTGCCCACATAAGGCAGATGAATAAACGTGGACCATGATAGTTGCTGAGCCTTGCAACTAGATTTCTATGGGAGAATGCTAGCTGCTCAAAATTATTGTGTGTGAGAGGGAGAATGATCCCTGGCATGTGATGAAAACCCACGTGCATTTTAGATATTGAGCATAACAAGGGAGTGGTGCAACATAGGCTATGGTTTTGTCCAAAGACAGGAAGTTCCAGGAAGAGGGAAAGTGCATGTGATATGTGATAAAAGCTATCTACATTGACCTTTCTGGGCAAGCTTCAAAGGTCAACTTGAACTTGAATAGTCAGACTTCAAAAGCTGATATAATTGCTTCCTGCTACCAGCAACTACATCCTTAGGCAACTCTGTCCAGCCCTGACCCTAAACTTGGCCTTGCCAGTTGCTTTGACCAATGAGATGGGAGATAGCAAATGTGATTCAGGTAATGACACAAAGAGCTTGCACATTTGTGCTGATGCTAATGCTTAGAACTTTCCCTCCACCACCAACTTCACCTTGGAGCAAACCTGCTCTAGCCAGTTGAATGATGGGTAATGCGGCCCAGTCTTCCGCAATGTCCTCTCAGAGCCAGCACTGCCAGAGTCGGGGCAGTTTATGTCCCTACAGCCAGGGACACACACTCAAACCCAGAAAAGCTGCAGAGCTAAGGTCAGTCCAAGAGTAATGGTGGCCATTTCAAGACACTAAATTTTAGAATGTCTTGTGAAAGAGTCAAGAGCTTCCTGATAACAAGGTGCCATTGAGAGGTGGGGACATGGAGTGCCAGGAACAAGTCTGAAATGTTATCCAGATGGAAGTGTTCAGAGAAAACTAGAGAGTCATCATAAATATTAACCAAAATAATTGTCAGCATAAATTTGCCTCATAATAAGCAAGTTGACAAGTTATTATTAAGAGTAAAAGATAATACTTCACAATGGAGAAGACATGAGAGAGAGAGGTTTGTAGGCAGTCAGAAAGGAACAAAGGCTCAAAAATGCCACCTTGCCGGCTCCATCAGGACCAAGACTAGCAACAGATCCAGTTTCACCCAAGACGGCAGCAGGCAACGCTCCCAAGGAGCAACTTCCTGCTTGCTCAGATCAGCGGGTGCCAGCCCCTCCTTGGACATGGTTTTATCAATTATTCACTAAATTAGAATAAGAACTGAAAAGATGGCATACAGAGACACCCTGAACCCTAAAATGTTGCAACAAAAATACCCCAGTCTGCACTCAAAGTGTGGGCAACATTGGAATCGATAGGGAAGACAGAAGCTGGGCCCTGCTCCAGAACTGGATGAGGAGAATCTCAGGAGACTTTAGCATTACCCAAACACAAGGAAAAAAAAAAGAATCCAATGAACAATCACCTCACCCTACCCTTCTAGGCACAACTACACAGGATATCCACAGAACACTCACCTCACCCTTCTCCTCCCACCTGAAAAATAATAAAAGAAAAATGAACTATAACATCACCCATCACCTCTCATGTCGCCTACAGTGAAAATGAAGTGAACACTCCACTTACCCTTCCTCTCTCACTGAACCACAATGAACACTCACTGAACACCCTCCTCACCCTTCCTCTCTCACCTGAACTACAATGAACACACACTGAACACCCTCCTCACCCTTCCTCTCTCACTGAACCACAATGAACACTCACTGAACACCCTCCTCACCCTTCCTCTCTCACCTGAACCACAATGAACACATACTGAACACCCTCCTCACCCTTCCTCTCTCACCTGAACCACAATGAACACACACTGAACACCCTCCTCACCCTTCCTCTCTCACCTGAACCACAATGAACACACACTGAACACCCTCCTCACCCTTCCTCTCTCACTGAACCACAATGAACACTCACTGAACACCCTCCTCACCCTTCCTCTCTCACTGAACCACAATGAACACACACTGAACACCCTCCTCACCCTTCCTCTCTCACCTGAACCACAATGAACACACACTGAACACCCTCCTCACCCTTCCTCTCTCACTGAACCACAATGAACACTCACTGAACACCCTCCTCACCCTTCCTCTCTCACCTGAACCACAATGAACACACACTGAACACTCTCCTCACCCTTCCTCTCTCACCTGAACCACAATGAACACACACTGAACACCCTCCTAACCCTTCCTCTCTCACTGAACCACAATGAACACTCACTGAACACCCTCCTCACCCTTCCTCTCTCACCTGAACCACAATGAACACTCACTGAACACCCTCTTCACCCTTCCTCTCTCACCTGAACCACAATGAAAACACACTGAACACCCTCCTCACCCTTCCTCTCTCACTGAACCACAATGAACACTCACTGAACACCCTCCTCACCCTTCCTCTCTCACCTGAACCACAATGAACACTCACTGAACACTCTCCTCACCCTTCCTCTCTCACCTGAACCACAATGAACACACACTGAACACCCTCCTCACCCTTCCTCTCTCACCTGAACCACAATGAACACTCACTGAACACCCTCCTCACCCTTCCTCTCTCACCTGAACCACAATGAACACACACTGAACACCCTCCTCACCCTTCCTCTCTCACTGAACCACAATGAACACTCACTGAACACCCTCCTCACCCTTCCTCTCTCACCTGAACCACAATGAACACACACTGAACACTCTCCTCACCCTTCCTCTCTCACCTGAACCACAATGAACACACACTGAACACCCTCCTCACCCTTCCTCTCTCACTGAACCACAATGAACACTCACTGAACACTCTCCTCACCCTTCCTCTCTCACCTGAACCACAATGAACACACACTGAACACTCTCCTCACCCTTCCTCTCTCACCTGAACCACAATGAACACACACTGAACACCCTCCTCACCCTTCCTCTCTCACCTGAACCACAATGAACACACACTGAACACCCTCCTCACCCTTCCTCTCTCACCTGAACCACAATGAACACACACTGAACACCCTCCTCACCCTTCCTCTCTCACCTGAACCACAATGAACACTCACTGAACACCCTCCTCTCCCTTCCTCTCTCACCTGAACCACAATGAACACTCACGGAACACTCTCCTCACCCTTCCTCTCTCACCTGAACCACAATGAACACACACTGAACACTCTCCTCACCCTTCCTCTCTCACCTGAACCACAATGAAAACACACTGAACACTCTCCTCACCCTTCCTCTCTCACCTGAACCACAATGAACACTCACGGAACACTCTCCTCACCCTTCCTCTCTCACCTGAACCACAATGAACACACTGAACACCCTCCTCTCCCTTCCTCTCTCACCTGAACTACAATGAACACACACTGAACACCCTCCTCACCCTTCCTCTCTCACCTGAACCACAATGAACACACACTGAACACTCTCCTCACCCTTCCTCTCTCACCTGAACTACAATGAACACACACTGAACACTCTCCTCACCCTTCCTCTCTCACCTGAACCACAATGAACACACACTGAACACCCTCCTCACCCTTCCTCTCTCACTGAACCACAATGAACACTCACTGAACACCCTCCTCACCCTTCCTCTCTCATCTGAACCACAATGAACACACACTGAACACTCTCCTCACCCTTCCTCTCTCACCTGAACCACAATGAACACTCACTGAACACCCTCCTCACCCTTCCTCTCTCACTGAACCACAATGAACACTCACTGAACACCCTCCTCACCCTTCCTCTCTCACCTGAACCACAATGAACACTCACTGAACACCCTCCTCACCCTTCCTCTCTCACTGAACCACAATGAACACTCACTGAACACCCTCCTCACCCTTCCTCTCTCACCTGAATCACAATGAACACTCACTGAACACCCTCTTCACCCTTCCTCTCTCACCTGAACCACAATGAACACACACTGAACACCCTCCTCACCCTTCCTCTCTCACCTGAACCACAATGAACACTCACTGAACACCCTCCTCACCCTTCCTCTCTCACCTGAACCACAATGAACACTCACTGAACACCCTCCTCACCCTTCCTCTCTCACTGAACCACAATGAACACTCACTGAACACTCTCCTCACCCTTCCTCTCTCACCTGAACCACAATGAACACTCACTGAACACCCTCTTCACCCTTCCTCTCTCACCTGAACCACAATGAACACACACTGAACACCCTCCTCTCCCTTCCTCTCTCACCTGAACCACAATGAACACACACTGAACACTCTCCTCACCCTTCCTCTCTCACCTGAACCACAATGAACACACACTGAACACTCTCCTCACCCTTCCTCTCTCACCTGAACCACAATGAACACACACTGAACACTCTCCTCACCCTTCCTCTCTCACTGAACCACAATGAACACTCACTGAACACCCTCCTCACCCTTCCTCTCTCACCTGAACCACAATGAACACACACTGAACACCCTCCTCTCCCTTCCTCTCTCACCTGAACCACAATGAACACACACTGAACACTCTCCTCACCCTTCCTCTCTCACCTGAACCACAATGAACACACACTGAACACTCTCCTCACCCTTCCTCTCTCACCTGAACCACAATGAACACACACTGAACACCCTCCTCACCCTTCCTCTCTCACCTGAACCACAATGAACACTCACTGAACACTCTCCTCACCCTTCCTCTCTCACCTGAACTACAATGAACACACACTGAACACCCTCCTCTCCCTTCCTCTCTCACCTGAACCACAATGAACACACACTGAACACTCTCCTCACCCTTCCTCTCTCACCTGAACCACAATGAACACACACTGAACACTCTCCTCACCCTTCCTCTCTCACTGAACCACAATGAACACTCACTGAACACCCTCCTCACCCTTCCTCTCTCACCTGAACCACAATGAACACACACTGAACACCCTCCTCACCCTTCCTCTCTCACCTGAACCACAATGAACACTCACTGAACACCCTCCTCACCCTTCCTCTCTCACCTGAACCACAATGAACACACACTGAACACCCTCCTCACCCTTCCTCTCTCACCTGAACCACAATGAACACACACTGAACACCCTCCTCTCCCTTCCTCTCTCACCTGAACCACAATGAACACACACTGAACACCCTCCTCACCCTTCCTCTCTCACCTGAACCACAATGAACACACACTGAACACCCTCCTCACCCTTCCTCTCTCACCTGAACCACAATGAACACACACTGAACACCCTCCTCTCCCTTCCTCTCTCACCTGAACCACAATGAACACACACTGAACACTCTCCTCACCCTTCCTCTCTCACCTGAACCACAATGAACACACACTGAACACCCTCCTCTCCCTTCCTCTCTCACCTGAACCACAATGAACACACACTGAACACTCTCCTCACCCTTCCTCTCTCACCTGAACCACAATGAACACTCACTGAACACCCTCCTCACCCTTCCTCTCTCACCTGAACCACAATGAACACACACTGAACACCCTCCTCACCCTTCCTCTCTCACCTGAACCACAATGAACACACACTGAACACCCTCCTCACCCTTCCTCTCTCACCTGAACCACAATGAACACACACTGAACACCCTCCTCTCCCTTCCTCTCTCACCTGAACCACAATGAACACACACTGAACACTCTCCTCACCCTTCCTCTCTCACCTGAACCACAATGAACACACACTGAACACCCTCCTCTCCCTTCCTCTCTCACCTGAACCACAATGAACACACACTGAACACTCTCCTCACCCTTCCTCTCTCACTGAACCACAATGAACACTCACTGAACACCCTCCTCACCCTTCCTCTCTCACTGAACCACAATGAACACACACTGAACACTCTCCTCACCCTTCCTCTCTCACCTGAACTACAATGAACACTCACTGAACACCCTCCTCACCCTTCCTCTCTCACTGAACCACAATGAACACACACTGAACACTCTCCTCACCCTTCCTCTCTCACCTGAACCACAATGAACACACACTGAACACCCTCCTCACCCTTCCTCTCTCACCTGAACCACAATGAACACTCACTGAACACCCTCCTCACCCTTCCTCTCTCACTTGAACTACAATGAACACTCACTGAACACCCTCCTCACCCTTCCTCTCTCACCTGAACCACAATGAACACACACTGAACACCCTCCTCACCCTTCCTCTCTCACCTGAACCACAATGAACACTCACTGAACACCCTCCTCACCCTTCCTCTCTCACCTGAACTACAATGAACACTCACTGAACACCCTCCTCACCCTTCCTCTCTCACCTGAACTACAATGAACACACACTGAACACCCTCCTCACCCTTTCTCTCTCACCTGAACTACAATGAACACACACTGAACACTCTCCTCACCCTTCCTCTCTCACCTGAACTACAATGAACACTCACTGAACACCCTCCTCACCCTTCCTCTCTCACCTGAACTACAATGAACACACACTGAACACTCTCCTCACCCTTCCTCTCTCACCTGAACCACAATGAACACACTGAACACCCTCCTCACCCTTCCTCTCTCACCTGAACCACAATGAACACACTGAACACCCTCCTCACCCTTCCTCTCTCACCTGAACCACAATGAACACACACTGAACACCCTCCTCACCCTTCCTCTCTCACCTGAACTACAATGAACACACACTGAACACCCTCCTCACCCTTCCTCTCTCACCTGAACTACAATGAACACACACTGAACACTCTCCTCACCCTTCCTCTCTCACCTGAACTACAATGAACACTCACTGAACACCCTCCTCACCCTTCCTCTCTCACCTGAACTACAATGAACACACACTGAACACTCTCCTCACCCTTCCTCTCTCACCTGAACCACAATGAACACTCACTGAGCCCCCTCCAGTGGGGTCTGGCGGAGCCGGCACCGTTGCATGTCCCTAACTGTAGATGCCATGGACTGTGCTCTAGCTCGGCAGTTTTTCATGCTCTGCGTGTTGTTGGTCTAGCACCACCACCTGCAAGTGTAAAGGAAATTCTGGGATGTGCACAGCTCTGTGAGTGGTCAGTATGGTTGTCATTTTAAAGGTTCTCCAGAGTTGCATTGTTTACAATAGTCTTTACTGAAGACTGGTTATGATTGTGAGTTGGAATTAGTCAGGTAGCTTAATTGTCAGGTAATCAGCCCGGAGAGCTCCCTGACTCCTGTAACTTCTGGTCCCTGTCCTTGTAAACCCTCATCCTGTCATACCCATTGGGCTGGGATCATGTAGAAAATGGGCCCCAACTCCCAGGCAGACTCCCTACCCCCTCCTGCCTTCCCCATGGCAGCAGCTCTCTGAGCTTTCTTCTCTCTCTTCCTCTTATTCTAACAACATCTCTCTAACCCTTATCCTCTGGTCTATGGATTTTAATGCATTAAATTCACAAGACAAGGATCAGGGGAAGCCCCAAATTCATTGGTTGCATTGACATATATTAGTGTATTGGCAAGGAACCCAAAGATCCTTATTACAGTGGGCCCTTTTGTTAAAATTTAAAATGAAGATTATCATCAGTGATGTTTTAAAAGGAAGATCAGGGTGTGGACTGAAAGCTAATTATGGCTGCTATGGTGTGAATGCCCCACCTTCACTCATATTAAAATGTCATATCCATTGTGAGGTATTAAGATGTAGGCCCATTAAGAGATGATTAGGTGGAGGGCTCTGCCCTCATCAATGGATTAATCCATTCAGGGATTAATGGATTAACGGGTTAATGGGTTATCTAGAGAGTGGGTCTGTTTTAAGACCAATTTAGCTCTATCTCTTACATGCGTTGCTCTCTCCGTGTGATGCCATAAGCCACCCCTGGACTTTGCCGTATGTCACCAGCTGTCCTTGCTACACGTAACCTCTCAACCTTCACCTCCCAGCATCCAGAACTGTGTGCCCACCTGAAGCTCACTCCTTTATACATTTCCCAATCTCCAATATTTTGCTGTAGCAACAAAAGTAGACTAAATCAATAACATTATGTTTGAACGTTTCCAAACAAGAGTAGTAATAAAAAAATGCTTGCCCAAAAAAATCTTCCTGGAACTCTTTTGTGAGTAAAAACAAAACTTCAATTTCAGCCATTATGTAACTATTTCTCCAGTGACACAGAGTAGATTTTGCTGAAAACCACACACTCAGCACAATTGTACATTAAAAAGAATGTTTTTAGAAACATTAGGAGTATAAGCAGAGACCACTACAAATGTATGCAACTTTGTTCATAGAGCATTAACAAAAACAGTAATTGGTATCTTGAGAGAAAACTTGGACAGTCCAGGCAGGAAGCTCAGCATGGTTGGAGGTTGCCTCAAGGCTGTTAAAACGCTACTAAAAATGATGGTGTGAAGTTATGGAGAGAGGAAAGGATTAGCCATTGGTAGGGCTAGGCATGGGGGTGGAGCCGGAGAAGCATGGTGGGGAGGAAGCCCTAAAGCAGTGGAGGAGAGCTGACCTTAGTTATGGTACCTCCGCTAACCCACCTGTGTTATAGAACCACACACGTGTATGTACGTATGGAGACACGCACACACACAGAACAGAAACTGAGTGAAACCTGAGGAAGTTCTGTGGCTCGTCCCAATAATGTTCATTTTCTGGCTTTGATATTGTCCTAGCGTCATACCAATTCCTACTGAGAAAAACTGGATGCAGAATATTTGAGACCTCTTGTTACCCTATTGTTTTCTTTGTTGGACACTTTCCGGTAAATCTATAATTATTTCAAAATCAGATTGCTGGCTGGAGCTGAGCATGGTGGTGCATGCCTTTAGCCTCAGCACTTGGGAGGCTGAGATAGGAGAATTTCAGTGAGTTTGAGGCCAGCCTGGGCTACAGAGTGAGTTCCAGGTAAGTCTGGGATAGAGTGATACCCTGTCTCAAAACAAGCAAACCAAAAAAACACAGAAACAGCCAACACTGACAAACCTCCCTGCTTTCACCACTATTACCATTTTTGCAGATCTCAAGACAGAGACCTCACTACAAATTAAATGCTTCTAGGAACATAGAGTTAAAAAAAAATGGCATGTGCAAATACTGTTTTTGTTGTTGTTGTTTGGTTTTTTTTTTTTTTTTTTTTTTTTTTGAGGTAAGGTCTCACTTTATCCCAGGCTGACCTGGAATTCACTATGTAGTCTCAGGGTGGCCTTGGACTCATGGCAATCTTCCTACCTCTGTCTCCCAAGTGCTGGAATTAAAGGCATGCATCACTATGACTGGCTTCCATATTCATTTTTTATTCAACTTGAGGTTGGAATGGGGATAGCATACATTTTATTTGTATAATATTTAACAATCACTTATCCAAGGTGGGATTTAATGGGGACTTTTTTTTAGCTGTTAAATACTTCCAGAAAAAATAGCAAGTACACTTTGACAGTAATACAACAACCTGTGCCCAAAACACTGATAAGAAACACAAAGTAAAACTAAAATAATTGTTTACCAATATCTTTGTTCATTTTTAATTTATTTATTTGAGAGCGACAGACACAGAGAGAAAGACAGATAGAGGGAGAGAGAGAGAATGGGCGCGCCAGGGCTTCCAGCCTCTGCAAACGAACTCCAGACGCATGCACCCCCTTGTGCATCTGGCTAACGTGGGACCTGGGGAACCAAGCCTCGAACCGGGGTCCTTAGGCTTCACAGGCAAGCGCCTAACGGCTAAGCCATCTCTCCAGCCCTGTTTGCGTCATACCAATTCCTACTGAGAAAAACTGGATGCAGAATATTTGAGACCTCTTGTTACCCTATTGTACTCTGTAGCCCAGGCTGGCCTCAAACTCACTGAAATTCTCCTATCTCAGCCTCCCAAGTGCTGAGGCTAAAGGCATGCACCACCATGCTCAGCTCCAGCCAGCAATCTGATTTTGAAATAATTATAGATTTACCGGAAATATATCTTAAGATATCTTAAGAGATAACAAATAGGATATGGGTTGAGAATGCATACAAAATGTACTGCTGGTTGAATATCTGAGGTAAATTATGTTCAATCAACTGACTGTAGTTGAAAATAATTAGTGGGGGCTGGAGAGATGGCTTAGTGGTTGAGTGCTTGCCTAAGGACCCAGGTTCAAGGCTTGAGTCCCCAGGACCCATGTAAGCCAGATGCACAAGATGGTGCATGCAATCTGGAGTTTGTTTTCAGTGACTGGAGGCCCTGGTGTGTCCATACTCTCTCTCTCTCTCTCTCTCGCTCTCTCTTTCTCTCTTTGTCTCTCTCAAATAAATAAAAAGAAAATAATCAGTGGGTGAAATCTAGGAAGCCAGAGAGGGAAGTTGAGCCTGCGCTGTCCAGGCCCAGGAGCCCACCTGCCTAAAATGTTTGCTTTAAGTGGCCCTTATTGCTTAGCACGTACCTAGAGGAGTTCTTGCTTGTGTATCAGAAAGATGAGGGCTTTTTCTCTTGCTATTGAAATTGTACATAATTCAACCCCCACTGTTCAAACTCCTCTTCTTTCAGGGTACACTGAGGTTTTGAATTAAATTTGTTTTCTTTGTTCAGAATCCACCTGGTCACTTAGGAAGGCATTATTTGATTGTAAGTGTGACATTTCCCAAATATAAGTCATGATATTATTTATGAGATAAAGGGTATGGGAGGAAGATTTGTGTCAGATGAACGTTTTCTTCCCTGTGTGGAGATGTTCTAGTGTGTTTCTGGGAACCAGCTCATGCAGAGGGTGACCGCATGTGTAAATGAAGACATAATAAAAGGATAGGCAGTGAATGCAAAATCCCTCAGCCAAGAAGTCAAACCCATCAGTGCATAAGTGTCACTGTTTAAAATGCAGTGTTCCTAGCCTGTTCCCAAGTTTCTGAGTGGATTGGTCTGAGGGTGAGGTGTAAGAATGTGTGATGTAACATACACCCCAGGAGATGTCCATGCTGTCTCTCTGAAAGCCACCCTTTGAATGGCACAGGCTTAAATCCTCAGCAAGGACAAGACAGTCTACTAGCTCTTCAGTCTTTAGCTGAGTTCCTGCTGGAATAGTGCAATTAGGCTGAACAATGAGCTGTGGAGACATGTGCTGAGGTGATGGTTTAAAGACATGCTGAGCAAACTAAACGCAAGCTAAACTAAAAAAAAAAAGCAAGTTAAAATCTGATGGCATTACATCCAGCCCTCGGGACTGACAGTGGCCAGCAGTCATGCTGGCACCAGTGTCACCTTTGAATACAAAGGACATTGAGTATTTTGACTTATCGCGGCAGGTATAAAATGTTAGGAGGAAAATATTCTCCTCACTAGCTTCATCCTCTGAAGGACCAATGTAGAATAGCAATGTCTTAGACTCATGGATCAGCTTTCCAATCACCAGCATATCACAAGAGAGATCATCTGACTCAACTGCCCTTAGGCAAATGGCATACTTGTTGAAATTCCTTGAATGGTAAAAAAATGTACTTTTGAAAAATACATTCCAGGTTTTTTAGAGCTTAGAAACATGTCCTCGTGATGTGAGAAGTCCAGCTGAAGTGTAAGGGAACTCACACACAGGCCCAAAGCTTGTTTCCTGGTGTTGTAGTCAGCTCTACATCGTCGGGACAAACATTCAGCCAGACGCAGTTTATGGGAAGAACAGTTTAGTTCAAGCTTACAGATCCTGGGGAAGTTCTGTCAGTGGTGGAAGAAGCTGGCTCCCTTTCCTTGATTCAGGCAGAGAGAGAAACCATCATCAATTAGCATCATAAATGGGAACAGCCAGAGCTCACACTGCTCTCCACACATCTTAGGGATAGATTCCAGGACCCACCACCAGTAAGACCTCCTCCAAAAGGCTGCTAAAGACTTAAGCAGGAAGCTTAACCTTAGTCAAAATCACCTGAAGCTATTGGGAATGTATGTACATTCACATTTAAATTACCACAGCTGGTAATAAGACATCAAAAAAAAAAAGTTCCATTCTCATCACAGGGGCAAGGAGCATGGCAGGAGCAGACAGCCAGGCATCACATCTTCACCTCATCAGAGAGGAAATAGCAAGACTCAGCTGAGTAAGGCAAACAGGGCTGACCTGTACCACCGCAAGGTTAAGTCCTAGTGATATACTCCAGGGAGGCTCTGCCTCCCAAATATACCATGAGCTTCCCAAACAGTACCACCAACTGGGGATTAAGTATTCAAACACGTGATACTATGGGTGACATTTTACATTCAAGCCACCATGAAGAACATCTTAGAGACACTGAGATATGCCTAGTCTATTCTTAGAATTTGTATTTGGCATTTTCTTGGATTTTTTTTTTTTTTAATTTTTGCTAGGTAGGGTCACACTCCAGTGCAAGCTGACCTGAAATTTACTCTGTAGCTATAGGTGGGTCTCAAACTCATGGCAATCCTTCTACCTCAGACTCCCAGGTACTGGCTTTGGATTCTTAAGGAATTGTTTTGGAATATTCTACATTTAGCACATTAGTCAATGTATAAAAGATATTCAGTCATGTCAAAAGAATGAATTGATAGGCTGGAGTGATGGCTTAGTGGTTAAAGCACTTGTCTGTAAAGCCTAAGAACCCAGGTCCAATTCCCCAGTACCTACATAAGCCAGATGCACAAGGTAACACATGCACCTGGAGTTGGTTTGCAGTGGCTAGAAGCCCTGGCATGCTCAATTCCATCTTTCTCTTACTCTCTCTCAAATAAAAAAAGAAAGAATTGTCTAGATTGCACTAACCAAGGAGAATCCATAATGAGGTAAAAAGAGAAAAAGGAAGTTACCCTTCTTCGTTTTGCTTTGATATTTCAAGTACTTAACAGTTTGTTCAGATCTCAAGCATTATCTACAACAAATGAGGTGGTATGGAAGTTCTGTAGGACAGAGAGAAGGAACAAACAGGTGTGTCCTCCAAAGCTGGAGACCTTCAGGTGCATTAGTTATTTCTCTCATGGCTGTGATAAAATTCCTGGTAAAAGCAACTTAAAGAAGGGTTCATTGTTGCTCACCATTTGAGGAAAACAGTCCACCATGGGGATGGGAGGGAGACATGATGGCAAAAGTGGGAGTCAGCTGGTCACCTTGCACCTGCAGTCAGAAAGGAGAGACCTGGCTCACTCTGTCCTTTGTACCACAACCCATGGAATGATATCACCCACACTTAGGGTGGGTCTGCCTCCCCAATTAACCCCATGCAAAAACTCCCTCATGGACATGCCCAGAAGTTTATCTCCTATCAAGTTGACAATCAAGATTAACCATCATATCAACAAATAAGACTGAGTGCCAAGGCAGCCTGCTGTAATTACACATTTGAATGCAGGAAAATGTAAAGTTAATAATAGTTAAAGCCAAGCATGGTGTCACGCACCTTTAATCCCAGCACTCGGGAGGCAGAGGTAGGAGGATCGCTGTGAACTCAAGGCCATCCTGAGACTACATAGTGAATTCCATGTCAGCCTGGGCTAGAACAAGACCCTACATCAAAAATAGATAAATACTGATACCACTAACTACTATAACAGACCCTTTCTTTGAAGTACTCCATTTCATCTCTATGACAATGTGATGAAAAGGAGTCATTATTTGTACAGGAGTATATTCATGCTTGCTCCTTCCTGCATCACCAGCCACTACTACCTAGTGGAGACCCAAATAGCAGTGTTTGAATGAATGAAGAAATGTGTGAAGCTTCACTTTGACAGGCAAGTCAACTGATGATCAGGGGAGAAAGAGTTGTCCTAGAGCAGCCATTCACACTGCAGTGTGCTGTTCAGGGCTATGTGCTTGTCTGTCACCTGTGCTGCTGCTGTGGTTTTCTGCATTAGCCACCTCTGAGATCTGGCACTGGGAATCTTAGCAACCAGTAGGTGGCATCTCTATTTAATATTGAAGCTACATGTTCCCCAGATGGAACTCCTTCAAATTGAAGACCACTTTCAAGTATGTCAAATAGTTCTTCATAGTTAAGGTAAAACACTAATGCAGGCTGGCATCATCCTAATGGCTTTGACCAATGTATTTAAAATGGCTACTGTGCTGGAGAGATGACTTAGCGGTTAAGGCGATTGCCTGCAAAGCCAAAGGGCCTAGGTTTGATTGCCCATGGCCCACACAAGCCAGATGCACAGGTGCTATATGAGTTTGGAGTTCATTTGTAGCATTTGTAGCCTTGGCATGCTCATTCTCTCTCTCTTTCTCTCCCTCTTTCTTTTTCTCTATCAATATCAAATAAATAAATATAAATAAATCAATAAATAAAAATCTTAAAGAATGACTACTGGCTGGGGAGATAGTTCACTGGATCAAACATTTTCTACACAAGCATGAAGACCTGAGTGTGGATCCCCAGCACTCACATAAAATGCCAGGCATGGTGGAACTCGCCTGTAATCCCAGCACTCAGGAAGCAGAGGAGGGAAGATGGCAAGTTTAAGGACAGCCTCGAAAACATAGTCACTTCCAGGCTAGCCTAAGCTATATAACAAGATCCTATATAAAATGAACAACAAATATTTAAAATGGCTACTGGTAGCCAGGCATGGTGGCACATGCTTATAATTCCAGCATTTAGCAAGAGGAAGAAAGAGGACAAGAAACTCAAGGCCAGCTTCAGTGAGTTTGAGGCCAGCCTGGGCTACACAAGGCCCTATCTCAACAAACAAACCAACAAAATTAACTAGTTGGTAGAGGGGTGAGTTGTGCCCCACCTCAAATTATGCATATCCTAATCCTTGAAACTTGTCAACATGATCTTATTTGAAAACAGTTTTGGCAGGGATAATTAAGCATCCCAAGATTAGGTCACTCTGGACCACTCAGATAATTACCCAAGTCCAAGGCCAGGTGTCCCTTTGAGAGCAGAAGAGGAGAAAGTCCTTTGAAGACAGAGCCAAAGCCTGGGTAATGCAGTCACAGGCTAAAGGCTGCCCAGAGCCACCAAAAGGTAGAAGAGTCAACTGAAAATTCTCCCTTTGGTGTGGAGAGATGGCTCAGGGGTTAAGGTGCTTGCCAGCAAAGCCAAAGGACCCAGGTTCAATTTCCCAGTACCCATATGTAACAGACAGCTTCAGGTTTGCTGACATGAACCTTATACCCCTTACCAAGGCCCTTCCTCAACATGGCCCTGTTGGCTTCTCCAGTCTTTCTGCAGTCATTTTCTAATCTGGACATCCTCACTTCCTCCTGGTTCCCAGACCTCTATGTTCCCAGCAGCTGCTCCCCCTAACCATGTGTCCTGACCCCTCATCCCCCTCACCAAACTCTTAAGACATCCCCATCTCTCCATCCCCTCCTACTGACCTTAGGTGAGCAACACCTCCTGCCTATACTTTCTCCTCCATCACATGTGTTATTTCTGATTCCAACTTGTCTTTCAGTCAACTTTAACTGTCATAACAAAATTGCAAGAGCTGTCTGATTCCTTGTTGCCCATTCAGCACCTCCTAGACCTTCCAGACCAGGCACAGTTATGGAGGAAGGGATATTTGTTGAAGCTAACAGATGCAGGGAAAGTTATATAATGGCAGAAGAAGCTGGCCTGCCTTCACAGGACCAAGCAGGAGAGAAGCACAAGCCTAAAAGCCAAAAGACACACGGCACAGTACACTTCAGGAACTCCAGCTACGCACTCTTTGCATATCTTTAGATTGAAATCTGAAACTCACCACCACACCTTAAGATCCACCCAGTGACACTGCCTCCAGCCAAGTGGCTGAAGATGCAAACTACAAACTAATAAAACACTGAATATATTGGGGGCCATCTATTCAAACTACCACATTATGTGAAGCCAGATGCACAAGGTGGCGTGTGTCTGGGGTTCGTTTGCAGGGCCTAGGAGACCCTGGCATGCCCACGCTCGCTTGCTCCTTTCTCTCTCTGCTTACCCTCTCTCCAATAAATAAATAAAATATTTAAACAAATTCTTCCCTCAAGCAACTTGTCATCCCCTTGATTTTAAACCTCTGGCGTATAGAACTGTGAAAGGATAGTGGTTTCTTTTATGAGAGAGAGAGAAAAGGCACACCAGGGCCTCTAGCCACAGCAATCAAACTCCAGATGCATGCACCACTTGTGCATCTGGCTTACATGGGCTCACAGGAGTTGAACCTGGGTCCTTAGGCTTTGCAGGCAAGCACCTTAACCACTAAGCCATCTCCCCAGTCCCAGTTTGTTTTTAAGTTACCAAACTGTGGTAACTTTATACAACAGTACTGGGAAAACAGATACATAAGCCAAATAAGTAAAATTGAATCAAAAGTAGGCAAATTGTTTTATTTATTTAAGAGAGAGACAATGGGCACACCAGGGCCCCTAGCCACTGCAAAAGAACTCCACATACATGCACAACCTCGTGCATCTGGCACACATGGGCACTGGGGAATCGAACCTGGATCCTTAGGCTTTTCAGGCAAGCACCTTAACTGCTTAGCCCACAAAAAAAAAAAAAAAATTGTTTAATAAGATCACAAAGTTTGACTCTCAAGTATGTAACCAAAATGTTCAGCCTTCTAAGACCCAGAGCTTCTATGCATATGCCATTTGAACATGAATGCTCATTTCATTTGAGAGATAGGATGATAGTGGTGACTTGTATTTTTGATCCCCTCAAAGATAATAAATGTTTCCTCTTTTCTAAGATCATACCACTCCCATACATCAGTCAGAAACTATGAGGAATTCAATTGTCCATGACAATTTTTCCAAGTGCAGTATTAGAAGCAAAGCAGAGATTATATAGAGATAAATGTACATTACAGCTGTCCCTGAATAAGCCATTCTTGCCTTATTTATTCTGACCTTGCAGAGGTACTCATCAAGTCCAGTCAGCAAACACTCGCATTGAGCAGGTGCTGGGCACTCTAGGAGGTGCTGAATGGGCAACAAGGAATCAGACAGCTCTTGCAATTTTGTTATGACAGTTAAAGTTGACTGAAAGACAAGTTGGAATCAGAAATAACACATGTGATGGAGGAGAAAGTATAGGCAGGAGGTGTTGCTCACCTAAGGTCAGTAGGAGGGGATGGAGAGATGGGGATGTCTTGAGAGCTTGGTGAGGGGGATGAGGGGTCAGGACACATGGTTAGGGGGAGCAGCTGCTGGGAACATAGAGGTCTGGGAACCAGGAGGAAGTGAGGATGTCCAGATTAGAAAATGACTGCAGAAAGACTGGAGAAGCCAACAGGGCCATGTTGAGGAAGGACCTTGGTAAGGGGTATAAGGTTCATCTTTAAAATGAGAGAGAGAGCGAGAGAGAGAGAGAAGGAGCTTTCATAAAAGGCCTTCACGGGCACTCCTTTAATTCCAGCGCTGGAGAGGCAAAAGAAGGAGGATCTCCATGAGTTCGAGGCCACCCTGAGATTACATAGTGAATTCCAGGTCTGCTTGGGCTAGAGCAAGACCCTACCTCAAAGAAACAAAAAGAAAAAAAATAAATATATATGTATATACATATATGTGTGTGTGTGTGTGTATATATATATATATATATATATATATATATATATATATATATATATATATATAAAAGGCCTTCACACAGTTACTGTGTGACAGGATCATATTGCCTTTAGGGAAAGTGAACCTGCTAGTGTGTGGTCCTGGATACGAATGGTGCAGGAAGAGGTAGGGATGCAGCTTCATGGTAGAGCATTTGTCCTGAATGTGCATGGCCCTGGTCTACATCCCCAGCACAAAATAAAAAGAAGTCATCTGGGGATGGAGAGATGGCTTAGCAGTTAAGGTGCTTGCCTACAAAACCAAAGGACACAGGTTCAATTCCCCAGGACCCATGTAAGCCAGATGCACAAGATAGTGCACGTGTTCCTTTGTAGCAGCCAGAGGCCCTGATAAGCCCATTCTCTCTGTCTCATCTGCCTTTATCTCTCTCAAATAAATAAATAAAAATAAAAATGAATATTAAAAAAAAGTGGGCTGGGGAGATGGCTCAATGGATAAGCACTTGTCATGTGAGCATGATGACCCCGGCTTAGATCTCGACTTCCATAAGCTCAGCCTGCCTATGCAGAGATGGGAGATGAGGAACAGGAGGAATTGGGAGGGAAGTTTCCCGAAAGCTAACAAACCGGCCAGCCTGGCAGTGAGCAATGAGAGAATCTGCCTCAGAGCAGAGTGGAGGGTGAGGACCAGAACCTGAAACTTGTCCTCTGGCCTCCTCACGCATGCTGTGACATGCACAGAGCTGTACTCACACATGTGAAAATTTACACATGCACACGCACGCGCGTGCACACACACACACACACACACACAAAGAAGGAGGAGGAGGCAGTACTGGACTAAGAAAGGTCCACCAGTGATGGGATGAAGAGAAGGTCAGGAGAAGATACTAAGTGTTCATCATGCTTCTGGCTGCAGATGCAAGCCGGGGCAGGAAAATCAGAGCTTGAGAGCTAGTCTCAACGAGAAAAAAAAAAAAAAAGGAAAAGAAAAAACAAGTCTGGTGTGGTGGCACATGCCTTTAATCCCAGCACTGGGGAGGCAGAGGTAAGGAGGATCACCATGAGTTCACGGCCACCCTGAGACTCCATAGTGAATTCCAGGTCAGTCTGAACTAGAGTGAGAACCTTCCTTGAAAAACCAAAGAGGATAAAGAGAGAGAGAGAGAGAGAGAGAGAGAGAGAGAGAGAGAGAGAGATCTAGTCTCACCAGGACATTGAGGACTTCTTCACGTCCTCGCCGGCCCAGCCACTCGTCCAAACATAAGCCCTCAATTTATGAGCAGTTAAGTCAAATTTCCCATGTTTCTTTCATAAACTGAGGTCTGGGTTATTTACCATGGAGTGGCTGTTCAAGTATATAAAGGTGCTAGGAGAGAGAATTTATGGCTCTCAGAAGGATACCTGTTTTCCTGTTTTAGTTCGTCTGCCCATCGAGTGGCTTCTCCCTGGATTAATGGTCTGGCGCGTGAATCGTGATGGCTGTGGGCACAGAAGTGAGTGCAGAGAGGTTTTGGCCTCTTCCCACTCTGATAGGCCCTGAGCTCCAGGCCAGGGTCAGCCTGCCCCACCTCCAGCTCCTGCCCTACACATGTTTACACTCCTGCAGAAGGGCCACCACTCATTTCTCTCTCCACAACCCCTCAAGAAATCCTGGATGTTCTACCTATTGAAGCCTTTTAAAATCTTTTGTTGTTGTTGTTTTTGTTTTGTTTTGTTTTTTGAGGTAGGATATCACTCTGGTCCAGGCTGACCTGGAATTCGCTATGGAGTCTCAGGGTGATCTCGAACTCATGGCAATTCTCCTACGTCTGCTTCCCAAGTGCTGGGATTAAAGGCGTGTGCCACCACACGTGGCTAAAATCTTTTTTTTTTTTTACTGAGCGGCTAGGCAAATAAAGCATGGTGCTCAGAGTGCTGGACATTGCTGGACAGCAGACTCACATTGAGAGCCCAGCAGGCCTCAGACCACCCTGGACAGGCTGTCACGCCGAGAAGAGAATGAAAGCCGGGAACACAGGAGCATCACCCACAGAGAAGTGACTTGGGGCTGGGCAGAAAGCCTGGCCAAAAGGTGAGTTGAATAGGGTCTAGACAAAGTCAGGATTTTGCCAACATTTTGGAGGGTGACTTCCTGGAACTTGAGGCTGAACAATCCATCCTGTGGGACACACATGACATGTGTGGCATCCCTGAACACCGCCTAGCAAGTGCTGTTTGGTCCAAACTGCATCCCTCCAAACATATTCAACACTCCTTGGAAGACTGCCTCACTGGTTCCTTCTCATTGCTGGGACAAAGCGCCTGACCAAAAGCAGCTGATTGGAGGAAAGTTTTCATTTTGCCTTACAGCCTCTAGGGGAAGCTCCATGACGACAGGGGAAAGCATGGCATGAGCAGAGGCTGGACATCACCTCTGCCACAGCAGGTGGAAAACTGCAGCAGGAGAGTGAGTGGAGCTCTAGCAAGGGAGGGGGTGTGGCTAGAACACCTCAAAGCCTGCCTGCGACAACAGTCCTCCAGCAAGTTTCCACTTCCCAAATTGGTGGGGGCATCTGATCCCCACCACCACAACTGGGGCGGAACTCCTGATGAACTGTGGACGGCGATGCAATTGCGGCACTCAAACACCACTGACAGAGCATCACAGGGCGGGGAGATGCTCTAGGAAATGGCATTTTGAATGGCTAGAATGGAGGTTGCTTCTCTAAGTGCTACCCACAACTTACCTGCCATTCTATGATGCATGGCTTTTCTCTGGAGTCAAATGACTTTAGTGTTTTGCTCATTTTCCCCATTCTTGCAGAAAAAGTGAAAGTAGTACATGTAAAGAAGAAAATTCTAGGGGTGGAGAGATGGCTTAGCGGTTAAGCGCTTGCCTGTGAAGCCTAAGGACCCCGGTTCGAGGCTCGATTCTCCAGGACCCACGTTAGCCAGATGCACAAGGGGGCGCACACATCTGGAGTTTGTTTGCAGTGGCTGGAGGCCCTGGCGCACCCATTCTCTCTCATTCTCTCTGTCTCTCTCTCTTTCCTTCTCTCTGTCTGTTGCTCTCAAATAAATAAATAAAAATAAACAAAAAAAACTTTTTTAAAAAAGAAGAAAATTCTAGTAAGCATGATGGTCCATGTCTATAATAACAGCACATGGAGGTAGAGGAAGGGAGATCATGAGTTCAAAGCCAACCTGGTCTTCATAGCATAGAGAGGCAGGAGCGGGGAATTGGAGTAGCATCCAGTGATATGTATGGATGGGAATTTTATAATGAAACCCATTATTTTGTATACTAACCAAAAATATTAATAAAATGTTTGAGGGCTGGAGAGATGACTTAGTGGTTAAAGGCACTTGCTTACAAAGCCAAAGGACCCAGGTTCAATTCCCCAGGACCCATATAAGCCAGATACACAAGGTGATGCATGCACCTGGAGTTTGTTTGCAGGGTCTGAAGGCCCTGGTGTGCCCATTCTCTATCTGCACCCCACTCTCAAATAAATAAATAAATAATAAAACTTTTTAACAGTTTGAGCTTCTGAATATTTATTTCTGTTCTATAAGCCAATATAAGTATTCTACAATTAAACTGAACTGTCTGTAAATAAACCCTTTAAATTTTGGTGGTGTTTTGCTCAAAATTAGTTAGAAATTGTTTCTTCCCTTTTTTATTTATCAAGGTGGTATTTATTTTATGCAGAGGAATTTTGGCAATGTTTTATTATTATTATTATTATTATTATTATTATTATTATTATATTTGGTTTTTCAAGACAGGGTCCCGCTTTAGCCCAAGTTATCCTGGGACTCACTATGTGGTCTCGGGCTGTTCTCAAACTTGTGGCAATCCTCTTACTTCTGCCTCCTGAGTGCTGGCATTAAAGGTGTGTGTCACCATGACTGGCTAATAATATAATTACTTAACCACAAACACAATAAAAAAAAAAAAATTGAGCAATTCCTCACGCTAGAAAGCTTGCTCCCAAAGACCCATGTGTTAAATGACTGGTCCATAGCTCATTGTGCTTAGGGGTGATGACGGAACCTTTCAAAGGTGAGGCTTAGTAAGAGACTTCGAGTGATTGGGGTATGCTTTTGGGGGGGATTGTGGGACACTGTCACTTTCTCTTCTTCCCTCTCTCCCACTTCCCAGCCATGAGGTCAACCTCTGTTCTACTCTGTGCTCCCCACCAGGCTGCCTTGCCACTGGCCCAGGGCCCTGGGGCCAGCTGATCACAGACCACAGCCCCCAGAGCCTTGAGCCAGATGAATGTTTTCTCCTCACCAGGGCATTTATTTCAGGTATCTGTTACGGTGACAGAAAGCTAAGAAGATAGTCCTATTAGCTTTTGCTTTTCTCTTGCTGTGGTAAAATACTTAACAAGGAGCAACTTAGTGAAGGCAGGGTTTATTTCTGCTCCCAGCTAGAGGTTCGCTCGTCACGGGGGAGGGCGTGGTGGCGGGAGTGTGAGGCAGCTGTCAGTCTGTCATGCAGCCAGGAAGCAGAGAAGGAATGCTGCTGCTGTTCCACTCACTTTCTCCTTTTTTGATTTATTTTATTTTTTGTTTTTGTTTCTCCTTTTTTTAAAAAAAAAAACAACAACTATTTGCAAACAGAGAGAGAGATGAGAGAGAGAAAAAGATGAGAACTACAATGGATGCCCCAGGGCTTAGTGCCGCTGCAAATGAACTCCAGACACACGTGCCACTTTGTGCACCTGGCTTTGCGTTCACACTGGGGAACCCAGATGCTCGGGCTTTACGGGGAAGTTCCTTTACGGCTGAGACGTTTCTCCAGCCCTCCTCCTTCTTACTCAGCCTGTGCCCTGAGCCTGTGGGACTGATCGGGTTGCTCACCTCCAGGGCAAGTCCCCCCTACAGTTAAATCTTTCTGGCAACACCTTCATAGACATACCTAGAGGGTGTTTCCATGGTGGTTCTGGTCAAGTTGACAGTGAAGGTGGACCATCACAACACTCAATCATTTCCTCTCACTCTGGCCCTGGGAGGCCGTTGGTGTGCTTTTTGTTACTCATGTTTGACATATAGATGGAAACGTAGTGTGGAGTCTCTTGCGATTGACCTCCCTCTCAGCAACATATTTTTTGTTATGTATCCATGTTGCTGTCTACGTTAATATTGCCTTTCTTTTTATTGTTGAATGAGTTTGGATTTGTTATCTGCGTCCTGGTGGTTGAACCTAGGGTTTTGCACTCACTAGGCCAGTGATCTGCCACCGGCTACATCCCCGGCCCTGGTGACTGGTTTCCCATGGTATGGATACATCATGTGTTGTTTCCATCTTTTCCTTCCTCCCTGCCCCCATTCTGCTGGGGGTCCTCCTCAGTGGGGTTGCTGGCATTCCCCATGGGATTGTGGCTTATGCGTTGTGGGAACAGCAGTCAGTTACTGGCAGGAGGCAGTGCCTCTGGGCATGACGTCCCAACCTGTGGCTTTCACAATCTTTCCGCCCTCTCTTCTACAATATTCCCTCAGCCTCAGTGGGTGAGTTTTAAGTCTACTTCAGTGATGAGCTCTTAGAAGTGTCTGGATCTCTGCTTTGGTATGACTACATATTGCTGATCTGTTCAGTAGTGATATACATTCAGGTGTTTCCACGAGGGCCCGTTATGAGTAATGCTTGCATGAACATGTTGTGTTCGGATTCTTGCTTGGCCATATGCTTTTCCCTTAGGTAGACACTAAGAAGTAGAATTTCTAGAATGTATGGTAATAAATATAAGTTTATATGATAATGTCATATAGTGTGCCAGCTACCATTCCAATCTGTATTCCCATCAACAAGGTATAACAAATGCCAACTGTCCTGTATCCTTGCCAACAGGTAGTGGTGTCAGTCTCTCTCTCTCTCTCTCTCTTTCTCTCTCTCTTTTTTTTTTTTTGAGGTAGGCCCTTTCTCTAGCCCAGGCTGACCTGGAATTCACTATGCAGTCTCAGGGTAGCCTGGAACTCACCATGATTCACCTACCTTTGTCTCCCAAGTGCTGGGACTAAAGGTGTGTGCCACCAGTCCGGCTTATAGAGTCAGTCTTTATCCACTGAAGCATGTTGACACCTCACTATGAGTTTGAATTGATATTTTTGATAAGTAATAAAATTGAGCACCTCTTCAGGTACTTATCAAAATTATTAAAGATATATTTTATTTATTTATTTGAGAAAGAGGCAGAGAGAGAATGGGTGCGCCAGGGCCTCCAGCCACTGCAAATGAACTCTAGATGCATGCAACCCCTTGTACATCTGGCTTACGTGGGTCTTGGAGAATCGAACCAGGATCCTTTGGCTTTGCAGGCAAATGCTTTAACGCTAACCCACCTCTCCAGCTTCTTATCAAAATTTTTAATCAAGAGCTGGGCATGGTGGCAACACGCCTTTCATAGCTCTTGGGTGGCAGAAATAGGAAGATCACTATGAATTTGAGGCCAGTCTAAGACCACATAGTGAATTCTGTAAGGGTCTGAGAATCACTGAAGAAAGACCCCACACTCAAATAGCATGTAAAAGCAAAGAGCGTTTATTCTGCAGAATCAGCCAGCATGTGGGGGGTCGACCATTCATGCAAAATGGTGACCCTGAAAGGAGCCCGCAGGCTCCCTTTAAGCACAGCTAGAGGAATTTTGGTGGGTTGAGGTAATAATTTTAAAATAATTGGATAGGCAAGCAGCAATTACAGTTGTGCATTTCTGATTGCTTAGGACAGAAGGGTTGCAAAAAGGCATAAAAGGGACATGTCTCCAGGAACTGACTCAGCCCCCGGATGTTTATCTTTTCTGGCCACATGTCAGGATCACTGTTGATTAACAGCCCGTCCTTTCTCAAAATCTTGCCTGCCTCTCCGGGAAACGAGAACTTAGGCCTAGCTAGGGTGGCGTCTTACTGAAGCCTGTCATGAGACGTCAGTTTGGTCCCTTCAAATTCCAAGTCAGCCTCGTCTAGAGTGAGACCCTACCTTAAAAAACAAAACAAAACAAAAGTTTAATCAAATATTTAACAAATGAAGCCCCAAAAAGCAATTAGTAGCAACATGATTTGTAAACAGGGAAACTTGAAATTTATTCTTTCAAAGGTGCAGGCTGGGGACAGCCCTGTGGTAGGGTGCTTGCCTAGCATGTGCAAGACCCTGGGTTTGATCACCAGCACTACCAAAAATTAAAAGTGAAATAAAAAATAAGTCTCAAATTTGCCTACAGTAGCTTTTCAGACTATTGCCTTGACCGTAGAAACTCCATTTTCCCAGCAGCTGTTGACTCCGTTTTGAAGGTGGAGAACAACTCTGCTCCCAGGTAACACTCGAACGGCCCCAACCATCCAGCACCACCCTTACACTATAGACTCATAAATGACTTATTCCTGGGAGAATAAAGGTGAATTGAGGGCTGGAGAGATGGCTTAGTGGTTAAGACTATTGCCTGCAAAGCCTAAAGACCAAGGTTCAATTCCCCAGTACCCACATAAGCCAGATGCACAAGATGGCATATGCATCTGGAGTAGTTTTGGAGTGGCTAGAGGCCCTGGCATACCCATTCTCTCTCTCTCTCTCTTTCTCTCTCATCTCTCTGGCTCTTTCTCTCTCTCTAATAAAATATTTTTTTTTAAGGTAAACTGAGAAACTGGGAATGGTAGTGCATGCCTTTAATCCCAGCACTGGGGAGGCAGAGGTAGGAGGATCGCCATGAGTTTGAGGCCACCCTGAGACTACATAGTGAATCCCAAGTCAGCCTGGACTAGAGTGAGACCCTACCTCAAAAAACAAAACAAAACAAAAATTTGAAAAGAAGATGAACTGAGGATTACAGAAGCACATGAACACATGATATCAGGAAAACCAAACTCCAGACCTTTCTGTTCACACCAGACTGAGGAAGGGTGTGACTCCCTCACCTGGAGCCCATAAAGAAGTGGACAGCTAGTACTGTGATGGTGACGGCCTGTCATCTGACCACGCGGCGTGATCAGTACTTGAAGGAACTCCCACATGTTCCAGGGGCCTCAGCTTAGCTCTGTCCCTGCTGTGGATGCTGCTACTCACTGGCCATGTGCCCATCTGCCCTTCAGCCTGCTGGACCTGCCATCCACCCATCCGCCTATTTGTCTAGACCCAATCCTGCTATTCACATCATCTGGCTTCTGTCCTGCAGTTCAGCTCACACCTAACACCCCACTCTTCTCTGCAGCAGAATCTCCCCCAGGAGGTGATCTTATCAGTAGAGACTCTTGTATTTCCATGGGCTTTCGTTGTTGTTGTTAAAATATTTATGTATACACAGAGAGACAGAGAGATAATGGGTACTCCCCGGAGGGCCTCTAGCCACTGCAAATGGACTCCAGAGGCATGTGCCACTTTGTGCATCTGGTTCTATGAGGGTAATGGGGAATCAAACCCAGGTCCTTAGGCTTTCACAGGCATGCACCTTAACCACTGAGCCATCTCTCCAGCCCTCTGTAGGCCTTTTGTAGTCATTCCTTAACCCACATATAGGAATGGAGGGATTTATCTACTATGTGATATATAATGTGCAATCTGAGAGTTAACATTAGTAATTAAGATTGGGATAAAATATCTTGTGTTTGCCTGTCCAGGGTTATCAAGGAAAGTGGGAGTATTTGGAAAATGGCTGCCATTGAAACCACTGTACCTTGAGAATTTATTGTCATTTAATAAATCTGATATTGTGGAAAGAAACAAGCATGTTTGTGACATAGTGTGCTCACAACACCTAGAACAGGTACAGGAAATACTGAACAATATCAACAATGAACTTGCAAATGGTATATAGACAATTTTAATGTTGCAATTCTATAATTGCATTTTAGGAAGTCTCAACATGCAGTGAATCATTTGCTTAAGCATCTATTTTTAATTGGATAAATTTATGTTCTGAAATGAAATGAAATTGAGGAGGCCTGTAATTATGTGAAATTACAAATAGAGACAACTTATTTGATGAGGTTTTGCTTATGAAACCTTGTTGCAGACAGTATTCTGAATGAAGGCAAAAAAGACAGCATCTGTGAAAATTTTTAGGCTGAAACACACATTTCAACATAGAAAGGCTTAAAGTAGTGAATTTTTTATATTACTTTCCTAAACTTTCTATAATGACATATCATAGGCTGGGTGGCTTAAGCAACAGAAATATATTTCTCACAGTTCTGGAGATGAAAGTCCAAGTCTCAAAGTGTCAGTATGTTTGGTGGCCTCTTTCTTAGCATGTAGATGGCAGTGTTCTCCATACGGCCCCTACTGGTCTTTGTTCTGTGTGAAAGCTCCTCTGCTGTCTGTGTCCAAACTTCTCCTTAGAAAGACGCCTGTCAGATGGAATGAGGGACCATGCTAATGTGCTTCTGTGAATATAAACTCATCTTTACAGGTTCTGTCTTCAAATAGAATCACATCCTAAAGAATGGGTGGTTAGGGCTTAAAATATGAATTGGGGACTGGAGAGATGGCTTAGTGGTTAAGGTGCTTGCCTACAAAGCCAAAGGACCAAGGTTCAATTCCCCAAGACCTAAGTGAGTCAGATGCACAAGGTGGCACATGTTTCTGGAGTTCATTTGCAATGACTGAAAGCCCTGGTACATTCATTCTCTCTCTCTCTCTCATAAATTAATAAAAATAAATTGATATTATTTTCAATTTTTTTAATATTTTTGTTCATTTTTATTTATTTATTTGAGAGTAGCAGAGAAAGAGGTAGATAGAGAGAGAGAGAATGGGCGCTCCAGGGCTTCCAGCCACTGCAAACGAACTCCAGACGCGTGTGCCCCCTTGTGCATCTGGCTAATGAGGGTCCTGGAGAATCAAGCCTTGAATCGGGGTCCTTAGGCTTCACAGGCAAGCACTTAACCGCTAAGCCATCTCTCCAGCCCATTATTTTCAATTTTTTAAGATGCAAATGTTTAAGGTATATAATGTGGTGTGCTGATACATGTGATTTGATTCAGGTGTTCTGAATTCTGGGTTCCTAGCTGATGGAGATTTGGGAATTAACATCTCCTAGAGGCAGTGTATTGTTGGGGGCAGGCTTATGGGTATTATAGCCAGCCTCCCTTGCCAGTGTTTGGCACACTCTCCTGCTGCTATTGTCCACCTGATATTAGAAAGGAGGTAATATATACCTTCTGCTCATGCCATCATTTTCCCATGCCATCATTTTCCCTTGCCATCATGGAGCTTCCCCTTGAGTCTGTAAGCCAAAATAAACCTTTTCCCCACAAGCTGCTATTGGTCGTGTGATTTCTGCCAGCAATGCAAATCTGACTGCAGCAATATACTACTTAGACAAATTAATATAATGTGTCTATTTTTTAATTTTTAAAAACTTTATTTGCAAGCTGGGCATGGTGGTGCATGCCTTTAATCCCAGCACTCGAGACGCAGAGGTAGGAGGATCACTATGAGTTTGAGGCCACCCTGAGACTACCTAGTGAATTCCAGGTCAGCCTGGACTAGAGTGAAACCCTACCTCAAAAACCAAAATAAATTATTTGCGAGACAGAGATTGAGACAGAAAGAGAGAAGAGAGAGACAGTGAACATGCCAAGGCCCCTAGCCACTGCAAACAAACTCCAGATACATGCACCACCTTGTGCATCTGGCTTACATGGGTCCTGGGAAATCAAACCTGGGTCCTTGGGCTTTGCAGGCAATCACCTTAACTGCCAAGCCATCTCTCCAGACCAAATATGTCTCAACATAATTTTTGCCTCCTTAGTTATTAAAGATATCTTTTCTTTTCTATAAGTACATTGTCTCAGCCTGTTTGGTGTTGCTATAACAAACTCCCAAGGCTGGGTGTTTTGCAGAGGAAAGAGGTTTATTTATCTCACAGTTGTGGAGGTCCACAATAAAGCATTTGCTTGGCTTTGGTGAAGGGTTTATGGTGGATGACATCACATAGTCAGGTACATGTGAGAAAAGGGTCTCAGAGGAGGTGCCAGGCTTGATTGAAATAACCCATTCTCTTATCAACTAATCTAGACCTATGAAACCTGACTCACTGCAACAAGACAGCATTGCTCTGTTCAAGAGGGTGGAGCCCTGACTTATCCTATCCACCTTCCACTCAGACACACTTCAAAATGATTTCATCATTGCAACCCTGGAAGCCTTTGGGAGATAAACCAGAGCTAGACCACAGCATGAAAGTATCAGTCATTAAGATTCAGGCTGGGGGCTGGAGAGATGGCTTAGCAGTTAAGCGCTTGCCTGTGAAGCCTAAGGACCCCAGTTCGAGGCTCGGTTCCCCAGGTCCCACGTTAGCCAGATGCACAAGGGGGTGCATGCATCTGGAGTTCGTTTGCAGTGGGTGGAGGTCCTGGCGCACCCATTCTCTCTCTCTCTCTGCCTGTTTCCCTCTCTGTCTGTTGCTCTCAAATAAATAAATAAAAATAAAATTAAAAAAAAAAGATTCAGGCTGGCCTTGTGCTGGAGAGATGGTTCAGTGGTTAAGGCACTTGCCTGCAAAGCCTGATGACCCAGGTTTGATTCCCCAGTACCCACATAAGCCAAATGCACAAGGTGGCACATGCATCTAGAGCTTGTTTGCAGTGGTTACAGGCCCTGGCATGCCCATACACATACATTCTCTCTCTCTCTCTCTCTCTCTCTCTCTCTCTCTCTCTCTCCCCCTATCTATCTCTCTGCTTGCAAATGAAAATTTTCTTTAAAGATTCAGGCTGGCCATCCTCCACTGACCACAAAGCTAATTTTTTTGTTTATTTATTTGAGAGTGACAGAGAGAGAAAGAGGCAGAGAGAGAGAGAGAGAGAGAATAGGCATGCCAGGGCCTCCAGCCACTGAAAACGAACTCCAGACATGTGCGCCCCCTTGTGCATCTGGCTAACATGGGTCCTGGGGAATCAAGCCTTGAACCTGGGTCCTTAGGCTTCACAGGCTAGCACTTAACCGCCAAACCATCTCTCCAGCCCCACAAAGTTAGTTTTTTTACTTAGATTTGTTACAATGTGGTAGAAATTTCAAGACACAACACTCAATTCTAAGCAGAATCTAAACAGGAAGCAGTTCAGACTATTTCCTGCCCTGTGCCTTGTGAAAATTTTGCTTTTTTTCTTTTTGCTTATGTGTATGCTGTATGTAGTGTGCATGCATGTGCATGTGTCTGTATGGGCTTGTGTTTGTATGTGTGTAGGTGCACGCACGTGTGTGTGTGTGTGTGTGTGTGTGTGTGTGTGTGTGTGTATCTGTAAGCCAGAGGTCCAGACCAGATGTCTTCCTCAGTTGCTCTCCTCCTTAGTTTCTGAGATGGGATCTGGCATGGAACCTGGAGCTCATCAATTGATTGACTAGACTAAATGCACAGCCATCTCCAAGGACTCTCCTGTTTCTGCCTCCCCAGCTTGGATTACAGACACATGCTGCCACACCCCCTGGCTTTTCTCCTTCTTACTTTATTTTTATTTCTATTTTATTTATTTGAGTGAGAGAGAGAGACAGAGACAAGAGAGGTAGATAGAGAGAAAATGTGTGTGCTAGGGTCTTCAGCCACTGCAAACGAACTCCAGATGCATGTGACACCTTGTGCATCTGGGTTATGTGGGTCCTGGGGAATTGAACCTGGGTCCTTTGGCTCTGCAAGCAAGGGCCTTAACCACTAAGCTATGTCTCCAGCCCCATGCCTGCTTTTGATGGGGGTGCTGGGGAATCCAAATTCAGGTCCTCATTCCTCCAGAGCACCGAGCCATCTCCTTAGCCCCCAGGCCCCAGCCCCAATGTTCAGCAGGAAGTTGTTTTGTTGTTGTTGTTTTGTTTTGTTTTGTTTTTAGTGATTTGGGAAGAGACCAGGGACAGGAATAGACCTTTAAGTCTCTTCTTCCCAAGGTGAGATCTGTCTTACCTTACCTCTTGTTCTGACTTCCCTCCAGGCTGAAATGCTGAACCTTAATCACCCCTGATCACCACTCTCCTTGCTCTTTTAGGATATGGAGGGATATCTTGTCCCCAGCCCTGCCCCTTCTCAAACACACAGGCCACTCATCATGGTTCCGACAAAGAGGTTCTTTCCAGAAAGAATCTGCAAACATTACACATTACCCAGTTCATCTTCTGGGAACAGGGCCCAAAGGTGACTAGGGGAAACAGAGGTTTGCCCACTGCATCTGTTATTCCTCTTTAAATAGGGGTCATGAGCCCAGGAACACAGCATCTTTTTAAACAGGAGCAGGATATTCTATCATTCCTCCACATTGTGTCCTTGAGACAAAATCTGTCACTGAACCAGGAGTTACCCCTCCCCCTTTTTTTTTCAGTCAGTCTGGCTGACCAGTGAGCCCTAGCGATTTTCCAGTCTCCACCCACCACAGGACTAGTTTTAGGTGCACATGGCCATACCTGGGTTTTTATGTGGGTGCTGGCGTTTGCACTCAGGCCTCCGTGCTTGAGCAGACAGCGCTTTCTCCCGTGCAGCCAACTCCCCAGCCCCACGGTAACTGTTTCTAATCTGCCCTTCAACAAAAAATGACACACCAATTTGTATCATTTCAATGATCTTGAGTATATAATCCTCTTAGGGGTAAAGCTAATGGATCATTTGGTCAGTATGTGATTAACCATTAAAGTAACTTCCAGACAGTTTTCCAGAGCAGCTGCACCATTTCATATCCTGTCAGCAATGAATAGAATATTCTAATTTCGTCTGTATTAATCAACCCTGCTTGTTTTCTGTCCTACTCACTATAACAATGCTGTCAGGTGTATTATGGCCTCTTGGTGTGATTTTAAGTCACATTTATCTGACACCTAATGAGGCTGAACATCTTTCATTTGCTTATATCTTCTTTTAAGAAATTTCTACTCAAGGGCTGGAGAGATGGCTTAGCGGTTAAACGCTTGCCTGTGAAACCTGAAGACCCCGGCTCGAGGCTCGATTCTCCAGGACCCACGTTAGCCAGATGCACAAGGGGGTGCATGTGTCTGGAGTTCAGTTTTCAGTGGCTGGAGGTCCTGGTGCACCCATTCTCTCTATCTGCCTCTCTCTCTCTCTCTCTGTCGCTCTCAGATAAGTAAAAATAAACCAAAAAAAAAAATTAAAAAGAAATTTCTACTCAAACCTTTTGCACATTTCTAAAATGAACTGTTTGTCTTATTGTTTGTCTTATGACTGTCTAAACCCATTAGTTATTTCATGTCCCCAGCCTTGACCGCATGGAACTCAGACTCTGCTGTAGTAAATTATGGGTTTGTTAGTGTCCCCTATGTAAGCAGTGGGAAAGCACTAACCATCCACAGCCCACGCTCTAGGCATTGACAAACCAAGGGGGAAGACCCTGAAGCATCTTCAAGTGGCTTCTTGTGTACATTTTAACAAAATGGGATGAAAACTTTTAAGGGACAGGGGACTAGGCTGTGATGAACTGGGAATACAAAGGTGAATGAGCCACCAGGTACTCACTTTCCTTTAGGAAGCTGAAGTTTGTTCCTGCTTTCTTCTTGGGGAGGGATTGGTGGGAGAAATGGGAGTTGGATCAGCCAGGGCCCACCCCAAAGCCACAGTCACCACCTCTGCCATTCTATAACCTTCTGCACTTACCTCCTTAGCCCCAGCGGAGACCAAATCTCACCCACCCACTGTTTGACACTTCAGAGCGGCAAAGAAAGAAGGGGGAAAATTGATGAGGAAGAATTATAATTATAATAAGGTACAGAACAAAACCTTTCAGGTAACTCATTAGCCATTTCTCCTTCCATCTAAACAGCAAGAGGGTGACATAGGCATTGCCCAGTCCAAGGCCAGCTGTCAGTTAGTGTCCCTCTGCTGGCTGGCTCTCTGTCCTTACCACTTACTCTCTAGATGAGGCTCCTTTTTCTATTGGAAAAAGAACATTTTGGTTTATTGTCTCTGCTGGATTTACTATGAAGACAAAATGCTGAGAAGTATCCTGCTGTCGTTGGGTACTGCCCTATCAGAAAATGGAACTACTCTCGAAGAAAGCAGGCAAGACAGACAGACCAGTGTGACATGTTTGCTTCTAGATCTGGGCACATCTGAAGCCAGTGTGACCCAGGGTTTTTAGTTGTTTGAAACAGTCAATTCTCTTTTTACAGTTGAGAAGTTGAGCTGAGTTGGTCAGACGGAAATCAAAGAGGTGATGATCCTGATGACTTAATTTCCTCCTGCTAAGCCCCACCTCTTAAAGGGGCAACCACATCTAAGTTCCAGAGCCCATGAAGCCCCAGGTCATAAACCACAGCAGTGACCTTCACCTTTCCACATCGTGTCCTCCTAGCTAAGTACTGCCCCACTCTGTGCCCACACATTGTTCTCCTTTTTAACATTGCAAACTCAAAATAGCCATCATGTGCCCTACACAGGAAATGAAAATGCTCTATATTTAAGAAATGCGAAGCTGAGCATGGTGGCGCATGCCTTTAATCCCAGCACTAGGAAGCAGAGGTAGGAGGATCTCCATGAATTCAAGGTCAACCTGAGACTAGATAGTGAATACCAGGTTAGCCTGGGCTAGAGTGAAACCCTACCTCGAAAAACCAAAAGAAGAAAGAAAAATAGAAAGAAAGAAAGAGAGAGAGAGAGAGAAAGGAAGGAAGGAAGAAAAGAAGAGAGGAAGGAAGAAGGAGAATCAACCCAAGAAGGGCAAGTGAAGTTCATGAGGCTGACGCCCATTTCCTAGGCCTCAGCTCCTGAACCCACTCCCCGTCTTCCCCCCCACTCACTCCCTGCAGTGTTTGAACAAGCTTGAATAGAAGCAGAAGGAGGAATGGCTGGCCGGAGGCATGGAGAGACACCAACATACTGTCTCCTGTCTCTCAGTGGAAAAGATTTAGCACTGGAGAGCTGCGATGAAGTCTCATATTCCTAAAATTCATTACAGCCATAAAAAGCACCACCATATTTTCATGAGCTATTAAAACAAACAGTTAAGAATAAAGCCCATTTGGTATCCAATAGCCTTCGTATGGTCATATTTTCTCATGTATTTGTGAAGCATCACAATTTGGTTAACTGCAATCCATCTCTCTGTAACGGATTCAAATTTCCACACTCTCTTTTGGCATCCTGAACCAATAAACTATGATTTCTCCAGCCACATAATTTACAAATTGCATCGACTTGTATCACAACATGAGATACATTCTCTCTTTCCTCCCTTAGATTTTCTCAACTGGTCTCTCCATTAAACACTCTTAATGAAACCTCTAGGACTGAGCTCAATGGGGTTATGAAGGAAGGGTGTTAGCATTTACTGATACCTATTATATGTCCACATAGCATGTTATTTTATTTCATTTAACACTGACTCTAGAGCTGGGCATCATGATGCACGCCTTTAATCCCAGTACTCAGAAGGTAGAGGTAGGAGGATTGCCATGAGTTCAAGCCACCCTAAGACTACATAGTGAATTCCAGGTCAGTCTGGGCTAGAGTGAGACCCTACCTCAAAAACCAAAACAGAATAAAAAATAAAAATACTGACTCTAATCTTTATAGCCTGTGTTATTGCCCTGTTTTTCTGATGGGAAAATCTCAGTGAGTCAGTTATTTACCCGAGTGTAAGCTGCTGTAAAACAGCTAGAGCAGATAGTGCTGGTTGCCTACCAATAGCCATTTTCTTTCTCCCCTTGTGGCTAACCACGTTTCTCTTTCAGGCCATTCAAAATACTACATACTTGGACTTCCAGTTTGCTGGGGCCTGAGCCCATCTCCCAACCTAGAAAATGTGCACAGTGGGAAAGCATGCTGGAGGTTCTTAGAAAGTTTTCTTCTTGATTAAACATGAAAATTAAACACATGAACACAAAAAGAGCTCTTCCCCATTCCCATAGTAACTACATAGTGAGACCCTGTCTCAAGAAAACATGACAAAACAATAATAACAAAAGTGAAAATGGGACTGGAGAGATGGCTTAGTGGTTAAGCCACTAGCCTATGAAGCATAAGGACACAGGTTCAATTCCTTAGCACCCACATAAGCACAAGGTGACACATGCATCTGGAATTTATTTGCAGTGGCTAGAGGTCCTTGCATGCCCATTCTCTCTCTCTCACTCTCTCTCTCTCTCTCTCTCTCTCTGAAATAAATGAATTAAATAAGTGAAAGCAACCTAATTATTCAATGGCACATTAAACAAATTATAGCACATATTTTAACAAAATATCATATACCCATTAAAATTATGCTACAGGGAGCTTAGGATATAATGCTTGGGTGTTAAACCAAACAGATATCACACATACTTTTAAAACACACAATACTTTTAAAGCTGGAGAGATGGCTCAGATGCACAAAGTGATACAAGTGTCTGGAGTTATTTTTTGCAGTGGCAGGAAGCTCTGGCATGCCCATTCTCTCCCCCCAACCTCTCTCTCTCTTTCTCAAATAAATAAATAAAATATTTTAAAAAAACAACCCATGGCCACTAAAAACAATACTTTTAAAACTTATACAAGTAGGACTTCCAGGTAAGACGGTGGTGTAGGAGCCACACCAAAGCAGCATAGGGGAGAAATAAGCAGAAAAACAACAAAACACACTCTTCTACCAAAAAGTGAAGGTGTGTAAGAAATTATTAACCACAGGAAAGAAGCAGGAGAGATCCAGAGCTTCTAGCGACCACAAAAACAGGTAAAAGCGGCTCTGCCTGAGCTGCAGGAGAAACAAGGTACAAGGATTTTCCACTCTCACCATCCTCCTCACAAACTCAAGAAACCTGAAAGGGAAGACAGCAGGGATGGGCCAGGTGATTTGAGAAGAAGATGATCATGGCCACCAGCTGTGCGGCTCTGGGACAACTTCAGGCACCCTCCTCAGCCGCCTCTCCCCCAACCACCAGCACCAGCAACCACTGGAGACGTGGGGAAGAGAGCTGAGCTACACAGCACCCAGTACAGGTGATCAGAGCAGAGGACTCAGTGACACAGCCAGCCTAGCAGAGCCCACAGCACAGGAAAGAAGGAACCAAGCAGACATGATGCATAGCTGAGACCAAAGCCATCCCAAAAGGTTACAGGACCTACTTACACCAGGCTAGCCTGCTGTATAGGCCAGCATTGGAAGTGCTAATTGTACCTTCCATGACAGGGCAAATGATGTGTTAAATCTGATGGATGGTCAGATTTGCCATTCTTTTTTTTTTTTTTTAATTTTTATTAACATTTTCCATGATTACAAAATATATCCCATGGTAATTCCCTCCCTCCCCACCCCCACACTTTCCCATTTGAAATTCCATTCTCCATCATATTAAGATTTGCCATTCTTAAGCTATATTTTGGGCTTGTCATTTGTTCCCTCCTGATTTATAGTGCCTTTGTCACTTCTTCTGTCATTCGTGGGGGCAGGGTCTCACTCTGCCACAGGTTGACCTGGAGTCCTTTACAGACCAGAAATACTAGTCTCCTAGTTGACAGGATTAAGGGTGTGGGTGTGGGGCAGCACACATCCCTGGGGCTTTGACTTTGTTAGATGATCTATTTATTTTAATACTCTTATGTAGATACTCCATGCTGGTTTTGATTGAATGCATATATTGTTTAATTAAATTTTAGAATTTGCCTGTTTTTTGCTCCACCAAGCCTACTAGAATACTCACATAGCAGGCAAACCCAACACCTAAAGTCACTTTTTAAAAAATATATTTTATTTATTTATTTGACATAAAAAGAGGGAAAGAGAGAGAGAATGGGCATGCCAAGGCCTCCAGCCACTAAAAACAAACTCCAGATGCATGCACCCCCTTGTGCATCTGGCTTATGTGGGTCCTGGGGAATTGAAGCTGTGTCCTTTAGCTTTGCGGGCAAATGCCTTAACTGCTAAGCCATTCCTCCAGCCCTAGAGTCACTTTTTTTTTTCAATGAAGATGTTTTATTTAGTTTTCTTTTATAAATGAAGTAGTTACTAAAAGTCTTTATTAAAATACATTAACAGTATGTCTTCAATCTAACACCTTCTTTTAAAAAAATATATTTTATTTGAGACAGACAGACAAGAAAGAATATGGACACACCAGAGCCCTGCCACTGTAAACAAACTCCAGACATGAATGTCATTTTCTGCATCTGGCTTTACATATGTACTGGGGAATTGAACCCAGGCCATCAGGCTTTGCAAACAAGTGCCTTTGGGTGCTAAGCCATCTCTCTGGCCCAAATCTGAGTTTTAAAAAGAGTTTAAATGTAAGCATCAGCAACTAGAATTTTAAGTATCTGGAAGTTGTGGGAAAGCTCTAAAGCAATTTTAAAACCTATTTGAAGCCAGGTATGGTAAGGCATGTCTGTAAACCTAGTACCTGGGTCAAGGCAGGATGAAGAGTTTAAGGCCAGCCTGGGCTACACAGAACAACGGGTCAATCGGCGCATGACCCTGTCTCCAAACAAATGTCAACCTGTTTGATTTATAAACACTCCTGACATTGTTCTGGGTCCCTAACTTAACTGTGTCACCTCTAAGGAAAGACATTTAATTTTACGGTTCATTTCTTTGGGCTCAACCATCCTGCTTTTACAGGTCAGGAGACTTACCCAGACCAGAATCCTCATGGTGTCTGCTGTGATGGGATAGCTGATGATGTAGACAAGAACAAAGAACTACAGGACAAGTGGGAATAAAGACCAAAAATAATAACTTAAGTGCTGGCTGTGGTGGCGCACGCCTTTAACCCCAGCACTCGGGAGACAGAGGGAGGAGGAACACCAGGAGTTCGAAGCCACCTTAAAACTATATAGTGAATGCCAGGTCAGCCTGAGCTAGAGTGAACCCCTGCATCAAAAATAATAAGTGTGATGGAGAATGGAATTTCAAAGGGGAAAGGGGGGGAGGGAATTGCCATGGGATATTTTTTTATAATCATGGAAAATGTTAATAAAAATCTAAAAAAAATAATAATAATAAGTGACCTTTACTATACACATACATATGAACAAGAATAGTATGGGGATATGTGACCAGCTGAGCATGTTAAGGAACAAGGACTAAGGCCTGAAGCCGGTCTCAACAGTTGATAATGCAGCAAACAGAAACCTTTCTACAATCAACAGGAACAGTTGTGTAAAGTGTGTAAAGTTGTGCGTACTTGCGGCTCTTGAACTTGAAGACTAATATGTGTAAAATGTACTTGCCCTGTGAATTATATTCAAAACACACCTAAACTAAAAAATCTTAGGGCCGGGCGTGGTGGCGCACACCTTTATCCCAGCACTCGGGAGGCAGAGGTAGGAGGATCACCATGAGTTCAAGGCCACCCTGAGACTCCATAGTGAATTTCAGGTCAGCCTGAGCAAGAGTGAGACCCTACATCGGAAAAAAAAAAAAAAAATCTTACGTACTTAGAAATGATCACCTTAAAAATACAGGATAATAAATGGTACAACAGTAGTATTAAATAAAAGTAACAAAGCAAGTTATGTCCCAATGGAACAAAAGCATAGCTCTTCTCAAATACTAGAAACAAACTCATTTTTTTCTTGGTCTTGAAAAATTGTTTTCCAAATAGCTAGGAAAAATGGATGCCTTCTGCATTGAATCCATGTAGCAATCTGATAAAGTCATCGATGTCCATGGAACGGGCCCGCTTGTCACTAAAACCTGTGCTGGTTAGGATCTGCTGTATTTTATCTGCTATGCTGAAATCTTTGGGTACTGTAGTATTGTTCATTGAACAGTGAATTCTATAATTTTTTTCCAACAGCTGTTGTACTGCACTTGATTTGAACACAGCAGAAAGTGTCTTGTTCTTTCGAACAAAAGTGATTCTTACTAAACCATCCCATTCCTGAAAATTGATAGGTGGTGGTGGGTTCTTTGGTTCTATCCTTACAACAGTGGACTCCACCTTGGGTGGTGGTCTGAAATTATTCTTCCCAACCTTCATTAGATGGCCCACTCGTGCCAGCAGCTGTGTATTAATCGAGAGTCTGTAGTATAATTTATCTCCAGGTTTTGCAACTAGGTGGAGAGCAAATTCTCTTTGAAACATAAGTACAGCACATTTGTAAAGCCTGCCAGCCAAGGTTCGATTCCCCAGTAACCACGTAAAGCTAGACACACAAAGTGGCACATACATCTGGAGTTGGTTCACAGCAGCAAGAGGTCGTGGTGTACCCATATACTCATTCAGCCTCTCAAGTAAATTAGTAAACATTTTAAAAAAAAATTAGGGCTGGAGAGATGGCTTAGCAGTTAAGGCGCTTGCCTTTTTTGCTTTTTCCAATAATTTTACAGTCATGTTGCCAGTTCCAGGCCCAACTTCCAACACCACATCAGTTGGTCTTAAAGCAGCCTTATCGATAATACTGTTGACAATTAGAGGATTTTTCAAAATGTGCTGCCCAATCCCTGTGTTGAACATGAGTGTTCCCACACGCTGCTCCCGCCGCTCCCGGCGCCGGCCGCTCACCCCGGACTTGACCTTGGGCATCTCCGAAGAGTGGACAGTGAGCACCGCCGAGTGACAGAGCCTGGGACGCCCCTAGAGTCACTTTTGATGTTACTCTTAAAGTCCCTTAAGAGCCAGACCTGGCTCCATAGGCTCCTACCCAGAAGATATATAATATCAGATTTACACTGAATACTGCAGATAATTGGAAAGCCCAAGCATTAAATTAACCCAAGACACAAAAATCTCTACATTACAATACAAGAAACAACAACAACAACAAAAAATCAGGATAATATAATTCCACCAAATTACAAATCCATCAGAAATGACCTCCAGTCAGACTGATTTAGATGAAAGAATGATTATAACTATGTTCAAATAAATCAAAGACAAAATAAAAGGAATCAAAGAAGACATAGGAAACCAATTTAATGAAATGAGGTCAATGAAAGACATGAGTAAGAAAATAGAAATACTGAAGGAAAACCAATCAGAAATACTAGAAATGAAAAACACAGTAAGCCAAATTAAAAAAACTTTGTAGAAAATCTCACCAATTAGGATGGACAAAGGAGAGAATAGAATTTCTAAAGTCAAAGATCAGGTGGCAGATCCAATACAGCCCAACAGAAAGACAAGCTAATAGGAAGGTATGAATGGGAATTTCAAGATATTTGACACACTATGAAAAGATCAATCTTAAGAATCCAGAGTATAGTAAAAGGAGAAGAACTCCATTCCAAAGGTATAGTAGGTGTTTTAAACAAAATCAAAGAAGAAAATTTTCCCCAAATTGAGAAAAAGATGCCAATGCAGATATAGAAAGCTTTTAGAACCCCACATAGAAAAAAACCTGGAAAGAACCTCTCCTTGCCATGTTATAATTAAACTACCAAACATGCAAACCAAAGAAAATATAAGAAAGTAGTTGGAGAGAAAAAGCAAGACACTTCCAAAGGCAATCCCAGAGCCAGGCATGGTGGTACATGCCTTTAATCCCAGCACTCAGAAGGCAGAGGTAGGAGGATTGGATCGCCATGAGTTCAAGTCCACCCTGAGACTACATAGTGAATTCCAGGTCAGCCTGGACCAGAGTGAAACCCTACCTCGGAAAAAAAAAAACAAAGGCAATCCCATCAGGATCACAGCAGATTACTCATCACAAACTCTAAAAGCCAGAAGGGCTTAGAATGATGTATTCCAAGTTCTGAAAGATAACAACTGTCAACCAAGATTACTTTATTCTGCAAAGTTATCCATCCAAAATGGTGGGGAAAAAAACATATTCCACAACAAAAACAGGACAAAGGAAATATGAGCAGTAAGCCACCTCTACAGAATACATGTGAAGGATCCTTCATGCTGAAGAGAAAGCAAAGCATACACAGGAGGAAACAGGAAAAAAGTAAACCATGCTCAAATAACAGTTAATACAAGAGAGGACAGGGAAGACAGGAAACACTACAAAGCAAGAATAATGGCAAGAATAAATACATACCTTTCAATAGTAATTCTTAATATCAATGGCCTCAATGCCCCAACCAAGACATAGGCTTGAAGATTGAATTAAAAGGCAGGATCCTAGCCTTTAATACAAGCACTCAGGAGGCAGAGGTAGGATGATCACTGTGAGTTCAAGGCTACCCTGAGACTACATAGTGAATTCCAGGTCAGCCTGGATTAGAGTGAGACCCTACCTTGAAGAGCAAAAGACAAACAAAAATACAGGATCCTTCTCTTTGGTGCCACCTAGAAACTCACCTCTCCATGAAAAACAGACACTATCTTAGAGTGAAAGGATAGAAAACAGTATTTCAAGAAAAAAGGGCAAAGGAAACAAGCAGGTGTTGCTATCCTAATATCTGACAGGATAGACTTCAGACCAACATTAGTGAGGAAAGATAAAGACAGTCACTTTATTTATTTATTTATTTTATGTTTTTTCTACATAGGCTCTCACTCTAGCCCAGGCTGACCTGGAATTCACTATGTAGTCTCAGGGTGACCTGGAACTCATGGCAATCCTCCTACATTTGCCTCCCAAGTGCTGTGATTAAAGGCATGCGCCACCACTCCCAGCATAAAAGACAATCACTTTATTAAAGGAACAATTCAACAGAAAGACATTACAATTGTAAATATATATGCACCTAACGCAGGTGCTCCCAATTTCATCAAACAATCATTAATAGACTGATGGTGACAGATAACACCAAGAACAATGGTAATGGGACTGGAGAGATGGCTTAGTGGTTAAGGCATTTGCCTGCAAAGCCAAAGGATCCTAGTTCAATTCTCCAGGACCCACATAAGCCAGATGCACAAGGGGACATATGCATCTGGAGTTCATTTGCAATGGCTGGAGGCCCTAGCATGCCCATTTTCTCCCTCTCTTTCTCTCTCTCTGCTTCTTTCTATCAAATAAATAAATAAATAAAACATTTTTTTAAAAAAGAACAACGGTAATGGATGATTTCAACACCCCGCTCTCATCAACTGATATGTCAACCTGCCAAAAAAATAAGCAGACATCTATATTAAATGAGGTCACAAAACAAAACAGATACCTATAGAACATTTCATCCAAATGCTCCAGAATACACATTTTTCTCAGCAGCACATTGAACATTCTCTAAAATAGCCCATAGATTAGGACACAAAGCAAATCTTAACAAATACAGGAAAATTGAAATAATTCCTCGTACTCTATCTGATCACAATGGGATCAAACTACAACTCAGTAGCAAGAAATCTATGGACAGCCAGGCATGATGACACACACCTTTAATCCCAACACTCGGGAGGCAGAGGTTGGAGAATTTCCATGAGTTCGAGGCCACCCTGAGACTGCATAGTGAATTCCAGATCTGCCTGAGCTACAGTGAAACCCTACCTCAAAAAAAACCAAAAATAAATAAATTAAATAAGTCTACAGAGCATCTACAAAAATCACAAAAAGTAAACAATATACTACTAAATGATGAATGGGTCAATGAAGAAATCAAAAAGGAAATTAAAAAATTCATAGAGTCAAATGATAATGAGAACACAACATGGATGAAATCAGGGAATCATTCCCACTCACAATTGCCTGAAAAAAAGAAATAAATAAAGTACCTTGGAATAAACCTAAGCAAGGAAGTGAAAGATCTCTACAATGAAAACTTTAAAACACTCAAGAGATATTGCAGAGGACACTAGGAAGTAGAAAGACATCCCATGTTCTTGGATTGGAAGAACCAATATTGTGAAAATGGCAAACTTCCCAAAAACAATGTACACATTTAATGCAATCCCCATCAAAATTCCAATGGCATTCTTAATGGAAATAGGAAAAACAATTCTAAAATTCATTTGGAAACACAAAAAAACTTGAATATCCAAAACACTTTTGAGCAACAAAAATAAGGCTGGTGGTATCACCATGCCTGATTTTAAGCTATATCACAAAGCCATAGTAACAAAAACAGCATGGTACTGGCACAAAGACAAGACACATAGATCAATGGAACAGAATAGAGAACCGAGATGTAAATCCAGGTAGCTACAGCCACCTGATCTTTGACAAAAATGCTAAAAGTATTCATTGGAGAAAAGACCACCTCTTTAACAAATGGTGCTTAGAAAACTGGATATGCATACGTAGAAGGATGAAAATAGATCTTTGTCTTTCTCCATGTACAAGAATCAAATCTAAATGGATCAAGTAACTTAATATCAGACCTGAAACTCTGAAACTGCTAGAGGAAAAAGTAGGGGAAAACATTTGAAGTATTGGCATAGGCAAAGACTTCCTGAATACAAACGCAGTTTCTCAGGAAATAAAACCACTACTGATCAACTGCTGGGACCTCACGAAATTACAAAGCTTTTTTACAGCAAAGTACTCTGTGAATACAGCAAAGAGGAAACCTATAGAATGGGAGAAAAACTTTGCCAGCTATACATCTGACAGAGGATTAATATCTAGGGGATATACAAAGAACTCAGAAAACTAAATAAGAAATCAAACAGCCTAATTAAAAAAAATATCTTATGGAACTGAATAGAGAGTTCTCAAAAGAAAAACCACAGATGGCATATAAACATCTAAAAAATATTCTACATTCTTAGCCATCAAGGAAATGCAAATTCAGAAAATGGAACACTCAGGAGCCATAGATCATTGCCAAGGATGGGATACCTCCAGTGAGTTGTTGGCCAAGGAGGTCCCTGATACCTCCAAAACATTATAGGCCATTGCCAAGGCCCTTGGTTTCCCACCAGAAATAGACAGTAAGACCCCATTACTGAAGACTCCACATGGGCTGCAAGGCCACTGAGAAATCCTGCTGGAACTGAGCTGAAAACCTCCTCCATGTAGACCAGCTGACAGAGAGCTGGAAGAAGCCATTCTAAATGTATTCAATGGGAGAAAGAGATACCACCAGTGAAGATACTCAACAGTGAAGACTACAAGCCTTATAATTTGGCCAGCCAGGCCAAATGAGCCAACAGGTGCAATAGTGGCACATCTGTCATGGTAGAAACCAACAGCCTTCCAACTGGACTGGAGGCCCGCTCCATGGGGGCGGGGGGAGGAGAACACATCCCTGATACTGAAAACTTAAAAGAGGGGTAGTCATGACCCCTAGGGGTGTAACATCTGCTGATGCCTGGAAAAATGTATATACTATGCTTATCAAACTGCCCAGTAAGCACTTCTCTTAATATTTATACCCTTATATTAATGCTACTCTCACTTTGGGTAGAGAAATCTTCTCTTTTCAGATGGCAGTGACTTTGGGATGACTCGGAAGGTATCACAGTGCTGGAAAGAAGTGACTGGAGTACTGAGTAACATCTCAATCACACCTTCCAAGGCTCAGGGTCTAATGAGGAAAGAGGTGGCAGAAAGAATGTAAGAGCCGCCAGGCGTGGTGACGCACGCCTTTAATCCCAGCACTCGGGAGGCAGAGGTAGGAGGATCGCCGTGAGTTCGAGGCCACCCTGAGACTACATAGTGAATTCCAGGTCAGCCTGAGCCAGAGTAAGACCCTACCTTGAAAAAAAAAAAAAAAAGAATGTAAGAGCCAAAGGAAGGGTAGGACTCCTTACAATGTGATCCCTCCAGACATAAAATGGCCTGGATATCCATGACCTCATAGTGCTTGGCACTACCTACACAAGACCATCATAAGAGGAGGAAAAGATGATGACATCAAAATAAAAGAGAGACTGATTGAGATGGGGAGGGGATATGATGGAGAATGGAATTTCAAAGTGTTCATACTCATATGTTAATGGTACTCTCACTTTTGATTAGAGAATCTTCTCTTTTCAGATGGCAGTGACCACTAGGATGACTCAAAAGGCATCATAGTACTGAGAAGAAGTGACAGAGGAGTGCTCAGCACTGAAACATGTCTATCACACCTTCCAAGGCTCAGGGTCCATTGTGGAAGAGGTGGCAGAAAGTAGGTAAGAGTCAAAGGAAGGGTGTGATATTTTATAATGCAATCGTCCAGACAGAAACTGGCCTCTGTCCTTGACCTCACTGTGCCTTGAACTGCCTTTCATAGGGCCCTCATAATAGTAGGAAAAGGCGATGATATCAACATGAAAAAGAGACTAACAGAGAAAGGGAGGGGATATGATAGAGTATGGATTTGTGAAGGGGAAAGTGGCAGAGGGGAGGTAATTATCATGGCTTATTGCTTGTAAGTAGGAAAGCTGTCAATAAAAAAAGTTAAAAAATAGAAAAGGGGGATAGAAAGATGGCTTAGTGGTTAAGGCACTTACCTGTGGAGCCTAAGGACCCATGTCCAATTTTCCAGTACCCACCTAAGCCAGATGCACAAGATGGCACATGCATCTGGAGTTCGTTTGCAGTAGCTGGAAGCCCTGGAATGCCCATTCTCTCCCTCTTTCCCTCTCTCCCTCTCTTTTCTTCTCTCTCCCTCTCTCCCCGCCACACACAAATAAATAAATAATTTTTAAAAATAGAAAAAGGGCTGGAGAGATGGTTGAGTAGTTAAAGGTGCTTGCTCGCAAAGCCTGATGGCCCAGGTTCAATTGCCCAGTACCCATGTAAAGGCAGATGCACAAAGTGGTTCATGCTTCTGGAGTTCATTTGCAGTGGCAGAAAGCCCATTCATTTTGTCTGTCTCATAAATAATAAATGATTAAAGACAAAAAAAAAAAACCCACTTATACAAGTAGTTAAGAAAAACCTGAAATCCTGGGTTTATATATGCAGACCTTTAGCAATGCTTGCCTCTGAAGAAGGTAATCTGGTAGAGGTGAGGAAAGGTGGGCATAGGGGAGGAGCTGTTACCACCTATGGGTTGGATTCCTTTTCTCCTCTCCAATTAAAGAATTGGTATAAGGCAGGTAAGAGCATGAGATTCAAACAAGGCAAAAGTTTATTCATAGTGAACTTTAAGCGGCAGAGAGAGGCACGCTGCTCCTGAATGCGAATCCGCCTTCCCCAGTGAGAGCAGAGCTTTTATTGCGGGAGGCAGGCTATCATCCCGTGTTCTGATTGGTCATCTTAAACAAAGACTTGGCACTGATTGGTCCATGATGTGTCTTGGACTGCACTGGGCGAGTCCACCAAAAGAATGGTAGACCAGCAGGAAAATTCACAAGCAGCCTTCCCCACTGTCTTGGGACACACTGGTGATATAAACAGCTGTTTACAGAGGGGCTCCTCTTCCCCCTAGCATTCCTAATTCACTAAGGTCCATCAAAGCTAGGGAGATGACAGAGACTTTCATATTTTTATTTCTGAGCTCTTTTACAACAGACACATGGCTTTATGGAGGGGACACAAAATTAGTCAATTTGTTAAAACAGTGAAAAGGGGGGGGTTGGGGAGATGGCTCAGCAGTTAAAGGCACTTGCTTGCAAAGCCTGGCAACCCAGACTCAAATCCCCAGTCCCCACTAAAGCCAGATGCACAAAGTGGCTCATGCATCTGGAGTTTGTTTGCAGTGGTAGGAGGCTCTGGCATGTCCATTCCGTCTCTCATTCTCCTCGCCCCCAATAAATAAATAAATATTTTTAAAATTGTGGAAATGTATACAATATTAACAATGGTTGCCTTTGTGTAATAGGATTTAGGAGTTTTTTCTTGTGGTTGCTTCAAGTTGGAGATCTTAGTATATCACCAAGGCCATGTGATACTCCAAGTTAGCCTTCCAGGTAACTGGGACTACAGCATGGCTTGGGATGCCTTTTTTTTTTTTTTTTTTTTAGCTTTCTACTATTGGTATGTATAGCAGACAGCTTCAGATTCACTGAGATGAACTTCCAGACCAGGCACAGTTATGGAGGAAGGGATATTTATTGAAGCTTACAGATCCAGGGGAAGTTCCATAAATGGCAAAAGAAGCTGGCCTGCCTTCACAGGACCAAGCAGAGAGAAAGAGAAGCACAAGCCAAAAGCCAAAAGCCACAGCACAGCACACTTCAGGAACTGCTGCTAGGCACACTTTGCATATCTTCAGATAGAAATCTGAAACCCACACCACACTTAAAGATCCACCCAGTGACATTGCCTCCAGCCAGGTGGCTGCAGGATGCAAACTACAAACAATGAAGAACTGAATATATTGGGGGCCATCTATTCAAACTACCACAGTATGCTAAGCATAGGTTTCTTTGTATCTAAATTTGAAAAGTAAACTTATTTCAAGGAGTCACAGCACTAGAAGGCACTCTGTATCCTGTGAAGCACTCAGGTTATGAAAGCGATTTTATTACGATTGTAAAACACATGATACACAGGCAATGCCATTTTGCAGTGGCAGAGGGCGGATCCGCTATCCACCTGCCCGAGCACTCACTTCTGATGCAACCATCACCTTCCAGAAAGTGGGAGGGAGGCGGAGTGAGCCACCATCACCCACCAGAGCAGCTGTCATGCCTACTTGTCAGAACTGAAGGTGCTGTTTACAAAATCATTGCTTTGGGGCTGCACTTCAGAATCCCCGCCCTCTCTCCATAGGTTACAACTCAGTTGCTTCCAGTAAGAGGCACAGGCTAGTGGGTACTTTCTAAATGCTTCTGGGTTAGTGCATTAACAGGGTGGGGAGTGAAAACTTAGGGTGTACATGGAAGATCACCAAACTTCTCTGGGAAAATTTAACTCTCTAAGAAATACGTTGGTGTTTTTTGTTTGTTTGTTTGTTTACAGCAGTTTTCTTAAACCTGTCAGTTTTTATTTCAAGTAAGAATTTTGTTTCATTTATTTATTTGCAAGCAGAGAGAGAGAAGAATGGGCAAGCCAGGGCCTCAAGCCACTGCCTATGAATGCCAGATGCATGTACCACTTTGTGCATCTGGCTTGATGTGGGGACTGAGGAATCGAACCAGGGTTATTAGCCCTTGCAGGCAAACACCTCAACTACTGAGCCATCTCTCCATCCCTAACATAAGAATTTTAATGTCATATAATATATTTACACTTTACAAAGGGTGCCCAGGATATGATGTTTTCTGTGCTTTCGTTTAATTAAGGTAATGAATGCAAACTGCAAACAGGTATGACAGTTGAGACAGTTCTAGACAGTAAACACAGCAGAAATCATTACACTCATAGATCCCATAGAGGGCATGTGTGCATGACAGAGGTCCCATAAGATTATAATGGAGCTGAAAAATTCCTACCACCTCGTGGCATGGTAGTGGTCATACTGTCCTATGTAACCCATTACTCATGCGTCTATGATGATGCTGGGGTAAATAAGCCCATTAGCGCATTGCCAGTCATGTAAAAGAATAGCACAAATGCTTTTGTTTAGTACATGATACTATGTTATTGATTTGTAAGCTTACCATACTTCTCATCACTCTTTAAGACTAATTAACAACAACTTGTACTGTGAAACAAGACATCATGTAACACGGCAGAAGCCTCCTCCACCTCCTATTGACTGTGTCCCCTGAGTGTCTCTCTTGTGCATTGAATTCTGTGTGGTTTCAGTCATCATGGCTATGTTAGTTCTTTTTTGTTGTTGTTGGTTGTTTGTTTTTGTTTTTGTTTTTGTCTTTTTGTCTTTTTGTTTTGTTTTGTTTTTTCGAGGTAGGGTCTCCCTCTGGCTCAGGCTGACCTAGAATTAACTATGTAGTCTCAGACTGGCCTCAACCTCAAGGCAATCCTCCTACCTCTGCCTCCCAAGTGCTGGGATGAAAGGCATGGGCCACCACACCCGGCTTTGCCAGTGCCTTTTATTCATGCTGTTACTAAGTATCCACCAGAAATAACTTAAGGAAAGAAAGAGGTACTTTGGCTCATGGTTTCAGAGGTGTCAATCCATCATGGAAAGAGGAGGGTGTGATGGAGCAGAAATTCCCAGCTCATAACAGCCAGGAAACAGAGTAAAGAGGAAAACAGGAAGAGGCTAAGGTGCGATAGAGCCCCAAGGACATGCCTTCAGGGATCTTCTTCCTCCAACTAAGCCCACTCCAGCCTTCATTCTTGCCTAATAATGGTAGTGTGCTATGAATCCATCAAGGGATAATTCATCCATCAGGTCAAAGCCCTCTGGAGCTAATTGTGTGGAGATGCCCTCACAGACACAGCCAGAAGGGCCTTATGAATCTCTTGGGATCTCTCAATTCAATCAAATCGACAGTGAAGATTGACCATCACAGTGGCCTAACAGCAATAGACCACATAGCCTGCGTGCTGAGTGGACTATGCCATGGAGGCTTGTGTAAGTATACCATATGATGTTTGTACAATGGCAAAATCACCATCAGTGCCTTTCTCATCACAAGCCTCAACCTTCATTGGTGTATCACAGTATTTACGTTCTCCAAAGGAGGACATTGAGAAGGAAGAGTTCACAGTTTTCCAAAATCGAATTACCACAGATCTAAACCCAAATAGTCCTTCCTCCAACTACAGTATCAGGAAGTGGTCTATGTCTTTGAGTCACCAGCAAAGATTTGTCTGCCACTTTTCCTGAAAGCTTAGAGCCTCAAACACAAGAGGCCGTGCTCAGTAGTGTAGGGGTTGGTATCTATCACACAGTAGACTAAGGTTGAATTTCCTGACGGAGAAACAAGCTGCATTTGTAGCCAGGTGTAGTGGCTCACATCTTTAATCCCAGCACTTGGGTTGCTTGAGATAGGAGGACCACTATGAGTTCCAGACCAGACTGGGCTACAGAGTAAGTTCCAGGTTGGCCTGGGCTAGAGAAATATCCTGATTCAAGTGCCTCTACCACCTAAAATAAATAACTAAATAAATAAATAAGGGCACACTTTGTGCATGGAGTTGCACCAGCAACAGCACTGCCTGGAATAGAACCTGAATACATTTATGTCTAAATGATACTGGATGAAATAGTGAATAACTACAGCATCTCCATTCTCCAGAGGTCACGGAGAAGCCAGCAGGGTGATATCACACCCAGGATTCCAGAACTTGTAAAAGACTGGGGGTGGGGGGAAATAAAGGGAACCCAGAACAGCTGACTCTGTAGTCCAATCTTCCATCCCACACTACCAGCTGTAGTTTTAAAAAATATGTTTTATTTATTTATTTTAGTTTCAAGGCAAGAGAGAGAGAGAGAGAGAGAGAGGGAAGGAAGGAAGGAGGAAGAGAGGGAGGGAAAGAATAGGCACACCAGAACCTCCAGCATCTGCAAACAAACTCCAGATGCATGCCTCAGTTTGTGCATCCAGCTTTATGTGGGCACTGGGGAATTGAACCCAGGTATTTAGGTGTTGCAGGCAAGCACCTTAGCCACTGAGCCATCTCTCCAGTCCCTAGCTGCAAGGTCAGAGGCTTAGAGGTCATTTACGTGCAAGTATCTATGTCAATATTACACAAGATAGCATACGTAGGAGAGATATTGACCAAGAGATGGCAAGAGTGATTTGCCAGTACAGTATTTTATTGAAAACAATTTATTTTACCAAGATTTACTTGCAGAATACTTAGTCTGACTAATGACAGCCTTCTGAACTGACTTTCTAAGAAGCAGTTTTGCTTCCTGAAAACTTCACATAATATAGTACACAACAGATTGCCCTAGTCATATATTTAGATCCACAATTACTAGATACAAATACAAAATAGCTAGGGAGAAGATATCAAACATGCTTTTAATCAGGAAAGAAAAAGACTTCTCTAATCAATGTCTTGCCAAACCATTAACCAAAGTCCTAAACTGAAGCTCAAGTAATTGACAAATGAAAATGATGTATCCAGTCACGACAGGGAGATTATGGTCCTATAGAAAAGCTGAGGGCTGGAGAGATAGCTTGGCAGTTAAGGCACTAGCCTGCAGAAGCCCAAGGATCCAGGTTTAATTTCCCAGAGCCCATGTAAACCAGATGTACATGGTGATGTGTGCATCTGGAGTTTGTTTGCAGTAGCTAGAGGCCCTGGAGTGCTCACCCCCCTCCCATAAATCAATAAATAAGCTGCATGTGAGGTGGAATGTATCCCCACACCCCTGTGGTAACTGACTCGATAACAGTCGTGGGTAGATGGAAGACATAACCCAGCTGAAACCAGAAGTCAGAATTATCTCCTTCGCTGTTTGTCAAGAGGTAACAACACATTTATTCAGCATGTTGATGCTTGAATCATTAGTTACATAGAACAGATAGAGTTACGTAGAACAAATTGCTACAATTCATGCGCCCATCCATATATCCACTAGGTTCAACTTCATGAAGCATCCATTTTTTGGCCCTCATTGAAGGTAACTTCATGGGATTCAATGAAAAATATTCAAGGGGGGGAGGGAGGGAATTACCATGGGACATTTTTTTTATAATCATGAAAAATGTTAATAAAAATTAAAAACAACCAACAACAACAAAAAAAAAAAAATGCTGCTCAGCAATTAAGAGATAGCTCAGCAGTTAAGATGTATCAGACAGATTAGGCTTGTTTTAACCTGGGGCCCTGCCTGTGTCCTGCCAATGCTTAGCTGGAAAGGCTAAGGACCCAAGTTCGATTCCCCAGGACTCATGTAAAGTCAGATGCAGTGGTGCATGCGTCTGGAGTCCATTTGCAGTAGCTGGAGGCCCTGATGTGTTCATTCTCTGTCTCTCTTCTATCTCTGCTTGCAAATAAATCAATAAAGATTTTTTTAAAAACTCAAAAAATAAAAATGAGGGGAAAACCCCAACAAACAAAAAAGATGGATGAAACTGCCATAAAAGGCACCCCAAAGTAATCATTTATTGAAAAACACCAGGTTGAAAAACAGGGTGTGGTATAATACCATTTTTGTTTCTAAAACTAGTCTGTGATTCTTTCTCAACATAAAAAGATATAGAAGAAGGTTGCTGTATGCAGCATTTAAAAAAATAGCATTGGAAACTAGAATTCTTAAAGATTTGCATTTTCTACTAAAAAAAAAAAAAGAGTCCCCATAGTTTTTATAAATCCTAATGATGTTCAAACATCCCCATAATCCAAGGTTTTTTAACTGAACCATAATACCAAAAAGAAAATGCCCCCCAAAAAACATAATGGCACCAAATAAACATTCACACTGCAAAAGATGGCATTGGGGATAGCAAAGGAATATTCAACAAATACAAGATTTAAACAGAGCAAACATCAAACTCTGTACTTCCAAGACCAACAACTCTAGTCAGTGACAAATCTCCAGGTCTGGTAATTCTTTATATTTATTTATTTATTTGAGAGCAATAGACAGACAGAGAGACAAAGAGGCAGAGAGAGAGAGAGAGAGAGAGAAAATGGATACACCACGGTCTCCAGCCACTGCAATCGAACTCCAGATGCATGCACCACCTTGTGCATCTGGCTTACATGGGTCCTGGGGAATCAAGCCTGGAACAGGGTCCTTAGGCTTCACAGGCAAGTACTTAACTGCTAATCCATCTCTCTAGCCCCAAGTCTGATAATTCTAACCATTTCCAGTTCCACCCTTCCAGCTAGACTACTCACAGTCCTAGAAAACTTAATCCGGGGCTGGCAGCTGTCCTCAGCAGCCATCTTGTGATCCTGGCATGTCCACTGGGTCTCCACTGCAATCCACGGTTCATCCTCACAGCTCCATCCAGTCTCCATGCAGGCATCCAGCACACCTGCTTCACACTGCCCATGGCCATTTCCAAAACACAAGACCTTGTTGCAAACTCAATGACCCTCTCTTTCTGCATTTCTTATTCTCCACAATATCAGATAGGGTGCCAGTTTGTTAATCCAGTGGGGAATAAAGCAGACTTTGAAGAACAGGACACTCCTTAAGCATTCAGGCCCCTTCAAAAGAGTTTACAGACCTCATAGTGCCTGACACTACCTACACAAGACCATCATAAAAGGAGGAAAAGATCATGACATCCAAATAAAAAAGAGACTGATTGAGATGGGGAGGGGATATGATGGAGAATGGAATTTCAAAGGGGAAAGTTGGGGGAGGGAGTGTATTACCATGGGGTATTTTTTATAATCATGGAAAATGTTAATAAAAATTGAGAAGAAAAGGGCTGGAGAGATGGCTTAGCGGTTAAGTGCTTGCCTGCAAAGCCGAAGGACCCCGGTTCGATTCCCCAGGACCCATGTTAGCCAGATGCACAAGGGGGCGCACGCGTCTGAAGTTCATTTGCAGAGGCTGGAAGCCCTGGCGTGCCCATTCCCTCTCTCTCCCTCTATCTGTCTTTCTCTCTGTGTCTGTCACTCTCAAATAAATAAATAAATAAATTTTAAAAAATTGAGAAGAAAAGAAAAATATTCAATTGATGATGACAGAGGCTGCTATGCTCAATACCCCATGTGAAGTTTGGGGAGTAAGGGATAAAGATACTTGTCATCTCTGAAACCCTTGATGGAAAAAAATGCATATGAGGTTCTTGAATGTGCAACCTGCTATGGGATTATGTCAGCAGAGCAACTCACCAGTTGGGGTGTGACCACTGGGAGTGTGGTAGTTTGTATGTGTCCCAATAGACTCAAGTGTGTTAAGAAAGCTTGTCTCCAGCCAGGCATTGTCACTGGGGGTGGAAGTGTGTTCTAGCCCAAATGTATGCGCAGGGCAATCACAACGCTTGCTGCTTGCTGCCAGTCCCCTGCTGCTGTTGTTGCTTGATTGAGGCGCTGGTGGTGGTTTTTCTATTCTTTTTTTTTTTTGCCAGAGAGTGAGATTGAGAGCCTGAGGGAGAGAACTGGCACATCAGGGCCTCCAGCCACCGTAATCAAACTTCAGACACTTGCACCGCCTAGTGTGCATGTGTGACTTTGCACACTTGCATCACCTTACATCTGGCTTATATGGGACCTGTAGAGTCGAACATGGGTCCTTAGGCTTTGCAGGCAAGCGCCTTAACTGCTTAGCCATCCTCCAGCCCTCATGCTGGTTTTTCTCTCTCCTTGGATCTGTGAAAGGGGGCCAGCCTCCTTTGCCATCAGTGGAAATTGCCCTGGATCTGTAAGCTTCAGATAAATCCCTTCCTCCCATATCTGTGTCTGGCTTGGAAGTTCCTCCCAGCAGCATGGAGCTGACTACAACAAGGAGTTATGAAATTATTTTCCCTTTTGCTTACCATTATTTTTTTAAAAAAAAGACTTTTTACTTAATGAATCTGAATGCTTTTTAAATGATTTCTTTATTAATTTTAATTAATTTATTTGTTAGAGAGAGAAAGAGAGAATGGTCGCATCAGGGCCCATAGCTACTGCAAACAAACTCCAGACATGTGCACCACCATGCACATCTGGCTTGCATGAGTTCTGAAGAATCGAACCTGGGTCCTTGGGCTTTGCAGGCAAGTGTCTTAACGGCTAAGCCATCTGTCTAGCCTGAATCCGAATGTTCTTGTGATTACAGGTTTGTTGAAGATGTGTCATGAAGGTTTCACTATTGATCCCTATTCATAGGTACATGTAAGAGGATTTACAGTTAAGACATTCAGAACAACCTAAGTGAACCCAGAAGTGAGAGGAGAGGCTAATGTGCAACTGTGACTGTGTTGTAGATGTGTGTCTGAGTCTGGAGAGCATCTGCTGAGATGTTCAGGTGCTGTGTCTAGGGACAAGGAATTGCACTAAGGATACATGGTTAGTAATAGAAAAAGACATTTGTCAGGAAAGAGCAAAGCACTCCCAAGAATGGAAGTGATCTAGCAAGCTGGGACAGGACCTAGACTCAAACCCCTCATGTCATGAGAGTCCTGATCATAAGGGTCATTTACGTAGCATACATCTGCATTTGGAGGTGGCCGGGGCTTTTCTCAGGCATGCTATTTTGTTAGCTCACATGGAGATAGGTTGCCAGTCCTTTGCCAACTGGCTTCTTTTATATTAATCTTGATAACTCTGTAATATCCCTGCTCCAGCCTATTTCCTATTCTGCTACCTCAGCCAGATCACAGGAAAAAAGTGAACTCTGACCCAGTCCAAAGCAATCAGCCATTATCTCTAACAAACAACCTAAAAACCCAGACAATAACCCTTGTAGCAAGACAGCCATTGTTAATAACTGACATCTTCCTTAATTTAAAAACATTTTATTTATTTATTTGAGAAAGAGAGAGAAAGAAGCAGATAGAGAGAGAGAATGGGTGAGCCAGGATCTCTAGCCACTGTAACCAGACTCCAGATGCATGCACTACCTTGTGCATCTAGCTTGCATGGGTAATGGGGAATTGAACCTAAGTCTTAGGCTTTGCAATCAAGTGCCTTCACCAATGAGCCATCTCTCTAGCCATAATTTTTTATCCCTGCTTGGAACTCGGAACTAATCAGAGAATGCAAATTTTGTTCCCAAAACCAATTTCACAGGACGTCCCGTCCCTCTTGGAGTCAGCCACCCCCAGCGTCTGCACGCCTGAAGCCTGTAGACCAGAGGTAGCATTACGAAGCCTTCCGCTCCTAGGCTGCCACTCTGTCTCAGTCAAACCTAAGCGACAGTGTTGGACTGCCTTGCCATGCTAGCTCTTGGTAGATAGCTCTCACTTGTTTTCATTTTGGACTCATTTATTTGCACAGAAGATAAAGACAAAGGATTTGAGGATAAGCTGAGCACCCAGGATGCCCATCCCAAGGGCACTGCATTTATGAGAAATGCCAATGGTAATGACTCTTCGCTTCCCACTGTCCACAGGGACTACTGGGTACTGACTGAGCCCCAGGAAGATGAGGTTACTTTACGTCTAGTTCCTCCTGTGTACCTCCCTCCAGGATGCTTTGCTCCTAACTCCTTAAGCTGAAGAAGAAAGTCTAGTCAACACATACATCTGCTTTGTTTGCTTGTTGGAGGCTGAGCCAGCATCAGGACCACATAGGAGCCAGACTTGAACCCCAGGCTCTAAGCCCCATGAGGGAAGGGATCATACCTATTCAACCCCACACCATGGATGGATTGAAGAATAAAAACGCTGCCTTCAGCTCCTCATCCTCATATCTACCTACACAAAAACTCTATGATGAGATCATATTGAAAACCTCTCTTGCTTCCCCGAAGTCTCTGAACCAACGCGTGCTATGAGAAAAACTGTGATGGAGCCCAGCAGACAAGACCCAAGAGGACCGGCCACACAGGAGTCAAAGGTCGGGTTATCACTGTCATTTGTCTTGCGGTGCTCGGTGCTTTGCGGGACACAGCTGCGTTTCTAAACTCCATCTTTCTCTCCTGCTCACTGGATAGTAAACATGAATTGCTATTAATAATAATTTTCCACTGCACGTCCAGAACAATCCATCCAGAGAAAATTGGAACTTCTTCTTTACTGAGGTCCAGTCCCATCAATTTGATGCTCATTTTATAGAAAGGCCATTGAGCAAAATTAATGTACCCAAACAAATAGAGTTTGTCCTTGTAACTGATTCAGAGTATGACAGGAAACAAAAGGGCTGCCTTAATGGCCTCCTTGGGGAAATTTATTTCCAGAACATTGAGTTATTTTCTTCTACTCTACGAGATTAGATTAAAATCTTTTTAAAAACAAGGAAAGGAAAATAAAACTTAGTTGTCTGTTTTCATAGACATCACTTTGGAGATCTAGCCTCATTTACATTCACTTGTCATTTATCCAAGTCAAATGATGCAGAGATCTCGAGGCTATTTTCACTTCTATCTTGGGGCTATTTTCATTATTTGCTATCTTGTGGAGTTTTCCAATTTCTTCATCCCACACCCAGTTCAGTATGCCCCCAGCTCCTCAACATTAAAGAGGAAAATTGAGAGGTACCAAATGACAGAAATGAGGGAGCTTGAACCTTTGAATACACCAATATATCCTGTCAAAAGATATTTTGGATTATGCCATGATTTGAGTATGTCTCTGGGGGCTGGGAGATTGCTCAGTGGTTAAAGGTGTTCCCTTGCAAAGCCTGCTGACCCCACTACAATTCCCAAGCACTCACTTAAAGCCAGACGCACAAGGTGGCGCATGCAGCTAGGGTGCCTCTGCAGTAGAGATGGGCCCTGACACACCCATTCCATCTATCTCTCTCAATCTCTTTCTCTCCTTACAAACAAATAAATTACTTTAAAAAAAAAGTTCCTATGTTGAAAACTTAATCTCTAAATTCATGTTAGTGATATTTGGAGATGGGGCCTTGGGAAGGTAATTAAGATTAAATGAGACCAGGAGGGTAACACTCTCTCCTGTGATAACATTAGCATTGTAAAAAGAGGAAGATGGGCTGCAGAGATGCTTTAGTGGTTAAGCGCTTTCCTAAGAAGCCTAAGGACCCCAGTTCGAGGCTCGATTCCCCAGGACCCACGTTAGCCAGATACACAAGGGGGCGCATGCGTCTGGAGTTCGTTTGCAGTGGCTGGAGGTCCTGGCGTGCCCATTCTCTCCCTCTCTCTCTCTCTCTCTCTCTCTCTCCCTCTTTCTCTCTCTGCTGTCGCTCTCAAATAAATAAATAAAAATAACAACAGCGGGCTGGAGAGATGGCTTAGCGGTTAAGCGCTTGCCTGTGAAGCCTAAGGACCCCTGTTCGAGGCTCGGTTCCCCAGGTCCCACGTTAGCCAGATGCACAAGGGGGCGCACGCGTCTGGAGTTCGTTTGCAGAGGCTGGAAGCCCTGGCGCGCCCATTCTCTCTCTCCCTCTTATCTGTCTTTCTCTCTGTGTCTGTCGCTCTCAAATAAATAAATTAAATTTAAAAAAAAATACCAACAGCAAAAATTTTTTTTAAAAAAGGGGAAGAGACCCAACCCAGCATATTGTCTTGTCTCACCACATGATGACTTCCAACATGTCATAATATAGCAGGAAGTGCCTCACCAGATGCCAGCACTATGCTGTCTGGTTGTTCAACCTCTGGAACCATGAGCTAAACAAACCTAATCTTTTATTTGGTCTAACCGGGTGTGGTGGCACACACCTTTAATCCCAGCACTCGAGATAAAGAGGTAGGAGGATCGCCATGAGTTCAAAGCCAACCTGGGACTACATAATGAATTTCAGATCAGCCTTGGGCTAGAGCAAAACCCTAGCTTGAAAAACAACAAACAAACAAAAAATTACTTGGTCTATAATAGTCTGTTACAGAAAAGAAAGAGAATAGAATTTTTAAAATTTATTGATTGATTGATTGAGACAGACAGAGAGAGAGAGAAGGAGAGAGAATGGGCATACCAGAGCCTCCAGCTGCTGCAAACAGATTCTAGACATATGCACCACCATGTGCATCTGACTTACATGGGTTCTGGGTAGTTGAACCTGAGTCCTTAGGCTCTGCAGAAAAATGCCTTAACCTCTAAGCCATCTCTCCATCTTTTCATGTATGCCTACAAATATAAGGATAATAGTAAAACTAAGCTTGCCTATTATGCAAATATTTTAGTTATCTTTTTCCTCTATATTAGATATGCCAATGATATTACCTACCTTACTGTCAGACACAAGAAAAGAAAAATGTTGCTGTAGAGAAAAAGGAGTTTTCCACATGATCTGCCTGCCTCTTGCCCACTGCACTCCTGCATCATTGCTAATTAACTGTGAAAACAATCATTTTATCGACTACTTTATGAAGTGATCAGGCATAAAAAGATCTACTCAGAAAGAAAAGATAATGATGAAAGCAGCCAGGGTGCCCTGGCCAGAAATGAAATCTAGGAAATAGGAAGAGTCAACTGGGTAGGAGGGAAAACAGGCTGAAAACTTGCAAAGAGAAGGGGTGAGTGGACCCCTACCACAGCTAAGCCACAGCTCTGGAAGCATGCTCAGACAGGCCCTTGGTGGCCACCAGCCAGAAAGAACAGGGCACATAGGACAGAGCTGGGCCCCTGGATGGCAGCTTTTGTCACATGATCTTAGTATTATCGCTATAATGTACGTATACGTTAAATAAAAGAGCTGAGGATATAGTTCAGATTGTAGAGGTTTGCATGGAATGCCCAAAGTTCTGAGTTTGATCCCCAGCGTCTTATGGACTGGGTATGGCAGTACATAGCTGTAATCAGTTTGGAGGGTGGAGGCAGGAGGATCTGAAGTTCAAAGCCATCCTTGGTTACATTGTGTTTTCAAGGCCATTCTGGGTTACATGAGACCCTTATCTCAAAGCAAAACAAAAAAGAGCTGGGCGTGGTGGCACACACCTTTAATCCCAGCACTCTGGAGGCTGAGGTAGGAGTATTGCTGTGAGTTCAAGGCCACCCTGAACTACATAGTGAATGCCAGGTCAGCCTGGCCTAGTGTAAGACCCTACCTTGGGGAGGGAAAAAAAAAACAACTAAAACCAAGAAGACCCTATTACCTTGGTGTGGTAGTGCATACTTGTAATCCCTTGTAATACTTGTAAACACTGAGGAGTCAGAGCTAAGGGGATTGCAAGATCTATAGCAGTGAGAGCTATAGAGGGAGATCCTGTTACAAAAAACAAACCAACAGATGAGCCTTTGGGTTGGGGTGATAGCTTAGTAATGAGCACACTCATTCATATTCTCTCTCTCCCTCATAAATAAGTAAATGAAAAATATGTTATTTTGCCAGGCATGGTGGCACCCGCCTTTAATTCCAGCACTCGGAGGCAGAGGTAGGACAATCAATCGCCATGAGTTCAAGGTCACCCTGAGACTACATAGTGAATTCCAGGTCAGCCTGGGCTAGAGTGAAACCCTACCTTGAAGAAAACAAACAAGCAAACCAAGGTGTGATGGCACATGCCTTTAAGCCCAGCACTCAGGAGGCAGAGGTAGGAGGATCGCCATGAGTTTGAGGCCACCCTGAGACTACATAGTGAATTCCAGGTCAGCCCGGGCTGGAGCAAGACCCTACCTCAAAAAGTGTATGTATGTATGTATGTATTTAAACCTATGACTTGTCCCTGAATTCCATACCTCTAAAAACTGAACTGGGGCCCCATGTTGGAGTCCACAGATCCCACATAAGCCAGATGCACAAGATGACACAAGTGTGCACGGTTGCACATGTGCACAAGCTGGCACATGTGTCTGGAGTTCTATTGCAGTGGCTGGAGGCTCTCTCTCTCCCTCTCTCTCTCATAAAAATAAAAATATACATAAAAAATGAACTGTTACCATATCTTCCAGCACAAACAGAATTAGCCAAGTGGAGAGGAGCCCAAACTTACAGGCAACAGTTGCGAGCTATAAGCCAAGTCAACTACTGCATGAAACATAATTATGGATAAGGGCTTTAATATCTTCAGCCCGCTGGGTGAACACCCCTTTAATCCCAGCACTCAGGAGGCAGGGGCAGGTGGATTGCCATGAGTTCAAGGCCACCCTGAGACTACAAAGTGATTTCCAAGTCAACCTAAGCTAGAGTGAGACCCTACCTCGAAAAACAAAAAAAAAATCTTAAGCCCACTACTTTCACCACAAAAAATGGAACTGTCAGCTATGTGAAAAATCCTATCCAGGCTCATAGGACCTAACAGTGAACTATGCATTGGTCTTGAAGGCAATCGTGTCACATTAGCTTATGTTAAAGGTAGGGAAGCTCATCTGGAGCCAAAGCAGGACACGTAATCAAACTTGGGAAGGAGGCCTTCATTGGAGCCTCCCAAAGGACACTGAGACCTGGATGAATGAGTTGGTCTGCCACATTAAGAGGTAGGTGTGTTCAGGATAAATGGGGGGAAGAGAAACAAGTGTGCCAGGCGTGGTGGTGCACACCGTTAGTCCCAGCACTCAGGAGGCTGAGGTAGAAGGATTGCCGTAAGTTCGAGGCCACCCTGAGAATATACAGTGAATTCCAGGTCAGCCTGAGCTAGAGTGAGACCCTACCTCAAAAAACCAAAAAGGAATAATAATGATAATGGAGTGAATACAAGAGGAATGGAAGATAGACTAAGTCATTAGTAAAATTAAACACACGTTGACAATTACTTGACAGTTTAACCTAGCATTACAGACTTTCTTGGGAAGCAGAAATGATTGTGGCTATATTGCTGATGCTTTTTTGAATTTAATTTATTGCTCAACAATTCCAACTCTGAGATTAGAAGTTAAAATTAGTATCAGCATGTGAGGTTGTTTGTGTTTTTATTATACACCAAAGTCCAAAAGTCTAATTCAGGCATGGCAACGTACTATGGTGCCTGTCAGAGTCGAAAGTGACAATTTCCAGTTGCTAGAACTTCTTTGGACAAAGTAAATTTTTCTTTCATTTGAAGTAAGCTTGCGAAGACCTGGCAGAGAAGCAGCTCCAGGGGGGCCTGTAGAGGTCACCTTTGTGTGGCTGAAGCATGTTCGTAGGTGACCCAGACAGGACTGGCTATGAGGCAGAGTCTGTACGTTTATCCTCTCCCCAGCTTTCTTCAGGGTGGACCTGTCACTAACCCTGAGGAAGCCCAGGGGCCCATCACGACTTCCTAAAGAATTAACTCTGGCCAGGCGTGGTGGCGCACGCCTTTAATCCCAGCACTCGGGGAGGCAGAGGTAGGAGGATTGCCGAGAGTTCAAGGCCACCCTGAGACTACATACTTAATTCCAGGCCAGCCTGAACTAGAGTGAGACCCTACCTTGAAAAACAAAACAGACAAACAACAAAAAAAGAATTAACTCTGCACAATGTGGTGTCTGAGACAGGTTTTCAACAATCCTTCTTTGTCAGAAATTTGGATTTATGGTCTTTTCATCCCTTTGGTCACATAGAGGAAGTGGCTTTTTTTGTGTTCTATTTTTTTTTTTTATTCTGGCCATCTGTAAGGTTTGCACAGTTATTCCATTCTTTCTTTTTTTTTTTAATTGACAGCTTTCATAATTATAGACAATAAACCATGGAAATTCCTCCCCCTCCCCAACTACACACTTTTCTATTGCAACTCCATTGCCTATCAAATCCCCTCTCCCTCTCAATCAGTCTCTCTTTTATTTTGATGTCATGATCTTTTCCTCCTATTATGATGGTCTTGTGTAGGTAGTGTCAGGCACTGTGAGGTCATGGATATCCAGGCCATTTTGTTCTGGAAGAGTGCATTGTAAGCGGTCCTATCCTTCCTCTGGCTCTCACATTCTTCTGGCCATCTCTTCCACAATGGACTCTGAACCTTGGAACATAGGATAGAGATGTTGCAGTGCTGAACACTCCTCTGTCACTTCATCTCAGCACTATGGTGACGTTTGTGTCCTCCCAGAGGTCATCACCATCTGAAAAGAGAAGCTTCTCTAACCAAAAGTGAGAGTAGCATTCACTTTGGGTAGAGAATCTTCTCTTTTCAGATGGCAGTGACTTTGGGATGACTCAGAAGGTATCATAGTGCTGGAAAGAAGTGACTAGAGTACTGAGTAACATCTCGATCACACCTTCCAAGGCTCAGGTTCTAATGTGGACGAGGTGGTGGAAAGAATGTAAGAGCCAAAGAAAGGGTAGGACTCCTTACAATGTGCTCCCTCCAGACATAAAATGACCTGGATATCCATGACCTCATAGTGCCTGACACTACCTACATAAGAGGAGGAAAAGACCATGACATCAAAATAAAAGAGTGACTGATTGAGATGGGGAGGGGATATTATGGAGAATGGAATTTCAAAGGGGAAGGTGGGGGGGGGGAGGGTATTACCATGGGATACTTTTTATAATCATGGAAAATGTTAATAAAAATTGAGAAAAAAAAAGTGAGAGTAACATTAATACATGGGTATGAACATTAAGAGAAGTGCTTACTGGGCAGTTCAGTGAGCATAGTATATACATTTAGCCAGACACCAGCAGACATTACACCCCTAAGGCTCATGACTACCCCTGTTGTAGGGTTTCAGTATCAGGGATGTATTCCCTCCCATGTAGCCAGCCTCCTATCCAATTAGAAGGCAGTTGGCTTCCCTCATAACAGACATGCCACTATTGCCCCCATTGCCCCATTTGTGGAAAGGTAAGATTCTTAGAAGCAATAAATCAAAGGATCCTGCTTTTTAACACAGTCTGCAAACCTGTGTCTTTGGGTTGGGTTAGGGCATTAAGGCTATTGATATTAAGGGTTATTTTTGAAAGATGTATATTTATTCTTGCCATTTTTCTTATTTTGTAGTTCTTCTAGTTTTATCTTGGCTCTCTTGTATTAACTAGTATTTGAGTATGCTTTATTTTTTCCAGATTCCTTCTGTGTGTGCTTTTCTTTCTCTTCAACATGGAGGATCCTTTCAAGTATTTTCTGCAGAGCTGTTTTAGTCTTCATATTTTCCTTTAGCCTGTTTTTGTCATGGAATGTCCTTATTTCTCCATCTATTTGAATGGATAGCTTTGCAGGATAAAGTAATCTTGGTTGACTGTTGTTATCTTTCAGAACTTGGATTACATCATTCTAAGCCCATCTGGCTTTTAAAGTTTGTGTTCAGTAATCTGCTGTGATCCTGATGGGTTTGCCTTTGTATGTGACTTGATTTTTCTCTCTAACTGCTTTCAATATATTTTCTTTGGTTTGTGTGTTTTGTGGTTTAATTATAATATTGCAGTGAGAGGTTCTTTCCTGATTCTGTCTGCTTAGCATTCTATAGGCTTCCTGTATCTGCATTGGCATTACTTTCCCTACTTGGGGGAAGTTTTCGTCTACGATTTTGTTGAAAATATCTGTTGTGCCTTTGGAGTGAAATTCCTCTCCTTCTCCTATTCCCTGAATTCTTATGTTTGAGCTCTTCATAGTGTCCCAGATGTCTTGAAATTCCCATTCATGCCTTCCTATTAGTTTGTTTTTTCTCTTTATTGGACTGTATTAAGTCTTTGTCTTATAGTTCACATATTCTGTTTTCTCCTTGATTCATTCTACTGGTGAGACTTTCTATAGAGTTTTCTATTTGACTTACTCTGTTTTTCCATTTCTAGTATTTCTGATTGTTATTTTTCTCATTATTTCTATTTCCTTACTTATGTCTTATAATGACCCCCTTATTTCATTAAGTCAGTTTCCTGTTTTCTCCTTCAGGAGTTTTTTTTTTTTTTTTTCTTTGATTCCTTTGATTTCTTTGAGTATAGATAAAATCATTTTTTTTTTTGAAGTCTTTGTCAGGCATTTCATCTAAAACAGTCTCACTGGGGATCATTTCTGATGGATCTATAATTTTTCGTGGGATTGTATTGTCCTGATTCTTTCTGTTTCTTGTATTATACTGTAGAGATTTTGCATCTCGAGTTAATATGATGCTTGGGTTTTCTAATAATGTGCAGTGTTCTTAACCAGGTAAATCTGACTTTATATATCTTCAGTGTAGGAGTTTAAGGTGCCAAGTGTAGCTCTTATACTCCAAGAGAAAACAGCAGAAGAGACCCTTGGTGTTGAGTTTACCTGCTATTAAAGCACTGTAGTAGACTGGTTGAAGCAAATTACTTGCAAATTCTAAAATTTAACAGAGAAATACAGACATTGAACCAAAATCAGCAAAGATAATCTAATAAAGCTAAGCCCCTAAGGGTGTGTGTTGTCCCACACCTTTAATCCTGTCAACTAAGAAGTTGAGATTTCTAGTCTGAAATGGGTTCCAAGCCAGCCTGCAGCCAGCCAGTCTCTGCCCTAAATAGTGACTTAAGAAAAAGACATAAAGGGAAGAGAAAGGAAGGGACAAGGGTACTTAGTAGGTTGATGTTTATATAGGTAAGTACAATGATTGAGATGGGGAGGTAATATGATGGAGAATGGAATTTCAAAGGGGAAAGTGTGGCAGGGGGAAGGAGGGAATTACCATGGGATATTTTTTCTATAATCATGGAAAATGCTAATAAAAATTTTTAAATAAATTTTTAAATAAAAAATGTTTGTAAACTTAAAAAAAATAAAAGGAAAAAGAAAAGAAAAAGACAAAGGCCCTACAAATCAGGAAACATCAAAAGCAACAATAGTCAACACCAAAATATAGCTTATTTGAGAAAGGTAAAGCCAACCAAAAATATATCATTCAAATGTAATACATCACATTTCCTGACATGGAAAGAGAGATTAGCACTTCCATTTCAGGTCTACGTACCTGGCTTTGTATAAGTAGGCCCTGTTACATTTTGGGATAGCTTCTGATCTCACCAATGCTGAGTGCTCATCTTGATTCCTCTCAGTGATGGGCAGCCAGGGATGAATGAGTCCTCCAGATGTCCACAGGCCTGGTGGTTGATGGATGGGAGACTTTGCAGGGTGCCTGTCATTGAAGTGCAGCTGCTCAGCTGGTCCCACTTATAGCTCCTTTAGCAGCTGCTCATCTGGCCTTTTGGGGGGTTTTAGAGGTAGGATTTCACTTTAGCCCAGGCTGTCCTGGAATTCACTATGTAGTCTCAGGGTGGCTGTGAACTCACAGCAATCCTCCTACCTCTGCCTCCTGAATGTTGGGATTAAAGGCGTGTGCCACCACACCCAGATCTTTTAACAAATATTTATTTTTAGTTATTTATTTATTTGAGAGAGCGAGAGAGGTAGATAGAGAGATAGTGGGCATGCCTCTAGCCACTGAAAAGCAACTTCAGATATGTGTGCCATCTTGTGCATCTGGCGTATGTGGGCATTGGGAAATAGAACCTGGGTCTTTTGGCTTTGCAGGCAGGTTCCTTGTGATGTGTTTTATAATAGGATTAATTAGCTTCCTTCCTCTCTCCCCATTTCATATTCCCTGATAAATTCAACATGTTGCCTCTTGTGAAAACAGGATCTTTGCAGGTGCAATGAAAATTATTTAAGGCAGACCCCCAAGTCTAATAACTGGTATCCTAATAAGAATAGCAGAGGACACACAAAGTTACCCAGAGGAGAAGTCAGGTGACAGTGGGGAAGAGATCAGAGATAAGTGTGCACCAACCAAGAACACCAAGGAATGGTCCGCACAAAACAAACAACTGTGTTTTAAATAAAATAAGAAAAGAGTTTATTCTTCCCCAACGAGAAGTGACAGTGGCCCAAGAACATGTATTCAGATTACCTTAAGTGACATGATCCACTGTGGAGGAAGTTACATAAACTCTTATAGTCACAGAAACAAAGGGAGTCATAAATGAAGACATTTTCCAGCTCTATCAGCAGGAGTACCAGGTCGGCAAGCTATAGCATACTGGAGAAATCTTCTATGGGTTTCAAATGTTGTCTTCTTAGCTTTGGGGTAGATGGAGGCTAGACATATGATAAGATTCATGATATATTCCAAGAACATTATTAGTCACTAAAACATTAGGCAATTTTCTATTAAAAGGGACTAAACATAGCCCACAGTCACTGTGGCTTCCCCCCTACAGCATCCCATCTCTCCACAATCACCATGTTCTACTCAGCCCAGGTCAAGTAGCTGCAGTGAACCCAGCTTCTTTAGAGAGCTTCAATACTCAGATTACCAGGGGCCCCTGGAAGAGAGGAGGAAAGGCAGGGAGGGGCCTCCCCAGAGCCTTCAAAGGAAGTATGAGCTGTTCCAAACACCTTGCTTCTGAAATTCTAGACTCCAGACTTGTGAAAAGCCAAGCTTCTGGCCATTTCTCATGGCGTTCCCAGAAGACAAACACAGACTTGAAGAGCTGTGTCCTAGGCCTCTTTGGGTCTGACCTGTGTACCTTCTTTCTTTCTCTCTGCCTGAGGCTTATATAGACTGGCCTATCTTCCATTTCTTTTTTTTTTTTCAATTTTTTTATTAACAATTTCCATGATTATAAAAAGTATCCCATGGTAATACCTTCCCTCCCCCTTCTTTCCCCTTTGAAACTCCAATCTCCCCATTTCAATCAGTCTCTCTCTTATTTTGATGTCATCATCTTTTCCTCCTATTATGATGGTCTTGTGTAGGTAGTGTCAGGAACTGTGAGGTCATGGATATCCAGGCCATTTTGTGTCTGGGGGAAGCACAGTGTAAGGAGTCCTACCCTTCCTTTAGTTCTTACATTCTTTCCGCCACCTCTTCCATAATAGACCCTGAGCCTTGGAAGGTCTGACAGAGATATCGCAGTACTGAGCACACTGGTCACTTTTTTCTAGCACCATGATGCATTCTGAGTCATCCCAAGGTCACTGCCATCTGAAAAGAGAAGATTCTCTACCAAAAGTGAGAGTAGAATTAATATAAGGGTATGAACATTAAGAAAAGTGCTTACTGGGCAGTTTGATAAGCATAATATATACATTTAGCCAAACAGCAGCAGACATTACATCCCTAGGGCTCATGACTACCCCTGTTTTAAGTTTTCAGTATCAGGGAAGTATTCCCTCCCATGGAGCGGGCCTCCAGTCCAATTAGAGGGTAGTTGGTTTCCACCATGACAGACGTGCCAGTATTGCACCTGTTGGCTCATTTGGCCTGGCTGGCCAAATATACTGTCTTCTATTTCTTTTAGCAATTGTCATCACTTACCTCTTCACTAACCCAAAGCTAGCAAACACTGCCTCATTTTTGAAAACTTTTTGTTGACAACCTCCACACATGTACATAATATACCATGATCATATGATCATAATCCCCTCTCAGCACCCTCTTTGTTCTCTCTCCACTGAATCACTTCTTTCCAACAATTTTCTCTTCCATTTTTTTTTTTTTAATGAGGTAGTGTCTCGATCTAGCCCAGACTGACCTGGAATTCACTATGTAGTCTCAGGCTGGTCTGTACTCACGGTGAGCCTCTTCAGTATTAGGAACATAGGATTAAAGGCATAAGTCACCTCGCCAGGTTTATGGTAGTTTTGAGTCTCCTCAGTGGTCACTGCTACCTGAAAGAAAAGCTTCTCTAACCAAAAGTGAGACTAGCATTAACATATAGACTTTATAAACATAAGTATTTAGAGGGCAGTTTGGTGGGCATAATATATCCATATAGCCATTGTGATGGTTAAATTGTTGTCAACTTGATCTGTTTAGTAATCCACAGATATTCCTTTTGGGTGGGTCTCTGTGGTTGCTTCCAGGAAGGATTAACTGAAGGAGGAAGTCCTTCCCCCAAGGTGAGCCCTTCTCCTGTAGTGGGTGGTCCCTCTCAGAGGGGGATTTTATATAAGGTAGCTCTGACTGACAAGAGCCCCTTCCTTCCACTTGGCAGCTAGAGCTATTTGCTGTCTTCCATTATGGACTGAAGACCAGTGTCAACTGAAGACCCATGTGGGTTGAAACCCTACGGCTCCTCATGAAGCCTCCAGGCCTTCAGTGCTGGATCTGGACTGCTGAGGCATCTGGCCACGTGGACTGAGCAGCTACTGTGTTCCTTAATTTTCAGGCCTGTAACTGCTACTGGATGACCATAAGCTAATCCAATAAATTCTGTTTTTAATAGAAATCATTCTAGCAGTTCTGTTCCTCTAGAGAATCCTGACTAATATAGCCACACAACAGTAGTAGTTTTCCCACTAGGACTTATGACTTTCCCCAGCCATAGGCTTTTGATTAGCTTTTCAGTACCAAGCATGAATTCTCTCCTGTGGAGCAGACCTCAGGTCTAATCACAGAGCAGTTGTTTTCCCCAACAACAGACATGACACCATTGAACCAGTTGGCACATTAGGTTTAGCTGGCCAGTTATGGATCTTAAAGGGTTCACTGCTAGTTAAGACCATTGATGACTTTTCTCCTTCAACGAGCTGCATAACTTGTTCCAGCATCCTGACAGCTGGTTGGCAGGGAGGAGGCTTCCAGCTCAGCTCCAGCTTGGTCTCTCAGTGACCTGGAGCCCAGGCAAGTGGAGCCCAGCAGCAGTGTCTTACCATCTAGTTCTGGTGCTCCTCTTCTTCTTGTGAATAAGCTCATGGTTGATTTTTGTTTGTTTCTACCCTTTTAACCAGTTGTGATAGGCAGATAGACACTCAACTACACAAATTAAAAGTTTGAAGAAATTTAAAAATGTATAAAACTAGCTTTATATAACACCTGGAATCATATTGACACTTAGGCATTGAAAAATAAATAAAAATAGGAGCTGGAAAGATGGCTCATGTCATCATTTTCCCCTGCCATCATGAAGTTTCACCTTGAGTCTATAAACCAAAATAAACCTTTTCCTCACACAGGCTGCTCTTGGTTGGGTGATTTCTGCCAGCAATGCAAACCTGACTACAACAGGAAACTTGGTACTGAGAGTGGGGTTATTATTGCTAGAAACCTGCCTGTGTGGCTTTTGGCCTTCTGGAACTTATTTGTAGGAGGAATGTGGCTAGATTTGAAATCCTGGGCCTAGGAGATGCCTGGCAGTGATGTAAGTACAGCTTGATGGACCATTCTGGTCAGGATGGAAAGACCTGAATGCACTAAGAACTAGGAGCTGTGAGGATTGGCTTATAGAGGGAAGAAAGAGCTTTGCTAAAAGCAGTTTGTGTAAGAAGCTTGCTATAATTCCCATGTCCTTTGAATTTGTGCAGAGTTGTATTGCATAGAAATGGATTGGTGTGAATAGAGGTATATGTCATAGGAAGGAATGAAGTCTTTGGACCAAAACTGCTAATCCATTCAGCTACAATTGTTTGAGCAAGCACAGTCATTTAGATTGGGCCAGCTGACCTGTACTGGGACAACAGAAAGTATGTAGACTTGGGCTGGAGGAATGGCTTAGCAGTTAAGGCATTTGTCTGCAAAGCCAAAGGACCCAGGTTTGGTTCCCCAGGACCCACGTTAGCCAGATGCACAAAGTGACACATGCATCTGGAGTTCATTTGCAGTGGCTAGAGGCCCTGGCGTGCCCATTCTCTCTTTCTCTCTGCCTCTTCCTCTCTTTCTCAAATAAATAAATAAAATATTTTATTTTATTTTTTGAAGGGGCCTAAATGCTGAAGAAGTGTCCTGTTCTTCAAAGTCTGCTTTATTCCCCCTGGATTAACAAGTTGGTAGCCCACCTTGTATTATGGAGTATAACAAATACAGGAAAGAGAGGGTCATTGAATTTACAACTTTTTTTGTTTTGTTTTGTTTTGGTTTTGTTGTTGTTGTTGTTGTTTTTCAAGGCAGGGTTTCACTCTAGTCCAGCCTGACCTAGAATTCACTATGTAATCTTAGGGTGATCTCCAACTCATGGTGATCCTCCTACCTCTGTCTCCAGAGTGCTGGGATTAAAGGCATGTACCTTCATGCCCAGCTATGGTGTTTTTTTTTTTAATTTTTTTATGTATTTGAGAGAAAGAAAAAGAGGCAGATAAAGAGAATGGGTGCACCAGGGCCTCTTGCCACTGGAAATGAACTCCAAATGCATGTACTACCTTGTACATCTGGCTTTACATGGAAACTGGGGAACTGAATCTGGGTCCTTTGGCTTTGTTGGCATACCTTAACCACTAAGCCATCTCTCTAACCCTGATTTTATACTTAGAAATAGCCATGGGCATTGTGAAGCAGGCTTGTTAGTCAGATTACTTGCACAGAGGCCTGATGGAGCTGTGAGGATGAACCATGGGTTGTAATGGAGAAACAATAGAAATGCCAGGACTATGAGATGGGTGCCAGGCAGAGCTGGTGACATTGGATGAAGCTTTCTGGGGCTGTGATTAGCTTAGATGGAGGGGTGGGATTAGAACTCCAGAGACTTGTCGCTGTTAGATTTATCAGAGTTGGAGACTTGTCACTGATTAGAGTTGTCAGACTTGGAGCTACAAAGTTTGATGTTTTCCTGTGTTTTAAGTCTTGTTTTTCTTTGCTATACCCAGTGCCATCTCTTGCAGTATGAATGTCTATTCTGTGCCATGATGGTTTTTTAAAAAAAATTTTGTTATTATGGCTCAGTTAAAATCCTTGGACTATGGGGATATTTAAACATCATTGATATTAATAAAAACTATGGGGATTTTTAAAGTTGGACCGAATACATTACATATTATATCATGTATGGTTATCAGTTATGGGGTCAGGGGCAGAATTTGATAGTTTGATTCAGATGTCCCCCAAAAAACTGATGTGTTGTGAATGCTAGGTCTCCAGCTGGTGGAAATTTGGGAATTGGAGCCTCCTGGAAGCAGTGTATTTGGGGGTGGGCTTATCAGGATTATAGTAGACAACCTCATGTTGCTGGGATGAATTGGCACAGTTTATGGGAGGAATAAGGAATTTATTGAAGCTTAGAGACAAAGGGACAGTTTAATAAAGGCAGAAGAAGCTGGCCCACCTTCACAGGTGCCCACAGAGAAGAGCCAAAAGCCACCACTACTAGCACAGGCGAGCACACTTCAGGCGCTGCAGGCAAAGCTCAAGCGCTTTGCATATCTTTAAGATAGAATTCCAAATCCGCCCCTCACTGACACCTCCTCTAGCCAGGTGGCTGCAAATCCATGAAACTTTAATAAGACTCCTGAGACTACTGGGGAACATCTAGTCAAGCTACCACAGGTGTGATAGCCAGCTTCCCCTTGCCAATGTTAGGCACACTCTCCTATGGCTGTTGTCTACCTGATGTTGGCCAGGAGGTGATGTTCACCCTCAGTTCATGCCATCATTTTTCCTTGCCATCAGGGAGTTTCCCCTCGAGTCTGTAAGTCAAAAATAAACACTTCCCTCCCACAAGGGGATCTTAGTCAGGTGCTTTCTGCCAGCCACATGAAGCTGACTGAAACAGTGGGTATTCCATAGAACAAAGTAAGGAAAGTATCAGTATGAGTCACTGAAGACAGTAGACCTCATATATATATATATATGTATACATATACATTTACATACATACATATACATACATGTATAGATATATGAATCATACATCTTTACATATAGATATATAATAATGTGTGTATTATATAGGCACTGTATGTATTTTGTATGCAATATTTATTATATATACAATGTTTACACACACACACACACATATATATGATTTTGTGTGTGTGATGCCAGGGACTTGAACTTAGAGATTTCTGTATGGTAGGCAAGTACTGTTACTGAGCTCTGTCCTTAGCTTGGCAGAGGGATCTATTGTAACATGCTCATCTGAACTGAACACAAGCCTACTTTGGTTAGTTGACTGGTATTGTCAGTTTACTACAAGTTAGATTTTTTTTTAAATACATTTAATGACATAACTCTGCAATTCCAAGGTTTTGCCAAAAAGTCATATAAAGCTCATGATCCCATAAGAGCATTTAATCAAAAAAATTATATAAGAGGCGGGCATGGTGGCACACGCCTTTAATCCCCAGCACTCAGGAGGCAGAGGTAAGAGGTTCACCATGAGTTCGAGACCACCCTGAAACTACATAGTGAATTCCAGGTTAGCCTGAGCTAGAGTGAAACCTTACCATGAAAAACCAAAAAATAAAAAATAAAATAAAATAAATATAAATATATATGTGGAAAAGGCCTATGGAAATGTTAATATCTCTATTTTTTTCAATTTTAAGTTAAGAAACAAGGTGCTGGGCTAGAGAGATTGCTTAGTGGTTAAGGCATTTGCCTGTGATGTTTAAATGCCATGTTTAACTCTTCAGATCCCATATAAACCAGATATCAAAGGTGAGGCATGCGCAAGTTTGCACATGTCCAATAGGTGGTGCACATGTCTACAGTTCAACTGCAGTGGCTGAGGCCCTGACATGCCAATTCTCTCTCTCTTGTGGGTTGCTATCTCTTAAAAAAAAAGGGGGGGCTGCTGGAGAGATGGCTTAGCCGTTAAGCGCTTGCCTGTGAAGCCTAAGGACTCGGTTTGAGGCTCGATTCCCAGGACCCACGTTAGCCAGATGCACAAGGGGGTGCACTTGTCTGGAGTTTGTTTACAGTGGCTGGAGGCCCTGGTGTGTCCATTCTCTTTCTCTCTTTCTCTCTTTCTCTCTTTCTCTCACTCTCTCACTCTCTCACTCTCTCTGCCTTTCTCTGTGTGTCTATCGCTGTCAAATAAATAAATAAATAATGAACAAAAATATTTTTTTTAAAGTGCCTTGGAGGAAAGAATTATAATACAACTGTTAATAATTTGATACATTTTGGTTTGATAAATGGTATATATCCCAGAAATTGAGCAAGTGAGTAACTGAATCAAAGGCAGACTTAGATGAGGTGCCTGATGATAGATCATAAAACTAAAATAAAAATTAATTAACTAATTTGAGAGAGGGGCAGATCGAGGAAGACAGAAAAAAATGGGTGAAACAGGGCCTCCAACCACAGCAAATGAACTCCAGATATATGTGTCACCTTGTGCATCTGGCTTTAGGTGGGTACTGGGGAATCAAACCAGGGTCCTTTGGTTTGTTGGCAAACACCTTACCCACTAAGCCATCTCTCCAGCCCCAAAGGTAACTTTTTTCTTTTCTTTTTTTTTAAATATATTATTTATTTATTTGAGAGAAAGAGGCATAGAGAGAGAGAGAGAGAGAGAGGGAGAGAATGGGTACACCATGGCCTCCAGCCGCTGTGAACTAACTCCTGATGCATGCGTTCCCTTGTGCATCTGGCTTACATGGGTCCTGGAGAGTCAAACTGGGATCCTTTGGCTTTGTAGGCAAAACGCCTTAACCACTAAACCATTTCCCCAGTCCTCTTTTCTTTTCTTTTTTTGTAAGGAGTGTTCCAGGGCCTCGTGCCACTGCAAACAAAGTCCAGATGCATGTGCCATTCTGTGCATCTGGCTTCCTATGGTTATTGGGGATCTAAACTCCAGCAATCTCTCCAGCCCCCCAAAAGTAACTTTTTTTTTCTAATGTATTTTATTTTAATAAAATTGGCCAGGCCTGGTGGCACACACCTTTATTTATTTTTATTTATTTATTTGAGAGCGACACAGAGAAAGAGGCAGAGAGCAAGAGAGAGAATGGATGCGCCAGGGCTTCCAGCCACTGTAAACGAACTCCAGATGCGTGTGCCCCCTTGTGTATCTGGCTAATGTGGGTCCTGGGGAATCGAGCCTCGAACCGGGGTCCTTAGGCTTCACAGGCAAGCGCTTAACCGCTAAGCCAACTCTCCAGCCCTCTAATGTACTTTTATTGGAGAGAATGGTACACAGTTGTATGCCTTCTACCAGATGTGTAATACACAGCAACATTTAAATAGTAAAATAACTTACCGACACATTCTAATATTGAATACAATATATCAAAGACAAATCAAGCTACTGTAATTTACCTTGAAAATTTAAAAATCACATCATTATTTCACAATTTGGAAATCTGAGTAATCCAATTTCAGGATGACTTTCTCATTGTTGAACTTTGCGCTGTCAATGTGGGACTTGGGACTTCCTGTTGACTCCAGCCATTCCTTCATAGGACGAACCTTGGAGATGGGACCTTGCAGTTGACCCTGCACTGTGCCCCGGGTCCGTATTCTGGACCCAGCCTACCAATCCAAGCTTTTTACCCTCAGCCTGGGTGTACTTGTGGAAAAACACCCCTTGCACTTTTCCAAAAATTTCATAATCCACTGAGACCAAGGTGTCCCCTTCTGCTATGTTCACACCCTCCAGAACTTCCCTGCAAAGGGGGCCAAGGCATACCAGCGACCTCCAAATGAACCCCCCCCCCCACCAAAAGTAACTTTTGATGGCAAAGTACTATGCAATTCTTAGCACATATTTTGTAGAGAGATACAAAAGATTAGAGTGATTTTGCCATTGCAATATGTTTCCCATATTTATCTATTGATTAAGTAGGTTTTCTGTGTTAAGTCTATAAAAAATAGAACAATAAACAGAACTGATGCTGAGTATTATCTCATATAAGGCATAAGTAATATTTCTTTACTAACTCATGGGCTGAGAAAAATGTAGCACTATTCATTCCACTAAAAGATGCATCTGCAATGAAATATGTCACAGGAAATTATATCAGACTAACTCTCTTATGGATAAAAATTACAAACTTTGTACAAGTTGTAAAAACAGTTATTTGAAGACTTTGGAAAACAACCAAAAGCAAGCAGGCAGGAATGGAAGGGACGAGCCAGGTGTGGTGGCACACGCCTTTAGTCCCAGCACTAGGGAGGCAAAGGCAGGAGGATCACCATGAGCTCGAGGCCACCCTGAGACTACATAGTGATTTCCAGTCAGCCTGGACTCGAGTGAAACTCTACCAAAAAAAGAAAAAAAAAAAAAAAGAAATGGAAGGGACAGCTACTTTTCAAAGGATGTAAGCATAATGAATGAGAGTTATGTTCAAACGTTTTTGCCTGAGGGCACTTCCTAGTGTGCAAAACAGCTGGCGCTGCGTCAGAGCCACAGTCCCCCTGGGTTAAGGACTTACAATATGGAATTTGTGGTTTTCAGAGCAGCTAGAAATGAAGAAGGGACATCTTGAAATGGACTCAGAGAGGGCTCCCAAACCTGCACAAGAATTCTATTCAAATCTTTGCCTGAGTTATGAACTGTGTAGGGCAGGGGAGACTGCAAGGAGTTCAGTAAAAAAGTGGGCTGGAGGGCTGGAGAGATGGCTTAGCGGTTAAGCCCTTGCCTGCGAAGCCTAAGGACCCCGGTTCGAGGCTCCATTCCCCAGGACCCACGTTAGCCAGATGCACAAGGGGGCGCACGCGTCTGGAGTTCGTTTGCAGTGGCTGGAGGCCCTGGCACGCCCATTCTCTCTCTCTCTCTCTCTCTCTCTGCTTCTTTCTCTCTCTATTGCTCTTAAGTAAATAAATAAAAATAAACAAAACTTTAAAAAAAAAAAGTGGGCTGGAGAGATGGCTCAGTGGTTAAGGCACTTGCCTGCGAAGCCTAAGGACCCAGGTTCAATTCCTTAGTACCCACGTAAGCCAGATGCATATGGTGATGCATGAGTCTGGAGTTTGTTTGCAGTGGTTGGAGGCCCTGGCATGCCCATTCTCCCTCTCAAATAAATAAATAAATAGTATTTTTTAAAAGAGAAAAAGTAGTAAGTAGAGCTAGGCGTGGTGGTGCACACCTTTAATCTCAGCACTCCGAAGGCAGAGGTAGGAGGATTGCCATGAGTTCGAGGCCAGCCTGAGGCCAGTGAATCCCAGGTCAGCCTGGGCCAGAGTAAGACCCTACCTTGAAAAACCAAATAATAATTTTAAAAAGTACTAAACAGAAATTGACCCAGATGTGATCAGATGTAAGAATTAGCAAAGACATTTTTGTTGTTGTTTTCCAGGTAGGATTACCCTCTAGTCCAGACTGACCTGAAATTCACTATGTAGTCTCAGAGTGGCCTCAAACTCATGGTGATTCTCCTTCCTCCCCCCAACCCCCAGCCGAGTGCTGGGATGAAAGGCATACACCACCAAGCCTGGCTTCAGCAAAGACATTTTAAAGTATATAACACACCCATACACAGATATATACATATATATATTCAAAAACTTAAGAAAATATATAATAATAATGAATGAATATATGGGAAATCTCAGCAGAAAAACACAAACTGGAAAAACAGTAATAAATAATAAAATAAAAATAAGAAGTAATACTGGGTGTGGTAGTACACACACATAATTCCAGCACTGGGGAGGTGGAGACAGGAGAAATAGAAGTTTAATATCATTCCTAGCTATACAGTGAGTTTAAGGCCAGTCTGGTCTACTTGAGTCTCTCTCATGGAAGAAATTAATCAAATTAAAATTCTAGAACTGAAAATTGTAAGATATGGATTTTTAAAAATTCACTGGGAGAGTTTAAGAGGTATTAGGAAATAACCAAAAGGTGAGTGAAATTAAAACAGATGAAGAGAAGAGAAATTATTCAATCTGAAAAAAGGAAACTGACAACTATTAAAAAGTTAACAGAGCTGGGTGTGGTGGTGCACACCTTTAATCCCAGCACTCACAGGGAGAGGTAGGAGGATCATCGTGAGTTTGAGGCCACCCTGAGACTCCATAGTGAATTCCAGGTCACACTGGGCTAGAGTGAGACCCTACCTTGAAAAACCAAAAAAAAAAAAGTTAACAGGTAGACAGAGCTATATTGCCCTTTGGGAGAATAGTCTGTCATAGGAATTTCTAAATGAAAGAGAAAGAACAGGAAAAAAAAAGTTCATAAAGAAATAATGACTGGGCTGGAGAGATGGCTTAGTGGTTAAGCGCTTGCCTGTGAAGCCTAAGGACCCCGGTTCGAGGCTCTATTCCCCAGGAACCATGTTAGCCAGATGCACAAGGGGGCGCATGCGTCTGGAGTTCATTTGCAGTGGCTAGAGGCCCTGGCGTGCCCATTCTCTCTCTCTTTCTCTCTGCCTCTTTCTGTCTGTCTCTCTCTAATAAATAAATAAATAAAAATTAAAAAAAAAAAAAAAGAAATAATGACTGGTTGGGCGTGGTGGTGCACGCCTTTAATCCCAGCACTTGGGAGGCAGAGGTAGGAGGATCACCATGAGTTCGAGGCCACCCTGAGGTTAATTCCAGGTCAGCCTGGGCCAGAGTGAGACCCTACCTCGAAAAATAAAAATAAAAAAGAAACAATGACTGAGGGACTGGGGAGCTTGCTCAGTGGGTTAGAATGCTTGCTATGCAAGCATGAGGACTAGAGTTGAAGCACCAGTACCTACGTGAGGGGGTGGAAAAGGAAGAAGGGCTGGGACTCCCCGATCTGCAATCTGGCTGAAAAGCAGTGAGCTTCAGGCTCAGCGAGAGACTGTCTCAGAGAAAAAAGGTGAAATAGTGATGGGGGTGGAGGATGTCCAGTGTCTTCCTCTGGCCTCAAACCCCACCCCTGTATACATGAGGCGTGTACATCTCTGCACACACACGCCTGCAGCCCACACGGTGCCGCCACCCCACATACTACACACGTGCTGAGAAAATGACTGTATTATTCCCCATATTTTTGGTAAACAACCTACAGATCTGAAAAGCTCAGTTAAACCCAAACAGGATTCATGTAAGCAAAATCACAGCAAGAGAAACATGATTCCTTATTTTTATTTATTTTTAAATTTATTTTTTATTGACAACTTCCATAATTGCAGACAATAGCCCATGGTAACTCCTGCCCTCCCTCCACTTTCCCCCTTGAAACTCCACTCTTCATCATACCCTTTGCCCCTCTCAATCAGTCTCTTATTTTGAAGTCATCATCTTTTCCTCCTATTATGATGGTCTTGTGCAGGTAATGTCAGGCACTGTGAGGTCATGGATATCCAGGCCATTTGGTGTCTGGAGGAGCACGGTGTAAGGAGTTCTACCCTTCCATTGGCTCTTACATTCTTTCCACCACCTCTTCCTTCATGGAAGTTGTGATAGAGATGTTTCAGTGCTGAGCACTTCCCTGTCACTTCTTCTCAGCACCATGGTGCCTTGCGAGTCCTCCCAAGGTCACTGTCACCTGAAAAGAGAAGGTTCCCTAACCAAAAGTGAGAGTAGCGTTAATATATTGGTAATGACTCACGTATTTTAAACCAAAGATAGAGATAAAATCTTAAAGGCAGCTAGAAAGAAGTCGCCAGTGCAAATCGGTTGGGTAGGTGGATGTGTGTGATTGAAAAACAAAGTCCACAGAGCAATGAATTGACAGAGCTGAACACGGAGAAGGAAGGGGAGCAACACCAACTGTGATGGTTCGAATCTGAAATCTACCACACGAACTCGTGTTTTGTTCCCAGGCGGGTGGCAGAGCTTTGAGGGCTGGTGGGACCTTTTATAAGGTAGAGGCTGGCTGGTGGAAGTGGGTCAATAGAGGGAGGCCCTCGAATGTGGTACCTTGCTGCTGGGGATGGCCGTGAGGAATCTTACCACGTGAGCTCCTACTGCCATGAGCTCTTTCTGTGTTCTTCCTCTGATGATGAACTAGAACTTCTGAACCATGAGCCAAAATGGACCTCTCTTCCCTTGAGTCACCTCCACCTCCTCCTCCTCCTGTCCATGCTCCCCCTCCTCCCCATCCTCTCCTTCCTTCTCCTCCTCCTCTTCTGTCAGGTTTGGTCACAGTAATGAAGAAGGTTAATAATACATCAACCTAGAATTCTATATCTAGAGTTGTGGTAGTTTGAATGGATGTCCCCCCAATAGATTGAGGAGTTTTATTCAACCTTGTAACTTGGTGTCACTGTGGATGGCTCCTAGGGTCCAACCCTAAGGTGTGGGGGCAGATCTGACTTCCAGCCTAAGCTCTGCCTGGGGTTCCTGGAGTGTGCTTGCTTATGGTGCTGGTGTATTCTCTATCTGCATAGACCTGTGAAAGGGGGCCAGCTTCTTCTGCCATTATGGAACTTCCATTGGATCTGTAAGCTTCAATAAATCCCTTCCTCCCATAACTGTGTCTGGTTTGGAAGTTTGTCCCAGTAACTTGAAGTTGACTGCAACAAGAGTCAATATCCTTTGAAAATAATGGTAAAATATGTCATATCAAATGCATAAAAACTCCAAAGCTGGGCGTGGTGGCGCATGCCTTTAATCCCAGCACTTGGGAGGCAGAGGTAGGAGGATCTCCATAAATTCAAGGCCTCTCTGAGACTACAGAGTGACTCCAGGTCAGCTTGGAGTAGAGTGAGACCCTATCTTGAAAAACCTTAAAAAAAAAAACTTTTAAAAATATTTTATTTATTTATTTACAAGTACAGACAGAGAGAGGTTGAGAGACAATAGGCACATGAGGCTCTCTTGCCACTGCCAATGAACTCCAAATGCATGTGCCACTCTGTGCCAATGGCTTTATGTGGGTGCTGGGGAATCAAGTACAAGCTGAAAGGCTTTGCAAGAAAATGCCTTTAACTGCTGAGCCATCACCTCAGCCCATCAAATGAATGAAAACTTAAAATTTATCCCTAGATGTGCATTATAAATAAGGTTATTAAGTTTTTCATAGGAAGGAAAGTGACACTAGAAAAATAACATCCACAAGAAGGAATGAATTCTGGAAATAGTAAATGTAAAACATTATCAGCTATATTCTTAAGTCTTTAAAAAATGACCTTTTGGGATGGAGGGATGGCCTAGCTGTTAAGGCATTTGCCTACAAAGCCAGAGGAACCAGGTTCGATTCCCCAGGACACACGTTAGCCAGATACACAAGGAGGCGCACACATCTGGAGTTGGTTTGCAGTGGCTGAAGGCCCTGCCTGGCATGCCCATTCTCTCTATCTCACTCTTTCTCTGTCAAATAAATAAAATAAAATAAAATATTTAAAAATAAAAATAGAATAGAAGGAACATATCTCAATATAATAAAGGCTATTAATGACAAACCTACAGCCAACATATTACTAAATGGGGAAAAACTGGAAGCTTTTCCACTAAAATCAGGAACAACGCAAGGGCGTCCACTGTCCCCACTTTTATTTAATATAGTACTGGAAGTCTTAGCCATAGCAATAAGGCAAGAGACGCACAAAAAGGGATACAAATTGGAAAGAAAGAGATCAAGTTATCATTATTTGCAGATGACATGATTCTATATATAAAGGACCCTACATACTCTACCAGCAGACTGTTAGAGCTGATAAACACCTACAGCCATGTAGCAGCATACAAAATAAATACACAGAAATCAGTAGCCTTCCTATACGCTAACAACAAACACACAGAGGATGAAATCAGAGAATCACTCCCATTCACAATTGCATTAAAGAAAATAAAATAAAGTACCTTGGAATAAACCTAACCAAGGAAGTAAAGGATCTCTGCTGTGAAAACTATAAAACACTCAAGAGAGAAATTGCAAATGACACTAGGAAATGGAAAAACATCCCTTGTTCCTGGATTGGAAGAATCAATATTGTGAAAATGGCAGTCTTACCAAAAGCAATCTATACATTTAATGCAGTCCCCATCAAAGTTCCAATGGCATTCTTCATGGAAATAGAAAAAACAATCCAAAAATTCATTTGGAATCACAAACAACCTCAAATATCTAAAATAATACTGAGCAACAAAAATAAGGCTGGTGGTATCACCATACCTGATTTTAACCTACACTACAGAGCCATAGTAACAAAAACAGCATGGTACTGGCACAAAAACAGACATGTAGATCAATGGAACAGAATAGAGGACCCAGATGTAAGTCCAGGTAGCTATAACCACCTGATATTCGATAAAAATGCCAAAAATACTCATTGGAGAAAAGACAGCCTCTTCAGCAAATGGTGCTGGGAAAACTGGATATGTATCTGTAGAAGGATGAAAATAGATTCTTCTCTCACTCCATGTACAAGAATTAAGTCCAAATGGATCAAAGACCTGAAACTCTGAAACTGCTAGAGGAAAAAGTAGGGGAAACCCCTCAACATATTGGTCATGACAAAGACTTTCTGAATATAACCCCAATTGCTCAGGCAATAAAACCACAGATTAGCCACTGGGACCTCATGAAATTACAAAGATTTTGTATGGCAAAGGACACTGTGAATAAATCAAAGAGGCAACCTACAGAATGGGAAAAGATCTTCGCCAGCTATATATATATATGATAGAGGATTAATATCTAGGATAAACAAAGAACTCAAAAGTTAAATAATAAGAAATCAAACAAGCCAATTAAAAAACAGGCTATGCAGCTAAATAGAGAGTTCTCAAAAGAAGAAATATGGATGGCGTATAAGCATCTAAAACATGTTCTACATCCCTAGTCATCAGGGAAATGCAGATTAAAACTACATTGAGATTCCATCTCACTCCTGTCAGGTTGACTACCATCATGAAAACAAATGATCATAAATGCTGGTGGGGATGTGGAAAAAGAGGAAACCTTCTACACTGTTAGTGGGAATGCAATCTGGTCCAGCCATTGTGGAAATCAGTGTGGAGGTTCCTAAACCTAAAAATTGATCTACCATATGACCCAGCTATAGCACTCCTAGGCATATATCCTAATGACTCATCTCATTTCCTCAGAAGTACGTGCTCAACTATGTTTATTGCCACTCAATTCATAATAGCTGGGAAATGGAACCAGCCTAGATGTCCCTCAACTGATGGGTGGATAATGAAGATATGGCACATTTATACAATAGAGTTCTTCTCAGCAGTAAAGAAAAATTAAGTTATGAAATTTGCAGGAAAATGGATGGTTCTGGAAAAGATTATACTAAGTGAGGTAACCCAGGCCCAGAAAGCTAAGCACTGCATGTTCTCCCTCATATGTGGATCCTAGCTGCAGATGATTGGGTTTCTGTGTGAGAAGGAAAAACTCAGCAGCAAAGGCCTGTAGGCTAAAAAAGAGATATAAAGGGAAGAGAAAGGAAGGGAGGAGGGTACTTAGTAGAATGGTATTGTATGTAGTATGGTATTGTATATATGGAAGTAGAAAAATAGATTAATGGGGGTCAAAAGGCCCAAAATGAGGTCAGGGGAAGAGATTGAGTAAAGGAAAGGTGGAGGGAGGGATAATCAAAATCTAAGAGGGTATAAATAAATCATATGGAATCCTCAGTTTCGGATAATGGAATACTCAGGAGACATAGATCATTGCTAGAAAATTTTCAGTGCCAGGGATGGGATACCTTGCCAAGAAGGTCCCGATTTCCCCCAAAACATTATAGACCATTGCTGAGGCCCTTGGTTTCCCACTATGAATAGATGATAAGACCCTATTGCTGAAGACTCCACATACTTGGGCTGCGGCTGCAGGGCCACTGAGAAATCCTGCTGGAACTCAGCTGATAACCTCCTCCATGTAGACCAGCTCACAGAAAGCTTGGAAGGAGCCATTCTACATGCAGTTTATTGGGAGAAAGACAAATCACCAGTGAAGATACTCAACAGTGGATATTGTAAGCCTTATAATTGGCCAGCCAGGCCAAATGAGCCAATGGGTGCAATAGTGCCATGACTGTCATGGTGGAAACCAACTGCCCTCTAATTGGACTGGAGGCCTGCTTCATGGGAGGGAATACATCCCTGATACTGAAAACTTAAAACAGGGGTAATCTTGAGCCCTTGGAGTATAAAATCTGCTGATGTCTGGATTAATGTATATACTATGCTTATCAAACTGCCCAGTAAGCACTTCTCTTAATATTCATACCCTTATATTAATGCTACTCTCACTTTGGGTAGAGAATCTTCTATTTTCAGATGGCAGTGACCTTGGACGACTCAGAAGGTATCATAGTGCTAGAAGAAGTGACTGGAGTACTGAGTAACATCTCAATTACACCTTCCAAGGTTCAGGGTCTAATGTGGAAGAGGTGGCAGAAAGAATGTAAGAGCCAAAGGAAGGGTAGGACTCCTTACGATGTGCTCCCTCCAGACATAAAATGGCCTGGATATCCATGACCTCACAGTGCCTGACACTACCTACAAGACCATCATAAGAGGAGGAAAAGATGATGACATCAAAATAAAAGAGAGACTGATTGAGATGGGGAGGGGATATGATGCAGAATGGAATTTCAAAGGGGAAAGTAGAGGAGGGAGGGTATTACCATGGGATATTTTTATAATCATGGAAGATGTTAATAAAAATTGAGCAAAAAATAAAATAACAATCACAATCACAAAAAATAAATAAAAATAAAAAATGACCATTTAATGTGAAAAGTGTTCATTATATTTAATATATGTGAGTCTATTATACATGGCAATGCTCATATTAAGAATGGCAGTGATGGGCTGGAGAGATGGTTTAGCGGTTAAGCGCTTGCCTGTGAAGCCTAAGGACCCCGGTTCAAGGCTCGGTTCCCCAGGTCCCACGTAAGCCAGATGCACAAGGGGGCGCACGCGTCTGGAGTTCGTTTGCAGAGGCTGGAAGCCCTGGCACGTCCATTCTCTCTCTCCCTCTGTCTGTCTTTCTCTCTCTGTGTCTGTCTCTCTCAAATAAATAAATAAATAAAAATTAAAAAAAAAAAGAATGGCAGTGAGCTGGGCATAGTGGTGTATACCTTTAATCTCAGCACTTGGGAGGCAGAGGTAGGAGGATCATCATGAGTTCAAGGCCACCCTGAGACTACACATTGAATTCCAGGTCAGCCTGAGCTAGAGAAAGACCCTACCTTGGGAAAAAAAAAAAAAAAAAAAAGGCAGCAAAGTAGAATTATGTTTATCCAAGGTTCTAAGGTTCTTATATTTTTGGTCAGTTAGCACAACCTAATCTCTCAACACATTGAGACAACTTAAGGATGCATACCACAAGTATTAGCATAATCACTAAAAATATAAGGAAGCACAGCAGGAAGTCAATGGTAGGATTGAGTTGAACTACTCAGAAATGCTGGATTAACACTAAAGAAAACAGAAAAGGAGAGCAAATAAAAAAATATGAAACAAATAGGATAAGAATTGCAAAATGTGCTGGGCGTGGTCATACACACCTTTAATCCTAGCATTTGGGAGGCAGAGGTAGGAGGATTGCCATGAGTTCAAGGCCAGCCTGAGAGACTACATAGTGAATTCTAGTTCAGCCTCAGCTAGAATGAGACCCTATCTAAAAAAAAACCAAAAAATTGTGAAATGATAGATCTGAGTCTTCCCCACATCATCATTACATTAGATGTAAATGGACTAAAAACCAACTGAAGGATAGAGTTTACCAGACATTTTTCTTAAGAAACATCCAAGACCCACCTATAAATTTATCTACAAGAGACACAGAAACTTTTTTTAATATATTTTTTTAATTTTTTTAAAAATTTATTTATTTGAGAGCGACAGACACAGAGAGAAAGACAGATAGAGGGAGAGAGAGAGAATGGGCGCGCCAGGGCTTCCAGCCTCTGCAAACGAACTCCAGATGCGTGCGCCCCCTTGTGCATCTGGCTAACGTGGGACCTGGGGCACTGAGCCTCGAACCGGGGTCTTTAGGCTTCACAGGCAAGCGCTTAACCGCTAAGCCATCTCTCCAGCCCTTTAATATTTATTTTTATTTATTTATTTGAGAGAGAGAGAGAGAGAGATACAGAAATAGGCAGGTAGAGAGAGAGAGGGAATGGGCACTCCAGAACCTCCAGCAACCACAAATAAAGTGTACCCCTTTGTGTATCTGGCTTACATGGGTCCTGGGGAGTCAAAACTGAGTCCTTTGGCTTTGCAGGCAAACACCTTAATTGATAAGCCATCTCTCCAGTCCACAAAAACTTTTTAATATACAGACAAGTAGATTTTAAAAGGTGGAAAAATTTATCTAAGGTAAATGGGAAGCTTGAAAAGGGTACAGTAGTTAAAACCAAGCTTCAAACCAGAAGTATCAATAGACAAAGCAGAAAAAATAGTTCAGAAAATAATTTTTTGAAGGTCAAATAATTAGGAAAACATTAAAGCCAATGGAAGAAATAAAAATTCTGTATATGTACATAATACCACAGTTTCAAAACCCCACCAAACTAAAAGGAAAAAGACAAATCCATAATAATAAAGAGATTTATGATAACCTCTTCTCAGAAAATAATAAAACCAGACCAAAAAAATCTCATAAGCATATATATGAACTAATACTTAAAAGATTTGGTATTTACAAGATTAATTGAGAGAGGTAAAACTCAATGCAGAATACACAGTGAATAAAAAATGTGTTTGGAATGTTTACCAAGTTATATAACATGCAAGACTATGAAATAAGTATTACCACATCACTCACTGGGGAGATGCACAGCCATTAAAGGCACTTGCTTGCAACTTCCCAGTGCCCACATAAAGCCAGATACACAAAGCCAGATACACAAAGAGGTGTATGCATCTGGAGTTCATTTGCAGTGGCAAGAGGTCCTGGTGCTCCCACTCTCTCTCTGCTTGCAAATAAATAAAAATGTTTAAGGGCTGGAGTGATGGCTTACTTGGCTTATTTGTTAAGGTGCTTGCCTGCAAAGCCAAAGAACCTAGGTGTGATTCCCCAGTACCCACATAAAGCCAGATATACAAGGTAGTTTAGTTGTATGGAGTTCATTTGCAGTGGCTAGAAGCCTGGGCATGCCTATTCTTTCTCTCTCTCTCTCCTTCCTGTCCCTTTCTCTAATAAGTAAAGATAATTTTTAAAATGTTCAAAAAGTACATTTCACAATGCTGAAATGTTTGAGCAATTCTTTATCCACAGCACATTTAAATTAGAAACAACAATATCTAGAAAAGCCCTTAATGATCTGGAAATTAATACATACCAAACAAGTGGGTGATGGGGACTAGGGAAATGGCTTAGTGGTTACAGCATTGGCCTGTGAAGCTTAAGGAACTGGGTTCAATTCTCCAGGACCCACCTAAGCCAGATGCACAAAGGGGCACATGAGCATGGAGTTCCTATGTAGTGGCTAGAGGCCCTGGCATGCCCATTCTCTCTTTCACTCTGTCTCTTCCTCTCTCATAAATAAATAAATAAAATATTGAAAACAAACAAGTGGGTGAAAAATAGATCTTACGAGAAATCCAAAACTATTTCCAACTGAATAAAAACAAAACCACGAGGCTGGAGAGATGGCTTACTGGTTAAGGTGCTTGCCTGAGAAGCCGAAGAATCCCAGTTCGAGCCCCAGTATCCATGTAAGCCAGGTGCACAAGGTGGTACATGCATCTGGAGCTTGTTTGAAGTGGCTGGAGTCCCTGGTGCACCCATTCACTCTCTCTTGCTGCTCCTCTCTCTCTCTCTCTCAAATAAATAAATAAATTAAAATAAAATATTAAAAAACACAATACATCAAAAATAGAATGAAATTAGAAACAGTAGAATGCAGCTAAAGCAACTCTTGAAGGGCAACTCATAGCTTTAGATGCATATATTTTAAAAAGTAGGATGGTCCTTGATTAATGTTGTAATCTGCAGGTTAACAACTAGAGAACAACTGAAAAATGAAAAGAAGCCAAACATTAAATGAAAAGAGCAAAAATCAAAGGACTGGAAAATAAAAACATTAGTAGAACCAAAATATGGCTGTTGAAAAAAATTTAACATTGAGAAACCTCTAGATAAACTCTAAAAAAGAAAAATCCAAATTACTACTTTCAAGAATGTTTGGAGATAATTTCCATGAACTTCTAGTGGAAGATAACATATAGATCATGGTAACAAAGAAGGAAGAATAGGTTGGAGGGAGAGCAACTGTGTGGAAATAACTGACCCATGTAAAGGGGACTGAGCATTACCATCAGAACTTAGCACCTTCCCTACCCTGAATGCAGGTAAAGGCTCGGTCCCATCCTCCAAGCCCTTGTGCGCAAGCGTGAGGTCGATTTCCTGGTGAGTGAGGGCGGAGCGGGGCCAGAGAAGGGGCGGGGCCTGGGCGAGGCGAGGCGGCTGTCACGCGGCGTGGCTGGATAATGGGCGTGGTCATAGCCCGGCGGGGCGTGACTAGGCCCGTGCGGGGCGGGGCCGGATAAAGGGGCGTGGTCGGCGCTTGGCGGGGCGTCGCCAGAGAAGGGGCGTGGCCAGGGCGAGGCGAGGCAGCCGGGCCAGGGCAGGGCCAGCGCCGGAGGGCGCGGAGAGGCGGGGTGTACTGTTGAGGTGGCGTCGGAGCGATTGACCCTCGGGCCGCAGCTCCACGCGATGCTGAGGCCCGGTTCTCGGCCGCTCTGATCGGACCGCGGCGTAGAAGGCGCACCCGAAGTCCATGGCGGAGCCCAGCGAGCCCGGACGGCGGGCGGCGGCGGCGGCGGCGGCGGGCGGCGGGAGCCTCGAGGAGGAGGAGGACGAGGAGCGGGAACCGCTGCTGCCGCGTGTCGCCTGGGCCCAGCCGCGGAGAGGCGCGCCGGGGAACGCCGTGAGGCTGCCGGACGCGGCGGCGGCGGCGGCGGGGGATGGGGACGCGGCCACCCCGGGCCCGGCCGGCGCCGCCGAGCGGGTGCTCGCGTCCTGGGACTCGAACGCCTCCCGGGGCTTGCCCACTGACCTGGAACGGAGCTACCTCACCTGCTCAGGTGCGTCTCCCGCGCTTCCCGGCCCCGCGGGCTCCGAGGCCCCGGGGTGCCGCGCCGCTTTCCCGCCGGCTCCTGGCCCTTCCCGGCAGCACCGGCAGCGCGGGCTGGGGTGCACACCTTGCCCTCGGCCTCCGCTCACCTTCCCAGTGGCTGGAGGCTGTCACTCTCAGGGCCGAGTTTTCATTCAATTCTGAATCCTGGCTTCCCCCCAACAGAGTGAAATCCAAACCGAAGTCAGACTCAGGAAAACGTAACACGGGACAGTGACGTAAGTTGTTTGCTCAAGTTTGGACTTGAAGTCTTGATCAGAACTCTGAACTATCCAGAAAGCTTCCCTCCACTTAGGAATCTGCAAGGTGGATGGCAGCCGGAGATATGCATAGAAATAATATTCTGCTTGCCGCAGGGACAAAATATGAAAATTTTCTCCCAAATGTTGCTATTGTGACGTTAGCCAGAGGGAGCACCGGGTTGCTCACAGCTTTCTTGCAGTTTTTGTTTTCTTTTGGGTCACTTTTTTACTTAAGCTCTTAGAAAGAAAAACATTTTTTTACTATGAAGGGGACTGATTGCGTTTAGAGAAAGAGAGAGGCTTTCCAATTAACATTTGGGCATGGTTTTGCAGGCCTGGACATCTGTTGATGAAGTTGAGTGTTGGGTGATGGAGTGCAGTTAGGCTAATTTGGCGGAAATGGGTAGTGTTCTGCGAGTCCCCAGCTGGAGACTTTACTGATGGTGTGAGGATGGGATGGAGTCAAGGAGGTGACATATCATTTTTTCTGGAGTATCACTGTGACAGCTTATGGAAAAGGCAACAATGAATGTTTCAATATATATATATGGGGGGGGGTAGGGTCTCATTCTGCCCTAGGCTGACCTGGAATTTACTGTGTAGTCCCAGGGTGGCCTCGAACTCATGGGTGATCCTCCTACTTCTGCCTCCCGGGTGCTGGGATTAAAGGTGTGCGCCACCACATCCGGCTATTTTTTCTGTTTTTATTTTTATTTATTTGAAAGTGACAGAGAAAGAGGCAGAGAGAGAAAAAAAATGGGCGTGCCAGGGCCTTCAGCCACTGCAAATGAACTCCAGATGCGTGTGTCCCCTTGTGCATCTGGCTAAGAATCGAACCTCGAACCAGGGTCCTTAGGCTTCTAACTGCTAAGCCATCTCTCCAGTCCAAGGAATGTTTGATTAATATTGCTGACCTTTTTTCACACTGGTAATTTTTACCTGGCCTGCTACTTTATACTTACGTACCCTGAACAGTTTTAAGGATTTTGGGCATAGTAAGCTGCCCAAGTTCTAACTGAACTACTCAAGCATGAATATTCTAGAATCAATCAGACCCAGAGGAGCCAGCCTGTCTGAAATATGTTTTGATGTGCATGTCTGCTTCAGTTATGTTAGTTGCTGGATGCCTTTGCAGGACAGTATTTGAATAGAGCAAGTGAACAAGTTGTCACCAAGTCACAAATGGGCCCAAGTCACCCAGCTACAAGGATACTTGGGCCATATATTATGTAGGATGCAGTCTGAGGTACCAGGACCCATATGACTAACCTGCCTTTTCCTACCCCAGAGGTCTTGTGTAGCTAGATTTAAATACAGCTGAATGTCATTAAAGTGCACTTGTTTGAAAGTGAGATTTTTTAGGTAAGCAGACTGAGGCTAGAAAACATCAAGGATAAAAATATGGTACCTAGAATACAAATGGATTATTAAGACGTCCTTCTTAGTGGTAGTTTCTAATTTGCTAAGATTTGTTTTTGACATTTTATTCTCAAAACAGCACGATAAGCTAGTTGACGTTAACCCAAGTCTTTGTTGTGAGAATTGAAACTGTAGGGCTGAGGAGATAGATGACTGTAAGGACAGGGTTATTTGGTGTGCGAGCATAGGACTGAGTTTGATTCCCAGCACCCACTTGGAAAGCCTGGCAGGCTGGAGAGATGGCTTAGCAGTTTAAGGCACTTGCCTGTGAAGCCTAAGGACCCAGGTTCGATTCCCCTGAGCACATATAAGTCAGGTGCACATGGTGGTGCATGTGTCTGAAGTAATTTTGCACTAACTAGAGGCCCTAGTGGGCCCATTCTTCTCCCCCTTGCCCATAAATAAATATTTTAAGAATGTTGTTATTAAAACAGTCTGTGATGGCTGTGCACACATGTAACCCCAGTGCTTACAAGGATCACTGGAGCTTGGTGGTCAGCCATTCTGACCAAAAAGCCGCATGAGCTCCAGGTTCAGGAAATGAAGCTGAAGAGCAATAGAGGTCAACGCCTAACATCCTTCTCTGGCCTGCAGAAGCGTGCATGTGCATCTGCACACACTGCATCACATAACTCACACAGGTCTTAGAACTTCAGGGGTTAGTGGTTTGTTCAAAGCCAAGTATCCAGGAAGTGGTGAAGCTCAGCCTGGTTCATCTTTTACATGTCCTGAACTTTGTCCATTTTGCTATGTAGATTACTCAGTGTTACAAAATAACGAAACTTTTGGTGTTTTGGTTTATTTTGAGGTATGGTCCTGCTCTAGCCCAGACTGACCTGGAATTCACTCTGTAGTCTCAGGGTGGCCTCGAACTCACAGCAATCCTCGTGCTTCTGCCTCCCAAATGCTGGGATTAAAGGCATGCTTGTTTTTTTTTTGTTTTGAGGTAGGGTCTTGCTTTACCCCAGGCTAACCTAGAATTCAAGATGTAGTCTCAGGCTGCCCTTGAACTTCCTACTTCTGCCTGGGATTAAAGGCATGCACCACCATGCCCAGTTTAAGTTTAGTGGGGGTTTTTTGTTTGTTTTTTTGTTTTTCGAGGCATGTGCCAGCACATGAGATTGAGCTTAGTTTGTTTTTTTTTTTTTTTTGATGTGTCTATTAACTTCCTTTGTCTCTTACCTTGCAGTTGCCATGACAGCTTATTTTCAAGACCTTATCTTTTGATTAATCTTAGCATCATTTGTATAGCTTAAGTATTTTGTATATACAAACAGGTGCTTTGCATATTTGACCTGTGGAAGAATGTCCTATGTCTTTTGTGTTTATATTATCAAGGTAGTTGACACAGTCTTCTTGAAGTGTGTAAAGTGTGGTGTTGCTAGGTCAATGTCAAAGTTGAAGGGCAGTAGCAGTCTTTGTAATTAGTGAATCAGATTGTAATAAAGATGACGGTAGTTAATAACCTAGTGCCATTTGTATGTGTAAAACATAATTCTGTGTGCTTCACGTGTATTGGGTCATAACTAACCCTGTGGCGTAAGTACTGTTCTGTATTCCCTTTTAAGCAAGCAAGGAAAAGCCGGGTGCGGTGGCTCACACCTTTAATCCTAGCACTCAGGAGGCAGAGGGAGGAGGATTGCTGTGAGATTGAGACCACCCTGAGACTACAAAAGTGAATTCCAGGTCAGCCTGGGCTTGCGAGACCCTACCTTGAAAAACCACAAGCAAGGGAAACTGGACATGATGCACGTCTGTAATTCCAGCACTCAGGAAGTTGAGGTAGAAAGATAATCGTGAGTTAAAGGTCAACCTGGGCTATATAGTATCAGACGCAGTTTGGGTTACATAGCAACAACAACAAAAAGGAAAAAATAAGTGGGCCGTGGTGGCGCCCGCCTTTAATTTCAGCACTTGGAAGGCAGAGGTAGGTGGATCACCATGAGTCCGAGGCCACCCTGAGACTACATAGTGAATTCCAGGTCAGCCTGAGCTCGAAAAACAAAAACAAAAAATAAATAAATAAAAATAAAGTAGTGTTAAGAAGAAACAAAGGAGGGCATGTGGGGTGACTTCGCCAAGGTACCAGTTTGTATAAACTGAGCACGTACCCTAACAGAAGACAGTGTCAGAATTCAGAGAGTAACCAAAGTTAAAGAACATAGGCATTTATCAACCAAGTGGTAAAGCGCTTACCTTGTAATCAAGAGGACATGAGTTCAATCCCCACTACCCACATATATGCTGAGCATGGTGGCATATGCCTCTGATACTAGCACTGGTGAGGCAGAGAGAGGCGGACTCCTGAAGCTTGCTGGCACTCCAGGCCAACATGAGACCCGGTCTCAAAAAGAGGTGGTCACAGGTTTGATTCTCCAGGTCCCATGTAAGCCATATGCACATGGTAGCACAAGCGTCTGGAATTTGTTTGCAGTGGCTAGAGGCTCTGGCATGCCCATTCTCTTTCTCTCTCTCTTTCTCACTCTCCCTGTCTCAAATAAGTAAATAAATAAATAAAAGTAAAAATTTTTTTTAAAAAGGGGTGGTCAATATTCCTGAGGAAAAAACAAGGTTGTCCTCTAGTCTCCAATTGCACATACATGCTTCCACACATGTGTAAATAAGCATACACACGTGTACATATTCTGCAAACAAAAGTATTTAAAAGTGAAGAAGAGAGTTGGAACGATGGCTTAGCAGTTAAGGCACTTGCTTGCAAAGCCTTATGACTTGGGTTTGATTCCCCAGTGCTTGTGTAAAGCCAGGTGCACAGTGGCACATGCATCTGGAGTTCCTTTGCAGCAGCTGGAGGCTCTGCCATGCCCATTCTCTCCCCCCCCCCACCTCTTTGCTTGCTTGTACATGAATAAAAGTATTTTTTAAAAAGTGAAGGGCTGGAGAGGTGGCTCAGTGGTTAAGGTGCTTGCTTGCAAAGCATAACAACCCTGGGTCAGTTCCCCAGTACCCATGTAAAGCTGGGTACACAAAGTGGTGCTTGCATCTGGAGTTTATTTGTAGTGGCTCACCCATTCATATTCATTCTCTCTCTCTCTCTCTCATTGCAAATAAATAAAAATATTTTTAAATAGTGAAGAGGCCAGTTTGGTGACGCATTCCGAATCCCAGCACTTGGAAGGCATACATAGGAGGATCGCCATGAGTTTGAGGCTTCCCTGAGACTACATATGAATTCCAGGTTAGGCTGGGCTAGAATGAGACCCTACCTCAATAAACAAAACAAACAAACAAAAAGTGAGGAAGAAAAATATAATGAAAAACCAGGGTAAATTAACCAAATAAAGATTGGAATAGGAGTAAACCAAATACACAGCAGCAGTCTATATATAAATTACTGAAAAGCTAACAGAAAAGAAGCCATGGGTATACATAGGCTCAAAACTAACCAATTTGGGGCTGGAGAGATGGCTTAGCGGTTAAGTGCTTGCCTGTGAAGCCTAAGGACCCCGGTTCGAGGCTCGGTTCCCCAGGTCCCACGTTAGCCAGATGCACAAGGGGGAGCACGCGTCTGGAGTTCGTTTGCAGAGGCTGGAAGCCCTGGCGCACCCATTCTCTCTCTCTCCCTCTATCTGTCTTTCTCTCTGTGTCTGTCGCTCTCAAATAAATAAATAAATAAAATTTTAAAAAAACTAACCAATTTGAACTAAAACAACTGATATAGAGTAAGCTGTCACATTCTCTTGGAAAAGAGTTCATGTGCTTAGTAATAGGGCCTTTGTAAATTGTAGTGGTAGATCCAGGCTATCTTCAAATAGAAGAATGTTCATTTTCCAGTGGGAAGGAGGATAGTGTCTTCATTAACAGGTGTTGGGAGGATGACTCAGTGAATAAAGTATTTGCTGTACAAGTGTGGGGACCTGAGTTTGGATCCTTAGCACCCACATATATGCCGGGTGGACATGGTGGGCCGGCCTATAATCCCAGCATTTGGGAGACAGAGACCAGGTATCCCCAGGGTAAGACTAGCCTAATGGGTGAGCTCTGGGTTCAAGTGAGAGACATTGCCTAAATAAATAATGTGGAGAGTGATTGAGGAAGACATCAGACTTCTGTCCTCCACATGCAAAATAGAACAAGAAAAAGGAAGAGGCTGAGAACATCCTGGCTTCTTGTGTCTGTGATCTGATTTTGTTTGAAGCTGATTATGAAATAGAGTGACTGGACTCCATGACAGTAATGTAGGCGGGTTTTGTAAAGATCTAAAAGTGTGTCTATGTATAATATGCAACAATGTATACATCAGTAACAATGACAATGGACACAGCGTTCGAAAGAACTGACAAAGTACACAGTGGGAGAGGCCAGGAGTGGTGTGAGTTGAGTGTTTTGACATGAATTAGTAAGACGGCAAGATCCTAAATAACTACAGTTATTATAAAGCTTCTTTGTGTTGGTGTCAAGGCTAGAGTGCCTTGATTTGGCAGTGGTTTTCCTTGGTTCTGGAGACTCTAACCAAGGAGGAACATTAAAACACTGAGGCACAGGGCTTGGAGAGGTGTTCAGTGGTTAAGGGCACTTGCTTGCAAAGCTTGCCCGCCTGGGTTCAGTTCCCCAGCCCTCACGTATATCTAGACATAAAGTGGCATTTGTGTCTGGAGTTTATTTGGAGTGCCACCCTGGTGTGCCCATACACACATATGCAAATAAATAAATAAATTAAAGTTCTGAGGCAGGAAACAAGCAGACAGCTAGAATCCTAAGAGGCCTGAAAACACTTCCATATGGAAGGAGGGGCCGGGTGGAAGGCTGAGGGGAATATGATGTGATCTTCAACTGTATGGAGGGCTGTCATGGAAAGGGTAAGTAGACTTTGGGTTTGTTCCCGGTGGCAAGACTAGGACAGCAGGAAAACTGCAGGAGACTGACTTCATTTCCAGAAAAGGAGGTTTATGTTTGTTTTCAAGCACACAAAGAGGACCATTAATAGAAGGAGCACTCTCTCCTTGAGAATGTTTGCACACCGGCCCCAGGACCAGTGGTGGGTGAGATACCATGGAAGGTGCCTCAGTGCTGGGAACAAGGTTGAAACAACTTTTCAAGTTCATTCTGTTATTAAGCATTTATGATTTTCTGACCTGTAAGAAATGTAATTTTTTTTTTTTTATTTGAGAGCGACAGACACAGGGAGAAAGACAGATAGAGGGAGAGAGATAGAATGGGCGCACCAGGGCTTCCAGCCACTGCAAACGAACTCCAGATACGTGCGCCCCCTTGTGCATCTGGCTAACGTGGGACCTGGGGAACCAAGCCTTGAACCGGGGTCCTTAGGCTTCACAGGCAAGCGCTTAACCGCTAAGCTATCTCTCCAGCCCAGAAATGTAATTTGACTAATATGCCTCCATTTATTCAAAGCAATGTAAGCACCCACTGAATGCTGATGGCTCTTCCAAGTCAACAAGGACAGAGTTCTTCCCACCATTCTCAGCGATTTCAAGTGGCAGATAAGAATGATTTGGGATGAGCATATCATTATATAAATATAAACGGAATACTTGGGTTGCTTATGTATTTGAGTAAGTTAAATATGCCCAAATAGCTGTTTTGCAGTATTTTTCTCAACACAGACTGAAACGTTAGTAAAATAGGGCTGGAGGGATGGTTTAGCAGTTAAGGTGTTTGCCTGCAAAGCCAAAGAACCCAGGTTCGATTCCCCAGGACCCACGTTAACCAGATGCACAAGGGGATGCACGCATCTGGAGTTCGTTTGCAGTGGCTGGAGGCCTTAGTGCGCCCATTCTCTCTCCTCCCTTTCTCTGTCAAATAAATAAATAAAATATATTTTTTTAAAAGTTAGAAAAATAGCAATTTTATTTCTGTCTGAAGGAAAATTGACTATGCTTTGGGTTTTCTTGGTAATATACATATAGCATTGAAATACTTTACAAGAGCTGGAGAGATGGCTTAGCAGTTAAGTGCTTGCCTCTAAAGCCTAGGGACCCCAGTTTGAGGCTCAATTCCCCAGGACCCACGTAAGCCAGATGCACAAGGGGGGCGCACGTGTCTGGAGTTCATTTGCAGTGACTGGAAGCCCTGGCGCGCCCATTCTCTCTCTCTCTTTCTCTCTCTGCCTGCCTCTTTGTCTGTCACTCTCAAATAAATAAATAAATAAAAATATTTTTTAAAAAAGAAATACTTTACAAATTAAAATGCAAACACCGGGGCTGGAGAGATGGCTTAGCGGCTAAGCACTTGCCTGTGAACCCTAAGGACCCCGGTTCAAGGCTTGATTCCCCAGGACCCACGTTAGCCAGATGCACAAGGGGGCGCATGCGTCTGGAGTTCGTTTGCAGTGGCTGGAGGCCCTCGCACATTCATTCTCTCTATCTCCCCCCCCCCCGTCACTCTTAAATAAATAAATAAAATGAACAAAAAAAAATAAAATAAAAATGCAAACACCTTTTGGCTTATCTCCACTTTAGATGACTAATTAGATTCATTCAGTCAAAGTGATCCTCGAGTGCTTATTATATTTCAGGAATTGTGTAAGTTTTGGGTACACGACAGTGAAAAGAAACCCTTGTCTGCTCAGAGCCCACAAAATAAATAAATTACACAGTATATTACGTGATAAGCACTAAATAGAAGAATCAGATGGAGATTAGCAGCAGTTAAGTAAGGAGGAGTAAAGGCTATAAGAACTATTGGTATGGACAACCCTTGGGCTGTCTGATACAAAGGAGTGAGGTGTCTTTCCTGTGTTGTAAGAGGATTGATTACCAATGGGTAGATAGGGCCTTTGTGGAAGGGAGATAGTGAGTTGGCTCTGGATAATTTAGGTAAGAGTTGAGTTAGGGGCCTGGATCCCATGGCAGGGATGGAGGAATGAGGTGGTAAGTTTGTCTGGGCCCAAGGCAGTAAAGCAGAGACAGCACAACTTGCTAATAGGTCAGATACAGAGAATAAGAGTGTTAAATCATGTATATGGTTCTTAGGTTTTTGGTGTAAGCTACTGGAAGATTATGAATTGGCAGTAGCTGGACTAGGGCAGAATGGAAATGCAGTGTTTGTTTAAGAGGGTGGTACATGGGCTGGAGAGGTGTCTTAGTGGTTAAGGCACTTGCCAGTAAAACCTAAGGACTCAGGTTTGATTTTCCAGATCCTACATAAGCCAGATGCACATGGTGGTAGCACATGCATCTGGAGTTCACTTGCAGTGGCTAGAGGCCCTGGCATGCCTGTTCCCTCCCTCTTTTTCTTTTTTTCTCTAATAAATAAATAAAAATAAAAGCTGGGCATGATGGCACACACTATTAATCCCAGCACTCAGGAGGCAAAGGTGGGAGGATCACTGTGAGTTCGAGGCCATCCTAGGACTACATAGTAAATTCCAGGTCAGCCTGCGCTAGAGCGATACCCTTCCTCACCCCCCCAATAAATAAATAAAAATTAAAAAAAATTTAAGAGGTGGTCCAAAGGAGTTGAGTTTAGATGTAAAGCTTGAGCTCTCAGCAGCCAAGAAGAGGTGTTGAATATGGTAGTCAGGAGTTCAGGGTGGAAGTTCAGGCTTAGGACGTGAATCTGGGAGTTGTGAGTAGTGATAAAGGAGGGAAGGGGAACATGAACTGGACCTAGGGTGACGTTAGCTATATGGTCAGTAGATGTGATGCTGGGGGGCCCTGGCAGATTTTCATTGGTACTTTTAGTGAACTAGGAAGCTCAGTCATCTAGAGGGTGGGAGAGAAGATACAGAGAGAATTTGAGATGCCGTCTCTGGTCAAGTTCAGCTGCCTCTGCAACAGTTGGGCTTAAGGAGGACTGAGGTTTGTTTTTTTTTTGTAACAGTGAAGGGAGAGAAGTAACATGTTATAATGTAACAATGTAAGCTGGCTCAGGAAGGAAATAACATAAAGTTGGAGAAGACCAAGGACCACGTGCTAGGTCAGGGCTTGTAGATTCTCCTGGTATAGAAGAAGTTTTTGGTGTCTGAATGCCAGAGTTTCCAAACTGGGAAAGTGGGAGGTACTTGGAGCTGAAAGGAAGGTGTATCAGTTACCTTCTCACGGCTGAGACAAAGTACCCGAGGGAAGAAATGAGTTAAGAGAGAAAGAGTTCATTTCAGTTCCCAGTTCCAGGTAACAGTTCATGGCAGGGAAGGCACAGCTGCAAAAGCTCGAAGCCGGCGCTCCGGCAGGGAGCGTGACTGATGAGTGCCGGGGCTCCGCCACTGTCGCCTGTTTACACGGCCCAGCTCCCTGACCACGGTTAAGGGCTGGTGGGACTTCCCACCTCAACTAACCTAATCACTGGCATGCCCAGAGGCTAATCCTAATCTAAAATAATCCCTCACAGGTGAGTCCAAATCCTGTCCCAACAATCAAAATAAACCATCACAGATGGGGAGGTTAGAGACACTGGTAATTGACAAGACTGTGGAACTAAAGTAGACTGCAAGACGGAATCACTGGAGAGAAGTCCAAAGAACTGAGAAACACTCATGTGATTTTTTAAAAATTTATTTACTTATTTGAAAGAAAGAAGCACACAGAGAGAGAATGGGTGTGCTAGGGCCTCCAGCCACTGCAAATAAACTCTAGATGCATGTGCCACCTTGTACCTCTGGCTTACGTGGGTCCTGGGAAATAGGACCTGGGTCCTTAGGCTTTGCAGGTAATCACCTTAACCACTAAGCCATCTCTCCAGCCCTCATATGATCTTTTTGTAGAAAAGTAGCGAACTCTTTTATTTGGTGTTTAAAGAGGTGAGATTAGGTTAGCCAGGAAGATCAAAGCAGTCCATCCTGTGCTTGGTTTTAATTTTGTGTATCTTAATTGTCTTAAAGCTTTAATCCGAGCCTATACACACAAGTCCTTACCCTTCGCCTTCTCACAGCTGCCCTTTTCTTGTGAATGCAGTGACTACTGGTATGTCAGAGCTGAATGCATCCTTGGATGATCCAGAATTTGCTGAGATTGTAGTGAGAGCAGAGCAAGCAATAGAAATTGGAGTTTTTCCACAAAGAATCTCTCAAGGATCAAGTGGAAGTTACTTTGTGAAAGATCCCAAGAGGGTGAGAATTTCAGATGCTATATATTACAAAAGTTTTGGAAGACATTAATTTAAATATGAAATCACTGAATTTCTGAAGATTTTTCCTAGTAAGTCTGTTTATGCCTTCTTTTCCAAAAGAAAAGGTCTGTTTTATTTTTCACTACAGCACTCTACTGTATAGGGAAAGAACTGATATTTTACACTGTAGTTGATGTTCTGATTATTTTATATTTGGTTTCAAGTACGTATTTAACACCCACATTTACTTGTATAGTTATTGAGCATATATTTATAGTCCTTACCTTACAACAGCCTCACTACCATGTTAATCAAGTGCAGTGGAAGTTAAAACTTTCAAAACCTATCTAATGTGATTTCCAAATGCTTGTTCCCCCACCCCAAAGATATATTTTTCCCTAGGAATATTGTTTTTGGCATTGAACCAAGGGAAAGAGGTTGAGCCACCTGAAGTTGAAGGCAATGGAAAGCAACAGAGAGAAATGAAATATGATTCAAGATCAGAAAAGAAACGTTAGCTTGGCACTTACTTCCACTTTGCCCAGAGTTTTTCAGAATTGGTGCTGTTTTTCTAAAAAGCTTTCCGTTTCATGTATATAACCAGCAGTTCTTTTTTGATGAGGAGCAAATTTTATAATTTAACCCCTCTTTTTCCCACTCAAATTGAAGTTACATGTTGAAAGTAATTTTAAAACCCAGTCCTTTTTTGAGATTTAAATATATTTGCAGACATCTAGGTACGGGGTATGTCCCAGTCCTAGCCTCTGAGGTGTGTAAGGCAGGAGGATTACTTGAGACCCACATCTCCTAAACAGCATAGTGAGATCCCCATTTCCTAAAAACTCAGTACATCAGTAAGTAACATCAACCTTTTGATCTTTATGTCAAGTTCGATTTTGTTGTTTGGTTTTTTGAGACGTGGTCTCACTCTTTAGTCCAGGCTGGAACTTGCTGTGTAGCCAAAGCTGGCCTTGAATTTGAGGCAATCTTCCTGCCTCAGCCTCCCTGGGTTATAGGTGTGAACCATTATGTCAAGCTTCTTAATTTGTTCTTGTATTTAAATTATTTGGAATTTATTTCATTATACGGAAATGATATATTTAAAATCAGGAGACATTTATTTATTTATTTGGTTTTCTGAGGTAGGGTCTCACTCTAGCTCATAGGCTGACCTGGAATTCACTATGTAGTCTCAGGGTGGCCTCAAACTCATGGCAATCCCCTACCTCTGCCTCCCAAGTGCTGGGATGAAAGGCATGTACCACCATGCCTGGCTAGGAGGCATTTATTATCTAGTGATAATTGAGTCATAATTCTAATATATTTTATTGGACCAGTATTAACGATTATAGAAACTTATAGCCATCCATGGATACTTTTTTTTCTTTTTCTTTTTTTTGTATGAAGCAAGGTCTTATTATGTGGCTCATCCGAGTCTAGAACTCACAGTCCTCCTGTTAGTCTCCCAAGTGCTAGGGTTACACAGATGTAAAAAAACAAACAAACAAACATACAATTTGCATATTTGATAGATGCTGAGTAATCATATACTACTTGACAAGAGTGGTGTTTTTCAAACTTTTGAAACTCAGTAGAGAGCCAGGTGTCATGGTACACACCTGTAGCCCCAGCCACTTAGCAGGCTGAAGCTCGTAAACTCATGAATTTAAGATCAGCTTAGACAACATAGCAAGCTCCTATCTCAAAAGAAAACAGAACAAAAATGGTGGAACCCTTTCTTAATTTTTAAAGTCCGGTAATAAGCCACATGATAGGGTTCAGTGACATGAGGTCACAGATTAAATGGCAGGAAAGCTTGCCTCACTTTCTGAGGTTTGTCAGAGAAGTTGAAAACTACGTGTCCAAAGGATTTTTGGGTTTTAAATTGTTGACCAAGAGTAAGTGTAAAAACGTGATTAGGATCACATGTCTTTACACTTGAGGTTATGCCTCAAGTGTGATTTATCATAGTGATCACAGTGTATGTGGTGGATTATCTAGGTATATGTAAACATATCATCCTATTTCTACTTTTTTTTTTTCTCCTGCAGAATATCATTGGTGTGTTTAAGCCCAAATCAGAAGAGCCCTATGGCAATCTGAATCCAAAGTGGACCAAATACGTCCATAAAGTCTGTTGCCCCTGCTGCTTCGGGAGAGGCTGCCTGCTTCCCAACCAAGGGTACTTGTCGGAAGCTGGCGCCTACCTGGTAGATGCAAAGCTTCAGCTGGGCATTGTACCTAAGACAAAGGTAAGGGAGATGTGTTTTCAGTCAGCACTTAGAACTTAGAGCCCACTTGCCTATGAACACTTGAAGAATGGGTCCTAGGGACAGAATTTATTGGTAACCCATGAATAGCTAAAAAAAATGGTCTGTGATGTAGATCCACACTTGGCCATGGGAATAACCAAACCCCACTGATCCTTGTGGAGGTGGACATGGCTAATGTACCCACAGTACTGCTGTTGTGCTCTTTGGGGCCTGTACATGTTTTTACTCGATACTTTCCTCAAAATGTTCATTTCTGGGGCTGGAGAGATGGCTCAAGGTTTAAGGTGCTTGCCTGAAAAGCCCAAGGATCCAGGTTTGATTCCCCAGTACCCATGTAAAGCCAGATGCACAAGGTGGAACATGCACCTGCAGTTTGTTTGCAGTGAGATAAGGCATCAAAGTTATTTGCTCAGAATAGGCTCTTTAGCAGAATTGACTAGGGAGGACTGGATGTCTCCATTCTTTATAGCTGCTAACCTTAAGATTAGTTATTAACTCTTTAGTTCCCTCTAGTTTTCAGGGAAGGCTATTAACCCTTCTCTCTCTCTCTATCTTTCTCTCTCAAATAAATAAATACTTTTTTTCAAAATGCTCATTTCTTGTTTATATTTCAAGGCTGCAAAAAAAAAAAAAGTTTAGGCTGCTTTTGTACCTCTTTCTAATGAAATATGTACCATGTTAAATTCCCTTCCTATTTTAGATCATATGGGGCCTTTTAATACAGAGAGATTGCTCATTTACAGCATTAGAGTGGATCTGATGTATATGTGAAGCAGTACCAGAATGCAAACTAACTGTTTCCTAAACTCTGCGCCTAGGTGGTTTGGCTCGTCAGTGAGACATTTAACTACAGTGCAATTGACCGCGCAAAATCAAGGGGCAAAAAGTATGCCTTAGAGATAGTGCCGAAAGTAGGTAGAAAGTTTCATCGAATAGGACTTCCTCCTAAGGTAAGTTATTCTGATGAGCTTTGCTTGCAAGGTAGTTGGACTTGTATATCCTGAACTCTGGGCTAGACATCCAGCATCCTGCCTAGCCGGATGGATATCACAAAGAAAATGCTGTTTCCTCTTTGAAGAGCTTACAGAAAACATCAAGTTCAGTGTAATTTGATTAACCCTTTGGAGTCTGTGGGACGCTAAAGAGATAGAAGAAGGATGCCTAGGGTATGGCTCTGTGATGGTACACTTGCCTAATGTATAAAGGTGCTATATTCAATCCTTAGCATAAAATGGAATGAGGAAGGAAGGGAGAAGAGGGAAAGGAGAAAAGAGGAGAAAGAAGAGAGGTCTGATTGAGATTGTAGGAGTTAGGAAGCTATCACATAGGAGGTTTCTAAGTTACTACTCAGAGCATAGGAGTAGAGGCAGACCTAGCTCTAATCACAGCCTCCCAGCTAGTTAACAGGAGCAAGGGTCTTCAAACTCCAGCTTCTGTAAAATAGGGATGACAGTGACTTAGTTGTTTTGAAGATAAATTTAACAAATTCATGTCAAGTAGTTAGAAAGTAATAACTTCCTTATTAATAAATGGTAGTCCTGTATTTATTCATTACCTATAAGATTTTAGTTTTTCTTACCACTTTTAAAAAATATTTATTTATTTATTTGACTGAGAGAATGAATGAGCTTTCTAGGACCTCTTTCCTCTGCAAACTCCGGATGCATGTGCCACTTTGTGCAGCTGGCTTTATGTGGATACTGGGGAATTGAACCCAGGCCTTCATGCTTTGCAAGCAAGTGCCTTTAACTGTTGAGCCATCTCTCGAGACCATTTCTTAGCACTTTTAAGTAAACCTGAGGCCTGATTGGCAGCTAGCTAAGCCAGGATGGAGAGGGCTAGTGGGAAAGCATACTACATAACGCTCTGTGAGTTTTTTTCCCTTTATCTCACTATGTAGACAAGCCTTATGCCACCACACTCAGTTTCTGAGGTGCTGAATATCAAACTGAGGGCTTTGTACATGCTATACAAGCACTCCATCAACTGAGTTATGTGCCCAACCCAAGGATTAGTGTTTTGTTTGTTTTGTTTTTTGTTTTTTGAGGTAGGGTCTCACTTTAGTTCAGGCTGACCTTTAATTCACTATGTCATCTCAGGCTGGCCTAGAACTCACAGCAATCCTCCTACCTTTGCCTCCTGAGTGCTAGGATTAAAGGCATGTGCCATCACGCCCAGCTAGGATTAAGTTTTTAAGAATATATTTAACCTGTGATTTTATTGTTTTGCTGTTGCTGTGCAGGTATCTAGATAATAGAATTTGAGTAGAAATTCACAATTCACCCAAATCTTCTTTTTTTCTTTTTAATTATATTCAAGTAGGCAGGAAGTTTGGGAAAGTTGCACAGGGCCTGTTCTTGCATGTGCTAAAATAAGTGTGACTAAAGGAGGCCATTATTTCCATATTTATGACTACTCCTGCCTAAAATAACACACGAGTGCTTTAAAGACAATCTTCAGGAAATTGTTAAGAATTTCAACAAGAACATGAAATGTGAGGATAAGAAACAGGTTTTGTTGATGATGGCTTGTAGGCTTGGTCTGTGAGACATTACCTGTGTGTCATTGCGGTGGGGATCTTATTTCACCTTTAATTGGTTAATAGTAACTAGTAATTTAAGCAATGAAAATGCATTTTCAAATGGTCATATCTTGATGAAAAGGACATTTTAAAAGCTCCTGGGAAGGCTGCTATAATCAATTGATTGGCCTTTTAAAATCTATGACATGATCTTTGATCTGCATAACATCCATTCTATTTCTAAAAATTATTTTCTCTATGTAATGTCAAAAAGCATAAAAAGAATATTGAAATGTGTCTGTAGTAAGATAAAATTGCACTTTTATGAAATAACCGGAATAGGGATACTGCTTGGCCTTCATAATTTTAAATTCATTTTGATGAATGGGTTTAGAAAGCAGCTCTTTATTCTAAGAGTCACCTTGAGAGTACATATTTATTCTGTTTTTTAATTATCTTAAGATTGCTCCTTAAAAGTCTAGAGTTGAACATTTTTTATTTGCTATATGTTTTTGTGACTATTAGTATATAAAGCAATATTGATAAATGTGGCTTAGCTAAAATAGTGTTAAACATTTTATGACAGTACTATTAAAAAATGAATGCCTTTGTACTCATACCTTGTTTTCTAATTATAGTTCTTAAAATTGTAGATTGGTTCCTTTCAGTTATTTGTTGAAGGTTACAAGGAGGCTGAATATTGGCTTAGGAAATTTGAAGCTCATCCTTTGCCTGAAAATATTAGAAAACAATTTCAGTCACAATTTGAAAAATTAGTTATTTTGGATTACATCATCAGAAATACAGGTATTGAAGTTCTCTCATTCGTTCACTCCAATATGTTAGCTTTTAACTAAGACTCGTAATTGAAATCAAAGCCATAAAATGTTGATGGAAAAGTCCCAAGGCCACTTCCTTTACCTTCTTGAAAAACAGATGTAGCCTCATTCTCCTGGGCAGAATTAATCCTGTGCTGAAGGACTGACTCATAGCAGGCTCCTACCCAGGCTACAGTAGTAGATCAGTTCCTGTCCCTTAGGAGAGGATTGCCAAGAGCAAGACAAAGCCAGAGAGAGGTACTAGGAAAAAACCTATTGTGTAAGTTATCCTATATGCTGAGTTTGACATTTTGTAACTGTCAGTGCAATTTCTATTTTTTTATATTTACTTATTTATTTGCAAGCAGAGAGAGAATGGGCATGCCAGGGCCTCCAGCCACTGTAAACAAACTCCATATGCATGCGCCACTTTGTGCATCTGGCTTTATGTGGGTACAGGGGAATCGAACCCAGATTGTCAGGCTTTACAGACAAGCACCTTAACCGCTGAGCCATCTCTCCAGTCCTGTCAGTGCACTCTCTAAAGTGGTAAGCTGCCTTTGTTCTGTGCTGTGAGGAGGCAGTTTTGTAGTAGTTCACAGTATGCTTTCTCAGATGCCCTGGCTCAGCATTGGCATCTTCTCAAGGTTGCACCCTACATTTGCTTATTGGTACAGAAACTGCAAGTCAGGGGACATACCTGTGCTTCCAGGAGACATCCTGCTGATTCTGATGCACTCTAAATTAGTTTGAGAACCACTGGTTCAAAGTTTTTCTTTTTTTAATCATTTACATTAGCTTCTGATAAAGCATCATAAAATTTTCTTGAGTGACCTGCTTAATTAATACGGTCTCAGGTTAATATTAAAACTGGCCCAATGTAGCCACTGGATGTTCAGAGGTACCTCAGCCCCCCTCCTGCCTCTGCCCTGCCTCTCTTGAGGATTTGAGCCTAGTGATGAAACCCCCTCTCCAGAATGTAAGCCGGAAATAAACCCTTTTCTGCTCTTAAACAGAACAAACCCGCTCCAGGGTATGACATTGCTGATACTAGGTGAGCCTAGCTGGAAATGCTTTTCCTTCTTAAGTGAAGAAAAGTTATCCTTGATTTTTAATAACTTTAATCTAACAACTGTGCCCACCTCACAGGGTGGTTATGAGGATTGAAAGAACACCTGCTAAACACTTCTAACAATATCTGGTATCGTTCAGTAAACACTAGCCAGCAATACTGTTGTTTTTAAAGTTTGTATTAAGTTGGAGCTCCTCTGTGGAAAACATATTCCTCCCATTAGTATTAAGCTATAGTGTGCACACAAATCAGCTAACACTTCTTAAAATTTTTCTTGAAAGACAGGGGAAATGACAATTGGCTGATAAGATATGAAAAGAAGCATAAAAATGATCGTAAGGTAAGGAAAATTTCAGTGAACAAGTAAAAGTGTACATTGTTTATATAAAAGATTACTTAAAGTAAAATTTCTTTTCACCATGTCCTCATTTGTTTAAATGTTTTCCCTTTTTTGTTTTAAATACTTTAAAAAAATATTTGCAAGCAGAGAGACAAGATGGGGGTGGAAAATGGGTGTGCTAAGGTCTCCAGCCACTGCAAATGAACTGATACATGCACCCTTTATTGTCTGTTTGTTTCTTTTTCTTTTTTTTTTTAATTGACAACTTCTATAATTGTAAATAACATCCCATGTAATTCCCACCCCTCCCCCACTTTCCCCTTTGAAACTCCACTCTCCATCAAATCCCCTCCCCCTCTCAATCAGTCTCTCTCATATTTTGATGTCATCATCTTTTCCTCCTATTATGATGATCTTTGTAGGTAGTATCAGGCACTGTGAGGTCATGGATATTTAGGCCATTTGGTGTCTGGAGGAGCACGGTATAAGTCCTCCCCTTCCTTTGGCTTTTACGTTCTTTCTGCCACCTCTTCCACAATGGACCCTGATAGAGATATTTCAGTGCTGAGTACCTGTCACTGTTTTTTTGTTTTGTTTTGAGGTAGGGTCTCACTCTAGCCCAGGCTGACCTGGAACTCATTATGTAGTCTCAGGGTGTCCTTGAACTCACTGTGCTCCTCCTACCTCTGCCTCCTGAGTGCTGGGATTAAAGGCGTGCACCACCACACCTGACACTTTTTTTTGACACTTTTTTGTTTGTTTGTTTGTTTTCCTTGGGTTGTCATATCCATCATTAACCTTGAATTTGCTATGTAACCAAGGATGCCTTGAAATCTTGATTCTCTTCCTACCTTCCGAGTGCTGGTATTACAGGCATGCACCAGCACTCTGGCGATTTTGGTTCCTAACCTTTTCTCTATTCTCATCTTTGCCTTCAGTTACTTGTTGACATTGCATTTCTTTATATATTTTTTTTTTTCATTTTTATTTATTTATTTGAGAGTGACAAAGAGAGACAGAGAGAGAAAGAGGCAGATAGAGAATGGGCATGCCAGGGCCTCCAGCCACTGTAAACAAACTCCAGACACGTGCACCCCTTTGTGCATCTGGCTAACGTGGGTCCTGGGGAATCGAGCCTCGAACCAGGATCCTTAGGCTTCATAGACAAGTGCTTAACCACTAAGCCATCTCTCCAGCCCAACATTGCATTTCTTGATTCTCTTACATGGAGAGGAGATCCACTTGACAGCTTTACTTTCAGTTTTGTATTGGAGTAGCGTAGTATCTGCTCAGTACTGTCATAGAGCTTGGGGAATTTGGAGAACTACCAGTTTTACTTGGATCTTAAGTAACAAAGACTTTTGGTATTTTCAACATTTTTGTATTTTGCTACTTCAGTTTCTTCTGTGTTTTTTAAAAAAGATTTATTTTTATTTATTTATTTATTAGAGACAGAGGAGTGTGGGGAGAGAGAGAGAGAATGGGTGAGCTAGGGCCTCTAGCCACTGCAAACGAATTCCAGACACATGTGCCACCATGCGCATCTGGCTTACTTGGGACCTGGGGAATCAAACCTGGGTCCTTAGGCTCCACAGGCATGCATCTTAACTGCTAAGCCATCTCTCCAGCCCTCTTGTGTGTTTTTTTGATACAACATTAGGTAAACCAATAGTACATAATCAAATGGAACATATGTGTTTTCTCTGTGAATCATAACTTATGAAATAGATTGCATAGACCCTTAACACTATCAGAATTATGGTTTTTACATTGATTTCTGTCAACTTTGATAGCCCAAGTTGAAGTGTTAAATATTTAGCCAGATATGGTGGCTCACACCTTTAATCCCAGCACTTGGGAGGCAGAGGTAGGAAGATCACCATAAGTTCGAGGCCATCCTGAGACTACATAGTGAATTCCAGGTCAGCCTGGGGTAGAGTGAGACCCTATCTCACAAAAAACAAAAACCCCACAAATGTTAGATACTTACATAAGATACATTTTTAGAATAGTTTTCAAGCTAATAGCATCTATATATTTTGGAAACTTTTCAGTAATTTTAAAAGTCACTTCCTCAATCCTTACAATCTGTGGTCTCCGGTTATCACTTGAAACTGTTGCATCACTTTGAAACGTTTGTACTTTTAAGTGTTTATCCAGGAAATTTGAAAATACGTATGTACAGCACTTAGCAATATAAAAGAAGAACCTTGATTTACAAAGTACCAGAGGCAGATGTTTAAAGAATGCTTGAATAAAAGAGGGCATAAGAGGGAACATACTGTCTTGATTCCATTTATGTCATCTCACATGCGTCTGGGGCATGGCACAGTGCAGCAGTTAAGAGCACTTGCTGCTTAAGCATGAGGGCTTCTTGGCCAGAGACCACCAAGTTTGACTCGGCAGAATCCACATAAAACCTTATCCACATGTCTGTCACCTTAGTCTGCAGGGGCGGAGACTGGAGCATCACTGGGGCTTGTTGATAGACAGCAGCTCTGGGTTGAGGGAGAGTCCCCATCTCAAGGAAATAGGCAGGTGAGTGATAAGAGAATGGCATCCAATATTCTCCTCTGGTTCCTGCATGTACACACATACTCTGCATACACATGCATGTCACACACCACATACTGCTACACATACATACACACACACACACACACACACACACACACATACAAAAAATATATATGTGATGTAAATTCGTCCCATAGTGCCGAGCAGCACGCCGGTGGCTAGTGGGAGGGATGGACCACCAAGAAACACAGGGGAGCTTTGGGGTGAAGGGTGTGCAGATGCCAAGGGTTTGAAGCTGTATACTTCAATACATACCATCTGTTACATGGAAAAGAAAAAGAGAAATAAAAACAAACGTCAGTTTTATCAGCAACAGCTTTGAAATCACACACACACACACACACACACACACACACACACACCTATTATAGCTCCTGAGCAGTTCAGTATTTCTGGAACTTCTTTTTGTCTGAGCATTTTGTGCACTTTCATTGAGGTAAGATATTTGTCATTAACTAAAAGAAAAAAAGAAGCTCAACATATGTCACCAGAGTGTTTATGGTTGTACTTTGTTCATGTTTTGTCTTTTATCTAGGCCACTTAATAATGGCAATTGTCTACCTTTAAGTAGCAGGAAATACTTTTTTTTTCTCTCTCTGTACCTTTGCTTTTTTATTTATTTTTTGGGAAATGCTTTTATTTGTTCCTGGAGTCTTGATTTCTGTAAAAACTGGAAATGGTGTACATTCCATACTGGGACTATTTTATGGTTTCTTCTGCTAGACCCTATTATATTTTGTTGTACTCTTTGGCATAGTCTTATTTAGAAATATTTTCTATTTGACCTAACTATTTCTGTGATACTAAAGCAACTGTGTTACCTTAAGAAATCAGGCTGGGTGTAGTGGTGCACACCTTTAATCCCAGCACTTGGGAGGCAGAGGTAGGAAGATCACCATGAGTTTGAGGCCATCCTGAGACTACATAGTGAATTCCAGGTCAGCCTGGACAAGAGTGAAACCCTACCTTGAAAATAAAACAATAAAAAAAAACTAAAATAAAAAAGAAATCAGTAGTAGTAGTAGGCAATATCAAACATGTAAGGAATGAATCTAGCAATAAATACCCTAAAATATCATCCTAAAATATTTATATTTTCAAGCTTTCATCTCCAGTGTGGAAAAAAAATAAACCCATTTACTAAGTAAACATGTAATGTTAAATTCTTAAAAATAGTAAAGATGAAATCTTACTGTTTTTAAAGGCAGTCTTCCTTTCCTAGGTGAATTTATATTCTTCCTGCCAACTTTAATTTGTATAGCTCTTGAGAGAACATATCCCTAAACCTCAATGATTCTTATGAGTGATTTACCCCTTGGAAAATTTGTATAGGTTCTCTTATCAATAGGTCATTTTTCTGCTTTCTAGGAATCCAACTGGATCAATGATAAAGAATTGCTTATTAAAATAGCTGCAATTGACAATGGTCTAGCCTTTCCTTTTAAACATCCAGATGAGTGGAGAGCATGTGAGTATTAAGATCCTGTAATTAGCATCTTTCCCAGTTGGGAAGAGTACAGAATTTACAGGTATCAAAATGACAGAGAAAACTTGGATGAAGTATAGTCACTCATTAGGACTCAGTTCTAGGTCCTGAGAATTCAAAGATTTAAACTGTATGATCAGAGGTATATACTACATGGTCAAAGATATACACTGAGTGGCCAGAGGTATATACTACATGGTCAAAGATATACACTGAGTGGCCAGAGGTATATACTACATGGTCAGAGGTATACACTGAATGGTCAAAGGTATACATTGAGTGGCCAAAAATATATGCTACATGGTCAAGGTATATACTGTGTGGTCAGAGATTTATACTACGTGGTCAAAGGTATGGTATGTGATCAGAAGTATACACTATGTGGGTCTTGATGCACACTGCTTATTTATTTGTGGATGATTGTGTTTTGCCTTGGAAATGGGTTTGGTAACTTTCTGGTATTTAAAGTACATGTCACCTAGGGACTATCTACTTGAATATTTTGGGACAACTGCTAACATTTGAGTTGTCTGTTGGAAACAGCTTAGACCTGCCTTCCCACCTTTTGTCTGAAATTTGAGCTAGTTTTGGACATCTTAATTATGTTTACAGTCATGTAGGATATCTTGAATTTTCAGATTTATGAATTGAATGTTTTATGTAGAATTTGATTATAATTTTAAGTGTATTTATTTATTTGAGAGAGAGAGAGAGAGAATGGGCATGCCAGGGCCTCCAGCCATTATAAATGAACTCCAGATGTGTGTGCCCCCTTGTGAATGTTGCTTATGTGGGTCCTGGGTAATCGAACCATGTTCCTTAGGCTTCACAGGCAAACGCCTAACTGCTAAGCCATTTCCCCAGCCCTTGACTATAATTTCAAAATACTTGTATTTTATGTTTTATAAGCTAAATGATAAGTGAAATGATGCTTAGAATTTGTCTTTAAAAACTCATGTAGGTGGGAACCAGGGAGAATAGGTGAAGCACATTTTTAAAAAATGGTAATAATTAGATGTCTTGGAATATGGAAGTTCTTTATATATTTTATTTTTCATAGCTTAAAATATATGTAATAAATGTTTAAAATAATCTATCCATGATATTTTTCATAATTTTTTTATGAGAAAGAGAGAGAGAATTGCTGTGCTAGGGCCTACAGCCACTTCTGTTGTTTTTTTGTTTGTTTTTTCAGGGTAAGGTCTCAGTCTAGCTCAGTCTGACCTGGAATTCATTATGTAATTTCAGGGTGGCCTCGAACTCACAGCACTCCTACCTGTATCTCCAAAGTGCTGGGATTAAAAAGGTGTGCCACCATGTCTGGCTCAGCCACTGCAATTGACCTCCAGATGTGTGCGCCATTTTGTGTGCATATGCAACCTTACACACTTGTGCCACCCTGTCCCATCTGGCTTACATGGGATCTGGAGAGTTGAATATGGGTCTGCAAGTGCCTTAACTACTAAGCATCTCTCCAGTCCTGCATCTGTGATTTTACCACTCTTATATTCCTATAGCTTATAATTTTCTTTTTATTATTTATTTATTAGAGAGAGAGAATGGCTGTGCCAGGGCTTCTAGCCAGTGTAAATGAACTCCATATCATATGCATGTGTCACCATGTGCATCTGGCTTACGTGGTTTCTGGGAAGTCAAACCTGGGTCCTTAGGCTTCGCACACAAGCACCTTAACCATTAGGCCATCTCTCCAGCCCAAATTCCCAAAGCGTGTGTGTTTTTATCGTACTTAAGCTTGCCAGAGATTTGTCTCATTAAGCATTGGCCTCTTATATATTTACTCATTTATTTACCATGCCTTTTAGATTATATTATTGATCAGATTTTTCAGTTAGGTTTTTGTCATTATTATTCTTGTATGTTCATTCTCTGCCTTTTCTTTGTTAGTTTTTCATCACTATGGCAAAAAATACTTGAAGGAAAAGGCTTGTTTTGGTTCACAGTTTCAAAAGTTTCAGCCCATGATTGCTGGGCCCTATTGCTTTGGACCTGTGGTAGTAGCATAGTGCATCATAGCAGGAACACATGATGCAGGAAAGTGGTCCTCTAGGGGCTGGCAAGGGACTGAGTCAAGAAGGTGCCAGGGTCTTAAAGAGCCCCTTCAAGAGCATGCACTCTGGCCTGACTTCCTTACAGTAGGTGGGCTCCATCTGAAAGTTCCACCTCTCTAGTAGTTGGCAACCAAGATTCTACTGCATGGTCCTTTTGAGGATATTCAGGACCCCAAACTATACCACTGTAGATACTTACTAGGTAACACATTTTCTAAGGGCCTCATGTTGACTAAATTACAGATTTGTATGTGTGCTGTTCTGTTGTTAGGCACAGCATCCATGGAGCCATCTCCCCAGTTAAATCTCACTGTAACTGATCTTTGTCAATTTTTTCTTACATTGTTTCTTTTGTATTTCATATGCATAATTCTCAATATTTAGTATTCCTGTGCAGGGGTTGCTTATTTTCTTTTGCAGTGTTGCTATACTTGCTTTCATTTTGTTAGCATTTACCTGGTATTGTATATTTTTATTTTTTTTTTTAATTTTTAACCTCCATTTTATTTTAGGTGTATGGCCTATAACAATAGCCAATTTCTTTTTTAATATTTAATTAATTTACTTATTTGAGAGGAAGAAAGAATGGGCACACCAGGGCGTTCAGCCATTGCAAACGAACTCCAGATGCATGCGACCCCTTGAGCATCTGGCTTACGTGGGTCCTGAAGAGTCAAACCAGGATCCTTTGGCTTTGCAGGCAAACGCCGTAACCGCTAAACCATCTCTCCAGCCAGCCAATTTCTTTTAAACAGTCTGAATCCATTTATTTAGTTATGATAGAGTCAGGTAGAGAATGATTGGGCACTCCTGGGCCTCTAGCCACTGCAGATAAATGCCAGACAAATGGGCATCTGGCTTGCATGGGTACTGGGAATGGAACTTGGGTTCATTTGTTTCCCCCTCTCTCTCTCTTTTTTTTTTTTAAGGTACAATCTCACTCTAGCCAGGCTGACCTAGAATTCATTAGTCGCAGGTTGTCTTCAAATTCACAGCGATCCTCCAACTTCAGCCTCCCAGGATTAAAGATGTACACCACCATGCCCAACTCATATTTTCTTTTTAATTTTTATTTATTTTAGAGAGAGAGAAACAGAGAGGCAGGGGTTGGAGAATAGGTGTGCCAGGGCCTCTAGCCACTGCAAATGAACTGCAGATACATGTGCCACCCTTAGTGGGTCCTTATCTGCTTGTATTTTTTAATATATATATAGTTCTTTTCTCCTCCATCTTTTCAAGAATTGATTTGGGATGTCTTGGTTCTATTCCCCCCCCCCCACCAACTTGGAACCTATGTGCAAATTCCATTTTAAAAGTGCTAATTTGGGCTGGAGAGATGGCTTAGTGGTTAAGACACTTGCCTGCAAAGCCAAAGGACCCAGGTTTGCATCCATCTACAGTTTGTTTGTAGCTACTGGAGGCCCCAGAGTACCCATTCTCTCTCTTTCACTCTCTCTCTGTCTCTCAAATAAATAAATAAAAATAACACATTTTAAAAAGTGCTAATTTTATATGTTCCTGTAAATCTTGTGGGAAGTTTTACCAAACATGTGGATGCAGTAGAAGGTTAGGGGTGTGGAGCTTACAGAGGAATTAATATTAAGGTATATATTTTTAAACACTTGTCCTGATAGCAGAAGCTGTAGTGTTTGCAGTCTATCACCTATGGAAGTCAGAGAGAACAAATATCATCACCTAATACAGTTCCAGGAATATAAGCAGTAGATAGATGAGTGCATAGTGGATGAAGGAGAGAGAGGTCTAAGGAGAACAGTGACATTGGAAGAGGTGAGGAAAAGCCAGCAGGAGAGAGGGGCAGTGGCTTCAAGACAGAAGGTAAACTTCTTCAGAGCCACGGTGGAGGAACTTCATAAGGGAGGTGAGAGAGAGTGTGGGCTGTCAGAGGCCCTTAGCTGACGACTGGTGGGCTCAGGGGAGGGCGTAAAGGGACAGAGACTAGAAGTGGAAGTTGGCAACGAATAAGAACTTCTCTTTTAAATAGTCCAGGGAGGGCTGGAGAGATGGCTTAGTGGTTAAGTGTTTGCCTGTGAAGCCTAAGGACCCCGGTTCGAGGCTCGGTTCCCCAGGTCCCACGTTAGCCAGATGCACAAGGGGGCGCACGCGTCTGGAGTTCATTTGCAGTGGCTGGAGGCCCTGGCGCGCCCATTCTCTCTCTCTCTATCTGCCTCTTTCTCTGTCTGTTGTTCTCAAATAAATAAATAAATAAAATCTTTAAAAAAAAAAAAAGAAAATTAAATAGTCCAGGGAAAGCTATAAAGGAAACTGGACACAGCTTCAAGAAGATACGGGCCAGAGAACAGGCTTTCTTTGGAACACGTGATGGTATCTTACAATGTGCAAAGTGGGAAGGAATAAATCTAAGGATGGAGTGCTTGTCTTATTGCTGTGACCAAAATCCCTGACAGAAGCAACCCAAGGGAGAAAGGATTTCGCATGGAGCTGTCCACCAAGGCAGGGAAGGAACAGTGTGAGATGGCTAATTCATAGTTTAAGTGATGGGGAAGCAGAGAGTGCAAGCAGGTGCTCGGGTCGGGCTATGGTCCTCTAGTTCTGCCATATGGGCCTATGTCTCCTAGCTAGGCCATATGACCAGAAGATTATACAATGTCCCAAAAACGCCACCAGCAGCTGGAGACCCACCAAGTGTTCAATCACTTGAGGTTATGAGAGACATTTCTCATTCAAATTACAACATATAGGGTCCACCCAGCCAGGCATTCTGTGATGTATGTGTTTATCCTGTCTAGAAGATTCTTGTATACTGTAAGTCCTTGTCATCCTGGTACTAGGCTTTCTTGTCTCCTGGGGCAAACTAGAGTTATCACAGAGTCATGGCTTTTCTCGCTGGAGTACTGGGCTTCAAACCCAGGACCTCATGCACAGAAGAGCAGCAGTCTATACCCCCAAGCTATATCCCTAGTCCAGAGCCACGTTTTTTTGTCTGTTTGATTTAGGTGTGTGTTTCAGTTCCTTAAATTCACATGTTTACTTCCTGATAATTTAAAGATTTAATGCATTTTTTATGTTTAAGGGCCTGAATTTCTAATAGTTTATGGATGTAGAAGGCAGGGAGACCTCACCCATGGTACTCAGTCTGGGCTTGTGAATAAATTACAGGTTCCTACAAATTTCTAAACTGAGAATTAGATTGATTCAGGTCCTTGTTTGAGATGGGGCTGTTTGACCTCGAGTCGTGATCAAATTTGGATACCCTAAGCTCAATTGTTGAGGTCACGTCTCAGTGCCTTATCTCAGCTTGGCGCCTGGACTTGGATGCTGAGTTGTGGAGACTCCAGAGGATGGTTTCTGTCCGCTGACTTCCCTCTCCTTAGTTTGGAAAGAACTGGATGGATGTGAAGCTGAAGGAACCCCATCCTTCTGCTGCTGAACACAATGTTTTTCTCTACTAGATCCATTTCACTGGGCTTGGCTCCCTCAAGCAAAAGTTCCCTTTTCTGAAGAAATACGAAACTTGATTCTTCCATATATTTCTGACATGAACTTTGTGCAAGACTTGTGCGAAGATCTCTATGAACTTTTTAAGGTAAGCCAGTGTTTAATGTGGATTTGGAAGTGTCCATGTTTCCCAATATTAATTTTTTTCCACTTTTATTTCTGTTTATTTTTATTTTGTTTTATTTTATTGACAACTTCCATAATTGTAAACAATATCCCATGGTAATTCCCTCTCTCCCCCCACTTTCCCCTTTGAAACTTCACTCTCTATCATACCCTCTCCCCCTCTCAGTCTCTCTTTTATTTTGATGTCATCATCTTTTCTGTCTTGTGTAGGTAGTGTCAGACACTGTGAGGTTATGGATATCCAGGCCATTTTGTGTGTGGAGGAGCACATTGTAAGGAATCCTAACCTTTCTTTGGCTCTTACATTCTTTCTGCCACCTCTTCCACAATGGACCCTGAGCCATAGAAGGTGTAATTGAGATATATCAGTGCTGAGTACCCTGTCACTTCTTCTCAGCACCATGTGCCTTCTGAGTCATCCCAAGGTCACTACCCATGTACACAAGGTGACAAATGTGTCTGGAGTTCAATTGCAATAGCTAGAGGCCCTGGAACACCAATTCAGTCTCAGTCATCCACTCATTAAAAAAAAAAAATTATCCAGGTGTGGTGGCGGACACCTTTGATCTCAGCTTTTGGGAGGCAGAGGTAGGAGGATTCCAGGTCAGCCTGAGCTAATAGTGTAAGACCCTACCTCAACCCCCCTCCCCCAAAAAAGCAAATTTGGTACTAGAGAGATGGATTAGTGGTTAAGGCACTTGCCTGTGAAGCCTGAGAACTCATGTTCGAATCTGCAGGCCCCAACGTAAGCCAGATGCACAGTGACACAGCGCACAATGTTGCACGTGCACACAAGGGGACACACATGTCTGGAGTTCGTTCACAGTGGCTGAAGTCCCTGGCGCACCCATTCTGTCTCTCTCAATGTAAATTTTAAAAGGCCCTGGGTTCAGTCCTCAGCATGAGGTGGGGGCACGGGGGGGGGGGGGGGACAACGACCAAAGAAAAAACCCCACAAGGGATTTGATTAATGTTTCTGTTTGTTTGTTTGTTTTTGTTTTTTTTTTCTGTAATAGACTGACAGAGGATTTGACAAAACCACTTTTGAAAGTCAAATGTCTGTGATGAGAGGCCAGGTAGGTCACTTTTGATGACAGTGTTCATTAATAAAAACATCTCCTTGAGACAGAATCAATCTTGTGCTCCTATGACTCAGAGGTGAAACCCTTAGCACTGCCTGAACAAGAATGCCGCAGATGAGGGAAGTGAAGTTGATGTAACTAATATCGTGCCTTATGAATAAGTTACTCCACTTGCAGTATCTTTGATATTGAACCAGTGTTTCCTTAGTGTGACTGTTGGCACTCCTCCCCTTTTCAACACTTGGTATGGAACCTGGGGCTGGTCACCCTAGACAAGCATTCTGCCACTGGACCACATGCCAAGCCCCTTTGAATTCTGATTGTTTCTGCCAGTCATATTTGTATCATTTAGAACAGAGCCCAAGATGTAGTATGTATGCAACAGTGTTCAGTGGATATGGTAAATATTTAAACCAGTATTTGAGTTCTATGTCACATGGAATATGTAAAACCTTTCCTTTACCTATATCTTTCAGGATATAGGTAAATTCTATAATGTGGTACTATAAAATTTCCAGTTAGTAAAAGTTATTTAATTATAATTGGGCATTTCTGTGTATATAAGCATATTATATACATATACTATGTACATTCTCTTTTACACAAGTGGTTGAAATGCAGATGATCATGAAGAAATGGCTAAAGTAGTGTTAGCGAAGTGAAGCTTTTTGTCTCCTCTGCACAGATCTTAAATCTCACTCAGGCACTGAGAGATGGGAAGAGCCCCGTGCAACTGGTGCAAATGCCCTGTGTGATCGTGGAGTGCAGCCGGAGCGGCAGCCAGAGCCGGGTTGTGCACCTCGGCAGCTCCTTCACCCAGACCGTCCACTGCAGGAAGCCCTTCTTTTCCTCCTGGTAGCAGATGTAAGGGAAACAACTGTGGCATTATTGTGTGGTTAAAATATTACAATAATGTAAATCTGCTGCTAAGAGCACACCAGTTGCCAAAACCTCAAATAATTTAAGTCTTTAAAAGGGTACATTTTTGAATGTAATCATATGTTTACGGTTTTATATCCAAATATTAAATTTCTATTTCAGGGAAGAAGTGCTGTATCTCCTATATTGTATTTTTGTAGAAAATTTACATTTTATATTGTTTTTAGCTTAAAGGGTAATTTGTGGTTTACATATGCTAGAATGATTGTAATTACTCTATAGAATTCCAATTACAAAAATAAGTTTGACTTTGAATACAATAACATTTGATATAGTTTTTTAGCATTGAGAAGAATGCTCATGTTAAACCTTTGCAAATTCATTGCAAAAGGCCTTTGAGTGTCCGTCAGTCTAAACCCACACTCATGGACTTGAACCAGCTCCATCAGTAGAACAACCAATAAGAAAAAAGAATTGTTACCTTAATTTTTAAAGCTGCTATTTTAAAACTGGAATAAGTACCCCAAAGGTGACCATTATTGGAGACCTGCAATTTATATTTTGGATGGGTTACAGCCATTTTCTTTTTTGTATTTTGGGATATTTTTGATGGATTATTTTTTGTAAGAGAAAACAGTATCTAACAACATCCCACTGTCCTTTTCTTTTTTAAAAGGAAACCCTGAACTGAGAATTGAGTGAAATCATACAAAGTTAAGATAGATTTCCAATATTTTGAAATCACAAAATAGCCTTAAAATTTTCTTTTGTTTAGTATATGGAATCAAGTAATTTATCAGTTAGTACTTCAAAATACTGATCTCATTCAGTATAGTGCTTGAGTTAGTATTAAACATTACTGTTAAGTGAACTATATTACAAAGAATAGATGAATTTTGTTTTAAAATAATAGGAATGCTCAGAATGACAGGTGGTATGATCAGTGCTAGATTATGAACCCCATTGAATGAGAAGCATAACCTGACTATAAGGTCATTTGTATTGGTTTTGAAATTTAATTTTGCTTTTTATGTCAGACATCCATCCATATGTCCACATTCTTGGAATGTGTAGCACTGTTAAGTCACCAAGTAGTTTAAATAGAGATGTGATTCTAGAAAAGAAAAGCTTGGTCCCATCTTCAGGCTCAAAACCAGTAACAACAGTACTTCATCATACCTGGGCAATTGATGGCTGGTCTTGGCCCCTTTAAGTTTGCTGTCTTGTGGTTTTCTTAGGGGCTAGGGGGCAGTTATTTTGGCGTGAAAAGTATACCCAGGTGGGTAAAGGAGGGTGTAGGACAGACCTGCAGTCTCTTCCTTACATCTTGTCATCCTGTCTTGGCGGATGTGATTGATGGAGCAAACCACTGCCCTGAGGGAGCAGTTGGAAAGCATGTCTTCCTACCTCTGACCTTCCCTTAGCTCAGATCTGAGGTAATGGTACTTGACTGGAATGACAAAACTCAGTGTTCTGTTTGTCTTTCAGTAAATACTAGTAATTGGTATGTGCCTTTTGAAGATGTGTTCTGGAAGGAAATGGTTGCTATGATATGAATGCAGCTTTCATAAACAATTTTTTCAATATTTTGAGAATTGCTACATGAATTTTCATAACAAAACTTATTAAATTACAACTATTTTATATTCTGAAACTCAAATAGTTTAAAAATATTTTTAACTGTCTGACCATGCCAAAATAGTGAAGTTGAGATATTTAAGATAATATTACAAATGAAAGTACTTAGGCTGTAAACATTCATGAACTTCTTATTTAAATACTTTTTTTTTTCAGTGAGTCTATATTTGTAAATTTGTGATAGAGTAAAACTAATAAAAATCACTGCCTTGAAGCTGGATGGTTCCTGTGTTTATACATTGAATGCTGAGAATGTTTGTGATTATGTTAATGTTTATAAATGATGGCACTGGCATTAGCTATGTGACAAGTTGCGTGTATTAATCTGACAAGAAACAACTTAAGGGAAGAAACTTTTTTTTTTTTTTTGGCTTACATTTATAGGGGATACAGCCCATTATGGTGAAAACTGCATGGCAGCAGGAATACAAGGTGCCTGGTCACATTGCTTGTATAGACAGGAAGCAGTCTGGACAGGAAGGGGGGCTGATTAAGAAACCTCAAGGTCCACCTCTGCCCTGAGGTAGGGACCAAGTGTTTAACCACATGGCGCTGTGTGGGGCCATTTCACATCCAAACTACTAGCACTCAACCTTTTGTCCTTTGAATATTTTTTTTTCTTTTGGTTTTTCAAGGTAGGGTTTCACTCTAGCCCAGGCCGACCTGGAGTTCACTCTGTAGTCTCAGGCAGGCCTTGAACTCATGGTAATCCTTCTGCCTCTGTCTCCCAAGTGTTGGAAGTAAAGACATTTACCACCACTCCCGGCATGAATAATATTTTTTTAAGAGATTCTTTTATTTATTTATTTTTTTAAATATTTTTTGTTCATTTTTTATTTGTTTCTTTGAGAGCGACAGACACAGGAAGAAAGACAGATAGAGGGAGAGAGAGAATGGGCGTGCCAGGGCCTCCAGCCACTGCAAACGAACTCCAGACACGTGCGCCCCTTGTGCATCTAGCTAACGTGGGTCCTGGGGAATGGAGCCTCGAACCGGGGTCCTTAGGCTTCACAGGCAAGCGCTTAACCGCTAAGCCATCTCTCCAGCCCATGAATAATATTTTTAAACACCAGATGTGGTGGTGCACACCTTTAATCCTAGCACTATTTATATATTTGAGAAACAGAGAGTGAGTATGGGCATATCAGGGCCTTTTGCCTCTGCATAGTACAGATGCACATGCCACTTGGTGCATCTGGCTCTACATGAATACTGGGGAATCAAACCTAGGCTATCAGCTTTGCAAGCAAGTACCTTTAACCTTTAAGCCATCTCTCCAGCCCATCCTTTGGACATTATTATGTGATGCTGAATGAAACCTAGGACCTTCCACATGCTAGACAAACATTGTATCACTCAGCTACATCCTCAGCCTTTATTTTAATATCATTTATTTATTTATTTGAGAGAGTGTGAGAAGCAGATAGAGAAAGAGAATGGGCATGCCAGGACCTCCCACCACTGCAAATGAATGCCAGATGCATGCACTACCTTGTGCATCAGGCTTGATGTGGGTACTGGGAAATCAAACTCAGGTCCTTAGGCTTTACAGGCAGGTGCCTTAACCACTGTGCCATCTCTCCAGTCCCCTCAGCCTTTATTTTAGATATCAGTGGTATATAACTGTGTTATGCCAAAAAGAAGGTAGGTAGGTAGAGGCAGATAAGTGATAGTTGATCAATAGATAATCAATGATATGTCACAGTCGGCTTCATGTTGTTAGGAACTTCTAAACCAGGCACAGTCTATAGGAGGAACAGGATTTATTGAAGCCTACAGATCCAGGGGAAGTTCCTTAATGGCAAAAGAAGCTGGCACCATTTTCACAGATCCAGGCAGAGAGGAAAGCAGCCACCACCAACACAAGCACACTCCAGGAGCTCTGGGCAGAACCCAAGCACTTCGTGTATCTGTAGACTCGAATTCAGATCCACCCCCACACCTTAGGGCTGGACCCTAGGATCGATCCACCCACAGTGACACCAACTTATAAGCTTGAATAAACTCCTGAATCAATTGGGGGACATCCATTCAAACTACCATATGATTGATAGATAGATAGGTAGAGATAGCTGGCTGGAAACTTTTTAATTATACACATTTTAATAAAAAATACTTACTTTTTGTGGTACTGGGGATGCATTCCAATGCCTTACCATTATTAGGCAAGTTCTACCACTGAGCTTTATTTATTTTTTTAATTTAAATTTTGTCTGGGTGTCGTGGTGCACGTCTTTAATCCCAGCACTCAGGAGGCAGAGGTAGGAGGATCACTGTGAGTCCAAGGCCACCCTGAGATTACATAGTGAATTCCAGATCAGCCTGAGCTAGAGTGAGACCCTACCTCAAAAAACAAAAACAAAATTTAAAGTTCTGAGCCTGGCGTGGTGGCACACACCTTCAATCCCAGCACTGGGGAGGCAGAGGTAGGAGGAGTGCTCTGAGTTCGAGGCCACACTGAGACTCCATAGTGAATTTCAGGTCAACCTGGGCTAGAGTAAGATTCTACCTCAAAAAAAAAAAGTTTTGTGCTAACAGAATTAAAGCCTTACCACAAAGCAAAATCATGTTCTTTGATCAGAACCTCCCCCGCCCCCACCCCAGCCCTTCCACAGATCTGCAGAGAGACTGACAGCTGCAGATGGTGCAGTCTGCTGGTTTCACATGGGCAGCTCTGCAGACCTGCAGCAGAGGAGACTCTCAGTACTCTGTTCTACCTTCCTGAGGGTCAGACCATGTGCTTGAGTTCTGGCCAGTGAGATGCAGAGTGATTCAGATACACTGACTGCCAGGCTGGCAATAAAGCTCTTGACCATGACTAGCCATGCCCCTGACTTTCATTTGGCTGTAAACAAGAACTTTGTAGCATGGAAGTAGCCTGGGCAGGAATCACCATTAAAGGAAGGCCACTGGGAGGGTCTCCTGGAACAAGCACAAAGGGCTAGTCACTGAAATTCTGAATTTAACTATTCCTGTAGTGTGGACTGTCCTATAAAAAGAAAAATATACCTACAAAGAAAAAATACACATCACTGAAATTTTAAAAAAAGCGGGGGGGGGGGGGGCAGACCTTTGAAGGCAGGGTGGAAGCAGCAGTGGGTGGTGGCTTTAATCTCCTTACATCTCCATAGGGCAATAGGAGAGCAAAGCAAAAAATGAAGCGTGTCACCATCTTTCCCCAAAACTCACAACTGATTATTTCTGAATCCTGGTCCTTGAGTAGTTTGGGCTAAAACCATCATCAGTCACAAGACCATAGGGGGAAGGGTGGCTTGGGAGGAAAAACAGAAACAGTAACAAGGCCATGTAATGATCCTAATATACAAGGAACACATACTAACTCCTCACCCAAAAGGACAATCCCTCACAGTGGGAGGTTTTGCAACCACAGCCACAATCAACAGCCTGGGAACTAGTGGTGAGGCCCGCAGGAAGTGCTGCTTTATATTTAATCTGGGCAAGTCCTATGTAAATTTATTCATTTCTCCCAGATACTCCATTTTCAGGAATAAAATTTCAAAATAGTCCCTAATGATCCTCTGGATTTTATTGGTAATCTGTTTGTTTGTTTGTTTGTTTTAGAGAGAGAGAATGGGTGCACCAGGGCCTCCAGTCACTGGAAGTGGACTCCAGACACATGTGCTACCTTCTGCGTCTGGCTTATGTGGGTCCTGGGGAATTGAACCTGGGTTCTTTGGCTTCGTAGGCAAATGCTTTAATCACTAGGCCGTCTCTCAAGCCCTAATATCTGTTTTGATATCCCCCTTTCTCATCTTTGATCTTAATAATTTGGAGCTTTTCTCCTTTGGTTAATTTGACCAAGCATTTGTCAAGCATTTCAAAGAACCACCTGTTTTTGTTTTTTTTTTCTTCCATTCTTTGCGATGTCCTTTTGACTAACTCCCCCCCAACCTGTATTACCTCTTTTTGTGTACTAATTTCTGGACTTGGGTTGTTTTTCTTTTCTTTTCTTTTTGGAAACATTTTACTTATTTGAGAGAGAGAATGGTGTACTAGAGTCTGTAGCCCCTGCAAAGGAACTCCGGATGCATATGCTACCTTGTGCATCTGGCTTTACTTGGGTATTGGGGAATGGAACTCTGGTCCTGAGGCTTTGTATGTAACCACCTTAACTGCTGAACCATCTCTCCAGCCCTTGTTCTGTTTTTGTAAGAGTTTTTAAAACCTTCCGTTTCACTAACTCCACCCCAACCTTCATTACCTCTTTTCATCTACTGACTTCAGGATTTAGCTTGTTCTGTTTTGCTAGGACTTTGATGTCCATCATTTAAGTTATTATTTGAATTCTCTCTCATTTATTTTTAAAACTTTTATTAGAAAGATAGAGAATGGGTTCACCAGGGCCTCCAGCCACTGCAAATGAACTCCAGATGCATGTGCCACCATGTGCATCTGGCTTATTTGGGTTCTGGGGAATTGAACCTGGTTCCTTAGGCTTTTCAGGCAAGCACCTTAACCGCTGAATAGTCTCTCCAGCCCTCTCTGATTTTTAATGTAAACACTTCTACCCATAGTATTCCCCTTAACAGTGCCTAGGCCATATCTCAAGGGTTCTGATAAGTTCTATTTCGTATTCATTTTATTATATGGATATTTTTTGCTTGATTTCTTTAATGACCTCATGATCTTTTGTCTTTTGAGTACACAGGCCTGTAGACCAGCTATGTGGGATGGTAAAGCAAAATAATCACAAGTTCAAGGCCTACCTAGGCTACAGAATGAGTTTAAGGCCAATTGCACAACAGAGTAAGACCCTGCCTCAAAATAAATAGTAAAAAAGAGGTCTTGGGGTATTCTGAGAAAGAGTGGTTGCCTAGTATTGGTTTTTCAAGGTAGGGTCTTGTGCTAGTCCAGGCTGACCTGTAATTCACTATGGAGTCTCAGGGTGGCCTCAAACTCATGGTGATCCTCCCCAGTGTTGGGATTAAAGGTGTGCGCCACCACACCCAGCTTCTTTATTCTTTCTTTTTTTTAAGGTTTCTTTTTTATTTTATTTGTTTTTTCTTTTTCTTTTTTTTTCCTTTTTTTATTTTTATTTATTTATTGAGAGCGACAGACACAGAGAGAAAGACAGATAGAGGGAGAGAGAGAGAATGGGCGCGCCAGGGCTTCCAGCCTCTGCAAACGAACTCTAGACGCGTGCGCCCCCTTGTGCATCTGGCTAACGTGGGACGTGGGGAACCGAGCCTCGAACCGGGGTCCTTAGGCTTCACAGGCAAGCGCTTAACCGCTAAGCCATCTCTCCAGCCCTTTATTTTATTTTTATTTATTTATTAGAGAGGGAAAGAGGTAGGTAGAGAGAAAGAGAGAGAATTGGTGTGCCAGGACATCCAGCCACTGCACATGAACTCCACAGACACATGGGCCACCTTGTATATCTGGCTTATATGGGTCCTGGAGAATCAAACCTAGGTCCTTTGGCTTTGCAGGCAAGTGCCTTAATCACTAAGCCACTCTTCAGCCCCGTAAAGTTTCTGTTGTTGTTGATTGCTTTATTCCATTATGACCAGATACGATACAAGAAACTTTCAGAAGTTGTTTATGTTTTTTTTTTTTCAAATTTTTGTGACTTAAACCTAAAATGTGATCTATTTTAGGGAATATTCCATCGTGCTGAAAAGAATGTGTATTCCATTGCTGTTGAGTGGACTATTCTGTTTTATGTGTGTTAATTCCATTACAAATTGTACAGATATGTTACAAATTGTGTGGTTTCTTGTTACCTGGGCTTTTTATACTTTTATATCTAGAAGTGTTTGTTTTATAAAGTTGGTATACCAGCCAGGCATGTTAGTGCATGCCTTTAATCCCAGCACTTGGGAGGCAGAGGTAGGAGGATTACTGTAAATTCAAGGCCACCCTGAGCCTACATAATGAATTCCAGGTCAGCCTGGGCTAGAGCAAGACCCTACCTCAGAAAAAAATAAACAAAAAAGTTAGTATACCAAGATTTATATTTATGTATGTGTGTGTGTATATATATATATATATATATATATATATATATATATATATATATATATATTCAAAATCATTATATCTTCTTGATAGATTATTCCTTTCATTAATATGTAGTGGTATTTCTTTACCTCTTCTAATTTTGGCTAGATGTCTACTTAATCTGAAATGAGCATAACAACTACTTCTTTTCTGCTTCTGCTTGCTGTCTAGATCATTTTCCCCAATTTTACTTTCAGCTTCTGTGTGTCTTTGCCAGTCAGGTGTGTTTCTTGCAAACCAATAGTTGGATCTTGTTTTTAACCTAGTCAGCTTAGTCTGTGTCTCTTGGACAGTTAATTGATTTCTAATATTATTTTTAGTAGTCTTCTGGTTGGTTCAAATACTGTCTTTTTCTTTTTCCCTTGTTCTTTTGTTGTTGTTTTCCTTCGAGGTAGAGTCTCACTGTAGCTCAGGCTGACCTGGGATTCACTAGTTTCAGGGTGGCCTCAAACTTACTGAGATCCACCTGCCTCTGCCTCCCAAGTTCTGGGATTAAAGGTGTGCACCACCACACCTGGCTCTCTTTTTCCCTTATTCTTACTAGGGATTTGCTTATTTACCAAGTTGGATATGATTGATTCTTTTCTAGTTCTCATCTATTCATCTATTCCTGTCAGGAAATTTATTCTCTTCTGAGCTCTCCTGTTAGTAAATGTCTTCCTTCTTCCCCTGTTTGTAGATTCCTTTAAGCAATGTTGGCTTAGGGGTCATGAATTGCTTTAGTTTTTCCTTATCTTGGTAGCTTTGTTTTTTCACTAATTTAAAAAAGAGAACTTTGCTGGGGATGTTATTAACCTTGGTTGGTAGTTATTTACTTTAAGAACTTTAGAGCCAGGCTTGCTGGCACACACCTTTAGTGTCAGCACTTGGGAGGCTAAGGTACAAAGTTACCATGGATTTAAGGCCTGGTGATATGAAATGAGTTCCAGGCCAGCTTGGACTAGAGTGAGAATCTGCCTTAAAACAACTTTAAAAACGAAGAAAAGAAGAGGAAGAAAAACTTTTTAAAAATTTATTTATTTGAGAGAGAGAGAAAGGAACTTTAAATACATTATACATGCTGTCCTACTTTTTTGCTAAAGAAGTCTGATGGTAGTCTGATAGCCTTGCCACTGTAGGAAAATTGATGTTTTCCCTTACAGCATCAAAAAATCCTAGCCAGGAATAGTGGCACATGCCTTTAATTTCAGCACTCGGGAGGCAGAGGTAGGAGGATAGTCATGAGTTCCAGGCCACCCTGAATTCCAGGTCAGCCTGAGCTAGAGTGAGACCTTACCTCGAAAAACAAAAACAATCAAACAAACAAAAAACACTATCTATCTATCTATCTATCTATCTATCTATCTATCTATCTATCTATCTATCTATCTATCTATTTGAGATAGCCAGAGATAGTATGGACATGCCTTCTGCTATTGCAAACATGTGCCACTTTGTGGATCTGCCTTTACATGGGTACTGGGGACTTGAATCTGGGTCCTCAGGCTTTGCAAGTAAGGAAGTAGTCTTTAACTGCTAAACCAACTCTTCAGCCCTTTTACAGCTTTTTAAAAAAATTGTTCATTTATTTGCACGTGTATGTGCATACAGGTGCACACATGCTAAGACCTCATGCCTCTGAAAATGAACATTATACATTTACACTGTTTTGGGATCTAGCTTACATGGTGGCTTGCAGATTGAATCTAAGTGGGCAAGCTTTGCAAACAAATGTCGTTAGTGAATGGGCCATCTTCCCAGTGCCATGCCTTAAAGCTTTTAGTAAAATGATTCTTCACTTTGTATGTTTGATGTCTTGACTATAATATGTGATGAAGTAGTTCTTGTCTCTTTGGTATTCTAAATATTTCTTATGCTTGGATGTCAATTTTATTCTCTAGATTTGGGAAATTTCCTGCCATAATCATTGAGAAGGTTTTTCTGTGCCTTTACTTTGTGTCTTAGTTTCTGCTTTTACGTGCTTGGGTTTGGTTTCTTGATTATGTCTCAGAGTTCTTGACAGATGTGGTTATGCTTGCTTGTTTTTTTTTCTTCATTGAATTGGGGCAGAGGTAGGAGGATCGCCATGAGTTTGAAGCCACCCTGAGACTACATAGTGAATTCTAGGTCAACCTGAGCTAGAGTGAGACCATACCTCAAAAAAAAAAAAAAAAAAAAAAAAAAATGAAAGGATAAATAGAAGAATAAATAAAAGGAAAAGAAGAACCACAGAGAAGGATATTAAGAAGAAAAGAACAAGAGGAAAAAATATGGTTATAAAATAAATTATATGTAAACAAAATTAGACATAAGGAAAGAAGTGAAAGTTTTGTAAATTAAAACTTGTTTTTAAAAAGTGAAAGTAAAAAAAAAGAAAAGAAATAAAAAAGCCAAAGTAAAAATAATAGTAAGGGGTCTAGGGAGATGGCTTAGCAGTTAAGGCACTTGCCTGCGGAGCCGAAGAACCCAAATTCAATTCCCTAAGGCCCACGTGAGCCAGATATACAGGGTGGTGCATGTGTCTGGAGTTTGTTTGCAGTGGCTGGAGGCCCTGGTGCGCCCATTCTTTCTATCTTCTTTCTCTCTCTCTCAAAATAAATAACTAAAAATAGCAGTAAAGGTCTGGGGAAAAGAAAACCATGAAGACAAAAGGAGCATTGTCAGTAGCTTCTTCTCGGGCCTGGCTGAAGTCTCTCAGCTAGAGGAGTGCTCCACTGAACTTGGAGTCACTTTTTTTCTCTACAAGTCTCATGGTGTCCAGTCTGGCCCACTGAAAGGTCAGATATCTGTCAAGGCTTCCTTCATTCACTTTAGGAGCTTTTCTTCTTCGCATACCAGGAGCTATTTCTAGCTGCACTTTGCTTTGTAGCCTGTGGGCTGGGAAGGTTCTCAGTCTCTCTAGAGACTTCTCAGTTTTACACCCTGGGGTGGTTAATGTCTAATCCCGGGTGCATCCACTGAATGCACTGCTTTATAAGAGAAAGAAACAGCGTGCTTATATTTACACTGGAGGATTGGTCTCAGTGCCTTCAGGTCGTGCCCAGCAGTGAACGTCCTGCAGGAGGGTGGTGAGTGTAGAAATTGAGTGCTCTGCTGGACCTGAGCTTTAGATTTCTTAGTCTTCCTGGTAGAGGCAGCTTTCCACGTTACCAGTCTTCACAAATGTCCTCCGGTGAGGACCTTTGCTCCATGCCACAGACAGAAGAGCCACTGAGCTCGCCTTTCACAGCTGGAGTCCCCTGCCACCCAACCTTCTCTCTGTGCATCCCTATCCAACCCTCAACTTCTCCCAAACTCTCTTAAGAGCCTGCTCCCTTCCACACGCTGTGGCAAAGTGTCTGGAGGCTTCCAGACTTGTGCTTGTTCCTTGTTTTCAGACTCAAACACCGGGCTCCTTCTCACCATTAGCACCTGGCTATGGCCCTCCAAGCTATGGAGAGTGACAGAATGGGTTTCTTCTCCCACAGTGATCTGTCATAGAGCAGTCACTGTCCCATCAGATCCTCCAGGAACTAAGCCTTATGAGCACTGTGGGCTTATCTTACGGCTAAGGTTCCCAACTTCTCACCAGAGTAGTATGGCTGACCTTGTGAACTTAGTTTTGGCTGGAGAGATGGCTTAGCAGGTAAAGCATTTGCCTGCAAAGCCAATGGACCCGGGTTTGATTTCCCCAGGACCCATGTAAAACCAGATGTACAAGGTGACACATGCATCTGGAGTTCGTTTGCAGTGGCTGGAGGCCCTGGCATGCCCATTCTTTCTCTATCTCTCTCTCATTCAAATAAATAAAAATAACTTTTAAGAAATTCAGAAAAGGCAGGCGTGGTGGCACATGCTTTAATCCCAGCACTCAGGAGGCAGAGATAGGAGGATTGTAGAGCATTCAAGGCCACCCTGAAACTACATAGTGAATTCCAGGTCAGCCTGGACTAGAGCAAGACCCTACCTCAAAAAAAAAAAAAAAAAAAAAAAAAAAAACAAATAAAAGAAACAAAAAATCAGGTTATTTATTTACTACTGGGTTGTTTAAGTTCCTTATGTGTATTTGATAATAATCTTTTATCAGATATATGCTCAAAAATACACCCTTCCATTCCAGTGCTTAGTTCTTCACTATTTCATTTTTTTTTTCAAGGTTATGTTTTTATATCCCTTCTCCCCCACCCCCATTCCACTGAGGGCCCTCCTCAGTGGAATTAATGGTATTCACTGCGGGTCATGAAGGCCTCAGTCAGTATTCTTTACTTTTGTTGATTTGTAATTCTGTTGCTATGGTTTTGTTTTGTTTTCACCTGTATTTTTTGAGGAACAAATCATTCCTAGACCTATGTCGTGGAGCATTCCCGTTCTCTCCTGATAGATTTACAACTTCAGGTCTGACATTGATTCTAATCTATTTTGAGTTGATTATTGTGTAAGATGGAGGTCTGATTTCATTCTTTGCTAATGCATTTATTTTTCCTCATTGTGTGTTCTTGGCATCTTTGTCAAAAATCTACTAACCACAAAGTGTGGATTTGTTCTGCTTCATAGTATCTGTATTTGTTTTTATGCCAGTTTATTTATTTGTATTTGTTTGAGAAAGAAAGCAGCAGATAGAGAGAATGGGCACACTGATGCCTCTAGAGACTGCAAACAAATTCCAAATACATGCGCCACCATGTGCATCTGGCTTACCCTGCATACTGGGAAATCGAACCTGGGTCCTTAGGCTTTGCAGGCAAGCACCTTAACCTCCAAGCCATCTGTCCAGCCCCAATTTACTTCTAACCGCTATCATTTTGTACAAGTGTTCTAATTTTCTCAGTCTAGTCAGACCAGGGCATTGAAGTCTATTGCCCAGAATCCAAGGAAAACACCAGAGGCAGTGAGATAATGAGGTTTATAATAACCCACTAGCAGACAGGAGAGAGAGGTGCACACAGGCTAAACAGAAAGCTTTCCAGATCCATTGCTCACCAAGATCACTCCTCTACCCAGCTTGCCACAGGGAGAGGGAATTACAGGTGAGTCTACCTAAACAGTGACATCAGTAGCTGGGCTTGCTTTGTCCTTGTATGACCAACATTCCAAGGAGTAGCTGACTTAGTGTGTACGTGCAGATGTCAGGTTCCCTATACAGCAAATGCCAGGTTGTCCAATTCCTAGTGTCCTTATCTGGACATTCTGACCTTGGCCAGCCTGGCCCACTTCCACTGTTCCCTTGACCTGGCTAGATAGAGCCTTGGGAACAGAAGGGGTCATTTCAAGGACATGAGTAGTTGGTGCCAATGCCTGACTTTTCTCAGGGATCACCCCTTCCAAAGGACCATGTGTTCAGCGCTTCATATCTATCATGCTATTGGGATGTGGTAGAACCTTGAAGAGGTAAGGCCTAGTAGGAAAGGTATCAGGTCACTGAGGGTCCTTGAAAGAGATAGTAAGACCCCAATTCTTTCCTTATCCTCTCTTTCCCTTTCAAGTCTTAAGGTGAGAAATTTTTCTCCATGCCACACACTCCAGTTACAACATGTCATCACAGGCTCAAAGCAACCTGGTCAACTGATCACAGGTGGAAACCCCCAAAACTGAGCCAAAATAAACTATAAAAAAATAATTTATTTATATTTATTTATTTGAGAGGGAGAGACAGAGAGAAAAGAGAGAGAATGGGTACTCCAGGGACTCTAGCTACTGCAAATGAACTCCAGATGCATGTACCACCTTGTTCATCTGGCTTGTGTGGGTCCTGTGGAATCAAACCTGGATCTTTTGGTTTTGTGGGCAAATGCTTTAACCACTAAGCAATCTCTCCAGCCTCAAGATAAACTTTTAAAAATATTTTTATTACCCAGGCTCAAACTTCACAAATTCTCTCTCATATGCAGATCCTAGCTTCAGATGTTTAGATTTATATGTGAGTTGGAATAAAAGTCAGTAGTAGAGGCCAGGAAGCTAGAAAGGGGCTATGAGAGAGGAAAGAGAGAGGGAGCTTAAAGGGGGGAGGGTATAGTAGGTATGTAAGTAGAGGGGAAGAATATTGGGGGAGAGGGGAATGGCCTAAGGGTAATGGATGGAAGAGAGGTGGTCATGGCAGGAGGGTTAATCAAAATTTAATGTTTATCAGGCCAAATGAGCCAATGGATGCAATAGTGGCACATCTGTTATGGGGAAACCTACTGCCCTCTAATTTGACTGGAGGCCCACTCCATGGGTGGGAATACATCCCTGATACTGAAAACCTACAACAGGGTTAGTCATGAGCCCTAGGGGTGTAACGTCTACTGCTGTCTGGCTAAATGTATATACTCTGCTCACCAAACTGCCCAGTAAGCACTTCTCTTAATGTTCATACCCATATATTCATGCTACTCTTACTTTTGGTAGAGAACCTTCTCTTTTCAGATGGCAGTGACCTTGGGATGACTCAGAAGGCATCATGGTGCTGAGAAGAAGTGACAGAGGAGTGCTCAGCACTGCAGTATCTCTATCACACCTTCTAAGGCTCAGGGTCCAGTGTGGAAGAGGTGGCAGAAAGAATGTAAAAGCCAAAGGAAGGGTAGGACTCCTCATAATACACTCCTTCATACAGAAAATGGCCTGGACATCCATGACCTCACAAGACCATTATAATAGGAGGAAAAGATGATGACATCAAAAAAGACTGATTGAGAGGAGGAGGGGATATGATAGCAAATGGAGTTTTAGAGGGGAAAGTGGGGAAGGAAGGGAATTACCTTGAGATATTGTATACAATCATGGAAGTTGTCAATTAAAAAATAAAATAAAAATTTAACATTTATGAATGTTATATAGAAACCTACTTCTTTGCTAGCTAATAACATGTTTTTGTTTTTGTTTTTTTTTTAAATTTGGGCAGAAGTTTCTTGTTGAAGTGGATAATATTGTGCCCAGAATCCATAGATTGTTACTAGAAAATTTTCAGTGCCAAGGGTGAGATGTCTTCCAGTGAATTGTTGGCCATTGAGGCCCTTGGTGCCCCTCAAACATTACAGGCTATTACCAAGACTCTTGGCTGCCCACATGGGTATATTATGTCCACCAAGTTGCCCTCTAAATACTTGCACTTATGTCCATATATTAACATTACTCTCATTTTTATTTAGAGAACCTTCTCTTTTCAGATGGTGTGACCACTGGGATGACTCAAAACTCACGAGAGTGCTGAGAAGAAATGACAGTGGAGTGTTCAGCACTAAGTAAGACATCTCTATTCCACCCTCCAAGATTCAGGGACTATTGCAGAAAAGGTACTGGAAAGATTGTAAGAGCCGGAGGAAGGGGAGGGGTGCTTACAACACTGTCTTCCAGACAGAAAGTATTTTTTTCTTAATTGTTTTATATTTATTTATTCATAAGCACAGACAGAGAGAATGAGAATTGGCACTTCAGGGTCTCTAGCCAACGCAAACGAACTCCAGACACATGTACCACCTTCTGCAGCTGGCTGATGTGGGTACTGGGGGATCGAACCTCAGTCCTTGGGCTTCAGAGGCAAGCTCCTTAACTGCTAAGCCATCTATCTAGCCCCACACAAAGTAGTTTTAATATTCAGAATCTCACAGTAGCTGATGCTACCTACACAAGACTTGCATAATAGGAAGAAAAGATGATATCAAAATAGGAAACTAGTTGGAAAGAAAGGATTTAGTGGAGGGGGTATTTAGGAGGAGGAAAAGAAATGGGGGATTATGATCCTGGTATATTTATATATTTGTGGAAGTTGTCATTAAAAAAGTTTTACATAGCCGGGCGTGGTGGCGCACGCTTTTAATCCAATCCCAGCACTCAGGAGGCAGAGGTAGGAGGAGCGCTAAACTCATTAAGCAAGAGGTGGATTATGTTGACTCAGGTTACACACTTTTTCCTTATCCCCTCAACTACCCTAGCCTCCTTGTCCTAACCCCCTGGGGCACTCACAAGCGCCCTCAATTGGCCCGTGGGTGGCAGCAGTTGGGTCCCACCTTGCTCTTCTCGGTGCCAGGCTGCCAAGAGGTCCCAAGGGCTGCTGCTGCTTCTTGCAGTGGGTATCAACACAGATAGACGTGGACTCGGCTTCTCTGAGTTGAGTGACAATTTGCTGGGGTTCTTATACCGTTTTTTCCTGTCATCCTGGGCACTGATAGCCACTTTAGGGTTAGCTGGGATTAAAGGCTTGCGCCACCACACCTGGCTAAATTATTGTAATTTTTTTTTTTTTTTTTTCCCCTGAGGTAGGGTCTTATTCTAGTCCAGGCTGAGCTGGAATTTACTATGTAGTCTCAGGGTGGCCTCGAACTCACGGTGATCCACCTACATCTGCCTCCCAAGTGCTGGGATTAAAGGTGTGCACCATCACACCGGTTTGTAATATTAATTTTATGTTCTTAAATATTGTTTATCATCAATAAATGGAAATTGTGTATAATTTTTTTAAGTTTGAGATTTGAAATAGAGATCTGAGTTTTTAATTTTAAATGAACATAAATTAATATATTAATACTGCTGGGTGTCGTGGCACACGCCTTTAATCCCAGCACTTGGGAGGCAGAAGTAGGAGGATTGCCGTGAGTTCGAGACCACCCTGAGAATCCATAGTGAATTCCAGGTCAGCCTGGGTTAGAGTGAGAACCTACCTCAAAAAAAAAAAAAAAAAAAAAAAAATATATATATATATATATATATATATATATATATATATATATATATATATACATATACATACACACACACACACACACACACACACACACTATATTGGTTTATACACAAATGAATTAGTGAGTTTTGCTGTTATATTTTCATGAAGACATATAGTGCATTGAGTGACCTGGATGTTTAAATTCCTATACTACCCTTTATTGGAAGACCTTGCAAATTTATAAACCCACATTCTCCACGTGTAAAATATCTGCGCTAATAGTCACTGCAGAGGTTTGTACTAAGGAAGAAATGTGGTGTGTTTCTGAAACACTTCGTCCCTGTCTTTTAGTTATATATTCCGCTCCCGAGCAGCTGCCTGCATGAATTAAAAGTGCTTATGGATTTGAGGTTTCAGCTGATGAATGAGACATGCATCTGTGTTTATGGTTTGGGTTTATTACATAAAAGGAATGTGCGTACTTGCAAATTCCTGGATTTGATATCATTTTTTTTGAAGCATAGTGACAAATTTGGAATTGTCAAACTATTTTAAGGTTTTCTTTTGCATGACATTGTGGGGTTAACCTGAGGCTGAGAGGAAAAGGCACCTATGGTCATTGGGAAGAGATTTATCCAAACGTGACTCTCTGAGGAACAAAGTGACATTTCAGAAGGTACAGGTTCAGGCTCCTGGCCTGTGAAATGGCTAGGTGGTGGGGGCTTCCAGGCATCCTCCTGGGAGCCTTTCAGGTCTGAAAACTGTTAACTGAAAGCAGGTGATTTCAAAAAGCAATAGCTAATCTCTGGAAGCAAAGAGATGTTTATTTTCCCTTTGATGCCTGGTACCCTTCCTGCTGCAGAAGCTCTGGTAAAAAAATGCAATTCCCACCTGACAGTCACAAACTGTGGGGACCCCAGAAGCTGAGGAAGAACCAGTAGTCAGGCCTGCCCCAAGGCGAAGAGACTTGTGTCAACACCCAGGGCTCAGCCGAGGCCTCTGAAACCGGTCTAACCAGCTGCGGTGCTTGGGCGGACAGCATCACCTTTTATCTCCATGTGGCTTGGGAAATGTTCCGGAAAGCTATTCTAACATTTAAGTCTTAGTTTATATTGTGATGCTTAGAGGTCATGGGTAAGCCATTTAAGCCACAGCGCTGATTCAAGCCAGGGTGGCAAACTGCCTAGCCTGACTTCTAAGCAATTTAGCATCTGGCCACCCTCTGTAGGCAGGCGGGATGCATGCTGCCCCAGGTCACTAGCTAGAATGCTCATCCTTTCCTGGGACAGCTTCCCCTTCTCAGACCTCAAGAGCAACTATCAGTACCTTGCTGTTAAACCTCAAAAGCCCACAGTGCAGGCTGTTGTTGCTTTGATGCAGAGGTGATGTAACCCAGGAGGACCACCAAAGACAAGGCCTCTGACTGATTCTGAGCCAGGAGGTCAAAGACTAGCAGAATCCCTGTGAACAACCCAGGGCCATACTGTTTGGATCTGCTGTGTATGCATTGCAAGTGTCCTTGCAGACGGAAACACACACTTACTTACGTGTTCAACAACACTACCCCATGTAGATCGCTTCCTTTCTAAAGAGCACTGTGTCCAGTTGTTCCAAGCTGCACTAGACACTGTCCTTTTTTGCTTGCAGATCCTTTCTTGGCTGCTGTGTGCCTAGCAGACTGAGCCTTGGGCAGCATTGTCAGATTGACAGCCCCCAACTTCTTATTTCCCCTTTCTTTGCTTTTAACATTTTATTTTTATTTGACAGAGAAAGAGGGAGAGACAGAGAGAATGGGCATGCCAGAGCCTCTAGTCACTGCAAATGAACTCCAGACGCATGCTCGCCCTTGTGCATCTGACTTACGTGGGTCCCAGGGAATCATACCTGGGTCCTTTGGCTTTGTAGGCAAATGCCTTAACCGCTAAGCCATCCTTCCAGCACTTCTCTTGCTTTCTTCCAGTAGGGAACATGAACCAGAAGAAAAGTATGAAGGTTGAGAGGGGGTGTTGGAGTATTTCCCTGACAGCTTCAGTAGACCACTGTGAATAGTGGCCACATCGTAACTGTGCTCATTCTTCTGATTCAGAGATGAGCATGGGATTTCCTCCCAATTCCATGGTGTGCGTGTGGGGGGGATGGGTGTATTTTATGCTGCATCTTCTGCCCCAGGGTTTGTCATGGTTGCCTGAGACCTCTGCTAAAGACCCCATCTCTTGAAAGGCTGTTCCTTCCATATAATTATTCTCTTTTGTCTTCCAGAAACTGCTGTCTCCTCTTGGCCTTGTAGATCTGAGGTAAAAGGGCTGTTCGTAGAGTAAAGGTCAGGCACAGTCCTTAGCTTTACCCACAACTTGGTAAATAACCCCGAGTGAGTGTGTCCTCTGATTCCTGCCAGGATCCTGAACGTCACACAGGTAGTGTCATTTGAGTCTTCCCCGGACACATAAAAGAGCTATGCGCTGCTACTCCGGGGTGTACCCAAGAATGATCTGATGGATCACTTGCCCTTGCAATGGAAGAGCCGGATACACATACAAGGAGGTCCCTTGCTCAGCTCCTCGGCCCCGCTTGCGCTGAACAACACTGCATTGCCTCCAAGATTCACAGCCCTGGGAGGGGGCTCAGAGTCCCTTCTTCTTAAGCCTTTGCAAACCTTGACCTTCTCAAAATAAAATTCATAGTTAATAAACCTAAACACCTAATCTCAAATGAAGGCTATATATTTTAAAACTGGAAGGACAGTTACCTTTAACACAATGGCACATTTCACACATGAATACTCAGGAATGGCTATGTGGTTAAGTTTTGATGATGTCATCAGGCATAGGCTTATAATAAATGTTTGGACTTAAATGAGCCAAGACTAAATATTTTCTTTGTGTGTAACATTTTGAAACCAAGGTTATATTAGGGCATTCAGGCAGAAACTCCACCATGGACCAGAGTTTTGCTTAAAAGTATTGACACTCAAGCTAGGTGTGGTGGCGCACGCCTTTAATCCCAGCATTTGGGAGACAGAGGTAGGAGGATTGCCATGAGTTCAAGGACACCCTGAGACCACATAGTGAATTCCAGGTCAGCTGGGGATACAGTGAGACCCTACCTCATAAAAGAAAAAACAAGCAAGCAAAAAAATATTATGATGGAGAATGGAATTTCAAAGGGGAAGGTGGGGGGGGGAGGGAGGGTATTACCATTACCATAGGATTTTTTTATAGTCATGGAAAATGTTAATAAAAATTGAGAAAAAAAAATATTGGCACTCTTCCCTCCACTCCCCTATACCTTCTGCTCTGGCTGTGGGGGTTAGAGCAGGCACCACAGAAAGGAAATTTGAGATGCTCTTGCCAGGGGGAATGCTTTCTAGAGCCTCCAATTATCAGAAGAGGGTCTCCTGGGTCCCTGTTGCCCCTTAGCTTGGCTGCAGGTCTTAGGTTGTACGGCCAGGTGAGGAGGATGCTCACTGGTTGTGAACAGCTCAGTCCATGGCCATTACCAACCCTCTCACTGTATGAATGGTTTATGATGTTCTTGGCAGCGTGGGAAGTGCTTTTCTTGCATTCTTTCTTGTAATTGTCCCACCCGCACTTTAAAAAGCATAGGTACTAAGATCCTGATCCCTGCGTTACCAATAGGAAACAGGCACATGAAAGTTAAGTAGCTTGACTAAACTAAAGTGGTGGAGCTGGTCTTTGAACCAAGATTTGGCTACAGAGCCAACATTCTTCATTAGCCCCGGATCCTCTGACCCTTCACCATTTTGATCCTGACTCCTCCGCAAAATCAGTGCCAGCCACGTATTTATCTAATGCACCTGACACACTGGTAGAACTTTTTTTTTTTTAATTTTTTGTTTATTTATTTGAGAGCGACAGACACAGAGAGAAAGACAGATAGATGGAGAGAGAGAGAATGGGCATGCCAGGGCTTCCAGCCTCTGCAAACGAACTCCAGACGCATGCGCCCCCTTGTGCATCTGGCTAACGTGGGATCTGGGGAACTGAGCCTCGAACCGGGGTCCTTAGGCTTCACAGGCAAGCACTTAACTGTTAAGCCATCTCTCCAGCCCCACACTGGTAAAACTTTTGTGTGTGTGTATGGTAGGGTCTCACTCTAGCTCAGGCTGACTGGAATTCACTATGCATTCTCATGGCGATCCTCCTACCTCTGCCTCCCAAGTGCTGGGATTAAAGGCATGTGCCACCTCACCCGACTCAGTGGCAGAACTTTTAACAAAACTATAGTTTTTCTTTATTTTATTTTTTTCATTTATTTGAGAGTGGCAGATAGAGAGAGAAGGACAGAGAGAGAGAAAGAGAATGGGTGCACCAGGGCCTCCAGCCGCTGCAAACGAACTCCAGACACATGCGCCACCTTGTGCATCTGACTTATGTGGGTCCTGGGGAATCGAGCCTCGAGCCAGGGTCCTTAGGCTTTACAGGCAAGCACTTAACCACTAAGCCATCTCTCCAGCCCCAAAACTATTTTTTTTTCTTCAAAACTATAGTTTTTATTTTATTTTATTTTATTTTATTTTATTTTATTTTATTTTTCGAGGTAGGGTCTCACTCTGGCTCAGGCTGACCTGGAATTCTCCATGGAGTCTCAGGGTGGCCTTGAACTCTCGGTGATCCTCCTACCTCTGCCTCCCGAGTGCTGGGATTAAAGGCATGCGCCACCACGCCCGGCTTAGTTTTTATTTTATTTTATTTTTTTAAGGCAGGATCTTGCTGTAGCGCAGGCTGTCCTGGAATTCACTATGTTGTCTCAGGGTGGCCTCAAACACGTGGCAGTCCTCCTGCCTGTGCATCTTTGAGTGCTGGGATTAAAGCCCTTCTTGTTGAAGTTTGAGTTCACTTGAGAGCAACTTCGTGCTTTGGTGGAGATGTGACCCCTGGCTGTCTGCCCTGACATGCTCCCCACTCCCTTTCATGAGGAAACTTCTCCTTGAGACTGTAAGCCAGAAATAAACCCTCCATAAGTTGCTTTTGGTCAAGTGTTTTGTTCCAGAAATGAGGACGTCACTGCTGTACAGAGCCCTGGACTCAGAATAGACAGTGCTGAGAGGTGCTGGAAGTGGTGTATTGTTGGGGGTGGTCTTATGGGTATTATAGCCAGCGTCCCCTTGCCAGTGTTTGGCACACTCTCCTGTTGCTATGTCCACCCAATGTTGGCCAGGAGGTGATGTCCACCTTCTGCTCATGCCATTGTTTTCCCTGCCATCATGGAGATTCCCCTTGAGTCTGTAAGCCAAAATAAACTCTTTTCCCCACAAGCTGCTCTTGGTTGGGTGATTTCTGCCAACAATGAGAACCTGACTGCAACACCATGCTCCCTTTACACAGGGACAGGCACTTTCAAACATGTCCCTTCTCTCCAGTCTTTTTGCCGGAGAGGCTGTGTGGGCAGGAAGAAGGGATTGGGCAGCTGTTCAAGTTGCTGACGGCAGGCCTGAAACTTCCACGTCTGCAGGGCTGGTTTTGTCTTGTGGTGTTTGGAATGGAAGCCATGGCCTCCCACACACCAAGCAATTCCTCTACCACATCCTAGCCTCCAGGGCTACTGGCGTCCCACAGGCCCACTCCATCAGACTTGCTGAGTGAAGGCCTGGCATGGTGGAACATGCCTGTAATCCCAGCCCTCTAGTGGAAGAGGTAGAGGCAGGAGGATGGCTGCAGTTATGATGTTCTTGGCAGCGTGGGAAGTGCTTTTCTTGCATTCTTTCTTATAACTGTTCCACCTGCACTTTAAAAAGCATAGGTACTAAGATTCTGATCCCTGTGTTACCAATAGGAAACAGGCACATAAAGGTTAAGTAGCTTGACTAAACTAAAGTGGTGGAGCTGGTCTTTGAACCAAGATTTGGCTACAGAGCCAACATTCTTCACTAGCCCCGGATCCTCTGACCCTTCACCATTCTGATCCTGACTCCTTCTCCACAAAATCAGTGCCAGCTACGTATTTATCTGATGCACCTGACACACTGGTAGAACTTTTGTGTGTGTGTGTGTATGGTAGGGTCTCACTCTAGCTCAGGCTGACTGGAATTCACTATGCATTCTCATGGCGATCCTCCTACCTCTGCCTCCCAAGTGCTGGGATTAAAGGCATGTGCCACTTCACCCGGCTCAGTGGCAGAACTTTTAACAAAACTACAGTTTTTCTTTATTTTATTTTTTTCCTGTATTTTTATTTTATTTATTTATTTCATTTATTTTCAAGGGTAGATTGTTCTACATAGCAAGTTCCGGGCCAGCCAGGGCCACAGAGTGAACACCTTTCTCACCAAACAAATACCCACCTCAGTGGCTCTCTATCTATTGCAACAGAAGGTGTCTTTTTGTTTGTTTGTTTGTTTTCTGAAGTAGGGTTTCACTCTAGTCCAGGCTGACCTAGAATTCACTATGTAGTCTCAGGGTGGCCTTGAACTCATGATGATCCTCCTACCTCTGCCTCCTGAGAACTGGGATTAAAGGCGTGTGCCACCACACTGGCTTAGAAGATGTTTTTAGTTGCAAGGAATGTGGCTTCCTAGTATTGTCCCCCCTTTAAAACAATTTTTATTTATTTATTTTAAAGAGGGAGAAATAGAATAGGCGCACCAGGGCCTTCAGCCACTGCAAACAAACTCCAGATACATGTGCCATGTTGCGCATCTGGCTTACAGGGGTATTGGGGAATTGAACATGGGTCCTTAGGCTTTGCAGGCAAGTGCCTTAAATGCTAAGCCATCCCTCCAGCCCAGCATTGCCCCTTCTTTAAGAAATATTTTAGGTATTTTTTTAAAATTCATTTGCAAGTAGAGAGAGAAGACAGAAGATGAGAGTGAGAGAATGGGTGCCACCAAGGCTTCTTGCTACTGCAAATTAATCCAGCTTTGTGTGGGTACTGGAGAATTGAACCCAGGCTGTCAGGCTTTGCAAGCAAATGCCTTCAACAATTGAGCAGTCTCCCTACCCGCCTCCCCCCCCCCCATTGTCCCTGTCTTAAAGATCCCAGGAAGTTTCCAGATCCCTTTTACATCCCTTGCCTTCCCAGCCACATTTTCATGGTTGGTGCTTCTTGGAGCTGGGGAGCGTGGTGAGCACTTGTTCACTCGAGAATGAAAGCTGAGGGAAGCAAGGGGCTTCCTGACTAGCTCAGCAGGGGAGCAGGGTCTAAGAAGTAGAGGCTTTCAGGGAAGGTCTCTGTGGGATTTCACTCTTATTGCTGTTCTCCTCTGGTGGGATCTCTTAAAAAGAAATGGTTTGTGCTCACTTTGCATTGGTGTTGTAGTTACTTTCTCATTACTAGGGGAAAAAACCAAACACCTCACTAAGGTGGGCATGATGGGGAATGCCTTTAATCTCAGCACTCATGAACAGTTTGAGTTTGAGGTCAGCCTGGGGCTATAGAGTGACTTCCAGGTCAGCCTGAACTATAGTGAGACCCTGCCTCAAAAAAAAAAAAAAAAAAAAAACAACGAATATAAAATAAAAATAAATAAATAAAACTGGGCTGGAGAGATGGCTTAGTGGTTAAGGTACTAACCTGCAAAGTTATCATGTGTCTGGAATTCATTTATAGTGGCTGAAGGCCCTGGCACACCCTTTCTCTTTGTCTATATGTCTCCCCCTCTTCTCTCTCAAATAAATAAAATTAAGTAATTAATTTTAAAAAAGCCAGGCATGGTGGCGCATACCTTTAATCCCAGCACTCAGGAGGCAGAGGTAGGAGGATTGCTGTGAGTTCAAGGCCACCCTGAGACTACATATTGAATTCCAGGTCAGCCTGAGCTAGAGTGAGACCGTATCTTGAAAAACAGACAAACAAAATAAGAATGAGCTTAGGACTGGAGAGATGATTTAGCAGGTAAGGCACTTGCCTGCAAAGCCTAAGGACCCAGGTTCGATTTCCCAGTACCCATGTAAGCTAGATCCATGGTGATGCATGTGTCTGGAGTTTGTTTGCAGAGGCTAGAGGCCCTAGCATGCCCACTCTCTCTCCCTCCCTCTCTCCCCCCTTATTTCTCTATGCTTGCAAATAAATTTTAAAAAACTAAAAAAAAAAAAAAAAAAGAACAAGGCTTAGGAACACATGAGGTTAGGCTGGGGGTGAGCACATTACTTACATTCAAACTACCACAGTTAGCAAGGCAAAGTCCACCGAGAAGCCAACTTCCTCCACAAGGCCAGGGAGCGGGGAGAGGAGACCAGTAGGCATGGCCACCTGAGGCAGACAATTGCCAGGCAGGGTTCTCTGTCTTTTCTGGAACAGGTAGTCAAGCTACAGTGATCTTACATGCCTCCAAATTATGAGTGCAGCATTAGTCAACATTCATGGCTGTGAGTGACAGAACCAAGCCCATCTCCAACTGCTTTAAGGAGATAGAGACAATGGCTGTCAGAGCATCCTCTGTGGAGTGGTCCCCTGGCCTCATCCATTTTCTTTGAGGGCAGGTGGGAATTGGAGCAATAGACAGTGGGATGAGACTTCCTGGCCCTCGCGGGAGTTCATGGGTTTGCCCAGAGCTTCACTGGAAGCAGTTAAGTCTTAGCAGCATTAGGGTCAAGCTTTGGGTGATGGGACATGTGGACAAGTGTCCATCCCAGTGCTGAGATGCCTTCAGCATTGGCTACCGAGGCTCTCAGTTGGTCTCTGTGACCAGCAATTTCCAGCACAAACTAAAACCACTATTAGGAATACAAGGAAACATTCATATTTTTTTTTTAATTTTTATTTATTTATTTGAGAGCGACAGACACAGAGAGAAAGACAGATAGGGGGAGAGAGAGAGAATGGGTGCGCCAGGGCCTCCAGCCTCTGCAAACGAACTCCAGACGCGTGCGCCCCCTTGTGCATCTGGCTAACGTGGGACCTGGGGAACCGAGCCTCGAACCGGGGTCCTTAGGCTTCACAGGCAAGCGCTTAACGGCTAAGCCATCTCTCCAGCCCAAACATTCATAATTTACAGTCTGTAGTCGTGGCCCTCTTAGCAAACATCCAACACAGTGTATTAACCACAGGCAGTCATTGCCTTACTTTAATGGCCTTCCAGCCACTGTTGCACTACACACACAATACAGTGGTCCCATAAAGTTACCTCCTCTGGTGATATCTTAGTCTTCTAAGTTTGTGTAAGTCCACTCTAATGTCTGCATAACTACAATGATCACTCAGTGACACAGTTCTTAGGACACATCCCCACTGTGAAGTAGTGTGTTACTGTGCATTTAAATATAAGGTGAGCCGGGCGTGGTGGTGCACGCTTTTAATCCCAGCACTTGGGAAGCAGAGGTAGGAGGATCACCGTGAGTTCAAGGCCACCCTGAGACACCATAGTGAATTCCAGGTCAGCCTGGGCTAGAGTGAGACCCTACCTCGAAAAACCAAAGAATAAATAAATAAAAATAAATATAAGGTGAGATATTTTTCTCCTGAAAGTTTTCCCTCAGAAAAGAGAATTGCATTTTATTTATTTACTTATTTTAGAGCAAGAGAAAGACAGAGAGGGAATTGGTGACCCAGGGCCTCAGCCACTGAAATCAAACTCCACACACTTGTGCCACCTAGTGGGCATGTGCTACCTTGCGCCTGCCTTACCTTTGTGCATCTGGATTAATGTGGGATTTGGAGAATGAAAGGTGGGTCTTTAGGCTTCCCAAGCAAGCGCCTTAACCGCTAAGCCATCTCTCCAGCCAACAATTGCTTTAATATTGTTGTTAATGTTAATATTATTTATTGTTTTTTTGAGGTAGGGTCTCACTCTAGACCAAGCTGACCTGGAAGTCACTATGTAGTTTCAGGGTGGCCTTGAACTCACAGTGATCCTCCTACCTCTGCCTCCCAAGTCCTGGAATTAAAGGTGTGTGCCATCACTCCCAGATCAACTGCATTATTTTTTTGTTTATTTTTATTTATTTATTTGAGAGCGACAGACAGACAAAGAGGCAGATAGAAAGAATGGGTGCGCCAGGACCTCCAGCCACTTCAAACAAACTCCAGACGCATGCGCCCCCTTGTGCTTCTGGCTAACGTGGGTCCTGGGGAACCGAGCCTCGAACTGGGGTCCTTAGGCTTCACAGGCAAGCGCTTAACCGCTAATCCATCTCTCCAGCCCCGGAAAATTGCATTATTTTTGAAACCTGCATTATCTTTCTCTTTCTGATGTATTTTTTTAAAATTTTTTTGTTGTTGCTCATTTTTTATTTATTTATTTGAGAGCGACAGACATAGGGAGAAAGGCAGATAGAGGGAGAGAGAGAGAATGGGCGCGCCAGGGCTTCCAGCCTCTGCAAACGAACTCCAGATGCGTGTGCCCCCTTGTGCATCTGGCTAACGTGGGACCTGGGGAACCGAGCCTCGAACCGGGGTCCTTAGGCTTCACAGGCAAGTGCTTAACCACTAAGCCATCTCTCCAGCCCTCTGATGTATTTTTTGTGTGACTTATCTGAATCCATCTTTGCTAGTTTTCTTTGTGTGCTGTGTGTGTGTACACGTGTGTGTGCATGCAGTAGAATTGGAACCCAGAGCCTCATACATTCCTGGCAAGGCCTCTATCATAGAGCTGTATTCCTAGCTTGGTGTGCTTTTTGTTTGGAAAACCCTACCTAGCAGGTGCATATTGACTCTGGCTGTTTGTAGAAGTCACTTTATAGAGTTTGCATTATGAAAAAAGCAAAACAAAACAAAAAGAAAATATAGGGGTTGGGGAGATGACTCATCAGTTAAATGGGCATACTTGCAAAGCCTGCCAGCCTGGACTTCAATTCTCCAGTACCTACCTAAAGCTAGATGCACAAAGTGGTGCATGTCTATGGTATTTGTTTTCAGTGACAAGAGGTCCTGGTGCTCCCATCCACATTCTCCTCCCTTTCTCCTCCTCTCTTTTTGCTTGAAAACAAATACATAAAAGGCTGGAGAGATGGCTTAGTGGTTAAGGCACTTGCTTGCAAAGTTCGAGGCTCGGTTCCATAGGACCCATGTAAGCTGGATGCACAATATGGTGCACATGTCTGGAGTTCGTTTGCAATGGCTAGAGGCACTGGCATGCCCATTCTCTTTCTCTCTCAAATTAATAAAAATAAAAGATAAAGGAAAAAAGCATTTAAAATATAGACTCAGTAACTTTCTGGTGGTAATACTTCATGAATTCAATGGCAATTTTTGCAAGCCAATTTTTTTTTTTTTTACCATCAATCTGTACAGGTAAGCCTTTTAAAAAGTTATTAAAACCAATGTTTTTGCTTGTGCATGTGTGTAGTATTGTGATGTGTTGTGTGTGTGGTGTATGGACATGTGTGTACATTCACATACTCCATGCATATGCATTCAGAGACCAGAGAAGAGTGTCAGGTGTCCCCTGTTCCTCCATCACTCATGTGCATGTTACCTTCAGACAGAGTCTCACTGATCCCAGAGTCTGTGGTTTTTAGGAGCCTCATTGATTCTCTAGTCTCTGTTCCTCACAGGACTGGCATTATAGGTGTGCGTGACTGGGCCCAGCTGTTTATGTGGGTTCTGGGGAATCAAACTCAGAAGTTCTCCAGAACCCTCAGGCCCTCATGCTTGAGTAGGTAGAGCTCTTACCTGCCGAGCCATCTCTCCATCCCCTAAAAAGTAATTTTTTAAAATAAATGTTCATGTGAGTAGGTAGTTTTAATATGAAATTTCAAAAAGTGCTTGGCGTGGTGGCGCATGCCTTTAATGCCAGCACACAGGAGACAGAGGTAGGAGGATCACCATGAGTTCAAGGCCACCCTGAGACTACATAGTGAATTCCATGTCAGCCTGGACCAGAGTGAGACCCTACCTCAAAAAAAAAAAAAATCCCAAACATCTTGATATATAGATCTAAAAAGTTCTCTGTCTCTTAAAAGATGCAGAAGTGGGCTGGAGAGATGGCTTAGTGATTAAGGTGTTTGCCTAAAGACCCAGGTTCCATTCTCCAGGTCCCATGTAAGCCAGATGCATATGGTGGCACATGCGTCTAGAGTTCGTTTGCAGTGGCTAGAGGCCCTGGTGTGCCCATTCTCTCCCAGTCTCTCTCTCTGTCTCTAATAAATAAAGAAAAATGATTTAAAAAAAAAAGATGTAAAAGTGCTGGGCGTGGTGGCTCACACCTTTAATCCCAGCACTTGGGAGGCAGAGACAGGAGGATGATTGTGAGTTCAAGGCCACTCTGAGACTACATTGTGAATTCCTGGTCAGCCTGGGCTAGAGTGAGACCCTACCTTGAAAAAAAAAATGTAAAAGTGCACAAAATGCTCTCTAGTGACGTGATGGGCAGTGTGAAGGGTACAGCTATCCCACGGGTGAAGGTACTCGTGGGGGTGAAGTGCAGCACCATAGAACAGCAGCTCTTTCTCTTTGTTCTTTTAGCAGCCTTTTCAAAATTTCTCTTGGTGAATGTGTATATATGTATGTATGTGTGTATGTGTGTATGTATGGGTGTGTGTCTGCATGTGGAGACCAACCTCAGGTGTCCTTCCTCAGGAAACCACTTTTCTCTTGAGACAGGGTCTTTCATTGGTCTGGAGCTCACTAATTAGGGTTAACTGACTGGCCAGTGAGCTCCAGGGATCTGTCTGTCTCCACCTTCCCAGCCATGCATTTTTACCTGGCTTCTGGGTGCTTGCCTTGCATCTTGCCTTGCAAGATGGAGCTATCTCCTCAACTAAGGACCAGTATTTCTAAATTAACACACTATATGCCACAATAAACTGGTACATGCACCACTAATTTTTCAAAGGCTATAAGGACACATTGACTATTTCATCTATAACATGTGTGTATCTTGATTTCTGCAGCTCTATCTTGAAATTGGGTAGAACAATTCCTCCCACTTGATTATTCTTTTCCAAAATCTTTTAAGGTATTTCTTTGCTTTTCCTTATTAGTTTCAGAATAACATCATATATATCTGACTGGAATTTTGGCAGAAAGGATACTAAATCTGTCTGCACCAAGCATGGGAAGAATCAACATTTTTAATGAACAAAGAATGGTTCTACATTTATTCAGATCTTTCTTGGATTTTTTTCAGCAACATTTTATAGTTTTCTGCTCAGGAGATCTGTATATGTCATGTTAGATTTATTCATACTTTGTTTACTTGAGAATTCTAAATGGCATTCTATTTTAATATTATGTTAGCACTGCTTGAATAAGAAATACAACTAAGTTTTTGTATGTTTATCTCATATCCTGCAACCTTGCCAAACTCGATTTAAACTGGTATTCTCTGCACAGTCATCAGTGGAAGTAGGGACAGCTCCTGTGTGATGTACAAATGTAAAAGGTATGCAGTTACCACGTAGGACAGTAAATGTTCAGGAGTTAGAGGAACATGGGCAGGGTCATGAATGACTACCTCCCCAGCACTTGGGAGGTGAAGGCAGAAGGATCAGGAGTTCCAGGTCATCTCCAGCTCTAAAGAGAATCGGAGAGCAGCCTGGGCTGCATGAGACCCTGCCTCAAAACAAAAGAAACCCAACCAAAAAGTTACACGACCCTGTGAAACACACTGCATTCCATCCAGTGCCATTAGTATCTATAATGAAACCAAATCTTTGTTCCAAAGATTCATCTCATCTCCTGGAGAAGTGTGTGTGTGTGTGTGTGTGTGTGTGTGTGTGTGTGTGTGTGGTGTGTTTACAAGTGCTGAAGGTAAGGCAGACATAGGCAAGCTCTTGGCACAGGTCCCAAAGCAGCCTCATCCATAGGGACCGCTTAAGATCAGTCCCAGTGAGGCCTGGACTGGGTTTGGGGGCGTGGCCATGGCCGAGGCCCCGGCGGTCCTCAGCTCCTCCCAGGCGCGCGGGGGCGCTGTGGCTCCTGCGCGCTGCTGCGGCGGCGCTCTTTCTCGGCTTCTTGAGGCGCTGAGGCTTTCGGGACGGCGGTGGGAAGATGGCGGCCTCCAGGGACAGTTTTGAGAACGAGGAGGCAGAAGGGAGCGAGGGCTCCCAGGCGAGCTCCGGAGTGCAAGTGGTGCTTCCCTCAGATCCCGGCGCCCCCGCCCCGCTTTGTCCTCACGGTGGGTCGGCGTCGGTGCTCAGCCTGTCTGGCCGGCGTCAGGGGCTCGAGATAACCTGGCTGCTCTGTGAGCTTTTAGGACTTTCCCCCTCTGCCACGCCACCTTGTGTGACGCCCTACAACATCGGGACGTGTTTTGCAGCTTATTTTGTAAAGCCTCCGAAGTCCCTACTGTGGGAGCTTTGGCTCAGGACTGTTACATCTCTTTTGGGGAAAGGCACAGACAGTGGGCCAAAGGAATGCACGGTGTGGGATTTCCCTAGAGAAGCATTTGCAAATTTCACGTATTGCAAAAGCGAGAGGGTCTGGATGGAGAGGAGAGAATGATACAGAATTCTTACCTGTAAACCAGACCCAATGTTTGTCTAATTTGTACAGAGAAGGTGTGTCCAATTCTAAAGCCCAGGTTTTCCCCGTTGGCGGTGGCAAAGCTCTCAGTTCTCGGGTACCCCCTTTATTCCATTTGTCAAGACCCAACTTTGTGACTTTTCACAATGTAGACAAAAAACTATAATGACAGTAGCATTTTCTTTCCAGAGAGATCAGTTTTCAGTAATTATAAGTAATCAGTGTCTGAATGTGGTGGTTGAGAAGAAAATAAAATTTTAGCAAATAGAATGGTGGCTAGAAATTATGCATTGAAAACTAAGCAAGTTATATTAAGGCAATGAAAGATAAGAATTTGCTGGTGACTCCTGTTTGACGTGTGTTTTCCTGTTTGTTCTGGATGTAGGCCCCACTCTTCTGTTTGTCAAGATGAGCCAGGGGAAGCAAGAAACACGGAAGTTTTATGCCTGCTCAGCCTGTAGAGATAGAAAAGATTGTAATTTCTTTCAGTGGGAAGATGAAAAGGTATGAATACTTTGTGGTCAGTTTTTTTTCTTTTTTTTCTTTTTCGAAGTAGGGTCTCACTCTAGCTCAGGCTGATCTGGAAATCACTGTATTCTCAGGGTGGCCTCGAACTCATGGCGATTCTCCTACTTCTGCCTCCTGAGTGCTGGGATTAAAGGCGTGCGCCACCACGCCCAGCAGTTTTTTTTTTTTTTAATAGAATATCTAAACCAGTAAACACATGTAGTTTGAACTACTTAAGAGAAATGAGGATACCATGTTGTTTTGATCCTGGAGATTGGGATTTACTTGTGAACTTTGATAACTGTTGTCTTTCTGTCTCAGAGACTAAAGTTCTTGCTAGACTCTGAGATATTAGTATTGGGTGGTTAACTTTCTGTATAGAGGGGATGGTATATGTTACAAACATTTATTTCTGGAGACTTGAGAAGTCAAAGAGGAAGTGGGGAGAGGGAGTGAGGGAAGATGGGAGGGAGAGAAAAAGAGAATTGCTCTTAATAATTGTTGTAAACCCGTCCATAATGGTTTCACCCTCTTGACCTAGTTACACTTCAAAATGGGTTTTTTGGGATGACACTTTCTGTGTTAAGATTTCATTGCTGTGACAAAATACCTGATATGAATGACCCAAGGGAGCAGGATTTATTTTGGCGCATATTTTTTAGAGTCTTCAGTCTAGTTGTTTCCTCCGGTGGTAGTGTGGGAGGGAAGGTATTCTCACCTCATGGTGGACAGGAAGCTAGGAAAGTGACCCGGGACTAGATAAAACCTTTGAGTGTGTGCCCCCAGGAACCTACTTCTTGGAGCTTGGTTTTACCTCCTAATGTTTCTGCCACTTCCCAAAACAGTGTTACCAGATGAGGACCAAGCACACATGAACCTGTGGGAGGCATTTCAGACTCAAACCATGACATCCATTCACTTCATAGCATTCTATATACTTCTCCCAGAAGATCTTAGGTCATTATTATTTTAAGAAATGTTAGAAAAGCACATTGCTTTGACATTTGAATTGAACATCCTTTGCATAGCTACTGGATGACTGATGAAGGTGGTGGCGCCCACTTTTAGTCCCAGCACTTTGGATTAGGAAGATCACTGTGAGTTAAGGACCATCCTGAGACTACACAGTGAATTCCAGGTTAGCCTGGGCTAGAGTGAGACCCTACACTGAAAAACCAAAACAACAACAGTAACAAAAATATACCGTTATGATCTTGGTTTCCTCTTAGACTCAGTTCCAATAGAAGTTTCTGAAAGCTTTGTTGACTACAGAATTTTCAGCTTTGTTAGATGGTAAAAAGTCTCCTTTTTCTACAGACCAGTTAAGATTACCATGTGTGAATTAACCTCCCAGCTCCTAATATGTTAGTAGTTGCTAGGGAATTTTGGCTGTCTCCTGTGCTTTTCCCTCAAGTAAATGCTTGTTTATAACAGGAAGCTGCTTGAATTTCTTGCTCCTTGATGTCAGAAAGTGGTAACAGTTTTAGATTGGTCGCAAGTGTGATAGTTTGTTAAGTTTTGTTTGTATGGAACGCCCAGGGCTTTGAGTCTCATCCCCAGCCCTGGAAACAAATAAACAACAATAACAAAAATGTCCCACAAAAATTGCCTGATGGTGTGGCACATGCCTATAAAGTCAGCACTTGGGAGGCTGAGGCAGGAGGATTGGCGGTTTGAAACCCAATATGGCCTACATAGATAAAGGCCATCTAGGACTTTAAATGAATAACTAAGTAAATAAATAAAATGGCTTTTGTACTGCCTTTCAGTTGTCAGAAGCTAGACTTGCTGCCCGAGAAGCTCAGAACCAAAGATGTCGGCCTCCTCTGTCCCGAGCACATTGTGTAGAAAGGTACTGATGTGATACCAGTTTTCAAAAATTCTTATAGTTGAAATATATCTTTGTTCATTGTTGTTTTTCTCTTCCTTTAAGTTTACATTCATAACTTACATACATTACATTTAACTTACTTGCCACTATAATCATTTGTAAGAGTAAATTCAGTGGCTTTAATTACATTCACAATGTTGTTTATTTCTGTTACCTAGTTCTCAAACATTTTTATCCCCTCAAGCAGAAGTTCTGCCACCATTAAGTACTGAAGAGACTGCTTAGTGGTTAAGCACACTTCTTTGCAAGCATGGGGACCTGAGGAGGCCTGAGAAACCACTTGAGTTCTATCCCCAGGCCCCACATAAACAGTAGTGGGTAACCCTTATCATCGCCTGTTGGGGAGCATCGTCAGGAATGAAGGATCATCAGGGCTTGTGATGGGGAGGGGGAGTTGGGAGCAAACTGTGTGGCTAGTAAGAGACTGTGACTCAAGAATGGGAGGAAGAGTAATGGAGCAAGACAGCTAATGTTCACCTTTGGCCACTGCCCATGAGCGCACCCACCACAGGTGAGCGTATGGGGCACTGCAGAGGCACATGTTGTGCAGACACCACACACACACACACACACACACACACACACGTGTCTCAGAGGCATGGGGCTTTGTGTGCTAGATGAGGCTGCCTGGGAAGCCCCTGACTGGATCACTGACAGTAGAGAGGGTTCCCTTTCCTCCTGCCACCTGGGCTCTGGGTTCCCAGCACTGTGAGCCTTGCTCAGGCCACATGCAGATGAGCACTGGAATCTGTTTAAAGCACCTTGACTGAGTTTCCTAGACTTCAGGCTCTTCTGAGGAGAAAGCTTTTCTTAAGATAACTTGATTGTCCCTTTACTTTTAATACCTCATTAGAGATGCCTACTCACTGTATGGAAATTTAGCCAATAACAAGAAAGAGAATTTGTATAAATGGGCACTACTGTGAAATTGGCCGTGTTCTAAATGTTTCATTTGGGAGGATGAGGTGAGAAAATTAGGTCTGGTAGAAGTGACTTCAAGTTCATCCTGTGAGAATGACTTAGCTGTGCTTCATACATAGGCCTTTCTGCCTCCAAGCTGTCAATTTTAAACATAAAGGCAAATAAAATGAGTAGCATAATCATCTGCTGTAAGTAGACAAGAGACAAAAGGTAAGGTAAGGGATGCATCATGACAGAATTCTGCTCACCTGAGAAAACAGAAGGTTGACAATACAGGAAAACGCTGCCTGTGGTTTCTGCCCTTGCACCATCCCGTTGCTTTTGTCGTCTTTCCAGTGTCTGTTCTATGCTGCAGCTTGTTTGCTTTACAGGTTGCTGTCACAATATGCACCTCGTTTTGTGCTTTCCCCATATCACTTTTATCTGATAAGCATGTTTTTATGTTCTTACATTAAATGTTGGGTGTTGGTGATTCAATTAAACTGTAAGAAAAACCAGAATAGCTGGATGTGGTGGCACACACCCTTAATCCCAGCCCTCCAGAGGCAGAGGGAGGAGGATTGCTGTGAATTCGAGGCTACCCTGAGAATACAGAGTGAATTCCAGGCCAGCCTGGGCTAGAGTGAGACCCTACCTCGAAAAACCAGAAAGAAGAAGAAGAAAAAAGAATTTTGAGGGGCTGAAGAGTTAGGCACTTGCTTGCAAATCCTGTCAGCACATATTTGGAGTTTGTTTGCACTGACAGGAGGCCCTGGTGTGCCCATGTTCTCCCTCCCTCCCCGTCTCTCCCCCCTCTCTCTCAAATAAATTAATAAAGATATATTTTTAAAAAGAATTTTTAAAATAGCCGGGTGTGGTGACACATGCCTTTAATCCCAGCACTTGGGAAGCAGAGTTAGGAGGATCGCTGTTAGTTCAAGGCCACCCTGAGACTACAGAGTGAATTCCAGGTCAGCCTGGGCTAGAGTGAGACCCTACCTTGGGGGGGGGGGGAACATTAAAATGTGTATCTCATTTAGTTAGAAGATAAAACACAGGCTACTATGTAAAAAATTAAAGTATTTCTAAAAGATTATTGGGGGAACTATAATTTCAGCAATGTTATACTGATTCTTCATAGCATGTTTTAATAAAATTGTTTTTAGCATTGTTCCTTCTTTCTTTCTTTTTTTTTTTTTGAGGTAGGGTTTCACACCAGCCCATGCTGAACTGGAATTCACTGTGTAATCTCAGGATGGCAGCGGTGATCCTCCTATCTCTGCCTCCCAAATGCTGGGATTAAAGATGTGTGCCCCCACCCAGCAGCATCTTTCTTTTTTTTTAATTTTTAATTAATTAATTTTTTTATTAACAACTTCCTTAATTATAAAAAATACCCCATGGTAATACTCTCCCTCCCCCACTTACCCCTTTGAAACTCCACTCTCCATCATACCACCTCCCCATCTCAATCAGTCTCTCTTTTACTTTTGATGTCTTGATCTTTTCCTCCTCTTATGATGGTCTTATGCAGGTAGTATCAGGCACTGTGAGACCATGGATATCCAGGCCATTTTGTGTCTGGTGGGAGTATGTTGTGTGGAGTCCTGCCCTTCCTTTGGCCATTACATTCTTTCTGCCATGTCTTCTGCATTAGACCCTGAGCCTTGGAAGGTGTGATACAGATATTGCAGTATTGAGCACTGCGGTCATTTCTTTCCCTCACCATGATAGCTTCTGAGTCGTCCCAAGGTCACTGCCATCTGAAAAGAGAAGATTCTCTACCAAAAGTGAGAGTAGCATTAATATAAGGGTGAGAACATTAACAGAGGTGCTTACTGGGCAGTTTGATAAGCATAGTATGTACATTTGGCCAGGCAACAGCAGATGTTACAACCCTAGGGCTCATGACTACCCCTTTTGTAAGTTTTCAGTATCAGGGATGTATTCCCTTCCCATGGAGCGGGCCTCCTGTCCAATTAGAGGGCAGTTGGTTTCCCCCATAACAGATGTGCCACTATTGCACCCGTTGGCTCATTTGGCCTGGCTGGCCAATTATAAGGCTTGTAGTGATGAGTATCTTCACTGGTAATTTCTCTTTCTCCCATTGAACAGCATGCAGAATGGCTTCTTCTGGCTTTCTGTCAGCTGGTCTACATGGAGGAGGTTATCAGCTCAGATCTAGCAAGATTTTGCAGTGGCCTTGCAGCCCAAGTATATGGAGTCTTTAGCAATAAGCATCTTTTTTTAAAAATTTTTTTGGTTATTTTTATTTATTTGAGAGCAACAGAGAGAAAGAGGCAGATAGAGAGAGGGAGAGACAATGGGTGCGCCAGGGCCTCCAGCCACTGCAAATGAATTCCAGACATGTTGCCCCCTTGTGCATCTGGCTAACGTGGGTCCTGGGGAGTTGAGCCTTGAACTGGGGTCCTTAGGCTTCGCAGGCAAGCACTTAACCACTAGGCCATCTCTCCAGCCCAAGCATCTTTCTTAAATGACCCACAACCTTGCTTTTGTTGCCAGAGGTTTTTATTCAGGGGATATTTGTTGAGAGCACAAAAAATTTAAAATAATGCTTGTAGTGATGTTGGTCCACATATGCATATATACATATATATGTGTATATGAAGATTATACAGTATGAAGGAAAATGTTAAACACAACACTATTCTAGAAAAAACACTTCGTAGATAGTGAGACACATCTTGCTGACCTGTGCATTTAGCTGATCAGTTACACTGTAAGTCCTTGTGCTTGAATAAGAACAGGAAGGAGTTGAAGCTTTTGGATATGCAGAATTGTTCAATGCACCCCTGTGGTGGTGTGAATCAAGTGTCCCCCATAAACTTAGGTGTTCTGAATGCTAGGTTCCCAGCTGATGGAGATTTGGGAATTGACACCTCCAGCAGGCAGTGTATTGTTGGTTAGGGGCAGCTTTTGAGTGTGATAGCCAGTTTCCCCTTGCCAGTGTTGGGCACAGTCTCCTATTGCTATTGTCTGCCTATGTTGGCCAGTGGGGATCTCCTCATGCCATCATTTTCCCTGCCATCATGGAGCTTTCCCTCGAGCTTGTAAACCAAGATAAATCTCTTTTTTCCTACAAGCTGCTCTTGATTGGGTGATTTCTACCAGCAGTGCATGCGAACCTAATTGCAACAGCCCCTGCCTGTCTAACTGAATGCCCCGTGCTTAGTACATACTTTTACAAGGTAGAAATCAGTTATTCCTTCAAAGGTTCAGAGCCTTAGGGTAAGCTCTGCTGAAGCTTTGCCTTTCTTTATGTGCATGTGTGTGTGGGCATTTGTGTGTTTATTTGTGAGCATGTATGTGGATCCTTGAGGATAGCCTCAGCTATCATTCCTCAGGAATGCACCACCACTGCTTTTTTTTTTTTTTTTTTCTCCTGAAGTAGGGTCTCACTCTAGCTTAGGCTGACTTGGGATTCACTATGTTGTCTCAGGGTGGCCTCGCACTCATGGGTGATCCTCCTACCTCTGCCTCTCAAGTGCTGGGATTAAAGGTGTGGACCACCACACCTGGCCACTGCCTTTTTTGAGACATGCTCTTTCATTGATCTGGAGCTGTCACTAATTAGGTTAGGTTGGTTGGCCATTGAGCCCCAGGCATCCTCCTACCTTCTTCTCTTCCCCAGCATTGGGATTACATGTATTTGTCACCATGCCAACTTTATTTTTAAATGATTTGTTTGTTTACTTATTTATTTATTTATGATAGAGGCGGGTTGCAGATAGAGAGAATGGGCATTCCAGGCACTCTAGCCACTGCAAATGAACTCCAGATGCATATGCCACTTTATACATCTGGCTTTATGTGGGTACTGGGGAATCAAACCTGGGTCCTTTGGTTTTGCCAGCAAATGCCTTAACTGCTAAGCCATATCCCCAGCCTCCAACTTTTTTTCTGTTTGTTTGTTTTTTTTGTTTTTCAAGGTAGGGTCTCACTCTGGCCCAGGCTAACCTAGAATTCACCATGTAGTCCCAGGGTGGCCTTGAACTCACAGTGATCCTCCTACCTTTCTCTCCTGAGTGCTGGGATTAAAGGCATGTGCTGCCACCCTTGGTTCTCCAGCCCCCAACTTTTGTTAAAAATACTTTTATATATTTATTTGAGAGAGGGAGACACAGAGAATGAGTATGGGCATGCCAGGGCCTCCTGCCACTGCAAATGAACTCCAAATGTATGTGCCACGTTGTGCGTCTGGCTTTACATGTGTACTGGGGAATTGAATCCAGGCCATGAAACTTTGCAAGCAAACACTCTTAACCAGTGAGCTATCTCTCCAGTCCCATGCCAACATTTTCATGTGGATACTGGGTATTGAACTCAAGTCCTCATGCTCATAAGGCAAGCATTTGGCTGAGGTATCTCTGGAGCCCCAGAAAGTTTGCTTTTAAAAGCAAACCTTAATAAATTACCTATTCCTATTGTAATTGTTTTCTAATTTAGAAAATTTAATTGTATCCAAATCATTTGTAAATTATCTTATTAAAGATGTGTTTTTGAAAGTATTGAACTGCATTTAGATATAGATTTTATACCTAGTCTATAAAGCATATTTCACGTCTTACTGTAGACTAGAAAGAGTTTTTCATGAACTAAATAATTTTTTTTTTTTCTGAGACAGGCTCTTACTCTATAAGCTGGTTTGGGATGCACTATGTAGCCCAGGCTGGCCATGAACTTGCTATCTTCCTGCCTCAACCTCCCAACTGCCAGGATTATGGGCATGAGCCACCACACCTGGTTGTATCTTTGACTGTTAGGAAAAATGATGGTAGTACACTAACTGATTGGTGTTACCCAGTTTTTATTATGAGTTTGGGAATGCTGCATGGATCTCATATATAGAATAGGATTTATTTTCTTTTTTCTTTTTTTGAGGCAAGCCTAACAGCCTGGTCTTTTCTTTTAATGAGAGAGAAAATTGGCATGCCAGGGCCTCTAGTCACTAAAATCAAACTCTAGGCGTGTGCGCCACATTGTATGCATGCACCACCTTGTACATGTGACTTATGTGGGATCTAGGAGGTTGAACATGGGTCCTTTGGCTTTGCAGTCAAGTTCTTTAACTGCTAAGCCATCTCTCCAGCCATAGAATAAGATTTGATACTCATTTTTTCTGTTCTTAAAAAAAATACTTGTATTAATGTATTTGCAAGCAGACAGAGGGAGGGAGCAAAAGAGAAAGAGAAGGAGTGAATGAGAATGGGCATGCCAGGGTCCCTTGACCCTGCACACAAACTCCGGATGTATGTGCCACTTTGTGCATTTGGCTTTATGTAGGTACAGGGGAATCAAATCTGTCAGGCTTTGCAAGCAACATCTTTTTAAAAAATTATTCTTTTATTCATTTGAGGTGGGTGGGAGAGGCAGGCAGACAGAGAGAGAGAGAGAGAGAGAGAGAGAGAGAGAGAGAGAGAGAGAGAGAGAATGGGTGCACCAGGGCCTCCAGCCACTGCAAACAAACCCCAGATGCATGCGCCACTTTGTGCATCTGGTGGTCATGGGGAATTGAACCGAGGTCGTTTGGCTTTGCAGGCAAATGCCTTAATTGCTAAACCATCTCTCCAGCCCTCACTGTATTTGTTTGTTTGTTTGTTTTTTGAGGTAGGGTCTCACTCTAGCACAGGCTGACCTGTAATTCACTCTGTATTCTCAGGCTGACCTCGAACTTAGGGCCATCTTCCTACCTCTGCCTCCCAAGTGCTGGGATTAAAGATGTGTGCCACCATACCCGGCCACACTGTTTTTTTTTTTTTTTTAATTTTATTCTTTTATTTATTTGAGAGAGAGAGGGCAAGAGCAAGCAAGCATCTTTAACCACTGAGCCATCTCTCTAGCCCCTGATAACTCTTTTCTTCACCTCACTCTTTAAGTTGGGCTTTATGTTTCATTGATGATTAGTTGATAGATTTATATTTTGGGCCTGAGGTTTGCTTTTCATATAGGTGTTAGCTACCTGTTATGCTCTAAACTGTGTTAGTTTTCTATTATGCAGTGTGTTTACACCCTTATTGTGACCTATGGAGTCTGAAGGAAAGATAAATTTGAATGCAGAAATCAGTACTAATTTATGTGCATCCACATAATTTTGTGTACTTGATATTTCACTTGGTTATGTTTTTTTCCAAACTCATTTAAACTTGGGGTTTCAAGGTCTGCTGTGAGAGAAATACCATAAACATAATTTGTGTACTCCAGGAAAGGCAAATGGAACATCAAACGGAGATCAATAAAAATGACATTTCCAAATGCTAGCCTGCAATTTGTGGAGTGTGTTGAGCCATGCGGCAGAATGAAGCTTCCTCTCCCCCAGGGCGCGTGCAGTAAACCATGGGTGTGAGCCTGAGGAACCCGGAGCACCTGAACGCTTGTTATTTCTTGCAAGCTTGAAAAGCCTGGATCTGCATGCCGAAGTTGGGGAGTTGAATGATGATGTCATGGCCTTGAAGTACGAAATAGATGTAAGAACTCAGTTTATTGTCTGTCAAGGAAATCTTAACGAACTAGCCACGAAGCCCCTGACGAGCAGTGTGGAAGGTCTTACAGCCGGCACGGCTAATGTGGCCTCCCTGAGCTACGCGGGGTGAGCTGTCTTGGTTGACACATTGAATAGGAAGGGATCATCACCAAGCCTGAAGACAGACCATGGGGACGATGGTCGTTTAGCAGTGTTCTTCTTTTTTTTTTTTTAATTTTTAAATTTTTATTTATTTATTTGAGAGTGACAGACAGAGAGGCAGAGAGAGAAAATGGGAGCGCCAGGGCCTCCAGCCACTGCAAACGAACTCCAGACGCGTGCGCCCCCTTGTGCATCTGGCTAACGTGGGTCCTGGGGAATCAAACCTCGAACTGGGGTCCTTAGGCTTCACAGGCAAGCGCTTAACTGCTAAGCCATCTCTCCAGCCCCTTCTCCTCTTCTTGAAAGTAATTACTCTCAGCTGGATGGGCTGTCCTCAGGCTCATTCTTACTCTGAAGGTTCTTCTGCTTAGCTCCTGGTGATCTTGTAGCTTCTGTCTCCAGCCAGCTGGAGTGTGCAGATGCTCATGCCCTATGCACTCATATACAGAGCCAGAAGAAATCATCAAGGGTCCTCTTTTCACTCACCTGCCTGTTTCTTTGAGATGTCTCTTACTCATCCCAGATCTGCCCTTTTTGCTACCTTTTTGGTCAGCCAGTCCCATCAATTCTCTGGCCTTGTCCCCGGCCCCAGGACTGGGATTATAGATAGTTGTGGCCACTGTCAGCTGTTAAGTGATCACTGGGCAGTTAATCTCAGGCCTTCATACTTGCTGAGACATCTCAGCCCTGCAGTTTTTATTTATTTATTTATTTTTGTTTTTCGAGATGAAGTCTCACTCTGGTCCAGGCTGACCTGGAATTCACTATGTAATCTCAGGATGCCCTTGATCTTACAGCGATCCTCCTACGTCTGCCTGCTGAGTGCTGGAATTAAAGGTGTGTGCCAACATGCCTGGCTTGCAGTTTTAATTTTTAAACAAAGTCTTTTAAAGGTTTTTAATCAGGCTGGAGAGATAGCTTAGTGGTTAAGGCACTTGCCTGCAAAGGCTAAGGACCCAGGTTCAATTCCCCATGACCCATGTGTGACAGATGCACAAGGTGGCACATGCATCTGGAGTTTGCAGCGGTTGGAGGCCCTGCTGCATACATTTTCTCGCTCTCTTTCTCTCACTCTCTCTCACCTGTAAATAAGTAAGAATAAAAGTTTTAAGTGAAAATCTGTTTATGACTACTCTATGATTCCTTTTATGCAAAGTGTTCATTCAGAGTAGGCACGTCCACAGAACCCATATTGGTGGGCTGGAGGATGGGAGTTGGGTGCTGGGAGCAACTGTCGACAGAATGGAGCAGCTGTGAACATGTCTGGAACTAGGCTGTGCACAGCTTTGTGAATATTCTATGAGCCACTGAATTGTGCGCCATAGGTGGGTGAACCGATAAGCACATGCCGCTCCCCGTTTTAAAGGTCTGCCCCCGGCAGTTAAAGCAGACAGCGCTGCTACTTCCCGGAGAACAAGGCCCTGTTCCCAGCTCTGCCCTGCCCCTCCCAGAAGCCACTGCAGTCAGCATTTTGCTGATGCTTCCAGAACTCACCGTCCTACTCTGAATTCTTTTGGGGGAACATCAGAAGACAGATAGTGGTTACCTGTTCATGATCTTAAGACTTATATTAGTCAGCCTACATAAAGTTCCTCATCAGACTTCCATTTGGTGATTTTAGCAGGAATTGATGGTCATTACTTACAGATTATAAAGTGTTATAAAATTGATCGTTGTTTATGTATTTGTGAGCTGTAATTTCATAAAAAATCATGTCTAATCGACTGTTAGCGTGCCTCATTGCAGTTCATGTGGGAAAAATCAAGATAAATGTCTACTCCTTCCACTCCTGTTTTACTGTTTGGCACTGCTGGGACTAACGCCCGAGTTAGAGACTTCGTGAGTCAGTCAGTGCTCAGTGAATTTTTTTTATTTTTTGTTTGTTTTTTGTTTTGGTTTTTCAAGGTAGGGTCTCACTCTAGTCTATGGTGACCTGGAATTCACTATGGAGTCTCAGGGTGGCCTCGCACTCACGGGCGATCCTCCTACCTCTGCCTCCCCAGTGCTGGGATTAAAGGCGTGCGCCACCACACCTGGCAGTGCTCAGTGATTTGGATCCACCCCCTGGGGCCCAGGCTCTGAACAAATGAACCTTTTAGGGGACATTTTTTTTTTTAATTTTTATTAACATTTTCCATGATTATAAAATATATCCCATGGTAATTCCCTCCCTCCCCACCCCCACACTTTCCCATTTGAAATTCCATTCTCCATCATATTACCTCCCCATTACAATCATTGTAATTACATATATACAATATCAACCTATTAAGTATCCTCCTCCCTTCCTTTCTCCACCAGGGGACATTTTTTATACAAACTAGACTCCATGGTATGGTTGTTTTTGTGTGTGTGTGTGTGTGTGTGTGTGTGTGTGTGCATGTACGTGCACATATGTGTGTTATATGCATGTATCTTGTTTTGACTTGCTAAAATTTTGTAATAATTTAAAAGTCTCCGTTGATGTATATTGGCCTGTGTTTTCTTGTAATCTTCATTTCTGACTTTGGTATTGGGTTAAGGCTGGTCTTGTGGAATGAGTTGGAAAGTGCTTTGGTATTATGTCATGGAATGAGTTGGGAAATGCCTCCTCTTTGGGTTTCTGGAACAATTTATGTAGACTTGGAATTGTTCCACTGTCATCTTGCTTAGTTGTTTTGCAGAGAGAAACCTGATAATCTTGTCTTTGCTTTGTTGGATGTCGAGTGTCTTTTTCCTCCCTGGTTTTGTTAAGATTATCTGTTTATCATTGAGTTTCAAGAATTTTATTATAGATCTTATAATTTTCCTTCATGATTTTTGTGCATGATTTTTAAAAATTTTTATTTGTTCATTTTTATTTATTTACTTGAGAGCGACAGAGAGAGAAAGAGGCAGATAGAGAGAGAGCGAGAATGGGTGCACCAGGGCCTCCAGCCACCGCAAATGAACTCCAGAAACATGCGCCCCCTTGTGCATCTGGCTAACGTGGGTCCTGGGGAATCGAGCCTTGAACCATGCTCCTTAGGCTCCACAGGCAAGCGCTTAACCACTAAGCCATCTCTCCAGCCCTTGTGCATGATTTTTCTGAGCTGCTTGGAATTTTTAAAAATGATTTTGAAAAATTTCAAAAACCTTTATATCTCCCCATTTGGAAGACTCCATTTGTATACATATTCAGTTTGTTTGGTGTTGCATTTTGGATAGTTTCTGAGACTAAACCTTCAGGTTCACAGATCTTTTCTTTTGTAGTCCCTAAACAGCTGTGGATCCCATCTAGCAAGGTTTGGGAAATCTTGATGTGCTTAATGGGCCCTTCTTGTGAAATATAAAAATATGCCCCTTTTCTGCTGATGTGAGTTGAACCTATAGCCTCGTGCAAACTAAGCACAAGCTCTTCCCCGACCTGTGTCCCTGGCCTCTGTGTCTTTACTTGAGCTTATGCTTTCCTCACCTTGAACATGTGATTTCGTTACAGTCAGTGCTCTCATCGTCTGTCCATACCATTGGTCATTTCTAGGTTTCTTTGAATTGACTTTTGTTGTTGGATATATATACACACACACACATATATAATACTCATGTCCTCCCCCCCCCCTTTTTTTTGTTTTTTTGAGGTAGGGTCTCACTCTGGTCCAGGCTGACTTGGAATTAACTATGTAGTCTCAGGGTGGCCTCCAACTTTCAGTGATCCTCCTACCTCTGCCTCCCAAGTGCTGGGATTAAAGGCATGTGCTACCACACCCGGCTTCATGGCCCTTTTTTTTAAACCTGCTAATATTTGATGGATGCTGGTAAAGTGATCTGAGTTTACCTCATTGTATACTGGATATATTTTATTGTTTTACATATTTTCAGCTGTGTTCAGAGACCTGCTGAAGATACTTGGCTAAAGTATAGTATTCTGGAGGAAGGTCTGTCTGGAAACTGATTCTAAAGAAGTGTACTGGCCCTGGTTTTCTTTTCTTTTTTTTTTTCCTCTTCTTTTTTTGAGGTAGGGTCCCTCTAGCTCAGGCTGACTTGGAATTCACTCTGTAGTTCCAGGCTGGCCTCTCCCTCACAGTGATCCTCCTCCTACCTCTGATTCCCAAGCGCAGGGCCACCATGCCCGGCCTGATCCTACTTTTGAGGTTGTGTCTTGAAGCTTTTTAGTCAGGAAAGAACCGCCTTTTTTCCAGGCTGAGGTAGGGCCTCTGAGTGTATTTATTACTCAGTGTTTGTGCAACTGAGATTATTTGTGCTCTGCTGTGTTGGTGACAAATCAGATTCTCTGTAGATAGTCCAGCCATTATTCCATTTGGTTCTCTCCATTTCTTCTCTGCCTCAGGTCATTTTTTTTAAAAATGTTGACTTCCTCGGTACATATAGACAATATAACAAGATCATAATCCCTTCCCACCACCTTTCTTTTTAACCTCTCAGATGCCCCTCCACTAAATCCTTTCTTTCCAACTAGTCTGTGTTCTATTTTGACATCATTTTTCCTTCCTCTTATACAGGTCTTTTGTAGGTAGTGCTAGCCACTGAAGTCATGAGTGCCCTGGTCACTTTGTGTCTGGAAGATAGTACTGTAAGCATTCCTTCCTTTCCTTTCACTTTCATATTCTGTTTTTTTTTTTTTTTTTGCAGGGGGGGTCGTTGTGGGGGATTCATGGTAGGATCTCACTCTAACCAAGGCTGACCTGGAATTCTCTATTAGTCTCAAACTGGCCTTGAACTCAAAGCCATCCCCCTATCTCTGCCTCCTGAGTGCTGGGATTAAAGGTGTGCACTACCACGGCTGGCTTTATTTGGGGGTGGGGCAGATAGGATGGGTGCACCAGGGCCTCCAGCTGCTGCAAACGAACTCCAGACACATGTGTCATTTTGTGCATCTGGCTTATGTGGGTCCTGGGGAATCAAACCTGGATCCTTCAGCTTTGCAGACAAACAAGCACCTTAACAGCTAAGCCATCTCTCCAGCCCCTGGCTATCATATTCTTTCCTCAACCTCATCTGCAATAGATTCTCAGCCTTGCAGGGTATGATGGTGCTCTCTCACTTAGTGGAACACATCGCTATCTTTTCTTCTCAGCACTTTGATGAGTGTTGTTGTTTTTTTTCTTAAATTTACTTGAGAGAGAGGGAGAGAGAAAGTGGTAGGTAGGGATCTTGTTAATTTCTTACAAGCTATTGGGGGCTGAAGAGATGGCTTAGTGATTAAGGCACTTGCCTACAAAGCCAAAGAACCCAAGTTCGATTCCTCAGTACCCATGTAAAACCAGATGCACAAGGTGCATTATCTGAAAGTTGTTATTTTTTTAAAATGTTTCTATTTATTTGAGAGAAAGAGAGAAGCACATAGAGAAAACGGGCATGCCAGGGCCTCAGCCACTGCAAACTCCAGGCACATGTGCCACCTTGTGCATCTGGCTTACGTGGGTCCAGGGGAATCAAACCTTGGTCCTTAGGCTTTGCAGACAAGTGCCTTAACCACTAAGCCATCTCTCCAGCTCATGTTAGTTCACTTATTTTGTTTGCTTGAAATTGTTTGAGGGTCAAGATGCTAATACTTCCACCACGATTCTCTAGGCTCCAGCAGTAAATTCAGCACTGTGTTTCTGAAGAGGGGCAGTTTGCTGCTTCTGTTGATGTCTTGCCTCCTGGGACCCATTCCCCTGTTGATATTATTTTTGGTTACTAAGAAGTTTCCTAGAATCTCTCTGTATCTCTCCTTTTCTTTCTAGCCATGGATAATGCTGTCAAAAAGAGCACTTACCCTAGGAATAGAAACATTTAAATTACTGGCACACAGCTGACTTCCTACTTAGCTTAGAATGCTTTTTGGTGCTTGGAGCTGGACTTAGACAGTTTTGATATCTAGTGCTTTGTTGCAGTGACAGCTCTGACCTTGCAGCTCCCACGTTTAGTTCAAGTGAGACTACTGCCTGTACACTCTGGGCACCTTCGCCACTACTGTGCAGCCTGCCTGACTGCACATTTCTGATCCTCTGTAGTTCTGAGTGGCCTCATTCATTTTTCTTTCCTATTATTACTCTATTACTCTATTATTACGCATAAGCCTGGTTTCCCATATACAAAACCCATGAGTGTTTAAGACATACTGACCAGGGACATTTCTTTTTCCAAAAAATCTCAAATAAAATGAAAAAAAGAAAGAAAGAAAAGTGTTAACTTTGAAATCAGGGTGAGTTAAAAGAAAACAATTGATGTACCCAGTATAATCTTGTGTGTGTGTGTCTGTGTGTGTGTACGCACGCATGCATGTGCGTGCATATGTATATATTTGCTTATGGGCACAGGTGTGAGCACACGTGAATGTGTATGTGCATATATGTGTCAAGTCCAGAGGTTGATGTCGGGTGTTTTTCTCGATCATTCTCCTCTTTGCTTTGTTGAGGCAGATCTCTCACTTGACCCCAGAGCTTGCCAGGCATTCCATCTGCAGCTCCCATGCACTGGGATCCTACACCCACTTGGCATTTATGTGGGTGCTGGAGATCTCAACTCCAGTCTTCATGCTTCTGCAGCCAGCACTTGACCATATGGGCCATCTCCCCAGCCCTGAGACAAGGTCTTACCATGTAACTCAGGCTGGCCTCAAACACATGATCACCCTGCTTCAGACTCCTGAGTGCTGGAATTACAGGCCTGTGTCACTTGGCTTAAAATAGGCTAGGGAGATGGCTTAGTGGGTAAGACACTTGCCTGCAAAGCCTAACAACCCAGGTTTGATTCTCTGGTACCCACCTAAGCCAGATGCACAAGGTAGTACATGTGCCTGGAGTTCATTTGCAGTGGCTAGAGGCCTTGGATGCCCATTCTCTCTATGTAGCTGCCCTTTTCTTTTTCTTTCTCTCTCTCTCTTTTATTTATTTATTTATTTTGCATTCGTAAAGTACTCTTTATTACTAAGATTTTATAATTCATTTTAATCATATAGGTATTGCATCATTGATGATTTTTAAATACTTTAATGCCCATCACTAAAGACATTGTTTCCTATCTCTACAAAGTAGATCTTTTACTTTGAGCTCTCTCACCTCCAAAGATCTTGAAATATCAATATTTTTTTCATTTTCTAAAATAATTATTTGCAAATGGCTTATTAGGTCTTATGAAGGATATTCCTAGGATAATATACTACTGGGTAGCAAAGTCATCTTTTATAGTGCATAGTTTTCTAAAACAACCACCACCACACATCAGGAACAGTGAGAAGAACACCCGGGCAGTTCCTGACACAGGTGTGGGTTCCAGATTCAGGTTGTCCTAATTCAGAATCGTGCTGTATCATTGCTTAATCATATGGCCTTAAGCAAATAATCTACCCTACGTTTTTGTGCCTAGACTCCCCAGGAGTAAGATTAATAGCACCACCTATGAAACCTAATAGTTGTGAAAATGACAGAAAACCTATGAATTAAAACATGAATCTCATAAGCCTTGTTCTAAAACAAGAAACCTAAGAAAAAACAGTGTCTCTCTCTCTCTCTCTCTCTCTTAAATAAATAAAAAAATATTTTAAAAAATAGTCTTTTAAAAAGACATTTAATACAGTCTTGCTGTCTTGGGGAGACTGGCCTTCCTCAGCACTGCTGAGAGCAGAGGAGCTCTGTAGGAACATCTTTTCTTTTAGGAGGTAATTTTTCTTGCTAAGTATGCCATAAGAACTTGAAGAATGATCTTAATTTCTCATTTTAAAATGACTGCCAGCTGAGCCAGACTGTTTAACATGTCAGAATTAGAGCACATGGATTTGTCAATAAATTCAAACATGTTGGTAGTTGCCATTACTACTAAGTAGTTTGAGTAATATATTATATTCCCATTTTAAATGGGTATTGATCTTCATTCAGTGACTAAATTGGAGCATCTCAATTCTTATGAAATTGCTGACTCTTTTCACTTTGTAGGTATACAGCTAGACATAAATTCTAGCCAACATGCCACAGATTTTTTTTTCTTATTTTTGCCTCTTTATGCAATACTCTAGGAAGTAATACTTTTTGGATACTAAAAATAGCAAAAATACATGTCTTAAAAAAAATCCAACCAAGTTCAAACTGTGTCTTTATTATGTCTTGAAGGTACCTGATGTTTATTGAGTTGCCCTTGGTGCAGAGAAAGTTCTGTCAAAGTTGTCAACAGCTGCTGTTACCTGACGACTGGGGTGAGCATCGAGAGCACATAGTGCTGGCTGATGTCTCCATCGCCCAGCTGAGAAGGCCCAGCCGGCTCCTTTTCCCCTTGGAAAACAAGAAGACAAATGCTCAGTATCTGTTTGCTGATAGGAGCTGTCAGTTCTTGGTAGACCTCGTCTCTGCCCTTGGATTTAGAAGAGTACTGTGTGTTGGAACACCCAGGTATGTTCTCCAATTTTTAGTCCTCCTGGCAACACCATTTAATAATAAAATGAACATTATACCAAGCAGTTTGCTGTGTGCAGGGTAAGGCGTGAAGCACTTGAGTCTAAGAGGAAGTAGAACGTGCGGTCCTTCTCTTAAGGAGTTTGCAGCCTGTATTCCAGTTCAGAGAAACCTTTACAGATTTCTTTTTGATATATGGTAGGAGATGTTTCAGATTTGAGAACAAAAGGTTTTTATATTGTTAGATTTCTCTGTTAAGTTCTGTCCTTTTAAAAATATTTGCAAAATGGGCTGGGGATGTAGCTCAGCTGGTAGAGTGCACAAAACCCTAGCTCCCATCCCCAGCTGCACATACAACCAGAAGTGCTGGAGCATGCCTGTGGTCCTAGCATGTGGGAGGTGCAGGCAGGCAGATCCAAACTTCAAAAGTCATTCTTGACTATATAGAGGTTTGATGCTAGCCTAGGCTACCTGAGACCCTGTCATTTGTATATGTATGTATATGTCAAATTCTCGTCAGTGTTCCATTAGTTAGATATTAGAAAGTGGATGTGTTTGTTACTTATTAGCTTATTGTCTGTGATGTTTATGATGTGGTATTAAAGTTGCTTTCATTAATTGCTCTAGGCTGCATGAACTGATCAGGTTGGCAGCATCGGGTGAGAAGAAGTCAAACATTAAAAGCCTTTTATTGGATATTGATTTTCGGTAGGTTTATAATATGTAATACTCATTCTCCATTCTTATCTCTTATTTTTTGTTTTTCCTTCTTGTTTATAATCTATACTGAATCTTTAACATTTAGGTTGGAATTCTACTGCAAGGTAACAGTTATTCTTAGGGTTTTTTGCATATTCCCCTTTTTTCAAGGTAGGGTGTCACTCTAGCCAAGGCTGACCTGGAATTCACTATGTAGTCTTGGGTTGGCCTCGGACTCATGCCAGCCCTACCTCTGCCTTCCAAGTGCTAGAATTAAAGACATGCACCACCACACCTGGCTTTTTGTACATTCTTGAGTGTGTTAAAGGAATTCCCCTGTAAGATGACAGTTATTCTTAGGTCTTTTGCACATTCTTGAGTGTATTAAAGGAATCAGTCACTGTTCTTCCTATTTAGGTCTTTGTCAGAATACTGAGTGACACTGAGTGTGCTATCTCCCTCCTACAAACAAGGCTGATGCTTGAAGGGTAAAATGTCACGTGAACAAGTACAGCTTTAGATTAGCTTTATCTAGCTAATCTGTTTGTGTGTGCGCGTGTGCTTGCATGCATGTGCACACCAGGGCCTCTTGACTGCAAACAAATGCCACATACTTGTGCATTTTTTTTTAACATCTGGCTTATGTGGGTGCATTGGGACTTGAACCTTGACTTTCCAAGCAAGATCCTTTAACTGCAGAGCCATCTTCCCAGCCCCAAGTACAGCTTTTATAAATCATTTTCCTTATATTTCCAAATTGTCTCATACAAGCAACTAGTGTCTCCAGTTTCTCATTATACTCTCATTCATTATTAACAAGACCAGCCTGTTAGCTGCTCATGCCTTGTTGATAGATCTTTTGTGGTTAACTAATGTGCTCAACAGAAGTGATCCTTCACAATGTGATAGTAATCTTTCTTCTTAAGGAGAATTCAGCTTTCTCTTCCATTGAGATACAGCATACATCCTTGTTACCACGTTGAAGTGCCTATTTCAGAGTTTTTGGTTTGTATTCAGTGGGTTATTTCTCTGTTACCACCATCAATTTTCAGGAGACTGTATGTGTTTATTTGTAGTACAGACTGGCTTCAAACTCACTGTATAACCCAGGTTGGTGTTGACCTCCTGATCCTCCTGCCTCCACCTCCTGAGTGCTGCGATCATGGGCATGTGACATTATGCTTGGCTCAGCAAGGTTTCCAGTTCACAGAAAGGAAACACTATAGTCACTACTCTTGACAACCATTTCTATCCCTATGGATTTGCCTAGTTTGGACATTCTGTGCAAATGGAATCACTTGATATGAGACCTTTGTACCTGGTTTTATTTAGTCAGCATCAAGTAGTCTAGCCATATAACAGTACTTTATTCCTTTATGACTGTTTACTATTCCATTGTATAGATATATCAGTTTCTTTTGTAAGTCATGTATTCCTTTCCTACCATATTGTTGTCAATATAAATGTGTTGTTTTACAGGTAGAAGCTTAACCTTTAGGTTCTTATTTTGCCATTGTCAGCAATAGCTGGGACTTTGTGAGTTCTTTGTGTGTGTCAGGTCCTATTCTAACTCATTACTCGAGGAGCCCTTTAAGATGGGCACTATCAGCACTCTTGTTTTCCAGATGAGAAAAGAAAGTGTTAAAAGTAAAATAATGTACCCCAAATCATTTGCAAAAGGCCAAGACATAATTTTCTGGCAGTATTTTTGCTTTTGAACTTATATGTAAATAAGTGTTCCTTATATAGCTGCTTTCTGTATTGTCATCCCTCTCTCTCTTCCTCTTCCCTGGTTCCTCCTGCCTTTGCTCCACAGAGGTTTTCAGATGAATCAGTAACTTGTGCTGGGTTAATTATGTATTTAGAATAAGGTGCTATTACTGGTTGGAAATGGGTCACTGGAGTCCCAGAGATCTGTTCCTATGGCAGAAGATAGTGATCTCCATGACTGGAGTCCGGGCTGCCGCTCACTGGGCTCCAGCCACTATCCTGTACCTCACACCTTATTGTTAGACCTCCATCTTTCTCTCCATCTTGTTCTTAGACCTCCATCTTTGTCTCCGTCTTGTTGTTAGACTTCCATCTTTCCCTCCATCTTGTTGTTAGACCTCCATCTTTCCCTCCATCTTGTTGTTACACCTCCATCTTGTTGTTAGACCTCCATTTTTTCTTCCATTGTGTTGTTAGACCTCCATCTTTCCCTCCATCTTGTTGTTACACCACCATCTTTCTCTCCATCTTGTTGTTAGACATCCATCTTTCTCTCCATCTTGTTCTTAGACCTCCATCTTTTTCTCCGTCTTGTTGTTAGACTTCCATCTTTCCCTCCATCTTGTTGTTACACCTCCATCTTGTTGTTAGACCTCCATTTTTTCTTCCATTGTGTTGTTAGACCTCCATCTTGTTGTTACACCACCATCTTTCTCTCCATCTTGTTGTTAGAACTCCATCTTTCACTCCATCTTGTTCTTAGACCTCCATCTTGTTCTTAGACCTCCATCTTGTTCTTAGAACTCCATCTTGTTCTTAGACCTCCATCTTTCCCTCCATCTTGTTGTTAGACCTCCATCTTTCTCTCCATCTTGTTGTTACACCTCCATCCTTCAGTCCATCTTGTTCTTAGACCTCCATCTTTCTCTCCATCCTGTTCTTAGACCTCCATCTTTCTCTCCATCCTGTTCTTAGACCTCCATCTTTCTCTCCATCCTGTTCTTAGACTTCCATCTTTCCCTCCATCTTGTTGTTAGACCTCCATCTTTCTCTCCATCTTGTTGTTACACCTCCATCCTTCAGTCCATCTTGTTCTTAGACCTCCATCTTTCTCTCCATCCTGTTCTTAGACCTCCATCTTTCTCTCCATCCTGTTCTTAGACTTCCATCTTTCCCTCCATCTTGTTGTTAGACCTCTATCTTTCTCTCCATCTTGTTGTTACACCTCCATCCTTCAGTCCATCTTGTTCTTAGACCTCCATCTTTCTCTCCATCCTGTTCTTAGACCTCCATCTTTCTGTGCATGTTAGCTTTGCTTCTTAGATAGTATTCTTCATACTGCTGGAGCTTTGGTGACAGCACTGTGAAGCTTGTCTTGTTTCAGCTTACCTGTGTGATGGGAAGAGGTGGCTTTCCTGAGAGGCTGATTAGCTTGGTCATGTGCCAGTTCCCATGCTAGAGCCTTATTTTGGCCAGCTCTTGGCCAAACTCATGGGGTAGGCAGTCTACAGAGAGGTGTGTGGCATAAGGTGTGTGGCTAGAGGAGAAACAAAGCTGTAGTCTATGACTGACTAATTCTAGACAAAGGAGCACTCTGATTCCTCCCTTGTTCTCTTACTTCTGGGGAGATGATGCAGCCTTAACTTTCCAGTATCTTACAGCTCTAAGAATGCATATCAAGTTACATATGATCTTGACTTCAAACACAAGCTTTTCTTTCCTTGTGTGTGGGGTGGGCATGTGTGTATATGTATGTTTGTATGTATGTGGGTATGCATGCTTGTGGGTGTGCATGCCTATGGAAGTCAAAGGTCAATGCCACTGAAAACCTGGATTGTTGTTTCTTAAGTCTTCTTATACATTTAAACATTTAAAAGGTAAGAATCACAATATATACTTTTTTTAAGCATGAATGCTACATGTTAAATGTTTATTTTTATTTTTTTTCCTTTCAGTTTTCCGAGGTAGGGTCTCACTCTAGCTCAGACTGACCTGTAATTCACTATGGAGTCTCAGGGTGTCCTTGAACTCATGGTGATCCTCCTTCCTCTGCCTCCTGAGTGCTGGGATCAAAGGCGTGTGCCACGACACCTGGCAAGTGTTTATTTTATTTTATTTTATTTTTTTCAAGGTAGGGTCTCACTCTAGCTCAGGCTGACCTGGAATTCACTATGGAGTCTCAGGGTGGTCTCGAACTCACGACAGTCCTCCTACCTCTGCCTCCTGAGTGCTGGGATTAAAGGCATGCACCACCACGCCCAGCTCAAGTGTTTATTTTTTAATACTATTTTTAAAAATTATTTATTTATTTGAGAGACAGAGAGAAGAAAGAGGCAGATATATAGAGAGAATGGGTGGCAGGGCTTCTAGCTACTGCAAATGAATTCCAGACTCATGTGTCACCTTGTGCATCTGACTTACATGGGTCCTAGGGAATCAAATCTGGGTCCTTTGGCTTTGCAGGCAAGTGCCTTAACCACCAAGCCATCTCTCCAGCTCTTTAAAACAATTTTTTTTTTAATTTTTATGTATTCATTTGATAGCGACAGACAGAGAAAGAAGCAGAGAGAGAGAGAGAGAGAGAGAGAATGGGCGCACCAGGGCCTCCAGCCACTGCAAAACTCCAGATGGGTGCGCCCCCTTGTGCATCTGGCTAACATGGGTCCTGGGGAATCCAGCCTCAAACCGGGGTCCTTAGGCTTCACAGGCAAGTGCTTAACCACTAAGCCATCTCTCCAGCCCTAAATAATTTTTAATTGAGATATATTTCAAACATACAAAAACAGTAGTTTTCAGATGTATTCACAAGGGTTTGGTATCACTATCTCATTCCAGAATATTTTCATCACCTTTGAAAGCTACACTTCCCCAATGAGCACTCTCTCCCTGACCCCAGTGTTCCCCAGTGAGCATTCTTCCCTGACCCCAGTGTTCCCCAGTGAGCATTCTCTCCCTGACCCCAGTGTTCCCCAGTGAGCATTCTCTCCCTGACCCCAGTGTTCCCCAGTGAGCATTCTTCCCTGACCCCAGTGTTCCCCAGTGAGCATTCTCTCCCTGACCCCAGTGTTCCCCAGTGAGCATTCTTCCCTGACCCCAGTGTTCCCCAGTGAGCATTCTCTCCCTGACCCCAGTGTTCCCCAGTGAGCATTCTTCCCTGACCCCAGTGTTCCCCAGTGAGCATTCTCTCCCTGACCCCAGTCTTTCCCAATGAGAATTCTCCCTGACCCCAGTGTTCCCCAGTGAGCATTCTCTCCCTGACCCCAGTCTTTCCCAATGAGAATTCTCCCCTGACCTCAGTCTTCCCCAGTGAACATTCTCTCCCTGACCCCAGTGTTCCCCACTGAGGATTCTCACACTGACCCCAGTCTTCTCCAGTGAGCATTCTCTCCCTGACCCCAGTGTTCCCCACTGAGGATTCTCACACTAATCCCAGTCTTCTCCAGTGAGCATTCTTCCCTGACACCAGTCTTACCCAATGAGAATTCTCCCCTGACCCCAGCCTTTCCCAGTGAGCATTCTCTCCCTGTCCCTAGCCTTTCCCAGTGAGCTTTCTCTCCCTGACCCCAGTGTTCTCCAGCGAGCAATCTCTTCCTGACCCCAGTCTTCCCCAGTGAGTGTTCTCCCTGACCCCTTGCCTCTGGCAGCCACATTTGACCTTTCTGGATTTGTCTACTCTGGTATTTCATATAAGTGGCAGCATATAAATAGGTGATGTTTTGTGTGTAGCTTTTTTCACTTAATGCAATGTTTTCAAGGCTCATCCATGCTATAGTATGCATCAGCAGACCCTTTAATGAGTAAATAATAACCCAGTATGTGGTTATACTAAGGCATGTTGATATGTTGTTATGATTTTGAGGACCATGGAAGAAAGTTAGGAGAGCAAGTGGTGATGGCTTAAAAAAGAATAGCAGAGAATATACCAAAGCAAAGACCATGAAATTCAGAGGCAAAATGGGTAATAAAGACAGTTAAATCAGCAATTATACATGTCACAGGCCCAGAATTTAGAGGAAATGCCTACATGGTAGATCTGAAGCTTAGAGAAAATACACACAAGGTAGGCTCAGAGATGGGAGGAAAATCATACATGTAATCAAAGTGAGAACGGAGCCCAATGCATAAGGCAGACAGAAGACAGGCAGAAAACTACCCAGGCCACGAAGCAGTGCGCTCACCTACCCAGCCAGGCCAGACCGGGGAGAGCCAGACTTACCTGTGTCCAGACAGAAATCACAGGACAGAGAGCAGAGTGAGGTCAACATGGACAAGCCTTTATGGTTGATTATTTTGGTCAACTCATTTTTGTAAGGGGAGACCTAATTGGTGTGTAGATTGGAGGGGTTGACCCTACAGGCCAGCCCATCTAGCTAGTGTGCTAGACTGCGGAGGCGGCAGGCGTGCTGTAGACTTCGTGGGTGAAACTAGATCAGACACGAATTCCATTCTTCTGCCGAGGCAGGTGGCATCTTCTGGTTTCCTCTTGGGCTCCTTTTCCTAACTGAAACTGCCTAAAAGAAGCTGGCTTTCTCTATTTCTCCTTCACTGTTTTCCCCCAATGACCTGTGTGTTAAAGGCTTAGTTCTCAGTGTCTCACACTAAGGGAGGTAGTGGTACCTTGGAGTTAGGGCCCAGTGGGATATCCTTAGGGGAGGCATGCTCTTGAGAGAGTTCTTGTGGGGACTCCTGGATAGTTCTCACAAGAAAGTTGTTACAGCTGGGCATGGTGACACCTGTGTAATCCCAGCAGGTGGATGCTGAGGCTGGAAGATTGCTACAAATTAGACATTTGCTATCTTGTTTCACTATAGAGGGTCTGTCCTGGGCTGCAGAGCCACCTCAACTCCAGAGCTGTCTGTCCATGAGCTAAAAACATCCTTCTCCAGGGCTGTGTGATGTGAGGTTACCATTGGCTAAGATGAATTTCTCTCTGTGCTAATTTTAGCATGAAAGATGCAACACTCTATTTGGCAAACTACTATCCAAATAAAGTTGTAGCAGAAATGAATTTCTTAGGTTCATTTTATGAAGGAATTTATTCAGCTCTTGATTACATTTCCTGTGGAAGAGATGCTTCACACTTGGCAACTGACTCTTATTTAAAGAGAATGAATGATCAAATGACAGGAACGTCCTTTTGAACAGCTTTCAAGTGCTCGCTTCTCTGATTGGTTTTGTTTGTCTGACTCAGTGGAGAGAATCATTCTTTGTGGCCAATTTCATTTTAAGAGGTGAAGTTGAGTGATTTTTTTTATATAATTTAAAATAAGAATAATTATGCTCCCTTGTTTTTACTTGGCAGAAACTTAGAAGTTTTAGCTTTTTCTCTGTGACCCTGCACATTGTTGCCTGGAGTGTTCTAGACAGGTGTACTGTACTGAATTTTATATAAATCAAATTTTCTCTTTAATTTTCAAAAATGCCCCTTGTTCCTTTGTGAGGTAATGAAGTAGCGATGGAGTGAGGAGGGGTTTGTACTTTCCTGTGCTGTTCCTCTCAGAGCAGCCCAGAGAGGACACCCTCGCGGGTGGGTCATAGACCAGAAGCTGTGCTGGTAGTGACTTGCAGGGCAGTGCCTACCTCTAATCCCAGCACTTAGGAGGGCAAGGCAGGAGGATCCCTGCAAGCTCTGGGCTAGCCTGTGCTACACGGTGAGACTCTTGGGACAAATGAAAAACAAAAGATTCAGTTAATTTGAAATGTAGTTATCTATATTTGTGTTCTAATGGTGATGGATGTTGCTATGTAGTTGGAGTGGCCATTTTGTGCAGTATATATTGGGACCATCTGTGAGTTGTTGGTCTTTTGTTTATTTCTTCAGCGCAGACAAACGCTGTACAGTGGGCAGGGAGCTAACCACGCCTTCAATGTTATAAAGGGAACAGCTCTGAGAGGGTGGGCAGCCGTTCTTCCATGTCCACCAAGCGAGAAGAAATTGTCTTTGATTTGATTTTGAATTTAAACACAGCTTTCTAGTATTAGAGGCATTAAGACATAAAAACCCCTTCTGGCTGATCTGTATTAAAGTAATGATGGTAACATTTAAGTATGTAGCTATCATTGTGTCGACCGCTTTGTATGCACAATCTCATTTACTTTACGAAGTCCTAGAAGACTTATTTTTTCCATTTGGTGATATGAGAGGTTTTCCTGGTGCGTCTCTGTGCCATGGGAAAGTTGGCTATGTCCAGCTTAGATTCTTGGAAATGCTAAGGTGTCCACCTTCACAGCCTTCAGGGCCCCAAAATGAGTGGTGAGGATCTAGGGAGCAGGATTGAGCCTGATATCTGGGAGTATTAGAGGCAGGGACCAGGGCCCTGGCCCACTTTGCTGTCTCCCTCTGCTGTCACTTAGCTTTTCCATCTGGAAACTGTGACTATAGGTATCATTTGCCTCTTAGGTTGTAGAGTAATGTGAATGTCTGTTCAGCATGTGGTAATTAACACTCAAAGGTCACCTTGTTTGTGATGCATTCATCAAAACTACTGTGCATCTTGAAAGTCCATCCCTTGACTGGACATGGTGACACCCACCCACCCAGCACTCGAGGGCTGAGGTAGGAGGGTCACTGTATTTGAGGCCAGCCTGGGCTGCAGGGTAAGTTGTAAGAGTGAAACCCTGCCTCAACATTAACTAACTAAAGTACTTTAGGAGGAGGCAGCTTGACAAGTGAGAAGCCTCAAACTGAAACTACCTAGATCTGAACGTTAGCATCAAAAACAGTGTGGCTTGAAGCAGATCACTTCACTCCTTCGTTACTTCCCCCAAGTTACTTTCTTTTCAGTAACTTGGGGATCACATCATCTACATTGGTGGGTTTCTGGGGACATGTGCAGTGGCTGAGGCAGGGGATCACTTGACTCCAGAAGTTCTGGACTAGCTGTCATGTGCTATGCCAGATAGGCACCACACTCATGTGGTGTAATGTGGTGGCCTCACAGGAGCTGGGTTGTCTGTATAGGGGAATTGATCCAGGTCAGAAATGAAGGACTGCTGGGAAGATGATTAGAGAGCGAGAGTGCCAGGCATGGTAGATGGCACACGTGTAGCCCTAGTGCTGGGGAGGCTTGAGGCAGGAGGATCAAGAGTACCTGGTCAGCCTGTGCTAGGGTGAGACTCTACCAAAACTAAATAAATCAGTAGACTGGGGTAAAAGAAAAGAAAAAGAAACAAGCCCAGAAATGCTAAACAACTTGCTTCCTACACAATAAGTAAGTGAGTGAGCTAGGATGTGAAGCCAGTTCTTGTACTCCAGCTGCTCATGTTCCTGGTTAGGAACCACACTGCAACCAAAAGAGAGGCTGGGCTGGGGCTCTCTGTCATAGTATAGTTACCATAGGCAATCAGTCTGTCACAGACAAGGGGTTCACAGTATAAGAAAAGAAGGCATATAAGTAAGGCTGTATCCCCATTTTTTTTCAGTCTTTGCAAGAAGGACAGTGTGGTTCATTTGTGATTTATTTGTAATAAGTTTAACAGGGTTCAAGTTTATGTACTGTGTTAAAAATTCAGAAATCAGTAATGAAGGCACTAAGACCTAACTGTGTATATAGAGAAAACATAGTTCACCTAAGCCTAGGGAATATAGTCTTGTATGTAATTAAATAAATACAAACTGAAACCATAATGTGATATGTTTTGCCTAGCTAATTAGTAAAATAAAGTGTTAATAGCCAAAGCTGACACTCTTATTTATTTCTGATAGCACTTGAAATTTTATTTTTATTTATTTAATTGTAAGCAGAGAGAGAATGTATGGATGTGCCAGGGCCTCCAGCTGCTGCAAATGAACTCCAGATGCATGTGCTTCTGTGCATCTGGCTTTATGTGGGTACTGGAGAATTAAACCCAGGTTGTTAGGCTTTGCAGGCAAGCACCTAATGCTGAGTCATCTCTCCAGCCCCTCATATCATTTTTTTTTTTTTTTTTTTGGTTTTTCGAGGTAGGGTCTCACTCTTGTCCAGGCTGACCTGGAATTCACTATGGAGTCTCAGGGTGGCCTTGAACTCACAGCAATCCTCCTACCTCTGCCTCCCGAATGCTGGGATTAAAGGCGTGCGCCACCACGCCCGGCTCCCTCATATCATTTTTAAGTAGTCAGTTAAAAAGCTAAGTAGGAGATTGGCGTGGTGGCACATGCCTTAAATCCCAGCATTTGGGAGCCAGAGGTAGGAGGATTACCATGAATTTGAGGCCACCCTGAGACTACAGAGTAAATTCTAGGTCAGCCTGGGCTACAGTAAGACCCTACCTCAAAAAACCAAAAAGCAAAAACAACAAAAAAGTAAAACAGTTTACTCAGAAAATAAACAGCCCTATATCCTGGCAGTAACTCAACACATATAAAAAGCCCAGACTTCTTTTCCTCTTAAATTGAAAAGCATGTTGTAGCAAACTAAATTAATTTGCATTAGTTGAGAAATACTTTGCATAAATTCTACTTCTTCTTTTTGTTGTTGTGTTTTTGAGGTAGGGTTTCACTGTAGCCCAGGCTGACCTGGAATTCACTATGTAGTCTCAGGGTGGACTTGAACTTATGGCGATCCTCCTACCTCTGTCTCCCAAGTGCTGGGATTAAAGGCATGTGCCACCACACCCGGCTTTTTTTTTTTTTTTTTCTTTGAGGTAGGGTCTCACTCTAGCCCAGGATGACCTAGAATTCATTATGTAGTCTCAGGATGGCCTCAAACTCATGGTGATCCTTCCTCCTCTGCCTTTTGAATGCTGGGATTAAAGGCGTGTGACATTATACTCAACTCTTTTTTTGTTAACTGTAGAAAGTAATAGCTGTTGAGCAGAAATATTGACCCAGTATTTTCCTCAAAGGTATTGACCATGAACTATATAAAAAAATTTTTAATTGCTTGTTTGCGATCTCTCTTGCTGCTGCTAGGCTTCGGGATTCCCATGGCTCTGTGGCCACAGACGAGCGTGCTTTGTACCCGGCTTCATGTGGCCACTGAGGAGAATTGAATGTGGGTGGGCAAGTGCCTTTAACTGTTGACCCATCTCCCCAATCCCAATAGAGACATTTTAATTGTAAACACAGTGTAAGCTTACATTATGTAATAATATGCCCGTAACCCAGTTGGTGTGCTGGTCCATGGGAGCACGTATATTTTATTTGCTCGTTTTGCAATACAGGGGTTAAACTTAGGACCACAACCATACTAGACAAGCAGTGTACCACGGAGCAGGATCATCAGCCTTAGGAAAATTCTCTATTCTGAGATAAGCAAGCCAACCTTGATTCATGCTGTAGTCCAAGCTGGCTTTGAGCTTGCAGTCCTCCTGACTCCACGCCTGGCTTCTGTAGTAGTAGTAGTATTTTATTAAGGACATTCTTAGTATGAATATATCATGTGTTGGTACTATTCTTCCCCTCCTCCCTGCCCCCATTCTGCTGGAGGCCCTCCTCAGTGGGGTTGCAGGTACCCCCCATGGGGTTGTGGGTTATGCATTTTGAGGACAGCAATGAAGGCCCAGCTGAAACCAGAGAGGAATTGGGGAGACAAGCAAGAGTGCTGCTTCCATGGTGAGCCTGACAATCAGCACCAGGATGAAGGAGACAGATGCTGAGAATACTCAACACATTCTAAATCCTAATACCTCCTAATACCTTATCACTAACCTATACTTTTCTTCATATAGTTTTATTTTTATTTATTTATTTGGGAGAAAGGGGGTGGGGAGGCCACCCCAGGGCCTCCACCCATTGCAAACAAATTCCAGATGCATGTGCTTCCTTGTGCATCTGGCTTACGTGGTTTCTGGGGAATCAAACTGAGGTCCTTTGGCTTTGCAGCCAAGTACCTTAACTACTAAGCCAATTCTCCAGCCCACTAAACTATATTTTATGCTATAAAATGATACTTTGATTAAATAAACTTCATCATTCTTTAGCTTTTTAAAATAATTTCAAGTCACTCTGAAACAATACATAGCAAACTTAAGCCAGTGACAAAACTACATGGTCTTCAAGATATAAAAGACACATGCTCCAGCCAGGCTGGTGCCACAGCGCACCTACTTGGTATTCAAGTTTTAAAAGATGTTAAATGTAATGGCGCATGCTTTTAATCCCCATACAAGGGAGGAAGAAGTAGGCGGATTAATGTGAGTTCAAGACCAGTTTGAGATTATGTAGTAAATTCTAGGCCAGCCTGGGCTAGAGTGAGACCCTACCTCGAACGACCAAAGTAATAATAATAATACATAAAAACTATAGTGTTTGTTTATAAGTGTAAGTTGTGGTGGGGCAAGTAACTCCAGCAATGAATTATTTTACAGGTATTCCCAGTTTTACCTGGAAGACAGCTTTTGTCGTTACAATATGTTTAACCATCATTTCTTTGATGGGAAGGTAAGGATAATGACCATTACCTCTGTCTTCTCTTCATAGCTAATGACACATTCAAGAGCGCCTCCTTTGCTATTTCTCTACCCTTTAGTAAAAGTCATGATTGTTTGTTTTGTGGTGCTAGCAATTGAACTCAGGGCCTCATACATCCTAGGCAAGTCCTTTACCACTGAGCTACATCCATCCATGGAGGGGCTCTGTGGGTGCTAATCCCTGGGTTTGAGAACTGATTGAGTGAGGGGAAGGAGGGCTGGGGAGCTGAAAATCATATGACAAGAATGATGAGGACTATGCGAGCACTGGGAAAGAGAGGCAGGCAGTGGATTCTTCAGGTATTCCTGGATGGAAACGGACTGGGTTGCAGGTGCTGGGGAAGGAGCCATGGCCCACTGGGTGCAGTTGGAGGACAGGGAGGAGAGGTGCGAGGTTTGGGAGGAAGCTCTGGAATGCTGCATGGGTGGGCTTGGATGTCCATGTTGACACAGTGGTGGAGAAGGGCTTGGTTTGCATCATCATTCCTCAGTGCTGCAGGAGTGGGCCAGGGATTTTGATTGTTTTTAATATCGTACCGTGATTTTGCTTTTCAAATACTTATTTGAGAGAGAGAGAGAGAAAGAGGCAGATAGAAAGTGAGAGAATGGGCACACCAAACTCCAGACATGTGCCACCTTGTACATCTGGCATTCTGCGGATACTGGGGAATCAAACTCGGGTCCTTAGGCTTTTCAGGCAAGCACCTTATCTGCTGAGCTATCTCTTTAGCACTGATTTTGCTTTTTTTGTTTGTTGTTGTTTTGAGGTAGGGTCTCACTCTAGCCCAGGCTGACCTGGACTTCACTCTGTAGTCTCAGGGTGGCCTTAAACTCTTGGCGATCCTCCTACCTCTGCCTCCTAAGTGCTGGGATTAAAGGTGTGCACTGGCTCTGATTTTCTCTTTTTCTTTTTTCTTTCTTTTTTTTTTTTTTTTTTCTTCAAGGTAGCGTCTCACTCTAGCCCAGGCTGACCTGGACTTCACTCTGTAGGCTCAGGGTGGCCTCAAACTCATGGTGATCCTCCTACCTCTGCCTCCCAAGTGCTGGGATTAAAGGCATGCACCACTACACCCAGCTTGATTTTTGCTTTTTAACAAAACAAAAATAGGCTATAATTGCATCTAAGTACCTGTTGGCTAGCATTTTTTTTTTTTTTCAATTTTTACGAAGTACCATGTAACCCTTTCCTAGGGAATCTATGTAACTTAGAATTGAAAGTTCTCAGAATGCCTTATAACCAGTTTGTAACACATCAGGATCAGCTGTCAGGACTGGGCCCACTTTATCTTTGTGTGAAGAAAATTGCAGCCTAGCTCAGTGCCTCTGTGTGGCTGGCCTGGTCTGCCCTTTTCTGCCCATTCCCAGCCTCGTGTTTTTCATCAGTTTTGCCTTCTCCTAATCATTCTCACCCTCCCAGTGCCTGGGTGAAGTTCTTAGGAGGGCTGCCCAAGTGCAGGGGTTGGTAGCCTCTGTCTTATGGGCAGCATTCTCCAGTTCCTGCCCCACAGCCTGTGCCCTCCTGGTAAAGGGCCCTTTATTAGTGATAACTGTGGTGAGTTTCCCATAGGTGGCAGCCAAGACCCTTAGCATCTCACCAAAGCCATTAGGTCATTGAGTTATACCTGGTCAGAATGCTTTAATGATTTCTAAGTTAAATAGGAGTTGAGACATTGTCAGCTTGCCCATTTTCTACTTTCTGTTGTTATTGCTTTTTTGTTTGTTTGTTTGTTTGTTTTGAGGTAGGGTCTTGCTCTAGCCCAGGCAGACCTGGAATTCACTATGTAGTCTCTGGCTGGCCTTGAATTCATAGTAATCCTCATACCCCTGCCTCCTGAGTGCTAGAATTGAAGGTGTGCGCCACCATGCTTGGCCCTGTTTTCTACTTTCTACTTTTCTACAACAGAATCCACTGCCAAGACTGGGCCCACTTTACCTTTGAGTGAACTCAAATCTCATCCCCTGTGCCTGTGCCCTTCCTTGTTTAGGGCTGAAGCAGGGTGAAGAAGGAGCAGGCGGCCCATCTCCATTACCCTGTGGCCCTCACCTCTGGAGGAGAGTCCAGGAGGAAGATGAAGACTGTCAGGGAAGAGGACTGGGAGCTTAGCGCTCTCCCTCTCATCGTTTGCTCTCCTAAATTGACTTAGTACTAGACTAATATGCATTCTATTACAAAGTACAAACAGGCTTATTAAAGTTTAAAATTCCATTAAAGTTTTAAGCCCTTGTGCCTTTTACATACTGTAGGTGTGGTTTGCTTTTGTAGATAAGAACTTGCAGACCAGAGGTGTTATGATAGGTGTATCCTCCTAAGAACTTCACCCAAAGCAAAAGCAGTACATATCCTGTCTGTTGTCAACTTTGCAGTTACTGAAAATACTTGTACCAGCCTTTTGGGAAAATGTGTTACCAGAATGGCTTTACTGACTGGATAGACTTTGCTGTTGGTGAACTTTTGTTTATGTACTCATTGTGTGTGTTCAGACACTCAATTGCATACTTCCCTGGTCATTTGTAGCAGATACTAAATTGAACTTGTGGCAATGAACAAGCCAGCTAGCAAAAACATATGTTCTATTTCTGTTTGTGTCCCCAGGGCTTAGCCCTGTCCCACTCCTGTTTGTTGAATCAAAATGAGTATTTAGTTTGTTTTCATATATAATGGCTTACTCTCTTTAAGATTACTAAATTTAATTTTTAATTTAACTATTTGAAATATGAAGTTGTCTGATAGTGATGGTATTTGAATTTGCAATTTAAAAATCCTGTTTATCAAGGAACCCAAAGATAAAATCTGACAGGAGTGCTGGAGAGATGGCTTAGTGGTTAAGGCTCTTGCCTGCAATGCCTAAGGACTCAGGTTCAATTCTCTGGGTGCCATGTAAGCCAGATGCACAAGGTGGTGCATGCATCTGGAGTTTGTTTGCAGTGGCTAGAGGCCCTGGCACACCCATTCTCACTCTCTCTTTCTCTCCCTCCTCTGTCTCTAATAAATAAGTAAATACATAAAAATAAATCTTAAAAATCTGACAGGCATGACTGAGAGAGGCTTGGAGAGGTGGCTGGGTGACTGCAGTGACAGGGTGACTTGATGAAATTTCTAGTACTGAGAGTGAGACCAACTTTAATGCATTTTCTTCCACATAGGAAAAAGGACCTCTCTCTGGTTCTAATTGAGAAATGAAGTTTGATTTGTTCTAGGATGCCCTCGAAGTATGTAGAGCGTTCTTACAGGAAGAGAAAGGTGAAGGTGTCATTATGGTGACAGACCCTCCTTTTGGTGGCTTGGTTGAACCCCTGGCCATTACATTCAGGAAGTTAATTGCTATGTGGAAAGAAGGCCAAAGCCAAGGTGTGTGATTTTTTTTTTTTTTAACTGCAAAATGGACATGATCTGTGTATTTACTTCCCTTAGGAAAACCTCATGATGACAGGAAACTTCCTGTTATCAATTTTTTTTGGGGTTTTGTGTGTGTGTGTGATGCATGTTCATATGTGTGTGGGTGCACATGTGTCTGTGGAGACCAGAGGTTATTATTGGGTATCATCCTCAATTGCTGCCACCTTTTTCTCTGAGACAGTGTCCCTTGCAGAACCTGGAGCTCACCAATTTGGCTAGACCAGTGAGCCCCAGGAATTCCCTGTCTATGCTTCCCTGAATCCAGGATTAAAGGCACACATCACAATGCCCAGTACTTTGTGGGGATGTTGAGGGTCCACACTCGGGTCCTCAGGCTGTGCAATGAGCACTTGTCATTCAAATATTGTCATAGTGTCCAGTAAATGTTGACTGAGTGTCTGCTATGTACAGGGACTGTTTAGATAATAAGGGTAGATTAATAAGCAAGAGGGACACCTATCTCTGCACTATAGACCTTAGATTGCCTGTCCCTAAAATCTTACCTAGAATTCCCAAGAGGACATCCAACCTCAGGCCCAGAGCCTTGAATTTTGCCAAGATTTGTGTGGAGGATGTCCAGTAGGATAGCAGTGGTTGTCAGTGACCCCCGTAGACTCCCAGCTCTCGAGGTGGGTCAGTGAGTCAGAAAATCATTCCATTTCAAGTGGTTGAAATGGCTTGTACATAGAACTACCTCATTAGTCAGCACCTTTGTTTTTGAGATCCAGATTTTGACCTGTACCTTGATAAGTGACACACGTGCCCAGGGTTGTGTGGTCACGCTTCTCCATTAACTGCTTCCTGAGCAGCGTGCTTTGGGACAGAGTGCAGGAGACATCTGAAATATGACTCATAATGTTAAGTTTTCCACTGCTCTCAAGATCAGTGGTCACACTACTTGGAGGCAATGTTTTGTTTTGGATAAATACTATTTCCATTAACCTTTGGGAAAGGTCAAGCTGAAATGGCACTGTAATAAACATTCTCTTTTGTGTGAGAGATAAATGTATTGAATAATTGAAATTTCTAACAGAAAATGTCTACAGAAGTTTCTGAGTTAAAGCTGCTTTTGGTTTACTACTAATTTCCTGTTTTTTTTTTTCTTTCTTTTCTTCTTATGGTTCATTAGATGACAGTCACAAAGAGCTGCCCATCTTCTGGATTTTCCCCTATTTTTTTGAGTCTCGAATTTGCCAGTTTTTTCCAAGCTTCTGCATGCTGGATTACCAGGTACAATAATATTCTGTCCTCTGGCATGGCTGGGGAGTGGACGCGCTGCTGAAGTATTCTGAAAAGACTGTCCTTTGATTTTGGTAAGCTAGAGGCCATTGAGCTATATTAAGTGTTGAAATGATGTTCTGTATATATAACCTAGTCCTTGGCTCCTGTCTGACATTTGTAGAGTGCTTGTTAAAAATAAGGATTCTTGTGCTGGAGAGATGGCTTAGCAGATAAGGCGCTTGCCTGCAAAGCATAAGAACTGCTGTTCAAATCCTCCAGATCCCATGTGTAGCCAGATGCGACAGGTACAGAACTATGTAATGCCACACATGCTCACAAGGGAGTGCCCACGGCTGGAGTTCATTCACAGTGGCTGAAAGGCCCTGGTGCCCATTCTCTCTCTATCTATCAAAAATAAATAAATAAGTATTCTTGGGGCTGGGGAGGTGGTTCAGTGGCTAAAGGCACTTGCTTTTGCAAGCTCACTGGCCCAAGTTCAATTTCCCAGTGCCCATGTAAAGCCACACACAAAGAAGTACACTGATCTGTCATCCCAATGCACTCATGTCAATGGGAAGCAAAGCTGAGGAGGATCCCCAAGCTTGTGCACCAGCTAGACAGATGCCTCCTCCATGACAAACAAGAGACACTGTCTTAAAGACAGTGGAAAGAAGGGACAAACTCCCCTAGTTGTCCTCAGACCTCCATGTGTGCATGCGCACACACACACACAAATGAAAAAGAAGCTGGGTGTGGTGGTGCACACTTTTAATCCCGGCACTCAGGAGGCAGAGGTAGGAGGATCACTGTGAGTTCGAGGCCAGCCTGAGAATACGGAGTACATTCTAGGTCACCCGGGCTAGAGTGAGACCCTATCTAGAAAAAAGAAAGAAAGAAAGGAAGAAAAAGCTAGTTGAGTATGAAAAGGAAGTTAAAATCAGAGAATCAAGCCCTCAGAGAAAGAATTCCCAAGTGATTCCAGTGACCAGTGGTCTCTTTCATCTGCACCAGGAAAATTGTTTGCTGTTATAGGAATGCCATGTGTCCTTTTTCATGTGTCACCCAGAAGGTGCCAGGAGGGGCATGGCCCAAGTGTGGATATGAGAGGGGGCAGAGATGGCTGTGTGAGTGTGTTGGCCCATGGTGGGAGTCAGTGGAGTGAGGGTCATTTTCTTTCCTTGCACTGCCTATGTCGATTTCTACACATCTTAAGTGAGAGTCAAGACCAGAGGCCATGGTAGTCCAATTAACACCCAAGTTATTTCTTTCCTTGAGTTCTAGAGCTAATCCCATTGTCACCATTTCACTGTGTGGTCACCAAGTCAGTACGGTTTCCTCTTTCTGTAATATCATTTTTCTGTTGAGTGTTTTGAATCTTAGACTAGCCCCTGATGAGAGTTTTTCGGCCTATGAATGGTAGGGTCTTCAGTAGCTTACAAGCTAATACTTTTGCTCATATAGCCCCTGTCAAAGGCCTATGTATGCATTGTAAAAAGTATTTTGAATTTCTGAAAGAATGTTACCAAAAGTAAGGGGGGATTACTGGAACTGTGATCTACCAACAAAGCAAATACTACAATTTCCAAATAATTCTTTTCTTTTGTTGGTTTGTTTGTTTGCAGTACTGAGAATTTAATCCCTCCAGTCAGTGTTTTCAAATATGTCATTTGTTTATCTATGAGAGAGAGAGAGAGAATAGGAGCAAGCCAGGGCCTCCACTTCAAGTGCACTCCAGACACACGCACCACCCTGTGCAGCTGGCTTATCTGGGAACTGGGGAATCAAACCTGGGTCCTTAGGCTTTATAGGCAAGTGCCTTAACTGCTAAGCCATCTCTCCAGCCCCCTCCAGTCAGTTTTTTTTAAATGAAATATTTGTTTATTTATTATTTGAGAGCACGAGCAGAGGCAGTTAGAGAATGGGTAAACCGGGACCTCCTAGCCGCTGCAAATGAACTCCAGATGTGTGTGCCCCCTTTGTATCTGGCTTTACATGGGTACTAGGGAATCAAATCTGGGTTCTTTGGTTTTGTTGGCAAATGCCTTAACCACTAAGCCATCACATTTTTTAAAGAAGCCACAAAATTTTATGCTCTTAATAATTTTAGATTATTTCTTGGACAGGTTGTGTTACCACTTCCTTCTTTCTTGCTGTCTGTTGACTCTGTCTTTCAGGTATTATAAATGATATTGCCATAAACATCTTTTATGCATATGATTTTCCATATTTTATATAGCAACCTTAAAATAGATTTCTAAAACCGAGATTACCTTCAAGTTAATGGATGTTTTTATGGATATTGAGCCATAATAACAGGGTTCTTTCCAAAAGTGTGTTGTGCAAGCCATTGTAAGCTTGACTCTAGCTCTCTTCAGACAAAATCTGCATCATAATTCTCCTCACAGTTCTTACTCTCCATCTCAGTTTCCGTGTTTTTGTGTGAGGGCTGCGTCTGGAATTGGCCTTTGCAGTGCAGGGCAGGTGCAGCTGCCGTCGACTGAAGATGTTAACTTCACAAGCAGCGAGCTCTAGTCAGCAGCAGCACCGCGGCCTAGGCCGTGAGTCGTCCCCTGGCGTGATGCTTGTAGATTACGCATGCATGAAGCACAGCCCAGCGCTTGACACCGAGGTGGAGGTACAGGCTGTGCCTGCCAGCTAGCACTGTCATCATTCAGGGGAGGTGGGACCGAACTTCAGTTTGGCTCTGGTATGCCCAAAACACTAAAATTGGTTGGCTAGCACAAGGTCCCATAGAGGAACATTGCATCCACATTCACTGAAGGGTTTCCACCACGGGCAGGCACTCGAAATGGTGAGGGGACAGAGGAAGGCAGGTCTTCAGAGTGCTTGAAGGATGTTGATGGGCAGTTGCCACCTATGTGTCATATTGCTTGCTTAGAAGCTTGTGTCAGGAAAAAGCTTTTGGAAATAATGGAGTTCTACCTTTAGAAAAAAAATTATACACTTCACTATATTAATGAACAAGGTTCTAGTTAGGTCATGTATATCTGCCAGAGTGCAAAATGGTGTTTTCAAGTGAAACAAAGGCAACTTTTGAGTACATAAAGGAGAAGAAGATCTACACAATACCCTGGCTCTATCCCCAGAACCTCAAACACAACACTATGAAACACAATGAAAACTTAGTCTCCTTCACAGATTGTTTCCAACTTTGATTAGTTCTACTATCCCACCCTGCAATCACCAGAGGTGATTCTCAGCCCCCAAGCCGTGATACAGTTAAAAAATAAAAATATAAGCCAAATCTCTCTCTCTCTCTCTCTCTCTCTCTCTCTTTTAAATAAATGCTGTTTAGGTAAGAGGAAGGAAAAGATGCTCCCAATCTTCGTAGCATATGAATCCTGTGGACTTAAGTGATAAAGCACTTGATAAGTAGACACTAAAGCAGTCATCTAGAACTAGAAGAGCAGTTTTATGAAGGGTCAGTTAGGAAGGAAGGAAGCAATAAAGAAATTCAAATTCAGCATTAGAAGTATGAGTCCAAGTACTGCCTTTTAGGTGATTTGATCTTGGGGGAGGCCTGGTCTTTCCACCTCTATTTTCCCACCTGTAAAATCAGTGATTGAAACTAAAAAGGGGTGGCAGGTAGACCTCACTTTCAGTCCAAGCCTTGGTGGCAAATCTTCTGAGAATAGCAGGCCAAGTAATGGGATTGATAAGGTGCCCACCAGGTAACGGGGGCCAGGAGCCAGGGCAGGGAGTGCAGTGTTCATGTGCTGGACTCACCATATCTGACCCAGGTGAACTTGCATCTATTCTTCCCCCATTTTGTACTTGTTTCTTCTGAGGACACCCTTGTCTGCAGTGTTGAAAGCAGAGCTTTGTGTTGTCAAAGCAGTCTTTTTTTTTTTTTATTAACAACTTCCATGATTGTAAACAATATCCCATGCTCCCTCCCCCCCACCTTCCCCTATGAAACTCCATTCTCCATATGTCCCCTCCCCCTCTCAATCAGTCTCTTTTATTTTGATGTCATGATCTTTTCCTCCTATTATGATGGTCTTGTGTAGGTAGTATCAGGCACTGTGAGGTCATGAATATCCAGGCCATTTTGTGTCTGGAGGAGCACATTGTAAGGAGTCCTATCCTTCCTTTGGTTCGTACATTCTTTCTACCACTTCTTCTGCAATGGACCCAGAGCCTTGGAAAGTGTGATAGAGATATTGCAGTGCTGAGCACTCCTCTGTCACTTCTTCCCAGCACCATGATGCCTTCTGAGTCATCCCAAAGTCATTGCCATGTGAAAAGAGAAGAGTCTCTACCAAAAATGAGAGTAGCATTAATATATGGGTATGAACATTAAGAGAAGTGCTTACTGGGCAGTGTGATGAGCATAGTATATATATTTAGCCAAACAGCTGCACACGTTACACTCCTAGGACTCATGACTACACTTTTAGGTTTTTAGTATCAGAGATTTATTCCCATGGAGTGGGCCTCTAGTCCAGTAAAGGGCAGTTGGTTTCCACCATGACAGATGTGTCACTATTGCACCCGTTGGCTCATTTGGCCTAGCTAGCCAAATATAAGGCTTACAGTGTCCAATGTTGAGGATCTTCACTGGTGATTTCTCTCTCCCATTGAACTGCAAGCAGAATGGCTTCTTCCAGCTTTCTGTCAGCTGGTCTACATGGAGGAGATTGTCAGCTCCCTTCCAGCAGGATTTCTCAGTGGTCTTCTAACCCAAGTATGTGGAATCTTCAGCAATAGGGTCTTACCATTTATTCTTGGTGGAAAACCAAGGGCCTTGGCACCATGTTTTGGGGGCACCAGGGACCTCCCTGGCCAACAACTCACTGGAAGGTATCCCATCCCTGACACTGAAAATTTTCTGGTAAAAATCTACAGCTCCTGAGTGTTCCATTGTCCAAAAATGTAGGTTTCCATATGAGTTATTTATATCCTCTTAGATTTTGATTAACTCTCCCTCCACCTTTTCTTGGTCTCTTCTTCTGATCTCACTTGGGCCTTTTCACCTCCATTAATCTATTCTTCTACTTACATAAATACAATACCATCCTATTAAGTACCCCCCTCCCTTCCTTTCTCTTCACTTTATATCCCTTTTTTAGCTCACTGGCATTTGCTGGGGAGTTTTCTTCCTACTCACATAGAAGTCCAGTTATCTGTAGCTAGGATCCACATATGAGAGAGAACATGTGATGTTTGGCTTTCTAGGCCTGGGTTACCTCACTTAGTATAATTCTTTCCAGATCCATCCATTTTCCTGAAAATTTCATAACTTCATTTTAATTTACCACTGAGTCAAACTCCCATTGTATAAATGTGCCATATCTTTATTATCCACTCGCCAGTTGAGGGACATTTAGGCTGCTTCCATTTCCCAGCTATTGTGAATTTAGCGGCAATAAACATGGTTGAGCAAGTATCTCTAAGGTAAATGAGATGAGTCTTTAGGATATATGCCTAGGAGTGCTATAGCTGGATCATATGGTAGATGTATTTTTAGCTGTTTTAGGAACCTCCACACTGATTTCCACAATGGCTGGGCCAGATTGCATTCCCACCAACAGTGTAGAAGGGTTCCTCTTTTTCTGCATCCTCACCAGCATTTATGATCATTTGTTTTCATGATGGTAGCCAATCTGACAGCAGTGAGATGGAATCTCAACGTCATTTTAATCTTCATTTCCCTGATATTTTTTTAGATGCTTATATGCCATCTGTATCTCTTCTTTTGAGAACTCTCTATTTAGTTCTATAGCTTACTTTTAATTGGGTTGTTTGATTTCTTATTATTTAATTTTTTGAGTTTTTCATATATCCTAGATATTAATCCTCTATCAGATGTATAGCTGGTAAAGATTTTTTCCCTTTCTGTGGGTTGCCTCTTTGCTTTATTTAGTGTCCTTTGCCATACAAAATCTTTGTAATTTTATGAGGTCCCAGTGGTTAATCTGTGGCTTCATTGCCTGAATAATTGGGGTTATATTCAGAAAGTCTTTACCAAGACCAATATGTTGAAGGGTTTCCCCTACTTTTTCCTCTAGCAGTTTCAGAATTTCAGGTCTGATGTTAAGGTCTTTAATCCATTTGGACTTAATTCTTGTGCATGGAGAGAGAGAATTTATTTTCATCCTTTTATAGATACATGCCCAGTTTTCCCAGCACCATTTGCTGAAGAAGCTGTCTATTCTCCAATGAGTATTTTTGGCCTTTTTGGCCTGTATATATCTATTAGGTCCATTTGTTCTCTGACCTCATTTAATCCAGATGACTCTCTGTTTATTTTTTGCCAGGATGACCTATCAATTGATGAGAGTGGGGTGTTGAAGTCACCCAGTACAACTGTGTTTGGTGTTACCTGTGACCTTAGTTCTAATAGCGTTTGTTTGATGAAGTTGGGAGCCCCCATGTTAGGTACATATATGTTTAGGATTGTAATGTCCTCCTGTTGGAGTGTGCCTTTAATCAATAAAAAGGGACCTTCCTTATCTTTCCTAACTAATGTTGGACTGAAGTCTACCTTGTCAGATATTAGCATAGCAACCCCGGCTTGTTTTCTAGGCCCATTTGCTTTAAACACTGTTTTGCAACCTTTTACCCTAAGACAGTGTCCATCTTTTGTAGAAAGGTGAGTTTCTTGGAGGCAACAAATTGAAGGATCCTGCTGTTTAACCCAGTCTGCAAACCTGTGTCTTTTGGTTGGGGCATTGAGGCTGTTGATATTAAGAAATATTATTGCCGGGTGTGGTGGCGCACACCTTTAATCCCAGCACTCGGGAGGCAGAGGTAGGAGGATCGCCGAGAGTTCGAGGCCACCCTGAGACTACATAGTGAATTCCAGGTCAGCCTGAGCCAGAGTGAGACCCTACCTCGAAAAACAAAAAACAAAAAAAAATAAAAGGAGACCCAGCATCCTGCTGGTGTTGGTGGAGCTCCTCAAAAAAAAAAAAGAAATATTATTGAAAGGTGTGTATGTTTGGCTTTTTTTTTTTTTTTTTTTTTTTTTTGGTGTTTCTTCTGGTTTTACCTTTGCTCTCTTGTATTAACTAGTATTTGATTGTGGCTTTTTTTTTTTTCCAGGTTCCTTATATGTGTGCTTTTCTTTCTCTTCAGCATGGAGGATTCTTTCAAATATTTTATGTAGAGCTGGTTTGGTCTTCAAATATTGTGGAATGTCCTTATTTCTCAGTCTATTTGAATGGATAGCTTTGCAGGATAAAGTAACCTTGGTTGACAGTTGTTATCGTTCAGAACTTGGAATACATCACTCCAAGATTTCTGGCTTTTAAAGTTTACGTTGAATAATCTGCTGTGATCCTGATGGGCTTGCCTTTGTATGTAACTTGAGTTTTCTCTCTAACTGCTTTCAGTATATTTTCTTTTGTTTGTATGTTTGGTAGTTTGGTTATAATATGGCAAGGAGAGGTTCTTTCCAGGTTTTGTCTGGTTGGTGTTGTAAAGGATTCCTGTGTCTGCATTGGCATCTCTTTCCCAATTTGGGGGAAGTTTTCTTCTGTGATTTTGTTGAAAATGCCTACTATGCCTTTGGAGTGAAATTCTTCTCCTTCTACTATACCCTGTATTCTTATGTTTGATCTTTTCATAGTGTCCCAAATATCGTGAAATTCCCATTCATACTTACCTATTAGTTTGTCTTTCTCTTTGTTGGACTGTATTAAATCTGCCACCTGGGCTTCTAGTTTGGATATTCTGTCCTCTCTTTAATCTGTTCTACTGGTGAGATTTTCTAAAGAGTTTTTTATTTCATTGACTGTGTTCTTCATTGCTAGTAATTCTAACTGGTTTTTCCTTATTATTTCTGTTTCCTTATTTATATCTTGTATTGAGGTCTTTATTTCATTGAATTGGTTTCCTGTGTCTTCTTTGATTCCTTTGATTTCCTCTTTCATTCCTTTAATTTCCTCTTTGACTTCTTTGAGCATATTTATAATCATTCTTCTGAAATCTTTCTCAGGCATTTCCTCTAACTCGTTCTCCCTGGAGGTCATTTCTGATGCATTAATATTTTTTGGTGGATTTATATTGTCTTGATTTTTGGTGCTTCTTGTGTTATAATGTACATATTTTTGCATCTTGGATTAATTTAATGCTTGGGTTTTCTAGTTAGTTGCAGTATTATTAGATGTATCAATCAATCTGATGTCATGTATCTTCAGGGTAGCAGCTTAAGATGCTAGGTGTGGGTCTTAAGACTCTCAGAGTATCTAAAAAGTGACCCTTGATGTCGGGTTTGCCTGCTATGAGAGTATTCAAGCATGCTGAGTAGAACAAAATACAGGCACATTCTAAAATTTAGGTAAACAATGTACACATTCAATGAACAACAGAACAGAGTATTTATGCAAGAGTAGGTGTTATGACAACCAGATCTTCTAACAACGTTACAGTCCCTAAGGGTGTGTGTTGCCTCACATCCTTAATCCTGTCAACTAGGAGGTTAAGATTTCCGGTCTATTGAGGGTTCCAAGATATCTTATGACCAAGTGAGCCCCCTCCCTAATGAATGACAGAAGAGGAAACAAAGCCACTATAAATCAGGAAGCCACAAATGACAAGCCCAATATATAGTTTATTTAACAATGGCAAGTCTGACCATACATCAGATTTAATTTATCCTGATATGGAAGGTGCAATTAGCATTTCCGGTTCAGGTGTATATACCAGGTTTATTTGGCAGGTACTGACCTGGTGTAATCCCAGTTACCTTTTGGGATGATTTTGGTCTCAGTTATGCTGTGCTCCTGCTTGGTCCCTCTTTGGTGCACTGTAGGTTCAAGTGGGCTGTCTGGGTCGCTGGATTGCTGCTCTGTTCACCGGTGCTGGGTGCTGTGAGCTCCCTTACCCTGGTCTGTGGTGCTTGCTGGCACTTGTGCTGGCGGTGGGGGAGGTGAGGCTGTGAATGGTAGCTCTAGTTCTCCCGCTGGTCCACGTGATCCTCTACCTCCTGATCTGCTCCTCCCTCCCGTGGTCACTGCAGTTCTCCCTTCACATTTCTTTAGTTTGCAAGGAGGCTAGTGTGAATGGAAAATCCCCTCACCTGGTTTTTCCTGCAGCTCAAGCCAAGCCTTGCAGCTGTGGCCCTGCGGACCTGGTGCTGCCGCTGCTGGAGCTGTTCTGCCTGCGTCTGTGGGCTCTGGATGACCTGGATCTCTCCTACTTCGCTGCTACAGTTGCCAGTGCTATCTATTGCAGTGTGAATTTATTCTGTGCTGATGTTTTCTTTTGGTTTTACAGGCTAACAGTTAAGAGACTTTGGACTTTTGGGGTGTTGAATACAGGGATTAATAAAAACTATGTGGACTTTTAAATCAAAAAGTCAACCAAAATTCTTGAAATCAGTATGTAATAAAAATATGGATTTGAAAGGGGACCTGGAGTCCAGTTTCATGGAATATGGGGCTTACTAACATGGTGGGAGCTGGGGAGCTGAAACGTGCCCTTGAGATCTTTGTGAAATTAAACAGGCAGACTCAGAGTTGTAGAAATGCTAGTGCTCTCTCCTGCTTACTCTCTGTGCCCTGGCATAACGCCTGGAACATAGTAGGTTCAGAATGATGCTGACTTGAATGTCTTGGTTCTCAACTTAACTAGTTTCAGTTTCATGTTACAGAACACATTTGCGTATGGATCAAATTAAAAGTTAGGAATTGCAGATATTTTGTGCTTTCCCTCATCTCTATACAGTACTTCATCACATTAATCAGTTCTGTGGGAGAAATTTTCTATTTGAAAATACCTCTCATCATCATTGTGAGTGAAATGTCAGGGATAATGATGGCAAAATGGTGTATCAGCTCTACCACTAGTGATAGGCAATTTGCAAAATTGTGTTTGCTTTACAGCACTTCCACAGGAGGTTTATTTGTGTGGATGAAGCTATGAAATATGGATGTATGTTAGAGGTACATTAATTTACTCTAGCAGCATGCATTTTACATACCATATGTTTATAGTTAATTAGCACAACAAACCCGCATTTAAAAATAATAATAATCTCAATTAGGTTATGCAAAAGCAAGCAATCAGCCACCTTCCTGACACATGCCTTCTCTGACTTCTTGGGTAACCATAAAGAAATTGTTCTCCTCCTTCCATCTGCTATCTGTTATACTGCACAGAATATTCCATGCACTAAAGCCTTTCTGCAATGTTATTTTCCAGCATTTGAAAGTCTTCTAAGATTCCCTTGGGAAAAATTTTTTTCTGATGACACTCAAAAGTTTATGTGCAAAATACCTTTGTTGAGTTTAATAAGGTATCATATATCCAAATACACAAAGGAGTATATTAGGGAAAATTATGAATTTAAGTCATTTGAAAAGAAACTACTTAAGCTACTATTTTAAGGTATCTTGGAAGTAAAATCTATTTTTGTGTCTTGCCTCTAATAGGTAACATATATTCATAGGATTCTGAAAGTTGGAAAGAAACATAGAAGTAACCTGGGCTGACTTCCCAGTGTAATAATCCTCTCGCTAAATTCATGACAAGCAGTCATCTAGCTTCACTTGAATGCTTCTAGTGAGCAGTCCTGCAGCCTTACAAGGCAACTCAATTTATTTAATAGCTCTAATCGTTAGAAAATTTTCTCATATTGAGATAAAATATGCTCCCCATTAACTTCTAACCATTGGTCCTGGTTCTGTTCTCTAAGGCAATAAAGGGTAAGTCTAATTTCTATTCCATATGACACCCCTTCAGTTATAAAGTAGCTGTCAGTTCTTCCCAGTCTTCTCTTTTCTGAATAAACACCCCCAATTTGTTAACTATAAATTCTATTCATTGCCATTATTCTCAATAGAAATGAGCCAGTTTTATCAATGTCTCTCTTAAAATGTGGGGCTTGAACATAGGGCTGCCAATGCTGTCTAACTCTCACTTTCCCTGTTAGGATGCCATCCATCTGTAGAGGCCCTTGTGAGCCTGCATGGACTTCCACGGTGGCTAGGCTGTGGATGCCCCCTGCTGGCAGCCAGCTGGAACACGCCCCACCCCAATGGTTTTTCTGCATTCCTTGCCTCTTCTCATCCCATACTAGCTTTTCCCCGCTGTGGAAGCTGGTTAGTGTGCCTTCCTGAATGTGTTTGCTTGTGAATCTGGTTTCAGTGACATGAAGCTCAGCCAGGCTATGGAGAGAGCTGAGGTATCAGCCTTGAAAGGCCTATTTCTTCCCATCAGGGGCTCCTCACACTGTTGTGATTCACTTATCAATAGCTAGCTTGAAAGCCTAGTCTGTTGTAAGTTCCTAAGCCTGTTCTTTTTTGGAAGTTTGGGTCTCCCTGTGCTAAGCTCATTTTTATGAGCTTATGGTTTGAGGGCTTGTTTAACAACTGCTGGGCCCTATGCACTCCCAGAGTTTCTTAATAGGTCCTGGGTGGGACAAGAATATGTATTTCTAACAAGACCACGGATGGTACTGGTGTCACTAGTCTACTTTGAGAATCATTGAGCTAAGGAAAGATGGATTTAGTAGCCAGGTGGATTCATATCAGGCCAAATTGAGCATCTGTATAGATAAGAGGTTAGAGGAAGAGATGGAATCTAGAAGTTAGTGAACATACCTCTCAGCTGTCACTTTCCTGATAACCAGCTGAAGTCACAGTTAGGGGTCTTGACAGGAGAGCTCAGGTTTGAGATAATCATTGAGGGGAGCACAACTATGGTTGTGAACCCCATCTTCATTCTCATCTTTGTACATTATGCTCTCTCTGGACAGAGTTGACATACATTTTCATTCAGCTCTCACAGTAACTTTAAAGGCAGTATCAGTCAGAAGGCAGAAGCTTGTCTAAGGTCATATAACAAGTACGTGGCAGGAGCCAGTGTCTGATCCTAAACCTGTGCTTGGGTTTGTGCAAGTGAGAGGACCCATCGTGAGGGAGGGCCAGACAGACTGCGCTCGACTGGTGAGCTGGAGGCTGACATGTGGTGAACTTGTACACGGAAGTGGAAGGGCTCAGCAAGGCTATCACATGTTGTCAGAGACCTTGTTCCTAACGTCAGCACTCAGTCCCATGATGGACTTTCTTATTAGGAGAAAGGCTGCAGCTGTTTCCCTTATAGCAGATAATATAAATGTATCTTACAAATCTTACTCTCTTCATAATGAAATGTCATTGCCTTAGAAGCCTCTCTAAGGCTGTTACTGAGTAAATGTTTGCTTTTAAGAAAATTTTTTTTTACTGTACACTTCGTTCACCCTCTGTCTTGCCATAAACTTGTTTATTTATTGGTTACAGAAGCTTAGTGAATGTTGACTCATTGAAGTAAATTTTCTTTTTACTTTCTAGGTAGATTATGATAATCATGCACTTTATAAACACGGGAAGACAGGTCGAAAGCAGTCTCCTGTGCGTATTTTTACCAATATCCCACCCAGCAAGATAATCCTTCCTGCTGAAGAAGGGTACAGGTAAGACACAGTAGCACTTTGAAATTTTCAAGTCACTGAAAATTCAGTTACATAAATCTAACAGTAACATGTTTTTGGTATTGAATCATTTAGTTCTAATATTCCTCTTAAATTTGGTCTGTAATGTCATAGTGAATTGAATTCCGATTATCTCCCACTTTGGGAAGAGTGCCTTGTGCACTTGTATCTATTCTGTGAATGGGAACTCTGTGCAGCTGATATCACTGCTTGTATCCTCGGTAGGTTTTGTCCACTGTGCCAGCGATACGTTTCTCTTGAGAATCAACACTGTGAGCACTGTAATGCTTGCACATCCAAGGTATGGTTTTCTTAGGAGATATGTCTTATATAAATATTAGTTTACTGGACAAGTGTGGTTTTGTTAATGCTAGTTTTGCCTGCACTGATATGTATTGTCATCGGTTATGCTTTAATATACTAGTACTTTATTTCTAGCTATCGAGTACAAGGGGATTTTTGAAGTACTTAATTGCCTTCATCATCAGTAATTATTTCAATTCATCTTCATGTGGTACTTACTGTATGACTGCTAAGATTCGGGTGTTTCAAGTAAGGCACTAAAAAAGTACTAAATTGTTATGTCTGTTGAAGGCAAAAGTATGATATTTCAAACAAGGCATTGAACTATTAGGTGCTATCACGATTTGATGAAGTAATAGTTAATAACATGGACTGCCCACCTTGTATGTGCTAGGCTTTTTTCTAGGAGCTTCACATAGGCGAACCCATTTAATCCTCAAGATAGCCTTATAAGGTAGAAAGTTACTCCCTGCTTTTTAATAGATGAGGTAAGAGACTAAGAAACCCACTTCCCTTTTTAGTATTTAGCTATTATATTTTTTCTTCGCCTTATATTTTTGAAAACATTTTTATTATGAGAGAGGGAATGTGAATAGATGCACTAGAGCCTCTTGCCACTGCAGACGAACTCCGGATGGATGTACCACTTTGTGTTTGGCTTTACATGGGTTTTGGGGTATCAAACCCAGGCCACAGGCTTTGCAAACTAGTGCCTTTAACTGCTGAGCCATCTCCCTTCAATCTTTATTTTTAAAAAATATTTTATTTATTTATCTATGAGAGAAAAAAGGGCAGATACATATATGTATATATAGAGAGAGAATGGGCACGCCAGGGCCCCTAGCCACTGCATACCAACTCCGACACATGTGCCACCTTGTGCATCCAGCTTTAGGTGGATTCTGGGAAATTGAACCTGAGTCCAGGCAAGCCCCTTAACCAGTGAGCCATCTTTCCATCCCTTAATCTTTATTTATTTATTTTGGTTTTTCAAGGTAGGGTTTCACTCTAGCTCAGGCTGACCTGGAATTTACTATGTAATCTCAGGGTGGCCTCAAGCAATTCTCCTACCTCTGCATCCCAAGTGCTGGGTGGGATTAAAGGTGTGTGCTACCACGCCTGGCTGTTTATTTTTTGAGGTAGGGTCTTACTCTGGTCCAGGTGGACCTGGAATTCACTAAATAGTCTCAGGGTGGCCTTGAACTCACAGCGATCCTCCTACCTCTGCCTCTCTAGTGCTCGGATTAAAGGCGTGTGCCACCATGCCCAGCTCAAGTCTTTATTTTTAAAAGTGGCTTTCGATTTACAGCAAAAAAAGAAGCATAAGTACATAGATTTCTCATATGCCTACTATCCCCATCCCAATGGTAGTCTTCTCTTCTAACTGTCAAGATCCCCACTAGCACATGCCTTAGCTCCAGTTGATGCACCTACCTGGACCCACACTAGCACCCAGGGTTCACAGCTTACATTCAGATTCCTTTTGGGTGTTGTGTGTTGTTTGGGTTTGGATGAATGTACAGTGACTTGCATCTGCCATTGTAATATTACACAGATTAATGCTGGGTTGTCCTAAAGTCTTCCATTCTCTGCCTGGGCCTTCTTCCCTTCCCCTGTCCTCCTGAAAGCACGGATCTTTCCGCCCTCTCCAAAGGGTTGCCTTTTCCAGTGTCCTCTTTAGTGGAGTCACAGAGCCCGTACAGCTCTTCTCCGATTGGCTTCTTTCACTTCTGGGCATTTAAGGTTCCTCTGCTGTCTCTTCATAGTTCATTCTTATTAACAATATTCTGTTGTCTATGTGTATTTTAGTTTATAAGCATTCACTGATTTGAAGAACAGTTTTGTTTCCAGGTTATGAATAAACCTCCTACTTATTTTTAGGAATATAGATGACTCTTAAGTTGCTTTGTTTATTTTAACTAAATCGAAAGAGCATGGGGTATTCATTTTGTTAAATAGCACAAGTTATTCTCTAAAGAAAAGGTTTTGCTATGTAAATATAAATTTTTCATAATTACGTAATTTTATTACTGGTTATACTGGATTTTAACTATGCTCATACATTTTACCAGTGTTTCCTTTATGGTATTCATAAATTGGACATATGTGTTTAATATACTTTTATAGGTATGTTTTATTTCACATTTTAAAAATTATTCAAATAGTAACCTACAATCTAGCTTTCTAAATTACATAAAGCTCTAAAATGTGAATTTCATTAAGGATTATTCAGTATAGATACATAAAATTATGGAAACATTAATTCTCTCAAAATTATCATTTGAGTCCTTCTTTGTGAGGATTGGATGGCTTGAACTGGAGTGGATTTTCAAGATCATTTGGATAAATCTTCTAACTTTGCAGTTAAGGAAATTGAGGCCCATCAAGGAGGCATTTGAGTTAAGTGGAGAAATGCATAAATTAACATCGAAGTATTTAATTGTGAAGCCCAGGAAAGGGAAAAATAAGGAATGAATAATTTACACATATTTTAATAAGACATTTTAATTTTTAATTGTGGAACTTGGCTTTTAATAACAAATTCACCATCTTACAATTTGTTTTTGTAGGATGGCAGGAAATGGAAACATTGCTTTCTCTGCAAAAAGTGTGTAAAGCCTTGTAAGTATTGAGTTTGGTGTTTGAGAACCTGTGAAAACATGTTTGAGTCATTTTCTATCATGTGATAATATTTTTATTGTATTCATAAAAGGAAAGCCCTGTGCTGACTTTGTAACTTATGGAAGTTGTATAATTACCACGTGTGTGTTCTGTTTTCATGACGATGTGGCTGCTCTGCTGGTCGGGGTGGCATTTGGCCTGACTTACGTCAGTTGGGCAGTGTGCTGCTCAGCCGGCCTCTATAGTGACAGTGGCTGTCAGCTCCTGCCCTCATGGAGAAGGGCTGACTTGGCTGACTGATAACAGAAGGAAGTCTGCTGATTTTTGTGGGACTTAACTCATCGCTGTGATCTCCTTTTGTCTCCTAATCACAACTAGCTATGCAAACCAGCACAGTTCATCCCTCCATCTTAAAATGTAACAAAATGAAGTTAATAAAATAATATTGAATGAACTTTTTCCAAAGTGTTTTATTTTGCAGCCTGGAATCACTGCAGCACTTGCAGTCAGTGTGCTGTTCCAGACCACTCCTGTGCACATCCTAAAAGTGGCTGCTTTATCTGTGGGGAGTTAGATCACAAACGCAGTACTTGTCCCAACGTCGGCATCGTGAAGAGAGCTAACAAGTGAGTGACTTCTGCTTACTAGAAAAAAAGCCTCCCTTATGAGAAGCTTTGTGGAAGCAGTCTACAAAGGTATGCAGAGGCTTCAGAAGGCTAATGATGCTTTTATTACTATGTGTTGTTACATAGATGGAGGGAAGTCAAGTCAAAGAACTTGTTTCAGGAGCTGGAGAGATGGCTCAGTGGTTAAGGCACTTGCCCATTAAGTCTAACAGCCAGAGTGTGATTCCCTAGTACCCACATAAAGCCAGATGCACAAAGTGAAACATGCATCTGGAGTTCTCTTGCAGTGGCTTGAGGGGCCCTGGAGCCCCCATTTTTTTTCTCTCTCTCTCTTTGTAAATGAATAAATAAAAAACTTTAAAGGCTGGAGAGATGGTTTAGTGGTTAAGGCTTTTGCCTGCAAAGCCTAACTATCCCCCCCACCCCCTGGGTTTGATTGTCCAGTATTCATGTAAAGCCAGTTGCACAAAGTGGCACATGCATCTGGAGTTCATTTGCAGGCTGGAGGTCCTGGCGCACGCATTCTATCTGTTTTTCTTCTTTCTTCCTCTCTCTCCTTGCAAATAAATAAATAAGTAATCCTTTAAAAAAAATAGGGGGCTGGAGGTATGGCTTAGTGGTTAAGGCATTTGCCTGCAAAGCCAAAGGACCCAGGTTTGATTCCCCAGGACCCATGTTAGCCAGATGCACAAGGGGGCGCACATGTCTGGAGTTCGTCTGAAGTGGCTGGAGGGCCTGGCATGCCTATTCTCTCTCTCTCTCTGTCAAATAAAAAAAAAAATTAAAAAATGGGCTGGAGAGATGGCTTAGCAATTAAGGTGCTTGCCTGTGAAGCCTAAGGACCCAGGTTTGACTTTCCAGACCCCACGTAAGCCAGACACACAAGGTAATGCAAGCATGTAAGATCACATATGTGCAGAAGGTAGCACATGTGTCTGGAGTCTGATTGAAGTGGCTGGTGGTCCTGATGCACCAACTCATTCTCTCATAGAGGAAAAAAAAGAAAAAAAAAAGAAAAAAAGGGGAAAAAAACTTGCTTCAGGAGAGCTCACAGTGTGAAAGGCTAGATCCCAATGGAGGCAGAAGCAGCTTAGATCTCAGTGAAAGTTTAGACTTCATTGAATGACATGATACTTGTCAGGCTTTGAGGAACAGATCACATATAAATGAAAAGACGGAGAAGGCATTTCAGATTGAACATCTCATATAATTGCAGAGCAGTAGAAAAATTGTGAAGTATCTTAGTTCTGTAAGTTAGATCAGATCTCAAGAAAAATCCTTAGGTCTTCCTAATGCTTAAATATTTAAAATTTATTATTATTTTCCCCATGATTATTTTTATATTTCCCATGAATATTTGGCATTGGTTGTAACTCAGAGTGAATTTATACCAATGACAATAGCATATTTAGAAAAAATGTTGCCGTATCAACTGGGTTCATGTGGGTGGTTGTAGGGTTGTTTTTTTTTTTTCTTTTTAATTTTAAACTAAAGTTGATGATAGGCATCATGTTTTCTTTCTTCTTTTTTTTGAGGTAGAGTCTCACTGTAAGTAAGACTGACCTTGAATTCACTATGTACTCTTAGGCTGGCCTGGAACTCTCAGCAATTCCCCTACCTCTGCTTCCTGAATGCTGCAATTAAAGGTGTGCACTACCACGCCCAGCTGTGTTTTCTTTTTTATTTGTTTATGTTTTTGAGACAAACCCAGCAGACTGCCACTTTGTGTGTGTGTGTGTGTGTGCGTGCGCGTGCGCACGCACGCAAGAGAGAAAGAAAGAAAGAATTGGCGCACCAGAGCCTCCAGCCACAACAGTTGAACTCCAGACATATGTACCATCTTGTACACATGTGCGACCTTGTGTGCTGTGTCACCTTGTACATCTGGCTTATATGGGTTCTGGGGAGTTGAACCTAGGTCCTTAGGCTTCTCAGGCAAATGCCTTTACCGCTAAGCTATCTCCAGCCCTGGGACTGGGAAGTTTGCTTAGCAGTTGAAGGTGCTTGCTTACAAAGCAAGCCAGCCTGGGGTTCAGTTTTTCCAGTACACACATAAAGCCAGATGCACAAAGTGGCACGTACTTCTGTGTCTGGAGCTTATTTGCACTGTCAAGAGGCCCTGGTGTGGTGGCGCACACCTTTAATCCCAGCACTCAGGAAGCAGAGGTAAGAGATTTGCCATGAATTCAAGGCCACTCTGAGACTACATGGTGAATTCCAGGTCAGCCTGGGCTAGGGTGAGACTCTACCTTGGGGGTGGGAGTTGGGGGAAGAGGCTCTGGCATATGTATTTTCTCATTCTTTCTCTCAAATAAATAAATAAAATTTTTTAAAATTATGGGCCTGGGGAGATCTTGCTCAGTGGTTAAAGGCACTTGCTTACACAGCCTTGTGGCTTGCGTTCAGTTCCCCTGTACCCACACAGAGCCAGATGTGCAAAGTGACAAGAGGTCCTGGCACACCCATATTCTCAAGTACATAAAAATATTTTTTAAAAACAATGAAATTGACAAAAAATGTTTTTTCTTTATAATGGCATATAATTTTAATATCTATTTAAACATACATTGTATAAAAGATCTTCCAGTCAGATGTATTTTATAGCTATGTTATATTTTATTTTTCCTTAGTAGAATTTTCCTGTGTGAACTGGAATGATGCTGGCTCCCTCTTGTGGCAAAAGCTCATTCTGTCAGTTACATAATTCCTGTAATTTAGGGGACAAATATTAGGTCAACCTAATTTTAAAACAAATGATTAATTTATGATCAATCAATTCATTCCAGTTCAAAGACTGTTTCTCTGGAAAGTTTTGTGTGTTTATAATGCAAATGAATATTTTTAAACACTTCCCTTTTGGTTTTGTCTACTGCATTTTCTAGTAAAACTGGTTCATTTTTTTTTTTGGTCTTCCTTATGAGTAGATGAACCAAAGAGAAATTTAAATTTCATGTACAGAGACACATGGCTTCATTTACTTTTCTATTAGAACTTATTCTTTTTCTTTTTTTTTTTTGAGGTAGGGTTCTTCATAAATTTGCTAAATCTTTATCAGGAAATTATCCCACTTTTAAGGAAATGACTGGTAGAAAGGAGATTTATATAATGTGTACAAGACAATATAAGGGTGGAAGATTTTATTTTATTTTTTAAATATTTTGTGTGTTTTTGAAAATGTATGTTTGGGCCAGCACATGCCACAGTGCAAGTGTGCACCTTGTCAGAGGACAGCCTTGGGGTGCTGGTCCTCTCCTTCCACCTTGTTTGAGACAGGGTCTCTCTTGTTTTGCTCTTGGGAAGGCCAGACTAGCTGGCCCAGGAGCCTTCAGGACTCTCTCGACTCTGTCTCCCATTAGTGCAGGTGCATAGGGGTTGAGGCATGTGAGCCTCTGTCGTGTGGCTTTCTGAAGCTTCTGCAGATCTAGACCGGTCAGTAGACACCTCCAACCACCAAACAATCTCTTCCAGGCCTTTAGGAGATTTTTTAAATATTTTTAAATATTTTTATTTATTTATTTAAGAGAACGAGTGTGTGTGTGTGTGAGAGAGAGGCACATAGACAGAGAGAGAGAAAGAAAGAATGTGTGCACCCTGATCTCCAGCCATTGCAAATGAATTCCAGATGCATATGCCACTTTGTGCATCGGGCTTACATGGGTCCAGGTGAATAGAACCTGGGTCCTTTGGCTTTGCAGGAAAGCATCTTAACCATTAGGCCATCTCTCCAGCCCCCTTTCGGAGAATTTTTAAAGTGTGTGTGTGAAGCTAGGAGTAGTGGCACGCGCCTTCAGTCGTAGCACTTGAGAGGCCAAAGTAGGCGATCACAGTGGATTTGCGGCTCGCCTGAGACTACATAGTGCCTTTCAGTCAGCCTGGGCTAAAGCAGTATCTACCCTGAAAAATCAAAAGAAAAGAAAAGAAAAAAAGCATGGGGCTGGAGAGATGGTTTAGCAGTTAAAAGTGTTTTCCTGTGAAGCCTAAGGACACAGGTTTGATTCTCCAGGTTCCATGTAAGCCAGATGCGCATGGTGCACATGCATGTAGAGTTCGTTTGCAGTGGCTAGAGGCCCTGGTGTGTCCATTCTCTCTCTCTCCCTCTATGTGTCTCTGATAAATAAATAATCTATTTTTTAAGTGTGTGTGTGTGTGCACACACACACATGCACACTCAAGAACACATGGGCCTTGGCACATATGTGGAGGTCGGAGACAATCTTGGGTGTCAGTCCTTGGCTCCATCGAGTTTGAGGCAGGGTCTTTGTTGTTTGCTATGTGAGCCTCTGGGGACTCTCTTGTGTCTGCCTTCCATCTTCCGATAGGCCCTGGGATTACAAATACTCATGCTGCTGCATCTGGCTTAACATGAGTTTAGGGGATGTGAACTCAGATCATCTTGCTTGTGCAGCAAGCCATCTCCTCAACAAGATGACAGTTCTCTTTTGAACTGTTAGAACCCCTAGTCTGCAGTGCAAAATGTGGCAGAGTTGGTTGGGCAGGTTCTGTCCAGTGGTCACGTGAAAGTGCTAATATTTATAATTGTGTGGCTAGACGTGACTGGTTGAGGAGTCACCCCGGGTGATTAAGGTACAGGTTCTGTAGGCCGGCTGCCTCTGCCACTTTCTCCCTGGAAGATTGTAGGGCTCTAAAGTTTTCAAGTGTTTCACCTACAAACATTCTGGTACAGGGAGACTTCTTCCTTGTCCTATCTCCAGTTCCTTGAAGTCAGAAATTTTGCTCATTCATTTTTTTGTATTCTCAGTACCTAATATATACTATGCTAAGTGGACAAAGTGAGTCCCATGTCTGATTGTTGGCGATTGCACACTGTTCATGAAACTCTTCTCAGATTTTGTTCTGGGAAGACCATAAAAGGGTCAAGCTTGTGGTGGCTCCTGGGAGGTGACTCTTAACTGCTGGGCAGTCAGTCAGGAGCATTTCCAAATCGCCGCTGCTGTCAGTGTGAGCCAGTCTTTGGTTCTTGACAGGCTAAGTGGTGTGACTCAGCAGAGAGAAGTGAGTGAATGGTAGCCCTGCCTGTCACAGGCTGCCTGTAACCTAGCTCAGAGAATAGCAGCAGCAAAGAATCATTTCTCTTGGTGTGATGCAGTGTCCTCGGAGGGCCACTCCAAGCTCATCTTCAGGAAGCTGGGGTGCACAGAAGGCAGCGTCCCTTGAGGAGCTTGTCAGAACCTTTACATCTGCGGAGGAAGAAGTGGCTATGGGCTTATGAAATGGTCCCTCTGAGGTGCCATCACATTTTTCCTCTCCCTGCTGACTGCCACATGTACTAATCCCTTTCTGAAAACTGTAATTCAGGGATTTGGAAATCAAAGTGCTGAGTTGAGCACTATAAATGTGCCCAAAAGACAAACTCATTGGCCTGCCTGTTCACCTCTGTGGTGTGCTTATCCTGAATAGCTTGTTCTAAGTCTGTAGAAACCATCTTTTAAAGAAATGTCCTCTGAAACATTTTGCTTGGTCAGGCCTCTGACTGTTTCCTTGTTGTCATGGTTAGGATACAGAGGATTTATGCTTACGATACAGTAAATTCTTTGCCTCCTATTTTCTTATTTGGTTAGCCAGTTAATTAAACTCCAATATAATTACATAATTCACTGTGCTCGTTCTGTAAAGTAATTTAGCGCCTTGCTTTTCAGAGCTGTCAGAAAGCAGAAGCAGAAGCAAAGAAAAGTAATAAGATAAAAATGGAGCCCACGAAAGGACAATCCATGAATCACACATGTGCTGCGAGGAGAAAGAAGGGGAGGAGAGATCCCATCAATATCCTTGCTCTTAAATGTCCAGCGACTGCAGAATAAGGAAGATTTATGGTCCAACCTTTGATGCCATTTTCTGCAAGTGCCACACTGGACTTAAATTCAGTTGCTTTCAAAGGTGTGCACCTTCCTAAGCTCAGTAACAGGCAGGTGGCATTTGCTGGCTTATTGTCCCATCATCCAGCTCTCTGGAGACCAGGGGCATTCTCTGTCTCCCGCTGCTGTTCAGGCTCGCTGTTCTTTCAGTCCTTCACAGTTTATTATTTGGCTTCTGCTGTCTGAAAAATGGGCATGTAGTGTTCTTTTATAGGTAATAGAAGACAAAAATGCAAGGGACAATATGTCAAGCTTTTATGTTAATTTAGAGATGAAAATATTTAAATTCTAAGCAATAGTTTAAACTCTCTGTCAAAGAAATTTCATGTATAATTCATTTTATAGCGTATCTGAAGACAAGAGGCAGAATTTTTACAAAGGCACTCTAAAGATAGAAAGATTGTAATTGTTGTTATTACTAAATATTTATTTTGCTAGTACTTTTCCCAGTTGTCTTTTTCTTTCATGTGTGTGTGCGTGCATGCATGTGTGTGTGTGGTATATACACGTGTGCACAGATACTTGTGCCCCATGCATACATGTGCAGAGGCCAGAGGAGAGTCCACCTGCCCCTCATCTGCCATATTTCTCTGAGACAGAGTCTTTCAGTGAACCCGGAGCATGCTGTTTTTCTGACCTGCAAGTCCATTCCTGACCCCTGGTGTCCCTGACGCTGGACTATAGGCCTGCCTCTGTGTGCTAAGGATCAAACATGGTCCTCATGCTCACATAGCGAGCATGCACTTTCCACTGAGCCTTCTCCCCGGGCCCTGCAGTTATCCTGTACTGGTACAGTGTTGTAAACACCGGCTGGAGGAGACACTTAGATGTGTGACTTGCTCTCTTGTTTCAGTACCTGAACTGAGCCCTTGTGTGACCTCTTAGTAGGACTTGGCAGGATGGTGATGAATCCCCACATCCCGAGGAGCACTTTCTGGTTATAAGACCACCACTGGATCCCTCTCTACAAGCCACTGTGTTGTCACCGGAACCATGGGGAGCATGAGAGCTGTGTGTCATGTTTGGGTTGTGACAAAGAGACGTGTGCCTGGCTCTCAGTTCTGTTGTCAGTGAGCTGTGCTAACAAAGGAGGCATCCTGGTTGCCATCTTGTAGGCCAGCAGCACAGCCCCGAAGGTGGTACTTTGGACATGCTGGATAAGCAGCCCATTGCTACAGTAATGTGCTGGGCATCTGAGAGTTACCTCCTTGACTGAATAGTTTTCAGGGCTGGACAGATGACTCAGCAGTTGCAAAGCTGGCTGGCTCAGGTCCGATTCCCCAGTACCTACGTGAAGCCAAACGCACAAAGTGGTGCGTGCTTCTTGAGTTCACTTGCAGCGGCGGCAGGCTCTAGCACTCGTATGCTCTTCCTCCCCCTCTCTCCTTGCTATTAAATAAAATTTTCTTTTTAAAAAAGACTGAGTAGTTTTTTTTGCTTGTTTTCGTTTTTTCAAGGTATGGTCCCACCCTAGTCCAGACTGACCTGGAATTCACTATGTAGTCTCAGGCTGGCCTCAAACTCATGGTGATCCTTTTACAACTCTGCCTCTCAAGTGCTGGGATTAAAGGCATGCACCACCACATCCGGACTTAAGACTGAGTAGTTTTTTTTTTTTTTATTTGAGAGCGACAGACACAGAGAGAAAGACAGATAGAGGGAGAGAGAGAGAATGGGCGCGCCAGGGCTTCCAGCCTCTGCAAACGAACTCCAGACGCGTGCGTCCCCTTGTGCATCTGGCTAACGTGGGACCTGGGGAACCGAGCCTCGAACCGCGGTCCTTAGGCTTCACAGGCAAGCACTTAACCGCTAAGCCATCTCTCCAGCCCAAGACTGAGTAGTTTTGACTGACTAATTTGCGACTTGTCTCTTGTTCACAAACAACTGCTCTGGAGCCCATGTGGCTGCTTCTTGGCTTGGGGTTCCTGGAGCTCTGTGAGTGTGGCACCCCATCCAAATGCTTGGTTCTGGTAAGCTGGCAAGATTGTTGAGTGCATGATGCAAAATGCTAAAACGTGGCATAGATCAAAAGAATAGCAATAAAAATCTGGTGACATGAAAAGACAGGTAAGTTATAGGACTTAATAAGCATGAGGAAATTCTCTCCTCCCCTGTGTTTTGTGTTTTCCCCTTTGCAGTGCTGGGGTTGAACCTAGGACCTTGTGTGTGCTGGACTGGTGGTGTATCACTGAGCTCCACATCCCCTCCCCCCAGCCCCATGGATTGCTGTGGCCATAGGAGAGGCAGGTCTGGAGGTGGCTGGAAGAGATGCATGTGTAAATCATTGTGGGTTCCCCTCTCTGATTCCAGCCTGGACAGGGATAGCATCTGACTTTACTGGGTTCACTACTTCATGGTCAAATCTGTTGAATTCTGTGAGACTCACAGATTCTTGCGGGACCACAAACACTGAAGAATTGGGTCCGGATGGGCAGTGCTTATTTCCATCTCCATATTCCTCAATTGTAAGCTAACATCAATTGTACAAATACCCTGTTGAAGCTGGGTGCTGTGGCATGTACCTATAGTCTTAGCTACTCTGGAGGCTGAGGCAGGAGGATTGTTTGAACTAAGTTCAGACCCAGCCCAGGCAACATAGCAAGCCCCTGCTAGAGGGGGGAAAATTAATGTATCATTGATTTTTATCATGGCTTTTCCTAAAGAAAAGAAAAGGAACATTAAGTGTACATAGTCATTGTTAGATTTTAGAAATATTGAAATGCAGAAAACTAATGTGAGAATTGAAGAACTAGAGCAGGGGTGTCCAGTCCTGGCTACCTCAGCAGGACACTGCCAGTGGGCATCTGCGAATGTGTTGGGCTCCATTCATGCTTTCTTGAGATGTATGCAGCTCATGGGACACAGGTTGGACATGCCTAAACTAGAGCCTTAGTAATAGTCAAGAATAATGCACTTTGGGGCTGGAGAAATGGCTCAATGGTTAAAGGTGCTTGCTTGCAAAGCCTAATGGCCTGGGTTTGATTCCCTAGAACCCATGTAAAGCCAGATGCACAAAGTGGCACCCACATCTGGAGTTCATTTATAGTAGCAAGAGGCTCTGGTGTGCCTATTCATAGTCTCTCCCTCTCTTTGTAAGTAAATGACAAAATTTTTTAAAGTATTATTTATTTGAGCATGTATATGTGCACACGCATGCACACACACACACACACACGGAGAGAGAGAGAGAGAGAGAAGGGAGACACAGAGAATGGGCACTATGACCTCCAACCACTGCAAATGAACTCATGAGCCACTTTGTGCATCTGGCTTTGCATGTGTTCTAGAGAATCGAACCTGAGTTGTTAGACTTTGCAGGCAAGTGCCTTACTACTGAGTCATCGCTCCAGGACCCCTGACCCCCATAAATAAATATGTTTTTATTAAGGGTATGCTTTGTATGGATACCTTGTGTGTTGGTACCATCTTTTCTCTCTTCCCTGCCTCCATTCCACTAGGGGCCCTCCTCAGTGGGGTTGTGGGTTATGTGTTGTGAGAACAGCATTCAGTTTTTTTAGGAGTGGGGGAGAAATGCCTCTGGGTATAATGTTCCCAACCTGTGGCTCTTAAAATTTTTTCCACCCCCCTCTTCTGCAAAATGTCCTGATTCTTAGTAGGTGTGGTTTAATGGTTTAAGTCGGCTTCAGTGATTTCTGCTTTGGTATGTGTTGAGTATCCTCAGCGTTTGTCTCTTGCACCCTGGCGCTGAATGTCAGGCTCACTATGGATGCTCCTCTCCCCAGTTCCTCTGTGGTTTCTCACCTGGGCCTTGGCTGCAGTGTGAGGGGGTGGTTTATCTCCTTGGGCCTTGCTATCATCTGAAGAAGAAAAATAGATTCCCAGGAGCTGAAGCGTGGTTAGGAGGCTGCCATCTTGACTGGTCCCCCAAAATAGATATTTTAAAAGGAATAATGTAACTTGAACTTTTTTGGCCAAGCATGGTGATGTATGCCTGTAATGCCAGCTATTCAGGAGGATAAGGCAGGAAGATCTCAGGTTCAAGACCAACTTGTGAAACCTAATGAGACCCTGCCTTAAAATAAAAACAATAAAATAAGAACTGGGATGTAGCTTAGTGGTAAAGCACTTCCCTGGCAGACACGAAGCCCTGGGCTCAGTCCCTAGCATTGCAAAAATGAAAACAAAAGTTTAAAGACCTTGTTTCTTCCTTGCAAGATTAAAAACAAGCAGAGTAGAGAATCTGAATGTTCTTATATTCAGATGTTAAGGGCTTTATCACTATTCAGTTCTCAGAGAATAAGCTCGTGGGGTGGATGTCGGCTGTGTCTCCAGGAGGTGAAGTGTGATCTGAGAGCAGGTTCAGTTCTTAATAGAAATGTGAGTGTCTAAACATTAAAATATCTGTGAATCTTGAGTACCTGAGTTCAGATCCTCAGTTCCCACATAAAAGCCTTGTGCCTATGGAGAGAAGTGAGGCAAAGGCAAGAGAATTTCTTGGAAGCTTGCAAATGGACTGGTGAATATCAAATGAAGTAGAAAGCAAGGACTGACCTGAACATTGTTCTCCGACTTCCACACGGACACCTGCACTCACACACACAATAACAACATAGGCACATACATTCATCCATACTTACCCCAACATGCTCTAACATACACATTCCATAATAAATAAATAGTATTAAAAGAAAAAAAGGTATACATCAACACTGGGAAGGATTGAGTCAATCAGAGGACTGGGGTAGAGTGAGGTTCCACATGTCAGGTGTGTTGAGAGAAGACTGGTAGCTTTGTCTAGAAGTCTTAAAACAGTTTAACTTTTGGAGTAAGAAAACAGGAGTTTGACACCTGGCCCATTCAGAGTCATCTCGAAAACACTTAGCATGTGGGAGAAGTCTGATGAGCTTTGAAATGGGAAACATAGCCTTCTATGAAGGGTCCTGGTTTGCTGCCACCATCTCAACATGTTCCTTTGTTCTCTCCTGTGAAGCCTAATAAAATTACACATGGCTGGGCATGGTGGCGCATGCCTTTAATCCCAGCACTCGAGAGGCAGAGGTAGGAGGATCACCGTGAGTTCGAGGCCACCCTGAAACTACATAGAGAATTCCAGGTCAACCTGAGCTAAAATGAGACACTACCTTGAAAAAACAAATAAAACATTACACAAATGTTTGTGTTTTCTTTCATACTTCCTCCAGGGTACTCAGTCCTGCTCCATATCAGGATAATTTTATGCACTTGTTCAGTTCTGCACAGAGTAGCAGGATGTGCTTAGCATCACTGATGTGAGATCCCCCCACCCCCACCCCCGTGTCACTGATGGCCTCTGTTAGCGGGAAGCAGGCACCCGGAGTAATGTGCTTGCCTGGTAGTCAGTGCCAGTGGATACTCAGAACAAAAGGCACCAAGTAGAGCGCTTCATGCCTCAGAACCCTCGCTGCTCCGAACAAGCTAACACACTTGGAGCTGCTTAGGTCAAGAAAGCTCTCACCAAAGGAAAAGCAAAATCCAGTTTCATTTATTCGATGGGATTTTAACTGGAACATTAGGGCATGGGTTAAATTACTTGAGGGTTAGCTAAGAAAGTCATTCCAGTAAAGTGAAGATAAGGTCGCTGCTGTTTGATTTCAGGCGTTTTGTAAAATGTTAAACTCAGCAAGACCGAGGGAAATCGCACCAGAAGTGATGAAGATCTCAGCTCTGAGGGGTGACTTTGGTCGTCCCAGCATCCTCAGTGTTTCATGACATGCACTCTACAAATAGAGACATCATAGTGGGCATGCTTAGAAACTAAGCCGGGTGCTGGGGGTGCAGCCACTTGGAGGCTCCGTGTGACTTTGAGCACAAGCACAAAGTGTCAACACAGTGGGACTCCCTGCTGGGGACTAGAGGGCGTGGAGAAGCAAGCCTGGGGAGATGGGCCTGTTTCTTCTGCAAATGGAGAGGCCAGCAATGGGGAAAGTGAGAGCAAATCAGCCCAAACAGTCCTACGTGCTTAATGACAAAAGAAAACACTGCTGCCTGTTAACTTTCCAGTTCATATGGGAAAATCAAGATTAAAACATCTCTAATCCTACAACCCCATTTTTTTCCAGCTAGAGTCTTATATAAGTAGGACTAGTCACTTGTTAAAGTTCCCCTCCCAAGTGCTGCTTTGTAATCCATAGTTTTTCATCAATAGGTTGTGAACAACAACTTCTATCATAAAAAGAGTATTCTTAAGTACTGGACATAATGGCACACGCCTTTAATCCCAGCACTGGGGAGGCAGAGGTAGGAGAATCATCATGAGTTCAAGGCCACCCTGAGACTACATAGTGAATTCCAGGTCAGCCTGAGCTAGAGTGAGACCCTACCTCAAAAAAAAAAAAAAAAAAAACCCAAAATGCATGTTTAAAACTTCTCAAATTTTTAATTTACTTACTAGAGAAAGAGAGAGAGAGAATGGATGTGCCAAGACCTCCAGCTGCTGCAAATGAGCTCCAGATGCGTGTGCCACCTTGTACATCTGGTTTACGTGGGTCCTAGGGAATTGAACCTCAGTTCTTTGCCTTTTCAGGGAAGTGCCTTAACCACTAAGCCATCCCTCCCAGCCCATACACATTGCATTTTAACCTATGTACTGCACATTACATCCCTTGCCTTACTGCACTTATCACTTCTCATTGCTGCTCCTCCCCTTAACTCCTAAGCCCCCCTTCTTTATCCATAACATATTAAACATATATCCCTAACTGTTGAGTGACTCCATCATTTTTGTATTTTTTTCTGTAATTGTGGACAGCCCTATGTGAACATACACATTACTAAATATTTTTTAAATATTTATTTATGACAGAGATTGAGAGAGAGAGAGAATGAGCATGCCAGGGTCTCTGGCCACTGCTTAAAACTCCAGATACATGCACCACCATGTGCATCTGGCTTATGTGGGACCTGGAGAACTGAACCTGGGTCCTTAGGCTTCACAGACAAGTGCCTTAACTGCTGAGTCACCTCTCCAGTCTTACCATATCTTTTCTAACTTCCTCAGGATAAGTGTCATATTAATAATTAGCATGTATTATGCATTGTGCTATTAGTATTTAATGAAAATACATGTTTAATATGTTTAATATTAAATGTTTAATATGTAATAATTACGCAGTAATATATACATATTTTCTATAAACACAAATACTATGATTTTATTGCTCTTTATAATAAATTTTCTTCAATTGGAGTCACATGAGTTAGTGTCTGAATTTTCTTTTTTTTTTTTTAATTTTTATTAACATTTTCCATGATTATAAAATATATCCCATGGTAATTCCCTCCCTCCCCACACCCACACTTTCCCATTTGAAATTCCATTCTCCATCATATTACCTCCCCATTACAATCATTGTAATTACATATATACAATATCAACCTATTAAGTATCCTCCTCCCTTCCTTTCTCCACCCTTTATGTCTCCTTTTCAACTTACTGGCCTCTGCTACTAAGTATTTTCCTTCTCATGCAGAAGCCCAGTCATCTGTAGCTAGGATCCACATATGAGAGAGAACATGTGGCGCTTGGCTTTCTGGGCCTGGGTTACCTGACTTAGTATAATACTTTCCAGGTCCATCCATTTTTCTGCAAATTTCATAACTTCATTTTTCTTTACCGCTGAGTAGAACTCCATTGTATAAATGTGCCACATCTTCATTATCCACTCGTCTGTTGAGGGACATCTAGGCTGGTTCCATTTCCCAGCTATTATAAATTGAGCAGCAATAAACATGGTTGAGCATGTACTTCTAAGGAAATGAGATGAGTCCTCTGGATATATGCCTAGGAGTGCTATAGCTGGGTCATATGGTAGATCAATCTCTAGCTGTTTTAGGAACCTCCACACTGTTTTCCACAATGGCTGGACCAGATTGCATTCCCACCAGCAGTGCAGAAGGGTTCCTTTTTTTCCACATCCCCGCCAACATTTATGATCATTTGTTTTCATGATGGTGGCCAATCTGACAGGAGTGAGATGGAATCTCAATGTAGTTTTAATCTACATTTCCCTGATGACTAGTGACGTAGAACATTTTTTTAGATGCTTATATGCCATTCATATTTCTTCCTTTGAGAACTCTCTATTTAGCTCCATAGCCCATTTTTTGATTGGCTTGTTTGATTCCTTATTATTTAACTTTTTGAGTTCTTTGTATATCCTAGATATTAATCCTCTATCAGATATATAGCTGGCGAAGATTTTTTTCCCATTCTGTAGGTTGCCTCTTTGCTTTTTTCACTGTGTCCTTTGCGGTGCAAAATCTTTGTAATTTCATTAGGTCCCAGTGGTTAATCTGTGGTTTTATTGCCTGAGCAATTGGGGTTGTATTCAGAAAGTCTTTGCCAAGACCAATATGTTGAAGGGTTTCCCCTACTTTTTCCTCTAGCAGTTTCAAAGTTTCCGGTCTGATGTTAAGGTCTTTAATCCATTTGGACTTAATTCTTGTGCATGGCGAGAGAGAAGAATCTATTTTCATCCTTCTGCAGATATATATCCAGTTTTCAAAACACCATTTGCTGAAGAGGCTGTCTCTTCTCCAATGAGTATTTTGGGCATTTTTATCGAATATCAGGTGGCTATAGCTACTTGGGCTTATATCTGGGTCCTCTATTCTGTTCGACTGATCTACATGTCTGTTTTTGTGCCAGTACCATGCTGTTTTTGTTACTATGGCTCTGTAGTATAGGTTAAAATCAGGTATGGTGATACCACCAGCCTCTTTTTTGTTGCTCAGTATTATTTTAGATATTCGAGGTTTTTGTGATTCCAAATGAGTTTTTGGATTGTTTTTTCTCTTTCCATGAAGAAAGCCTTTGGAATTTTGATAGGGATTGCATTAAATGTGTAGATTGCTTTAGGTAAGATTGCCATTTTCACGATATTGATTCTTCCAATCCAGGAACAAGGGATGTTTCTCCACTTTCTAGTGTCTTCTGCAATTTCTCGCTTGAGTGTTTTAAAGTTCTCATTGTATAGATTCTTTACTTCCTTGGTTAGGTTTATTCCAAGGTATTTTATTTTTTTTGATGCAATTGTGAATGGGAGTGATTCTCTGATTTCATCCTCTGTGTGTTTGTTGTTAGCATATATGAAGGCTACTGATTTCTGTGTATTTATTTTGTATCCTGCTACATTGCTGTAGGGTTTGATCAGCTCTAACAGCTTGCTAGTAGAGTCTTTAGGGTCCTTTATGTATAGAATCATGTCATCTGCAAATAATGATAACTTGATTTCTTCCTTTCCAATTTGTATCCCTTTTATGTGTGTCTCTTGCCTTATTGCTATGGCTAAGACTTCCAAAACTATATTAAATAAAAGTGGGGACAGTGGACACCCTTGTCTTGTTCCTGATTTTAGTGGAAAAGCTTCCAGTTTTTCCCCATTTAGTAATATGTTGGCTGTAGGCTTGTCATAAATAGCCTTTATTATATTGAGATATGTTCCTTCTATTCCCAGTCTCTGTAGGACTTTCATCATGAAGGGATGTTGGATTTTGTCAAATGCTTTCTCTGCGTCTAATGAGATGATCATGTGATTTTTGTCCTTCAACCCGTTTATGTAATGTATTACATTTATAGATTTGCGTATGTTGAACCATCCCTGCATCTCTGGGATAAAGCCTACTTGGTCAGGGTGAATGATCTTTTTGATATACTCTTGTATTCTGTTTGCCAGTATTTTGTTGAGAATTTTTGCATCTATGTTCATGAGGGAGATTGGTCTGTAATTTTCTTTTTTTGTTCTATCTTTGCCTGGTTTTGGTATCAGGGTGATGCTGGCCTCATAGAAGGAGTTTGGTAGAATTCCTTCTTTTTCTATTTCCTGGAAAAGCTTAAGAAGCAATGGTGTTAGCTCTTCCTTAAAAGTCTGGTAAAATTCAGCAGTGAATCCATCTGGGCCTGGGCTTTTTTTAGTTGGCAGATTATTGATAACTGTTCGGATCTCCATGTTTGTTATCGATCTATTTAAGTGATTAATCTCATTTTGATTTAATTTAGGTAGGTCATATAGATCAAGGAAATCATCCATTTCTTTCAGATTTTCATACTTTGTGGAGTATATGCTTTTATAGTATGTCCCTATAATTTTTTGAATTTCTCTGGAATCTGTTGTGATGTTGCCTTGTTCATCTCTGATTTTATTAATATGTGTCTCTTCCCTCTTTCTTTTGGTCAGATTTGCTAAGGGTTTATCAATCTTGTTTATCCTTTCAAAGAACCAAGTCTTTGTTTCATTAATTCTTTGGATTGTTCTTTTTGTTTCTATTTCATTAATTTCTGCCCTAATCTTTATTATTTCTTCCCATCTACTGATTTTTGGTTTGCCTTGTTCTTCTTTTTCCAAGGCTTTAAGGCAAAGCATTAGGTCGTTTACTTGCGACCTTTCTAATTTCTTAATATAGGCACTTAACGCTATAAATTTACCTCTTAGAACTGCCTTCATTGTGTCCCAGAGATTTTGGTATGTTGTGTTCTCATTATCATTTGACTCTATAAATTTTTTGATTTCCTTTTTGATTTCTTCATTGACCCACTCATCATTTAGTAGTGTATTGTTTAGTTTCCATGATTTTGTGTATGCTCTATAGCCTTTCTTGCTACTGATTTGTAGTTTAATTCCATTGTGGTCAGATAGAATGCAAGGAATTATTTCAATTTTCCTGAATTTGTTAAGATTTGCTTTGTGTCCTAATATATGGTCTATTTTAGAGAATGTTCCATGTGCTGCTGAAAAGAATGTATATTCTGCAGCCTTTGGATGAAATGTCCTGTATATATCTGTTAGGTCCATTCCTTCTATGACCTCATTTAGTCCAGATGCCTCTCTGTTTATTCTTTCCCTGGATGACCTGTCAATTGATGAAAGTGGGGTGTTAATGTCACCCACCACCACTGTGTTTGGTGTTATCTGTGACCTTAGTTCTAATAGTGTTTGTTTGACGAATTTGGGAGCCCCCATGTTAGGTGCATATATGTTTAGGATTGTAATGTCCTCCTGTTGGAGTGTGTCCTTAATCAATATAAAGTGACCTTCCTTATCTTTCTTGACTAACGTCGGACTAAAGTCTACCATCTGATATTAGGATAGCAACCCCTGCTTGTTTTCTAGGCCCATTTGCTTGAAACATCATCTTCCAACCTTTCACCCTAAGATAATGTCTATCCTTTGTAGAAAGGTGAGTTTCTTGGAGACAACAAATTGTAGGATCCTGCTTTTTAACCCAGTCTGCAAATCTATGTCTTTTCGTTGGGGCATTGAGACTGTTGATATTAAGAGATATTATTGAAAGGTGTGTATTTATGTTTGCCATTTTTTTTGTGTGTGTGTGTTTCTGGTTCTACCTGTGCTCTCTTCTGTTAACTGGTATTTGAGTATAGCTTGTTTTTTCTAGGTTCCTTATATGTGTGCTTTTCCTTTTGTTCAGCATGGAGGATTCTATCAAGTATTTTCTGTAGAGCTGGTTTTGTCTTCAAATACTCCTTTAACCTGCTTTTTTCATGGAATGTCTTTATTTCTCCATCTATTTGAATGGATAACTTTGCAGGATAAAGTAACCTTGGTTGACAGTTGTTATCTTTCAGAACTTGGAATATATCACTCCAAGCCCTTCTGGCTTTAAAAGTTTGTGTTGAATAATCTGCTGTAATCCTGATGGGCTTGCTTTTGTAGGTAACTTGATTTTTCTCTCTAACTGCTTTCAATATTTTTTCTTTGGTGTGTGTGTTTGGAAGTTTGATTATAATATGGCGAGGAGAGGATCTTTCTGGGTTTTGTCTGGCTGGGGTTCTAAAGGCTTCCTGTATCTGTATTGGCACCTCTTTCCCAATTTGGGGGAAATTTTCCTCTATGATTTTGTTGAAGATGCATACTATGCCTCTGGAGTGGAGTTCTTCTGCTTCTACTATGTCCTGAATTCTAATATTGGATCTTTTCATAGTGTCCCGAATATCTTGAAATTCCCACTCATACTTTTCTATAAGTTTGTCTTTCTCTTTGTTGGACTGCATTAGGTCTGCCACCTGGTCTTCTAGCTTAGATATTCTGTCCTCTCCCTCATCCATCCTACTGGTGAGTTTTTCTACAGTTTTTTATTTCATTAACTGTGTTCTTCATTGCTAGTAATTCTGACTGGTTTTTCTTTATTATTTCTATTTCCCTATTTATGTCTTGTATTGCCTTCTTTATTTCATTAAATTGGTGTCCTGCCTCTTCTTTGATTCCTTTGATTTCCTCTTTGATTGTTTTCATGTGTTCTTTGACCTCTTTGAACATATTTATAATTATTCTTTTGAACTCTTTCTCAGGCATTTCCTCTAACTCTTTCTCACTGGAGGACATTTCTGATGCATTAATACTTTTAGGTGGATTTATATCGTCTTGCTTTTTAGTGTTTCTTGTGTTATAATGTATATATTTTTGCATCTTGGATTAAGTTAATGCTTGGATTTTCTAGCTAGCTGTGTATTCTTAGCTGTATCAATTGATTTGATGTAATATATTTTCAGGGTAGGACCTTAAGGTGTTAGGTGTGGCTCTTAAGACTCTCAGAGTATCTACAAAGATGTTCTTAGGGGTTGAGTTTCCCTGCTATAGGAGTATTCAAGCAGGCAGAGTGGAATAAAATACAGGTAGATTCTAAAATTTAACTAAACACTGTACACATTCAATCAAAAACAGCCCCGAGTATGTATGCAAGAGTAGTTATTATAATGACCAGATCCTCTATCAACAAAGAGGTTTAGATTTCTGGTCTGTTGAGGGATCCAAGTCAGCTTGTGACCAAGTGAGACCCTTCCCTGGTGCAATCCCAGTTACCTTGGGTGATTTTGGTCTCAGTCAAGTTGCTGCCTGGGTTGTCGGGCTGCTGTTCTGATTTCTAGAGCTGGGCACTTGCTTTTCCTATGGGGCAAACTGAGCCGCTGCTGCTTGCTGCCTCTGCTGCTGCTGTAGCTGCCACTGCTGGAGCCACCACTGCTGCTGAAGCTGCTGCTGCTGTGTCCACTACCGCTTCTCCCCCTGAAGCTGCTGCTGCCGAGTCTGCCGCTGCTGCCACTCCTGGGTCTGCTGCTGCTGGGGCCGCTGTTACCAGTGCTGGAGCTGCTGATGTTGCTGCCGAACTCTGCTCCTGCTTGGGTCCCGTTGTCAGCCCAAGTTGGCGTGGCCGGGTCCCGGGCCGCTGCTGAGTTTGCTGGAGCTGGGCTCAGGTGGTGGGGGAGGGGAGGGAGCCGCAGCTGCTCTGGTTCTCTCGCTGCTCCATGTATTCTTCTACCTCGCGGTCTGCTCCTCCGCTGCTCACTGCCGCTCTTCCCTCACGTTTCCCGAGCTGCAGAGAGCGCGGTGTGAGGGGAAAATCCCGCACCTGGCTTTTCCTGCGGCTTGAGCCGAGTCTTGCGGCTTTCTGCCGAGCTGCCGGAGCCGCTTTTCCCGCCTGTGCAGGCTCTGGATGCTCTGGAACTCTTCTACTTCTCTGCTGCCACTTCAATTTCCTATACACCTCACTTTTTAGTAAGAGTGTGTATTTTGCTGAGTTTTTTGGTCTTTTTCCCCCCTAGGCTGCTTTGGCATGGTACCTACGCCGCCATCTTAACTGGAAGTCCTGAATTTTCTTCCAAGAAGAGCAACTGAAGTAGGTGTGGGAACCAAACAAGAAGACCACACATGGATGCAATTTAGACTCACTAACAAATGAAGGACCATCTCCATCTGGTAGGATGGGTTTCATAGTTAAACTGGCTTCTGGGTTGTGACTGATGCATTGAACATTGGCATCATCTGGGCCAAGTCTCCCCACCCTTCCCTATGGGTAGCCTACCGTGGGATCTGGAGAGATGAGAGACACGACTGATGTCCTCTAGAGCTCTTGGAGAGGATTTTCTTTCCTTTTCAAAAATCAGGATAGGGTTGGGGAAATGTTTCAGTGGTTAAAGGCAGTTGCTTGCAAAGCATGCTGGCCTGGGTTCAATTCCTCAGCACCCACATCAAGCCAGATGCACAAAGTGGTGCATATAACTGGAATTTGCTTGCAGTGGCAAGAGGCCCTGGTGTGTCCATTGTCTTCCTCCTCCCTCTCTTTCAAACGAATAATACCTTAAAAACAAAAACAAAAACATAAGAGGCTGGAAGGAACTCATGTCTAGTACTGAAAACCTAGTCAAAAAGCATATGGCCGGAGAGCTCATAAGCCCTAGTGGGGAAACTACTACTGTTGTCTGTCTAAATGCATATATTCTGCCCACCAAACTACCCTCTAAACACTTAGGTTTGTGCCCATGTATTAATGTTACTCTCACTTTTGATGAGAGAAGCTTCTCTTTTCAGATGGTGGTAACCATTGGGTGACTAAAAACTCACCAAAGTGCTGAAAAGAAGTGACAGTGGTATGTTCAGTACGGAATGAGACATCTCTATCACACCCTCCAAGGCTCAGGGGCCATTGTGGAAGAGGTGGCAGAAAGATTTATGAGACAAAGGTGTTGGGCCTTGAGAGGCCTGGACGCGAGGCCTGGTGGAACTTCCTGATCTAGCTGAAGTTTGGCGACCTGTCTCTGGCCAGCTAGGACTCAGCAGGGCGCCAAATTGCCTCTGGCCTGCCACTTCTGCAAAAAAGTTAGAGTTCCCACGCAGGCTTAGAACCAATCACTTCAAAAGTCGCGATATGCTACTGGCCCTTACACCGCATCCTTTTCTGAGATCTCCGCCTTCGTTCTCAATGCTATATAAACACCCGCCTGTTACAATAAAGTGAGATCCTGCTTTGACAAGTCTCCCGCCTCGGTGTGTTTCTCTCTGGTGACTAGGAGGGGGTCTGGGTCGTGGACACTCACCGAGACCGGCGGGACCGGCTCTCCTACAGCCCTCCCTGCCGGAGGACCCGGCAAAAGGAAGGGTGGGACTGCTTACAATACCGTCTTCCAGACACAAAGTGGCCTTGATCCTTGTAACCTCACAGTTGCTGATGCTACTACACAAGACTTGCATAATAGGAGGGGAAAATGATGACATCAAAAAGAAGAGAGATGGTTTAGTGGTTAAGGTACTTGCCTACAAAGCCAAAGAACCTCAGTCCAATACCCCAGTACTCACGTAAGCCAGATGCACAAGGGGGCACAGCATCTGGAGTTAGTTTGCAGTGGCTGGAAGCCCTGCCATGCCCATTCTCTCTCTGCCTCTTTTCATTCTCTCAAAATAAATAAAATAGGGCTGGAGAGATGGCTTAGCGGTTAAGCGCTTGCCTGTGAAGCCTAAGGATCCTGGTTCGAGGCTCGGTTCCCCAGGTCCCACGTTAGCCAGATGCACAAGGGGGCACACGCATCTGGAGTTCGTTTGCAGAGGCTGGAAGCCCTGGCGTGCCCATTCTCTCTCTCTCCCTCTATCTGTCTTTCTCTCTGTGTCTGTCGCTCTCAAATAAATAAATAAAAAATTTAAAAATAAATAAGTAAATAAAATAAAAATAAAATCGCCGGGCATGGTGGCCCATGCCTTTAATTCCAGCATTGGGGAGGCAGAGGTAGGAGGATCGCTGTGAGTTCGAGGCCACCCTGAGACTACATAGTGAATTCCAGGTCAGCCTGAGCTAGAGTGAAACCCTACCTCAAACAACCAAATAAAATAAAATAACATAAAATAAATAAGTAACCAAAATAAAATAAAGAAGAGAGACTAGTTGGGAAGATGAGATTCAGTGGAAGGGGAGCGTGGAAATGGGGAAAAGGAAGGCTGGTGGGAGGAGAGTATCATCAGCATATATCAGCATATATTGCCTATATGTATTAAGGTTGTCAATAAAAAGTTAAAAATAATCAGGGGCTGTGGAAAGATAGCTAAGGGGTTTAAGGCACTTGCTTAAAAACCCTGATGGTCCAGGTTCAATTCCCCAGTATATATAAAGCCACATGCACAAAGTGGCCCATGCATCTGGAGTTCATTAGCAGTGGCAAGAGGCCTGGGCACACCCATTCTCTTTCTCTCTCTCTCTCCCTCTCCCTCCCTCCCTCCCTCCCTCCCTCCCTCCCTCTCTCTCTCTCTCTCTTCTCTCTCTCTCTCTCTCTCTCGCTCCCCCCCCCTCTTGCCCTTACAAATATATAAAAATATTTTTTAAAAATCAGGATAAAGTGATCAGTACAATTCTGTTGCCCTTGCCATGGACTGGTTACCGATAAGGCTATTATTAGGGGCTGGTCTCCTGGTTGAGTTTCATCTTGTCTCCCCGAATAAGGAAAGCAGAGAACTCCAAGTGTTGAGTCCCAGCCTTGCGATACCGTAGCGCCAGTCCAGCCTCCCTGCAGTCTGCCCCACTGCTGGGCTTTGAGTTTACCTGCACCTTCTAGTTACTGCTTGTACCAGGAGTTTGGTTTGGTTTTGGTGCTGGGGATCAATCCAGGGCTCTGTAAACCCCTCTACCTCTGAGCTACTCTGTTGCTAGAGTAACATCACCTACCACATTATTGTTTTTCAAATTGACAGTCAATTTTTTTTACTTTGTATACTTCACCTATCTTATGATGTCAGAATAACAGCCTTTCACCAGGCCTGGATTAGTCCCATCCCACTCAAGATTACTGTCCTGGCCTGGGCATGAGGTTCCAAAGTGTTTGCTCAGGGCCTGATTTCTTCACCTTCCCACTCCAGCTGCCTGTTGGCCATGGCAGATAGATTCTCATGCCACACCTCCATCCTCATGCAGTCCCCTCTGAACTCTGCTCTGGTCTCTTTCCATCTCATACCTGCCTACCCCCCACCCATCAGACAGCATGTAGTTCTCTATTCTGAGTGTGCATGCTTTAGAGTCTCAAGGGTCACTTAGTGTTCTGGGGCATTAATAACCATTTCCTTCCCTTTCATTCTCCCAATCTTGTTTTTCTAAATTATCACCTTTGTTATAAGAATGAGGGTCCAGAGCTAGAGAGATTGCTCAGTGGTTAAGGTGCTTGCTTGCAGAGCCTTACAACCTGGGTTCAATACCCCAGTACCCATGTAATACCACATGTGCAAAGTGATGCATGCATCTGGTATTTATTTACAGTGGCAAGAGAGCCTGGCATGCCAATTCTCTCTCTCTTTGCAAACAAATTAAATATATTTAAATTTTTTCTGATTAATTTAATTTATTTATTTGAGGCAGAGAGAGAGAGAGGGTGAGAAAGAGAACGAGAATGGGCACACCAGGGCCTCTAGCCATTGCAAACGAACTCCAGATGCATGCACCACCATGTGCATCTGGCTTACGTGGGACATGGAGAATCAAACCTAGGTCCTTAGGCTTTGCAGACAAGTGCCTTAACTGATAAGCCATCTCTCCAGCCCACAAATAAAATATTTTTTAAGACTGAAGACCCTGCATAATCAGTGCACTTAAATTATGCTGTCACATTCTTCCCCTCCCAACCTCTGGCCTATAGCCTGGCTCTTCAAAAAGCAATCCTATTCCATCGAGGGAAGATGGCAGTGGTCTGAGCCAGCCAGGGGGTATGGTGAGGAACAGCCTAATAGCTAAAAACGTTATTTCTAGATTTTTTAAATGTTTTCTTCCAACACTAAGAAAAGTGTATGTAGAACATTGAATTACTTGGAGTCTATGTCCCATACCCCCACAGCAGTGAGTGTGCAGGTTTACACACATGTGCACGCGGTGTGTGTGTGTGCTGCTCTTGTCTTAGAAGCACAAATGAGCCAGTATAAGAGCATTTTCCTCAAGATGGTGAAGGCAGAGAAACACTAACAATCTGTTTGCTTCCCACACCCAACACTGATGACCTGCAGCCACCTAAGACTGTGGCTTCTTGCTCACATCTGTTCCTCCACACCTGTGCTGTGACACTCCATAGCAAATTCATACAGGTAGGTGCTTCTGTTCACTGTCCCACTATGTCTGCTGATGTCTCCATGGAAAGTTATTCACATGTTGTGCGGGGGAGGGGTTCATCTTCTAGAACAGTTTAGGAAAATGGCAACTTCTATAAGAACTCCTGGACACTTATCAGTCAGATGGCCCATTGTTACTGCCCCAAAGCATTAAGTGACATCTGAAAATGCATCTCGTGAGTGACAAAGGTTAAGTTTATTTTTGCCTTAGAGAAATTGAAGAATTTGAAAGATGTTTGCAGCAAAGACAACGGCAGCAAATGCCCACATCTGAGAGGAAGCAAGGCAGAAGAGGAAGCTGGCACAAACCAGCAAGTGACAGTAACTGACACCTGAGTGTTGTTGAATGAGTGTCTCCTTAGACACCTCAGGGACAAGATTGAGAGAGGAGGAAGAAGAGAAGAGAATGGGAAGACTGGAGCTTATTGAAAAGGAAAGACCCTGTTATGTCTTCCTCTTGTTTCTCTGATGAAAAAGAGATAGATGATGCTGTCATACAAATAGGGTTCAAGAGTCCCTAGATAATCTTATCACATTCCATTTGGTGGGGTCATAATGGTGGGTCCTGTTCTTGGCTGGACCTAGTGGCTCATGCCTGTTATCCTAGCATACAGGAGGCTAAAGCAAGAGGGCCACAAGTGGGCTGAAGAGATGGCTTAGCGGTTAAGCACTTGCCTGTGAAGCCTAAGAACCCCAGTTCGAAGCTCAATTCCCCAGGACCCACGTTAGCCAGATGCACAGGGGTGCATGCGTCTGGAGCTCGTTTGCAGTGGCTGGAAGCCCTGGTGCGCCCATTTTCTCTCTATCTGTCTCTTTCTCTCCCTCTCTCTGTCACTCTCAAATAAATAAATAAAAATGAACAAAGAATATTTAAAAGAAGAGGGTCAGAAGTTTGAGGCCATCTTGGACTACTTAGCAAGACCCTGTTTTGAAAACCCAAAGAAGAAATAAAAAAGATTATTTTTTTCTTTTCTAAGTATTTTATTTATATTTATTGATTTGATAGAGAAAGAGGGAGAGGGAGAAAGAGAGAGAGAGAGAGAAAGAATGGACATGCCAGGGCCCCCAGCCACTATAAATGAATTCCAGATGCATGTGCCCCCCACCACCTTGTGCATCTAGCTAATGTGGGTCCTGGGGAATTGAACCTGGGTCCTTTGGCTTTGCAGGCAAACTGCTAAGCCATCTCTCCAGCCCTTAAATGTGTTTTTTTCTAAAGGAGCTGCTAAATTCCATCACTTAGAATCTTGAGGCAGGAGGATCACAAGTTCAAAGCCATCTTGAGTTGCATAGCAAGACCTTGTCTCAAAAAATCAAAATAAGGGCTGGAGAGATGGCATAGCGGTTAAGTGCTTGCCTGTGAAGCCTGTGGACCCCGGTTCGAGGCTCGGTTCCCCAGGTCCCACATTAGCCAGATGCACAAGGGGGCGCTCGCGTCTGGAGTTCGTTTGCAGTGGCTGGAAGCCCTGGCGTGCCCGTTCTCTCTCTCACTCTCTTTCTGCCTCTTTCTCTCTCCGTCACTTTCACGTAAATAAATAAATAAAAATCTAAAAAAAAAATATCAAAATAAGGGCTGGAGAGATGGCTTAGCAGTTAAGGCACTTGCCTGCAAAGCCTAAGGACCCAGGTTTAATTCTCCAGGTCCCACATTAGCCAGATGCACAAGGGGCGCATGTGTCTGGAGTTCATTGGCAGTGGCTAGAGGCCCTGACATGCCCATTCTCTCTCTCTCTCTCTCTCTGTCCCTCTGTATCTAATAAATAAATAAATAAAATGATTTAAAAATCAAAATAAATAGAGCCAGACATAGTAGCACATACCTCTTATCCCTGCACTTGGGAGGCAATGGGAGAAGGATCACTATGAGTTCAAGGCCACCCTGAGAGTACATAGTAAATTCTAGGTCAGCCTGGGCTATAGAGATACCCTACCTCAAAAAAAAAAGTAAATAAATAAAAATAAATAAGGGAAACCAGATGGCACATGTGTGTATTCCCAGCTTTTGGGGAGGCAGAAGCAGGAGGATCAGGAATTTAAGGCCAGTCTCAGCTATATAGTGAGTTTGAGGCCAGCCTAGGCTACAGGAGATCCTGACATAAAAAGCAAACAAATAAGCATCAGATGGGCTCTGATTTATGAGTCATTTGCTAGGCTAGGAGGCTTCTGGGGAAAGACTACTACAAGAGTTTTTGTGGCTCACATTATTTTTTAACCTAAAGAACTACAAGTTAAATTAACCCTGTGTGAGCCCACACCCCCTTTTACTGTGGGGGGGGGGGTGGGCTGTTGTAAGTTGTAAGGTGCTCATTTCAGTGGGGTAAAGAATCACAGTATTTGGGCTGGAGAGATGGCTTAGCAGTTAAGCGTTTGCCTGTCAAGCCTAAGGACCCCGGTTCGAGGCTCAATTCCCCAGGACCCACATTAGCCAGATGCACAAGGGGCACACGCGTCTGGAGCTCCTTTGCAGTGGCTAGAAGCCCTGGCGTGCCCATTCTCTATTTATCTGCCTCTTTCTCTGTCTACTGCTCTCAAATAAATAAATAAAAAACAAAAAAAAAATTAAAAATAAAAAAAAAGAATCACAGTATTTATTATTTGCCTATGCCAGTGAAGTTTTAAGAAGCTTCTATTTTACTTCAACTTTGCCTGCAAACAGAATTACCTAGAGAATTTTTGAAAATGCTGGGTCCCATTTGGTATCACTTGTCTTTTTTTCTTTTTTAAGTGTGTGTGTGGGAGAGAGAGAGAGAGAGAGAGAGAGAGAGAGAGGGAGAGAGACGTGGCGGGGGGGGGGAGAGAGAATGGGCACACCAGGGTCTGTAGCCACTGCAAATGTACTCCTGATATTGCGCCACCATGTGCATCTGATTTAGGTGGATTTTGGGGAACTGAACCTGGGTCCTTCGGCTTCACAGGCAAGCACCTTTTCCGCTAAGCCATCTCTCCAGCACAATTGTCTTTTTTTCTTTCTCTTTCTCTTTCTCTCCCCTCACCCTCTCTTTTTCAAGGTAGAGTCTCACTCTAGCGCTGGCTGACCTAGAATTCACTATATAGTATCAGGCTAGCCTTGAACTCACAGAGATCCTCCTACCTCTTCCTCCCGATTGTTGGGATTAAAGGTGTGGGCCACCATGCCTGGCTTCTCCTCCTCCTTCTTCCTTTTTAATATTTTATTTATTGGCAAGGAGGGAGAGAAAATGAAAGGGTGTGCCAGGACCTCCAGCCATTACAAAAGAACTGCAGATGCATGCACCACTTTGTGCATCTGACTTTAGGTGGGTACTGGGGAATCAAACCCTGGTGTTCAGGCTTTGCAGGCAAACACCTTAACCGCTGAGCCATCTCTTTAGCCCCCATTTTTTTTTTTCTTTTTTCTTTTTCGAAGTAGGGTCTTGCTGTAGCCCAGGCTGACCTGGAATTCACTATATAGTCCCAGGCTGGCCTCGAACTCACAGCGATCCTCCTACCTCTGTCTCCCTCGTGCTGGGATCAAACGTGTGCACCACCACGCTCGGCTCCTCAATTGGTCTTTTCATCGTTCTGGGACAATTACTTGTACAGGGAGGCTTTTTCACAATTCTGCTAAGCAAACCAGGGCTCAGAGCTACCAAGAGGCTGTCAAGGGAGGCTCCAGCTCTTTGCCCACAGCTGTGGATTTCTGGGGACACGGGAAAGACCGGCCAGCAGCCCACACATCAGCGTGAACATTTTACCCAAGGATGTTGTACAGATGCTCACCCATTGGCTCCCCACCTGTTCCGTGCCGCGCAGCCCGCCTCCCAAGAGCTTCTCACCACGCCCCCGCGCCTCTCCGGCCCCGCCCCACTCCCATCCGGCCCCGCCCCCACTCTCATCTGGCCCCCGCCCCGCGCTCCTCCGGCCCCGCCCTGCGCTCCTCCGGCCCCGCCCCGCGCCTCTCCGGCCCCGCCCCCGCGCCTCTCCGGCCCCGCCCCGCGCGCCGCCCCCTTCCTCTCGCGAGGACGCCCTGGCCTGGGCGCCGGAAGTTTCGGGAGCGCGCGGGGCGGGAGCGCGGGGAACGCCTGGGCCTGGCCGGGACCGTGGCTGCTGGGACCGGGGTGGGCTGGGCTCGTTGCCGCAGGCTGTGGGCCCGGGATCGGCGACCTCCGACGAGGCTGTGGTTGCAGGGCCGCCCCTATGTTGCGTTTTCCGACCTGCTTCCCATCCTTCCGGGTGGTGGGAGAGAAGCAGCTGCCGCAGGAGATCATCTTCCTGGTCTGGTCCCCCAAGCGGGACCTCATTGCTTTGGCCAACACAGCGGGCGAGGTAAGTGAGCCGGCAGTCTGGCTGGGCTGCGGTCCTCGAGCCTCAGTTTCCCCTTCTGCAGGCCTGGCGGACCACTCGTCTGCCCCGCCCCTACCTCTCAGCTTGGCTATGAACTTGAAAGTGCAAAGGACCGTGCCTGTCAGTTTCCTAAGTCCATTTCCTGTGGTGCCTAAGCAGTGTCCACACGCTTGACACAGCCATACAATCCTGCGCCCTCCACTCTCCATCAAATCAATTTGTTTTCTTTAAAAGCCCAGGGTGTGGGCTGGAGAGATGGCTTAGCGGTTAAGGGGTTTGCCCACAAAGCGAAAGGATCCAGGTTTGATTCCCCAGGACTCACATAAGCCAGATGCATAAGGTGGTGCATGCGCCTGGAGCTCGCTTGCAGAGGCTGAAGGCCCTGGCGCACCAATCAATTAATCTCTCTCTCCCCCTGTCTCTCTTTCAAATAAATTAATTTTTTTTTAAAGGCTGGAGAGATGGCTTAGCGGTTAAGGTGCTTGCCTGCAAAGTCAAAGGACCTCGGTTCGATTCCCCAGGACTCATGTAAGCCAGATGCACAGGGTGGCACATGACTGGAAGCCCAGGCGCTCCCATCCTCTTTCTCACTCTCTGCCTCTTTCCCTCTCTTAAGTAAATAAATAAAATATATAAAAAAATAAAGCCCAGGGTGTGACATCTTAGCTGACCCACAGACTCTGTCCCAAGTTGGTTTTCAGTTTAGTAGCAGAATAAAGATGGATTATTGTCAAGCCCCACTGGAAGTGTGCTACTGGAGAGGTTAAAGACTTAAATCCTGTTGTCTATGTCGTCTCAGGCTGGCCTCGAACTCACAGCGATCCTCCTACCTTAGTCTCTTGTTGTATACGTTTTTATACCTGCCTGCACTAGAGAGCCTTTAAATTGAGAGAGTGACGCCTCACTGGATTCCTGGTTGTAAGTGCGAACATTGTCAATTAGCACTTCTATCTCAAGCTTCATCAGGTTTAACCAGATAGTACCCAGCTTTCTGCTGGGAGGTAGTACCTGGCAGCCATCTTGTAAGGGATCCTTTGCTAATGCGTCTTTCCTCCCCCGGCAGGTTGGTAGTTTTCCTGGTAGTGACCTGATAGAGCGTGTGTCTGCAGGCACATATGGAAAACTAGATGGTAAGGAAATCTTAGCACCCAGGGAAACTTAGCAGCCTGCAGAACTGCGTTACTATGTTGTCTCCATGGAGCAACCTCAAGAATATTGATAGGCAGTTTCTCAGGGGCCTCCATCAGTATTCTAATCTTCATCCTCTACCCCGATGCTCTGGAACTCCGGCACGGCTCTAGAAGACAGAACGAGCAGTGTGGCTGTGGCTGGGGGACGAGGGGGGAAGGAAGGAAAGGTGGCTAGGGAGATGGCTCAGTGGGTGAAAAGAGTGCTTGCTGGGCAGCCTCTACTCACTCACTGTCTCTTTGTCTCTCCCTCAAATAAATAAATAAATACCAGGCATGACAGAGTTCCAGGTCAGCCCAGGCTAGAGTAAAACCCAAGACACCCACCTGTAACTCCTGTGTGAAGGGAGGCAGAGACGGGAGGGTCACTAGGGCACTCTGATTAGCCAATCACTGAAAACTGAGCAGTTAAGCGCTTGCCTGTGAAGCCTAAGGACCCCAGTTCGAGGCTCCATTCCCCAGGACCCACGTTAGCCAGATGCACAAGGGGGTGCACGTGTCTGGAGTTCGTTTGCAGACCCTCCAAGGCTCAGGGTCCATTGTGGAAGAGGTGGCAGAAAGAATGTGAGAGCTAAAGGAAGGTACCAGTTCTTACATACAACTGTCCAGACAGAATGTGGCCTTGATATCCAAGACCTCGCAGTGCCTAGCAATCCCCACACAAGACCCTCATAATAGGTGAAAAAGATGATGACATTAAATTAAAAGAGAGACTAATGGAGAGAGGGAGGGGATATGACAGAGAGCAGAGTTATGAAGGGGAAAGTAGGGGAGAGGAAGGGAAGGAAATATCATGGTTGGTTGTCTGTAAGTATAGAAGTTGTCAATAAAAATATGTTTTAAAAACTTCATTACATAGAGCCGGGCATGGTGGTGCACACCTTTAATCCCAACAATTGGGAGGCAGAGGTAGGAGGATCGCCATGATTTTTGTGTTTATTTTTATTTATTTATTTGAGAGCGACGGGGGTGGGGGGGGTGGGGGTGGGGCAGAGAGAGAGAGAATGAGAATGGGCGCACCAGGGCCTCCAGCCCCTGCAAACGAACTCCAGATGCGTGCCCCCCCTTGTGCATCTGGCTAATGTGGATCCTGGGGAATCAAGCCTCGAACCGGGGTTCTTAGGCTTCACAGGCCAGTGCTTAACCGCAAAGCCATCTCTCCAGCCCCAGGATTGCCATGATTTTGAGGCCACCCTGAGACTACGTAGTGAATTCCAGGTCAGCCTGAGCTAGAGTGAGACCTTACCTTGAACACCAAAAACAACAACAACAAAAAAATTCATTATGTATATTTACTGAGTACATGGGACTGTGTGACATAAGGATATTTTCTTTTTTTATTTTTTTATTTTGTTTTTCGAGGTAGGGTCTCATTCAAGCCAAGGCTTACCTGGAATTCACTCTAGTCCCAGGCTGGCCTTGAACCCAGTGATCCACCTACCTATGCCTCCCAAGTGCTGGGATTAAAGGTGTGCGTCATCATACGTGGCTCATTTTTTCTTTTTTTTTATTTACATTTTTATGTATTAGAGAGAGATAGATAGAAAAACAGAAAGAGAGTGAATATGGACTTGCCAGGGCCTCTCTGCTGCTGTAAACAAACTCCAGATGAATACACCACTCTGTGCATCTACCTTTATGTGGAAAGTAGTGAATTGAAACTGGGCCACCAGCTTTGCAAGCAAGCACATTTAACTACTGAGTCATCTCCCCAGCCTCATAGGAGCATTCTTATTCAAATGTATAGTGTATGTTGAGCATATTACTCCCCTCCACCCTTTTATTGCTGGTCACTATTAAGAGCCACGTGATGCTGCGTTCGTGTAATTTTGTAGAAACCAGTGAGTGGTGGTCCATCTTTCTCATTCTGGTGGACTGTGTGGGTGCAGGCATGGTGTGGTTTAGCTCGGATTGTTTGACAAGTATGACAAAGCAAGAGAGATGCAAGGGAGTTACAGTCACGTGCAAGAAGAGTGACTGTAACAAAGAACCTAATATTGTGGCCTCATCAAGGAGGGAAGTGAAGGCATGTGGGAGGGGTGTGACAATGAGCCAGTGGTAGAGTCAGTGGACCAATGTCCTGGGAAGGTTATGTTGTAGAGATGAACTGGAACACATTGGATGGAAAGTGGGAATGGTCATTTTGAAAAGCTTGGCAGCATTGGAATTGTCACTCATGAGCTGGCTGAGGGTGTGACCCTGGGAGTGGTTGAGGTGAGATTGAAGATGTGGTTATTGGGCTGAAGAGATGGCTTAGCGGTTAAGACATTTATTTGCCTCCAAAGCCAAAGGATCCTGGTTCAATTCTCCAGGACCCACATCAACCAGGTGCACAAGGGGGTGCACACATCTGGAGTTGGTTTGCAGTGGCTGGAGGCCCTGGTGCGCCCATTCTCTCTCTCTGCCTCTTCCTCTCCAGTAAATAAATTAAAATAAAAGATGTAGTCGTTGGAGGAGAGATAGTAGAGAACTGTCACCAGGAATGACAGTGGGGAGTGTTGGGAAGCACGGGTGAGGGAGGGGAATGCCCAGGGCTGTCCGGCTGTGTGAGGTTCAGTCGGGGGAGGGCAGAGAAGAGAAGGCTTCCAGAAATGGCATCGAGAATGGAGGAGGACATCTGCTTTGTCTCTTAGCCTGCTAGCAATAGTGTGGGTCATGGAGTGGCCAAGTGCCACCATCTGCAGGTGCTGCAAGGAAGCACGCCCTCAGTGAGAGGCCTGTCCAGCTTGGAGGCCTGGTGATGAACAGTATAGAACAAAGAATGAAGTAAGGATGGTGGCTCGTGACCGTGAATGCCTGAGCGCAGAGGGTGAAGGCTTTGGAAGTAAGGTCATAGGCATGCAAAGAGGTCATAGCAAAGGTCATAAGGTCATAGGTCATAGCAAAGAGAGTCAAGTCCAGGAGATGTGCAGCTCTTGGGAGGCCTGAATTCCTGTGGTGAGCAGTGTCACCAGGAGTGGAGGGCTGTCTGTGAGGTGAGGCAGCAGGCTGTGGTGCAGACACATCTTTTAGGACCAGGAAGGTGATGGGGAGGTCTTCTTCGGAGCACATGCTGGTCTGAAGCTGGCCTTCCTTGTTTGCAGTGGTTGGATTGAAGCTGGGGTGAGGGCCATTGTTTACAAGCCCATGGAGCCCTGGGACCTCAAGGTGGACATTATTGTTCTAAGACTCCTGGCTAGAAAGTGACACAGCTGAAATTAAGTGCTAAGATGTCTGATGGCAAATCCAGGGATTTTTGACTATGTCACACTTTCTTAGTGCTATTTCTTTCTTTGTCTTAGCCTTTTTATTCCTTTCTAAAAGGTAAGTCTGTTGACAAATGATAGGAAAACTTTTAGGGCGTGGGGTTAAACTGGACCTTCTCATTTCACCCACTTCTTTGAAAAATACCTGATGCTTATTCAAAAACTGCTCTTGTGTTCTTCAGATAAGTATTTATTCAAGGGTTAATTAAAATTATGTTGTAGTAGAGATTTAAGCTCACTTTGTTTCTGGAAGTGGGTTAATTTTCTGCCACTCTGTCTGTTTTATTGTAGGTTTTGCTTCATCGACTTGCAAGTTTCCATCGTGTTTGGAGTTTCCCACCAAATGAAAATACAGGAAAGGAAGTGACCTGTCTAGCTTGGAGACCCGATGGAAAACGTAATGATAATATTAAAAACTTTTTTTTTTTTTCATTTCTGAAAGAGTATTCTACAAAGAAAGTTTGTTTTCAGCAGGAAACAATTTTTCTTGGTATATATTCAAATTATAGCTGTCCCCATGGGACTTTAAAAAAACATTTTTTGGGGGGAGCCAGGTGTGGTGGTGCATGCCTTTAATCCTAGCATTTGGGAGGCAGAGGTAGGTGGATTGCCATGAGTTCAAGGCCACCCTGAGACTACAGGGTGAGAGTGAATTCCAGGTCAGCTTGGGTTAGAGCAAGACCCTATCTCAAAAAAAAAAAAAAAAAAAAAAAATTGGGGTTTTTCTAGGTAAGGTCTCACTGTAGCCCAGTCTGACCTGGAATCCACTCTGTAGTCTTCCAGGTAGCCTTGAACTCACAAAGATCCTCCTACCTCTGCCTCCCCAGTTTTGGCATTAAAGGCATGTGCCACCATGCCGGGCCTGAATTTTTTTGTATGCTTTAGAATGTTTTCATATAACTCTCATGTTGGAAGGATGGCACTTAAATGAGCTCTGGCTTCTTGCCACAGATAACTGAAGCAACTTCTAACAACATACAAACTGCTTTTGTTCTTCCTGTGCTCTCTTCTTCTCATCCCACATCGTTTGATGCTCCTCACAGTGTACAATGCCACCCTGGCCCCTCTCCTCACAGTGGGTTAACTAAATGCAAGGCTCATGTGTCTTCTGTGGGCATGCATAGCTGCCACATCTGGAGACCAATCAGCTGTGACTGTTTCTTCCATTGCTGTGTGGTCTTTCTCCTCCTGCAACATTTTATATGTAGCTTGGTGTGGCTCTGATCACGGAGCTCTTCCTCCTGTGTTTTTCTACACTGGTGGGCCCAACTGGGCTACATACAGTCAGTACAATAAAATGTGGTCACTCGTGGGATTGTGAGAAAATTTTTTTTTGTAAAATGAGTATGTACTTTTTTTTTCCTTTTCAATTTTTTTTTTTTAATTAACAACTTCCATGCTTGTAAAGATATCCCATGGTAATGCTCTCCCTCCACCCACTTTCCCCTTTGAAACTCCAATCTCCATCATATTTCCTCTCCCTCTCAATCAGTCTCTCTTTTATTTTGATGTCATAATCTTGTCCTCCTATTATGATGATCTTGTGTAGGTATTGTCAGGCACTGTGAGGTCATGGATATCCAGGCCATTTTGTGTTTGGGGGGAACACTTTGTTTTTTTTAAATTTTATTTATTTATTTGAGAGTGACAGACAGAGCGAGAAAGAGGCAGAGAGGGCGAGAGAGGAGAGAATGGGTGTGCCAGGGCCTCTGGCCACTGCAAACGAACTCCAGACGCGTGCGCCTCCTTATGCATCTGGCTAACGTGGGTCCTGGGGAATCGAGCCTTGAACTGGGGTCCTTAGGCTTCACAGGCAAGCGTTTAACCACTAAGCCATCTCTCCATCCCTGGGGGAAGCACTTTGTAAGGAGTCCTACCCTTCCTTTGGCTCTTACATTCTTTCCGCCACCTCCTCCGCAATAGACCCTGAGCCTTGGAAGGTTTGATAGAGATATTGCAGTACTGAGCACTCCTGTCACTTCTTTCCAGCACCATGATGCCTTCTGAGTCATCCCAAGGTCACTGCCATCTGAAAAGAGGAGACTCTCTACCAAAAGTGAGAGTAGCATTAATATAAGGGTATGAACATTAAGAGAAGTGCTTACTGGGCAGTTTGCTAAACATAATATATACATTTATCCAGACAGCAGCAGATGTTACACCCCTAGGGCTCATGGCTACCCTGTTTTGAGTTTTCAGTATCAGGGATCTGTTCCCTCCCATGGAGCGGGCCTCCAGTCCAATTAGAGGGCAGTTGGTTTCCACCATGACAGACATGCCAGTATTGCACCCGTTGGCTCATTTGGCCTAGCTGGCCACTTAAAGGCTTGCAGTGTCCACTGTTGAGGATCTTCACTGGTGATTTCTCTTCCTTCCATTGAGCTGCATGCAGAATGGCTTCTTCCAGCATTCTGTCAGCTGGTCTACATGGAGGAGGTTATCAGCTCAGTTCCAGCAGGATTTCTCAGTGGACTTGCAGCCCAAGTATGTAGAGTCTTCAGCAATAGGGTCTTACCATCTATTCCTGCTGGGAAACAAAAGGCCTGTAAAGTTTTGGGGGTATCAGGGACCTCCCTGGCCAACAACTCACTGGAAGGTGTCCCATCCCTGGCACTGAAAATATTCTAGCAACAATCCACGGCTCCTGAGTGTTCCATTGTCCAAAAAAGTAGGTTTCCATATGATTTATTTGTAGCCTTTTAGATTTTCATTAGCCCTCCTTCCACCTTTCCTTTATTCACTCTCTTCCCCTGATATCACTTGGGCCTTTTCAACCCCATTAATCTATTCTTCTACTTGCATATATACCACACCATCCTATGAAGTACCCCTCCCTTCCTTTCTCTTCCTTTTATATCTCTTCTCTAGCTTACTGGCCTTTGCTACGGAGTTTTCTTCCTACTCACACAGAAGTCCACTTATGAGAGAGAACATGTGATGTTTGGCTTTCTGGGCCTGGGCTACCTCACTTAGTATAATCCTTTCCAGATCCATCCATTTTCCTGCAAATTTCATAACTTCATTTTTCTTTATTGCTGAGTAGAACTCTGTTGTATAAATGTGCCATATCTTTATTAAAGTATGTACTCTTATAGTAAAAAAAAAAAATCAGGCTAGGTTCTTCCTCTATTCCAAGCTCACCTGGAATTCACTCTGTACTTCCAGGCTAGCCTTAAACTCACCAGCAATTATCCTATCTCTGCCTCTCAAGTGCTGGGATTAAAGGCATGCAGCATCACGCCTGGTGTACTCTTCATTTTTAATTAATTAATTTTTAACTATTTTATTTTATTTATTTGAGAGAGAGAGGCAGATAGAGAAAGAGGCAGATAGAGGATGGGTGTGTCAGGGCCTCCAACCACTGCAAACGGATTTCAGATGGATACACCACCTTGTGTACCTGGCTTATGTGGATATTGGGAAATTGAACCTGGATCCTTAGGCTCCAGTCTAGAGACTTGGTATAAGGCAGGATATATAGTCCATGAGAAATAGTATACTGCTGCTGGGTGTGGTGGCGCATGTCTTTAAACCCAGCGCTTGGAAGGTCGAGGCATGATGACTGCCGGTAGTTCGAGGACACCCTGACACATAGTGAATTCCAGGTCAGCTTGGGTTTGCATGGAACCCTACCTTGGACAAAACAAACAAACAACAACAAAAAAGAAATAGATTGCTCATGTTGTGTGAACACTTGAAACTATTTAAAGAAAGGAGTTTTAAGATTGATATGGTGGTACACGCTGTGACTTCCAGGCTAGCCTGGGCTGCAGAGTGAGTTGTAGTTCAGTCTGGGCTAGAGGTGAAATCCTACCTTGAAAAAAATAGTTGTGGCTAAATGATTGCTGTGATTAAAATGTGTTTGGTATAGTAAAACTGAACAGTAAGTGAAATGCTCATTTATTTTTCTCCAATATTTTACGAAATTTATTCTAACATTTCCTTATCTAATTTCAGTTTTGGCCTTTGCACTTGCTGACACCAAGAAAATTATTTTGTGCGATGTAGAAAAACCTGAAAGCTTGCACTCTTTCTCTGTGGAGGCCCCAGTTTCTTGTATGCATTGGATGGAAGTGACTGTGGAAAGCAGGTAGAGTAACCAGAAAACACCAGGAGTCACAAGGGATACTTGGGACATTTTTAGGGATATCACCACCTCTCCCATCTCTAGATGGGGTCTTGTAGTATAGCTTAGGCTGTCCTTGAACTTGTGATTCTCTTGACTGAAATTTTTAATTTTTACAATGAAAATAAATATCTGTAGTAAGTGTGTATACCTTGTAGTCTTAAGTTTATGAAGATGAAGTAGAGCCTCAGCTGTCCTTGAACTTACATAGTAGCTGAGAATAGCCTTTAACTCCTGATCCTTTTTTGTCATTGTTGTTTTGTGGTAGGTCTCACTCTAGCCCTGGTTGACCTAGAACTAACTCTGTAGTCCCAGCCTGGCCTTGGATTCACAGTGCTCCTCCCAAAGTGCTGGGATTAAAATCATGCACCACCATGTCCAACTTGATTTTTTCATTTATGATTATTTTTTAAAATTTTATTATTTATTTGATAGAAAAAGAGCGGTGGGGGGAAAATGAGAATGAATGGGCACAGGATCTCCAGCCCCTGCAGACAAACTCCAGATGCATGTGCCCCCTTGTGTATCTGGCTCACGTGGGGTACTGGGGAATCAAACCTAGGTCCTTTGGTTTTGCAGGTAATTACCTTAACTGCTGAGTCATCCCTCCAGCCCTCATTTTTTTTTTTTTTATTGTTTATTGTAGCAATAATGTCTGAAGAACCAAGGTTTTCTCCTCTTTTTTGCTGATTAGGTAGTAATTCTCTTGACTGAAATTTTTAATTTTTACAATGAAAGTAAATATCTATAGTAAGTGTGTGTACCTGGTAGTTTTAAGTTTATGAAGAGGAAGTAGAGCCTCAGCTGTCCTTGGGATTTTTCTGTTTTTGTACTGGCTTTATGAAGAGTTTTTTTTTTCTTTTTGTTTTTTTCGAGGTAGGGTGCACTACCATGCCTGGCTAAGAGTTTTTCTTTTGTATATTAGTAAACATTCGTGGAATATGACCAGTGCTACAAGGAGCATGTTGTCCTGACGTTGAACAGGTGCTTCTGTGTCCCTGGTCCCCATCGCTTTCTTGTTTCATGAAACAATTTAACTTAATCACATAGGTGAGGTATGAGAATTGAGTGAAAATGGATCAAGGCATCAGTGATTTGGCTATTGTTGAGAAAAAAAAAAAACAACAACTTTAAATATATATAGTACTCTTCTTTCCCCTTCTTTACTTGCATACCCATTTATTTCCAGCTATGTTTGGAGGTAGAGTTGAAGAAGAAAGGGAAATAAACCATTTCTGAGCCAGGCACAGTGGTCTGCAGCTATTATCCCAGCTCCCATGAGTATTTCAGACCTGTGACACAGCCTCCTTTTCTGCTGGGCTGTGCAGCCCCCAAATGCCTGTCAGCCATAGAGCCAGGAGCCATGCCATACAGTAACTGCAGGGTTCCCCAAAGTTATTCTTAGCACGTGTATGTTTGCTGTGGATTCTTGGATGAGGATTAAGAAATCATAAATTCTCAGTCTGTCAGAATACTCAATATGTATTTCATATGCCGAGAAAATTGTTTATGGTTTATTCTCATTCCTCTGTATGTATAGTGGATAGGCTAATTTGATTTGTAAGAAACACATTTCGGGTTGGGGAGATGGCTCAATGGATAAAGAGCTTGCCATGAAAACGTGAGGACCAGAGATTGGATCCCAGGGCTCACATAAATGCTGGCTGAGTGCAGCAGCAGCTTGTAATCCAGGTGCACGGGAGGTAGACACACACACACAGTAGATTTTGCACCAAAAGTATTATAAAAACAGAAAAAAGGGCTGGGGAGATTGCTCAGTGGTTAATGTGCTAGCCTGAAAAGCCAAAGGACCTTGATTCAATTCCCCAGGACCCACATAAACCAGATGCACGAAGTTGCGCATGTGTTTGGAGTTAGTTTGCAGTGGCTGGGGACCCTGGTGCACCTGTTCTCTCTCTCTTCCTCTTTCTGTCTCTCAAATAAAAATACCCTCTTCCTCCCAAAATTCTTCTTTGCTATTTCTTATATGTAACTGTTACAGTGAGATAAAAATATAACTGTGAGTCCTTTTTTAAGAACTAGCATTTTTCATGGGAAAAGAAGGAAAACCTTTGCCATTGATGTCATGGTTGGTTTTTCCTTTTAGTGTCCTAACATCCTTTTACAATGCAGAGGATGAATCCAACCTTCTTTTGCCTAAGCTGCCTACATTGCCAAAAAAGTAAGTGTCACCATTTTATTCCTTTAATTTAATCTTGGAGATTTCTTTTTTTTCTACTTTCAACACTATGGCAATTTTCTCATGCATTTGAAACATATTTCTTTCAAGAATATACCTTTATTTCTGTTTTCTCCTAGTTATAGCAACACCTCAAAAATATTTAGGTAAGTTATACCTTTTTGATTTTCAAAGAAGGAAATCTTTTACTATTTGAAAGATATTGAAAGATGACCTAACTTATTTTTATATTCTAGTGAAGAAAATTCTGATGAAATCATTAAGCTCTTGGGAGATGTCAGGTAAATCATATAGCTATCTTAAGGCGAATTTTTTTATGCTGATATTTCGTATATGAGGCGATTCTCAGAAATTTCAAGAGCAAATTCTTTGGCATGTTATGTTATTGGCAATGTTAATATCTCGTATGTTAACATATCAATATCATACAGATATCAGTGCCTTTTATTTTTATTATGTGGTCTTTGATTACTTTAAACTTATTTAATGTGTTTTCCAACCTATCCATGACATAGCTTGATGGCACTGTGAACTATCTGACAAAAGGGTGGTTTCATTATTGATTTATAAATACAATTGTTAGTGTGTAATTTTTATGTAAACTGATTTTTTTTAGGCCATGGGAAACTTACATTGTCCTGTTGTCACAAAAGGAAAGGAAGATGACAGGGCCGTAGCTGTAGGGCAGTAGTGGGCAGCTCCTGATTGGTAGGAGCACAGGCATGATGCCAAGGGTGGCTCTCAGCTTACTGCATTGTTTTTAATCAGGCTTAACATTCTTGTCCTTGGAGGAAACTCTGGATTTATTGAGCTTTATGCTTATGGGATGTTCAAAATTGCTCGAGTCACAGGGGTAAGTTTTTTTTGAAAAATCTTTCATATTATTTCTCTTAGAATAGCTAATTTACTTAGGAATGAGACTAAAACTAAGTTTGTGTTTCAGTTGGAGTTCATTCTTGAATATCCAGAGGATAATTTTCTTACTAAGATAAAATGGTAGTGGTGGGGTGTTTGTACTGATAGGCACTATTGGTGAAAGGAGACTGATGAGTTTTTCTAGAATTTGCCATTGGAATGCAAAGAGCATCACCAGGAGCAGTCCTGAGCTCAGTGCTGTCTGCCAGGGTGGCGAGTCTCAGTCTCTTCAGTGCTCTTTGTTCTTACTCCTTGAAAGGGGGTGACCAATATCATGGGTTCTGGACTGTGTGTGTTCTCCAACACTTTCTGTGGGACCTTTGGTAGGAAGGGGCAGAAATCAGGGTGTCTGTGTGTCTTTACAATCAGGAAGGGCAATCTAGCAGGATACTTCGTCTCACCTACTCCAGAGGTATGGTAGGAACCAGGGACATGTGTGTTTACTTTGTGAAGGGCTGTGTGAATTTTGGCTTCCAGTACATAAGCAAATGCAGCCTGTCAGTAATACCGCACGTAACTACCTTGCAGATTGCCGGCACTTGTCTTGCTTTATGTTTATCAAGTGACCTGAAGTCATTGTCAGTGGTCACGGAGGTTTCGGCTGGCGGTGCTTCCGAAGTGTCATACTTCCAGGCAAGTACTAACGCAGCAGCAGTAGAGCATATATGTGTTGTAGGTTTTATGTTAAGTTTTATAGGTGGGTCTTTTTAAGTTTTGGTGCTGGGAATTGAACTCAAAGCCTTGCACATACTAAGCATCTGTGGCAGACAGCTTCAGGCTGCTGAGATGAACTTGTAGACCAGGCATAGATATAGAGGAAGGAATGTTTATTGAAGCTTACAGATCCAAGGGAAGTTCTATAATGGCAGAAGAAGCTGGCTTGCTAAACCCTAAGCCAAAAAATCCAAAAGCCACATCACACAGCACACTTGAGAATTCCAGGCAGAACTCAGGCACTTGGCATATCTTTAGACTGGAATTCCCAATCCACCACCACACCTTAGGGTTGGACCCTAAGATCCACCCAGTGACACCTTCTCTAGCCAGGTGGCTGGAAATCCAAGATGCTTTAATGAAACTCCTAAATCTATTGGGGTTGGGGGGATCCATTCACACTGCTACAGCATCTCTACCCCTGAGCTGAATCCAGTGCTTACAGGTTTTTATAACTCTTACTGCTGGAGTCTTAAAATGAACAAGCAAAACAAAAGTCTATTTGGGGTTTCTAGCTCTTACATATTGAATGCTATTATAGTGGATATCATGTTCTACTTACTGCAGTGTTTTCATAAAACTGTGTGTGTGTGTGTGTGTGTGTGTGTGTGTGTGTGTGTGTGTGTGTGTGTGTTGTGTGTGTGGACACACCATATGCAAGTGTATTGCAGTCAGCTTCTTTTTGCTGGTGGAAAAACACCCAACTAAGAGCAGCTTGTGTTAGGAAAGGGTTTATTTTGGCTTACAGACTTGAGGGGAAGCTCCGTGATGGCAGAGGGAAATGATGGCATGGGCAGAGGGTGGACATCACCTCCTGCCTAACAGCAGCAGGAGAGTGTTCCAAACACTGGCAAGGGGAAACTGGCTATTATGCCCGTAAGCCCACTCCCAACAGTACACTGTCTCCAGGAGTCTCCAATGCCCAAATTGCCTCCAGCTGGACACCTAGCATTCAGAACACCTAAGTTTATGGGAGTCTCCTGAATCAGACCACCACCATGTGCCATGGTAGCCTGTGGAGATCCGAGGAGAACTCAAGTCGTCCGTCCTCATCCTGCACCTTTAGGGGCCAGGGTTTCTGCTGGTTGGTTTTGCTGCTGTGAAGGCCACACTAGCAAGCCTCAGAGCTTCAGGGCTCTCCTGATGCACTTCTCATTGCGGTAGGCGCGTTGGGATTACACACATGTGCACCTCACATGGGTTTTGGGGATCTGAACGCCAGAGTAGTGTTCTGATGGTCTCTCATGGCCATGCTCGTTGTTTGCGCTTAACTCTACTGTACTTGTTAAGGACTCTGTCCCTAGTAATAATGAAGGCCAATATTATTGACCACTCAGTGTGCATCAAGTAGTGCTTCAAACACAGCAATACAGATAAGAGATACTAATTGTTAACCTCATTTATAGGTGAGGACATGGGCAGAACTTAAGCGATGTCACAGAGTTGGGAAGTGATGCCAGGCAGTCTGGCTCCAGGCTCTGCGCTCTCAGCCAGCAGCCAGCACATTGCCTTTTGTATAAAATGATTATTTAGTATTGGGGAAAAGCTTCTTTTTTAAAAATTGATATAAATCACATATGACTTACATTGTAGACTAGGATACTCTTTGACTGGGCCTAGTCATATGTAGGTGAGAAAATTCTGAAGTGGTCTGTTTATCTCTGAGCTGTCTTATGCTCAAAGAGGCAGAATTCTGACATAATCTTTCTCATACATTCTTCTCCAAGTTACTGTTTTTGAGATGGGCATATTTGTCTCTAAAATGCAAGTACATTGGGTGGTGACTCACTGTATTCTTCTTATTTTGTAGCTTGAAACCAACCTGTTGTATTCCTTCTTACCTGAAGTAACACGGATGGCCAGGAAGTTCACTCACATTTCAGCTCTCTTACAGGCATGTATTCATAACCTGCTTTATGCTAGTATTTTACCATAAGCTCCTAAGCTTCCATAAAGAAAACTCTTTATTTTGTAGAGCTACCTGTAATATTCTTATAATATTTAGAAAGTGTTAAAAAACAAAGGAAATTTAATCGATAATCTTCTCTTATCCAATCGTATTTATGCCTTCCCAAAAATCAAGAAAAATATTTAAATCTTTTTAAATATTTTCATACTTAGAAACACATATTTTATTAGAGGTCAAATATTATGGAAAAATAGTTGATGTGATCTGGCTTTTGTTCATAATAATCCCACCTTAGGTTAGCTTATGATTTTGCAGGTGAGAGTTTGGGCTGGGGACTCATTCAGAAGGTTCTGGGGATGTGAGCCTAGTGTAGCTCCCCTTGATGAGACTGGTCATGGAAGCCGATGTGTGTCCCGAGGCTGGAATGGCTTTGTCTCTGCTCCACATCCCTCGGGCAGCCCAGGCTCTTTCACATGGTAGTGGCTGGAGTATGGAGGATGCAAGAGGAAGTGGGGTGCGACTCTGGAGGCCCTGGACTCAGCAGCGCCTCTCTGTCGTGCGCTGTTACAGTGAGACAGGCCAGCCCACATTCAAGGGCTGGAGCCTATCTGCGTGGAGGGCCTATAGAGAACTGCAGATATTTTGTTTATTTTACTGTGGTCTTTACTTGAGGTTAAAGGTTTCTAGGGATGGCTGTCTTTTTCAGGGTCCTCTGAAAGCCGAGCATGCAAGCACGCCAGCATTTTGACAGTACGTGTAAAGCATACTCAAACAGCCAGCCCAAGTCTACTTTTTTTACCAGACAAATTTAAGTTCTAAGTCAGAGTTTTAAGTATCACTGGACATTTGATAGATTCAGAGCCAAGTGATTGCCAAAGCTTAGCCACAGTCTTCTTTTCTTCTAGGGCTCCACTGAGTTAAAGGAGTGATTGAAAGTACATTCTGGATTTCCTCGTAGTTAATGTGTTGATTTTAATATTTTTTACTGTTTTATTCTTTTTTCTTCTTTTTGCTGACAGTATATAAATCTGTCATTAACGTGTATGTGTGAAGCATGGGAAGAAATACTAATGCAGATGGATTCTCGTCTCACTAAGTTTGTACAGGTAATAAAACTGAAATTTCCTGTGAAGATAGATGTCTCTGTTTAGTACATGAGATACATGAGGAGCAGAGCCAGGCATTCCCGCATTAGAGAGGGTGAGGCAGGAGAATTACCGTGAGATTCAAAACATGTCTGAGCTATATAGAGTGAGACACTGTCTCAAAAGACTTAAACACATAAAAGGAAAAAGAAAAAAAGTTTGTTTTGTAAAAGACTAAGACCACTATTTTTCCTAGGTGGCTTGTTCTAACTTCACTGTTTTTTCAGGGAGACGTATTAAAGAAACCACGTTAGTCAGTTGTCTGTTGTAATCACACAGTGTTGAGAAAGGTTCATTCTAGTTGCAGATGCTGGACGTTCAGGAGCGTGTAGTCCCACTTGGTCTTCCTCTGCTGAGGAGGGCCTCCTGGCACATGGCATCTTGACAGGGGCATGTGTGACAGGCATCGTGTGTTGACACAGGCAGCCAGACAGTGTGGAGGGCCACCCCTGCTCTTGTACAACAGCCTATTCTTGGAAGAACTACCCAGGGTCCCATGAGATTCCCTTAATTTCTTCCCAGGGCAGTGGCCCCACTTACCTAACCAGCTTTCCCTGTGACATACCTCTTAAAGATTCCACCACTTAAACATCACCACACTGAGGACAAGCCTCCAGCATATGCGTCCTTGTGGAGAAAAATTAACCTCCAAACCGTAGCCAACTCTCTTCCCCGGTGTGACTCAGGTAGAGCTGGGGTTATGAAGAAGGACAGGTATTGAATAGGTACTCAGGTGATCAGTTCACATAAAGATTTGAAGTAAGATAGACGTGAAGAGAGAATTTTATTCCTGTAATTTTGAATAAATATGCATCTAAATCATAAAATACGTGTCATGAGAACGTTTCCTTTTTGTCTAGGAAAAGAATACCACCACATCAGTGCAGGATGAGTTCATGCACCTGCTCTTGTGGGGGAAAGCCAGGTAAGAAACTGGGGTTAGGTGCTCTTTCTTTTGAAACATGAATTATTTCAAGAGTAATTATTATCATTATTATTATTATTGTTATTGGTTTTCAAGGTAGGGTCTCACTCTAGCCCAGGCTGACCTGGAATCCACTTTGGAGTCTCAGGGTGGCCTCAAACTCATGGCAATCCTCCTACCTCTGCCTCCCGAGTGCTGGGATTAAAGGTGTGTGCCACCACGCCCGGCAAGAGTAATTATGTTCATTATCACAAAAGAACTATGAGTCTATGGAGGGTTTTCTGTAAACTTTTTAATGTAAATAGGGTCATTGTGACATGTATAAAAGTTCAGCATGTTTATGCAGCCAAGCTCGTCTTCTGGCTTCCGCGCTGTGGGTGTCGACTTCCAGTGTCGTCTTCTCCCTCCTGGTCTGAAACATGCTTCATTTAGCCTGTTCCTGGCCTTTCCTGCTTCCTGTTTCTGTCTGTGCCTTGTGAATATAATTCCTTATTTTTGCGGGGTTATTTCTTTGTGTTAGTTTTGTTTCAGTGTCTTGTTTGTCCTTAGAAACTCGAGCTTGAAGTGGTGTATTCAGAGTTGAATGGAGCAGTGACCAGAGCACTTTCTTCTTCCTTGTAGTGCCGAGCTTCAGACCCTCTTGATGAACCAGCTGACAGTGAAGGTGCTGTTTAAACATGTTTCTAACTGGCTGCGCACACGTCGACTTTTTTCTTTTTTTTGAATGGCATATAGTATCCTAGTTGTATGCTAAATATATTTTCTTCTCTTAATTAGGGCTTAAAAAAGCTTGGCCAGTCTATAGAGTCATCATATTCCAGTATACAAAAATTGGTTATAAGTCACTTGCAGAGGTATGGAGGTGATGTAGAATTTTTTGGTATTGCATCCGCACGTACATGCCACTGGTCCTCTATCTGCAACCTTCTCTCCATTGTCTAGCAGTTTCAAAGCCTTCTCTAGCTATTTGCATTGGCATTTGAAGGGAATCTCCGCACACCCAAGAATTAGTCAATAATGATGCTTCGTTATGGGATAAATTTTCACCGTCTTTTCACCTGGCTACATGTAAACCTAAGGTATATTTTGAAATAGGTCATATACCCTTTTTGTGAACAATGAAATCTGAATTTTTATGATTTTATAACTAATATATTATGCATTTTTTCATTTAATGTCTTGACAGTTCTGAAATTCCTCACTGCACAGACAGAAAGTGGAGTTTAGTCAGTTGTGCAGGTAGTCCATAGTTACAGACTGTCCAAGCTGAGACTTGCTCAGGCTCTCCCAGGTCCCATGCAGTCCTGTCCACAACTTCTGGAGTGGAGCATTTGCAAGTGGATGCTGAGAATGCAGCTCGGTCTCTCTGAGTACCTAGTTCCTCCCCCTCTTTTCAGGTCCCTGAATTCCTTTTTCATTAGCTTATTCTTCCAGGCCACACTGTTTCCCTTGACTGTATTTTCCCTAATGAACGTAATGATGTGAGCAGTCTTCTTTTTGCTCTTAAAACCAAGGCTTTTGCATGGCCTTTAGCATACTACCTCTGCTTTCCTATATCATAGTAGTCTTTTGCTTTTCTAAAGTTGATATTGTGTTTTCCACCCACGACTATTTTTTCTTTAATGTTGCTTCTTCCATCAGTTAGCTAGTTATAATGGTGCTGGAATTGAACGGAGGGCCTTAGGCAGGCTAGGTAAATACTTCCCCTGAGATACATCCTCAGCTCCACCCAGGGCTTTTGTACATCTTCTGCCTTTGGGGAACACTCCCACCTGCTCTGGTCTTAAGTCCTTAGCTCTGGGCTCGGTCCTGTCCTTCAGAGAAGCAGGTGGCAGCTCCTGGGGTCAGTTAGTGAGCTGCTTCCATTTCTCCCTCACCCGCTGTGTGTGCGCCCATGGGGTTGTGACCATCTCCCCATTGCATCAGAGGCCAGAAGGACCGCACTGTTGATGACCATTGTGTCCCAGTGTCTACCACAGTGCCTGACCTAAAGGCAGAGCCCAATAAATGTTGAATTTGTGTAGGTAGCTGTTTGGTGAACAGACATACGGCTGACTTTAAAGTGTAGAATTGGGGCTGGAGGAGTAGCTTAGTGGTGAAGTGTTTGCCCAGCATGCAGAAGACCCTGGGTTTGATCTAAGCACTGCAAAAACAAACAAAAACCACCACCCAAAACTGGACTACCTAGAACATAATCTGAGCATTTTACAAGATAAAATCTTGCTTTTATTCATGTCTAAATTCAATACCCATGATGGCCACTTGATTCTTCTAGTTTTTAGAAATAGTTTGGGGAAATTATTCTTTCTTATAGAAAGAAAATTACAATTATGTTCAGTTTTCATTTCTGAAAACTTAGCATGGCTCAGCAAGCTCGGTGCAGACCATCACCTTGGAGGTAGTAATGACGCTGGTTTCTGTTGCTCTGCCAGTGGCTCCGAGTCATTACTGTATCATTTGAGTGAATTGAAAGGAATGGCTTCGTGGAAGCAAAAATATGAACCTCTTGGACTAGATGCTGCGGGCATTGAAGGTAGTGATTTAATTTCTCAATAGAATGCATTAGTTTCTGTTTACATAGTCAAGTGACTTATTTATTTGTCTCTTTCTTCTTAGATGCTATTACTGCTGTGGGTTCCTTCATACTGAAGGCCAATGAGCTTCTTCAGTAAGTAGTGGTAATGTAGGATTATTGATCTGAGAGTTTTCACTTTTTACTTGTGTAAGAATGTAGCAAGTTGTCTTGGTTCTCATAATATGAATTTTTATTTTATTATTTATTAGAAAGAGGAAATAAAGGGCTGGAGAGATGGCTTAGCAGTTAAGGCGCATGCCTGTGAAGCCTAAGGACCCAGGTTCGATTCCCCAGGTCCTATGTAAGCCAGATGCAGAGGGTGGCACATGTATCTGGAGTTTGATTACAGTGGCTAGAGGCCATGGCACACCCATTCTCTCTCTCTTTCTCTGCCTGTCTCTAATAAATAAATAAAAATATATATTTTTTTAAAGGCAATAAGGGAGAGAGGAGAGAATGGGCACAGCAGGGCTTCACAGTCAAATGCCTTAACTAAGCCACCTTTCCAGCCCAAATTTTTATTTTATTTTTAGTTTATTTTTTAAATTTAATTTAATTTTGGTTTTTCAAGGTAGGGTTTCATTCTAGCCCATGCTGACCTGGAATTCACTATGTAGTCTCAGGGTGGCCTCAAACTCACTGCAATCCTACCTCTGCCACCACGCCTGTCCAGCCCAAATTTTTAATGTTTATCAAAAGTACACATGATTAAAGTAAGCTAATGATTGCATCGAGATCGTGTGAAGATTTTGTAGCCCTACCTGTCACCTCTCTGGGCTTCTTCCCAGAGGGAGTCACTTTAACTCTTCTTTCTCAAGTTCTTTCATAGGTTACTTTCACTTTTTCTCTAAACCATGACTATTTTGTATTTCTTGCACTTACCAGTTTTTTAGAAGTTGCCCTTTCTGTCTTGATTTTCCTGTAATCTTTTGGCTTTATTTTCACTGTAGTCTGCTGACTTTCTTGCTTTTTCGCATTCTTTCCTTGACTACTTATTTTTTTCTGAAATATTTGAGAATGTATGGTGTAGATTCTGTGCCTTTTTTTCTGAGACAGTAGGCCATATTTTTTTTAAATATGGTTATTTCCTGTAGGGGCATCAGCTATCAAGTTTATTCTTCTAACACTTGATATAGGACTAACTAGTAGTTGAGTTTGAATTTTGCGGGTTCCCAGTCACGTCCAGTGCAGTAGCGCGGGCTTGGGTCATACTGTGAGCTGCTGTCTTTCTAAGCCTAGTCACGCCTGACCTGCTTGCCATGGCTGTCCTGGCGGCCAGCTCCACCTCCCGCTCCGTCTGCACCAAGTGTTCTCTTTGGAGCTTCTGCCATCACTAGTCCGCAGCATTTCTGAAATTTGCTTTCTTTTCTTTGCAGATTTTAAAAATCTTTTTTGAATTTATTATTATTATTAATATATTTCGTATGGATCATCATGTGTTGGTACCCTCTTTTCCCTCGTCCCTGCCCCCATTCCACTGGGGACCCTCCTCAGTGGGGTTATAGGTATTCCCTGTGGGGTTGTGGGAGCAGCAGTCAGTTGTTTTGCGGGGCTGGGGGCGTGGGAATGCCTCTGGGCATGATGTCTCAACCTGTAGCTCTTACAATCTTTCCACAATATTCCCTGAGCTGTGGTTGTGACTTGATAACATACACACCCTCCTCATCCACTGTCCCTTTGTGGAGGTAATACCTGTAGACTCTTGTGCTCAGAAGACAGAATGTGAGGAGAAATGATACTGCTTTTTCTGTTGATTGAAATGTTTTTTAAAATTTTAGTTAAATATTTTTTATTAATTCATTTGCATACATGTGCATACACATTTATTGTCAGAACCAAAAGTCAACTTGTGCCTATTGATATAGAGGTAGTGACATCATTCAAACCTGTAATAATGATTTCCTATTGGAGTTGATGTTTTTTGCTTTACTGACCACTGAGAATTTACTTTTTTTAAACTGAGAATAGTGCTGAAAACTGTTTTTTTTTCCCTGAATTTTTGCTGAATGCTGGGAAAGACTTTTGTACAGTTTGTAGCACACAGTTATAACCAGTTATAATCTGAGTTATTTGCTTTATTTTTGAAAAGAATCAGAGTTTGCTGTTTTTAAATTTTATTTTTAGGGATATGCTCGATTTGTAAAATCTGCTGTCCTTGGGGCTGAAATGTCATCTAGAGAGGGTGAAGTAGAGCAGGGAAGCTTACATTTCTCATCACAGTTGACCTATATAATACAAGAATGCCACATGGTAGTTTTTGTTTCTGATTTATTTTTATCTTTTTAGAGTCATAGATAGTAGTATGAAAAACTTCAAGGCTTTTTTCCGGTGGCTGTATGTTGGTAAGTTAATTGAGAAAAACATTGTTGTTATTGCTTTAAAAAAATAGAAATATTATCATAGACTTTGAGTTACTCTAGTAAAGTTTCAAATAACTGGCAAAAGTAGATAAAGGGTGTGATGGGCCTCCCTGGTAGGTGTGTACTTGTGTGTGTGTGTGTGTGTGTGTGTGTGTGTGTGTGTGTATTTATGTTTTTCAAGGTAGGGTCTTGCTCTAGCCCAGGCTGATCTTGAATTCACCATGTAGTCTCAGGCTGGCCTTGAACTCATAGCCATCCTCCTGCCTTGGCCTCCCAAGTGCTGGGATTAAAGATATGTGCCACCACACCTGTCCTCCCTGGTATCTTAGAGGGTGTGATGGGCCTCCTTGATATCTTAGAGGGTGCGAGGAGCCTCCCTGGAATCCTTCACCCACTTCAGTTGTCAGCTCATGGCCAGTCTTACTTCATTCTCCATCATAGAATATCAAAGCCAACTTGTAGTACCTGCCACTTGCTGACAAGTCACCCTTTATAAAAACAAAACAAACAAAACAAAACACGGGTTAGAGGGATTGCTTAGTGGTTAAGGTGCTTGCCTGAAAAGCCAAAGGACCCAAGTTTAATTCCTCAGGACCCACGTAAGCCAGGTACATAAGGTGGCATATGCATCTGGAGTTCATTTGCAGTGGCTGAAGGCCTTGGCATGCCAATTCTCCCCCCTCCAAATTAAATAAATAAAAATTTTAAAAACCAGTATTTCTTTAGGTTAAAGCAGAATTTTTGAATCTCTGCTATGTATTAGACACTGTTGAGTCACAATATTTGACAAGCCCCTGAGTAATTTCTCTCCTGATTTGTACTTTGATCTTCTGTTTCTATACCATGCATGGTAGTAGCCACCAGCCAGCCAAATGCGCCTTTTAAATTTATTAAAATGATCTCACATTGCATATCTACTTAGTCATTCTGGCCTCTTTAAAGTTCCCAGGGTTTTCAGGGGCATTGAAGGAATTGGAGCACGGCTGCTGTCTTCAGGCAGTGAGCCCCTGGCTGAGGGACATGCAGACCACTGTGACCCTTCTTCATGTCTCCACAGGTCTTTGCACTTGGCATGTCAATTAACTGATCCCTATTGAGATGACACTAGATGGTTTGATATTCACTTTGTAATATCTGCATTATTTTAAATTTAGGTCCATTTATACTGGTATTTTTGTGAGCTCTTAGTAGCCTGGAAATAACCTAACATACATTTCTCACATAGCAGTATTTTTCTAAAGAAGCTGAATGACCTCTGCTGTTTTAAGATCTTTTTAAAAGCTTTTAACCTGATAAAAGTAGACTTTATGTTTGTCAGTCTGAGTTGCTTTTGTTCAGAAACCAAATGATTTCTGATGTTGACACTTAAGTTCTTAGCCATGTCCTTGGAACAGTACCGGTACTATCAGGAATGAGCAGCCAGAGCGTTTCTCAGGCCAGCCTGCTTAGGATCGGAGTGGTAGTTAGACTGAATGACAACAGTGAACTGAACCGGACCTTAGAAGTGCTCTTGGCGAGGAAGCTGCAGCAGTTACCTTCTCGTTGCCGGGATGAAACACTTGGCCAGATGCAGCTTAGGGCAGGCAGGGTTGGTTTCCGCATACACTTTCAAGGGGAGCTTCGTCTTGGCAGGGAAAGCACGGCACGGGAGACGACAGGGCATCACACCTACATAGATCAGAGCCACTCCCAGAGACAGCCCTTCCTTCCAGTAAGGCTTCACAGCGTCTCTGCACTGCCAAGTGTTCAAACCACTTGTGCCTGTGGGGACACCTCATTAAAGCCACCATGGAAGTTGTGGTTTGGTTTTACTTAGAATTGTTGGAGGATAATTGGGGAGTTTATATGTATATTGCAAAAATCCTGACAGAAATAAGAGTTGCAGGAGGTGGAGAGATGGCTCAGTGGTTAAGGGGCGTGCCTGCAAAGCCTAAGGACCCTGGTTCGATTCTCTGGTACCTATGTAAAGCCAGATGCACAAAGTGGCACATGCAGCTGGAGTTCATTTGCAGTGACAGTTTGAAGTCCTGGAGTGCCCATTCTCTCTCTCTCTCTGTACTGTATCTAGCTGCTCTTTTTCTATTATAAATAGAGACTTGGAACTAGAGGAGAAACGAGTTACTGCTCATTAGAGCCTGGCACTGAGGAAGACATGCTGGACCAGAAAGCTGTCCTCTGGCTCGGAGCCAGCAGTAGCTGGGCCGCCTTTCCTCTTGTGTGTAAAATGGGATCTCTATGAAGGAGAGGACGTCCTTTGTAACTGTTCTCTAGAACCTACAGTGAATCAATATGTACCAGGGATGAATGAGTAGACTAGATTTTGTTTTTCACATAGCTTACAAGTTTCAATTTAAAGGTTGCTAAGACAGTGTGTGTGTAGGAGGAATGTGTGACCCATGTGTCATTGACTGCACACACTTCCGATGCTACTCAGTCAGAGACTGCGCAGAAGGAAACACAGTGCCCTCGTCATGCCCTCAGGTGCGTCGCACAGAGAACACTGCTGGCAAGGGCGGCCTGTGAGGGACAGACAAGAGAAGCGTCAGTATTTCATATATGGAGGTGTGTACGCGCACATAAATACTAGTGCAAATGCATTTGACAAAACAGGATCAAAGGAAATAAACACATTTCTTAAAGCTTCAGAAGCCCAGGTGGGCTGGCGCACGACTTTAATCTCAGCACTCAGGAGGCAGAGATAGGAGAATTGCTGTGAGTTCGAGGCTACCCTGAGACTACATAGTGAATTCCAGGTCAGCCCGGGCTAAAGTGAGATCTTATCTTTGAAAAGAAAAAAAAAAGCTTTGGAAGAAAGATTCTCTTACAGGTGGAGTCGGTGCATAATGGCAGTTAAATTTGCTTGTCTTGAGTGGAATCAGGTCTGTGTTGAAGAGAAAAAAGGAAAAATAATAGTTTAGTCAAACCAATAGCTTTGATCCCGAAAATGTAAGTCAGATTTAAGTTGTGTACAGTTTTGGGGAAGAACTTTATAGTTTTGGGAAGAAAAATGTTTCTTAGTGAAAAGAAGCTGTTCATAATGGAAGATTTAACCTAGTAAAGTCTTTGAAATCTGTCTTTTTATTTGTGTCTAGTTTTCCTTTAAAGGTGATTTTTAACTTTTATTCCCAGCAATGTTGAGAATGACAGAGGACCACGTGCTTCCTGAGCTGAATAAGGTATATACAGGTGTTTTTAGCCCTGTGTGTCCATGTTTGCAAATTCACCCAAACACACACACAGAACATAACTTTGAATATATGCAGACTTTTTTTCCTGTCACTGTTGCCTAGACTTTACTGTACAACAACTGTTTACACAGTATTTCCATTATGTTAAATTTTATAAGCAATCTAGAGATGACTAAAGCAGAGTCTGGGCCATGTTGGATGAAGAATTGCTTTGGACCGTACATTAGGAGGCTGTGCCTGGGTTAGATACTATGCCGTCTTATGTGAGGGACTTGAGCATCTTTGGATTTTTGGTATCTGTGAAGGTCTTAGAACCACTCTTACATGGATACCTAAGGATGTATGTTACTTATGTAATGTATCAATATTTTCCTGGTTGAGATCAGTTTTGCTGATTTTTTTTGGTACTCTTACATAGCTAACAGGATGTCAGGCAATAGACTTTTAAAGAGGATTTTTTTAAAGGTTTATTTTTATTTATTTATTTATTAGAGACAGAGAGAGGGGTGGTGGAGCGAGAGTGAGAATGGGCACGTCAGGGCCTCTAGCCACTGCATGAACTCCACCTTGTGCATCTGGCTTATGTGGGACCTGGAGACTCGAACCTGGGCCCTTAAGCTTTGCAGCAAAGTGCCTTAACCACTAAGCCATCTCTCCAGCCTGATTTTTATGTTTTATACATTTGTTTCATTTCCCAAAATGCTATGATTATTGCTAAATTTATAATTTCCATGTTTCCTGGAGGATTTTATAACATGTGGCATAGTATCTCTTATGTTCCCTACTTTAAGTCCTTAATTTTTTTTTTCTTTTTTTGGTTTTCTGAGGTAGGGTTCCACTCTAGCTCAGACTGACCTGGAATTCACTATGGAATCTTAGGGTGGCCTCAAACTCATGGTGATCCTCCTACCTCTGCCTCCCGAGTGCTGGGATTAGAGGCATGTGCCACCACGCCCGGCTTAACTCCTTAAGTTTTTTTTTTATTTTTTTAAATATTTTATTTATTTATTTATTTGAGAGTGACAGACACAGAGAGAAAGACAGATAGAGGGAGAGAGAGAGAATAGGCGCTCCAGGGCTTCCAGCCTCTGCAAACGAACTCCAGACACGTGTGCCCCCTTGTGTATCTGGCTAACGTGGGACCTGGGGAACCGAGCCTCGAACCGGGGTCCTTAGGCTTCACAGGCAAGTGCTTAACTGCTAAGCCATCTCTCCAGCCCAACTCCTTAAGTTTTAAATGTATGTTTATTATCTTGAAAATTGAGTATATAAATTTTATCATCTAAGTTGAAGCCTACTAAGCAGCATTTCCTCTGTAATGTCAGGATTGTGACAAGGGGTGATGGGATTCATCTTTGAGGGGGTCGTTCAGAACACAGCATTTCTCCTTTCAAGTCCTGTAGCTCACTCACTCCCACCCCACCCCGTCCTGTCCTTCCCCCAACATTGTTCAGGTAAATTAAGCTCTTATTGGGAAACTTTCTTGTTTGTTTGTTTGTTTGTTTGTTTATTTATTTACCCTTTTTGTTGATAGATGACTCAGAAAGATATCACATTCGTTGCAGAATTTCTTACTGAACATTTCAATGAGGTAAGAAATTGGTATTCTATAAATTACTTTTAGAAATAATTTCAGTAAGCCTTAGTAGTGGTAAGATGTAAATTTAACCCAGTTTGGTTGAAGCCTTTACTAATTACTTAAAAAAAAAACAAACTATTGAGCTAATTAACAGCAATACTTATTACAATTCATCAATTGAGCTTCTGCTTGTATCTGTTTTACAGTGTATAAAAATAACTGCAAGTAACAGCTTTCTTATAAAATAGGACTTTTGGGTTAAATTTCATATTTTTAAAATTTATTGTGAGCTGACTTTAGAACTAAAGTGTATTTATTCTCTTTAGGCTCCAGACCTTTATAACAGGAAAGGAAAATACTTCAACGTTGAGAAAGTTGGACAGGTATGGGATTTGGATTTAATTTGGGTTTGATTAATAAGAATTAACTTGGAAGCTGCAGTAGTATTAATCTATATTATCCAAAGCTTGGGGAGTTTAATACTGATTATATTTGTAGTCCTGTCATCTTAATAATCAAACGATATTAAACTATTTGGTCTGAGAACCTTTCTACATTCCTAACAATTATTGAGGACCTCAAAGCACTTTAAGTGAATTGTTTTTTGTCCATTTTGAATATTTACTGGGTATTAAAGTAAGAAATTACTTTTTTCCTGAATCTGTTAAAAATAAAATAGCTATCCTTAACTGTCCTTGGAAAGGAGAGAGCTCTGTAACAACCACCAGGTGCTGCAGGATTGTCTGATAGGATGCCAATCTTGAGAGATTGCGTCTTAGAGGACCATTTCAGTGTGGAATAAACTTGCGTCAGTGAGCTCTTCAGACTCTAACCTGAAAGTCCCTGCCTTTTCCTTGCACTTGGAGTGGGTCTTTTACCCTCAACTTGGTGTATAACTCCATGTTGTCGTCATATTGGTCATGGGTACACTGAGTTATGCATGGACAGACACCTGACATCAAACAACGGTCACGCTTCATTGCCATCACCAGTTTAGGCGGTGGCTTCTCCTGAGTGCTGCACAGCTGTCAAACCCAGTGGCTGGGGTAGATTCCGAGGGGCTTTTTGCTTAGTAGTTTCTTTTTGAGAAAGGGTCTCACTGGGCACACTAGACTGGCCTTGAATCTGTAATCTCATTGGAATTTCAGGCATGAGCCACCACACCCAGCTGGAAGTTTAAAATTATCATTGGCTTGTTTTGCTATGACGGGCTTATTTTATTTTCAAGAAAATATCTGCCAAATATCGAAATCTGAACGAACAATCATAGTTTGTCTCTCACTCATTTTTTTTCTAGTAAAAATAGGAGTCTCTTTTATTCTTTTTAAAATTTTTTTGTTTATTTTTATTTATTTGTTTGAGAGCGACAGAGAGAGAAAGAGGAAGAAAGACAGAGAGAGAGAGAGAGAGAGAGAAGGGGTGCGCCAGGGCCTCCAGCCACTGCAAACAAATTCCAGACACGTGCGCCCCCTTGTACATCTGGCTAACGTGGGTCCTGGGGAATCGAGCCTCGAACCGGGGTCCTTAGGCTTCACAGGCAAGCACTTAACCACTAAGCCATCTCTCAGAAGTCTCTCTTAAATAAAACTAAACAACTTCACAAGTATTTTTCCTTAAGTTTGTGCTTGGGTATGTGGCAAACGTGCCATACGTATTTTTCCCAGTTTTGTTACACTGTCTATGAAGGAATTGTATTTAAGGATTGAGATTGAATAAAAGCTCTTTCAGATATGCATAAAGCTATGAGCATGTGGCAGAAAGAGAATGCAGGAACAGCCTGTCTACTTCGGTCCACAACCTTGACTTTTGCTGAAGTCACTAGCGGTTTTCCCAACATTAATGCAAATATAGAACAGTGAAAAGGGCAAATGACACCTTGGGTTGTTACAGAGCGGTGTTGACCTGGCGCAGGCTTGAACATGTCTTGAGGACTCCCAGCGTCTGTGGTCACCTAGCAACTGCTGCCAATGAGTAGTTGACTGACTGTTGGTGCTTCATTTATAACTTGCACATGTGAGGTTAAAATATGCTTATCAGAAGCCGGGATGTGGTAGCGCATGCCTTTAATCCCAGCACTTGGGAGGCAGAGGTAGGAGGATCACTGTAAGTTCAAGGTCACCCTGAGACTACGTGGTGAATTCCAGATTAGCCTGAGCTAGTGTGAGACCCTTCTTTGAAAAACCAAAACAAACAAACCAACAAACAAACTATATATATGCTCATAAGAGATAGAGAGATGGCTTGGTGGTTAAGGCATTGCCTGTGAAGCCTAAGGGACCCAGGTCCAGCTCCCCAGGATCCATGTAAGCCAGGTGCACAAGGTGATGCATGTGCACAAGGTCACGCATGCGCAGAAGATGGCGCAGGGTCTGGAGTCCGATTGCAGTGCTAGAGGCCCTGGTGTGCGTTTTCTGTCTCATAAATAAAATCCATTTAAAAAATATGCTTGTGAAGTGAGCCCTGAGATTCAAGCTCAGTTTGTAGTCTCTACACCTATCTGGTGTTTCTGACCACTTGTAGTTTGTCTTTTTGCTTGGCATTTAGCAGATTTTGGTTCCTTTACTTAGAATAATAGTGTTTCAGAGAGCTTGATAATAATACAGAATAACTAATTAAATAGAAAAAACAGCTCAGGGAGCTTCCTTAATTCGTTGTTGAACTTCTGCTTTGAACTCTGTGTTTTAGTATTTGAAAGACGAAGACGACGATCTCGTGTCACCCCCTAACACGGAAGGAAACCAGTGGTATGACTTTCTCCAGAACAGCAGCCACCTTAAAGGTATTTCATGAACCATGCAGCTTCAGCCCTGCTGGAAGTTATTTGAGGCCAGGTAGATCAGCTGACATTTTGGCCAAACCCCTGCTAAATGCTCACCTGCCTTCTTTAGAATTATATGTCTTTTATTAGAGAAACAATAAAATAACAAATAGGTAAGAGTTTTTGAAATTTTTATTTTTATTTATTTATTATTTACCAAAGAGAGAGACAGACAGACAGACCGACAGAGGGAATGAGAAAGGGCACACCAGGGCCTGTAGACCCATGTGCCACCATGTGCATCTGGCTTATGTGGTTCTGGGGAGTTGAACCTGGGTCCTTAGGCTTCGCAGGGAAGTACCTCAACCACTAAGCCATCTCTCCAGCCCCCAAATAGGTAGATTTTACATGATAGAAAACACTCGAACACACTGTGCTGTGGAAAATCACTTTGGCTGATACCAAGCCTTGATTCCCCTCATGCCCCAACCCATCGTGATTCCAGCTGAGTATGACACTAGCTGCTAGGGTTAGTACCAGAGACCCACCGCAGGGAAGGGTGAGGGCGCCACCAGACTGCCTGGACTTCAGCCTTGAGCTAAAAGGCCAGGTCCCCAGGTTACTCATGTCTTGGACTGATGGCCTCCAGGGAGTTGCTCCCTTACCTTCAGCTTTGAATACCTTGCTTGGAAGGCCCACAGAGTTTGGGAAACTCCAGATTCCTGGTTTGCTTCCTGTGTAGAGTGCGGCTCCGGGGCGGCCAAGCAGGAGACGCACAGGGCGGGTGTGGAGGGAGATCCGGCCACAGCTTCTAGGCCCGTCCAGTATTCAGTGCGTTCACCAGCCAGCAAGCTGTCCAATCCCCAGGGCTGGAGGGTTTTGTGGAGGCGGCATCATGTAGATGCCATTGATTAAATCATTGACAATTGGTGGTTGAACTCAACCTCCAGCCCCCTTTGCTTCACTGAAGTTGGCCAGTAGAGTTGAAAACATAGCTTTTGGTCAAGGTCCATCTTTCTGGCAGCCAGCCCCATCCTGAGGCCATCCAGGAGCCTGCCAGTGTTCCCTCAGTAAAGCCCACCCCTCCTTCCACGCCACTCACGTGGGAGTCCCAAGAGTTGGAAGAGCTTTGCTCTAGGAACTGGGACAAAGACCACTTGTTCTGCTCTGTTACCATAGTCGGTTGGGAGCCTGAAAGGGGAGTATGATCGGTTCATTGTACCTAGCCCAGCCGGGTACGAGGTGGTGTGTGTAGGGCCCACCTGCAGAGCCGTGGAGAGGGTGGACTTCAGAGTCGGAACCACTCCGGTTTGTAGCTCTAGAGAGTCGTTTTCATGCCGGTCAGCTCTCTAAGCTGCCAAGTCTCCTTTGTTTTATTATGTTCTGATTTTTAAACCTGTGAGTTGGAGGATGTGGTGTTGACAGCATATTGCCAGCAACAGAAATAACATAAAAAGAGTAACAAAGCAGAGAACAGAAAATGTTACCTGGCATATCACATTCTTCTGATAAAGTAGCCTTTTACAAAAAAGTAACCAGGTGATTTTCATGGAGCTAGTTTCTTGTCTCGTTTTACTGTCATACCACACCTCCAGTTTAACAGTGGATGGCCACGGTCACTGGCCACTGCCTTGTGGCAGAGAACAGAGCAGAGTGATCACATTTCATTCCACACCGTCTAAGTCCCCAGCCCATTCCTTTTTTTAAAGTCAGCAGAAACATCCTGTCGGGTTTCAGTGGGACCAGACTTGCCTGCGGGCGGGCTGGCAGGGGTGGGGGGGCGTCTTGCTCCTCTCTGCTGAGGTAAGTGGAGTATAAGAACCCCGCCGTGAGATGAACCATGGCTGCCTCTAGCAATTGATTGTTTTCTCCTAATCATTACCTTGCTGTAGCTTTTTTGGTTTTGTTTCTCTTTTTTTGAACCAGAAAGTCCTTTGCTGTTTCCTTATTATCCTCGAAAATCATTGCATTTTGTAAAAAGGCGGATGGAGAACATTATCGATCAGTGCTTGCAAAAGCCAGCAGTAAGTCTGACAGAAATGCATGTTTTTTGTGCAGGAGCAAGGAGGTCACTTAGTTCAGTGTCCGTGATTATTAGGATGAACTATGTGGAAGGACACAAATTTAGTTGATCTTGACTATCAGAATGGGCAACTTTCCCCCCAAGAAGTTTGTACTTTTTTGTAACATTTTATTGACCATCCCTGTACATATAGACAGTACACGGTGATCATAATCCTCTCCCACCACTCCCCCAGTTCCTTCTCCCCTATCCCCCCTTCTTTCTAACTATTCTCTCTTCTACTTTGATGACACTATTTTTCCCCCTCCTACTAGGCGGGTCATGTGGAGGAAGCATCAGCCTCTGTGAGGTCATGAGTGCCATGACCACTTTGTGTCTGGAAGACAGTGTAGTAAGCACCCCACGCCTTCCTTTGGCGCTTACATTCTTTCCTCCAGCTAGTCCACAGTGGTCTTTGAGCCTTGGAGGGTGGGATAGCACTGTCTCAGCTGAACACACCCCTGAATCTTCTCAGCACCTTGATGAGTTTTGAGTCTCCAAAAGGAGAAGTTTTTGTGGCTTAGTCTTATCCATTTTGTTCTTACATAAATTTTAAGAACAAGCTATTGAAGGTGTTGCCACTTTAGTATTTTATCTGCTCCCAGAACAAAGTCAGTAAAACACTGTTACAGTGCTGGTACCTCGGGTTAACTGCTGCGCGACAGGAGGCTTGTGCCAGCTCCCGCTTCACCCGCCACGTGCTTATCTGGAAGCTCCTGGTTCAGCTCCGAAGTGTCTTCCTTGTTTCCTCACGGTTTTAACTGTCATTATGGTTTCTTGTGTATAAGGTTTAGTGATAGGAGTTTTTTACAACTAGCCAAATTTAACAGTGACATCACACTTTCTGTATAATAGCTCTATGTATGTAATATCTAAATTGTGTTCTTATATATTTTTTCTCCTCCTCCTCCTCCTCCTCCTCCTCTTCCTTCTTCCTCCCTCCCTCCCTCCCTTTCTCCCTCTCTCTCTCTCTCTGTTTGTGTGGAGGTATTGGTGTTATACTCAGGGTCTCATAGATGCTAGAAACTGCATCCCCAGCCACTCTAATTGTGTTTTTAATCTGATTCTATGTAGGATGTAATTGGAAAGTCGATGAATCAAGCCATCTGTATTCCGTTATATAGAGATGCTAGAAGGTAATTCCTTTTACCTGTTGTTGCAGTGAGCTTTGCATTGCTGGCAGAATATACTCAACCAAGAGCAGCCTGGGGGAAGAAAGGGTTTATCTTGGCTTGCATACTCAAGGGGAAGCTCCATGATGGCAGGGGGAAATGATGACATGAGCGGAGGGTGGACATCACCTCCTGGCCAACATCAGGTCGACAACTGCAGCTTGAGTGTGCTAAACACTGGCAAGGGGAAGCTGGCTGTAGCACCTGAAACCTGCCCCCAATGATACATCACCTCCAGGAGGATCCGGTTCCCAGATTGCCACCAGCTGGTGGCCTAGCATTCAGAATACAAGTTTATGGGGGACATCTGAATCAACCCACCATGCTGATCGATGTGAATTTAGCAGAGAATTTACATTTTTCTCATTTTGTTTTCCTTTTGTTTTAGTGCGGATTCTGCACGTAGATTGTTCAAATTTCCATTTTTGTAAGTGTTTCTTCCCATCTTGTGTTAACCATACAATTTTGTTCTACCCTTACATATCTAAATACCATATTATAACATTGAATTTATCTTCCTTAGGTGGAACAATAAAACTTCAAATCTACATTATCTTCTCTTTACTGTTTTAGAAGATTCACTTCATAAAATGTGTATCTTAAGGAGACATACTGATATTTCCCAGTAAGTATTAATTTGAAGTTTGAATTGAAGAGATGAAATTGTATTACTTTCAGTATAGCTTCCCTTCCAGCACTTGGGGTTTGAGTTAAGCTTTCTCATGACTTTACACTTGTCACCCAACTTTTCTCAGTCATCGTTTCACAGTATGAGATGGGACTACTGAAACTAGAAACCATGTGCTCCATTCTTGTTCTAGATTACTTTATACTGTCATATAAACATTATATGTTGACTTTGTTTAGCGTCAAGATTCTGGCTTGCAGACTGTTGAGAAGTTCAAAGCCGTATTATTGTGCACTTTATGGAAAGGCACACTAGTTTTTCCTTGTTTCGTCAAACAGGAGGCCTTAGCCAGGTGTAGTGGCATACACCTTTAGTCCTAGCACTAGGGAGGCAGAGAGGTAGGAAGATCACTGTGAGTTTGAGGTTTGAGGCCAGCCTGGGTTTACATAGTGGATTTTAGGTAGCCTGGGCTAGAGTGAGATCCCGCTTTTAAAAAAAGCCAAAAAACTATATAGGGCTAGAGAAATGGCTCAGCAGATAAGGTGCTTTCTTGCAAAGCCTAAAATCCCAGGTTTGATTCCCCACTATCCACGTAAAGCCAGATACACAAAGTGGCACATGCGTCTGGAGTTCTTTTGCAGGGACTGGGTGCCTTAGCATGCCCATTCTCAGTCTGTGTCTCTCTTTCTCTGCCTCTTTCTCTCTCTCAAGTAAATAAATAAATAAATATTTTGAAAAAGTAATTCTCACCTGGGTGCTTAACTCAGATACCAGTATTCTAGAGCAGGTGCTGTGACATTTGGGGTGGAGATTTGGCTGTTAGATAAGTGTACTAATACTGCCAATTATATTCTTCCAAGAATGATTATTGGATATCCAGCTTGTTCTGTAATCTCTTTTTTCTTCAAGGTCTGTAAGTAATGGACTAATTGCTGTTAAATTTGGGAGCTTTACCTATGCCACAACTGAAAAGGTCAGGAGGAGGTAAGTCTTGAGCGTGGGTGGATGGCAGGTACAGGTGGTGTGTGCGCATGCGTGCACGTGTGCAGTGCTGCTTGCTGCAGTTCTGGTGTAGGGGAAGGAGGTGGTCAGACTCGGGCCTCTCACTCCCAGCAGAGGGCGGCTGCTTCCCCTAGTGCATACACAGAGCATGTTTTCACATGTGGCTGATTACAGCTTCACTGTTCTCTAGGGATTCATGTGTTGTATTTTTCTAATTCTTCTGAGTCCCCAGTCTCTAAGAAAGTGATGTGGTTCCAGGAGACAGATGGCCTACAGAGCTGAAGTCTGAAGTCTTTCTGTTCGTCCTTTCTTCCTTCTTTCCTTTCATTCCTTCCTTCCTTCCTTTCCTTTCAAAGTAGGATCTCACTGTAGCCCAGGCTGACCTGGAATTTACTCTGTAGTCTCAGGCTGGCCTCAAACTCACAGTGATCCTCCTGCCCTTGCCTCCTGAGTGCTGGGATTAAAGGTGTGTGCCACCACGTTCAGTGGGCTGAAGTTTTTAAGCAGTGATGTTGTCACACTCTGGGATTTTCTTAGCGTCCAGCAGGTGCAGTGGTAAAGAACCCATCCCCGAGGTCTGAGAGGGAGAGAACACAGCTAGTCACTAACCTTTGCTCACGGTTTGCCTTACTGACAGGAAGGTTTGTTAGTGATGAAGATTTTGGAGCTGTGTCTTTGTTTCGTGTATGGCATCGTACTTTTCACTTCCAGTCAGTTATTAGCTCTGTTCACTGTGGCATGTATCAAGTGTCACTCATGAAAGTTTCACAGGCTTAAGGCCTAGCCCTTAGTGTCAAGCGTTCCACAACTGTGAGCCAACTTCACGGAGTTCCCTTTTCTCATGATTACTGCAGGGGACGGAGGGTGGGCACACATTTGCCCTGGCAGGTATGTGGAGTCAGAGCACAACCTCAGGGAATTGGTTCACCTTCTACCTTGTTCAAGGCAGGGTTTCTTGTCTTGCCGCTGGGCTTTAGAGACCAGCTGGCCCATAAGCAGTGGGCTTCTCCTCACTCCGCCTCCCGTGCTGCCGGTACTTGGACATGACTGACGCCTGCACGTTGCTTCCAGTTTGACGTGGGTTCTGGGGATCTGAACTCCAGTTGTCGGGCTGGTGCAGTAAGACTTTAACCAAGTAACCATCCCCCAGCCCTCTAGTTTTAAGATTCTACTTATGTGTATGAAAAATCAGTACAAAAGGTAACTGGTTTTTAACATAAACTGATGGGCTATTTTAATTGTCATTGTAGAGAATATCAGTATTTAAAATTTTTTTTCTGCTTGGCCAGGATAAGGTTATATATACACTATTTTCTTAGTGGTCATGTTCATTGTTGATGTAACAAACATACATTTCCCTTCCAGCACCTACAGTTGTTTAGATGCCCAGTTTTACGATGACGAGACCGTGACAGTTGTTCTTAAAGACACGATAGGCCGGGAGGGAAGAGACAGGCTCTTGGTCCAGTTGCCATTGTCTTCAGTGTACGGTGGTGAAGATACCGCAGAGTACCAGTTCACAGGGACTTACTCTACAAGGTAACTAAGACTGTCTGTGTCCGAGAACATTTTGCTTTCTTTTTTTTTGGACATAGTTTCACCCAGATTGGCCTTGAACTCCAGATTCTCTTCTTAGCCTCCTAATTGCTGGAATTACAGATTCTACCTAGCTCAGAATGAACTGTTTTTGAGTATACATAGATCAAAGATTCTGGATTATTTTTAGGCATGCCAGGTAATGGGATTTTTTTATTTATTTATTTTTTTTTGTATTTTGTACTTTTTGTACTTAATTTATTTGAGAGAGAGAGAATGGGTATACCAGGGCCTCTAGACACTGCAAACCAGTTCCAGATGCATACACCACCTTGTACATCTGGCCTTATGTGGGTACTGGGGAATCGAACTTAGGCCCTTGGTCTTTGCAGGCAAGTGCCTAGCTGCCAATTCCTTTCTCCAGCCCTAGATAATGTTTTTCTCGTTACTAGGGATCACTTTGTAACCCAGTAACATGGGAGGGTCTTGAACTCGAGATCCTCCTGCCTTACATCTTTCTAAGTAGCTAGAACTCATCTTACTTTATAATTCTAAAATGTAAACTTTAATAATTCTCTTGTTCTCTTGTTTCACAATAAATGGAGCATTTGTTGAAAGAAGATAAGGAATTATTTGGAGAGGAGAATGGGACTGCCTTGGTCACATTTTCAGTGGTAGTATTAATCTTAGTTTGTAGTGGAATTAATTAATTTAGATTTGTATAGTGTTTTGCAGCATTGTGCCTTTAGTGCCCATGTGAGCATATATAGCCTAGAAGTGATGAATTTAATTGTACTGAATTGTGGTTGACTGTTTTTTAAGTAAGTAGGTCCTGCTTCTAATTTAAAATTTGAAAGGGAATCTAAATCCTACTAAAATGATGTTTTTCTGCCTGTTTCCAAGTGCAGTGTTTTGTGCCAGTATCTTACTTAGCCTTTTATGTGGTGGCTACTGGAGTTGCATTGGGGACATGGGTGGGGGTAAGAGTGGGGGCCGTTGTGACCCGGTAACATGGGAGGAGAAACTCCTCTTTGATTTGTGGGTTGGGCTCTCCCTCCAGGCTAGATGAGCAGTGTAGCATCATTCCCACACGGACTATGCATTTTGAGAAGCACTGGAGGCTGCTGGAAAGTATGAAGGCACAGTATGTTGCCGGCAATGGTTTTCGAAAAGTGTCCTGTGTGGTAAGTATTGCAGATTGTTCACAAGGAGTGTGGTGGGATGGTGGGACCAGGCTCTGTGGACCTCCCTCAGATACGTGGTGCACACGGCCCTTCCTGTGCAGTGCTGTGATGCAGTTTCTCTTGACAAGGAACATTAGTGGCCTTGTCTAATTAGTTTCTTGTTCTGCACAAGCTTGCTAGGTAGGGACGTAATTCTGGGTTATTATAATCTTGTGAACTGCCACTGCTGCATGTGGAGATCCTTTTCCATAGTGAGAAAGCTGAGCTGTAGAACTATAACTTTCCTGTAAATCATTCTTTGATTCCAGCTTCTAATCTTATGTCCTTGTATTTGTTAAGCCATTAATTTAAAAAGTCTTCACTTGGCCTTGTCTCTTTTAGCTAAGTTCAAACCTCCGTCATGTGAGGGTCTTTGAGATGGACATTGATGACGAATGGGAGCTCGACGAGTCCTCGGATGAAGAGGAGGAGGAGGCCGGCGGGAAGCCTGTGAAGATCAAGGAGGAGGTGTTGTCGGAGTCCGAGACCGAGAGCCGCCAGGCCGCTGCCGCCCTCACCCCGGAGACAGTCATCAAAGTGGAGAAACTCGACCCCGAGCTTGACCCGTGAGCCCGCGCGACAGGGTCAGGTGCTGCTGGCCAGAAAGGACACAGCATGGACCGAGGTGTCTTGGACCACATTAAATTTTCTTTGTGTAACAAAGAAACAGTAAATCTTATTTTTTCATACTCTGTTTCATTTTTCTTAGTAAGATGGTCACCAGGACAGACTTTCTCTTGGCTGCGATTTCTTTGTAACACTTGCAGAGCTAGTGGTTAAGAAAACACAAATTGAATGGGAAGAAAAAGGCCATGCTTTTTAGTCAAAAGGTAATTATTCCTGAATGAGGGAATAGTTAAGTTTAAGGAGTCAGGTGGTACACTCCCGTTTGTTGTCCGAGTACTCAGGAGGCTGAGACAGGAGGATTGAGAGTCTGAGGCCAGCATAAACTAAAGTAGTCTTTCATCCCTGGAAACTTTGATGCATTTACTATTTTAAAAACTTAGTATTTGGTTGAGCATGGTGGTGCACACCTTTAATCCCAGCACTTAGGAGGCAGAGGTAGAAGGATTGCTGTAAGTTTGAGATCACCCTGAGACTACGTAGTGAATTCCAGGTCAGCCTGAGCTAGAGTGAGACTCTACCTCGAAAAATTAAAAAAAAAAAAAAAAAGGAAAGAAAAAACCTTAATATTTATTCCTGTTGTTCATTTTCCCTTGTTCATTTTAGGTCTCTAAAATACTTTCAAAATTCAGTTTTAAAGTAAATGGTTGATTTACTTTAAATTTAAGCCAAAACATCAGCCCTGCCTTTGAATTATTTCAAGAGCACAGCACTGCTTGATGTCTGTCTGTCTTTCCTTAGGAGGTTGTGTGTGCGCATGCGCATGCACGCTCAGCTCTGACCTAACTGTGCTGAGAGGCGTCCTTTTCCTGTGCAGACTTGGCCAGGGACACACGGTCTCTAACCGTTTGATTGGCTGCCTGGCAGCACAAGAGGTTTAGATCAACCAAACGTGACCTTGAAGTGGAAATGAGCTCCTGCCGCAGGTAGCGCTCTCATCTGGCTTTCAAGAAGATTGTGGCTATATAGGAATTTTGTCAAGCTTTAAATACCTTTAGTCCAGAAGCTGTGCATTGCCAGGAGAGTTTCTGTGTACTTTGATTAATAGACCAGTAGTACAGTTGGGTACTAAGAAAAAGCATGAGAGCCCATTGTTTTGCACTAGGCTTTTGCTCTGGGCCCCCACAAAGTAACATAGTCACTCTTGTCACCAAAATGAAAACAAAGTCTTCTCTGACCTTTAGAGAAGCCAAAATTCCCACATGCCAGTTTCAGTCAGTACAGTGAAACTCCCGCTGCCTCTGTCCATGAATTGCGTGTCCAGTGCTGTCCCCTGACCTGGAAGTGGCCTTTGCATCCTTGTTTCTGTCCTTAGCAGCTCTGCTTGGTTTATGAGCCAGTCTCCCCCTCAGCCCATGGAACCCTTGCCGTTCTATGGAATGAGGTAATGCCAAGTCTAGAATCACAAAATAAAGCCAGCTGAACTGTTACCTGCTGTGGTTTTTCTACATCAGGGTGCTTCCATGGGTCTGATCTTGGTAGGTTTTGAAAGGGAAACTGAATGGAAGGCACTGTTTGTGTGCAGTGAGGACGCTTCAGACAGACCTGGCGCCCCACTCTGCCAGCCTATAACCTTGCACATAGTAGTGCGTAAAGTTGGTTAATTTACATGTCTTGATACCTGGTCAGTGTTCATGGTATAATGCAAAGTGCCTTAAATCGGCTTTTATGAGCAACAAAGGTCAGCTGTTAGACGACAAGGACAAGTAACAGGTAGTAAGCATGTTTAAGACATTTTTGAGAGGCTGGAGAGAGGGCTCTACAGTTAAAGGTACTTGCTTGCAAATACTGTTGGCTTGGGCTTGATTCCCCTGTGCCCACATGAAGTCAGATACACAAGGTAGCACATGCTCTTTGATGGCAAGAGGCCCTAGTTTGCACATATATTCTCTCTTATCTCTGTCTCTCTAAAATAAATAAAAATATTCTTTTAAAAATTTCAGAGTGGATATATTACACAAGTTTACCAAAGTGATGAATTTGAGAAACAAATAATCATGATTTGATATTAGAATGAATTACAGTTCCAAATAAGCAACCCATTCTTGACAAGGCAGTAATCTGCCTCGTGGGGCTTCCACGTTAGAGTTGTCTTGGCACGTGTACATTTGCTTCCTGTGGCTCCAGCGGAGGCTTCAGTTGGAACCGAAACTCCCAGACCCCTTGAGCCCTGCAGGATCAGTGCTATTTACAGATAGATGTGCCAGCTGTCTCCGCGCGAGTTAAATTAGTCATTCCAGCCGTTCCTCCTCCATGGTGAGCAGCCTCTTTGTGAATGTTTTTTTCTACATGTGACATATTGAAGATTGGTTTCATAGTTTATACAAGTGGACAAGTTTAAACCGAGAACCAAACCTTGTTTTATATTTTAATAGGCTGGGGAGATGGCTCAGTGGATAAAGTGTGTATCCCCAGCACCCATGCCAATGTCAGGTGGGTTGTGGCAGCCTGCCAGTAGCAATGCCAGTGCTGGGGAATCCCTGGGGGAAACTGCTTAGCTAGACTATCTGAATGGATGAGCTCTGGGCTTCAATAAAGTAAAGAGCGGAACAGGTGAAGAAGAAACCAAAGTCACCCCCCCCATACCCACATGTGCACCCCCTACCCATACGCAAAGTTTTAATAAGATGGGCAGAACAAGTAATTTGCTGCTTATTTTTAGTTGTGTACTATAATTGTTTATACCAATATGCACTTGACTTCTTGAAATTTTTCTTGGTTGTGAGGCCTTGCACAAGGTGTTCTACCACTGAGCTGCCTAACGTCCCCCGTCCACGTACTTTGCTTTTAATACGTAGAAAGGCTGTGGCCATGAGACTGTCGCTTCTTCAGCACGTCTAGTTGGACGTGTCAAATTTGCGACTGCAGTGCAGTGCATGGCAAGTTAAGTGTGAGGACAGGGAGGAGCCTGACATGGGGACACACGGGGCCTGGCTGTGTGGAAGATACTTGGTGCACAGTGGGTCCTTGCAGTGCCTGTCTGGTCCTGTTGGGTGTGTTGCCAGAAGCACTTGCAAAATGCCTGCTGACAAGACTGGCACTTCCTGTTTTCATTATTCTGTGTTGCTCTTCTCAAGATCAAATGTGGTGAAGCTTTAGAAATCAACGTAGCTCACATCTTCATTTTCTTTTAATAGACAATAGAACTGTGTTGTCTAATTCTTTGGCTTTGTAGTTTTATTTTTCATTGTATTCTTCATTTTTTTTTCCCCAAAATAAAAAGTTTATATTGAGCAAAGTGTTAAAACAGCCTGCCCTTTTTTGTTTTTGTTTTGTTTGTGGTAGGGTCTCATTCTAACCCGGGTTGACCTGGAATCCACTATGTAGTCTCAGGGTGGCCTCGAACTCACTGTGATCCTCCTACCACTGCCTGCCGAGTGCAGGGATTAAAGGCGTGCACCACCACGCCCGGCCATCCGGCCTTTTTAATGGAGACTGTTTGAATATAAGCACATGTACAGGCAGATAACGTGGTGTAGCTTTGGTTTCTGACAACTTGAGCCTGTACCCGCTGGTTTCTAGAAGATGGTGGCACTGAGACTGGGCTTCATGATTCCCTAGGAGCTGACCAGCGACTTTACATCTACCAGCGTCTACTCTTGACCGTCCACGCATCACGTTCTTAGTTCTCACCGAGAGACGGGGTTCTGGACCTGGGATTTTACTGTAAAGGTCATCAGAGTCTTGTAATGGCGGCACAGCAAGGAATATAATATAAACGATCTCTTAGGAAGAATGTCCTACTCAGGGATTTCTTTTTTATTTCATTAACTGTGTTCTTCATTGCTAGTAATTCTGACTGGTTTTTCTTTATTATTTCTATTTCCTTATTTATGTCTTGTATTGCCTTCTTTATTTCATGAAATTGGTGTCCTGCGTCTTCTTTGATTCCTTTGATTTCCTCTTTGAGTTCCTCTTTGACTCCTTTGATTTGTTCTCTGACTTCTTTGAACATATTTACAATCATTCTTTTGAAATCTTTCTCAGGCATTTCCTCTAACTCGTTCTCCCTGGGGGTCTTTTCTGATTCATTAATACTGTTAGGTGGATTTATATTGTCTTGCTTTTTAGTGTTTCTTGTGTTAACAATGTATATATTTTTGCATCTTGGATTAAGTTAATGCTTGGATTTTCTATCTTGCTGGGTATTCTTAGCTGTATCAATTGATTTGATGTTATATATCTTCAGGGTATGAGCTTAAGGTGTTAGGTGTGGCTCTTAAGACTCTCAGAGTATCTACAAAGGTGTTCCTAGGGGTTGAGTTTCCCTGCTATGGGAGTATTCAAGTAGGCTGAGTGGAATAAAATACAGGTAGATTCTAAAATTTAACTAAACACTGTATTCATTCAATCAAAATCAGCACCGAATATTTATGCAAGAGTAGTTATTATAACAACCAGATCCTCTATCAACAAAGAGGTTAAGATTTCTGATCTGTTGAGGGATCCAAGTCAGCTTGTGACCAAGTGAGACCCTTCCCTGGTACAATCAATCCCAGTTACCTTTTTGGATGATTTTGGTCTCAGTCAAGTTGCTGGCTGGGTCGTTGGGCTGCTGTCCTGATTTCTGGAGCTGGGCACTGGGTTTTCTTGAGCCTGGCAACTGTGGCCCTGCAGATCGGCACCCCCGCTGCTGGAACCGCTGCTGCTGCTGCTGCTGCTGAAGCTGCCGCTGCTGGATCTCTCACTGCTGCTGCTGAAGCTGCTGCTGCTGTAGCTGCCACTGCTGGTTCTGCCACTGCTGCCTCTGAAGCTGCCACTATTGGATCCGCCACTGCTGGAGCCACTATTGCCAGTGCCATAGCCGCTGATGTTGCTGCTGGACTTGCTTGGGTCCCGCTGTTGGCTCAAGTTGGCGTGGCCGGTCCCGGGCCGCTGCTCTGTTCGCTGGAGCTGGGCTCAGGCGGTGGGGGAGGGGAGGGAGCCGCAGCTGCTCTGGTTGTCTCGCTCTTCCACGTGTTCTTCTACCTCGCAGTCTGCTCCTCCGCTGCTCACTGCCGCTCTCCCTTCCCGTTTCCTGAGTTGCGGAGAGCGCGGTGTGAGTGGAAAATCCCCACACCTGGCTTTTCCTGCGGCTGGAGCCGAGCCTGGCCGCTTTCTGGTGCGCCACTGCCATGGTTGGCGGAGCTGCCGGGGCCGCTATTGCCAGGCTGTGCGGGCTCTGGATGCTCTGGATCTCTCCTACTTCTCTCCTGCCATTTCAATTTCCTATACACCTCACTTTTTTTAAAAAAATTTTTTTATTTTTTATTTATTTATTTGACAGTGACAGAGAGAGAAAGAGGCAGAGAGTGAGAAAGAGAGAGAATGGGCGCGCCAGGGCCTCCAGCCACTGCAAATGAACTCCAGACACGTGTGTCTCCTTGTGTATCTGGCTAATGTGGGTCCTGGGGAACTGAGCCTCGAACTGGGGTCCTTAGGCTTCACAGGCAAGCGCTTAATCACTAAGCCATCTCTCCAGCCCTACACCTCACTTTTTAGTAAAAGTGTGTATTTTGCTGAGTTTTTTTGGTCTTTTCCTCCTCAGTCTGCTTTGGCGTGGTACCTACGCCACCATCTTAACCAGAAGAGGGATTTCTTTTTTGAGATGGGTTTCAGTGTGTACCCCAGTCTGACCTCAGATTTGCTATCCTCCAGCCTGAGCCTCCCCAGTGTTGAGGTGACAACATACACCATTACACCCAGTGGATTAGTTCCTTTCCTTGTCACTGTGACAGAATACCTGATGGGAGAAACTTAATGGAGAGCTTTATTTTCGTGCACCGTTCAGAGGGGACAAATGATGCATCCTGGCAGGGAAGGTGTGGCAGGACTGGCTCCTGTCCGCAGTGTGGAAGTGGAGGTGTGAGGTGGCTGGTTATAGTGCAGTGACTGGCAAGAGGCAGCTGGGGTTGGAAATGGACTGAGCTGTAATCTGCAGGCCACCCACAACGGCCCACCCCTACCAACCATGCCTTCCGCTCCAAAGGTTCCAGAGCCTGCCCAAACAGTACCCAGTTGGGGACCAAATTTTTTTTTGGGGGGGGAACTAAATGTTTAACCTATGAGCCTAAAGGGGATATTTTACATTCAGACCACAACAGCCCGCCAGAAACTTGTCAAAATGGTCCTAGGAAATGAATTAATATGGTAGGTTAATATGGTAGCAAATAGATGCATACCTTCCACTTTTTTTTTTTCTTATTTCTGAGCAAACCAGTTTCTAGAGTAGGATTCCCCATGAAGCACACACTGCTAATCTCAGATTGCCCAGGACTGATTAAAACTATAATTCATGGACTCTGGTTCTGTCATGATGAGACCTGGCCCGGGGCTGTGTTTTTAACCACCTTTTCTGATTAGTCTCATGTCTTCTAAAGTTGAAAACTGTTTTGTAGAGAAGTTGTTTTCTTAAGCATTAGATGTTCCTCATTGTTTAGTTGTAAGGTCATAAACTGCTCTGTTACATACATGGAAAATTTATCATTTTTTTGTTCTTGAAAAATGATCCTAACGGGTAGTTAATTACACATGCAAGATGCTCACACATCTGTAAATCTGTTGAAATGATGGAGGCCTAATTGTCCCCAACTCTCTTTATGCACTGCAGCATGTAGAAATGAATTCTTTGGGGCCACATTTCAGTCCTGACAAGATTATGTTCTGCTGAGTGGAAGATGTGAGTTGGATCTGTATGGCCATGCTGGTAATAAGCCATTATAGTTCATAAATGTCACCTCTCCTCTGGTGTGTGCAGTCACACTGAACTCGGTTCCCCAAGACACAAAGTAATGTGTTCCCCTTGCCGTGTGGTTGATAAATCTGCCCCATGACAGGGCTTCAGATAAAACTTGTGTTTCCTGACTTCTTCTATTTGAAACATTAAGACAAGAAGTCGGTTGTTCATACTGCCTGCCATCAAATTCAGTGTTCTCCAATGAGGCTGAAAACTTCAGGGACTGCTTTACTTCATTTCTGCAGTCCTGACTCCCAGTGCTGAGTGAATACTAGATTATATTTCTCTTCACAGTGTAGATGGTAAGACTGGCCACTTAGGAGCCCAAATGAGATGAGTGGCCAGCCGCTACAAGGTCCACTCATTATAGTTGACATTTAGTGGTGCTGCAAAACTACTAAGGCCAGATATGGTGGCACACACCCTCCCCCCCCTTTTCTTTTTGAGAGAATGGACAGTCCAGGGCCTTTCAGCTGATAATAAACTCCAGACACGCGTGCTCCCTTGTGGGCATGCGTGGCATTGCACGCTTTTGTTACTGTTGTGTCTGGCTATATGTGGGATCTGGAGGATTTGAACAGGAGTTCTTAGGCTTCACAGGCAAGCGCCTTAACTGCTAAGCCACCTCTTTAGCCATGCACACACCTATAATCCCAGCACGCAGGAGGCAGAGAAGTAGGATCAATGGGAGTTTGAGGCCAGACTCAGACTACAGGGTTAGTTCCAGGTAAACCTGGGCTAGAGTGAGACTCTACCAACCAACAACAGCAACAAAACCAAAGTCCACTCCTAACTAAACATGGGGTCTTCTTTTCTCATCTTCACATCCCATCTTGCTCATTGGTTGCAGGAGGAGGTGAAGGGCCAAATGTCTTACAGAAAATCTGTTCTCATGGCAGCGAAGCTCGCTCTCCGTGGCAGAGTGAGGAGAGGAGAGGTTCTGCAGAGTGTGGGGGGCCTTTCCCTGTGCTGGAGGGGCTGTCAGAGACCTGCAAGGAGCCCACATGAAGTGACTGATAAATGGAAGCCGTCAGGCAAGGGAATGCTTCTGGGAAGTAGAGAAGGGGGTGACAAAATCGGCTTTCTCTCCAGAAAGTTGTTCATGAATGGTGATATTTGATAGAAATTTCTGCAGCAGGACCAGGTGTGGCTCAGATGTGTAAGGGAATAGGACCAAGCATGGGCACCTCTTGCTATGGGAGGCAGAGAAGAGTGGTGGCCAGAGAAGGACATGGTGCTAGGGAGCTTTGTCTTTAAAGATATTTATTCATTTGAGAAAGAGAGAGAGAGAGAATGGGCATGCCGGCGCCTCCAGGCACTGCAAATGAACTCCAGATGCATGCAATACCTTGTGCATCTGACTTTATTTGGGTATTGGGGAATCGAACCTGGGTCCTTTGGCTTTGCCAGCAAACACCTTAACCACTAAGCCATCTCTCCAACCTGGATCTTTTTCTTCAAAGTTAGATGGGTCCACAAGAAGGGGAGAAACTTCCAGAGACCAGGGGGAAATGTGAGAGTGAAATCCTTGTCTTAAGGAAGGAGGATTAAGACTGAAAATGGAGGGGCCAACTCTGTGGCAAGGCATGAGGTCTCTTCCACCTAACAAGAAGGAGCACATGAGGAGAAGTGACAGAATTCTCTGAGGAGTGTTAAGTGTCCACTGAAGACAAGCAGTCTGCATATTTAGAGGGAGCCCGGTTAATTGGGATCCTCTCCAACAGCAGGCTGGTGTAGGTGGCAGGACCAAACAATTACCACAAGATGAAGACTGGGGGGGTGTTCTAGTCAGGTTCTCTGCTGGAGGAAATCACCCAACGAAGAGCAGCTTGTGGGAACAAAAGGTTTATTTTGAACCGGGTGTGGTGGCGCACGCCTTTAATCCCAGCACCAGGAGGCAGATGTAGGAGGATCACCATGAGTTCAAGTCCACCCTGAGACTACATAGTGAATTCCAGGTCAGCCTGAGCTAGAGTGAGACCCTACCTCAAAAGAAAAAAAAAAAAAAAAAAACAATAAAAGGTTTATTTTGACTTACAGACTTGATGGGATGGTTTATTTTGACTTAAAGACATGATGGCAGGGGGAAAAGATGGCGTGAGCAGAGGGTGGACATCACCCCCTGGCCAACATCAGATGGACAACAGTAACAGGAGAGTGTGACAAACACTGGCAAGGGGACACTGGCTATAACACCCATAAGCCCGCCCCCAACAACACACTGCCTCCAAGACACATTAATTCCCAAATTTCCATCAGCTGGGAACCTAGCATTCAGAATGCCTAAGTTTATGGGGGACACCACATGGGGGGAGGGGTCAGATTGCTGCTAGGACCCATGGATTAGAAGGTGGGAGAATTTGGAGTTCTAGAATGCTAGGGCACCTGGGTTCTAAAGCCAGGTTGAAATGCTCTTCCTTTTGACTGCCACCAATGCAGTTTTCAATCCAACTGTTTTCCAAACAAGTGCCCGTCTTACCGTCTCCGGGGAGAGCCCCACAGAAGTGTGGGCACAGGACAGGACAGCCCGTGGAGCGGCCTGGCTGGCCCTGCGCTCTCCATGGTCCTGCAGCCCGTGGCGCTGTGCGCAGTGCCCTGAACCAGCGCAGTTCTTATCCTCGCCCTTGCCCGGGTCCTCGGCCTCCCTCCTTCCAAACCAGCTTTCCTATGTGGGAGCACATTTTCCAGAAGCTCCATGAGAATAGCGCACGGGAGGTGAACGTGCATTCTGGAGATGTCTTGGTTCTGCATTACACGGTGGTCCCTTGGCTGGGAATACTCAACGGCTGGACATCCTCTCCCCTCGCAGGCGCGAAGGCTTTGCTGTGCCCATCTGCTGGGCTTGGGCCGGTTTGCGTTCCCCTCTCTCAGGGATTTAGGATATCCTTTCCCAGTGCGCTGAGGTTTCAAACAATGTGTCTTCAGGTGAGACTACTTCACTTCCAGGGCCTTACTGGATTTTCATCTAGAAAGTCAGGCTCACAACTTACACATGATCAAAAAAGGTACAACTACTTTCCTTTCTCCACTCCCTCCCTCCCTTTCTCTTCTTTCTTTCCTCCATTTCTTTTTCTTTCTCTCGTGCCTTTTTCCATTTTCTCTTCCTCCCTTTCTTTCTCTTCTCTCCCTTTCTTCATCCTTCCCTCCCTACCTTCCTTCCTTTCTTCTTTCTTCCTCCCCCTCCCTTCCTTCCTTCCTTCTCCCTCCCTCCCTTCCTTCTCCTTCCCTCCTTTCTTTCTTCCTCCTGCCCTTCCTTCTTCCCTTTTTTCTTCTTCCTTCCCTTCCTTCCTTTCTTCTCCCACCCTTCCTCCCTCTCTCCCTCCCTCCCTTTTTTTCCTCTTGCCCTTCCTTCCTTTCTTCTCTCTCCCTCCCCTCCCTCCCTCCCTTTTTTCCTCCCACCCTCCCTTCCTTCCTTCTCCTTCCCTCCCTTCCTTCCCCCTCCCTTCTTTCCTTCCTTTTTTCTTCCTCCTTCCATCCCTTCCTTCCTTCGGTCTTTCTTCTTCCCTCCCTCTCTTCTTCCTCCCTCCCTCCCTCCTTCCCTCCTTCCCTTCTTTTTTTCTTCCTCCCTTCCTTCCTCCTTTCTTCCTCCATCCCTTCCTTCCTTCTTCCTTCCTCCCTCCCTCCCTTCCTTCCTTTTTTCTTCCTTCCTCCCTTCCTCTTCTTACTCCTTCCCTTCCTTTTTTCTTCCTCCTTCCCTTCCTTCCTTCTTTCTTCTTCCCTCTGTCCTTTCCTTCCTTCTTTCTTCCTCCTTCCCTCCTTCCCTCCCTCCCTCCCTCCCTTCCTTCCTTCCTTCTTTCTCCCTCCCTCCCTCCCTCCCTCCATCCCTCCCTCCCTTTCCCCTTCTTTCTTTTTTAAAAATTTTTTTGTTTATTTTTTATTTATTTGAAAGCAATGGACACAAAGAGAAAGAGGGAGAGAGAGAGAGAGAATGGGCTCGCCAGGGCCTCCAGCCACTGAAAACGAGCTCCAGACGCGTGTGCCCCTTTTGTGCATCTGACTAACGTGGGTCCTGGGGAATCGAGCCTTGAACCGGGATCCTGAGGCTTCACAGGCAAGTGCTTAACCACTTAGCCATCTCTCCAGACCATTCCCCTTCTTTCTTACTCCCTCCCTTCTTTCGTTTGAACTAGGATCTCACCATGTAGCTGGGGCTGGCCTCAAGCTCCCTATCTTCCTGCCTTACCTTCAGACTCCAGGACGTAGGCCTATGCCACCATGCCCAGCATCACCAGACTCTTGTACTGTAACCAAGCCGAGACCGCAACCCCAGCATGATTGCACACAGCAAACTACAGAACACATGGTGGCTTATGATGCACTTCCTCATTGTGGCTTGTGTCGCTGATTATGCACTTCTGATATGGATATCAAATACAGGCGAAGACAACAAAAGCAATAGAAAGTTGCTTTGGGGCCTCACAGATGAAGTTGGCATAAGTAACTTCAAAAGCATGGATAATAGGAACATAAAATAAATTGTAGCCAAATAATTAGGAAGTTATGAGTGTATTTGAATTTAATATTATTTATTTTATATTTTATTATTTATTTGAGAGTGAGAGAAAGAGGCAGATGAGAGAGATAGAGAGAATGGGTGTGGCAGGACCGCCAGCCATTGCAAATGAACTCTAGACGCATGTACCACCTTGTACATCTGGCATCATGGGGGTACTGGAGAATTGAATTTTGGTCCTTAGGCTTTGCAGGCAAGCACCTTAACCACTTAGCTATCTGTTTAGCCCTGTTTATTTATTTTAAATATTGTTATTTATTTTGACAGAAAGTGAGGGAGGAGAAGAGAGAGAGAGTATGTGTGTGTATGAGTGCCAAGACTTCTTGCTGCTGCAAATGAAATCTAAACTGTGATTACTTTGTGCATCTGGTTTCCTGTGGGTACTGGGTAATCAAAACTGGACCAGTAGACTTGGCAAGCAAGCACATTTAACCATGGAGCCATCTCCCTAGCCCTAATATAATTTATTTAACTTTAAATTTATATATTTCTAAAAGAGTAGCTGTGTTTGAAAATCAGTTTAAAAAACTGAAAATTTGGCCTTGAGAGATGGTTTAGTGGTTAAAGTGCTTTCCCGAAAAGCCTAAGGACCCAGGTTAGATTCCCCAGGACCCGTGTAAGATGTACTTGGTGGCATATTCATATGAAGTTCATTTGCAGTGGCTGAAGGACCTGGCATGCCCATTTTCTCTCTCTCATAAATAAATAAACAAGTTTAAAAAGTAAAGTAAAAGGGAAAATTTTATTTATTTATTTTCTCAAGGTAGGGTCTCACTCTAGCCCAGGCTGACCTGGAATTCACTGTGTAGTCTCAGGGTGTTTTCAAACTCACTGCAATCTTCCTACCTTTGCTTCCCAAGTGCAGGGGTTAAAAGTGTATGCCACCATGCCTGGATTTTATTACTTATTTTATTTTATTTTGATTAAAAAACTGAAAATTTAAAAACTGGCTCTTAGACCAGGCAGGGTGATGCATACCTTCAATTCCAGCACTCCAAACAAAACAAAACATGACATGACATGACATGACATAACACAAAGTGGCACATGCATCTGGAGTTCATCTGCAGTGGCAGAAGGCCCAAGTGCACCCATTCTTGCTCCCCCTATGCAAATAAATAAATAAAAATAAAAAATTTCAAAATGGCTCATAAGCCAGAACAGAATATCCTAGTTCATGAGTGGGACTTGGAGTCTTTTATTTTTTTTATTTATTTATTTTTTGGTTTTTCGAGGTAGGGTCTCACTCTGGTCCAGGCTGACCTGGAATTAACTCTGTCATCTCAGGGTGGCCTTGAACTCATGGCAATCCTCCTCCCTCTGCCTCCCGAGTGCTGGGATTAAAGGCGTGCGCCACCATGCCCGGCTTAGGAGTCTTTTATTTTTAAAAAAATTATTTAACTGATACAAAAAAAAATCATTATGCAATGCTTAAATTAGGGTAACTGTATTCCTCAAGTATTTATCATTTTTGTGGTAAAAACATTCATAATCTCTCCTAGCTTTGGGGGATATTGGTGTTTCTTTCTCTACACTGCAGCAGCACACGCTTCTTAGTCTGTCCATCTGTGCTCAGTGTCCATTGGACAACCTTTCCTGTCCTCCCCGGTCTCTGCTCTGCTTAGCCCCGGTCCCCCCCATCCTCTGAGCTTCTGGAAGAGCGTGATCACGTGACGCTTATCCTTCTGTGCCTGGATGATTGCATTAAACAGAATGAAGTTCCACCCACATTGTTGCAAATGACAAGATTTTATACTTTCATGGCAGAAGATAATTTCATTGTGTATATGCACCATGCTTTTTTTTCTCCTTCTCTCCATTCCACCCTCTCTTCCCTTTCTTCCCTTTATTTTCCTTCCTTCCTTCTTTCCTTCCCTTTTACCCTTCCTGTTTTCTTCCTGTCTTGAGTTTTGGGTTTTATTTTATTTTATTTTATTTATTTTTTTCTAGACAGAGTCTCAGTCCAGCCCAGGCTGACCTGGAACTCACTGTATCTCCTTGAACTCATTGTGATCCTCCTACCTCAGATTTCAATATTTTAATAAGGTCATTTGTTAGTTTTTTGCTGCTGAGTTTGGGGGAATTTCTTATATATTTGGGATATTTACTCTGTTGATTATTTATTTTGCTGTCCAAAAGGCTTCAGTTTGACATAATTCCATTGTTTTTGCCTTTGCTTCCTGTGGTTCTGGGATCTCATTTAAGAAGTTCTTCCAAAAGAAAAAGAAAAAAAAGCCAGGCGTGGTGGTGCATGCCTTTAATCCCAGCACTTGGGAGGCAGAGGTAGGAGGATTGCCAAGAGTTCGAGGCCACCCTGAGATTACATAGTAAATTCTAGGTCAGCCTGAGCCAGAGTGAGACCCTACCTCGAAAAAAAAAAAAAAAAAAAAAAAAAAGTTCTTGCCCATCCCAATGTCCTGACATTTCCCCTGGGCTTTTTTTCTAGTGGCCTTAGCTTCAGGTCTGACAGTTAAACTTTTAATTTGCTTAGAGTTGATTATTTTTATTTTTATTTATTAATTTGCAAGCAGAAAGAGATGGGGCGCAGGGGAGAAAGGACATGCCATGGCCACTAGCCATTGCAAATGAGCTCCAGATGTATGCCCCACCTTGTGCATCTGGCTTTATGTGAGTACTAGGGAATGGCACCTGGATCATTAGACTTTGCAGGCAAGTGCCTTAACTGCTGAGCCATCTCTCCAGCCTCTGGAGTTTTTTGTTGTGTGTGTGTGTTTTGTTTTTTTGAGATAGGATAGCCTAGGGTGGTCTCAAACTCACAGCAATCCTCCTACCTCTGCTTCCCAAGTGCTGGGATTAAAGGTGTGTGCCACCATGCTAAGCTTGGAGTTGATTTTTTTTTTAAATTTTTATTTATTTATTTGAGAGCGACAGACACAGAGAGAAAGACAGATAGAGGGAAAGAGAGAGAATGGGCGCTCCAGGGCTTCCAGCCTCTGCAAACGAAATCCAGTGCATCTGGCTAACGTGGTTCCTGGAGAATCAAGCCTTGAACCAGGGTCCTTAGGCTTCACAGGCAAGCACTTAACCACTAAGCCATCTCTCCAGCCCCTGTGTTATGTTTTGAACTCAAGTAGTATAAAGCCTCCTCCTTTGCTACTTCTGTGCAGAGTTACATTGGCTATTCAAAGTTGTTTATGGTTCCATTTAAATTCATTTAGTGTTGAGAGGAATGTTATTGGTATTTTGACAGAGGTTGCATTAAATCTGTAGATTGCTTTGGGTCATAAGGACATGGTAACAATATTGCTTCTAGCATATACACATGGGCTACCTTTTCTTTTTGTGTGTATGTGATCTCTCTAATCTTGTTCATCAATGTTTTAAGTTTTCATTATAGAGCTCTTCCATCTCGCTGGTTAAATTTAGTCCTAGGTATTTCATTTTGAGAGGAGCTAATATCAATGGGATTGCCTTCTTTATTTCTATTTCAGACAATTCACTGTTGGTGTCCAGTACTGGTACGGATTTTTTCTTTTTAAAATTATCTTATTTATTTATTTGAGAGTGGGAAAGAGAAAGAGGGAGAGAGAGAGAGAGGAGGAGGAGGGAGAATAAGCATGCCATGTGCCATCTTGTGCATCTAGTTTTATATGGGCACTGGAGAATCAGACTCAAGCTCTTAGGCTTTGCAGGCAAGTGCCTTAACAGCTGAGCCATCTCTCCAGCCTCTGGGGCTAGTTTTTGTTTGTTGATTTTGTGCCTTATAGCTTTGCTGAATTTATTAGTCCAATATCCTCCCTTCCTCCCTCCCTTCCTTTCCTCTCTCTCCCCCTCCCTAACTTTCTCAATGGCACCTATATATTAGACTGTCATCTGCAAAAGTGACGATTTCACTTCTCCTTCTCCAGTTTGGATGTCCTTTATTTCTTTCTCTTTCTTAATTGCACAGGGTGGGCGTACCAGTGCTATACCAGCCACAGAAGTGGTGAAAGTAGGCACTGTCATTTTGCCTTGGTTCTTAAAGAGAAAGCACTCCGCTTTTCCCCCTTCAATGTGGTGCTAAGCATGTGATTATTGCAATTGGTCTTTTTAAACATTATTATTTATTTGCGAGCAGAGAGAGATAGAGAGAAGAGAGGCAGAGGGAGGATGGCCTGCTACAGTGAACACATAGGACAACTGGCTCTAGAAGGTGACAGTGTGGCTCTGACATGGGCAGTTCTTCCTCATCACATTCTTTGTCTGGCACATCTATACAATGGAGTTCTACTCAGCGGTAAAGAAAAATGAAGCTATGAAATTTGCAGGAAAATGGATGGATCTGGAAAGGATTATACTAAGTGAGGTAACCCAGGCCCAGAAAGCCAAACGTCACATGTTCTCTCTCATATGTGGATCCTAGCTACAGATGACTGGACTTCCATGTGAGTAGGAAGAAAACTCAGCAGCAAAGGCCAGTAAGCTAGAGAAGAGATAGAAAGGGAAGAGAAAGGAAGGGAGGGGTACTTCATAGGATGGTATTGTATATATGTAAGTAGAAGAATAGATAAATGGGGATGAAAAGGCCCAAGTGAGGTCAGGGGAAGAGATTGATAAAGGAAAGGTGGTGGGAGGGTAATCAAAATCTAAGAGGATATAAATAAATCAAATGGAAACTTACTTTTTTGGACAATGGAACACTCAGGAGCCGTAGATTGTTGCTAGAAAATTTTCAGTGTCAGGGATGGGATACCTTCCAGTGAGTTGTTGGCTAGGGAGGTCCCTGATGCCCCCAAGACATTATAGGCCATTGCTGAGGCCCTTGGTTTCCCACCAGGAATAGGTAGTAAGACCCTGTTGCTGAAGACTCCACATACTTGGGTTACAAGGCCACTGAGAAATCATGCTGGAACTGAGCTGATAACCTCCTCCATGTAGACCATGCAACAGAAAGCTGGAAGAAGCAATTCTGCATGCAGTTCAATTAGAGAGAGAAATCACCAGTGAAGATACTCAACAGTAGACACTGCAAGCCTTATATTTGGCCAGCTAGGCCAAATGAGCCAACGGGTACAATAGTGGCACATCTGCCATGGTGGAAACCAACTGCCCTCTAATTGGACTGGAGGCCTGCTCTATGGGAGGGAATAAATCCCTGATACTGAGAATTTAAAACAGGGGTAGTCATGAGCCCTATGGGTGTAACATCTGATGCTGTCTGGATAAATGTATATACTATGCTTATCAAACTGCCCAGTAAGCACTTCTCTTAACATTCATACCCTTATATTAACGCTACTCTCACTTTGGTAGAGAATCTTCTCTTCAGATGGCAGTGACCTTGGGATGACTCAGAAGGCATCATGGTGCTGGAAAGAAGTGACAGGAGTGCTCAGTACTGCAATATCTCTACCACACCTTCCAAGGCTCAGGGTCTATTGTGGAGGAGGTAGCGGAAAGAATGTAAGAGCCAAAGGAAGGGCAGGACTGCTTACAAAGTGCTCCCCCCAGACACAAAATGGCCTGGATATACATGACTCTAGCCCCAAAAGTCATGAAATTTAACACTTGTCTTCGCTTGTGTGTATGTTAACAGATAGCATCTCTTACCCTTTCGAAGTCTGCAGGAGTGTGAGTGGAAAGGCCTATGACTTGGGGTGGCTGTGCGAGGCTGAGTCCCAGGTGGTAATTTTTGACTTACTTTGTGGTTTTAAGTGAGCCCTTCTGCTTGATTATGTGTCTATCTGCCTCATAGGTATCGCTTCAGATAATGGAGGCTGGTGCAAACTAGAAGTCTTAGATTACTGGGCAAACATGACCTGACACATTTCATCATAAAACGCTGCGGGTGGGAGTAGATCTTTTCCAAGTGTAGGGCTGAGGGTTAGAGGCCAGAGAAGATAAAAAACGGGGTGGCAGTGAGGAGAAATAGACTCCATAAAACAAAATTATGAAATTGCAATTCATGGCTGGCTTGCAGCAAATGCAGGGGCCTGTGCAGGTTAAAAAGTGGCCAGTGCAAAAATTCATCTGACCACTAGAGGGAGACATAGGTTCAGTTGGGTAGCAGATGCTGACGGCCTAGCCAGCGCTTCAGGATCCTTGAGGATTTAGCTTAACTTTGACGCTACTTCACTTTCCCCATTCCCTTATACTTACTTTTATTGCTTTTTAAAATCATCTTTTTTTTCAGCATCACCAATTATCACGATTTAAATTCTGGCTTTTCTCCATCTATCCATTAGTTTTATTATTTCATTGTTTTTTCTTTTTCTTCTCCAGTGGCCTCTTTGCTCTGAACTCCTTTGTAACTAGTCCCTTTGGATTTTGATGTCTTTTATTTTATTTTATTATTTTATTTGAGAGAGAGAAAGAGAGAGAGAGGGAGAGAGAGAAAGAATGGGCAAGTTAGGGCCTCCAGCCATGGCAACCAAACTCCAGATGCATGCCCCACCTTGTGCATGTGGCTTACGTGGGTCCCGGGGAGTTGAACCTTGGTCCTTTGGCTTTGGAGGCAAGTGCTTTAACCCCTAAGCCATCTCTCCAGCTCTGATTTTGATGTCTTTTTCCCCCTTCTCCATCATTCATATGACATATTGATTGGTCCATAATGGTATAGGTCTTGCACAGGTAACAATAGCTGCTGTTAGGTCATAAAAGCAATGGTTACTCCATCCTAGAAAACAGGTTTCCAAAGTACTCCTCCTCCTCCTAAGGCTCTCACATTCTTTTTTTTTTTTGAGGTAGGGTCCCACTCTAGCTCAGGCTGACCTGGAACCTGGAATTCACTCTGTAGTCTCAGGCTGACTTCAAACTCAAGGTGATCCTCCTACCTCTGGCTCTTGAGTGCTGGGATTAAAGGTGTGCGCCACCACCCCCGGCTTCCCCCGATCTTTCTGTCCCCTCTTCTGCAGTGATCCCTCAGCCTTGGAGGGTGTGGTGGGGAGGCACTCAACACTTATTTTCAGCACTTTAACATGTTTTAATAAGTTATTTTAAAAATATTTTAATTTATTTACTTGCAAACAGAGAGAGATAGAAGAGAGAGACAGAGAGAATGAGTGTGCCATTTTGTGCATCTGGCTTTGTATGGGTCCTGGGGAATCAAACTCTGGTGGTTAGGCTTTGCAGGCAAGCGCCTAAACCACTGAGCAATATCTCCAGCCACTTTAATGAGTTTTTGCATCTCCTAATAGTCACTTCCAACAACAAAACAAAGCTGCTCTAACCAAAGATAAGAGAACCAATCTATGGGCATAGGCATAAATATTTAGAGAGCAATTTGATGGGCACAGCATATACAAAGGACAGTGGTAGTTTTACCTCCGGAGCCTCTGACCTTCAAAGCCAGAGTATTTTCACTTGGTTTTCAGTACCAGGCATGAGTTCCCTCCCATGGAGCAGGCTTCAAATCTGGTCAGAGAGCAGCTGGTTACTCCGTAACTGAGAGGGCAGCACGGCACCAGCGGGCACATCTTGCCTGGCTGTCCAGTTGTGTAGCTCACAGCATCTACTGGGCATGAAGGCTGTTGATGCCCCTTCTCCCCCAGCAGCCTGCAAAGCCCTTTCTAGCTCTATGTTTGCTAGTCGGCAGGGAGAAGAAACCTTCCAGGTCCACTCCAGTGACTTCTCAGTGTCCCGCGACCAGAGCCTGTGGCATCTTCAGGAACAGCGTCCTGCCATCTAGTTTTGGTGGGCAAACAAGAACATTTTCAATAACATCTATTGCTCTGGGGACCTCAAGGCTCTGACCAACAACTCACTGGGAGGTATATCACCTCTGGTTCTGGGATTTTCTTATAACAACCTACGGCTTCTGGGTGTCACACTTTCTATCCTTGCAGGGTACCTCTGCCCAAACTCCTTATTTAATTATATTTTAAAATTAGTTAACGAAGAAGTAGGTTTCCATATGGCTTTCATAACATCTTCAGTTTCGGATAGCTTTCCCCTACTTCCATGGTTTTGTTTTTTTTTTAATTTTTTTTGGTTCATTTTTTATTTATTTATTTGAAAGCAACAGACATAGAGAGAAAGACAGATAGAGGGAGAGAGAGAGAATGGGCGCGCCAGGGCTTCCAGCCTCTGCAAACGAACTCCAGACGCGTGCGCCCCCTTGTGCATCTGGCTAACGTGGGACCTGGGGAACAGAGCCTTGAACCGGGGTCCTTAGGCTTCACAGGCAAGCGCTTAACCGCTAAGCCATCTCTCCAGCCCCCATGGTTTTTTTTTTTTTTAAAGATTTTACTTTTATTCATTTATTAGAGACACAGAGAAGAAGAGAGAGAGAGTGAGAATGGGCACACCAGGGCCGTTAGTCACTGCAAACGAACTCCAGATGCATGTACCACCATGTGCATCAAGCTTATGTGGGACCTGGAGAATTGAACTTGGATCCTTAGGCTTCACAGGCAAGTGCCTTAACTGCTAAGCCATCTCGCCTTTTTTTTTTTTTTTTTGAGGTAGGGTCTTGCTCCAGCCTTAGGCTGATCTGGAATTCACTATGTAGTCTCAGGCTGGCCTCAAACTCATGACCATCCTACCTCTGCCTCCTGAGTGCTGAGATTAAAGGCATGTGCCACCACACCTGGCTTCCTCTACTTCCTCCTCTCCTCCATCCCCTTCCTCTTTGCCACAAGTTGCAGACAGAAAGATAATTTCCCAACAATTCAAACCTGGGTCTACAGGCCAGGATTTTACTTGAAAGTAAAGTTCACTGAGAAGCCAACATTGGAGCCACTCACTGCAAGTATAGATGGGCTCACAAGGCAGCTTTGGCCATCATGGGAGTTTCTGATAAACCCAAAGCATGAATAATAATAATAATAATAATAATAATAATAATAATAACAACAACAACAACAACAGATGGTGAATGGTGAACTAATTCACTTTACTGATAGTAACATTAACTGACTTCTCTGGGAAAAGACAGCCTGGAGCAGCGACAGGCTCGTCCCACTCTTCTGAGTTTCGGAGAAGGCACGCAGAGTTCAAGGGAGGGGCAGGGGCCAGCGTGCGTGGGCCCGGGCCAAGGCTGCCTCCTGCCTCCCATCTGGGCTGGTGGGCGCAGGCGCTCTTTCCACTGGCCCTCCAATCTGGCTCTGTTCAGAACCTGGTGGGGTCCTGCTGCTCTTACTCCTCCCCAGCTAAGTCTCCCCAAGATGTCTAGGGAGGAGCAGGTCGGGGTGAGCAGCTTAGAAAACTTAGAAAATGTGGGGCTGGAGAGATGGCTCGGTGGCTAAAGGCATTGACTTGCAAAGCCTGACATCTTGTGCTTGATTCCCCAGTGTCCACATAAAACCAGATGCTCAAAGTGGTCCATGAATCTGGAGTTTGTTTGCAGTGGCAGGAGGTACCGATGTGTCCATACTCACTTCTCTCTCTCTGCCTCTTTCTCTCTCTAATAAATAAAATGCTATTTTTAATAGCAATTGGCAGGCTTTAATATCCAAGAAGAATTAAGTCCATCATACACATTAAAAATATAGGAAATTTCATGCAGTTATGAAGCTTCCAATTCAGCGTTTCTGGTACCTTTTAGAATGAGCATTACATATACAAGAGGCTTTATAGTTCCCAAACTTGACAAAAATCTATTTTTAAAAATAAAGAAAATTTAGAAAATGTAAGAAAATTTCAGGATTTTTTTTTGCACGTGTGTGATACTTATGCATGCGTGTGCATATTTGTGTGTATGAGCACACGTGTGTACATGCATGCCGAGGCCAGAGGACAACATTGGGTGTCATCCTCAGGAATGGCCAGGAGAGCCCAGGGGTCCTCTTATCTGTGCGTCCACAGTGCTGGGATTACAGGCACAGGTCCTGGTGCATAGCATTCTCACACAGGCTCCTGGGCTTGCACTCAGGTCCTGTTGCTTGTACTGATGGACTGAATCATAAGGACCTGAGTTTGAATCCCGAGCCCCCATGTAAAAGCTGAGCAGAGTGCCCACTATAATCCCAATTTTGAGGAGGCAGAGACAGGAGGGTCCCTGAGGCTTGCTGGCTAGTCTGGTCGAATGATTGAGCTCTAGGTTCAGTAAGATCCCTTGTCTCAAATAATAAAGTGGGGCTGTAGAGATGGCTTACCGGTTAAGGCGCTTGCCTGTGAAATCTAAGGACCCATGTTCAACTCCCTAGATCCCACCTAAGTCAGACACACACGTTGATACATGTGCAAGGTTGCACATGTGCACAAGGTGGCACACACATATGGAGTTTGATTGTAGTGGCTGGAGGCCCTGATATGCCAATTCTCTCCCTCCCTCTTTCTCATAAAAAAACATATTAAAGTGGAGAGTGGAGAGATGGCCCAGTGGTTACAGGTACTTGCTTGCAAAGCATAAAGGCCTGGGTTTGATTCCCCAGTACCCACATAAAGCCAGATGCAGAGTGGCACATACTTCTGGAGTCTGCAGCAGCAGGAGGCCCTGGAATACCACCACCCCCTCTTCTCTGGCTCCTTGCAAATAAATGTTTTTTTTTTTTTTTTTTTTTTAATTTAAAAATAAGGTGGAAAGCCATTGAGGAAAACACTCAGTGTTGACCTCTGAGCCCACACTCATGGTGCATGCATACACACACACATGGGCCCACAAGTACGTGAATATGCTTACACACACAAAAATAGCCTTTTTATTTTATTTATTTGAGAGAGAGAGGAGGAGAGAGGATGGGCATGCCAAGGCCTCTAGTCACTGCAATTGTACTCCAGACACATGTGCCATCTTGTGCATCTGACTTATATGGGTACTAGGGAATTGAACCTGGGTCCTTAGACTTTGTAGGCAAGTGCCTTAACAACTGCTAAGTCACCTCTCCAGCCCCCAAAATATCATTTTTGCTCTCTTCCCTCCACCCTCCCCAACTCCGTAACCTGCTTGGCTTTCATTTATACACAGTGCCATTATTCCAAATCAGCTTATGCCTAGGCGCGGTGGCACACGCCTTTAATCCCAGCACTTGGGAGGCAGAGGTGGGAGGATCACTGTGAGTCTGAGGCCAGCCTGGGCTAAAGTGAAACACACACACGTATACACGCATGCCCTTCCAAATCAGTTCAACCACATGTCTCCTTACTTGGTTATTGTCTATCTTTGCTGGGCTGTTGGAATGCAAGATCACAGGACATGGATCGGGTGTTGATCAGAGCCTGCAACAATGTGAGCACATAAAAGGCACTTACGGTTTGTTGAATGAATAAGTGAAACCCTACCTTCTTAGTATGGCACATATGACCCCTGCCCTCCTCCCTGGCCAGGATCCTTGTGCAACTCCCTGAGAACATTCTAGCCATTCTCAGCTCCTCTTGCAGGTCACAGGAAGTGACGCCAACACTGACACTTCTAAGCTGTTGCACTTGCTATGCTGTTTGTCTGGAATGCCTTTTTTTTTTTTTTAAATGAGTGTTGCTTCCTGATGGAGCTTTCTAGGCTGCTGCACACTCTGCTGTCCCCTGCTCCTTTGTCTAGTACGTTCCCCGGATGCAGCACCATCTTCTCACTTACACACTTGTCCATCTGTGCCTCCTGGAGCCACTCAAGGGGACCAGGAACTCCTTCATCTCATATCCCAGGCGGGAGTCTCTGGCTGGGATCTAGTGTACCGATATGCAGAAAAGCAGAGTGGAGACCGGCCATCTCCAGAGTTGGATTCACTAATACTACACTTAACCTTACAAAAGTAATACTTGGACTTGTGGATATGCAAAGGGACATGTGAGGCTGAGAAGAGGACTTTAACCTCTGCCATCCTCCTAGCCAGGAGAGGCTATGCCATGCTAGTGAAGCAAGATCTGAGCAGAGCTCTGAGGGAGGCGGAAAGAGGCTATGCGGATCAACCTCCCCCAGCAGAGGGAACAGCAACTGAGGAGCCTTAGGGTGCGGGCAGGGGGAGGCAGGAAAGGAAGCAGGCAGCGCAGGCAGATCATGTGGGACCTCATAGGATGGCTAAGACCTGAAGGTGTCCCCTCTGAGAGATGAGACCCCAGTCTGATTTCTGTTGAAAGGGCTCCCCTTTGTCGCTATGTGGAGAACAAGCGGCAGAATGGGGATGTTTCTGAGGACACTGCTGCATCCCCCCCACCCAGGGCCTGAGAGAGGTGCCTGGGTTCCACACTGTCACCGTCCAGGTCCGTGGAGCAGCGAGGACCAGTGAGAAATGCAGATTTCAGGCTGAAGAGATGGCTCAGTGGTTAAGGTGTTTTCCTGCCAAGCCTAGGAACCTGAGTTCAGTCGCTCAGTACCCACGTAAGCCAGATGCACAGAGCGGCATATTCGTCTGGAGTTTGTCTTCAGTGGCTGGAGGCCCTGGAGATTCCATATTTTCTCCCTCTATCTCTGTCTCTGTCTTTCTTTCTTTCTCTTCTCTCTCTGCTTGCAAATAAATAAATAGAATACATAAAAAAGACTAAAACAAAGAAATGCAGATTCCCAGGCGTGTCCAGGCCCTGTGGGTCAGAAAGAGGCGTGGGTCTCAGCACATGTGCTCCCCTCCCTGGGGTTTGGTGGTGACTCGGGTGAGAGAGCCACTGCCCACTCCTAAGGGCTCCACAACCTTCCTGAACACAACAGCAACAAGAAGTTACTAGGGACTGTCTTCAAACACACGTAGCTGTTCACTCTTAAAGCAAATGCTGGGGGCCAGGGATTTGGCTCAGTTGGGACAGTACTTGCTTAGCATGCATGGAGTCCCAAGTTTGACCCTGTAAACCTGGTGGGGTGCATAACTGTTCCTTGTGATCCCAGCACTTGGGAGTTGGAGGCAGCAGGACCAAGAATCAGCCCCTGAAGTAATTAAAAAATAAATAAGGGCTGAGGAGATGGCTTAGTGGTTAAGGCGCTCGCCTGCAAAGGCAAAGGACCTCGGTTTGATTCCCCAGGACCCATGTAAGCCAGACACACAAGGTGGCACATGCATCTGGAGTTCGTTTGCAGTGGCTACAGGTTCTGGCGTGCCCATTCTCTCTCTCTTTGTTTGTTTTTTTTTTTTTTTTCTTTCTCTCTGCTTCTTTCTCTCAAATATAAATAAATAAAAATAAATAAATTAAGGGCTGGAAGATTGCAACTCTGGCACAGGGAAAAATGTTTTTAAGTTTGTGTTTCTATTACTTATATATCTCTGTCTTCAAATACATCCCAGGGCTGGCAAAAGCTCAACAAGAGGTATCCCGGGAACCTTCCTTTGGGTGGCTTCTTGGGCACAGCCGGGCTTCCCCATGCCAGCTCTACTGTGGCAGCTCTCTGGGCCTCTGCACTTGCTTCTCACCGCTGCGGCCAGCAGCTGTCGCCCGCAGCAGTGTGCCTACTCAGCCAAGGGAGAAGTGTGCGCCTATGTGGCTCGGTCCCCTGGCTGGGCAGTGCCAGGTTGAGGGGGGCAGGGTGGGTGCGAGGGCTTGCTTCCCGTCTCCTTGGCTACCCTCCACTTCCAGACTTTCAAATGCTCTGCCCCCAGTGCGATTAGCGGAAATACAGAGAGCGCCGAGCTCTGAACGTTAGTTGGCATCCAGACGTGACCTGAATTTGGTGGCAAAGCCTCACCTGAAGTGAACTGAACTATTAATAGCACTGCATCTGTCCGTGGATGGTGAAGGCTGGCTGGCTGGACTGACGAAACCCTAATATGCCCTAATGTGGCAACTGTCCCAGGTTCCCCAGGTGGGTCTAGTGACATAGTCATCTGCCCGGCACGAGCTGTCTAAAAACCAGAGTATCAGGGATGTGGGCCCACGGGTCTTGGGCACTACTGAGAGAGGTCCAGCTCCCAGAGTCTATCCCCCGGCTTCCACCACCACAGGCTGTGAGGCCGTGGTGAGCCCCATAACTCCTAGATTCTGGTTCTTCTGTGAGATGGAAGACGTGACCTGGTTCTCCCAGAACTTGGATGGCGCTGGCTCCTGTCTGGCTCACCACCTCTACCTCCCATCGCCTCCTCTCCAGTGCTTAGACTGCATCTGCCCCAGAAGGCTCCAAGCCAGGCTCCCTTCCCTGTTCAGATGTTTCCACTGCTCAGATGGCCTCCCTTGGATCTTCATTGCCCCAGCCTCCCTGCCTAGCATTTATGTGATCAGATTATTTGTTTCTTTGTAAGTCATCTGTCCCCCTGGGGTGCAGGATCTACATCCTTACCTGGTGATATCATCATGAGGGAATGGAGTCCAGTACCAAAGGGCACTGAGGCCACCCTGCCTGCCCTCCAGCTTCTGAATTCACACATATTAAACCAGTTCCCCTCTCAGTTTTAGAAGAGGTTGGTGGAGGCAGAGGATGCTGTGTGTGGGGACCCGGATCTAGAAAAACGAAAGAAGATTTGGTTTTCCTTTTTTCTAATATTTTCTTATTTATTTATTTGAGACAGAGAAAGAGGCAGATGGAGGGGAGACAGAGGGAATGGGAGTGAAGGGGCACACCAGGGCCTCCAGCCACTGCAAATGAACTCCAGACGAGTGCCATTTTGTGCATCTGGCTTACGTGGGTACTGGGGAATCAAACCTGGGTCCTTTGGCTTTGCAGGCAAGCGCCTTAACTGCTAAGACATTTCTCCAGCCCTGATTTGGGTTTTCTTGTTGGGCCCAAGGTCAAGCTGGTGAGATTGCTTAAGGTACTGTTAGGCAGATTTGGGGCGGTCACTTGAGGGAACTGGCTTTGGCTTTTGTGTGACAAAGGCGTCCCCCTTCTGAGAGGAAGGGAAGCAGGAGGGGACAGAGTGTCTCAGGCCTTCTTAGTGAGGCTTGGTGACAGTTTTCTGGAAAGCTTTGATTCCAGATAAGTGTCCTCAGGCTTCCTGGTACATGTCATTGAGGACAGTCACCCGGTGAGGAAAACAATGTTGTCCTTGGTCCTTTGGTGGCACTTGAAACCTCTCCAGGGATTCAGCAGAAGAAGGTCAAGTGCTCTTGAGCGTGGGCGGATCAGACGATCCTCCACACAGACGGAAGCCAGCCCTCAGCCGGGAGGGCGGATGCTGGGTGCCAGCCCAGTGGGCTGATGACCAGCCGTGCCTCCCAGAGCTGGCACGGGGGGGGGGGGGTTCGAGGACTACAGGGTGCCAGCCATCAGGGCAAGTGAGCCAAGGTTGTTAATTACAGGATGATTGAAGGCATCGAGCCCAAGTGTCCCCAGAATTAAGCTCATGGAGTGTTGGAGACTTTGAAAATATATGCATGACTTCTGCATTGCTATATGGTCTTCCAAGTTTTACAAAAGAGGTTCTGGACACAAAGATGTAACTGAAGACCCCATGTACTCTCTCCCAAACGTTTCCCTTTCTCCCTTCCTTTTGAACATAGCTGTTATGCCCAGGCATGGGTTTCCATGATGACATACACCCTATCTCCATAACATCTACAAGACTGTACGTTGTTGTTTCTTTCCAAGGTAAGGTCTCACTCTAGCCCAGAATGACCTGGAACTCACTATGCCATCCTAGGATGGCCTCGAACTCATGGCAATCCTACACCTACCTACTGAGAGAAGGAATTTAAGGTGTACAGCACTATGCTGGCTGATTGTGTATGTTTTTAAAGTTTACGTGTCATAGATAATGCAGTTTCTATTATGTAATCTAGCTATCATCTAGCTGTCTATGTATCTATCATCTATCTAAACCTGACTTTCTGCAGCACATTGCTACTCCCTTTTCCCCCATGGTTCAGAGCTTTGTTTGGGAACTTTGCCTGTCATGACAGAGAGAACAGTTGTTCAATTCTGTCAAGTCTGAGGTCTCTAGTCTTCCTTTGAGCTATCTCACTCAAAATTTCTGGACTACGCCTCAGACAGTTGGTATTAGGCTACTTAAACACTGGGCCAGCTGGAGAGATGGCTCAGCAGTTAAGATGCTTGCCCACAAAACCTAAGGACCTGAGTTAAATTCCCCAGTACCTATGTAATGCCAGATATACAAGGTGGCAAATGCGTCTGGAGTTTGTAGTGGCTGGAGGCCCTGGCATGCCCACTCTCTCTATCTGCCTCTTTCTCCCCACCCCCCAAATAAATAAAATACATTTTTTTGAGGCAAGCTCAATAGATTGGCCTTTTTTTAATGCAAGGCAGCAAGAAAGAGAGAGAGAGAAAGAGGATTGGTGTGGCAGGGCCTCCAGCCACTATAACGGAATTTCACATGCGTGCGCCCCTTTGTGTGCATGTGCAACCTTGCATTGCATCACTGTGCGAGCCTGGCTTATGTGAGTCTTGAAGAACCAAACATGAGTCCTTTGGCTTCACAAGCAAGTGCCTTTACCACTAAACCATCTCTCCAGCTCTACATAAAATATTTTTTAAAAAGTTTGGGCCATGCTGGGCATGGTGGCACACGCCTTTAATCCCAGCACTTGGGAGGCAGAGGTAGGAGGATTGCTGTGAGTTCGAGGCCACCCTGAGGCTACAGAGTGAATTCCAGGTCAGCCTGGGTTAGAGTGAAACCCTACCTCGAAAAACAAAACAAAACAACAACCACAAAAAGAATTAGCTCCCTGTAGACCTTAAAGGCAAGGTTCGTGTCAATTACAAGCTAATTAACTGCCAGTCACATATCCCAAGGAGGAAGAAAAGGTGTCTCAGTCAGTCGCCCTCAGAACAAGTGCAAGCCGGGAGAGGAAATGAATGAGGTAACCGCAATGTGTGACCACTCTCCTGATTGGGCGAGCTCGTCATGGTCAGCTTCTCCTGTGCGCCAAGGGGATATGCACAGGGCACGCAGAGCCCTCACTGGCGTGCCCAGGATGCACACGATGCAGTCTCGGCAAAGATCTCCTCAGTGTCTATCAGTTCCCACCAGAAGTCCCACAAAAGTCCAGCAAAACAGCTCCTTGTTGTCTCCTCCCTTCTCTCTCACTTTGCGCCTCTGCTTCTTTGAGAGTCCTTTACAATTTTTTTTCAACTTTAATAAAGTACCTTGGAATAAACTTAACCAAGGAAGTGAAGGATCTCTACAGTGAAAAAGTTAAAAACATCCCCAAGAGAAATTGCAGAAGACACTAGGAAATGGAAAGACATCTCATGTTCTTGAGTTGGAAGAATCTACTGTGACAATGTCTATCTTACTGAAAGCAAGCTACATATCTAATTCAATTCCCATGAAACTTCCAATGGCATTCTTCAATGTAATAGAGAAAACAATATTAAAATTCATTTGGAAACACACACACATACAAAACCGTTCAAATAGCCAAAGCAATTCTGAGTGACAAAAATAAGTCAGTCAGGGGCTGGAGAGATGGCTTAGTGGTTAAGCGCTTGCCTGTGAAGCCTTAGGACCCCGGTTCGAGGCTCGGTTCCCCAGGTCCCACGTTAGCCAGATGCACAAGGGGGCGCAGGCATCTGGAGTTCGTTTGCAGAGGCTGGAAGCCCTGGCGCGCCCATTCTGTCTCTCTCCCTCTATCTGTCCTTCTCTCTGTGTCCGTCACTCTCAAATAAATAAATAAATAAATTAAAAAAAAATAAAAAAAAAATAAGCCAGGCAGTATCACCATATTGGATTTTAAGATATATTGCATAGCTGTAGTAACAAAAACAGCATGGTCCTGGCACAAAAATGATCAATATTGATCAATGGAACACAATAGAGAACTCAGGCTTAAACCCAGGCAGCAAAAGCTATATGATTTTTGACAAAAATGCCAAAAAATATTTGCTGGAAAAAAGACAGTCTCTTAACAAATGGTACTGGAAAAACTGGATATCTTATATATAGGAGGATGAAAATAGATCCTTATCTCTCTCCATGTATAGAATCAACTACGAATGGATCAAAGATCTTAATAGCAGACTTGAAACTCCTAAAGAATAGAAGTCCATTCACTTAGGAGGTAAGACATCTGATCAACCATTGGGACCTCATGAAATTAAAAGGCTTTTGTATAGCAAAGGACACTGTGCATAGAGCAAACAGGCAGATGGCAGAATGGAAAATCTTTGCCAGCTATATATTTGACAGAGGATTAATATCTAGGATCTAAAAGAAATATGAAATTAAACAACCCAATAAAAATATTCTATAGAATGGAATAAAGAGTTCTCAAAAGAAGAAATGTAGATGAATAAACATCTAAAAACATGGTCTACATCCTTAGCCATCAAGAAAATACAAATTAAAACTACTTTGAGCGCTGGATGGCTTAGCAGTTAAGGCAGTTGCCTGTGAAACACAAGGGCCTAGGTTCAACTCCCCAGAACCCACATAAGCCAGCTGCACATGGTGGCGCATGCATCCGGAGTTTGTTTGCAATGGCTGGAGGGCCCGGTATGCTTATATTCTCTCTTTCCCTCTCATAAATAGATAAAGAAACAAAAATAAAATATTTTAAAAAAATCTTTGAGATTCCATCTCACTCCTGTCAGAATGGCTATCATCAAAAAATCACATGACAATAAATGCTGGTGAGAGTGTGGGGAAAGAAGAAACCTCCATTGTTGGTAGGAATGTAAACTGGTATAGCCATTGTGGAAATTGGAGTGGAGATTCCTGAGATGGCTTAAATTAGGTTTATCATATGATCCAGCTATACCACTTCTTGACATATACCCTAAGGACTCTACTCGTTACCTTAGAGATCCTCGCTCATTCATGTTTATTGTGGCTCTATTCGCAGGATCTGGGAAATGGAACCAGCCTAGATGTCCTTTAGCTGATGAGTGGATAATGAAGATGTGGTACATTTGCACAATGGACTTGTATTCAGCAATACAGAAAAATGAAAATTAGGAAGCTTGCAGGCAAATAGATGGATCTGGAAAGGATTATACTAACGGGGTAACGCAGTCTCAGAAAGTCAAGCACCACATGTACTCGCTCTTGTGTGGACCATAACTTCAAATGTTTAGATTTGTTTGTGAGTTGGAGTAAAAGTCAGTGGTAGAGGCCAGGAAGCTAGAAAGGGACTGTGAGGGAGGGAGGGAGGAGAGGGGAGAACTTAAGGAGTGGGAATTGTAGCTATGTTGAGGGGCAGAATGCTGGGGGTGGAATGGTCTAAGTGGGATCAGGGGAAGGCATGGAGGAGAATAGAAGTGGGAGGAGGGTTAATTAAAATTTAAGGTGTTAAGAATAAGCCACATGGGGCTAGAGAGATGGCTTAGCGGTTAAGCGCTTGCCTGTGAAGCCTAAGGACCCCGGTTCGAGGCTCAGTTCCCCAGGTCCCACGTTAGCCAGATGCACAAGGGGGCGCACGCGTCTGGAGTTCGTTTGCAGAGGCTGGAAGCCCTGGAGCGCCCATTCTCTCTCTCCCTCTATCTGTCTTTCTCTCTGTGTCTGTCGCTCTCAAATAAATAAATAAATAAATAATTAAAAAAAAAAAAGAATAAGCCACATGGGGGCTGGGTATGGTGGTGCACACCTTTAATCCCAGCACTCGGGAGGCAGAAGTAGGAGGATCGCCATGAGTTCGAGGCCATCCTGAGACTACAGCCTGAGCTATAGTAAGACCCTACCTTGAAAAACCAAAATAAATAAATAAATAAATAAAATAAATAAAAATTAAAAAAAGAATAAGTCATATGGAAGCCCATTTCTTTGCTAGATAATAATATATATGTGTTTTAAGAAGAGTTTTGGCAGAAGTATCCTGTGGAAGTAGATAATGTTGTGCCTGGAAGCCATAGATTGTTATTAGAAAAATTTCAGTGCCAGGGGTGGGATGTCTTCCAGTGAGTTGTTGGCCAGCGAGGCCCCTGATGCCCTAAAACATTACAGGCTATTTAGTGCCAAGGCTTTTGGTTTCCCACTATAAATAGATGGTAAGACCTTATTGCTGGGGACTCCACATGCCTGGGCTGCAGGCTACTGAGAAATCAAGCTGGAGCTGAGCTGGAAGCCTCTTCCCTGTTGACTAGCTGTCAGGAGGCTGGAAAGAGCTGTGTAGCCTGCTTGGGAGAAAAGTTATCACCAGTGTTAACCAGCAGTGGGTCATGCAAGCTTTATGGCTGTCCAGCGAGGACAAATGTATCAATGTTCGAATGATGGCCTGTGTACTTTGGAGGAGGACAAGTCTCTCTGACTGGACTTGAGGCCTGCTTTGTGGTAGTCCTGAAAATGTTTTCATGTCTAGTCCTGAAAACCTAATCAAAAGCCTATGGTTGGAGAAGAGATAGCCTTAGGAGGGAAATACTACTGTTGCCTGGCTAAATAGATATATTATGCCCACCAAACTGCCCTCTAAATACTTATGCTTATGCCCATATATTAAGAGAAGCAGGGCTGGAGAGATGGCTTAGCGGTTAAGCGCTTGCCTGTGAAGCCTAAGGACCCCGGTTCAAGGCTCGGTTCCCCAGGTCCCTGTTAGCCAGATGCACAAGGGGGCGCATGTGTCTGGAGTTCGTTTGCAGAGGCTGGAAGCCCTGGCGCGCCCATTCTCTCTCTCTCCCTCTATCTGTCTTTCTCTCTGTGTCTGTCGCTCTCAAATAAATAAATAAAAAATTAAAAAAAAGAGAAGCAGCTTTTCTTATCAGATGATGGAGATTAAAACTCACCAAAGTGCTGAGAAGAAGGGACATTGGAGTGTCCAGCACTAAATGAGACATCTCTACCATACCTTCCAACACTCAGGGCCTATTGCAGAACAGGTGGTGGAAAGAATCTAACAGCCAAAGGAAGGAGAGGAGTGCTTTACACTACTGACTTCCTACATAAAGTGGTCTTGATAGTCATGACTCTCTGATGCTATGTGCACAAAACCTACACTATAGGAGGACAAAAAAGATGACATCAAAATAGGAGAGAGCGGGGTGTGGTGGCGCGCACCTTTAATCCAGGCACTCAAGAGGCAGAGGTGGGGGGATCGACATAAGTTTAAGGCCACCTTGAGACTACACAGTGGATTTCAAGTCAGCCTGAGCTAGAGTGAGACCTTACCTTGGAAAAAAAGTAGAAAAGAGGCGATGGACAGAGATGGCTCAGCAGTTGCAGAGCTTGCCTGCAAAGCCTAATGACTGGGGTTCAATTCCCCAGTTACCCACATACATCCACATACACAAAGTGGCACATGTCTCTGGAGTTTGTTTGCAGTGGCTGGAGGCCTTGGTAGGCCTGTTTCTCTCTTCCTCTCTCTACTTCCAAATAAATAAATAAAAATATTTCAAAAAACAGAAGAGAGGGCTGGGGAGATGGCTTAGCAGTTAAGGCACTTGCCTGCAAAGCCTAAGGACCCACGCTCAACTCTCCAGATCCCACATAAGCCAGATGCACAAAGGTGAGGCAAACATAAGGTCGCATATGCCCAGTAGATGGCACAAGCACCTGGAGTTCACTTTCAGTGACTTGAGGCCCTGGTGTGCCAATTCTCTCTCTCCTGTCTCTCTCACTCACTTTCTCTAAAATAAAGATTAAAAAAAAGTTGAAAATAAAAAATAGAAGAGAGCCTGGCGTGGTGGCGCATGCCTTTAATCCCAGCACTCGGGAGGCAGAGGTAGGAGGATCACCGTGAGTTCGAGGCCACCCTGAGACTCCATAGTGAATTTCAGGTCAGTCTGGGCTAGAGTGACACCCTACCTAGGAAAACCAAAAAAAAAAAAAAAAAATAGAAGAGAAACTTGTTGGAAAGAAGGGGTTAAGCGGAGGGTGGATCCGGGGGGGAGATAAAGAAGGGTACTAGGAGGGGACTATGCTCATGATATATTGTTTATATGCAAGGAAGTTTATATGCAATAAAAAGTTTTTTTTTAAAGGGATGGAGGGATGGCTTAGTGGTTAGGGCACTTGCCTGCAAAGCCAAAGGACCCATGTTTGATTCCCCAGGACCCAAGTAAGCTAAATGCTCAAGGTGGCACATGCTTCTGGAGTTCATTTGCAGCAGCTAAAAGGCCCTTGCCTGCCCATTCTCTTTCCCTATCTTCCTCTTTCTCTCTCTCAAATAAATAACTAAAAATAAAATATTTTAAAAAAGGGTTGGAGAGATGGCTTAGTGGTTAAAGGCATTTGCTTGCAAAGCCTGATGGTCTGGGTTTGATTCCTCATTACTCTCATAATGCCAGGTGCACAAAGTGGCCCATGCATCTGGAGTTTGTTTGCAGTGGCAAGAGGTCCTGGTGTGCCCATCTCCCCCCTGTTTCCTTGCAAATAAATAAAAAAATATTTTTAAAAAAAGTTTTAAAAAGCCAGGCATAGTCAAGCATGTCTTTAATTCCAGCACTTGGGAGACAGAACTGGGAAGCTTGCTGTGAGTTTGAGGCCAGCCTGGAGCTATATAAGTGAATTCCAGGTTAGCTTGGGCTACAGGGAGCACCTACCTCGAAAAAAAAAAAAAGTTAAAAACAATTACTTTAAAATTTATTTGTACATTCACCAGGGTCTTTTGATACCAGATGGTTGTGCCCCTTATTTTTGTTGTCTGGATTTTACCTGTGTGCTGGGGAATTGAACCCTGGCTGGCAGACTTCATAAGCAAGTGCCTTTAACCATTGCACAATCTTCCCGGCCCCACCCCAGCATCTTCTTAATAAACCTACTTTGATCTTGCTCACTCCTTGTTCACTTTCCACAGCGCTTCGGAGTGGGACAGTGGACTCTAGGCCAATGGCTCAGGGCGTGCCGCTGGTGACCATCAAATAACCCTGCACCGTGGCCCCCTAGGTTCAGCCTGCCAGAGCTGCGAAAGGCCCCGTTGCCTAGCTGGAGACGCCCAGCCTTCCCTCTGCAGAAGGAGGCAGAGAGATGCTCTGAGTTCCTGGGTCTTGCTGCATCATTTCTTTGCAGGGAGTGGAATGTGGGTGCGCTGTGTGAGGCGGCAGAGGGGAGAGGGGACGAGCTGTATCTTGGGGCACCTATAGAGAAAGAGAAAAAGCAGAATTTCCTGGTTTATTTGGGGTAAGCTCTTAGTTGTAGTCAGTTGAGAAGGATAAAGGGCCATTAGATGACCCAGGAGAACCACGCTTTTGGTAATTGCATCACTCATTCATTCGTATCATTCATTCACTGAATCATTCGTATCATTCATTCACTGAATCTTTAGGCTTTGGCTGCAAAGCTGGAAGGAGAGTCCGACAGGGGCACTCCCCTGGCTTTCTCATAGCTGCTGAGTTCTCTCCCAACATATCCCATGGTCAGGGAAATCAGGGAGGCCCCCACTTTCTCCCACCCCAAGCTTTCTGGAGGTGAGGGGACTGTGCCTCACCAGACAGTATTCTCCATGCTTGCCGGTGGGATTTTTAGTCTCGTTGAGGGACGTCCCATGTCCTCAATCTCCCACTTTGCTCTCTCATCGGCCTTGTCACTGGCCAACCTCCTGGTCACCCCTGCGTGCGTCTGCGATCACTTCAGCTGCCGGGCTTGTCATTCTCAGTGTAGGTGCCTCGCTCCAGGCTCCCTTGCCTTTTCTGCCATTCAGAGAGGCAGAACTTGCTTCTTCTGTCTTCAGTCTTCCATCGCCACCTTCATCCTCACTCTCAGCCATGATGTGTCACTGAGGAGACAGACAGCGACAAACAGACAGAAACAGGAAAGACTCTCCTACACCTGCGCCCACCCGCCTCCCCTAGCAGGAGCTCCAGGCCCTCTGTGGACAGTTCCCTGCTGCTCCTGGCTGAGACATTTCCCCACCCGAGTTGGGAAGATGGCTCAGCAGTTAAAGGTACTTGTTTGCAAAGCCTGGTGGCCCAGGTTCAATTCCCCAGTACCCACATAAAGCCAGGCACGCAAAGTGGTGAGTGCATCTGGAGTCCATTTGCAGTAGCAAGAGGCCCCGGTTCACCCATTCTGCCCCGTTGCTTGCAAATAAATAAATATGTTTTAGAAAAAAATTTACCGGTTGGCCTATTTATTTATTTAAGAAAGAGAGGAGGAAGCACACACCCATTCTGCCCTGCTGCTTGCAAATAAACACAAAATATTAAAAAGAAATTTAAAGGGCTGGAGGGATGGCTTAATGGTTAAGGTGCTTGTCTGCAAAACCAAAAGACCCAGGTTCAATTCCCCAGGTCCTACATAGGCCAGATGCACAAGGTGGCACATGCACCTGGAGTTTGTTTGTAGTGGCTGAGAGCCCTAGGGTGCCCCTTTCCCTCCCTCTCTAGTAAATAAAATAAAGGGTTTTTGTTTGTTTGTTTGTTTGTTTTTTGTTTTTTCAAGGTAGGGTCTCACTCTGGCCCAGGCTGACCTGGAATTCACTATGTAGTCTCAGGGTGGCCTCAAACTCATGGTGATTCTCCTACCTCTGCCTCCTGAGTTCTGGGATTAAAGGCGTGTGCCAGCTATAAAATAAATTTTAAAAAAATCTCTAAAAAAATTTACCTGATGGCCTATTTATTTATTTAATGGAGAGAGGAAGAAGCAGAAAGAGAGAAAGAGAAAGAGGAAGGGAGAGGGAGAGAATGGGCATGCCAGGGCCTGTAGCCATTGCAAACACACTCCAGACACATGAGCCATCTTGTGCCTCTGGTTTACGTGGGTTCTGGGGAATTGAACCTTGGTCCTTAGGCTTCACAGGCCAGTGCCTTCGCTACTAAGCCATCGCTCTATCCCAGAAGTAAAAGTTTTTTTATTCAAAAAACAAATAAATCCAAGACCTTTCTTTGACCCACAGCAGCCTCCAGCCAGTGTTCCGCCTGTCTCTAGCCTGACAAAACCCCTTCGGCAGCTCCCTCCACTTTCTGTCCCCCAACTTTCCATGAGACTTATGCCTTTGCTGCTATGACTACCTAGAAACTGCTCATGCCCTAAATCCCAGCGACCTCGCATGGCCAAGTCCAGGGTTGTTTCTCAGTCCTGCATGCTCCTTGTCTCTGTGAGCCACCAAATCCTGTCCGTTCTACCCCTTAGGTGTCTCTCTCTCTCTCTCTCTCTCTCTCTCATCTGTCTCTTCCCCACCACTGCCTTCCCCTGGCTCAGGCCTCACCTTTCGCCTTCCTCATTGTGGTCAGTGCTCTCGTTCTAGCCTCCTGCTGAATGAAGCCCTTCCCTTCCCCACAGCTGCCTCCCGCCACCCTGACATCTGAGGGCCCCAGTTGCCCCCTCACTTATAAATGCAATGTGCAGGAATTCCTAAGTTTTTATTTTTTTAAGATTTTTATTTATTTATTTATTTGAGAGCGACAGACACAGAGAGAAAGACAGATAGAGGGAGAGAGAGAGAATGGGCGCGCCAGAGCCTCCAGCCTCTGCAAACGAACTCCAGACGCGTGCGCCCCCTTGTGCATCTGGCTAACGTGGGTCCTGGGGAATTGAGCCTCGAACCGGGGTCCTTAGGCTTCACAGGCAAGTGCTTAATCACTAAGCCATCTCTCCAGCCCCTAATCTTAATTTTTATTCTTCTTTTGCAGTGGTGGGGATGAAACCCATGTCTGCCTCCTCAATTCTTGGAAAATGCTCTACTACTGATCTATAGCCCTGGTGCTGCTGCTGCTTTTTTCTTTCTTTTTTTGTTTCTTCAAGAGAGGGTCTCACTATATAGTTTAGGCTGATAACAATCCTCCTGCCTCAACTTCCTACGAGCTAGAATTACAGGCACATACCATCATGCCTGGCTTCATTCCAGTTATTTTTCCCATTCTATTGAGACCCTTTTCTGGATGTTTTCTCCTAATTTGGCTATGTCACTCCCTTGCCCCCAGTTCTTCAGTGACTTCAGACCTTATAAAATGTAGTCCTGTCTCTGTCCCTTGCATACCAGGCTCTTGGAGAGCCAACACTAGTCTCCCCGCACTGCCTGGGGCTCCCTTCAGCCCCTCTGTTCTCCTGACTTCTCCTCCTTTTGCACACTCCTGCTCTCCACCTGGTGTGCCTTCCTCTTGTGTCCTCTTTGCCTCCCAAAACCATCCTTCCCGTGTCCTCCAGGAATGTAAATTGCCTTCCTTCTCCATGCCAAGCTCTGTGGCAGCTCCAGAGTGGCCGAGGCCTCCTGCCCCTCCGGTACGATCCAGCCCATCTGCTTGCGAGGGATTCCCATACTGCAGTAACTGTTGGCTTACATCTCGTTCGGCTCACTATCCAAAGCTTCTCATCTGTGGGCCGCCACAGCCAAGCCTCTCTTGGCCTGTGGTGGGGAATAAATCAGCATTTGTGGGAAGGATGAGTGGTTGGATGGTTTGCAGCTGAGGCCCTCTAGGAGCGAGGAGTCCGTGTCTGAGCCATCACCTCCCTCCTTTTCCACAGGGCCCATGGCAGAGGTATGTGGATTATAGAGTGCATCGCTGGAGAGTTGGATCAGGTTCCCCCAAATCCACAAGGTTGCAAGGAGAGCTGTTTTGTCTTCTCAATGAGAACACCGGGTCTCCGCTCCTACCCAGTTAAAGGACAGAGCCCAGAACTGGAGGTAGTTGGTGAGTCTGGGGTTTGAATCCGTCTGATCAATTTGTTTTTCTGTGGTATGGGGTGTGTATAGGTGTATGCGTGTGTGTTCGTATGTGTGTGGTTTTGTGTGGCATGTGTGTGTGCGTGTTTATATGTGTGGGGTTTTGGTGTGGCATGGGGTGTGCACGGGTGTGGTCACATGTGTGTGTGCAGGAGCATATGCACATGTATGTATGTGCTTGTGGAAGCCAGAGGTTGATGTCAGATGTCTTCTTTAGTCTCTCCCCACTTTTTCTTTTTGTGACCGGGTCTCACACTGGAACTCAAACTCACTGATTTGCCTAGGCAAGTGTGGTGGTTGGATTCAGGCGTCCCCCATTAACTTAGGTGTTCCAAATGCTAGGTTCCCCAGCTGATGGAGATTTGGGAACTAACGCCTCCTGGGGACAGTGTATTGTTGGGGTCGGGCTTATGGGTGTTATCGCCAGCTTCTGCTTGACAGTGTTTGCATTCTCCTTTTATCATTTTTTAAAAACATATTGTTTTATAATATATATTTTTTATTGACAACTTCTACTTATAGACAACAAACCATGGTATTTCCCTCCCTTCCTCCACTTCCCCCTTTATAACTCCACTCTCCATCATATCCCCTCCCTCTCTCCATTAGTCTCTCTTTTAATTTGATGTCATCATCTTTTTCTCTTATTATAAGGGTCTTGTGTGGGTATTGCTAGGCACTTTGAGGTCTTGGATATTGAGGCCAAATTCTGTCCAGAGAGTTGTATGTAAGGAGTGGTACCCTTCCTTTGGCTCTCACATTCTTTCTGCCACCTCTTCCACAATGGACCCTCAGCCTTGGAGGGTGTGAGATGTTTCAGTGCTGGAAACTCCTCTGTCCCTTCTTCTCAGCACTATGTTGCCTTTTGGGCCATCCCAGTGGTCATCACCATCTGAAAAGAGAAGTTTCTCTAACCAGAAGTGAGAGTAATATTAATATATGAGTATGAACATTACGTGTAGTGCTTTCAGGGCAACTTGGTGAGAGTGATATATGCATTTATCCAGACAAGAGCGGACTTTATACCCCTAAGGCTCATAACCTCCCTGCCAAAGGCTTTTGATTAGGTTTTCAGTACCAGGCATGTATTTCCTCCCATAGAGTGGGCCTTCAGTCCAATTAGAGAGCAGTTGTTTTCCTCCAGAGCAGATATGCCACCATTGCACTTGTTCAGTCATTTGGCCTATCTGGCCAAATTTGAGGTTTCCAGTGGCCACTGTAAAACATTTTACTGGGTTGGAGAGATGGCTTAGCAGTTAAGGCACTTGCCTGAGAAACATAAGGACCCAGGTTTGATTCCCCAGTATCCATTTAAGCCAGTTGTATAAAGTGGTGCACATGTCTGGAGTTTGTTTGTAGTGGCTAGAGGCCTTGACATGCCTATTCTCGCTCCCCCTCTTAAATAAATAAAATATTTTAAAAAATAAAAATATTTGTATTTATTTATTTGTAAGACACACACACAGAGAGAGAGAGAGAGAGAGAGAGAGAGAGAGAGAGAGAGAGAGAGAAGAGAAGAGAAGAGAAGAGAAGAGAAGAGAAGAGAAGAGAAGAGAAGAGAAGAGAAGAGAAGAGAAGAGAAGAGAAGAGAAGAGAAGAGAAGAGTGCGGGGCTCCTTCCCGCACAGGTAGTGCCGGGGGAAGGACCAGGCCTGCTGGTTCCTCCCTAGGGGTTGAGGGGATGATGAGCGTCGGACGACTCAGACCTCTCCTGGCCACCGGAGACAAACCACACTGAGTCGGGAGTCTTTGCAATGCAGGAACAACTCGGTTTATTACTCTGAGCAGTTGCCTATATCATGTTGGGGATGAAGGCGGGGATTTTAGGGTGGGAGAAGAGGTAAGGGCCAATAGTAAACTTCAACTATTGAAATGGTAATTACAATTACCAGGAGGAAGTAGCAGGCCAGAAGCCCTTAGGCATCCTGCTGAGTCATAGCTGGCCAGAGACAGGTCGCCAAACTTTAGCTAGACTCAGGCCTAGGCCTCCACTAGGCCTCACGCCTGGGCCTTTCAGGGCCCAACAGAAGAGAAGAGAAGAGAATGGGTGCATCAGGGCCTGTAGAGAGTGCAAACAAACTCCAGATTCATGTGCCACTTTGTGTATTTGGTTTTATGTGAGTACTGGGGAATCAAACCCAGGCCAGTAGGCTTTGCAAACAACTGCCTTTAATCACGGAACCATCTTTCCAGCCCCCATTTTATCCCTTTTATTTCTTTCATTAGATTTTTTATTGAGAACTTCCATAATTGTAAAAATATCCCATGGTAATTCCCTCCCTCCCCCCATTTTCCTCTTTGAAACTCCATTCTCCATCATATCCCCTCCCCTTCTCAGTGTCTCTTTTCTTTTGATGTCATGATCTTTTCCTTTTATTATAATGGTCTTGAGTAGGTAGTGCCAGCCACTGTGAGGTCATGGATAGCCAGGCCATTTTGTGTCTGGAGGAGCACTTTGTAAGGAGTCCTACTCTTCCTTTGGCTCTTACATTCTTTCTGACACCTCTTCCACAGTGGACCCTGAACCTTGGAAGGTGTGATGGAGATATTTCACTGCGGAGAACTCCTCTGTCACTTCTTCTTGGAACCATGGTGCCTTCTGAGTCATCCCAAGGTCACTGCCATCTGAAAAGAGAAGCTTCTCTAACCAAAAGTAAGAATAGCATAATATATGGGTATAAACATTAAGGGAAGTGCTTACTGGACAGTTTGGTGAGCATAGTATATACATTTAGCCAGACAGCAGCAGACGTTACACCACTAGGGCTCATGACTACTCCTGTCATAGGTTTTCAGTATCAGGGATGTATTTCCTCCCATGAAGCAGCTTCCAGTCCAATTAGTGGGTGGTTGGTTTCCCATATAACAGATGTGCCACTATTGCACCCATTGGCTCATTTGGCCTGGCTAGCCAAATATAAGGCTTGTTGTGTCCACTGTTGAGTATCTTCACTGGTGATTTCTCTCTCTTTCATTTAACTGCATGCAGTATCACTTTTTCCAGCTTTCTGTCGGCTGTTGTACATGGAAGAGGTTTTCAGCTCGGCTCCAACAGGATTTCTCAGTGACTTTGCAGCCCAAGTATGTGGGATTTTATCCTTTTTTTAAAAATTATTTCTTCTGGGCTGGAGAAATGGCTTAGCGGTTAAGCGCTTGCCTGTGAAGCCTAAGGACCCCGGTTCGAGGCTCGGTTCCCCAGGTCCCACGTTAGCCAGATGCACAAGGGGGCGCACGCATCTGGAGTTCGTTTGCAGAGGCTGGAAGCCCTGGCGCGCCCATTCTCTCTCTCCCTCTATCTGTCTTTCTCTCTGTGTCTGTCGCTCTCAAATAAATAAATAAAAAAATTAAAAAAAAATTATTACTTCTTCCTGCCCTGTACGATGAAAAGAAAAGGAAATAGAAATCTCTGATGGCTCTTGGCTCCTGCTAGAGTTTGGAAACCTTCTGGGGATACAGGGTGTATGGCGGCAAGCAAGACACACAGCAGCCTTTATTTTCCTTCATAGCCAAGAATCTGTTTCTGTGGTTTAAGTTTAGAGAACAGCGATGAACAACAAAGTAAAACAAAGCAGTTAAGTCTTATGCAGTCACTCAGAGACAAGCAGTTCACATTCTATACGGTTTAGTCGTTTCCCTCTCTCTCTCTCTCTCTCTCTCTGTGTTGCACATGTGCCACGGTGTGTGTGTGGCGGTCGGAGGACAACTTCTCCTACCTTGTTTGACACAAGCCACTTTAGCTAAGTCACAGACTTTCGGATCCCCTGGCTCCAGTCTCATTGCTGTAGATACGTTGGGTTTACAGACACAGCACCACTCTGTAGTTGGCTTTGTGTGGGTGCTAGGGATTGAACTTGGGTCAGCAGGCTTGAAAAACAAGCACCTCTAACCACTGAGCAATCTCTTCAGCCCCTTCTGTTCTTTTTTTTTTAGAGGTAGCGTCTCACTCTAGCCCAGGCTGACCTGGAATTCACTATGGAGCCTTAGGGTTGGCTTTGAACTCATGGCGATCCTCCTACCTCTGCCTTCTGAGTGTTGGGATTAAAGACAGGTGCCACCATGCTCAGCAGATTCTGTTCTATTTCTTACAGACAAGACAAACCACTGCAGCCTTTTGTTTTCTATACAGGGTTTTTGTGTGTTTATTTAAAAGCAAAACATAGCCACTACATAAAGAATGGGAAATGTAAAGAAAAAGAAATGAGGGCTGGAGAGATGGCTTAGCAGTTAAACCCTTGTCTGTGAGCCTAAGGACCCCGGTTCGAAGCTCAATTCCCCAGGACCCACGTTAGCCAGATGCACAAGGGGGCGCATGCATCTGGAGTTCGTTTGCAGTGGCTGGGGGCCCTGGCGCGTCCATTCTCTCTCTCTCTCTGTGCCTCTCTCTCTCTCTCTCTCTCTCTCTGTTGTTATCAAATAAATAAATAAAAATAAACAAAAAAAATTAAAAAAAAGAAAAAGCAAATGAAATGAGAGGAAAAAATGCCCACAGGCTTCCCCAAATGAACACAAGCTCCTGTTTATGTTAAAATATGTAACGTCCTTGGGTCTTCTTTGCTACGCGTCTCCCCTTCTCATTTCATACATGAGTCAAAGAAACAAAATTCCAAGGGTTTTTAAAAAACCATATTTTTGCACCAAGTTGGAGAACACAGACAGGCCAAGGAAAAGCTGGAAAGGGCTAAGAAGTCCCTCTTACTAGCCCAATAGTAGAGTATATGGGCAATATGCAGCAGGCTCTGATATCAGTTCCCAGCATGCACCAAACAAAATCAAAACAACAAAACAAACTGTCCAATGGGTCCTTTACCATAGATGTAATACTTTCCTTACCTTGCCTTTCTGTATATTTTCCCTTGTTTTATTTATTCTTCCCTCTTTTAAAAGGAGACACCATGAATATATACATATATATATATATATATATATATATATATATATATATACATATATATACACATATATATATGTATGTATGTATGTATGTATGTATATGCTGTGTTTTTTCTTGATATATGCATAGCTGGGATAAAGACCAAAATTATAGCCAGGTGTGATGGTGCACACCTTTAATCCCAGCATGCAGGAGGCACAGGTAGGAGGATCCTCATGAGTTTGAGGCCACCTTGAGAGTACATAATGAATTCTAGGTCAGCCTGGGTTAGAGTGAGACCCTACCTCAAAACACCAAAAACCAAACCAAAACAAAAAACCGAAATTATAAATTAGTAACAGTAACAGATTAACAATAGTAACTAATAATGAAATCAAACAATTGTAACAATGTGTTGAAATAAAAGTTTTGTGAATGTGATCTCTTTTTTTTTCTCAAAATATTTTATTTCACTTCCATCTTTTCACTTAAAAGAAGCTCTGTACAGCTTCTCTTTGCCATAACCCAGTCTCCAGCATCTTTCTCGTGTACTTGGGGGCAACTATAAGGTCAACTAAAAGTTACTGGAGCACAGCGTTGATACAGTGACAGTTAATCTGACAGCTAGGAAGGCTAGGCTAAGCAACTAACAGATGGTAGCGTACACAGCGCAGGTGTATTGAGCAAAAGGATTCTTCATATCCTGGGCAGGATAGAGTGAGACAGTGAGAGACTTTTTTGGCTAAACTTTTTTTTTTTTTTTTTTTTTTTTTTCTGAGGTAGGGTTTCACTCTAGCCCAGGCTGACCTGGAATTCACTATGTAGTCTCAGGGTGGCCTCGAACTCACAGCAATCCTACCTCTGCTTCCCGAGTGCTGGGATTAAAGGCATGCGCCACCACAACCAGCTGAGAGATTTTTTTTTACAACTTCCAAAATTGTAAATAATAAACCATTGTAATTCCCTCCCTCCACTTTCCCCTCTGTAACTCCACTCTCCATCATACCCCTTCCCTCTCTCAATCAGTCTCTCTTTTACTCTGCTGTCATGATCTTTTCCTCCTCTTATGATGGTCCTGTGTAGGTAGTGTCAGGCACTGTGAGGTCATGGATATCCAGGCCATTTTGTGTCTGGAGGAGCACATTGTAAGGAGTCCTACCCTTCCTTTGGCTCTTACATTCTTTCCACCATCTCTTCCGCAATGGACCCTGAGCCTTGGAAGGTGCGATAGAGATGTTTCAGTGCTGAACGCTCCTCTGTCACTTCTCAGCACCATGATGCCTTCTGAGCAGTGTGAGATTTCATCATGGTACTTGCAATGGAGCTCAGTTTAAAACTTATGGCCACAGCTAGACATAGTGGCATGTGATTTCAGTCCCAACACTCAGCGAGGGTGAGGTGAGAGGGTTGTTTAGAGTTCAAGGCCAGCCTGGGCTGCATAGTAAATTTTCAGGTAGTTTAAGCTACAAGAATCCTGTTTTAAGAAATCAAAACCAGAACAAAGCCAAACTTATGAGTTGTTTATTTCTGAAATTTTCTACTTAATAATTTTGAATTGCTGTGGACTGTAACAGAAACACTGGATAATTAGTGACTACTGGGTAACTCCTGACAGAGACAGTGCCTATAGCAGAGTCAGGAAAAAAATCTTCCTTTTTAAAAAGAAATTATTTAGGGCTGGAGAGATGGCTTAGCGGTTAAGCGCTTGCCTGTGAAGCCTAAGGACCCTGGTTCGAGGCTCGGTTCCCCAGGTCCCACGTTAGCCAGATGCACAAGGGGGCGCACGCGTCTGGAGTTCGTTTGCAGAGGCTGGAAGCCCTGGCGCGCCCATCCTCTCTCTCTCCCTCTATCTGTCTTTCTCCCTGTGCCTGTCACTCTCAGATAAATAAATAAAAAATGAACAAAAAAAATATTAAAAAAAAAGAAATTATTTATTTATTTGCAAGGAGGGGGGTGGGAGGGAGCGCCAGAGAGAATGGGCATGCCAGGGCCTCTAGCATCTGCAAACGAAGTCCAGATGCATGTGCCATTTTGTGCATCTTGCTTTATGTGGGTACTGGGGAATCAAACTCAGGCCATCAAGCTTTGTAGGCAAGCATGTTAACCACTGAGCATTCTCTCCAGCCCAGAAAGCTCCCTGTTTGAATGGCATCTCCCCTCAGACTCCTGGCAGTATCTACCACTAACTAAACTAATGTTTCTCAGCCAGTTTTCATTGTTGGCCCATTGAGGAGCCCTTTCTGATGTTTCTCTTGTAATTGCTTCTCTTTCATATGATTTTCATACCACAGATTGCATATTATTATGTGTATATTATATATGCTTTGCAGATAAATAAAAAGAATTTTTTTTCATCTTTCCAGAACGAGCATTCTATTTGGGGTGGTCCAGACTACATGAAAAATTCGCAGCAGGAGGCAAGCAGGTGTCAAGTGTCACCCGTGGGCAGACAGGCTTCTGTACCTGTGGCACGGCAGGGGAAGAGCAGGAGTGGGTCAGCACCTCCACGACTGAAGTGGCCTGTCACCCATCCTCATGCTGTCTTGTTTCTGTTTGTTTGTTTGTTTGTTTGAGGTAGGGTCTCCCTCTAGCTCAGGCTGACCTGAACTTTGCTATGTAGTCTCAGGATGGCCTTGAACTTACAGTGATCCTCCTGCCTCTGCCTCCCGAGTGCTGAGATTAAAGGCATGTATCACCATGCCTGGTTTAGTATTTTTTGTTTAACAATTTTTTCCTCTCCATTTTCTCTATATTCTTTTTTATTGAGTTATTATTTTTTAATGTTGTTATTTAGTCATAAGGAGAGAGAGAGAGAGAGAGAAAGAGCAAGAGAGAGAATAGGCACACCAGGGCCTCCTGCAACTGCAAATGAACTCCAGATGCATATGTAATTTTGTGCATCTGGCATCTGGGAAGCACTCAGGTCATTAGGCTTTTCACACAAGCACCTTAACTGCTGAGCCATCTCACTAGTTGACTTATTTTTACTCCCGTCACTGTATTTGTTTGTAAGAGCTTTCCTCTCCATGCTTAGTACTCCTTTTTCTTTTTTCTTCTTTGGTTTTTTGAGGTAGGGTCTCACTGTAGCCCAGGCTGACCTGGAATTCACTATGTAGTCTCAGGGTGGCCTCGAACTCACGGCGATCCTCCTACCTCTGCCTCCCGAGTGCTGGGATTAAAGGTGTGCTCCACCATGCCCGGCTAGTGCTCCTTTTTCAATCATCCTATTCTTTTTTTTTAAAAAACAAATGTTTTTCTAACAATTTCCCTTTCATTTTATTTTTATTTTACTTATTTATTTGACAGAGAAAGAGAGAGAGAGAGAGAGAGAGAGAGAGAGAGAGAGAATGGGCATGCCAGGCCTCCAGCTATTGCAAATGAACTCTAGACATGTGCACTTACTTGTGCATTTGGCTAATGTGGGTCCTGGAGAATTGAACCTGGGTTGTTTGGCTTTGCAGGTAAATGCCTTAACCGCTAAGCCATCCCTCCAGCCCTCAATCATCCTATTCTTGTTCCACGGGTACATTCTGCTCTCTTGTATTTCTGGGGTTCTGTCTGTGGATTTTTGAAGTTTGCCCCCACCCCCTGCATTGTTCCCGCTTCCTGTGAGTTTCTTTGTGAAATTTGCTTTATTCACTTTCGGCATCTTTTGGTGTGACCGTCCTTCTTCATTCCCCATCTAATTTATGATACGTGACCAAAACAGAGTTCCTACTCCCCAGAGTTCACAGGCTAGTGCAGGGAATTGGCACATCGACAAGTAGTTCTGATGTCGCGATAAGCACAGAGCAAACCAGTCTGCTGATGCAACCAGGTCACAGAGGGCTTCCTGGAATAGGTGACATTTGCCTTGGCCCTGCAGGAAGGGCTTCCTCGAGAACTTCCAAACTTCTTAGAGAAGTGTGCGTACATGATCAGGAGGGGGTAGGAAGGTCTGATGTTCATTGGTAAATGCCCATCTTTCAGAAGAAAGTGTTAAAAAAAAAAAAAAGCTGATGGATGGAACTTCTGGGCCAGTGGATTGCTCTGGAAGATTCACTGGGCTGTAGCCGGGAAGTTTTGATGTAAAATTCCAAATACAGTACCTGTGAAATTGGGGTCTGCTTTCTCATCTCATCTTTCTCTCTCTTTTTTTTTTTTTTTAGCAAGAGTTCCTCCAGGTTTCATCTTGGGGAGTGTAAGCCTGGCTGCCAACTCTAAAGGCAGAGGGCATGTGGGCACAGAGGCATCAGAAAAGAGCCATTCCTTACGTAGACTTGAAGTTAACACCTCAGTTCTCAGGTGTGCAGAGCTTTCCGCTCCTGCTGTGCTCAAGCTGAGGCATCTTTCTGGTGTGACCTTTTTTCTTCATTTCCACCTGCACTTATGCCTTGTGACCAAAACACAGTTCTTACTCCCCGGAGTTCAAGGACTACTGCAGGGCACAGGGCACGTTCACAAGTGATGCTGGCGCCGTGAGGCACAGACTAAACCAGCCTGCTGATGCAACCAGGTTGGAGGGAGCTTCCTGGAAGTGGGGGTGTTGGCTCTGCAGGAAGGGCTGTGGTGGTTAATGCAGACTTCTCAGAGAAGTGTGGGTTCATGATCAGGGGAGGGTAGGGAAGTCTGTGTAGTCTCCAACTCTACTAAGGAAACTGGGTCTCTGAAACCCTGCGGTTCTTTCTCCATCTTTTTTTTTTAATTTTTTTAAAAATTATTTATTTATTTATTTGAGAGCGACAGACACAGAAAGAAAGACAGATAGAGGGAGAGAGAGACAGAATGGGCGCACCAGGGCTTCCAGCCTCTGCAAATGAACTCCAGACGCGTGCGCCCCCTTGTGCATCTGGCTAACGTGGGACCTGGGGAACCGAGCCTCGAACCGGGGTCCTTAGGCTTCACAGGCAAGTGCTTAACTGCTAAGCCATCTCTCCAGCCCTCTTTCTCCATCTTTGAGCACAGAGAAATACTGGGAGCATTTGATCTCCTCTGAGAACCAGAGGCCAATGTGGGCCAGATTATCCCTCAGTAGCACCTGAGATCTCTTCACCAGGATTCACTGAAGAATGTTACCCCTAGGTTCTCAGACCTTTCTGCGTGGGAGGAGTGGACAGGTGAAATAAAAACAGGCTCTTGCCACTTATCACCTCAGAAGACATGATTTCTAGGGTGATGGTCAATGATCAGAGAGAGAAGCTACCGCTCACCAGGTCAGAGGCTGAGGGATTGTTCTCAGTACACGAACGTCCCAGGCTTCAACGTGCCTGGTGTATCATGCTGCCTGCCTGGGTCATTGCATTTTCATGGTGACCGGTTTGGAATGCTCTCAAAGGCTGTCCACTTCTGCCTTGCCTTACAAGTCACAGTGGGGGAGGTCTGAGGAGATGGCTTAACAGATATACAGCCCTTGCCATGCAATCGCTGGTAGCTGAGTTCAATTCCCAGAACATACTATGTAAGAGCCTATAGTGATGACAGTGGACACCTGGAATCCCAACATGCCTAGGGCAAGAAGGGAGACAGGAGAATCCACCAGAAGCTTGTGGGCCAGCTAGCCTGGTGAGTGGAGTGGGCGAGACGAAGAACAACATACCTTGTCTCAAACGAGGTGGAAGGTGAGGCTTGACTCCTGAAAGCTGTCCTCTGGCCTCCACACATGTGCTGGGGGCACTATGCACTTTTACTCACACGTGACTTGAACATATCACATACACACACAACAACAACAAAAGAATTACAGTGGGCTATAGCCACATGCCTTGCAATTGTGTGGTAGGCAAATATAATCTGGACCACACAGTTAGATGAGGAACAAGGATGTCTTCATGATGCTTTTGCAGAACCCAAAACTTGAAATCTACTATTGACTTGTCCCAGACCTGAGTCAAGCTCATGCTGGTTCTGAAAAGAGGTATGAAGGAGACCCTGGGCTTGGAATGTACCACTCAAAGACTGCCTACCACAAACATGGAAGAGCGCTCAGCAGTTAAAGGCACTTGCTTGCTTGCAAAGTCTGCTGGTCTGGGTTCAATTCCCCAGGACTCACATAAAGCCAATTGCAAAAAGTGGCACAAGCCTCTGGTATTTGCAGTGGCAAGAGACCCTGGTGCATCCATCCATACAACACACAATACACACAGAGATAAATAAAAATCTTAAAAATTTCAAACTTAGAGTGACTCGCAATGGCTTCCAGAGATTATCTAGTGCTCCACTCTTTTTTTAATTTTTATTTATTTATTTGTGAGTGACAGACAGAGAGAGAAAGAAGCAAAGACAGAGAGAGAGAGGGAGAGAATGGGCACGCCAGGGCCTCCAGCCACTGCAAATGAACTCCAGATGCGTGCGCCCCCTTGTGCATTTGACAAACGTGGGCCCTGGGGAATCAAGCCCCGAACTGGGGTACTTAGGCTTCACAGGCAAGTGCTTAACCGCTAATCCATCTCTCTAGCCCTCCTCTTTTTTTTTTTTTTAATATTATTATTTGAGAGAGAAAGAAAGAGAGAGGAAGGAGAAAGAGAAGAAGAGACAGATAGACACTTAGGCCTCCAGCCACTGCAAATGCACTCCAGACACATACACTATCTTGTGTATCTGGCTTACATGGGTACTAGGGAATTGAACCTGGGTCGTTAGGCTTCACAGGTAAATGCCTTAATAACTAAGCAATATCTCCAGCCATAGAGCTCCACTCTTAATCCACAGGTCACCATACCTTGAAGTCCACAGGGTTTGTCCAAAGTCACAACACCAGTTTGAAAGTCACAATTGGAAGTCAATTCTCAGTCCTTGACTTTCAGTCCCCTCTTCTGGCCAAATTTAAGTATCTTTTTATAATTATCATCATTAACATTAAAATGCTAATAGTAGTGATGTTTCAATAGCTACTACTCAGTTCCTGTCACAAGCTTCCTTCATGGAGTATTTTATTTTTTAAATATTTAACTTATTTACTTATGAGAGAGAAAATGGGTACATCAGGGCTTCTAGCCACTACAAACGAACTCTAGACTCATGTACCACCTTGTGCATCTGGCTTACACAGGTACTGGGGAATTGAACCTGAGTCCTTTGGCTTTGCAAACCAGCAGCTTAACTGCCAAGCCATCTCTCTAGCCTATCATCACGGAGTGTTTTATATCCATAGCCTTGGTAGTTGTTTTCAGCTGAATATTTTCAGAGCAGATAGCAAGGACTCTTGCTTATATATCATGGGCCAAGTTTTCAGACTCAGCACTTTTTTGACTCCCTAATTGGGAAAGTGAATTGAAAGCAAACATCTCACACATGTCTGTCACGCTTTAACTGTTTTTCCTATCACTTGGTTAGCACTGTATGGATACTTAGAAAAGACCAATATTTACCTGTAAGAAGGACAGGAAGGAAGACCAGGAGGCATGTGGTTGCCACACAGGAAATTCATCACCATGTGGGAGTGAGTGGGGCGCACTGAGTGGTTAGATCAGGACAGGCTACAGAGGAGGTGGAGCTCTGTTCAACCTGAAGGTGTGGAAAATAGAAGTGGCAGGTACAAGCAGGTGGGGAAGTGGTGATCGTACAGAAATTCATAATGACATTCTAGAAAACATAACTTGACAGGGACTAAAGCCCAGTGACATGTCACCAGTGGCCTTTGTACCCTAAGGCCTGTACACGCCCCACCCTGTACATCCAGGTTTGGATGAATATTTCCTGAGTGGACGGCTGATCAAATACCATTTTGACTGATGAGAAGACAGACCTCGCCCCACCCCAGGCACGATCTTCCCTGCTGTCGACCTGTCCTGCATTCGATTGCTGCAGTGGGCTACGTGTGCTCCTGGCTGGACCAACGAAACTTAGGGTAGGTTGCGTCCAGTGGATCTGGGACAGGAAGGGCTTGGCCCAACTTCATCTGAACAATAATTGACACCTGAGTGTTGGAGGTGACTTCTTGCAGAACCGGTCCCAGCTGTCTCAGGAAGTAGGGTAGGGTGGAGTAGGTGAGTGGGGTAAGGCAGAGTTGTTGCTTTTATTTATTTATTTATTTGACAGAGAGAGACAGAGAAAGAGGCAGATATATAGAGAGAATGGGTGCACCAGGGCCTCCAGCCTCTGCAAGTGAACTCCAGATGCGTGCGCTGTGCATCTGCCTTACGTGGGTCCTGAGGAATTGAGCCTCAAACCTGGGCCCTTAGGCTTCGCAGGCAAGCGCCTAACTGCTAAGCCATCTCTCCAGCCCAGAGTTGTTGCTTTTGACTGGAGTGAAGCTCAGTCATAAGACTGTCAGCTTGTCTTTTTTTTTTTTTAATTTTTATTTATTTGAGAGCGACAGACACAGAGAGAAAGACAGATAGAGGGAGAGAGAGAGAGAATGGGCGCGCCAGGGCTTCCAGCCTCTGCAAACGAACTCCAGACGCGTGCGCCCCCTTGTGCATCTGGCTAACGTGGGACCTGGGGAAGCGAGCCTCGAACTGGGGTCCTTAGGCTTCACAGGCAAGTGTTTAACCGCTAAGCCATCTCTCCAGCCCCAGCTTGTCTTTTTAATAAGCTTCAAACTAGTCCACTTAGTTTTTTAGGGACTTTTCCCTTGTTTTACTTTCCTCTCCTTCTCTCTCTGTTTCCATTTCATCTTATCATCAGTGTTTCCGTGAAATAAGGACAACAGATGAGGAAATAGGGTCCTGGAGAGGTGACGTGACCACCTGAAGTCACTGAAGTCACACTGGCCGTTTTCTTTCCAGACTTGCTCCTCTTCTTCCTCTTCCTTCTTTTACTCCTCCCCTTCCTCGTTTTTTTTTTTAAAATTAATTAATTAATTATTTATTTGAGAGAGCAAGAAAGAGAAAGACACACACACACACACACACAGAGAGAGAGAGAGAGAGAGAGAGAGAGAGAGAGAGAGAGAGAGAGAACGAGTGAGCATGGCATGCCAGGGCCTGCAGCCACTGCAAATGAACTCCAGACGCATGAGCCACTTTGTGCATTTGGCTTCTTCTGTGGGTCTTGGGGAATTGAACTGAGGTCCTTTGGCTTTGCAGGCAAATGCCTTAACCACTGAGCCATCTCTCTAGTCCCCTCCTTTTTTTGGTTTTGAGACAGGGTTTCTTGTGTCCCAGGCACTCTCTATGTTGCTACATTAACTACTTTACTCATTTCCATGACCAGTTACCTGACAAGAAGCAGCTTAAGGAAGAAGAGGGTTTATTTTGGCTTACAGTTCCAGGAGACACTTTCCATCGCAGCGGGGAAGCCATGGCAGCCGTGGCTGGAGGCCAGCTGCTGGTGTTGCAGCCATAGCGTGAAAGCAATGGGTGACCAAAAAGTGGAGCTGGGCTGTGAAACATCAAGGCCTGCCCCAAGTGACCCGCTTCCTTCAGCAAGGCTCTACTTCATAAAGGTGCTACAACTCTCCCAAACATTGCCACCAGCTAGGGAGCCCGTATTGTAATGCATGAGTCTATGGGGGACACTTTGGAATGTGGGACAACTCAGGGAGCCCTGGGTGGGGGGAGTTGTCTTCATATTTAGTTGTCAAGGATAGTCTTGAACTTCTGGTCCTCCTGCCTTCACCTCCCAAGTACGAGGATTATGGGCATACTCTACCAGGACCAGTTTTTTTGTTTTTATTTTGCACAAGTTTCTCTCTCTTTTTTTTTTCAGTTAAATTTTATTTTATTTTTGGGTTGGAGAGATGGCTTAGTGGTTAAGGCACTTAACTGTGAAGCCTAAGGACTCATGTTTGGCTCTCCAGGTCCCACATGAGGCAGATGCACAGTGACGCAAGCGTGCAATGTTGCACATGTGCACAAGGGGGCGCTCGCGTCTGGAGTTCGAGTGTAGTGACTCGGTGTACTGGCTCACCAATTCTATCTGTGTGTCACATAAATTTTATTTTACTTTTTTTGTTTTGTAAGGTAGGGTCTCACTCTAGCCCAGCCTGACCTGGAATTCACTGTGTAGTCTCAGGGTGGCCTTGAACTCACATGGTCCTCCTACCTCTGCCTCCTGACAGCTGGGATGAAAGGTGTGTGCCACCACGCCCGGGTATTTTAGTTTTTATAAAAGGTTATACTCTTATATCCCCTCTGCCACGCCCCTTTCCACTGAGGGTCCTCCTCATTGGGGTTATTGGTATTCACTGTGGGGTCCTGAAGGCCTCAGTCTCTATTGTGGTGGTGGGGGGGAGACAACTGCACTGCAGGCTAATCCCACCCACCCAGTGGCTCTTACAATCTTTCCACCCTTTTTCCACAATATTGCCTAAGCCTTGGTGGGGTCATAAGAAGTCTGATTTTGTGTTGAATTCTCTGTAGCCACTGGATTTTGATCAGATTTAAGTGACCATAGTATCTGTCACCATGTCCTTGGATCTGGTTTTCAGACTAGCATTGAGCAGTTTCCTCTGCAGTGACCTGTCTGTTGCAGGCAGTTGGCTGTCTTTTCTTTTTGTATTGATGGGTCCTGGATCACCTCAGTATTCTCTACCATTCTCCAACCAGAAGTGAGAGCAGCTTGGCAAAAGGGGACAAGCATAGTTATTTCAGAGCTTTTTGATGCATATGCACACTCTTCTTAGCCAAAGAGCAGCTGGGGTGTATGAGTTTCCTATCCACCAGGTTCCAGCTGAGCAGGTCTCACGTCTAATCCAAAAACAGTTGGTTACCCGCATAGGCTGTGTGCCGCTATTGCATAGGTGTGTCTCTTTTGCCCAGCTGATTATTTTCATAACTTGTAAGGGCCCTCTGCTTATTCATGCTGTTGGGGGCCATTATCCCCCAGCAGCTCCCATAGCACTTTCCAGTGCTATGGGGGTGTGGTGGTTTGATTCAGGTGTCCCTCATAAACTTAGGTGTTCTGAATGCTGGGTTGCCAGGTGATAGAGACTTGGTTTTGATTTTTATTTATTTGAGACAGACAGACACAGAGAGAAAGAGGTAGAGGTAGAGAGAGAGAGAGAGAGAGAGAGAGAGAGAGAGAGAGAGAGGGAGAGGGAGAAAATGGACACGCCAGGGCCTCCAGCCACTGCAAACGAACTCCAGATGCATGTGCCACCTTGTGTATCTGGTACGTGGGTCCTGGGGAATCGAGCCTCAAATCAAGGTTCTTAGGCTTCACAGGCAAGCGCTTAACTGCTAAGCCATTTCTCCAGCTCGAGACTTGGGAATTAATACCTCCCGGGGGCAGGCTTATGGGTATTATTGCCAGTTTCCCCATGCCAGTGTTTGGCACACTCTCCTGTTGCTGTGGTCCACCTGATGTTGGTGGGGAGGTGATGTCCACCCTCTGCTCATGCCATTGTTTTCCCCTGCCATTGTGGACTTCCTCTCAAGTCTGGAAGCCAAAATAAGCCTTTATTCCCCACAAGCTGCTCTTGGTCAGGTGTTTTCTGACAGCAATGTGAACCTTACTGCAGCAGAGGGTTAGCCTGGAGGGAACTGACTTCTGTCTCAGTTCCTGGAGATCAAACCAGGGTATCATACATAGTAGGCAAGCCTTCTACCAACTGAGCAACATCTACAACCCAAAAGTCTCTTCACTTATCAATCCAGTCTCACTGAGCTAGTATAAGAGACCACCACAGATTGACTTATGCACAGTAGAAAGTTATTTCCTATCATTCTAATGCCTGGGAAGCCCATGACCAAAGCAGCAGATCCCGTGTACGGTGAGGGCCTCACATGGTGGAAGGGGTTAGGCGTTCTCTGAGGTATCTAAATAGGGGCCCTAATTCCATTCATAAGGGTCTGACTCTTTTTCCTAACTACCTCCTACATGCTCCACCTCCAGTTACTGTCACTTGGGGCATCAGTATTTGACTCATGAACTTTGGAGGAAGGCAGACGCTCACTTCACAACAGGACCATGCCCGCAGGCCTCCATTTCAAGTCCCAGCTGAGCCCCTGATGCGCACTGCGCTGGTGGTCAACGTGGTCTATGATTATTTCAGGTGTCTTTGTGTTGGCTGGTTACTGACTTTCATGCCTGGGAAGGTGCTCCCGAGCACCTCTTTGCCTTGTCCATGGTCAGGTCCTCAAGGCCTAGCATAGTTTCTGATGTGTAGAAAAACTTCAGCAAACTTTGGCTGAATGTTGCCTGTTTTTGTTTTCTTGATGGTTCCTTAGTGCCTCACATATAATAAATGCTGGATGAGTTGCTGGGTTGGAAGAACAAATGAGGGCTTGGGAGATGGCTCAGTGGTTTAAGGCACTTGCTTGCAAAATCTGTTCAGTTTTTCAGTGCCCATATAAAGCCAGATGCAGAAAAGCCAGGCGTGGTGGTGCACATCTTTAATCCCAGCACTCGGGAGGCAGAGGTAGGAGGATCGCCATGAGTCCGAGGCCACCCTGAGACTACATAGTGAATTCCAGGTCAGCCTGGGCTAGAGTGAGACCTTACCTTGAAAAACCAAAAACCAAGCCAAAACAAAACAAAACTGTAGTAACATGATAAAGCCAGATGCACAAAGTTATATCTGCATGTGGAGTTCATTTGTTTGTAGCAGCAAGAGGCCCTGGTTTTTCCATGCTCTCTCTCTCTCAAATAAAAAAGATTTTTTAAAAGAAGGAAGCAATGTCAGTCTTTGTTCAGTGGTACATGAGCATGGGCTTTACCCTGAGAATCTAACCACCACATGGAGGAGACAAACGCTGGAGGTGAATGCTCTAGAACAAGGGTTTCCCAGGCACCTAGTGACTGATGCTGGGCTCATGTAGGCAGCTCTAGGATGTGTATAGGTGCTTTTCTCGGTGCCTAGAATGTGACCAGGAGCAATGGAGACAAGGGCCCAGCTATAGTAAGGAGCTGAGGTTCTTCTGGAAACATCTGATTCTAGTTTTATTTTTCAAGGTAGGGTTACACTCCAGTCCAGGCTGACCTGGAATTTACTGTGTAGTCTCAGGGTGGCCTTGAACTCAAGGCAATCCTCCTACCTCGGTCTCCTGAATGCTGGGACTAAAGGCGTGTGCCACCACACCTGGCCTAATTTTTCTTTTTTAGTTTTGCTGCCAAATGGGATGAGTTCATTGGAGAGTTAGTTAAGCCTCGGCTGGTAGTCAGCCAGTGAAGTCTAGCTGAGGCCAGCAGGTGCCCACCCCGCACAGACATAGAAGAGGACCAATCCAGGGAGGAATTCGCTACTTTGCTCTTTGTACTCACCAGATAGCTGAGCAAAAGCAGCTTAAGGGATAAACCGTCACTTGCTCTTCTGAGCTATTCCCAAACCTACCTTCAGTATTTGTTTGGGAGGACTGCCATCACACAGGACTACAAGCCGGTGGTTTAAAACCATGGTCTGGGTGTAATGGCACGTGCTTATAATCCCAGCATTTGCGAAATGGAGGGAGGAGTGTGAGTTCAAGGCTAGTCTGGGCCATACAACAAAACAGACAAACAGGGCTGGAGAGATGGCTTAGCGGTTAAGCGCTTGCCTGTGAAGCCTAAGGACCCCAGTTTGAAGCTCAAGTCCCCAGGACCCATGTTAACCAGATGCACAAGGGGGTGCATACATCTGGAGTTTGTTTGCAATGGCTGGAGGCCCTGGCATGCCCATTTTTTCCTCTCTCTATCTTCCTCTTTCTCTCTCTGTCTATAGTTCTCAAATAAATAAGTAAAAATAAAACATATTTTAAAAACCCAGACAAACAAACAATCAGGCAGGTATTGATTCTGTTTTGGAGGCTGAAAGTCTGCGATGTGGGAATCGGCAAGTGGCTCCTTCTCAATACGGCACAAAACCCAGTCTCTCTCTCTGCCTTGTGGATGGCCACCTTCTTGCTATCTCTGTCTCTCACCGTGTCTGCTTGGGCCTGAACATTTCCTTCTCTTCTCGTAAGGATACCAGTCCTAATTTGATTAGGGTCTATCCTTTTCACTAGTTAACTCTTGCGAGACCATGTCTCCAATTGTGACTGCATTCTGAGGTGCTTGGCTTGAGACTCCAGCATGTGAATTTGGGAAGGGAGGGATGTAAATCAGATGCTACCAGTGGCCCGCTGGACCTTGGATGGGTTTTAGTGCTGGCACTTCGTGGCTCACCTCAAGTACCAGGAGGCTGAGTGGATTGTCTCTCAGCCTCGGGGCCCCTTGTCAGTGAGCTGGCGTTGCGTTTCCTCATCATTCCCTAGCTGATCCTGCAGACCCTTCCACAGGTCCAGCTGAACCACTACCAGCTGGCCTTCCTCGTTCATTAGCCGGGCAGTCCCAGCCCCAGCCATGGGTGACACATTTACTGACAGGGAGGGTCCAGTGAGGTTCCAGATGGCTTTGTCCTCAAGCGTTTCACAAGATGTATAGGCAGATACCTGGGCAAAGCAAACAGAGGGGATTGTGGGAAACCTGGTATGCTCTGTGGACTTTGTGTCCCAGCTGTCTCTAGACCAATATTATTCCAGTACCCTTTGCTGTTAGTCTTGGCCTTGAAAGCACACACGTTCCACTGTGGTCAGAGCAGCAGGTAAAATGCTCCACTCAGAATCTGATGAGTAATAAACGGTGCACAACGGACTTTTGTCTTACAGTGCTTTCACCCTCTTTCCTCTAGAGAGGGATCTGGAGATGCTACAAGGCTGAGTTCCAGAACACTGGTATCCATTGAGCAATGACTACCGTATACCCACACCTACATGTCACCGGATGTGGTGGACATTATCATTTCATTGACCTGATAATCAGAGACTCGGAAAGGCAGTGTCTTACTCCAGGCCACACAGTTAGGAAGTGGAAGAAGAATTTGCTCCAAGCACTGAAGCAGGAACCCAAATATTCCCACTGCACTGTTGCCTTCCTTGTGTGATCCGAGGTTTCAACAGCACTGCTCCACCTCGGTCAGGATGGCAGTGCTGTGGGTAGAGCCGCTGTGATGACTGAAGAAGGGACACAGTCTGGACGACTCCCAGCATGATCCTGGCCATGGAAAGTAGACCTTCCTTTTTTTTTTTTTTAATTATTTATTTATTTATTTGAGAGCGACAGACATAGAGAGAAAGACAGATAGAGGGAGAGAGAGAATGGGCGCGCCAGGGCTTCCAGCCTCTGCAAACGAACTCCAGACGCGTGCGCCCCCTTGTGTATCTGGCTAACGTGGGACCTGGGGAACCGAGCCTCGAACCAGGGTCCTTAGGCTTCACAGGCAAGCGCTTAACTGCTAAGCCATCTCTCCAGCCCTAGACCTTCCTTTTCCTTCTCTGGAAATGACACAGAAACAGTAAGTCAGTAGACAGACGCGCCTCATCCCTAACCCTTCCCATGGTTTGCATTCAGGCGAACAATCCACAGGGACAGCTGAAAATATCTGAGGTAAGATGTTAGTTTCATGGCAGGATGTGCAGAACTACCCTAAGTGGGGAACGGTTCAGTGGCAGTGCAGCCTGGGAATTATCAGCAAGCACTGGCCTCCCAAAGGCAGGGATACACTGCAGTGCAAAAGTCACAGGACTTGTCTGTGCATTCTGGCCCTCAGGACTGGGCTGCGTGGGCTGGGAGCAGAGGCTGTGCTGGACCGACTCCTGTCTGGAGAAGCCGTGTAGGCAGCATTGTCATGTGGCTGTCACAAAGAGAAGGTCTGGAGGGCTTTGAAACCTCGAGAGCTATGCCAATTTCCTCCCACCCCAGTGGGTTTCCTTCTCCAGGGGATAATCTTCCCCAGGAAAATTCCACCCATTAAATGACTGGAACTTTCCCCACATATCTTGAAATTTTTACTGAGAATTGTAATGCATTTTAACTAATTAAATTATTCAATTTAATTAATTAAACAGTTAATGTTTTTAAATTTTTTTGTTTATTTTTATGTATTTATTTGATAGTGACAGACAGAGACAGAAAGAGGCAGAGACAGAGAGAGAAAGAATGGATGCGCCAGGGCCTACAGCCACTGCAAATGAACTCCAGACACGTGCGCTCCCTTGTGCATCTGGCTAACGTGGGACCTGGGGAATTGAGCCTCGAACCGGGGTCCTTAGGCTTCACAGGCAAGCACTTAACCGCTAAGCCATCTCTCCAGCCCCAGTTAATGAATTTTAATATTATAATTTAATCTTAATGCCCTCTCATTTCCCTCCTTTTCCCCCTCCCTCCTCTACCCTCATTCCACTGAGCCCCCTCCCCTACTCTTTTCCAGTGGTTCTTCTTTTGTTTTTGATGCTTTGTTCTTTTTGTACTCCTCCAACATCTATGTGAAAATGTTGATGGACTCAGTGTGGTGCAGGTCCTGTGGGGGGTGATGACAGCCCCTGTGAGGTTAAGAATGCACCAGTAATTCTGTATTTGCAGGATAATGTCCCAAAGTACCCCTCTCCACCCTCTCTTCTGCAGTGATCCTGAAGCCTTGGAGAGGGTGTTAGAGTTGTTTTATTTAGAGCCAAGCTCTCAGTGGCCTCTTATTTTCAGCACATTGATGAGTTTTGAGTTTCTTCAGTTTCCTTCTCCGAGGAGAAGCCTCTCTGCCGAGGAGTGATAGCAGTATCACTGTTTTCTTCCTACCACCTCCTCTGCAGCGTTCTTCAAGCCATGATGGGTGTGACAGAGACGTTGCATCTAGTGCTGAGTGCTCGACTATCACTTGTTGTCTTGATAAATCATGGCTTTCCTCAGTAGCCACTCCATCTGCAAAAAGAAGCTTCTCTAAAACACAATAATCTATTGGCATAAACATAACATTTGGAAGGCAATTTGAGGGGACTGGGAAGCTGGTTCATTGGTTAAAGGCATTTGCTTACAAAGCCTGCTGGCCCAGATACAACTCCTCAGCCACCCACAAGTGCACACTAGAAGTAGTTCAAGTATCTGGTGTTCACTTGCAGTGGCAAGAGACCCTGAAACACACACACACACACACACACACACATGTAAGAATTAAAAGAAAAAAAAAAGAAAGAGACCATTTGATAAGCACAGCATATCCATTTAGGCAAAGAACAGTGGTAGCTTCCTCCCTAGGACCCACGACCTTCAAAGTCAGAGGATTGTGACTTGGTTTTCCTTACCAAGCATGAATTACCTCCCACAGAGTGGGCCTCAAATTCAATCAGAGAGCAGTTTGTTACTGCCATAACCAACATGCCACTATTGCACCAATGGGCACACTTGCCTAGCTGGCCACTTATGTAGCTTGCAGGGTTCACTGCTGGTTAAGACCACTGATGACTCTTTCCCCCCAGCAGCCTGCATAGTGCTTTCTAGCAGGAGGATGGCTTCTAGATCAGTTCCGGCTTGATTTCTCAGTGTCCTGCAAATGAAACATGTGCTGCCTTCAGCAATAGGATCTTACCATCTAGTTCTGGTGGACAACCAATGCCCTGGGCTTCTGGGCACATCATTCTTCACCCCAGCAGGGTAATTCTTCCCAACCTCTCTTTTTAATGTTATATTTTTTAACTAGCTAAGAAAGAAGAAGGTTTCTATATGGCTTATTCATAATGTCTTGAATTTGTGTAACTCCCACATTCCCTCTTCTTCATTCCCTTATCCTACTTAGAACTTCACAGATCTTAGATCTTAGATCTTCTGTACCTCTACTTACATGGCTACTATTCACTCCTCTCAGCCCTCCCCTTCCCTCCTGGCATCTTTCCAGTTCCCTGGCTTCTACTAGTGACTCTTACTCCATATTACATAAAGATATAAGAATTTAAAACTAGGATCTGCATATGAAAGAGAATATGTGACAATATTCTTTCTGATCCTGGGTTACCTCACTTAGTATAATATTTTCCAGATCCATCAATTTTCCTGCAAATTTCAAAACTTTATTTTTGTTTACAGCTGAATAGAATTCCACTGTATATATGTACCACATCTTTATTGTCCTTTCATACATTAATGGGCATATAGGTTGATTCCATTTCCTTGCTATTGTAAATAGAGCAGCAAAAAACATGGCAGAACAAGTCCTTAGGCTATATGCCCAGGAGTGGTATAGCTGGGTCATGTGGTAGATCTATTTTTTTTTTCTGAGGTAGGGTTTCACTTTAGCCCAGACCTGGAATTTACTATGTAATCTCAGGATGGCCTTGAACTCATGGCGATCCTACCTCTGCCTCCCAAGTGCTGGGATTAAAGGTGTGCACCACCACGCCTGGCTTCTATTTTATATATATATATATATATATATATATATATATATATATATATATATATATATATATATATATATATCTTTTTGAGATATCTTCATACTTGCTAAACCAGTTTGTACTTCCAGAGGTAGGAGGATTGCCATGAGTTTGAGGACAGCCTGAGATTACATAGTGAATTCCAGGTCAGTTTGGGCTAGAGTGAGACCCTGCCTTGAAAATCCAAACAATAATAATAATTGTACAACATCACCAAACTCCTTTGGGCACATAAATATCACCTTGATAAACAAAAAAGGGAAGAAAAAATTCCTAACTAATTTTTAGCAATGTACAACAAAAATTTAGAGGATTTGTTTATAAATAGTTCAGTTTAATAGTAGAATACTTATCTTGGCTTACAGAACAGAAATAAATATTCAGAAGCTCAAACTTTTAAAAAATTTTATTATTTATTTATTTATTTATTTATTTGAGAGGGGGTACAGATACAAGTGGGCACACTAGGGCCTTCAGCTCCTGCAAATGAACTCCAGATGCATGCCACCTTGTGCATCTGGCTTACATGGGTCTTGGGGAATCGAACTGGGGTCCTTTGGCTTTGCATACAAGTGCCTTAACCACTAAGCAATCTCCCCAGCCCTCAAACTTTTAATTAATATTATTGGTTAGTATGCAAAATAATGGCTTTCATTATACAATTCCCATGCATATAAATCATTGTATGCTACTCCAATTCTACATTCTGGCCTCTCTACCCTATGAAGACCAGGTTGGCTTTGAACTCATGATCTCCCTTCCTCTAGCTCCACATGCTGTTATTATAGACATGGACCATCATTCCCATTAGAATTTTCTTCTTCACATGGACTACTTTCACTTTTTGTGTAAAAATGGGGAAAATGAACAAAACACTAAAGTCTTTTGACATCAGAGAAAAGCCATGCATCATAGAGTGGCAGGTAAGTTGTGGGTAGCACTTAGAGAAACAACCTCCATTCTAGCCATTCAAAATGTCATTTCCTAGAGCATCTCCCCGCCCTGTGATGCTCTGTCAGTAGTGTTAGTGTGCTGCAATTGCATCATGGTTCACAGTCTCCTCTGTTCTTCATTAGTTGTTCCTACTAACAGAGCTCCAAACAGAAAGGACCAAAGAAGAAACTCTCCAAGGCACATCATAGTTAAAACTCTAAATAATGAAAACAAAGAGAGTGCTACAAGCAGTAAGAGAGAAACAACTCACCACATACAAAGGCAATTCCATCAGAATTACCTCAGACTTCTCACTGGAATCCTGAAAGCCAAAAAGGCCTGGATGGAACACTTCAACGTCTAAAAAACTATTGTTTCCAAACCAAGCTACTGTACACAGTGAAAGTGTCCCTCATAATAAATGGAGAAAGGAAAACTTTCCATGATAAAAGACAGCTCTATGATTATATGAACACAAAACCTAAACCAGGCATGGTGGTGCACGCCTTTAATCCCAGCACTCAGGAGGCAGAGATAGGAGGATTGCCATGAGTTTGAGGCTGCCCCGAAACTACATATTGACTTCCAGGTCAGCCTGAGTTAGATGAGACCCTACCTCAAAAAACAAACAAACAAACAAAAAACCCAAACCCACCAAACTGACTGAGAATATTTCATGAAATTCTTCACACATAAGAGTCAAATAACCAATCTCAAGAGCCTACAAGAAGATCACAATAACAAAACTACAGCAGGCTCAAAAAAGAACAAAGTCCAATAAAAGACCAAACCTCACAGTTATAACCTTAAATATTGTCTTAACTCACCTGTCAAAAGACACAAGTTAACAGGATGGATCTCAAATACAGACCCTTTGATTTGGTGTCTTCAGGAAACCCACCTCACCACTAAAGACAGACACCTCCTCAGGGTGAAAGGATGGAAAATGATATTCTAAGCAAGATAAGAGATAAGAAACAAATAGGTATTGCTATATTAATATGTGATAAAATAGATTTCAAACCAAAAGCAATCAAAAAGGACAAGAAGGCCACTTCTTACTCATCAAGGGAATGATCCAACATGAGAACATCATAATCATAAATCTATATGCACCAAACACAAGTGCACCACAGTTTATAAAACAAAACCTACTTGACAACAAAACAAAAATAAACATCAACACCATCATAGTTGGGGACTTCAATACATCCAAGATCATCCAAACAGAAAATCATCAGGGAAATAATAGTGCTCAACAACACCACAGATCAACTGGACATAATATATATCTACAGAACTGTGTACCCCATCTCTACAGAATACACATTCTTTTTAGCAGCCAACAGAACCTGCTCTAAAATAGATGATATATTAGGTCATAAAACATGTCTCTATAAATTCAGGCAAATTGATGCAACTTTCTGCATCACATCAGATCTCAATGATTTAAAGCTAGAAATTAAAAACAAGAGACACATCAGGAATTACACCAGCCCCTGGATACTGAACAACACACTTTTAAACAATGGATGGGTAGTGGAAGAAATCAAAAAAGATATTGTAAAATTTCTAGAATTGAATGATAATGAGAACACAACTTATAAAACTTATGGAACTCAATGAAGGCAGTCCTAAGGGGAAAATTCATATCACTAAATGCCTTCAGAACAAAGACAGAGATATCTCAAATTAATAACCTAACAATCCACCTAAAGGTATTAGAAAAATAAGAATCCAACCCTAAGAACTCGAGATGGAAAGAAATAATCAAGATCAGAGCAGAAATTAATGAGCTGAAAACTAAGAAAACAAGAAAATTGATGAAATAAAGAGGTGATTCTTTGAAAACAACAAGATTGATAAACCCATGGCCAATCTGATCAAATGGAAAAAAAAAGAGAAGTCTCAAATAAAATCAGAAATGAAAAGGGAGAGGTCACAACAGACATCAAAGAAATTAGAAGAATCATCAGGATTTATTTTCAAACCTCTACTCCACAAAATTGGATAGATAATCTGGAATAAATGGATAAATTCCTAGACACATACCACTTTACAAAACTAAACTCAGACCTGATTGAGTAATCTCCCAAACAAACCTATCAAATCCACTGAGATTGAAAATATAATAATAAAAAAAACCTCTTCCAAAAGAAAAGTGCAAAAAGGGATGGCTTCTCAGCTGAGTTCTATCTGGCCTTCATTGAAGAACTGAAACCAATTTTTCTCAAACTGTTTCACATAATCAGAGAGCAGGGAATTCTCTCGAACTCCTTTTACGAAGCTAACATCACTATAATACCAAAACCAGAGAGAGCTACGAGAAAATAAAAAGATATGCCCATATCCCTGAAGAACTTGGATGCAAAGATCCTGAACAAAATCCTTGCAAACTGAATTCAACAACACATCAAAAGCATTATCTACCTTGATCAAGTAAGCTTCATCCCAGGGATGTAGGGATGGTTCAACATATGGAGATCAGTCAGTGTAATATACCACATAAATAAACTGAACTATAACAACCACATGATCATCTCAATTGATGCAGAGAAGGCCTTCAACAAAATGCAATGTCACTTCATGACCAAAACTCTGGGGTTAATAGGCATGGAGGGTTTATATCTCAACACAAAAAACACTACATATAAAGCTCCTAAAGCCCAAATAATACTTAATAAGGAAAGACTCAAGGAGTTCCCATTGAGATTGGGAACAAGACAAGGGTACTCACTCTGACCACTGCTCTTCAACATAGTACTAGAACTCCTAGCCCAAGCAATAAGACAGGAGACAGAAACAAATTGGAAAGGAAGAAGTCAAATATGCCCATTTGCAGATGCCATGATCCTGTACATATGTTATCTGAAAGTCTCTACCACAAAACTTCTAAAGGTGATAAATTCCTTCAACAAAGTGGCAGGATACACAATCAACACATAACAATCAGTAGACTTTGTATATGCAAAGGACAAATATTCAGAGAATGAAATCAGCAAGGCTGTCCCACTTTCAATAGCCACAAAAAAATAAATACCTTGGAATAGCACTAACCAAGGATGCAAAAGACCTATATAATGAAAACATAAAAACACTCCACAAAGAAATTGACCTCCCATGCTCCTGGATAGGCAGAATTAATATTGTGAAATTGGAAATTCTACCAAAAGCAATATACAGATGTAATGCAATTCCAGTAAAAATTCCAGCATCATTCTTCACAGAGAAAAAATGGTCTCAAAATTCATAAGGAATGGAAGCAGGCCTTGGATATTCAAACATACCCTTAGCAAAAGAAACACCAATTGAGGTACCACCGAACCCTATCTAAAGCTATATTAGAAAGACAGAGTAACAAAAACAGCATGGTACTGGCATAAAAACAGAAATATAGACCAATGGAACAGAAATGAAGGCCCAAACCATAGCTACTTGATCTTTGACAAAGGTGCCAATAACATAGACTGGAGAAAAGACAGTGTCTTCTGCAAATGGTGCTGAACCAATTGGTAACCAAATATAGAAAAATGAAACTAGGACTGGAGAAATGGCTTAGCAGTTAAAGCTTTTGCCTGCAAAGCCAAAGGATGGCAGTTTGACTCTCCAGGACCCACATAAACTGGCTGCACAAGGGGGCACATGCATCTGGAGTTCGTTTGCAGTGGATGGAGGCCCTGGCGCGCCCATTCTCTCTCTCTCTCAAATAAATAAAAATAAAATTAAAAAATATTAAAAAAAAAGAAAAATGAAACTAGATCCACTCATCTCACAATCTACAAAAATCAATTCCAAATGGATTAAAGACCTCAATATAAGACCTGAAACTCTTCTACTACTGGGAAAAAAAAAAAAAAAAAAGGAGGAACTCTTCATGATATAGGAGTGGAGAAAGACTTCCTGAAGAAAATCCCAGTAGCCAAGGAAATTAAACAATCATTCAGCCAATGGGAGCTCATGAAGCTAAAAAGCTTTTGCACAGATAAACATGCCATAAGCAGAGCCAATAGATTACCCACTGAATGGGAGGAAACTTTCACCAACTATACCACTGACAGAGGCCTCATAACTAGAATCTACAAAGAACTCAATAAACTAAACAAGAAAAAAAAATCAATCTACTGAAAAATGAGGTAAAGTACTGAATAGGGAGTTCTCAGAGGAAGAAATACAAATGGCTAACACACACTTAAGAAAATGTTCAACATCCCTAACTATCAGGGAAATGCACCTTAAAACAACTCTGAGATAGTGAGGTAACCCAGGTCCAGAAAGCCAGGAGGTGCATGTTCTCTCACATATGTGGGTCCTCACTACAAATGTTTGGACTTGTATGTGAGTTGAGATAAACTCAGTAGCAGAGGCCAGTAAGTTAGAAAGGGGATATAAGGGAGGGAAGAAGATGGGGGGACCTAAGGGGATGGCATTGTATATATGTAAGTAGAAGAACAGATTACTGGGGGGTGGAAAGGCCTAAGTGAGGTCAGGGGAAAAGACTGAGTAAAGGAAAGGTGGGGGGAGGGCTAGTTAGAACCTAAGAAGGTATGAATATGTCATAGGGAAATCTACTTTTTTGGACAATGGCACATCCAGAGCCCATAGATTGTTACTAGAAAATTTTCAGTGCCAGGGATGGGATAACTTCCAGCGAGTTGTTGGCCAAGGAGGTCCCTGCTGACCCCAAAACATTACAGGCCATTGCCAAGGCTCTTAGTTTCCCACCAGGAATAGATGGTAAGATCCTATTGCTGAAGACTCCACTTGCTTGGGCTACCAGGTCACTGAGAAACCCTGCTGGAATTGAGCTGAAAAGCTCCTGTATGTAGACCAGCTGACAGAAAGCTGGAAAAAAAACTGCTGCATGCAGCTCCATGGGAAAGAGTGAATTCAACAGTGGAGATAAACTACAGTGGACACTGGAAGCCTTAAATTTGGCCAGCCAGGCCAAATGAACCAATGTGTGCAATAGTGGCATGTCTGTGATGGGGGAAACCAGCTGCTCTCTAATTGTACTGGAGGCAAACTCCATGGGAGGGATACATGCCTGATACTAAAAACCTACGATGGGCAAAGACATGAGCCCTAGGGATGTAATGTCTGCTGGTGTCTGCCTAAATGTACATATTATGCTCACTAAACACCCAGTAAATACTTCTCATAATGTTCATATCCATATATAAATGCTATTCTCACTTTGGGTTAGAAAAGCTTCTCTTTTCAGATACAAACTTTTATCCTTGCAGGAACACTAAAAGATTTAGCCTCAACAGGAGTATGGGGGGCATACCTGAAAAGAAGTGCCTGGAGCGGGTGGGATGAAGCTTAATCATAAAACATTTGGCTCTGGGCTAGAGAGATGGCTTAGCGGTTAAGCGCTTGCCTGTGAAGCCTAAGGACCTTGGTTCGAAGCTTGATTCTCCAGGTCCCACGTAAGCCAGATGCACAAAGGGGTGCATGCGTCTGGAGTTCCTTTGCAGTGGGGAGGCCCTGGCTTGCCCGTTCTCTCTCTTTCTGTCACTCTCAAATAAATAAAATTAAAAAAAAAAAACATTTGGCTCTGGCCTGTAACTCCCAGTACCAGAAATCGCTTGCTACCCACAATGAGCTGTTGATCAGAGAGACCTGTGAGGTCTCTGTGGTGGTTTGATTCAGGTGTCCCCCATAAACTTAGGTGTTCTGAATGTTAGGTTCCAAGTTGATGGATATTTGGGAATTAATGCCTCCTGGAGGGAGTGTATTGTTGGGGGCGGGCTTATGGGCTTTATAGCCAGTTTCCCCGTGCCAGTGTTTGGCACACTCTCCTGTTGCTGTGGTCCACCTTATGTTGGCCAGAGGGTGATGTCCACCCTCTGCTCATGCCATCGTTTTCCCCTGCCATCATGGAGCTTCCCCTCGAGTGTGTAAGCCAAAATAAACCTCTTTTTCCCAGAAGCTGCTCTTGGTTGGGTGATTTCTATCAGCAATGCGAACCGGACTGCAACAGTCCCCAAACAAGACAGGCTTCTGTCAAAGCGCTTGATTACCCACCTGAGGTAAAAGGTAAGACCCTATTGCTGAAGACACCATATGCTGCTGACAGAATATGGAGAGACCAGACTGGCATCTGGAAAACAGCCAGCACCCAGACAGTCAGCCTGTCTAGTGCTGGGACTCACTACGTGAGCTGCTGGGGGAAAGTGGCCAACAATGGGCCAAGCAGCCAGCGCTTAATGCTACTCAGAAGCAAGCACCCTGACCAGATGTGCACAGCGGTGCAATGGCGACACACAGCTTGGGTGGGTAACCAATGGCTTTCTGATTGGCTAAGAGGTCTGCTCAGTGGAAAGAAACCCACACCTGGAACTGGGAACCAGAATCAGAATCCTGTGGAGACAAAGATTATATTTTCCAATGACAAGCTCCCACAAGTCTTTGGCTAAAAGAGGGGTTGCAGCCATCAAATTTTTCTTAAATTAACAATGCTTATCCCACTTAACCTATGCTGACTTCACTCTCCATTGGAGAATCTGTTTTCTTTTTCTTTCTTTCTTTATTTTTTTTCCAGAAGGTAGTGAGACCTGAGGAGATAAACCACCCCTCACACTTCAGTCAAGTCCCAGGTGGAACTACAGAGGAACTGGGGAGATGAGCAAGAGTATTGGTGAGCCTAACAATCAGCACCAGTGTGAAGGAGACAGACCCTGAGGATACTCAACACTTAAAGCGGAGATCCAGAGGTTCCTAAGAGCTCATCACTGAAGTAGAATTAAAACTCACCCACCACGGCTCAGAGAATTTTGCGGAAGAGGGGGCGGAAAGGCTGTAAGAGGCACAGGTTGAGACATCGTGCCCAGAGGCATTACCCCCCACCTCACCAATACCTGAGTGCTGCTCTCACAACATATAACCCACAGCCTTGTGGGGAATACCAGCAACCCCACTGAGCAGGGCCCCCAGCAGAATGGGGGCAGGAATGAAGGAAAGGATGGTACCAACACATAATGTAGCCATACTAAGTATGTCTGTAATAAAAAATTAAAAAAGAATTAAAAATTCTTTACATTGTTTTCTTTGTTTCTCTTATTGACTTCTGCCCTAATCTTTATTATTTCTTTCTTTTGGGTTTGATTTGTTCTTGTTTTTTTTTTTTTTCCAAAAGTTTGGAGGTACATCGTTAAGTTATTTACTTGTCTCTCTTTTGTAATGGAGGCATTTAGAGCTATAAACTTTCTTCTTAAGACTGCCTTCATTGTATTCCGTAGGCTTTGGCATTCTGTGTTTTCATTTTCATTCAGTTTTAGGAATTTTTTTATTTCCTTCTTGATTTCTTTAAGAACCATTCATTCTTCAACCCTGTGTTGTTCAATTTCCAAGAGTTTGTGTATTTTCTGTTATTTCTCTTGTTGCTAATTCTAGTTTTGTCACATTGTGGTCTGATACAATACAAGAACTTATTTAAATTTTCTGAAACTTAATGGAGCTTGCTTTGTGTCCTAATTTGTGATCTATTTTAGAAAAAGTTCCATGGGATGCTGAGAAGAATTTATATTCTGTGGTGTTTGGATGGAATGTTCTGTAAATGTCTGTTAGAGCCATTTGCTCTATGTTATCATTGCAGTCCATTGTTTTGCCATTTATTTTCTGTCTAGATGATCTGTCTATTAGTGATAGTGAGATATTGATAGTGGGAGATTGAAGTTGCCCAGTATTATGTTGGGATTTATCTCTGACTTTAGTAGATTATGTTTAATAAAATTAGATGTACCTGTATTTGGTATATGTTCAAAATTGTAATGTCCTATTGACAAATTGTTCCCTCAATCAGTATGAAGTGACCTTTATTTCTTCTGAGGAATTTTGGCTTGAAGTTTGTTTTGTCAGATATTAGAACCGCCACACCTGATTGTTTCCTAGTTTCATTTGATTGGAGTATCTTTTGTCCATCTTTTCACACTAAAATAGTGTCTGTCTTTGGTGGGAAGGCAGTAAAAATACTTGTAGACAATAAAAAGATGGATCCTGTTTTCTGGATCCCATTTTCTGATCCAGCCTGTCAGCCTGTGTCTTTTGATTGTGGAGTTCAGTCCAGTAATATTCAGAGTACAGAGTACTGAGCTTTACACCATGGAACCCTTCTTAAGTACATTAATATTGGGAGTTATCATTGCAGTGTGTGAATCAATCCCTATCATGTGCATAGTTTTATGGAGTTTGGTGTTTTCTTGGTCTTCATTTGCTTAACAGTTGTTCTGGTACTGGCTATTGCTTTTTCCTATTGAATATGTTTATTTTTCTCACCAACACAGAGTATTTCATGTGGTATCCCTTATAAGGCTGGCTTAATGCTCATGAATTCATTTTTTGCCTGCTTTTATCATGGAAAATTTTATTTTTTCCTTCTATTATAAGAGATAATTTTGTTGGATATAGTAGTTTGGGTTATCAGCTGAGGTCTTTCAACACTTAAAATACCTCATTCTAAGCCCTTCTGGCTTTTAGACTTTTCACTGGAAAATTTACTGTTGTTCTGATGGGTCTGATACCTTTCTATGAGATGAGATGTTTCTCTCTTGTGGCTTCCAGACTCTTTCTTTATCTGTATATTTAATGTCTGGCTAGAATATGACACAGGGAATTTCTTTTGTGGTACCATCTCTCTGTGTGGTACTATCTATCTGTGTGGTGTTCTGTATGCCTCACGAACCTGCATGGTTATCACTTTCCCTAGATTTGGAAAAGTTTCTTCTATAATTTTATTAAAACTATATTCTGGGGGCTGGGGAGATGGCTTAGTGGTTAAGGTGCTTGCTGTGAAGCCTAAGAACATCTGTTCTTATCTCCAGGTCCCATATAAGCCAGATGCACAGTGACACAAGCGTGCAATGTTGCACATGTGCACAAGGGGGTGCTCGCGTCTGGAGTTTATGGATGACTTAGCGGCTAAGGCCTTTGCCTGCAAAGCCAAAGGACCCAGGTTCGATTCCCCAGGACCCATGTTAGCCAGATTCATGTGTCTGGAGTTCATTTTCAGTGGCTGGAGACCCTGGTGTGCCCATTCTCTCTCCCTCTCCCTCTTTCTCTGTCAAATAAATAAATGAATGATAAAATATTTTTAATAAAAAATAATTTTTTAAAAAATTCTGGGGTTGAAGAGATGGTTCAGTGGTTAAAGGCACTTGCTTGCAAAGCCTGACATCCCAGGTTCAATTCCCCAGTACCCATGTAAAGCCAGATGCACAAAGTGGCACATGTGCCTGGAGTTTGTTTGCAGTGGCAGGAAGCCCTGGCACACCTATATTAACTCTCTTTCTATCTCTTTCTCTCTCAAATAAATAAGTAAAACTATTTTAAAAATATTTTCTATGCCATTGACTTGAAGTTCTCCTTCTTGTGCGACCATATTCAAATATTGGATATTTCTAAGGTGTTCCACATTTTTCTCATGTTCTGTTCATACATTTTTTTTTTGTACTTGCTAATTTTGGCACCCTGATCGATTTCCTCTACTTTGCCTCAAAGTCCTAATAGTCTGTCCTGCACATAGTTTAAGACTATGTCAGACTTTCCAGGAAGATTTTTGTTTGAGTTATTGGGTTTTTCATTTCCATTTGTTTCTTCCATGTTTCTATTTATTGAGTTCCATTTTCCTATCCTGCTTGACTTCTCATTTTGTTTAAATGAGTGTTTGTGCCCCTTTGAATTCATTCAAGTGTCTGTTGAATTCCAGTTGTCTGAGCTGTCTTGGATTTCATTCAGGCACTTATTCATGCCCTTTTTAAGCTTGTTACACATATTTATCATAATCACACACACACACACGAGAGAGAGAGAGTGAGAGAGAGAGAGAGTGAGAGAGAGAGAGAGAGAGAGAGGCACAGACCAGTGTCTGTAGTCCTCGTACTTCTGAGGGGTGCAGAGACAGGTGTGTCGCTACAAGTTTAAGGCCAGTTTAGTCCATGTAACAAATTTCAGACCAGCTGGACTGCATGGCTAGACCCTGTGTCACAAAAACAAATGCCACCATCATCAACAGCAAGAAGTAAAAGTGAAGCCGGGCGTGGTGGCGCACGCCTTTAATCCCAGCACTCGGGAGGCAGAGGTAAGAGGATCACCATGAGTTCGAGGCCACCCTGAGACTACATAGTGAATTCCAGGTCAGCCTGGACTAGAGTGAGACCTTGCCTTGAAAAACCAAAAGAAAAAAAAAAAAACCCCAAAAAAGTAAATGTGAAATTTAGTAAAAGTCAAAATGTACTCCCTACTCAAAGAGCAGTTATTAAAAACAAGGCACAAAATGAATTACAAAGAGATTAAAGATTTTATTTTATATAACAAAATTATTTTACAAATGAATAAAATATGAAATAGTTTATTTCTACTTTAGTTCTTAGCATCATTCACAAAGACAAGTAGTAGATTGGGTAAAATTTCAGCTTTGAAGAATGACTTCTCTCTCAGATATGAAAATATGGCATGATAAATATCTCTGATGTGATCAATATGAAGCTCCTAGAGACTGATGACAAAAAGAACAAATTTGTAGAAAAATAGGCAAAAAATAAGTCATTACATAAATAAAGAACAGGTAGTTTAAAAGTAAAGGAACCACAGGTGGTTCCTAAATTCATAGAAATATGTTCTACTTTAGTCATTCATAATAATAAAAATAAGCTAAAATGACACTGAGTTGTCAACATCTCTCAGCAAGGCATCACATGTTTGGGGACAAGCTTTGCTAGTGAGGCTAGGGAGGCACTTTAAAATAATTTTTTTTTGTTATTTTTATTTATTTGAGAGTGACAGAGAAAGAGGCAGATAGAGAGAGGGACTGTGGAAATATAATCATTTTACTAGACTCACCTTTACTTCCAGAGTTTATCTGTAGAAAAACTTCCATATAAGTACAATGGCATGAGTAGAAGATCATTTCTCTTTGAAGTGATTTAGATTTCAAGTTATTGGAAACAGCCACATGGAATTTGTTAAATAAATTCTGGTTAATTCATATAATTGAGTGCTCTCCAGCTGAAAAAAAAAAAAGAATGAGGATGTGCTATATGTAATGATATGAAAGAAATTAAAAATTACATTGCCAATAGAGAAAACAAGGTATATGTCTGGTTTGGTGGTACATGAATATAACCCCAGGACATGTGAGGCAGAGGCAGGAGGATGGTTGCAAGTTTGAGCAAGTCTGGTCTGCAATAGCAAGTTCTGGGTCAGCCAGGACTACAGTGAGATCCTGTCTCAACTCTCTTCCCCAACTGTCTCTCACACAACCAAACAATAACACAAAAGCCGTAGGCAAGAAAACTGGAGAAATACATACATAATACATACATTTCTTGAAAACATACATACGAAACTAAGCTCCTAACACTGGTTTCCTGGGGGAGGGGGGAGCAGAGGGAAGAGTACAAGATGTATAGAGGTAACCAGATGTTGTTTGACTTTACACTGTGGGACTTTACATACCCTTTAACTGTTGTGTGCATTATTTTATTAGGGCTGCCATAACAGATAATCACAAACTTGGGTTCTTTTTTTAAAATTTCATTTATTTGCATGTGTGTATGTATGTGTGTGTGTATCAGGATCTCTTGCTCCTGCAAATGACCTTCAGATTCATGTGCCATTTTGTGTCCTGCTTTACATAGATCCTGAAATATTGAACTAGAATTGGCAGGCTTTGTGAACTTTGCAAATAAGCATCTTTAACCATTGAACCACCTCCCCAGCTCCAAACTCAGGTTCTTGAAACAACTAAAATTTATTCTTAAAAAAAAAAATGAAATGAAGGTTATTATTATTATTGGTTTTTTGAGATATGGTCTTGCTCTAGTCCAGGGTGACCTGGAATTCATTATGAAGACTCAGGGTGGCCTTGAACTCACCACAATTCTCCTATCTCTGCCTTCCAAATGCTGGGATTAAAGGCATGCGCCACCATACCTGGCCACAAAGGTTATTTTAAAAAATATTTTATTTGGGGCTGGAGAGATGGCTTAGCGGTTAAGCGCTTGCCTGTGAAGCCTAAGGACGCCAGTTCGAGGTTCGATTCCCCAGGTCCCACGTTAGCCAGATGCACAAGGGGGCGCACGCGTCTGGAGTTCATTTGCAGAGGCTGGAAGCCCTGGCGCGCCCATTCTCTCTCTCTCCCTCTATCTGTCTTTCTCTCTATGTCTGCCGCTCTCAAATAAATAAATAAAAATTTAAAAAAATATATTTTATTTATTTATTTGAGAGAAAGAGAGAGAGAGAGAGTGAGAGGCAGGTAGAGAATGGGCATGTCAGGGCCTCTAGCCACTGCAAAGGAATTCCAGATGTATTTACCACCTTCTATATCTGGCTTTGTATGGGTGCTGGGGAATCAAACCCAGGTCCTCAGGCTTTGCAGGCATGCACCTTAACCTCTGCACCATCTCTCTAGCCTTGAAATGTATTCTTTCATGTTCTTGGGCTCAGGCTCTGGGAGAACTAGGCTCCTCTGAATGTCTTCCCTGCCTCCTCCAGCTGCCAATGGCTCCTGGTGGTCCTTGGCTCAGATGTCTCTCTCCAATCCCTGAGCCCATGTTCATATTGTCTGCCTTTTTGTGTTCCAGCATCATGTCCTCGTGTAAGGACATCTGACATCAGAATTAGGACCCACTCTAAAGAGAATTCATTTCAAAATGCTTAACAACTTTACAGATTCTATTTCCACATACGTTTACTGTTACATAAATTTCTTTGGGAGAAATGAACAAATATCTATCTACTCAGCCTAGATAGGGTACCTATGAAAGACTGAATTAATGATTCCATCTAAGTGTAGCTTGGTGGATCAATGAGGCTTATTTGGGTTACTTATAGAAGCATGGATAACTTACGTTTTTGGTAGCTAGACTACCAAAAAAGTCTCCCTTCCCCTAGCAACTGTTACCCATCCTCCTTAAGGAGGGGAAACCTTATGCACCTCATGGCCTTGTGAGCCTCATGAGCCCTTCTCCCTTCCATGAGGGATTGTTATTGGGCACCATTTTGCAAGGGTCACCTGCTCCCCTTTTACTCCTTTAGTGAACTATTGTTTAGGCTTTAAAACCTCTCAGAAGCTCACACGCACAGTATTTGATTTTCTGTCTTTTTTTTTTCTCCCTTTAAGAACTCTGGCTTGATATGAATCTTGCCACATTTGCTTTTGAGTGATCTAGACAGACCCCTGTATCTGCGTTTTCTTTTCCTCTTCCCTGTCTGAATGTTTTAGTACCTTATAAATGCAGTTTATTTACCAACCTAAGCCAGTCCACCGTAGCCTTTCCTATGTCATAAATATCACGCTCCACCATGGGACTCGACAAAGCCACTAATGCCCCAGACCAGTCCTGAGAGTCCTGAGGGCCCTGATGAATCAATCTCGCTCACCCCCTCTTTTTTTTTTTTTTTAATTTTTCGAGGTGGGGTTTCACTCTAGCCCAAGCTGACATGGAATTCAGTATGTAGTCTTCAGGGTGGCCTTGAACTCATGGCCATCTCCCTACCTCTGCCTTCTGAGTGCTGGGATTAAAAGCTTCCCCCATCCCCACTTTTTTTTTTTTTGAGGCAAGCCCAATAGTCTTTTTTTATGAGAGAGAAAGAGAAAGAGAATTGGTGAGTCTCCAGCCACTGCAATTGTGTTCCAGACACCTGCGCCACCCTGTCCCTGTGTCTCCTTGTATGTCTGGCTTATATGGGATCTGGGTAGTTGAACATGGGTCCTTAGGCTCCATTTCTCCAGCCCCCAATTAAAAAAATTTTTTTTTTCTTTATTTATTTTCAAGTTACTGACAGAGAGAGAAAGAGGCAGAATGAGAGAGAGAGAGAATGGGCATGCCAGGGCTTCTAGCCATTGCAAAACAAACTCCAGATGCGTGCGCCTCCTTGTGCATCTGGCTATCTGGGGAATTGAGCCTTGAACCGGGGTCCTTAGACTTCATAGGCAAGCGCTTAACCGCTAAGCCATCTCTCCAGCCCCAGTCCCCAATGTTTAAATAACAGCTTCTACTATGAACTTGACTTCAAAGTTCTAATGCCAATTTCACTTAATATTAACTTATCAGAAAAGTTTAAATAGTGTATTATATATGTACACTATTGAAAAAATTCCAAAAGGGGGGGCTGGAGAGATGGCTTAGTGGTTAAGGTGTTTGCCTGTGAAGCATAACGACCCAAGTTTGATTCCCCAATGTCTACGTGGGTCAGCTATACAAGGAGACACAAGCGTCTGGAGTTTGTTTGCACTGGCTAGAGGCCCTGGCATGCCCATTCTGTCTCTCTTCTCTCTCTGTCTCTCAAATAAATAAATAAAATTAAAATATTATTTAAAGATTCCAGAAGGTATTTAAACAGGAACAGATGTCACTACTCATCACAGGCATGAGGACAGGCAGCGTGGGGGCAGCTATGCCACCAATAAAGAGCTTCTCTCCCTACGGTAATTAACTGCTCTTTTTGTGTCTTTGGAGAGTGGGGGTCATGTACCTGTGAGCCTCATGAGCCCTACCCCCTTACGTGAGAATGTTAGTGGGCCCAGTCTTGTGAGGGTCTCATGTGGGTG